>NC_140942.1:110052214-111538048 GCF_014529385.1 Adiantum capillus-veneris | reverse complement strand
TTATCCACATTATTGACCATGAATGAGAGAGAGAGAGAGAGAGAGAGAGAGAGAGAGAGAGAGAGACCACCGCATTGCTTATGTGTGTGTGTGTGTGTTCTCAAAGCAAGATAGTCCCAAGTCGATGATAGGCAAGCTTTTGTCTTTTTCTTAAGCTCTTTAAAGAAATACATACTTCCAAAATTTTCTAAAACATATCAATATTGGTCTTGAAAAAATGCCATTAAAAAAAACCAAATATATCTTCAAAAATTACATTTTTACTAAAAAAAAATCACTAAAATTCTTTCTTTTTTGTTATATCTTCAAAAAGTAAATTCGCATTAAGAAACAAAACCTCGGCTAAAGTTATCTCCATTTTGTTATGTGCAATCAAAATTTAACATTTATTTTATGTAGAATAGAAAGTCTTTTGACTTTACATTTGAAAAGGCTTGTCAGTTCTTACATTATGCAAAGGTTGGCATTTCTTACAATCTTACCATTCACTTTTGCATTTTAGATGAGATATTTTGTAAGGTGTTTTTTAAAATGAACCAAGGAGTGACACGTGGACACCTCTCCTTCTTTGAAAATTTAAGCTGCATTATAAAGAGTATAGATTACAAAACCGTAGGTCATTATTTGTATTTAATTTTCCTAAAAAGGACATCACCCCTCTCTATGGGCAGAACTATAAGTGGTTTTGAAGAAAGACTCATTTAGTCAATATTTTTAAAATCTTACAAAGAGTATTCCATTTATCTTATTCTTCTCCCCTTACCTATATAAATGTAAGTACACATATAACGCCTTGAGTTTTATTTTGATCCTCGGAAAACAAGGTAAAAATTCACTATGGCCTACATAAGGCTATGGAGAAAAGTTTCATATAAGAGGCTTCTTTGTGTGAGAGAAAAATATAAAGTGACATTAGTATTTTAAAACATTGCGTATCACAATAAAATATTATGTTTTTTTGAAAAAGATGTAAGAACTATTTAGGTTACAATATATTTCAACAGCATAAAAAATAATGTTTGTCACAATACTCAATGTCCATCTTTAAAGAGAAAGTTAAAGAAATGTCAACAGTCTCTCACAAGAGCCTAAAAGAAATAATTTTTAAAAAAGTCTTTTATCATTAGCTTGCCATGTCGCACTAATCCGCAAGCTTTATCCAATGGTTGAGAGATGCACCCAAAATCCAACCCTTTACTAAGGACTACTTATCTAGGCATTTCTTAGGTTTAAAAAAAACCTAGCACCAAGTCAATTTTATGACAAGCACTTAAGAACACTTTCTACAACTAAACATGCTTTCGCAAGAATCAACAAGTCTACTTTGATTCAACGTATTCTAAACAAAAGATATTTAATTCGTCGTACTATACTATCATAAAAGAGGAATGATTGAGCAATAGTTTCCCTTCTCTTGTATAGCTTTAAAACACTGAATAATTTGTAAGAAACCTTGAGAAAATAAAAGTCAATCCTTAACAATTTATCAAGGAGAGACAAGGGGAAATCCCCTATCCCCTCCATAGTGTTTTTGAGATGCTGCAAGATGTGATACCCCCAAACAGTCGAGAGTCTCCCCCAATAGCAAGAGAAGCGAGGGAGGCTAGGAGCTAGAGTGGATTTTTGGTTAAGGAATTTGTCCTCCTTTCCCCATGAACTCTATTCTCCAAGTGATCTCTTGGAATGTAAAAGGTTTATGGACAAGGGAGAAACAAGATCAACTTTGGCAAGTGATGAAGAGGAGAAGAGGGTGTCATGCTAGTGTTTCTAGGAGCACCAACTTGATGTAACCTCTCTAAGAAAGCAAAATGTTAGGGACATCCAATTTTTCTATGGTACTACTAAAAATGGATCCAATGGGTATCTAATAGGAGTTCATAAAGATCTCAAGCCAAAAATTATTTACTAGCATTGTTCAAGAGGACACTGGGTATGCACCCAACAATCCAACGGTAGAGGAAATGACCTCTCTCAATTGCAAATGGAGGGGGAATTCTACTTAGTGGGGGACTTTAACATGGTGTGCTTAAGGCAAGACCGGAGCGGTCCTTCAAACATCCTCTCAAGGGGTAAGCTTATGAAATAGTCAACTTTGGAGGAGAAATGGGCACGTTTTGATGCCTAGAAGATTGATCCTTGGAGAGATGTTGCAAGGTTCACCTATATCATTGTCTTCAGTCAACCCAATCGGCTTCTAGGCTTGACAGATTATACTTCTCGCACAATGCCGACTGCATCATCTCTTCATATGGAAGTCCTCATACAAGAAAGACTGTCATCCTACTTTCTAAGATCTTGCCAATGATCTGCTGGTTGATAGGGTTTTGACAAAGAGTTTATGTACTTCAGTGGGTTGCCCACTTTGGACAAGAGAGGCAAAGTCAAACCTCCTTATAGAGCCCCTTTGAGAGTTCAAATTTTCCCTAATGCTCAAACCAAACCTGACCAAGTACTATATATATCTCCTCCATAAGTTTGTATAATTTTGCAATTGCTACAACTGCTAGTGAAGCCCATAGAGGCATTTCCTGTAGCCAATGCTAGTCATAAGCTTCAAGCATGAGTAAAACTCCTTATTAGGTCTCTAGGCCTAATGAAAAATCAATGTCTCTAAGTAAAAAAATTCTAGGGAATAGACCCTTAAACCATGGGAACTCACAATGGGAAAAAGAGTCAAGAATGATGGTTTATCTCCAAGGAAAGAATCTATTATAGCCCCTCTTCTCTAGGTTGAACGACATTACCCGAGTAAATCAAAAAATCTGTTCAGAGCCAAACTATCACCCATCGAAATTCAAGCGTCAACATTGTGACCTAACAAGCACATGTTATGATAAAAATGGACATAGATATAGATGAGAGTCTAAAATCTATGATGACTTGGGTCCTGAATCCATAAAAGCTCATGTCATAGGACACCCAGGGGATACATAATATCAAGGCAAGGATAATTCTATTTACAGCTTGACCTGGGGAGACATATGTCATGTTTTACGGAGATATATAGGAAACTGTATAGAAGGTTTACAAATGACAAACAACGATAGTGCAATACGGGGAATAATTTTTGGCGAGCACTTTTTGGAAGCCGGCGAGTAATTCCAAAAATATTTGTTTTCTCTCTCAACCCTTCATAGTTGAGGATGCGCTCCTTTTCTCTCTCTCTCTCTCTCTCTCTCTCTCTCTCTCTCTCTCACACACACACACACACACACACACACACACACAAACAAAATGATTTTTAATCCAAGATAATCCAAAACCACCTTTCCCTTATGGAGGGTCTCTCTCTCTCTCTCTCTCTCTCTCTCTCTCTCTCTCACACACACACACACACACACACACACACACACACACACACACACCAACAAGTACACACCTAAATCATTAAACACCAAGATTAATGCTAACAAGTGGAGAGGCAAAATAATTTTTAATCCAAGATAATCCAAAACCACCTTTCCCTTATGGAGTATCTCTCTCTCTCTCTCTCTCTCTCTCTCTCTCTCTCTCTCTCTCTCTCTCTCTCTCTCTCTCTCTCTCTCTCTCTCTCGCTCAATTTTTCTTGATCTCCTACTTTCTTCTTCACATCCACCAATGCACAATTCGGTGCATGCCGGCAAATACACATAACTTGATAGAAATATATATATATATATATATATATATATATATATATATATATATATATATATATATATATATATATATATATATAGAGAGAGAGAGAGAGAGAGAGAGAGAGAGAGAGAGAGAGAGAGAATGATATGCCAAATTTCAGAGTGTTTTAAAGACATAAAAAACAAAGCTATTTCAAAGACAAACATCCATTATTGATAGAGAATATTACATCTATGTTGCTTCCCACAACCACTCATCCTCTTTGGCGCTTTTAGCTCTATCTCACTCTCTCGTTGCAGTTCCGTCGGCTTCTACCCACTCTCTCCCTTAACAACCAACGACGCCCATATTTTTTGAGGCTGCCTTCCCATTCTCACTCTCTCTCTATGACGAGCACACTTCAGATGCTTCACCTTTTCTATCTCTTTTGAGCACCCATGCACCGGCCCTTCTCTCCTTCTTGTCCATAGATGGGAGCACAAAGAATGCATGTAGCACTCACTTGCATGCATTCACATGATGCCGCGGTACCACTGCTCACTAGATATTGCATCAGCAAAAGCTATTGGGCCTACAACATCATCTTCTGGGCCCACCACTCAGCTTGCAGCTCCTCTACCTGGAAATTTACTTTCATGTCGCCAGTCCATTGAGCTTTTGCCTCTGCATGGTACAAAAGTCCGCAACCAGTAACTGCTCCAGCAAGTCTGCAGTTTTCGATGCCAATGAAGCTGCATCCCACGAGGCTCGCATGACGACCACTCACTGGCACCAACCACAAACAACAGGGCTGTAAGCTGGCTACGAAGGTAGAAAAAGGGCGCTGACCTAAGGGCGTGCAAGCTCTCACCTGGCTATTGTACTTATCTTGAGATATGACACGGACGCATCGAGGAAGACTCAATGAAGGCAACCCCGGAGCTAGCTGGATTATTTGGAAAGTGTTGCGCCTTTAGTCACTCTTTGATGGCGGCAGACACGTTGTGGTTGGCGGTAGAGTTCCGTACTATTGCACTTGCTTGACATCCATCCAGTTGTCATGTCTACAAGGGCTGCATGCTTGGGAATTATAGTCTGCCAAAAAGGCTTCATGAAAATATGCACCAGTGGTCTCCTCACATGTCTCATCCCTACTGGTCATATCCCCAATTGTGCCATCTATTTTTTTATTTTTTATTTTTTCAAAAAGTGCTTGCTTCTGTTGTCACAACTTCTTGCCTATCCTCGTATGCTTTTCTTTGGACTCCTCACTAGCACTATAAGACTTCTGAAGCCCAACAGTTGCCCACCACAACAGAGATAGTGTCACTGGGCCTTGATGAGCAACACAATGCTCCCAAACTTTCATCCAATCACTTCTGAAGAATTTGAGCCCCTGTGGTACAACAAATACTGGTAAATTATCCACTGTCAGTTTGTGACAAAGACTACCTCACATATTTATTGAATCCAATCAAATGTGTCATCCACATTATTACAGGCAGTCATTGACGTAGCTCTTCCCTGGCTGCTGCAATACTCTCTACCACTACGCTCTCTGCTGCCGCGCATCCTCGGCCATCCACTATGATGATGGAAATTAAGTTTGTTTTTTTGGGATTTAGGTTTAGTATTTTTACAATTTAGTCTTTACTGTACTTCAATTTCTTTTGTATCCAAACATTGGGTTAGATGCATAAGGATGGTCTAAGTTTGATCCCATGGTCTTTTGAAGATGAGTAATAAAACATTTCAATTTATTTCGCTATCTCTCTTTTCTCTTCCACTGCGACTCCTTACAACAACGAACATTGAGGACACTCTTCAGAGACCAATGCAATACTTTCTCAGACAACGACCAATGCTAAGCATCCACGTACACTGATGATAATCATGATAATTTTAATGTGGAGCTTGCCGGTTTTTAGTTTTAATCTTTCAATCTTTTAATGTACTTTATTTTATTTTATACCCAGGCATTGGAATAGATACACAAGGATTGTACTAGTTTGCTCTCATAGGTAATTTTGGCCTTTTGCCGATGGTTAATATAACATTTCATTACATTTCTATCTCTTTTTTTCCCTCTCCCCCTTCCCTTTTAAACCGTGATTGATATCAAGACTGCAACCACGCTACGGACCCTACCTTTGTATTCCCCATCCTCGCAAGTCAATGACCTCTTGCCCTCCCCACACACTCACTCGTCAATTCTGATGATATACGTATACACTCACACACACACACACACACACACACACACACACACACACACACACACACACACACACACACACACACACACATACTGCACACACACACACACACACACACACACACATACTGTAAGTGTTCTATATGGTCTTTCATCACTTGGAGTTAATGTTCGTGGCTACGCTCTATATTTAAGGTAGAGATAAGCACTGCTATGTCTCTTGGTATTTCGGTGTTTGTTGCAGTATCCATTCAAAGATGACCATCGAAAGTAGTTCCTATGAAATTTTTCATGAGAAATTCTCTTTGAATCAGAGTACTCATAGCAATGTTTGTTGATCGACTTAGGGCTTGCCAAAAACAATTTTTCTAACTAAAGACAATAAGGGCACACCTAAAGCTTTTTTTGTTTTTAAGTCAAAACTCAAAGGTTTTCAAGTATTCACACTAAAACTTATAAAACTTTGCCGATTTACGTGAAGAAAAGCATGGAATCTAGCCGATGTTTTGCTATTTTAACTACTTTCAATAACACTAGTGAAATTTTACTAATTTTCTTGCAACAAAAATCAATGGTTTAAACACTTACCCACATATACAATCCACCTCACCGATATCTGGCATCCATCTGTACGACTTGAATTTTGGTTTGTTTTAATGATGAATCTTGTTGTTGACCTCTGTTTTCAAGAAATTGTTTAGCATTTGCCGATTTGGATACTAGTCACTTCTGCAAACCACCTCCAGGTACGTAATTTCTCGTTGTTTTCCATGATATTTTAATTCTCCTTAATGAATCCATTCCTATATATATCTACGGCTATCATATTTCTTAAGATCACATCACTTACGCAACATATCTCGTCTGCCTATACTGCAATGACATCCCTTAACATATTCCTACAATAATACTCACTTTCTCTACTTGCTTGGAAGTTTATATTGTTGGTGCATATATTTAAGGACACAACGTCAAGTAGTTTGCAGTAAGGATAATACCATTGGACAATTTGAAAGCAAAAAGATCTTTTACTTCCTTGCATTTTCTTATGGCATATGAAATTAAGAATCCCTAAAGTTCTGGCTTGTGCTTGCATTGCATGTAATTTCTATTGAAAGGATTTCGCATTAAGCTATGCAGCTACTCATATGAGTTGCGATGTTTTGAGTTAGTGAACAAAAATTTGTAAGTACTCTGCTACTCAACTACACTCCAATGTGGTGTCACACAAGTAGTACATGTTTTGTCGTTTTATGTCTTGTCTAGTCCATTGGTCACATGCACACAGATCCACCGATTTTGGCAGTGTGTAAATGCTCATCTTGGTGTAGATTCGCCGATTTAGGCAACACCAGTTATCTGTGAAGATCCGCCAATTTAGACAGCACACTGAAAAATTACAGATTCACAAGGGTAAATGCAGATTCGCTGATTTAGGCAGCACGTCTTATTGGTGTAGATTCGCCGATTTAGGCAACACCGATCACAAAATCATGCTGCAGTGGCTGGCCACCACTGTAACTGGTATGATTTTGTTACCCGGGTACATAATGACAGTGATTTGGGTTTGGACTTATATTGTGGAATTGGAATTGGATTGGGATTTGGTATCTGGTGATTATTATGGCAATGTTTATGTGATGAGACTTGACATTATGAGATTAATGATGAGTGTGACCAATGATATCCTGATTCACCAGGATATGACATATACTGCTTATTCTAGTGGTATGGGACACTAGAATAGGTAGTATGTGGATGACAACAGGCATAAGCTAATGTTGTTTAGTTTCATAAATTTTTCTTTTATTATGTGATGTTTTTGACACAACATACTAATCACTGTTTTTGACAAGTATTGTTTGCAGATTTTTATCTTCGCAACTGAGGACAGTTGCTTTCCAACGGAGAGGTATGTTATAGAATTGACATTTTACTATTTATTGCAGCTGACATGTGGAAAAGACTAGACCCAGCTTGGCCTATGCAAATGTATTTGTATATCATGTACATTTTATTATTCAAGTGCTCTTTTATGAGCTTTGGCCATTTATGACCGGCCGGCCAGTTTGTAACCAATTTGACCATTCAAGAAATCTATAAAACAAATACGTGCAAGAGGGAAATGGTCACTCTTGCACGGGGGGAGATTGCACCCAGTGTCTGCGTTGCTCTTCTCGTCTCTCCTCTCTTCTCTCTCGTCGTGGCGGCGTAGCACTCCTCTCTAGGAGGTGCGCTTGCACGTGCTCTCTCGCTCTATCTCCTTCTCTGTCTCTTTCTGCTCGTGTGCAGCTTGATTATGTGCAAGGATGGTTGCTAGGTATGCAAATTTGTGTGTTTCATCGTCTATAGTATCTAGTTTTGGTATTTTGCAGGGCTCTGCGCGCTCCCGTTTGTAGCAGCAAAGGGCTAGGAGCCATGCTATATAGTGGTTGGTTGGGAGGTGGACTCCTAGGTTCTAGTTCCCCTTGTCCTTTCAGGAGGACTACCCAAATTATTACCTCCAAGGAATAAATCAGTCTTGAAAAAACCAATTTTCCATGTTCTTTGGACCCACTTTCATATTTTTCCTGCGAGGCCTCTGATAGTTGGGCATTCCATGAATAGGTGGGCCAGGTCTTCACTAACCAACCTGCACCCCAAGCATCGATATGTCCCAATCCCTCTCTCTTGAATCTTCACCCCTGTCGGTAGATCACCCCAAATTACCTTCCATAGAAATATCTTCATGTGCTGCAAAACCTTTGGCTCCCAGATGTTCTCCATTACTCGCTCCCACCTTTCCTTCGGCCATTGTTTTTTCCATATCTTGTTAAGGGGGCTAGAACAATTCCTGCTTCAGCATCATTGTATAATAAATGCCTCTAGAATGGGGTTTCCATTAGAGACTACTTTAGGGCCATTGCTAGGCATTCCAGTCCAACTCCAAATCAGAGATTGGAATCACTAGATTGTCAAGCTCTTTCATCACTTTATTGACTAGAAAAACCTCCAAGCTATTAAGTTGGAATTGGGTTACAAGAAGGTCAATGGTTTTCCAAATCTTGTTGTCACTGTCCCAAAAGTGCCCAAGTCGATTCAGACCCATATTATTCAGTTTTCTCGTTGTTTCTATCCAATAGGGATTTTGCCGCAGATCTACAACTTTGGAAAGCCAAGGGGACCATGCAAAATGGAGTTCTTGAAGTATCTAGTTTCTTCCCCCCACTTTAAGACTCTCGCTACTCTGTTGCATTTCCTTACCAATTCCCTTGAGCCGCCCCCCAAACTTAGGGTAGACCACGTTGGGGCAAATAGTTTGTCATGAACCTCTATCCCTCTCCACTTTCCACCATTTGATCCAAGTTTAGCTACTTCTATCATATCTCTGATCATGATAGCCCAAGCTTGATCCTGTCTAGCCAAGGAGACTACAAATTTGGTATAGCAAGCTTCTGCATGGGCCATAGGGTTGAGAACTTCGAGGCCTCCTTGAGTCATTGGCCTAGCGACGACTGACTCCCAACAAGGCCATTGCCATGGCCTGGAAGATTTCATGTTGTTTTTCCATAGAAACCTTTTTACCGGTTTGAAGAACTCTTTCCAGTGACATTGAGCTATCTTGAGAAGTGGGCTAGTGAAGGCAATATAAGGGAGCATAAGGGCATTAATCACTTTTATTCGGCTTGGGAATGGGAGAATAGCATTGTCCCACCTACCCTTTTTGTTTTGATTTCTTCAAGGACCCACTGAAATCTTTGTTTGTGAGTTACGTCCACCCTCAAGGGGCCCCCAGATGTCTGGAAATATTTTCTTTTGTGACAATCTCCCTCGACCAGTTAGAAGGGTCAAATGAGTCATATTTCGACAAGGAGATCAGCCTTGACTTCTCTATATTACACTGGGACCCCAAAGCTACTGAGAACATTTGTACAATCTCCAGAGCTTTCCTGATGACCTAGGGGCACGCCTTCAAGAAGAGGAAAAAATCATCTGCAAATAGTTTTGCTAGTAGTTGGCTCTTTCCTCGTAAAGCAAGGCCTTGCAATTCCCCTCGCTCAACACTAGCTTCGAGCGACGTGATTAAAGGATGTGATCCTATGGAAAAAAGCAGAGGGACCAGTGGGCATCCTTGCTTAATAGACCTTTTGACCTCAAAAGAGCCCACTATTCTATCATTAAATAGGAGCTCTGACTGGCTACCAGCCCCTTATGCACGTATAAGATGACATAGGCAAGGCCCAAAGACCAGAGCTTCCATGATTGCTTCTATATATGTCCATGTTATTTTGTCATAAGCCTTATCAATTCTAGTTGCAGTAGAATGCACTCTTGCTTTGTGTAAGTTGCGTATTTGATGCCCACCATTGCTGCCAAGATGTTATCGTAGATGGAACTTCCTTTGATGAACCCCATGTTGATGTGGAGAGATGATCTTGTCAATTAAGGGGGCTAGTCTGAGGGCTACTGCCTTGGCCATAATATTGTAGGCCATCGACATCATCGTTATAGGGGGCGCCAATGTTTCAATTGAGAACAACAAATTTGTTTGGGGATGGGTTTGATAAGCCCTCTCTTTACACTTATCTCCAATGACCCTTCGGCAATGTCTTTGTTGGCCAAACTTGTGAGACTGGGAGATCGTCCCAGAATTCTGTAAAGAATTCCTCCATCATCCCATACCATCCAGGGGACTTCTCCTTGCCAAGGGCTTGCAATGCTAGTGAACATTCGTCTTTGAAAAACGCCACTTGTAGGCTATTAGCTTCTGACGGGGGAATCTTCTTCTTGACGCTTTGAAGTAAGGTCCCTCTCGCTTCCTCCACTTCCAGGGATTGGATCTCTGGCCGTCCAATGATTTGACTAAGATCCCTTCCTTTTAAAATAAGATCTTTTTTTTTGTCGCAAATTTTTCGAGCGGTTTTTTTAATTCTTTTTTTTTTAAACTTAAAAAAAAACAACTTTTTGAAAAAAACTTTTGTTTTGTGGATAATGCGTATGGGCGATGAGCTCACGCGCTCATTCAACTACTCCTGTCAACTTTGTCTAACATGCCTACAACTAACACTACTAATTAACACTAATTATCTTTGCTAACACTAATTACCTCTACTCACACACTGCCTATCACAGTAAACTACACACAATCAACCTTCTCACTGTCTATTGTATTGCTCAATGTCTACTGCACATTACAAAACTAAACACTAACTAATAGACTTGCTAAACACCTGCACATTACAGAACTTAGCAGATCTAACAAAAACCTGCACATTTCAACACTAACAGATTCTAACAAATCTTGCTAAACCTGCACATTACAGCCACTAACAGATTTAACACAATCAAGACAAAAGCTGAAAACAGGTGAAAAAATGGCAATGAGTGCTCCTCAAGCTTAGTGCAAGGCAGTCCCTGATAGTGGTGCCAAAAATGTGCGCTTTGCCACACGTGTCAAGGGTAGAAACTTGCCAAAAACATTGTGTGTGAGCCACGGATGACTGCAAGCACACAACTAGAAGATCCTAGCAAGCTCAAAGGGGCAGGTTTGTCACTCACCGCCTCAATGCTTCCGTCGTGAAGGATCCTGTGCCACGAAGAAGAAGGAGCCACCGCCGCCGCCGATGCCACCGCAATGCTCGATCTCTCTCTCTTTCTCTCTCTCTCTCTCTCTCTCTCTCTCTCTCAAGCATACACACATACACATACACACACACATATACACATGTGAGCACATGAAGGAGGAGAAGATAGAGGTATAGCAAGAGCACTTCTTAGCTTGCACCTCAAAGAAGGTCAAATGGACCTTTTATAAGAGTCTAACCCATTCACACATGGACACCCACAGTGGCCGATTGTTGCAAAAATACTGTAAAAATAAGATAAGTAATGCGCCTCTCATCAGCGATCACCTACACACCTATTGGACCGACAAGCCCGGTCCACGACTCAATCAAATCATAATAAGACGTCCGTTGAAGGTGATAGGGTGTTTGTAAGGGTTTACAAGTGGCAGTGTCAACTCTTCACTCCCAATCATGACACTAGCATGTAGAGCACTAAATGTTTGTGGTGCAACATGCTCTTACAGATATCTAAACCCCAAAAATAATCTTCCCATTGGTAAAGAAGAAAGCTCTTTTGAAAGAAGGAACTATAGTGCACGTCATAATAGTAGAGTTGACAAAATAAACAATAGATTAAAAAAATAAGAGTAAAAGTGTTTTATTGTGTTTAAAGATTTAAGAGCATTTTATATCAATCCTAGTAGTCATTAGTATTATTTAATAATTTTTTAAAATTAAATTAAATTATTTTTTTACAAATTGCATTCCCTCTCCCAAACACCTCTCTCTCTCTCTCTCTCTCTCTCTCTCTCTCTCCCCCCCCCTTCCCCTATCCCTCTTTCTCTCCATGCCTCCTCCCCCTCTCTACCTCTCTCTCTCTCTCTCTCTCTCTCCCCCCCCAATGGGCACCACTCCCTCTCTCTCTCTCTCTCTCTCTCTCTCTCTCTCTCTCTCTCGCCCACCCCTCGGGGAGGATCACTTAATAATTATGTGACTATTACATGAGTGTAGTAGAAGGGGTTATTAAATTTTATTTTTTCTCACATTTTTACGTACATAAGGATACCATAAAATGGAATTGAAAAAATATTTACAGATTGAAAAGACAAAAGAGTGTAATTTTTTTTGTTGAAAATTCACAGATAAAGAGTTTTAGAAATAGTAGTCGAATGCACGGGATATACATAATTTATGCATAGTGATCGTTGGAGGCTTGCCCTCCCTCTCTCTCTCTCTCTCTCTCTCTCTCTCTCTCTCTCCCTCCCTCCCCCATGGGAACCACTACCCGCTCACCCCACCTATCTCTCTCTTTGACTCTTCCCCCCTCTCCCTCTTCCTCTCTCTCTCTCTCTCTCTTGTCCCCCCTCTCCCCGTGGGAACCGCCCCTTGTTCCCCCTAGGCGGGACCCCGACGACCATGTGGATTGCAGGTCGCTCGTGGTCCATGTGGCACACCACATGGACCACCATGCAATTTATGGTGGTCACGTGGACTATGGGAAACCTGCAGTCCATATGGCACACAATGTGTCCATCGGGTCCCGTGGGGCACTACACCAAGTGCCCACATGGACTACGAACCCCCCCCCCCCCCCCCCCCCCCCCCCCCCCCCCCCCCCCCCCAAAACCCCTTTTGCATATAAAAGGGTTTCACCTTGTCCTTTTTGTTTTCTTGCTCTCACTCCATAAGAGTTAGTGAACTCCAAAAAAGGCCCTCTTTCTCATTTCACTACCCTCTCCTTATCCCTTTGCTATAAGCTTTGCTCTTCCTTTCCATTCTCTTTTCTCTCAAACCTTCTCCTCCCTCCCTCAAACTTTCCATTCTCTTTTCTCTCAAACTCTCACTCTCACTCTCCACCTTTCTCCTCAAAGCCATAAGCTTCCATCTTTTATATTTTTTTCCCTCACCCCTCTAATTTTCACTCTTTTTTTTTGGCACCAATATTATAAAGAAAATAACAAGGAATCAATCTAATGGAGTGGACCACCAATAAGAAATCTCTCTCCACACCACTCAAGAGAGCAGTTCCTCTCTTACGACAACAACCACGTTTGAAGTGTGTGTGTGTTGATGGCTACAAGGACCTTCGTTGAAGGGGTGCAATCACGTCAACATCCATAGAAGCACAAAACACGCGTAATGACTCTCTTATTGATCTCTTTATATATGTGGTTTATAACCACATTTTTTTAGACCGGATTGATGTACATGTTGTGCCATACAATCACTTGTTGCCACACATTCCTCTTTGTCATCTTTTGGCCAATCTATTCATTAAAACAAATGATGATTTTTTTGTAAAAGTCACAACCTCTATAGCCCTAAGAGGTTACCAGTCCATGATGGCTCATTTCATTGTGTCCAAAGCTTTTCTCGGACAAGATCCTATACCGTTAAATAGGTGTGGCACTTATGGAAGAGATTTCGGCTACATTTGATGACAAAATTAGAGACATTTTTGAGCTCTCTCACATGGAGAATATAATGTTCATCGTAGGGGATGGAAATTATCCGCTCCATGCCTGGAAGGACTCGGCACTGCAGGAGCGGCTGGATGAATTCTCTACACCAAAATTTGAGTGCATGATTGTGAAGTTTGACCTAGAGGAGATGGCAGAATTTGTATTCGTGCTTGGCATGATCAACAAGTACATAATTCCATTGGTCCACTTAAGCTATTGTTACTAAATTTAATGAAGAAGATATGGCAAAAGCTGAGAGGGCACTTCATGGCACGGAAATGAACCGATCAAAATGGCTTAGAATACCTTTGTCTTTGCTAGCACAATTATTGTGCAAGGTATTTAAAATTTATAATACACATGCAATAGGTGAGTACATGTGGTTTTGCTTGAAAATCACTTTTTTTGGAGATTTGTATTGTAGGAAGAGTTTGATGTAATGTATCGACTCAAAACATAGAATTTGCCATCGAAGGGTAGTAGAGAGTACCACATGCACGGAGATGATTACAAGGCAAGGTATGATTTGGCAGTAAAAGAGACCAAGAACTTTATTGTACGTAAGGTATTAGAGATAGCGGTCATAACCGATCCTAAGAATGGCTCATAGTTTTTTTTTAAATGCATTTCTTTTGTGGGTTGAGGAGAGAAGGGTTTCAAAATGACCTCCTTCAAAGTCTTCGAGGTTGCATGGGTACTCATTTCTTGCGGAGCAAGTTCTATTTGCTTTTGAATGCACTATTTGTTTTTCTTAATTTTTAAAAATGTTGTCCAATGGTAAATTACAAAAATGCCACGTGGTCAATATATTGACCAGGGGCGATGTTTCATTGGTGGAGGCATCTATTTCGACTCAAGATTAGTCATTCTTGTAGTGGTTGAGAATGCACGTATATTGGTGGCGGCTAGAAACGTGAGTGTAGTAACATCAGAGTACGGGGTCTTACCTAGTATTGCAACATAACTAATAGTTGGAGTGCAGGGGTGTATTGAACTTGGTGGAGAAGATGGAGGCCAAGAGTTCCACATTGAAGAAGCTACATGTACACGCCGGGCACGATTTTGGCATGTCTCTTGACGAGGCAATGCAGGCTTTTTGACAAGAGCACTTTGGTAAGGCTTTTGTGTGGTGGAAGGCAATCATACGAGCTACACATAGTGCAAAGGAGCAGTCGTATTTTGCATATACTGTTTGACACCTACTGTACAAGTTTCTAACTATAGAGTTTTATTAGGAGGTAAGATTAAAATTGTGTGTTATAAATGATGGAGTTGTTCCTCTTTTAATTTGTAAATAGTGGTTGGGTGCCCTTAAGATAGGTCTTTGTAGTCCATACCTTGAACATCCCAGTGATGCATGGGTAGAGTCTGAGAGAGAGGAGAGCGGGATCTATCCCAACAATTGGATAAAAAATTTCCATGGTAAGGAAACATGGAGAGAATACCTATGGTTCTTGGACTATGTGGATGGCAAGTTCCCCAAAAATGAAGCTGAAGAATTCAACGGTAAGTTATGTTTTTCTTGTACAACTAGTGTGGTTTGGTTTGCTATAGTGTCCTCACTTTTTTTTTTTGTACTTGCAAAATTTCACAAGAAGGATAGGGGAAAGGACAAAAGCAAAAGTATCACCATCAATCAGCCTCCGACCAATGCCATACAACCAAGGGATGTCCAAGCCCAAAAATGGCAGTCGATAGGCCTAGACAAAGGTAGATCTAACGTGAGCCTACAACCAATGAGTGTGAAATATGTGACAACATATGCCTTTATATCAAAGCATCGTCATGGATCAACTACTTCAAGCAAGTCAAGCTTTAGAAACTCCCAGTCATTTGCTGACCCAAACAAAACCTCTAGGGAGCCACCCAAAAAAGCAAAGGTATATCAGCCCAAGTACTCATTAAAGCCTGAGCACGTGAAGGAAGTGTTTGTTCTAAGAAGTCTAGTAAAAGTCAATGATCTAGTGTGAATTGAAGACTAAAGATCAGCATATAAAGACAAACACATGGGATCGATAGTATCACAATAAAATTCGAAAGAACAAGAGTACTATAAAGGTATCAAAAAATATGGGTACCGAAACCAAAGATTACAACATATGAATCGCAATCAAGACCCAGTAGAGAAGAAGGACAAATAGGTATCAACCTGGACAACATTCTTGGATACCGAAGAAGAGGCAATACAAAACGACAACACCGAATGCTTATAAAGACTACCACAGCCCTCAAGAAGATACAAAGAAAAAATGGATTTTATAGAATGTCCTTCTTGAACAAGGATTTCACACGGGATATACAAACATTTGGCTACCAGTCACTTGTAAGCCAACAAATACTATTGCGACAGGGTTGTATGAGTTAGATAAAGTCACCAAAGGATTTGGATTCCTAAGTCTTCTAATGTTCCTAGTCAAAAGTCATCAGATGATGCTGACAATCAACAAAGACCTACAACAACATCAAAGGCTCCTTGCGATAGGCCTAGTTGGAGAATCAAATAGACAATCAAGTCTTCACAATCAAAGAAGGACAACCCAATTGGCATAGCTATAGATTTCAAGCCATTTAAATAGGTATTGTAAAAGAAACCTTCACCCTTGGTCTTTCAATAATCCACCATTGATGATTCAAGATTACTTTTACTTAAAGAGATGTTTGTAGTAGGATCAAGAATGTAAAAAGTTGAGTTTCCATAGTGCAAAAAAACACTCTTTGATGTAAGTTAGAGACGGGCTCTTGAGAAAAAAATGAGCAAAGCATTAGTCCCAAAGCTTCAAGTCCTATTAAACTTTGTGCTAAGAGTCAAAGTTATTAGGCTTATGCTCAAGCTGGAAGAGTTGAACATATCTAAGTTGTGTCGCTCATGCTAGAAGAGACGAGCATAAGAGTCAAAGTCTATTAACTTAATCATGATGGAGTAACGTAGAGTCCAACACTCACACACGGTGCAAAATGATATGAGAGCACATATACTCAACAACCAAAACCCTTTTTAAAGGGGTGCTAGCTTGTAAAGCCACGTCATATTCTTTTATAGATACATATTGCTTTTCATGCATTTTTGTGTATGCATATAGAATGTTTCATCATTGGCCGTATGCATTAGACACTATTTTTTTCTTCCATCCATGCATCTTGAGTGGACTACAACAAGCAAACCAGATTTCCATGTTGCTACCCATATATTTGATGCCCTCTTATTTCTATATACATCAACAAATATTCTCTTCAATAAATTACTAATATTTACGATGCTAGTTAATAAGTACTCAATAATGTGTATATCCCAAAGGCATTTTTTCCCGTTGGGTTTTTTCCCTTGGGTCATCTAGGTAATTAGACCCTGATTTAGAATGGGTTTAGAACATCACCATTGTATTCCTCTTGTGCATACTCTTAATAAATAGATAGAAAACCTTGCAATTATGGTACTACAACGGACAATGTAACATCACCTCTCACACCAAAGACAAATTTGGACATTCAAGATGCTAAAATACAAAATGAACCTCATCAAAAAATCCATCAATCAAAGAAAAAAATACAGGCCATCAACAACCAATAAAAACCCTTCCATCCTCCATGACCACTTCTCAACAATGTCCAAGGATGGGTACTAAAACCATAAGGGGGGAATGTTAACTAAACCCACATCAATTATTAGGAGTTGCTAAAGGTCCAAGCCTTGCAAATGCACTTCAAAGATGAATACAAAGAAACAGTGAAGATTGGAGTTACACATTTTTACATTGTTCCAAAATGGCCATGTATTGTAATTTTTTGATTTTTTCAAGCCATTGTAATAATTGTAATGTGTTCCCTTCCCCCTTAATGAAAGTTTGAAGATGTAAAGAATACAACAGCTAGTGTGCCTAGGTTGCACACACATTAATTTGTGGGGCCCTAAAGGCGTTCAGTGCTTGGATAGTGCACATTTTAAACCCTAGGTATATAAGGCAGTGTGTAAATGAAATTAAGGTTGTCAGCCTCATTTGTAGAGACCACTCCTAGTGAGAGCTCATGAGGTGTGTGGCTATGGAGGCCTTGAGCTTCTCTATGCTCATGTGACTTGATTCACACTAGTCAATGCTTAATTCTCTTTCACTATGCCTCTTTCATTCTCTCTTATGATGATTTGATTAACTAGGTCTTCACTAATTAGTGAGATGAATTTCACTCTAATCTTGTGTGATATCCCTTTATTCTTTGTGTGTGCGGTTGTGATTAGTGTGTTGCAAGATGCGTTTAGTGTTGTGTGCATCGTTAAAATTGTTAGTGTGTGTGATTGGGTTGATTTGAGGTGAAGAAAAGTGGATGTGGAGATTGACAATCATTATGGATTAGCTCCTCCTCAGGTCGAGAAGCTCGCCTTGTAGAGTTACCATTTGTGTTTCCATGATTAGCTCGCTAATTGTGTGAGTGTTTCCATGCTCTAGCCAGGTAGCTCATCACCTTGGATTGACACTTATGTGATGGTCATTGGAGCTATGCTACAATGGTACCCCCAATAGAGATGAAGAAGAATATCCTCCTCAAAAGTTAACTCTTGTCATGTTGGAAAGGAAGACTAACAGGTTTTAGGCTTTCTAGAACTTAAAAGATATTGAAGGATGTTTTAGTGCAACATGTTTATATGCATAAGAAGCTTTACCTCCATTTAGAGATATCTAATCTTCCTAAGTTATATAGAGCTAACTATAAGTGATCTATATGTTTACACTAGATTATTGATTTTTCTTTCCACTGCTTTTGTTTCTTTTTGGTGCTCTACTCCTATGATTGCTATATTTTTTTTACTTGTTTTGTGCCACTATGCTTCTTATAGACCTCTATACACTCAAACATAGAGGAATGGTAGCTGGTGGAGTGAATCATTAACATTTTAATGGATGTTTGGCATGGCTCCACAAGGGAGAAGCTATGGAGGATGGGCTTAGAAAATAGTGAATGGAGTGATTTGCAAAGTGTAATCTGGCACCATCATCTATAATTACACGATCCATACCCAAAACTTCGTGTTATCATTTTTTTTACACTTGGTGGCATTATGTGGGTGGTGATTTGGTCCCTTTAGATCAAAACATGGATGATAATACTAAGAACCCCATCCAAGGTATTAATGTGTGGATGAACAATGAGAACCTAGGCACCTTCAAGATAAGATCCATGTCCACATTGCCCCAAGTGAGGCAAGATATATAGAATAAAGAGATAGATTTTCCTGCATATATTTCTTTCTTTCAAACATTTTCTCTTTTGTGTGTCATAGTATTACTTTCTCCTTTTGATAATATGGATTGCAAGTCCCAAGAAGAAATTCATGTGCAAGAAGTTCTAGAAGGGATTGTGTGTCTAGTTCTAAGTTGAAGCCTACTCCGTATTGTAGGTAGTTTGTATCCCTTGTTGCTTACAACTAGCATTTTGTACAAATTGTTTTTTTGTCAGTGACAATTACTTGTTTGGCAAAAATGGCTCATCTTGTTGGTTTCCATTTTGTAAGGCTTTTTTGTGGTTGGATGTGAAAAGTTGTGCCAATGTCATGCTTTCAATATTGTATTGTTTTTGTATGCTAAAAAAAACATAGTGTTATACATTAGCGAAAATATGAACCCCAAAAGGGACCAACCTTTAAGGTCAAAGCTGCTTTTGGAATGTATTCTCTACACCAATGAGAATGGTTTCACCAGTTTTTGCATTTTTTGAATGGCCATAACTTTATCATTTTAATTTCATATTTTTCAGTGGACAATAGTGCATTTGGATTGCATTGCCGAGCTTGTAGATATGATAAATGATGTAGTTTTGAGGTAGTAGATACAAGCTTGTTAATCAACAAGTCAGACAGTGGAGTCAGCACAGGGCGAATAGGAGGCTTGGGGACTGCCCAACCAACGCTCTCTATCTCTTGGTGTTGACCTTGGTGTAACCGACGATGGAGACCCTTTTGGTGATGTGATTAAAATTCATGCAATGGAATCAGCACTATGCGGATAGGAGGCTTGGGGAGTGCCCAACACCACCTATCACTTGGTGTTGACCTGGGTGTTAAAGTCATTACAAGAGGTAGTTGAGTCAATACTAGGCGAATAGGAGGCTTGGGGACTGCCCAATGCCACATATCACTTGATGTTGACCTTGGTGCAACAGTGAAGTCAACACCGGGCGTATATGAGGCTTGGGGACTACCCAACACCACCTACCGCTTGGTACTGACCTTGGAAAATGGGCGTCGGCCCAGTAAACATCCATGGACATTACATTGTTTTGAGTCAGGGACCGGGCTTGTCGATCCAATAGGAAAAGGGTAAGAGTGATCGCCAATGAGAAGTGCACTCTAAGTGGAACATTCAAGGGTTAGTTGGCTAAGCATGGGTGCCCAAATATGAACAGGCGAGCTCGTATTAAAGTCACCTAAACCTAAAAAACAATCATTCTCTCATTTGTGCAATTGAAGAGTGCTCTTGCTCCATCTTATCTTCTTCTTAATCTCCTTGTGTGTATGTGTGTGTGTGTGTGTGTGTGTGTGTGTGTGTGTGTGTGTGAGAGAGAGAGAGAGAGAGAGAGAGAGAGAGAGAGAGAGAGAGAGAGAGAGAGAGAGAGAGAGAGAGAGAGTGATCGAGCATTACAAAGGCACAACGGCGGTGAGGCGGTTGAGCGTGGCACGGCGGTAGCTCCCTCTTCTTCACGGTGAGGAATCCTCCACGAAAGCGAGCATAGGGCGGTGAGTGACACATACTTGCTCTTTGAGCTTGCTAGATTAGTCTGGTTGTGCGCTTGCAGCCATTTGTGGCTCGCACACAGTGTATCGGTAAGTCCCTTGCATTGACACGTGCGACAAACGTGCACATTTTGGGCACCGTTGTTGGAGAAATGCCGTGCATTAAGCTCAAATAGCACTCTAGGCTACTTTGTGGTGTATTATGAAATGTAGGAAAGGTAGAGAAAGAAGGTTTGTTTTCTTGTTGAGAAGGATTTGTGACCTTGTATTTGATGTAGTGTACTATTTTTGTTAATAAGGTGTTGCAATGTAGTGTGTTTTCTATTCATAAGGTGTTAAAATTAAGGTAGTAGATCTATAATGTTAGTTGTGTAAGGTACAGTAAGTAGATCTGTTAGTTGATTAGTTGTTGTAGTACTGTGTTAGTGTGTAACAGTAGCTCTGTTAGTTGCAAGTAGGTAGGTTAGGTGTGTGTGTGCTCGTGCACGGCGCGGCCGCGCGACCTTATCCGCCAAAATTAAAATAAAATAAAAATAAAGATAGGATCGGGATCGGGAATATTTCCCAAGCTCAAGGCCAAGCCCAAGCACAAGCCCACGCTCAGGTTGAGGCCAGAGTCACCCTTTAGAATTATTTATTTTGGCCTCACACGTAAGTAAAAATCGACCCTTTTGAGACCAAGAGAGCTTCGAGTAACCGAACATTGTGCTGTAAAGCACACCACAACCCCCTGAATGATACGCTCGTTTTGAGCTATCACACGCTCTAATCCAAAAACTGATCATAGAAAGACATTAAAAAACATCAAAAAACGAGTGAAAATGGGGTGAAAAACGCCTAAAAACTCAAGCAGTTAACCTTCGAGGGTATTCGCCGACGCTCTTAGGGTGCCAAAGGTACATGCATCTGCGATCCGGCCGTGTGCTAGAGGCCGAGAAACTAGCAAGCAGTTCGACTTACGTGAGTTCTCAATACCCACCTACCTTAGGTTCCGAGCCCTCAGCACGGACCCAAGGTAGTACCACTTAGGACCCACATATTGCATCTAGTGACTCTTTTCTTCTGACTACGACGTCATGGAGGGTTACCCAATGCCTAATCCTAATAGCTCAAGCCAAGACATGCATGCCATGGGCCCAGGGTCCGGACCAAGCATGCTTAGCCGTTTGAAGGAAACCTTTAGTAGAGCCACTCACTCCGAGAATGGAGCTAATGATGTAAATGAGGGGAGGAGATTCCACAAATTGTACCAGTAAACATCTTGAGTGTAACGCATATAACCTCTAACAATAAAATAGAGGCAGACCTACCTAAGAGTGAAACTGATGATACCTTAGGGGATTCTGACCAACACACCTCAAAAACGAAATCTCAGGGAGAGATTGATTCAGGGCTAGAGGAAATGACCAATGAATCAAGTCAAGAAACTAAACACTTAAGGCCTAGTACAACAGCCTATGGTGATTTATCCAAGAGCAAAGAGGGTACAAGCAAAGACACATCAAGCGAGTCTGATTCAAACATAACCCAAAATTGCAAACTCAGTAAGAAAAGAAGGTCATACAAGAGACGAGAATATTAAAAGACTCTAGATGGAGTTAAAACCATTGGATTCCTCAATGGGAGTAAATTCAAAAGGTACTATGATCCTCTAAGCCAGGAAGAGTTACAAGCCATCCATCAAAAGAAGGCAGCAAAAGAACAGGCAGAGCTTAAAAAGATCCAAGCAAGAGTTGAGGCTAGATAAAGACAACAACGTCTTAGAAGCCAAAGAGAGGCTAATCTGGGAGTCACTGAAGCATTTTTTGAAGACACTCATAATGATTCATTGGAATCTGAGCCACCTCTACGGTATCCAATTGAACTAAATAGCCTCTATGGGAGAGTACTATATAACGCATTATTGGATACAGGAGCTCAACATAATTTGTTATCCTATGGAGTTTGGTGTCAGTTAGGGAAGCCACCTCTATCTAAGAGTATTATCCAAGTCAAGGGTTTCAACAAGAAAAAAACTACAATTTTTGGAATCTGGCACTTTTTTGTCAGTTATGAAAATGGGGTTGTAGCTCAAGACTTTTTGGTCAAGCATGTTGGAACTATGGAGGGTAATTTAAACCTAGGATGCACGTGGATGATAACCACCAAATGCACTATTGTTTGGGAGACTGCGGGTGTCACAATGCAGAAACTAACTCTTAACCCTACCACTCAAGCCATAGTCCCTAAGATATTGCCTCTTAAGGAAATAAAACCCAAAACATTGCATGTCCAGGAGGTTGAACCATATGTCCCCATAGCCCAACTCTCCAGAGCTTCAACTTCTTTAGTTGAAATGAAGCTTGAGACACACAAGACCCATCCTAATATAGCAAAGAAAACATACAAGTGGGGCCCTAAAGCTTCTTTAGCGTGCTAAAAGACAAGAGCCTGGTAAGAGATATCCCACTCGTCCCAAGAAATGTAAAGAAACGTTGCGTTGGATTCCTAAAAAACTATTGGAAGCCCAAGGTTACTATGAAGGAAATGATCAAACTTGGGTGCCAAAACGTAAATTGTGCTCTTACTTGTCACCTCACCCATGTGAGACCAATCCTATAGCTCCAAAACAAATTGAAGATTGCAGAAAGGAAAAAAATCACGAAATGCCACACACCCGCTCCAGAGCTAGTTTGGGTACCGAAGAAAGAACAATTTGTTCCACCTAGCTCAGGATCAGGAAAGTCAAATGAAGCTTCTTGCTCTTCATGTAGTTCCTATACGGAAATAGAAGCTTCGACACAACCTCCACTTACCATTGTACATATCCATACAAACAAGAAAGTGTTTGCACCTCCGGTTGTAAGTTCACCACCTACAACAACGTTGCAAATAAAATTATGGGAGAGTACCTCAACACCCTTGCAACTAGATGAAACGCATAGGGTGGTCAAAAACTATTGGTCAAAGTCTTCACCCATAACAACTTGGAACAATTGGTTTCAAAAGGTGACGACATCATTTCAAAAGGTATGATCTACCCAAGGAAGGGGGGAGTGTTTGCTGACATCCATCATTCACTTGCTTCCTTCCAACCTTCCTCCTTGATCTCTCAATCTCCCAATCTAGGGAATGTGTATGTAAAGCCTTATACTCACAAAAACAAGATAAAAAAGTAAAAGAGCAAGAGCCACCAAACAATAATCTGAAAACTTACAAGTTCTATACATAACACAAAATCATAAAAACACATTATGCACAAGGACATGACATTATGCACATTAATTGTGACTGGTAGCATAATATTTAATGCATTTTCTTAGTATCAAACATTAAATTCAATGTACTTTTTCTCATAATCACTTGTCTAGGTTTCAAAATCAAGCAATCCAACTAAGCTAGTTTGACCAAGCTAAGTGTTAGAGATCTTCTCTTAATACCATGGGGAATGCCTTTCTAATAATCAATGGTTACTTAGGTTCTTAATCCGATTTAGGCAAAATTGTGTTCAATGTACTAGGGCTCTCTAGTGGGCTTAGTCCCTATTGACCTTTAGCTTAAGTATTATAAAGGGAGTTTACTAATGTGATGAGCTTGAGGAAGGTAACAGTGTTATATGACCCCCCCAAAGTTACAAAATTAAAATGTTGAAAACGAACAAATAAAAAAATCAAAGTGCCACAAATGTAAAATCTTAATCAGAAAGAGAAATCTCTGCTTGGTTTGGTACTTCACTCACATGTATCACCTATGGTACTAGAGCCCTAGAGGTTCCCAATGTGGGTGCTTTTCCTTCAAAAGCAAAAAACCCAAGGCATACAAAATAAGCACACACATAAAAAATAAATCAATGAGAAAATACTTTGGGGTGTCAAAGAAAAGGGAATTTGTAAGAACTAGGGATGCTAGACCATAGGATCCTCCTCCCAACCCCCCATTATATAGGAAAGTGTGCGCTCCTTGCCGCACTGTCGAAGCAAGAGACTTGCCAATACACCGTATGCGAGCCACAAACGGCTCCAAGCACACAACAAGCCTAAACTAGCAAGCTCAAGAAAACAAAGGGTGTGTCACTCACCGCTCTACGCTCGCCTTCGTGGTGGATTCCTCGCCGCGATGAAGAAGAAGCTGCAGTCGTGCCGCGCTCAACCGCTTCGCCGCCGTCGTGCCTTCGTAATGCTCGATCGCACACAACTCTCCCTCTCTCTCTCTCTCTCACACACACACACAAGGAGGTGAAGAAGAAGAAGATGGAGATGGAGCAAGAGCACTCTTCAATTGCACAAATGAGAGAATGAGTAAAAATTAGGTTTAGTTGGCTTTTATAGGAGCTCACCCCATTCACACTTGGGCGCCCATGCTTAGCCAACTAATCCCTTGAATGTCCAAGTTAAAGTGCGCCTCTCATTGGCGATCACTCTTACCCTTCCTTATTGGACCGACAAGCCCGGTACCCGACTCTACCAAATACATAATACGCGACCATCGTAGGTGATGGGTATCCGTGAGCCGTGAGGGTTAACATGCCCCCCTTCCTGATGTAGATTCCGTCCTCGGAAGCTATTGAGTTGAAGCTGGTTCGTCGAGGTGGAAGAGCATTTGAGATGAATGTCCTTAGCCTTCTTCAGTCACTGCAAAATCAAACAACATTGGCACAGTAATGGCATTCTCTTAAAAAGCATATGCAGTTTTAGGTAGACACATTGATTGGAAAAAGAATTTCAAACAATTTGTCAGCAATGAACATTAAATTGCAATGTAATCAAATGCATAAACAGATGTAAAGGTAGAAAATTAAACAAGTCTGGGGTCGCTAATTTGACGGTCGAAAAGCACTAGAGATCGAATAATAATACCATGGGTAAGCTTCTTAATTTTCTGTGGTCAATTAAGTTGTTTAATCGCGAGAGCCAAGTATTCATGTTCGAGGGCTGACTAGAGGCTATATCTAGAAAACCTTGTAGTTAAGCTACCATAAAAGGAATTTCTCATGAAATCATCGCCTGTCTGATTACTTTTTCTTTGACCCCCCAAAGTCTTTTCACATTGATTCAATTATGATGTGTGTGCTTATTTTGTATGCCTTGGGTTTTTTGCTTCTCAAGGAAAAGCTCCCACACTGGGAACCTCTAGGGCTCTAGTACCATAGGCGATACATGTGAGTGAAGTACCAATTTAAGCAGGGATTTCTCTTCATGCTTAAAATTTTACATTGTGGCACTTTGATTTTTTGCTTGTTCATTTTCAGCATTTAAATTTTGTAACTTTGGGGGATCATATAACACTGTTACATTCCCCAGGCTCATCACATTAGTAAACTCCCTTTATAATACTTAAGCTAAAGGTCACTAGTGTTAAGCCCACTAGAAAGCCCTAGTACATTTCATACAATGCTGCCTAAATCGGATTAAGAACCTAAGTAACCATTGCTTATTAGGAAGGCATTCCCCATGGTATTAAGAGAAGATCTCTAACACCTAACTTGGTCAAACTAGCTTAGTCGGACTGCTTGATTTTTAAACCTAGACAAGTGATTATGACAAAACATTACATTGAATTAAATGTTTGATAGTAAGCAAATGCGTTGAATATTATGCTACCAATCACAATCAAAGCAGACAAACATGGATGCAAAAAGATAAAGGCAATGCTAATGGACAAGAAACACCTGTTTGTGTCGATGGTTGCGCTTGATTTGAAGAGTGAGTCGAGATAAAGATTCCATGAAGGTCCAAATCCTATCAATAGCAACACGCTCCTGTACACACTAGGAAACAAAAGGAATACCTCCAGGAGGCACATTAGTGGGAAAAGAGATCTTTGCTAATCACTCAACTCTAAAACAGAAACACTCCTATCGTACTAATCTTACCTACCCTCCATCACTCAAGTGATGAGGATCAAAGGTGTTTTATGGCATAGGTTTCTGTTTCACTGTACCAGATGTGACATGTGTAGGTCTGAGTCAATGTTTTGACTTTAATGTGCATACTCGTTTGCTAATTGCTCTTGCTCTTTTTTTTTTGTTTTTTTTGTGAGTATAAAGCTTTATATGTACATTCCCTAAGATCGGAGATTAAGAGGTCAGGGAAAAAGGTTGAGAGGGAAACAAATGAATGATGACTGTCAGCAAACACTCCCCCCTTCCTTGGGTAGATCATACCGTTTGAAATGAGCTTGTCACCCTTTGAAACCAATTGTTCCAGTTGGTAATAGGTGAGGATTTTTGCCAGTAGTTTTCTATTACCCTAGGTGCCTTGTCAAGCTGCAAGGGTGGTAAGGTACTCTCCCAAGATCGAACTTGAAGTGGTTCATCAGGTGATTCTTGAACACTGAGAGGTGTGGATTCTTTTGTAGCTTCATGGAGGTCCACTACTATAGATGGAGGTTGTGTAGAAGCTTTTACCTCTATGGATGTATTACATGATGAGCTAGAATCTTCATGGGACTCCCCCCTTCCTGAGCTAGGTGGAACAAATCGTTCTTTCTTTGGTACCCAAACTAGCTCGGGAGCGGGTGTGTAGCATTCTGTGATCTTTTTCTTTCCACGATCATTGATTCGTTTTGGAGATACGGGATTGGGCTCACTTGGGTCAGGTGATAGGTAAGAGCACAATCTACATTTTGGCACCCAGATTTGATCATTTCCTTGATAGTAGCCTTGGGCTTCCAATAGTCGTTTAGGGATCCATCGCAACATTTTCTTACTTTTCTTGGAGCGAGTGGTACATTTCTTACAAGGCTTCTGTTTTTTTGCACTAGCTATGGTCACTAAAGAAGCTTTAGGGACCCACTTGTATGTTTTCTTCGTTACATTAGGATGAGTCTTGTCGGAAGCGATATGCATTGCTTGTAGCATATTTAAGGGTATAGGCATTTCATCCCCCTCAGGTGTTACCCAGGTCGTCCCCCTATTTCCCCAAGTGTCTATGGTTGATGCTAGGTGGACCCAATCCACATTGTCTGATTCCGTCATACCCGGTAACACATCCATGTAAGGAGAATCTTGGCCAATGTCTGTATCCTTCTTACAAGTGTAACAATATTGTAGTGGGGCCGAGTGAACTGTGGTGTCAGAGCGATGATCAATAATGGTTTTACTCCCTAAGGGGTGTACCTTACCAGTCACCAAATCCACTCTAAGGACAGAGTCTTGGAATTGCAAATAGACATGATTTTTAGACCAATCGTGAACCATTTGTGCTTCCCTCATGAATGGTCGTCCTAAAATCATTTCATATGACATAAGGTGTTTAGAGAAATCCATTACAATGAACGTATGTCGTACCTTGTGTCCTAGAACTTTGATCTTAAGATCCTTGAGCATCCCCATAGGTTTGGCTATGGTACCATTTGCCATCTTTACCACAATGTTAGTAACACTGAGGCGGGGTTTTCCCATGGATTCCCAACAATCTTTTGTAACGATGCTAACTCCCGCACCACCATCAAGAATTCCCTTTATAGTTAATCCCTTGGTAGTGATGGGTAGGGTCGCATTAGACTCGTCGCCTTCAAAATACTGCCCTAATTCGTTAATGGGTACCTCGATCACAGACTCGTGTCCATCTAAGTCAAGTGATTGCACATGATTTTCCTCATCAATCATAATCGAGTCAGGCCTATTTGGTTGCGCAAACTGCGGTAATCCCGTTCGTAGCTCTCCGTTAAGGAATGCTCAAAGTGCAAGGAATAACTCAGGATCTCCATACAGCTTTGCTATGATCGTGGTTCGGACCTCAGAAGACATGAAGTCCACTAGTTTGGCAACATTCATTGGCGTTTTGCAGGGTGTAGGTCCTTGACTAAGAACTGGTGAGGATGGAATCTCATATTCCTCAATGGGATCAGGTATTCCTTCGTTAAACATCCTTTCCAACAAGAAAGGTGTATGCTCACTTTCTGATGTCCCGTCCTCACTCCCTTCTTGGATGATACTAGAAATGGCTAACGGTCTATGGTTCATGTGGGGTGGATGAACTTGCGTGGGAAACACTGTGTCATGAATTTTGACCTGCATGGGTTCTGGTTCTAGTTTCCTTTGAGTCTCCTCCACTAAACCTCTTAGAAGTTTCACCTGCTCAATCTCGTCTACAGGGTTTGGGTACGTCCCAATCTTCTTTTTACGATTCTTCCCGTTTTGCCCCTGTGGTTTATCTTGGGGGTCTTGGATTGGATTTGGAAACACTTGTGGTGTTTTCAGAGGCTCTTTATGGTTTTCTCTTATTCGGTTTTCATTTGGTTCCATGTTACGGTTTTCTTTGTCGGTCTTTCCCTTTGTGGTATTGGTTCTAGTCTCCATTGTCTAGACTGAATCTGAATCATCCTCGAGGTCATTCATATACACGGGGTCATCTCCTGTTCCTATGTTTGTTTTGGAACTTGGCTTTGAATTTTCCGTATTCTGCGACTTCTTCCTTCGTGTCTTCTTTTTCTTTGCTTGGATAACTGACGCGGTATCTCTCTCTTCAAGGATATGGCCTGGCCCTTGAAGCATGGACCGTGTAATCGCATAAGCGGGTGCGACGGGTGGTATTGGCGATGTCACACTAGCAATTTCGACCAAATTCAGGGGTGTGATTTTAGGCGCATTTGGGTTATAGGGGCATTGGGCAATCAAGTGATCTATGCCACAACGATTACATGTGAGTATTGGCATTGCAGACGTGCTCCCTTGATTCACTTGCATCTGTGCAGCATTCTTTTGCAGCCTAATAGGGCACTCCGCTACTCGATGTGGTCCACCACACTCGTAGCATTGAAGAGGTGGCCTCCTAGCTTGGGTGTTGATATTTTGACCTCTGGATGCGAGAGCAGCAGCTTGATAAACCGGCTTGACTTGCCCCCAACAATCTTCCATGTAGTATATAGGACACTCTTCCAATGTATCAAGTCCGTAGGCAATACTAGTGTCTATTTCCTCCTCACAGCCATCTGCATAAGCATTTGATGGCTCACAACCCACTTGGTTCATAGGGGCGACTCTTGGATGCGGGGGCTGCGGTCCTAGCACAGGAGGTGGTAGTGGTGTAGCTTGTACAACATTTTGAGATCTAGGGACCATGTGTTGCGGTAGTTGCTCAACAGGTGGAGCAGGCATCAATACAGGAGCTCGAGGCGCATCCGTCCAGGCTACAGGTGGTCTATTTGCCATCATACGTTTGATCATTAAACAATCCTTAGCTTGGTGACCATACCTACCACATGCGTTGCAAGTTCCATTAAATTTTACTCTAAACGTAGGGCACTCACTAGTGCTATGTGGACCTAAGCAAATGGAACACCATTGTTGCTCCCTTCTTGGATACATGTGACTATTTTGAGGGGGTCGATTATCCTTAAGAGACTCTTGGATTGCCTTGGTGAGGTCTGTCAAGAATGTCTCAAATACCTTTATCTCATTGGCAATGGGCTTTGCAGTCATGGGTTCATACTCAATGGCTTGTGAGCTAGTGGATCTCGTGTCAGTAGACACCCTCATGCCTGCTATCATCAAGTTGTCCTCTAGTTGGATTGCATTGGCAGTGACATCTTCCCAGGTTGTGATACCTCTAATCACTAGTCCATTATAGATTCCTTCATTCCTCAACCCTCGAATGAATCGATCAAGCAATTGGTTATTGTTGAAGCGCTCATTTACAGGGCAACGAGAGTTTAAGTGCTTTAGACGACTAATGAAGTCCCTTACTGACTCTCCTTCCTTACGTTCGGCCTTCTGTAGCTGAGATGCTACACCCCAAAGCACACCTTCTCGTATGTACTCCTTTAGAAACAACCTTCAAAGGGTAGGGTAGATTGTTTTCTCGTCCACCCTTAGGGTTCTATACCAATCTCCAGCCTTCCCACTTAATGTCAAGCTTAAGGCATTGCACTTATGTAGTTCGTTGCGTTCCCCTAAGGAATCACATACTTGTTCAAACACTTCAATGTGTTTTCTAGCATCTTCGTCCCCATTGAATTTTTGCGTGAGTTTGGCAATTTGTACTGCCTTACTTCTAGGCTCTCTATCAGATGCGTGACGCATATTTTCCGCGATAGATCCACCTATGGTTTGAGCAAACGCTGCCAAGTCACCTATGTGAGGAGGCAGGGCCGGTGGAGGTACTCTTGGAATCATATGTGGGAGAGGAACGGGTGCCGGTCTTGGCATATGTGTGGATGATGCAGGATATGGAACATAACCGGACATAGGTCCACTCGGATAAGGGCTAGGGAGCGGCACTCGAGGAGCATAAGCAAGTGGTACAATTGGAGGTGTGGGGGCCATGTGTACATAAGGGGCTAGAGGCACATATGGTCGAGGCCCCATATTAGGTACTACGACACTAGGTAGTGGCACTGCGCTAACCGTAGATGTCATCGGTACATTCTCTGTCAGGCTTATCCCTGGAGTGAGCACTGTGTTTTCCTTAATAGAGGGTTGAGCCAAGTTAGGGAAGCTAAAGTTTTCGCTCGGAGGCTCAGATTGCATAGAGACCCCAGGTGAAATGACGTAAGATGGGTCCATGGGGCTCATTAGAGGAGTCTCCATTTGTGATAGAGTAGGCTGTTGAGCCTTGCTCGTATCCAGAAATCTCATGGGGCCAGTTGAGAGTATATTTACCCCTCGGTTTTGCCTTTCTGATTGAATAATGCCATGGATAACATTACAGATCATTTTCTGTTGATCTTCGATGCTCGTGGCACTAGAGGTGGATTGTACAATCTCTATCCATCCTACATGGTAGGCGTGGCCAGAGTGTAGATCCGTCAACACCTCAGTGTGGAGGTCGTATGTCCAATGATCATTAATGAACAATCCTTCTAGAGTCGACGTGTTAATGGTTTCTTGTGAGGTAGAAGCAATGTTGCTCCCCGTGGTTTTACTTGTCACCAACGGTACTCTAGAGGGAACTTCTGAAGGAGGCAGCTCAACAGGGCCTTCTTGGTAAGAAGTTGGCAGGATATCCACATGGACACTCTTTGGGGGCGTGGGGTCCACGTGCGATGTGAAAGGAGAGTCCACTTCCCCACCCCCTTCGTGTGCTTCATTTGCATCAGGTTCCGAGCGAGCAACTCTACCTAATGTTTCCATGAAACGGCTAAACATACTAGTACTAGGCTGTGGAGCTTCGGGAGGTGCATGGCCTTCTCTCTCAGTGTTTTGGGTAGGGTATGCTTCCATGATTTCTGAGTCGGAGGAGGAATCACTAGCGGCTATTTTAGGGTCTTGGGTGGTGCTACCTTGTGTCCCCGCTGAGGGTCTAGAGCTTATCGTGGATGGGTAATGGGTGTCCGTATGAACAGAGGCACTACCAATGTGATCGTGTTCTAGCACCCGCCCAGAGCGTAAGTGCATGTGCTTTTGATACCCTAAGGTGTCAAAAAGCTGCTCTAGGAGGCCTTGTGACTAGTTTTTAGCGTGTTTTTTGTTTGTTTTTTTGCTAGATTTTTTAGAGCGTGTCGTGGAATGGGCCGTGTGATAGCTCGAAACGAGCGTATCGGTCAGAGGGTCGTGCCGTGCTTTACAGCCGTCCGTTTGGTCACTCTATGCCCTCGGAATCCCTAAAACTGTCAATTTCCAGTAGGGAACTAGGCCCAAACTAGAAAGTCTAAGGGTGCAAGTGGGAAGAGAAAGGAGGAGAGTGGAGGACTTGTCCCACATGCTCTCATTCTCTCTTGAGGGAGTAGGGTATATATATAAGAGTGAGTCTAGTATATATCAGAGGACTGAGGACTGAGGCCTGGGCCTGGGCTTGGGCTTGGGCTTGGGAAAATGATCCCGATCTATCTTTTATACAAACCAACCCGTCCGTTTTAAGAGTCACATTTTTTATTTTCGAAAAATTTCGCCACCCGCTCACTCGCGTTTTTAATTTCCGAATTTTTTTTTTAATATAAATTTTTCTTTTTCTTTTTGGTGCAGAAAATACAGAAATTGAAAACGCAGATATGCAAAAAATGCAGAAAACGCAGATATGCAGAAAATTGAAAGACGCAGAAATGCAAAAATTGCAGAAAAATGCAGAAATTGCAGAAAAAAACGCAGAAATTGCAGAAAATGCAGAAATTGCAGAAAATTAAAAAAACACAGAAATGCAGAAAATTGCAGAAATTGAAAACGCCGAACTTGAAAATGCAGAAATTGCGGAAATTGAAAAAACGCAGACAATAGCAGAAATTGAAACTTGACAGCAAATGCAGAAAACGCAAAAAACAGAAATCTCCACACACTCCTTCCCTGCCTTTCCTATGATAGAAATTGCACCACAAGGAAGCGTAAAGTGCTAACCGAGCTTAGTGTAGGGCATATCCCCGACAGCGGCGCCAAAAATGTGCGCTCCTTGCCGCACTGTCGAAGCAAGGGACTTGCCAATACACCGTATGCGAGCCACAAACGGCTCCAAGCACACAACAAGCCTAAACTAGCAAGCTCAAGAAAACAAAGGGTGTGTCACTCACCGCTCTACGCTCGCCTTCGTGGTGGATTCCTCACCACGATGAAGAAGAAGCTGCAGTCGTGCCGCGCTCAACCGCTTCGCCGCCGTCGTGCCTTCGTAATGCTCGATCGCACACACACTCTCCCTCTCTCTCTCTCTCTCACACACACACACACACAAGGAGGTGAAGAAGAAGAAGATGGAGATGGAGCAAGAGCACTCTTCAATTGCACAAATGAGAGAATGAGTAAAAATTAGGTTTAGTTGGCTTTTATAGGAGCTCACCCCATTCACACTTGGGCGCCCATGCTTAGCCAACTAATCCCTTGAATGTCCAAGTTAAAGTGCGCCTCTCATTGGCGATCACTCTTACCCTTCCTTATTGGACCGACAAGCCCGGTACCCGACTCTACCAAATACATAATACGCGTCCATCGTAGGTGATGGGTATCCGTGAGCCGTGAGGGTTAACAGAAAGCTCCTAGCCCCTTGCCCTAGACGGATCCCCTGTCCACACTGTCTAGCCCGGCCCCTGGCCGTAGTCCATGACCGCCCTAGTCCTTAGGTTTGGGCCTTGCCCCTATGGAACCCTTCTCGTGAAATTACTCCCCCCTTAAGGAAGAGTTTTTGTCCTCGAAAACACAAGTAGTAATATCTTCATAAGAACACTGATGTTTTCGTTATTGACGTCCCATACGTGGGCCAGTTGCCTGTATGATCGATAATTGGAGTAGTGAGGAGGTTCAATGAAACCAAGAGCAACATCTTGATTTACAACATTGTTGTCCTTTTGCAACAACTTGTATCGAATTGGTAACTCAATTTGTAACTCACTTGAGTACTTTAATGGAGTAACCACAACTAAAATATGCCAAAAGACATAACCAGTTTTTAGACTTTTGGAAGGGACTGGAAAAATGCACGAAAACCTTGGCGCAACTATCCATGAAGTTGTGAGCCAGATTTACAACTCACCTGAGTATTTTGAAAAGCTCATAGCTATTGAGGGACATAATAGGGAGTGTCCTCATGTCAGACATTTGAATATTTTGGAACACACAAAACGGCATGTTTACCCCTAATGAAGGTTACTTGCCAACATACTTAATCAGCACACCTATTAAGTCCTTGACTTATGAAACTATTGAGATAGTATCCAACCCCACCACAACAAAGTTGAAAACCTTACTTAAGAAAATTCTAGAATAGGGAGAGAATCGCCCATTTAGAATGCGTTGTGCTAACGCATGCTCTTAGCATATCCTTTAGCAAAAAATACTTGTAAGCTGCCCATCCACATGGGATGAATAGCAGTAGTAAGAGTGAGGTGCTTTCCCCCAACCACTTACAGACGGTCTTCCATGACTGACAATACACTATGATGCAACCATTGAGTATCCAGCCATACTCGATATGGAATGAAGACAACCAACTAGGTTAAAAATGGTTTGGAGTGGAGTAAGCTCATAGAGTTTATACCAACCAAACCACTGACACCCCTACTTAACCGTTACCTTGCATGGAAGGGTGTAAACTCATAAATCTGCTTGAAAAGTTGCACTTGAAGTAAATTAGCATGCCGCTCCAAATAAATCAGTGTTAAACACTAGGGCCCATAACACCTAGGGTGCATACATTTAACACAAACTTATTTAAACCGCAATTCCATGATGAGACTTTCCACTGTACATACGAGAAAGCCTGGCAACAAAAGTTGGACCATAACAGAATGTGAAACCCCAATCACACCTAGGTACCAACCATGAGACATTCGCATGAACGTAGCATACTTGGCTATATGTAGAAACGACCCTCCGTTAAGGTGGTTTCACAACACTTGTAATTTGAACAAGTTTGTACTTAGTACCCAACAATTTCTGGCCACTGAAATTGTTCCTGATACAATGTGCTCCAAATGGTTGAATAAATGGATGTGAGCAGCACGTAGGGACTTTATCGCGACACATCATTAGGAATTAGGGACCAGTGTCGGTCCCAGAGACTCATATTCTCCACATGTGGAATATGTCTCAAATAAGGATTTATGTAAAAAGAACATTCTTTAAGTACGAGATGTACTTGTGTGTGGAGGTAACTACAAACACTCTGCAACGCTAGTGAGAGGGACCCTCATTATCATTGCTCCACATTGGCTACACCAAACTCCTTGAGTTCCTAGACCATGTTGTATCCCATGTGCCAAATCGAACCCTACACATGGATTCATAATAGCATAATGCAGAAAAATATATGGGACACAACGGCCCAAAATGCTCTGTTGTGACATGTCCTTGGCATGGTTATGAAACATTCAAGCGTATTTTTACGACTGGAAAAACCCAAGCAAAACATAATAAAAAATGGAATAACACCAAATCAATAGATGGGTACCTGGAGAGTTGAACTTAATGTTCACTTACCTGTATTCAAATGCACAGGAGCACGTCGCCTACCTGTGAAAAAACCAAGCAACATTGAACTGGAACCCCTAGGTGTTGCCTTTGCAATCCAAACCCGTTGGTTATAATCTACGTAGTCAAACCCCTTGGTAAGACCCTCTAAAGAATCTGCTCAACTAGCAGGTAATGGTAACCAACATAGTCGACCGTGTATAAAAATTACTGGAATCAACTTGAAAAGTTGTATTTGTCTACTACCCCCTGGTAGATTGTGGACTTCTTTCCTTGAAAGTACAACTGGGATAGATAAAATTTTGATCCTCAATGCCTATGGGGTGATTTAGTAAACACCCATTGGGTCATACCCCACAATGTGCTGCCATAGACACTCGTAGTGCTATAGAGAGAGCAAAAGATCTACACAAGGGAGATGCCTAGCTCTTATGGATAGCCATGCTGTCCCAACTGATTGATGCATCTATACTCCGTGGTAGAGATCAATTGATGTGAGTTTAAGATTATCAAGAACTCAATTCGAGCGTCGCACTAAAAACATGTAGTACGGACAAAACACCCAAAAGATCTGTAATGGCAAGACTCTTGCTTGGCCATTAACATCAATGGGAACTCCATGGGATAGATCTATTCAAGCTGGAGAACAATAACCCAAGAAATACCAGTCTTGGGTCTTACCCTAGGTCTGATGATGGCTCTTAGCCTGTGTGGCTCATAGCCCTTATGCAAATAACAAATTAGTGTTCAATCGAGAAACCGATGAAGACTAATTGGAGTGGTGTCTTGACCACTTACTAGCTGAGAGTTAGAGCACCTTGGCTCAAGCTGACTCACGAGAAAAACATGTATGAAAATATTCTTAAAAAGTTCTCATTATTCTTTGAGAGAAATAAGAAAGAGAGAAAAGAAGAGCATGTTGGGCTGAGGAATTTTCCTTAGATGAATATGACATGTATAGTTGATTGCCATGCTCCTGTGCATCTTATGCCTAACGTGTAGCTTATCTTATAATCATGCAACAGTTTTCTGCTATGACTCTCATTGAGGAAGGGAACAGAAAAAAAACAAGTCATAGCCTGACCCACCTACCATGTATGTGGTTGTGACAACACCAGTGTGACTTAATGATAGCACTTTGCCTTTGAATGAAGTCCGAGTTTTAGGTTCTTTTCAGTGGTGTTGTGTTTTGACAATGACCCAAAAAGCATGTTAAACAATCCAGAACTTGCCTTGTCTATGACAAAGTGTCTGGTGTTATAGCGGAAGCGTGTTTCAGGAGGCGTTAGAATTGACTCCACCTAGCTAGCATACCATGCATACATAATCTTAAGGCCTTGGCAAAAATGATGGCCTCAAACTTGAGAGCCAAAACCATAAGTGCCTTGCACAGTTTACATTGGTAGGGATTCTGTGAGCTGAGATTCTCTATTTGCCAGTTTCTCGAACGTGTGTGCCAATGCCCGTGATGCCAAGGCATTGAGCAGGACCTTGGCATAAGGGAAAATCCTTGCTTCCTGTAAAATTGTCAAAGCACTTTGCTTTGCACAAAAGCAGTAGTTTCCAATGGAAAAATAATCAAAACTGAACGTAGACTAACTTGGTCATCTTGTTGTAACCAGTTGTCGTGAGATGTCGAAGGAAAAAGCGTGCTCAAATGTAGTTCATAAACATCTCTATTGCACGAGAGAAAGTTGGCCTGGAAGATCCTGCAGGCATATGGAGAAATTCCCCAAAGGCGTGTGCACACCTGATTAATCACATGCCTCGACCTGCCGTAGGTTGTATCCTTGCCGATTGCAACCTTGCTTGGTGGTGTATATCTGTAATAAGCCTTGCTCACACAAAATTTTAATAACAACACACGTAATTTACCTTAATCAACATGTCTCAAACCAATCAGTAACATCATCCTTGTCGTAATCTCTTGGCAAGATTGCTCCATGCTGGAAGACATGGCCTTGCCATTGGCTTCTCAATTGAGAATGCTAGCATGACTTTTATCTGCCTTGATCCCGACATCATCGTTGAAATTCGAGAGTCCCGTTGTGTTTGATCGAGTGGTAAAGGTGTGTACAATTTCACAGTAGACCGACTAGGAAGACGGTGCTCATGGCGGCCCCTGATATGCTCGAAAGCTTGTGTTCGGGCCCACCATGGAAAAACCCTGCATCGTGGATTTCCTTGCCAAGCCCGTGACGGTGACCTTTGGCACATGACATCATGCAACATGTTGGAGCATATTTGCATGGGCTACAGCCCTTAGCAAGAGTGGGTGCTGGGTGCCCGAAATAGGGCGCCCAACCCTGGATTCCAAAAAAAAAATAAAAATAAAAACTAATGTTGAAGTTACTTGGTCATCGTGTTGCATAGAGCCGCCGACGGGGAGAGAGAATAAGAGCACGCGACGCGTTTGCTACTCGAACATGCCAGCCTCAGAGAGGGGATCTGTGTGGCTTGGCCTCGCGCTCCCGTCGAGCTCCATAGCTCCGGGTTCTGAACAAGTTGGCCCCTCTCCTCCCTCCGACTCAAGAGGCCGTGCACACCCGGTTATTCCCTTTGGTTTCTTCCCCGCCTGTCAAGAGAGAATCCCCACAGTGTCATCCCTCCCTGTCAAGAGAGGAGCTCCACGGCCTTGCATGCACATGAAACATGCAAAAAGAAAGAAGACCATGCCCCTTTTCCAGCTCTCATTAGCTCTGATACCAGTGTAAGAACTAGGGATGCTAGACCATAGGATCCTCCTCCCAACCCCCCATTATATAGGCGAGCTCGTAGCCCCTTGCCCAGACAGATCCTCTGTCCACACTGTCTAGCCTAGACCTTGGCCGTAGTCCATGACCGCCCTAGTCCTTAGGTTTGGGCCTTGCCCCTACGGAACCTTTGTCCTGACAAAATCAATCATACGATGATTTCATGAGAAATTCCTTTTATTGTATCTTAACTACAAGGTCTTCTAGGTATAGCCTTCAGTTAGCCCTTGGCCATAAAATACTTGTCTCTCGCAATTAAACAACTTAATTGACCAAACAAAATTGAGAAGCTTGCCCATGGTATTAATAGTCGATCTCTAGTGCCTTTCAACCGTTAAATTAGCGACCCCAGACTTGTTCAGTTTTTTACCTTTAAAACTATTTATGTGTTTGATTATATTTCAATTTAATGTTTATTGCTGACAAATTGTTTACTATTTTGTTACCAATCAAATTGTCTGCCTACAACTGCATATGCTTTTTAATTGTATATGAGAATGCAATTGATGTGCCAATGTTTTTTTATTTTGCGATGGCTGAAGAAGGCTAAGGACATTCCTCTCAAATGCTCTCCCACCTTGAAGAACGAGCTTCAATAAAGTAGATTCTGAGGACAGAATCTACATCAAGAAGGGGGGCATGTTAACCGACAAGTCAGACAGTGGACTCAACACTGGGCGAATAGGAGGCTTGGGGAACGCCCAACACTCCCTAATGCTTGGTGTTGACCTTGGTATAACCAACGATGGAGATCCTTTGCTGATGTGATTACAATTCATGCAATGGAGTCAGCACTAGGTGAATAGGAGGCTTGTGGACTACCCAACACAACCTATCGCTTGGTGTTGATATGGGTGTTAAAGTCATTACAAGAGGCAGTTGAGTCAATAGTAGGCCAATAGGAGGCTTGGGGAGTGCCCAATGCCACCTATCGCTTGGTGTTGACCTTGGTGCGACATTGAAGTCAACACCGGGCATATATGAGGCTTGGGGACTACCCAATGCCACCTATTGCTTGGTACTGACCTTGGCAAATGGGCGTCGGTGCAGTAAACATTCACGGACATTACAATGTTTTGAGTCAGGGACCGGGCTTGTTGGTCCAATAGGAAAAGGGTAAGAGTGATCGCGATGAGAGGTGCACTCTAATTGGAAAATTCAAGGGTTAGTTGGCTAAGCATGGGTGCCCAAGTATGAATGGGCGAGCTCATAAAAGTCACTAAACCTAAAAAACAATCATTCTCTCATTTGTGCAGTTGAAGAGTTCTCTTGCTCCATCTCCATCTTCTTCTTCATCTCCTTCTGTGTATGTGTATGCATGAGAGAGAGAGAGAGAGAGTGAGTGCGATCGAGCATTACAAAGGCATGATGACGGCAAGGCGGTTGAGCATGGCAGGTAGCTCCCTCTTCTTTGCGGTGAGGAATCCTCCAAAAAAGCGAGCGTAGGGCGGTGAGCGACACACCCTTGCTCTCTTGGCTTGCTAGATTTGTTTGGTTGTGTGCTTATAGCCTTTTGTGGCTCGCACAGAGTGTATCTGCAAGTCCCTTGCATTGACACGTGCGATAGACGTGCACAAAGCTATCCATGCCTCCCCTTTTATGTCCTATTGTTGATTGAAATCTGATTGGTTTCTTTTACAAGGCCCTTTTGGGGTTCATATTTTTCCTAATGCAGATCATGTTCTTGTAATCACCTTGCTTCATAAAACTATAAATAGCTCAACCCAATTTCCCAAAGTCACCCTTACAATGACAAATAGGGATAGAAATATGGCTAAGGGTATATGTTACTCTTTCTCACTTCTTGTGAGCAAGAGGCATAAGGAAAAAGTGAAAAAAAATCATAAGCAAAGGACCATACAAGAGGAGAAGAAGGTAGAGGAGAGGGAGTAGAAGGGAAAAGTAGAGGCAAAATCTGAGCCAGTTTTTATCATCTCAACTTACCTTAAACAACTCCCACCATGGTTGGTAGAGCATTTAGACCCTTTAAGTATAGAAAAAAAGATGGCATGAATTATTCTTTAGGGCTTGACATGTTACTATGAACACAATTAAATTGGACTAAGCATGTAGAGACAAATCTAAAGGCTACCACAATTGTGGGTAAAATTGAAAGAATAAATTGGGAGTTAGACAAGATAGGTGATATTATAATAGTGAAGCCTTTGTCTCAATTTTCTTGTATTTTCTCTATTTAAAAGTTTTAGTTCTACAAGGGATGTATAGCTATACAAAATGTTGGTTCTCAAGGAGAAATAATGTACATTCTCTACAAAATGGTATGTGCTCTTTACAAAATGTCCTTCTTCTACTCCTTTGTCTCTTCTTCCTCCTTCATTTTGTCCTCTCAGTAGCCTCTTTCTAATTCTCCTCCTTAGCCTTTGGCTCCTCCTTCATTTTGTCCTCTCAGTAGCCTCTTTCTTATTCTCCTTCTCAGCCTTTGGCTCCTCCTTCTTTTGATCCTTTGCCTCTTCTTCTCCTCCTTTGCGTCCTCCTACTCCTTTGTCTCCTTCTTATTCTCCTCTATAGACTTTGTCTCCTTCTTCTTCTCCTCCTTAGGCTTTAACTTGTACTTGCTATGTGTTTGTGTCCTTCTTGGACTCTTTCTAGAGGAAAAAGTGTTCTTCTTCTTTATTTGTACTTTGGAAGTCAGAGGATCCTATTTTGCCTTAGGCTTCATAGGTTCCTCCTTCTTCTGTTCCACCCCCTTTGCCCTTGCTACCTGCAATAAGGAGCACTATCTAAGGTAGGGAGGTGTTAGGGTCCAAGCCAAGTTGCCAACACCCATCACTAACCTTAATACCTTATTCTTTGGATAAAATAGATGAATAAGGAGTGGTGAGTAATCTTCTCACCGAGAGCTCCACCAAACACCATCTCTGCTACACTGCACTCGCACTCGCACTCGCATGCATATTCTCTTGCATGCACTCACAAGTCGTATTAGAGCATACAATCTTCTCAGCTTCGATGGTGCATGCATGGACTTCAAAACCAGTTAAGGCTTTGAGCATTAGAACACCAAAGCTCTGAAAATTGCAAGGCAACTAGATAACACTCAGCAAACAAACTTAGTAGCGTTGAAAATTTGCAAGCATAGCGTTGCAAAAGAAATTGGAACTCTGCAAGCAAAGCAAGGCGTTTAAATTTTTCCTACAACTCAATAGCACTACATGCAAGAAACATACATAGCGCTAGTAGTTTTTTGAAGGCAACGTTGGTAGTTCTTGGCTATTGTGTAGCAAAGCTATAGATGTGTGTGTGTATGTGCATACACACACGTACACACACCTTCAGCATCGAAAGAGACACAATCAGGATCAACATCTCTCTCATCCAATTTCCCTCTTAGCATCATCATAGAGAGAAAAGAGGGGCTAATTTTGGCATACGCATAGATAACCCCAGCGTCTTCTCCCACACATACACTCTTAGCATTGGTTTTGGCATCGGCATCAACTTTGGAAAACCATTTTTTGGCGTGCACACACACAAGAGTGCTCAATGATTTATGAATTATGTGGTTCAAAGATGGATTTTCTCTGAGTTTCAGTGTAGCCATGTTAGTTTCATGTACGTATTACATTCTCAGAGCTTCTATGCTCATTGATTTTTTGAACGACTATTTATCGCGGATATGCATGCAGTGTTGTAGAGTGTGTTTGAGATTTTAATCAAGAGGGACTCTTAGATTGTTACTCATTATGGATGGTCTTTTGGTTTTGTGAGTCATTTTATGCCATTATGCTGTCAAAATTTTGTTGAAATTTGCATCTAGTATCCTTCTCTTTATGCCATTTCAAAATTTGTCTACAGCTGGTAGATTCTTGATCTAGTGCAGCCATTTCTGTAGCTTGTTCTTGGCAGTTACCCAGTTGTTTCTAAGTTACCTACCTGTTTCTAAGACTCAATCCAAAAGCACCCTATCTAGGACTGTGTCTAGTCTTTGAGTTTGCATAGCCTTTTGTGAGGGTCGTTGCATGACGTTTTTTGAATCCAAGCATTGGACGTCGGGCTCCATCATAATCAGTAAGCCCAATGCCAAACATTTATGGGATGCCTTTTGTGCAACATGGGATGGTAAAAGTACCTCAAACAAGGTTTTTGTCATAAAGAAACTTATGCGCATGAACATGAAAGAAGGTAGTAGTGTTAGCTCTCATTTAAATGAGTTCGACAATGTTTTTATGCATCTTACTTCCAAAGGTCTTAACTTTAATGATGAGATGAAGGCCATCTTCTTGGTATGTTTGTTTCCATTATCATGGGATACGTTCAATACAGCCATTAGTAACTTTGTCCCTAAGGGTAATCTTGTTTTCACTGATGTTATTATAGCATTTCTCATTGAGGAGATTAGACGTCAATCTCTTGATGAGAGTGGGTTGGGTGATGTGTATATGACTAGTGGCCACCATGACAAGCCAAGGTAGCATGGTCATAGTTGGCGATCCCTCTCAGGATTGCAAGAGTAGTCATACAAAAGTTGTGGAAGAGACATGAAGAACATTTAATGTTATCACTGCCATAAAAAGGGACACATGAAGAAGGACTATCATTCATTATAGTGTGAAAAGGGCAAAGAAAAAGCGAAGTCTAACACATCTAAGAGCATTGTGAAGATAAAATAACTAAAATTTTATTGAGTCTCCGGGTGTTGATATTGTTCTTGATGTGACAAAGCCTTCAGATGTGTTGATCTTCACTACGAATTTGACACTTGATGTATTTTTAGCTCTTGATGAGTGTTATGCCCAGAATTAATTAGTGGACTCTGACACCAACTTTCATGTGACTCCTCATAGGTTGGGTAGTTCTTATGAGCTTGATATAGGCAGTATTGAGGCCATAAAACTTTGTATGCACAATGACACCAAGTTTATGCTACATAATGTCAGACTTGTACCCAAACTGACAAAAAAATTCATGTCTCTAGGGCAATTTGATGATTGGGGCTACACCACTATTTTTGCATATGGTTCTTGGATAATCAAGAAAGGGAACTTGGCCATGTTTAAAGGCAAGAAGTTTGGCTCATTGTAAATTCACTCTATGTCTCTTCCATGAAAGAGAATTTTGTTTCTACATATGAGTTTGAAAGGAATGAACGTATTGTAGCATTTTGGTTATATCCACGTGTTAGATTACTCTGATTTTTCTTTATGTGAGCACTCCATTTATGGAAAATAGACTAGGTTAACCTCAGTGCCTTTAGGCAAGTAATTAGGAAGCCCTCTAGATCTTGTTCATAGGGACTTATCCAGACCTATGCGTGTTAAGTCTGTAGGGCGGCACTACCTAACACTCATAGTGACTCTACTAGGAAGGTGTGGGTTTATCTCTTGAAGCAAAAGAGCAAAGTCTTTAGTGTCTTTTAGTAGTTCTTAGCAATGGTAGAGAACCAATTAGGTAGAAATATTAAAGCTGTACGAGATGATGATGGAGGCGAGTACATCTCCTCTAAGTTTAAGGACTTTATGTACTAAATGATGCATTAGAAGACAATTCAACATGCTAGTGCAACCAAAGTTGGTCGGGCCTAGAGGTAGTGCCAAGCAGTGCTACGGGTACCTATGAGTGTAGGATAAGGTGCTAAAGCAATTGTGAAATCCTTGGGCAGGCAAGTGATAGGGGGGATGTATGTCTAACGTGGACTTTTAGGCCAAAAGAGCTCTGAAAGTGGCCAGTTGGGATGGAAGGTCCATGGTGTCCAAAGTGCCATATTGTGGAATGAACCCCATTGAGGGCATGATCAAGGGAGAGAGAGAGAACTCTTGGTGTGTGGATCTATGGCGGCCAGCAAGGGGTGCTATATTGGTGGTGTGTTGGATGCATGTGGGCAAGAGACCGGCTGTTTTGGGTAGCGGTGGAACATGGACAGGGTGATCATGTGGCAACGTGGCCTGTGGGGCATGCTCACATGGAGGGCTTAGGCCCCCCCTCCCCAAAGCTTTTATTGGAGGCAAAAGTGCTCAAGGGAGCAATGACGTCACTGTCTTTGCCCGCCATGAGTAAAAGTGATGCTCATGTATGCTAACACTTCCTTCTAATAATTCCAAGTGTGGGTGCCAAAGTAGACCAATCAATTGCAAACTTCCAAATGTGAAGCAGACTCTATAAGAGATTTATTAAAAAAACATTTTTTGGGCCTTTTTTGAAGTTTTTGTCTTTGGGAGCTCTATGGGAGAGAAGAAGCAAGGCCAAGAAGGGTTTTTTTAACAGTTGGGAGCTCGATGGAGCCAAGAAGAGAGAAAGAATTTCATGATTCCAGTTGCACAAGATTTGTAGTCAGATTTTGAGAAATGACAGACATCGTTGTTGCATTCCATGTCATTCCTCCTTCCCCCCCTTCTTTTTTTTGACCTCTCTTGCACAATCTGTGATGTCGTGTGTGTGTATAGATGTACGATGAGCCAGTAGTGTTTAGTGTTGCAAAGAGGGTGACAGAAATTTTGTGTGTAAAAATGCCCGTGAAACAAGCATTGCAAGGTGAATGGGCTTGAGTGCAGAGCTATATAAGGTGTTTAAGTTTGTGAAGCATGCGGGTAGGGCCTAATTGGCATGATTGGTGTTTTTTGAAGGTGTATTTGAAAGGATAGGGGTGATGTGAATAGCTTGAGTTGTGTAGGGACATTTTTGTGTGTACTGGGTGTGTTCCTTGTTCCCTCTCTCCATCTTCTTGTGCCCCCATGGAGGAGGTGCACTTATTGCTCCTTGTTTGACATAAAGAAGTGTCTTTTGCATTGGGAAGCATGGCGACACAAAGCTATGATTCAATTTTCTTACGTGAAGAGAATTCGGATGAATAGCTTGCAAATTTTGAGTTGTACATGTTGTCTCTGCAGATAACAAATGAGGATAGAAAAATGCAAGCTTTTTCATTGGTGATGTATGGTAAAGCTAAGTTGCGGATAGAAGCTTTGGAAGGGGAGCCAAGACGGGCATGGACAACTCTACGAATGTGGTTTTTGCATGATTTTTGCAAAGAAACATCCCAGTGGATATGGATGTGAAGCTAAAGGCCCTAAAATAGGATGTAAGTGAGGAGTTTAATCTGTTTTTTGGATTGTTTTGAAGCTTTTTGGGTGGAGCTAGCAGCGGCTATACAATTGGCCAGTGGTGAGTATTTCAAATTGGATAAATTATGGCATGTCTACATCCTAAAGTGAGAGAAAAGGTGGACTATGAAAGCCCGGACATCAATGGGAATATGGCGATTGCAAGATCAAAGAGCATGAATATTAAGAAGAAGATAGAACAAGGTGTAACGTGCTATGAAATGATGGTGCTTGTTCAATCGCAAAGTCCGTGAGAGGCAACCCAAGAGGAAAATGAAGGGAATAGGGTTATGGATGCTATTCTCCAGCAGTGGGTGGGCACGATCCAGGATCTATCAAAGAAAATGCAAGAATTACAGGGCTAAGTGTGATGGACAGGGGAGAGTCAAGAGAAGGAAGAGGTAGGGCAAGGCTGTTGCCGAGCACGTGCTACAACTCCGGGTGAAGAGGGTCACTATGCTCTAGATTGCCCGCAAACACCAAGGAAAAGAGGAGGTATTTACCAGTTGTTTGCTAGAGGGAGAGGTCAAGGGCAGTTCAATGGAAAAAGGGAGTAGGCTGTCAAGAATGCAGTGCAGCCAGCCTCGCCAAATGTTGATGGAGTCTCTAGGCTAATATTATTGGGGTGGATAAGCAGGAAGTGGATGTTTTGGACAATAAGAGGGCAAGTGCTGAGAAGGAGACATAAACCAAGTGGGAAACCAGAGCTTGCAAGGGTAAAGAGAAGGTATATGAGGGCAAGAAACAACCAAAAACTAGCAAGATAAGGAGGCAGCACAAGATCAAGGAGGCGGAATTTCAGCTTGGGCACGACCATCTAGAATATGACTTGGTAAGTGACATTCAATCTCAAAGAGTCAATGTCACTTTTGGGTAGCTGGTGATGATGAATCCAAAGCTAAGGCAACAATGGTCAACCAACATTAGCATGATGCTACCAAGGGCCAAAGGGAATGTACATGTGGTGTAAAACATAGCCTTGAGGGTAGCGGGTCTAACGGATATTCTTCCTCTTGTGGAGGCAATCATTGAAAAGAAGATTCAGGTACAACCTTATATAGGTGGAGGAGCCCATGTTTGTGTCATGATGGAGGTGGCTATGAATGAGGCAGGTATTAAAGTGGTGAAAAAGTAAAATGTAAACATGAGGATGGCCAACCATGCGAAGGCAAAGTGTTTAGATGTGGCTCAGGACGGAAGGGTGAAGGTAATGGGAATAGAGTGTTTGATTAATTTTTTTGTGATGAAGGCAGGAGACAATGCGTACTTTATCATCTTCGGGAGGATGTGGTTGTTGGAAACAAGGGCTAAGAAAGATTGGAAGAGCAGGGTGTTTACCTTGCCTAATAAAGATAAGGGAAGGCAAGTAGTGCTAGACCTAAAGACTAGAGAGAGCCGGTGTCATCCTATGGCAGCAAGAGATGAAGGGAATTTGACCACATGCTATAAGTATGAGATCAAAATAGCTTTGATAAAGACTACACCAGCACCATAGGGGAAGAGGAGAATGATGATGATATCTTGAAAATTGATGTTGATTTGTTTAGTGTCATAGTAGAGGATCCCCCTACAAAGAAATATGTTCCACCTCAGGTGCATGGTATAGGTGTAGAGCAGGTGGTGGATATGTTGGGCAAACCAAGCAGGAGAAGGAAATTTATGTCTAGCTTTGTGCTTCTTATCCCAATTTGTTTGCAACGGAGCGCAAGGATTTGTAGGGAGCAAAGAGAGTAGAGCACAAATCATACTTAAGGAGGGATACAGGCAGGGATACAAGCCAAAAACACAGAAGTTAATGAGGTTATGTGAAATTCAGAAGGAGGCATTGTGGCAAGAGAAAATAAGCTACTAGATTCACGTTGGAGAGGGGGAATGGGGATCACGCCCAGCGCGCCAACACGGTTGCCTTCTCTAGGCCAGGGCACACACTGCACCCCAATCCATTGAAAAAACAACTTCGATCGACGCAATCGACCCACCGATCCAAAATCACTCCGCTACAACGCGCGGAGCACCACACTTCACACACGCACCAATGCAACAGCCTTTGCGCTCTCCCACACGCTCAAAAACACCACACAAACTCTCTCTCTCTTTGTTTCCCTGTACCACTTCCTCGGGGGGGCAACACTTGCCGCACATGCCCGCACGCACGCACACGAGAGCAGAAGAGAAGGGGGGAAGGGGGGGGCGAGATGACGCACGAAACTCACTGCAATGGGGCCTTCTCTTTCATAGGCACACCAAAAAACTGTACAATCCTCATCACCGCAACCGGCGTGGAACAAAACACACAAAAGGGCGAGCCCCACTCAAGCCCGGGCACAAAGTTTCCATAGTCTTCCTACTCCTCGTGAGCTCTCCATGGCTCCAAACGAGCAGACAAAAAGCTCTCCAAAAAATCCCCTTTCTCCTTCCAAAAAAAACGTTTTTGTGAGGGCCTCCTCTTGATTTTAGCATTTTTCTCTTCTCATCGACACTTGGCATTTCGAAGTCCCCCACTTTGACTATCCTAAGACCCTCTCTATCTCATATGAGCCCCTAGGGAGCAACGACGGCGCCGTCGTTGCTCCTAGGCGGGTAAAAAACCTCCTCCTCAAAAGAATTTTGCAACGAGGGCCACTGCCCATGTGAAACCGGGCTAGCCACGCAATCATGCCACGTCATCACTTCCCCGCGCGGGCACGCAGCCCCTGGCGTCGCTTGCCTTGGCCAAAACATCCACGGATCGCCACCGTGCGCCGCATTCGGCCAACACAGCGTCACCGGCCCAACACCATAGCCACGGAGCTCCAAGAGCTCTCTTGCTTCACATAACCCTAAGGAGGTCGCGTTCCTGCTTATACAGTCCGCCATCGGACGGCCGAACTGCACCTATGGGATAATAGAGCGCCACATGGCGGGCCTGAAAGCAACACCCCTTGGCCTCCCAAAACTCACCCTCAAAAACCTCATAAACATCCTCCCCAATCTGAAATGACTGCCCCCACCTGCTCGGTCGGCCTACGCACCTGCCATTTGGCCCGGCTAGAACCCGGTATCCCAATCTTCAACTTCACATGCCAGTGGCGCCTTCCGTCCGTATACTGACCTCGAACAGAGCACTCAAAAACGAGAAAAAAACATCTGGCTTTCTACGTTCGCTACGAACTGCTGACTTCGACCAAGCATATCTCCATGCCTCGGGCTCCGATTCAAGTGCTGTCGACTCCGACTAGCTCCACATAGTGCACACTACCCACCAGACACCTTGTGAGCCCAAAAAAACACCAGCTGGCGCATTTCCCAATGCGGCCCATCCGCCTCGAAAGTGGCCCCCGTCAAATCTTCGACGCCCCATAACTTTCTCCCCGAGCCTCCAATGGATGATCCGAGAAGACCGGCATGCTCCATACTGTGAGCACTACACACATATGCACTGACATCAGCCCGGGACACCTGTCCCTAGCTACCCTATCCGTCGGAGATCTGCTACACACTTTAGCTTTAAACCGCAATATCTTGAGCCCCAGGGCTCCGTTTGACGAGCCGTCTGGACCTGCTCGAAAAGCACACCGAGCACCACATTTTTGGCACACAAAACTATCATTTCGGGTATATAGGGCCATATCCCTGTTTGGCCATATGCAACATACCGTCGGCCTAAAAAGCCGCATCAAGCATACATCTCCACTTCCACCTAGCTGCAACCGCACTTCACAGCTGCATTATCACCTGGGCCTGCACCTGCTCGATCACATAGCCCCGCTTGGGCCCATTTCTACCATGGACAGCATTTGGCTGTACCAACGTATTCTCTATCATGTGAAGGAGTCTGAGGAGAGTCAAAGTGGGTTTCCCTAGTGGTTCTCACTCCTAAAAAGAATGGGAAATGGAGAGTGTGTATCAATTATAAGCCATTGAAAGGGGTACCAAAAGGAACCACTACATGTTTCCATTTTAGAATGGGATTTTGAATCAAGTGGCAAGTCATGAGAGGTATCCAATCACCCCATGGATTTTTGAGGTATTTCCAAATAGAAATTTTTCTTGAGGACCAATTGAAGACGATGTTCATTTCTCCTTGGGATGTTTCACCTATTGCAAAATGCTATTTGGATTAGTGAATGCCTATGCCACTTTCCAAGATTGGATGAATAGGGTAATTGATCCATATTTGGGTGGTTCATTAGGGTGTTTATGGATGATGGAGAGGGGGAATGGGAACACACCCAAACACAACAAAATGACTCCCTATAGCCCAAGGTATACACAACACCCCAATCCATTAGAGTTCACCTTCAAAACTCACACAACTCACAAGCAATTTGTTGTTTTCACATGACCATACACACACATGCATTGCAACACACCAAACAAGCCCAATCATCCCCCTCTCCTCAATTTGCAGCCTTCCACACACACACAACCTCCCTCTATCTCTCTTTGCACAACAGACCTTGAGGGGACACACCTACCAACACACGCCCAAAAGCACATGCACACAAGTAGAGAAGAGAAGGGGGGATCAACACAAAAGAGACGGGAATGATGGCTTTATTAAAATAAAACAACCACGTACAAATATTTGCTCTGTGGGCACAACTTCAAAGAGCTCCAACACATGAATCGGCTTCCACACAACTCGCGGAGCAAAACAGCCAAAGGCTTGCTTGGTTTGCCAAAAGACCCTCATTGGTCTAGGCAAAAAGACCGCTAAAAGACAACAAAAAAGGGCAAAAGGTTTTTCTTATAGAGTTGCACCGGTATTTTTTAGAAAATGCTTGAGCACCACGGACACTTGTCCACTTAACTCAAAGATACTGCATGTGAAACCACCTCTTAGCAGGCCTTGTTGACTTCTTCCATCTCCTCTCATTACTCCTTTGTGCAATGCCGTGAGAAGTCCCCCTAGCTCTAGTGCTAGCGCTAGTGGCCCCCCCCTGATTCCTTCAAAATATTGGCACCCTATCGAGCACGGGATCAACCACTTGCCACATAAACAACGCATGACATTACCAGTGTTGTCCACCAATAGCGACGCCCAACAACGCCATATGCGCCGCTTGCTCCAACACACTTGCGCCAATGGGCCTATGCGCACAACACCCAACCAAGGCCACCATGGCCACCAATGAAGTGAGGTCTACGAGCTCTCCTCTTGCCCTTGTGATGCCTTTGAGAAAGGGCACCGCCCAACCTATGTACATTGCACCTCTAGGCTCCCCCTTTGCATATGGGGTGATTTCCTAGCCACATGACATTCTCAGCTTAAAGCACCCCCTTGTGGGTTAAAGAACTCCATCAATATCACTTAAAAAAATATTTTTTGCATGCCCACTTCCTTGCATGATTACTTCTTTCTCAAAAGCCCAATTTCCCTTCTGTAAAGCCCCAGTGAAAGGCCACCTTGATTGCTACAAAATATTCCATCTCCACTGCACTTCAACTTCACTAAACTCTCATTGAGGCCGCCAAAACACGAGAAAAACATCTACAATTGTCTTTCGAAATACTGTCCCAAACTTCAACAAGCCATAACTGGGCACCCGAGTCTCAAAATGGAGAGCCGTCATATCCTATTGACTCCATATGGTGCATGCTATCTGCTCAAACCTTGACTAGCCCAAAAAACATCAAATGGCATGCTTTCCATTGCAACCAAACATGTTCAGAACCGATCCACCTTAAATCTTCAACTGCCCATATCTTGTCCATCTTGCCTCCAATTGACTATCTGAAAAGATTGACAGGCTCCATATTATAAGGTCTACACATCCATCACTTCAAATTGTCTTTGACCACATGTCCCCGTTCACCTTGTCCATCTCGGACACACCTTAAATCTTCAACTGCCCATATCTTGCCCATCTTGCCTCCAATTGACTATCTGAAAAGATTGGCAAGCTCCATATTATAAGGCCTACACATCCATCACTTCAAATTGTCTTTGACCACATGTCCCCATTTGCCTTGTCCATCTCGGACCCACAATGCGCTCCAGCTTGAAACTTCAATATCTTGCACTCTATAGCTTTGTTTAATGATCCACCTGGACCAGCTCCCTCTGCATTTCAAGCTCTACAACCTTAAGCAAAAAACTAGCACTATCTGACATCCTTCACCTACCACACAAATTGGACCACTTTGAAGCCCTTCTAACCTAGCAAACCTCATCAGTCATACACACCCGTTGTTTCATGTCTGCCAAGGACTTTCACACTTGCTTTAGACCTTCAGTTTGCACCTGCTAGACCATACATACGTGCTTGTGCCATCTTCTATGGTCGACCAACTTTGGCTGCACCATCATTGCTCAACCCCTTTCTTGAATATTTATGTTCAACCACAACACTACTTTATCCTTCTACAAACCGCAAACAAGCAAACACTATCAGTGAACCAAAAACACATATACACAGTTTTATTTTCCTTCCTACTGTCAATCCTCAGGTGGGTTTCCCCCCCCCCCCCCCCCCCCCCTCTTATCAACATCGCACTCAATTTGAGCATCATCAAGCCCTCCCACATCATCTTGCCCTTCAAGGTCGATCATCACCTCTTGTTTGTTAGCTCAGTATGCCTGCTCTTCAACCACCTCTTCTATCACTTCATCATGCTCTGCCTCGGAAGATAGAAACTTTCTCTCTATTGCATCATCCTAATCTTCTACCCTATGTAAGGCTGCTTCATCCCTTTTGGAAATTTTGCACCTGTTGCACCATCATAACACAATCCACTGCCACCTTCACCAACATGGCCATTAGCATGGCTCTGCACACCCTCTTTACCTGTATATCATCACCTATAGTTTTGTAATCCTCCACTTGGTCTCGGTCATGCACATCAGCTTGCACTTCACCTTGCTCCTCACACACATTCACTGCATATTTACTCACATGCAAGGGATCAAACTCCCCATACCTAGATTAAGACAAACCCATAGAGCTGTTTTCACTTGGCTCAATCTCCCCTTTTGTCTCAAGCTCTAGAATCTCCTCTAGATTTATTGTTTTGACCTCATCTGCAAACCACAGCCTTTGCTCTCTAGCATACTTCAATGAAGTTGCAACATCCATACCTTGACTTGGCAGCACATCTCTTGCATGATCTTGAACCATCTGTATTTCATCTACAGTTGGAGCCACTCTGGCTGGCATCCTCGGCATGGAAACTACCCCATCTCTTTGCACCCACAAGACCCTTGGCTCTTCTCACACAGTCACATTTGTTTGCACCATCTTCGGCTCGACTCTTAACTCTTCAATTGGCCTAGGAACCATAATGCTTGACAACCCTTGCTTGACTTGCCACTCTTATTGGTTCGGCCTCGCCAACTCTACCGCCTCATCATACATCACAGGCCCATCCGTCTCAGCTTTATCTCTGACCTCCTCATGCAGGAAATCAAAAAACTTTCTCAACTTTGGAAAATCAACACTTTGTGTAGCGATTACATCCATCAGTTGTCTCCAAAGGGCTTCAAATTCCCATGTGAATGCTTGAAAGTCCCCATCAAGGCTTTGCTTTAGATCATCTAGCTTTCTCTTAACCTCATGCAATTGCACTACTGGCATGTACTGGCATAAAAAAACGGCTTCCAAAGCCTCGCAATCCGTCTTTTCTTCTTTTGGTGGACCATCAAACAACCGTTTTGCTTTACCACAAACCAACAATGGAAAAATTTAATGCACCTTCTTCTCTTGTCAGCCCGCTCTCTAGCATGAACATACCATAATCTTGTAGCCAGGTTTTTGCATCCATAACCCCAGTGTAAATGGGAAAAGTGGGCCACATCTTCTCTAGCACAACCTGCTCTTTAAATCTTGTACCTTTGACAGTGGCAAAATTGACGCTTCGACTCCAAACAGGAGCATTAATGCACTCCTCAGTGGGGGAACCAAAAGATGGAGAGGGGGAATGGGAACACACCCAAAACACAACAAAATGCCTCCCTATAGCCCAAGGTATACACAACACCCCAATCCACTAGAGCTCACCTTCAAAATTTCCACAACTCACAAGAAATTTTTTTGTTTGCACACAACCATAAACACACCTGCATTGCAACACACCAAACAAGCCCAATCATCCTGCTCTACTCAATTCATAACCTTCCACATGCACACAACCTCTCTCTATCTCTCTTAGCACAATAGACCTCGAGGGGGCACAATTGTTGACACACACTTGGAAACATACGCACACAAGTAGAGAAGAGAAGGGGGAAGTGGGAAATCTAAACAACCACGTATAAATCTTTGCGTCATCTGCACAACTTTGATGAGCTCCAATACATGAATCGGCTTTGGCACAACCGTGGAGCAAAATATACAAAGGCTTGCTTGGTCTGCCAAAAGACCCTTGTTGGTCTGGGTAGAAAGACTACTAAAAGACCCCAAAAAATGGACAAAAGGATTGTTTTATAGAGCTCCACCTGCTTTTTTTAGAAAGTGTCTGAGCACTGAACACTTGTCCACTTCACTTGACAAAGATATTGCATGCAAAACCACCTGTTTGTAGGCCTTGTTGACTTCCTCCATCTCCTCTCATTTCTCCTCTATGCACTGCCATAGGAAGGCCCCCTAGCACTAGTGCTAGCGCTAGTGGGGTCCCCCCGAGTCCTTCAAAACTTTGGCACCCTATTGGGCGCGGGATCATCAACTGTTTTCCACATCAGCAACAACGCATGACATTACCAATGCCATTGATCGAGAGGAACACCCAACAACACCACAAGTGTCGCTTTCTCTAACACACTTGCACCTAATGGGTGTGCGCGCGTAGCACCCAACCAGGGCCACCAACGTAGCAAGCTCCACGAGATCATGCCTTTAAGAAAGGGCACTACCCTTGTGATGCCTTTGAGAAAGGGCACCACCCAGCCTATGTACATTGTCTCTAGGTTCCCCCTTTGCATATGGGGTGATTTTCCCTCCACGTGGCATTCTCAGTTTAAATCACCCCCTTGTGGGTTAAATAATTCCACCAATATCACTTTGAAAAAAACTTTTTGATTACTTCTTGCTCAAAAACCCAATTTCCCTTATGTAAAGCCCCAATGAAAGACCACCCTGCCAGCTAGAAACTCCCCCATCTCCATTGCACTTCAAATTTGCCAAGCCCTCTAACTAAATCCGCCAAAACAAGAGAAAATCATATGCAATCGTCCCTCGGGGAACTATCCAAACTTCGACAAGCCATAACTCGGCACCCAAGACTTAGAATGGAGATTTGTCACATCCTGTTGACTCCATATGGTGCATGCCAGCTGCTCAAACCCTATCTACACCAAAAAAACATTAGATGGCATGCTTTCCAATGCAACCAAACATGCTCAGAACCGACCCCCCGTAAATCTTCAACTACCCATATCTTGCCCATCCTCCCTCCAATTGACGATCTAAAAAGACCGACAAGCTCCATATCATAAGCTCTACACATCCATCACTTCAAACCCACTTTGACCACCTGTCCCCATTTGCCTTGTCCGTCTTGAATTTGCAATCAACTTCAAACTTCAACATCTTCCACTCTACAACTCCGTTTGATGAGTCGTTTAGACCATCTCCCTCAGCAATTCAAGATCTTCAATCTCAAGCAAAAAACATGCACTTTTGACATCCTTCACCTACCACACAATTTGGACCACTTTGAAGCCCTTCTAGCCTAACAAACCTCATCAGTCATACACACCCGCTGCTACCTATCTACCTAGGACTTTCTCACTTGCTTTAGCCTTCAGTGTGCCCCTACTAGACTACATACCTGCTTGCGCCATCTCCTATGGTCGAACAACTTTGGATGCACTAACTATATTGATTGTTATAGCTCTAGGACATAGAACCTATCAAAGTTGCAATTGTGTTTCTAGAAGCTTGATGAGGCAAGTAGCGAGTTGAAGAAGGTGTTATATGGAACCGGTCTCCCCTCCAAAAGGCTTTGTATTATAGGCTTCCCCCATCAAGGGATACATTTTACAATACATTCTTTGTGTTCCTTAATAAATAGCTAGTGCAGTGAAGATGGAAGCTTCAAGCACTGGCAAACACTTTAAAACACAACATCAATTATCTCACGGTCTCATATCCAAGACCTCACACACCTTTGAAGATGGTGAGAGCTAGTGGGGTATGAGAGTAGATTCAGAGGAAGGAGTAGTCTTACAAGAAAGATGTATATCTCCTCACATAATCACTCATATTAGCATGGCATAGCTTAGTAATTAGCATGGCAGAGGAGATGAGCATGCATTGAAGCTTGGATCTTGGTTAGATTTGCATCACAAAGCCAAGAGTTGTTGGTGTAGGCCTCCCTTCTCACAAGCTTGTAGTAGGTGATGAGCTTTCCATTAAAGCTTGAGAAGGAGAGAGAGTCTCTTCTTGCTCCACACATGAGATTGTGTGCATGTGTGTGTTAATGACTTGACAAATTCAGTCCCCCTCTCTCTCTTGGTCGACCCCTCTTGCAAATTACTCTTGCTGGCACCCCATTGGCCCATGCAAGGCTTATCTAGTAATAATTAAGTAGAATAAGTGATAGCCTTTTGACTTATGTCGCCCTTTCCCCTTTGGTGAGATCTTTAGGTTATTAAATAATGCAACTAAAGTCTCATTGGACCCCTTTGTCTTCTAGCCAATAGGAATCAGGCAAGCCAGTGGGCTGCTGAATGCTCATTGGACCCCATTGGGAGACTGCCCAATAGTCTTCTAGAGAGCTTAATTCTTATTGGTTCTTTTATCAAGTGTTTTTTTAAATGAATCAAACTAGATTTACTCTAGCCTAATTCTCATTGGTCCACCTCCATGGCCATCCAATAGGATTTGAGTGCACCTTGTGGGCAATTGGCCTAGGGAGCTGACATGTGTCCCTCATTCCCTTTGTGTAAAGGAAGCTTGTGTGTGTGTGTGTGTGTGTGTGTGTGTGTGTGTGTGTGTGTGTTTATCTCTCATACCCTACTTGCAAGGCTCGCCCCCTCCTTTGTAGGAGTTTTGAAGACTTTTTGGTACACACACGAAGCATCCAATTTCCCTAGTGTTTTGACCTTTGTACAAAACCTTTGAATTTTGGAACCTTAGCATTTTGGAAGTCTTAATGAGCTAACCCTTAGGGTCTTTAAAGCCCATTGTAGCACATTTCTCTTTTCCAGATGGCCCCCCCTTTGGATCCCTATTTTCCCTCTTCCGGTTTGCTAGCTTAACCAATATTCTAGCTTTTCTTCCCTAGTACTTCCCCATATTAAATGATCAGTTTAAAATGAGAAAATTGTTTAGGAGAATTAGATATTAGTTATTATGACAACTTGGACTTCACATTCCATCAAAATTTTAAGAAGAAGTGGATGGATCCATACAAAGTGCAAAAGGCTTTTTTGAATGGGACCTATAAACTAGTGAGAGAAAAATGGGAAGCTTCTTAGTCATAAGGTGAATGGTGTGTGGTTCAAAATATAATTTAAAAGAGGCTTGGTTCCTCATGTGCATCAGATCCTAGCAACGGGGGGTGGGAAACCATCTAAAAAACATGAAGTACGGAGAAGCTGAAGTTTTTGTACATATCTTATACATATGGATGTGATTTGCAAGTGTGTTTGGTTGCCAGTTTGGTGTGATAGTTTGTAAGTTTTGTACATATGCTTTTGGTTGAACATGAATGTTCAACAAGGGGGATGTAATGATGGTGCAACCAAAGCTGGTCGGGCCTAGAGGTAGTGCATGGCACTTCTATGGGTACCTATGAGTGTAGGACCATGTGCTAAGGAGTTGTGAAAGCTCTGGACAAGCAAGTATGTCTAATGTGGATATATAGGCCAAAAGGGCTCCAAAAAGGGCCAATTGGGATGGCATGTTTGTGTTGTCCAAAGTGCCTAACTTGTGCTCTTTAATGTAGTATTCAAAGTTCTCTAGAAGCCGGTCTAGATAGGCCCTCAAACAGAGCCATGGTGCAAAATTTATGGCAGTTCAAAGCTAGAAGGTCTTGCAGATCCCTGATGGACAAGGCAAGCGAGGATAGGTGGCCACAATTGGTGTCAATAGATGGATGCAAAGTGCTTGAGTTGTGAAGCATGCTGGTCTTTCAAGATCATCAATTAGAGCTCTAGAGTGCAAGTTATGGGTAATGGAAAGTTTGATGGAGGCGAGTTGTGTGCTCACTTTGACATGTGCCATTTGGAGGTTTTTGAGCCTCTCTGGATTTTGCGGAGATAGTGCACATCACATGAAGGTTTCAAGAATCTACGACTTGTCAATCAAAAACCCATGCAGCAAATTATGCTAGGTTGAGGTTTGGAGCATGTGCTCGGGATACCATATGGTTTTTGCTAGTTTTGGTGGGTTGGGTTTGCAACCTGAGGATCTCAAAATGCAACAAACTCCTTACGGGTTGAAGTTAACAATGTGGTTTTTCACATGGTCTTTGCAACTTGATCACCAGGTCATTGGGTACCAAATAGCAATGGTTTGAAGTTGGCCAACAAAAGAGTTTGGGAGGGATTTGAGCTTGCAAGATTTAAAGACTCCACTTGTGCTACAAAATTTTTGGACAAAAACTCCTTGGGATTATGGTTAAATCATTCATAAGCATCAAGAGATTTACAATGTCTCTATGAACAAAGTGTCATAGAAAGTAGAGAAGGATGAGAATTTATACAAATTTGCAATCTTCTCTATGCTCTCTTTATTAAGACAAGCCCTAAATAGCTCCCTATCTCCTTTGTTGAAAGTGAAATGAAGACTATTAATAAGATGCAAATGAGGGAAAAATTTCACCAAATGTGAGTCTATGAAGCATGAACTCTGGCCGAAAGTTTCCTGAAGAGTCTTCCTCAATGGTGAAATGTACGTGCCAAACACCAAGTCTCACTCTATTTACCAATCTTAGGGCACACACTATTTGGAAGAATGTGTGGTCTTCCTTAGTGCCCAACAGCAAGAGGAAATTGGAGTCCACACGCAGGACCTTTTGTCTTGCCTTCACGACCCTCTTGTTATGAGGGAGATGCTTTACTACCTGCTCCTGCAACTCAATCCGTAATAAGCTAGATCTCTAAGGATTGAACTTTCACTGCACACATACTCCCTGTTAGAACAAATGATCGTTTTTTTGTTTTTGTAACAAACTTGGACAAAGAAAAAACCAACATACACACTATTTTGTTGGGCTGCACTTCATTTTAAAATAAAATGAAGACATGTACATCAAAAGAAGTGTGGTAGTTGATGAGAGGAAGGATGACAGGTTCTGGAGATGCAAGAATTTCCCCTGTTCTTTCAACCCCAAACATAAACACCATACGCTGCTGAAAATGTATCTTTCTATTGAGTGCAATATTTATCCTAATATGTGGTGTGAATTAGTAAAAAGGGAAAATTTCTGGGCCATTATCCATGCTCTATACATAACCTAATGCATAAAATAGAACAAAGATATATACATCCAGACTAAGATCGTACCTAATGAGAGGCAAAATAAAAGGATTTACCGAAGCGTTTATTTCGACTAACCTAAGAGATCCTAAAATTCTACGAATTCCACGTTGAAATTGCAATTTAGTACTAACAATTATGTGTACCTTTTGCCTTGCAATGGGAATGAAAGGATCATACAAATTCTCGTGATTCATGCAAACTACTTGATTATTCTAAAGATTGATCCTACACAAAAACATACACAAGTTGGCTCCTCTGTGGGGGCCCCAATTTGAGGCGGTCCGGGGCGGGCAACAAGAAGAGTGGCCTCTAAGCACCCTTCAAGGCTCCCGTGCTACTCAGTTGGGTTGGGGTTGGAAAAAACAACAAACACACACACAAACCCGCAACCTAACCCTACACAAATTTGGGGCACCACCTAGTTTTGGATGCGAACTAGCACGCATAAAGAGAGAGAGAGAGAGAGAGAGAGAGAGAGAGAGAGAGAGAGAGAGAGAGAGAGAGAGAGAGAGTGCTTGGGCTGCTTTGAAATGTATTGACAGTGATCAAGCCAGCACAGTTATATATGTCAGAAAGAGAGAGAAGGGGGAGGGGGTGCTTGTTGCATTAATACCTTCTTACAAATCTGTCATGACCAATAAAAGTGAGATTAGTATTTGTTCAACATAGCTTGAGGAAATTACACCACAACACATCACAAAAAAAGCCACCCCAATCACTGTCTTAAGGCCAGGGGAGTCCTCTCCACCCTGTCGCCCTCTTACAGTATGTGGGATTTATGGATAAATTGATGACAACACCCAGAGACAAGCTATCAAGAACTTAAATAAAACACCAAGACACTTACACATCATTGTTGTCCATGACTTCACGTTGGAAGAGAGACAAAGTATCCATGCTTAGTCCAAATCCACCCTCCTTGATTCAGCAAATGTTGGGCTTACACTAGTAGGAGAAAAGATAGATTTCCTACTCTCAATTGAATGATCACTCTCTCTTACAATGGCATAGATCTCCCTTGCTAATCAACCCTAATACAACACGTGCATATGCATAAGACAATGAGCTTCCACTCAAGAGCTCCTTCTCAAGAGATTGAGCTTTGCTTCTCATGTTATAGCATAGTGCTCTTCCTTATGGCTCCCCCCTTTTGTGCTAGCTACACCTTCCTTTTATAGAAATTTTGAGGGGTAGGGTTACTCCTCTAACCATGATTGGGTTAGATTTTCAGCACTTATGTAATATGGATTTCTTACAATGTTGATGCTACAAGTGCCTTGAGTAGGGTCAGTTTTGACGCTTGTTGAGGGTCCACTAGCTTTGACGGTACGTTTTTTCTCCACTCTTGACCTTCCTTGGGAGCCAAGGTAATTGAATACGAGTTATCAATCACCATGATGTTGTCTTTCAAGAGAAGAGGCTGAATTTTGTGGTATTTTTAATAGATATGGGTAATATGGAGGAGGAAAAATGAGACTAGGTGGTCAATTTTGGAATGGAAGTGTGTGTAGGAGACATGAGTTCACCATTGTTTCTCTTATTCTGCAAGGTTGAGAAGAAGGTGAGTAGGGTGCAGAGAGCGGTGGTGAGAAAGCTGGGGATGATGTGTGGAGAAGTGTGTGTGAAAGAGAAAAATGATAAAGTGGAAGAGGGAGTGTGGTTGCATAGCATGGGCAAACTGGGGTCCACCAATAAAATCATAGCACACAGCTCGTAGCTCAAAAAAATATGGAAACAGTTGACGCAAAAGTTCAACCCACGAGCTACAACTTTTGTTTGTATCACCTTTTCAAATTCGGAGAGCAAGTGACCTTTAAAAATTCAGCAAAACCGACTATCTTTTCCCACTGCACAAAGTCCTTGTGGGGTCCTTCTTTTGATGATTCTTTTGAATGCCTCCAAGAGTGAGCCCTCCATAGTGCATGCATGCATGCCACATACCCTTGACCTTATTTGGTAGGTCTATAATTGAAGATATTGTTGAGATCATGATATAAATGAATAGTACAACTAAGGAAATCAAATATTGAGGGGTCTAAAAAAATATGTATATGTCAAATATAAATAATAGAGGTGGAAAAAATATAAAGGGGTCAAAATAAATGTCCCTCATTATAAGTCTACCATAAAAAGATGAATATTTTTTGTGTTCTAATTTATGAGAGTAATATAGAATAGATGTAGGAAGGAAAAAATCACAATAGTGAAAAAATATACACATAAATAAAACTAGTTTTTTTGGATTTTTGTTGGGATAGAGTTACACCAAAAATAAGAGAAGCTTGCATGAAATTACTTCTTTATGGAATAAAGAGTATGCAAAATGGTAAGAAAAATTGTGGTAGTGGTGAGTCAATGTACATGGCATAAATAACACACACCTAGGTAGAAATATTTAAATAAATACCAAAATAATTATGAAAAATCCTTATATTTAGGCTCTATATACAATGAAATATTTACACACAAAGAGGCCATAATATTTTTTTTTTTGGCTCAACTAGCCCAGTGACTAGCTAATTGAGGGTCTTTAAGAAAATATGGGAAAATTTCCCTGACTCACACACGTCTATGTACAATGAAATGGTAGGGATAGCCACAGTGTTTGGGTGACAATGTGGATAGCCAAAAGCCGGCTCTCATTAGCCCTCCCCCCGGATGATGGTATATTCATGTACCATCATAGAGCATATTTTCCAAAGAGAGTGCTTCATAGTGCTTGACGAGATCTTCATTGTTTTGCCCCTTGGCATTTTGGCTTGAGTTACACTCATGATTCACGGAACAATACTTACATGAGATAGCTGCCCTTTGACAGATCTTTGGTAGATCCTTTGGTACAAGGCAACTCAAATAGGGCTTGAAGCGATAACCATTTACCTTCCTAGAGTGCTCTTTCTCATTCAAGTCCATAAGTTGATAGTAACTTGAATTGAAAGCCTTCTTAACTATGTATGGCCCCTGCCATCTAGTTCAAATTTGGCATCAAAACGATTATCGAGTCGATTGTCATACCTTAGCACAATATCTCATTCATTGATGCCTTTGTCCTTTAGTTTCTTGTCAAGCTTCTCCTTCGCTGTGTAGCTTTCCTTTTGTAGCACTCGTATGCTGCTTCTCTTTTCCATGCAAGCTCAGCTAAGGTAAGAATTCAATCCATCCATGCTTCTTGATCATATTGTGCTTCTTTGTCATGAGGTCGCATTGTTGGAATGTTGAGCTCAATTGGTTGTAAAGACTCTTGACCATAGACCAAGTGAAATGGTGTAAACTCCGTGGCTTTCCTATATGTGGTTCGATACGCCCACAAGGCACCATCCAAGAAGTCATCCCACAACTTTGTTTTGTTTTTCACCATCTTTCTAATGATTCCTGCAATGACACCATTAGCTTTCTCTACCAAACCATTTGACGGGGGATAGTACTGTGACGATGTAGAATGTGAAGTTCTTCACAGACTTCTGTGAGCAAGCCCTTTCTAAACCCTGGACCATTATCAGAAACAATCTCCAAAGGTGTTCCAAATATACAACAAATGTGAGTGTAGACGAATTTGCTCACTATCCTCTCATTTACCTTTGCCACGCTTTGTGCTTCCACCCACCTAGTCATATAGTCTACAGCCACTAGAATGTAGAGTTTACCATTTTTTGACCTAGGAAGAGGACCCATAGCATCAATGCCCCACTTTTCAAAGGGTGCATTTACAAGCACAATTTGCCTTGGACCATAAAACAATCTTCTATTCCCATTGACCTGACAATCGTGACAACTTTTACACCAATTTTGGACATCCACATGCAGACTTGGCCAAACATACCCCGCAAGCAAAATCTTCTCTACAGTTAACTCTCGGGAAAAATGACCACCACATGCCTCTTCATGCAAACCTTTTAGAATGGCTGGAATCTCCTCAATAGTTGGTACTCTTCTGCACACTTGATCCTTCTCTCTTTGATACAGGGATCCTTCTAGGAAGAGATACGTGCTTGCCTTCTTCATGAGTCTCCTCTTCTGAGCCTTCGTGAAGTCTTGTGGAAAATCACCCTCCAAAATGTAGCCAATAATGGGAGCCAATGACTCCAATCCCTGGTATCTTGGTTGCTTCACAACAGTTGCCACCATGATGACCTGCACTTCTTTCTTAACAGATGTAACTGCTTGTTGTGCAAGTAAATCGGCATCTTCATTTTGTTTCCTAGGAATATGATATATTTGCACTTCTTCAAACTGATTAAACAACCTACGAATGGCATGAACTTTTGTCCTTACGTTTTCATTCTTGCATGCCCAAATGCCTAAAATCTACTTCACAATGAGACGTGCATCTCCCTTTACCATGAGACGTTGTATACCTTGATCAATGCACATCTTTAAACCATGAAGTAGTGTGTCATATTCTGCTTCATTGTTGCTAGTTGAACCTGGTAGATTGACCTTCTCTTTCATGACCACCTCTCCACTTGGGTTGAGCAACACTAGCCCTCCCCCTTCTTTTCCCGTGGCTCGTCGAAAAGCTCCATCAAAGAATAAGGTAAATGCATTAGGAATACTTGTTGGTGGTGGCAATGGTACGGTCTTTACTTCAGGCCCCCTAATCTCCTTCTCATGTACTCTATAAGTTAGAATCCCTGCCAATTGTGCACGCACACTATCTTCTACCTTGAAGGAGTATTGAAACTCTTGCAACTCCATAATCCACTTTGAGATCCTCGTACTAAGATTCATTTGAGATGACACCCAAGGAAACAAAATTTTCTGCAGTGAGAATTACAAAAGGTTTTGGTAGCAAGTAGGATCTAAACTTTCTCACCGCAAACATGAGAGAAAGCATCATGAGTTCTACCTCCGTGTAGCCTCTCTCTAAAGCATTCATGACCCTACTAGCAAAGTAGATGGGTCGCATCCTCGTACTGTGGGGATCTTGTTGTAGCAAAACCGCACCAATTGTTTCTTTCCCAACACTAGAGCTAACAAAGAATGTGTACACCCAACAAGGAGGCATAAGTGTTGGTAGCTCTGACAAAATGACTTTAATGTTACAAAAGTACTCTTCAAGCTCATGAGACCATGAAAATTCTACTTGTTGCGTCAACTTTTGCAAAGGGTGAAGCGACTCAGAAGCTAAGTGAATGAAGCGTGACATATACTTCACCTTTTGAATGAATGAGATGACCTCTTTGAGATTCTTGGGTGATGGGAGCTCAATAAGAGCCTTTACCTTTGAAGGATCCACCTCAATGCCTTTATAGGAAACCTTGTGACCAAGCAAGATCACTTCATCCTCACCTATGTGACACTTGTCGGGGTTGAGTTGACCTCCCATGTCGTAGAGCTTCTTTAAACCTTCTTCTACCCTTTGTAGATGCAATGATTTTGAACTATAAATGAAAAAATCATCAATGAACACCCTAATTGACTTTCCAAAGAATGCTTGGAACACCATTATCATGAAACATTGGAAAGTTGCAGGAGCATTTGTCAGGCCAAATGGCATGACTCTAAAAGCATAACAACCCCAAGGAGTGATGAAGGTTGTTTTCAATTGGTCCTCCAATGCAATCCCTATTTGGAAGTAACCTGAGTAGCCATCACACATAGTGTACTTCTCATGACCAGCTACCTCATTTAGTATCTCATCGTCGTGAAATGGGAGGGGAAAGTGATCTCTTTTTGTTGCCTCATTGAGTGGACGGTAATCCACACACACCCTCCACTTGCCATTTTTCTTAGGAGTGACAACAACGGGAGAGACCCACTCTGAATTCTCCACTGGATAAATGAAACTTGCTGCTAGAAGCTTTCTTACCTCCTTGAGTAAAGCCTGCTCCTTGATGACTCCTAGCCTTCGTAGCTTTTGAGCCTTAGGTGTGACCTCTGGCTTCAACTCAATCTTGTGTTGAACAACATCTACTCCACGCACATCGGTGTAATCTTTAGCAAAAGGCCTAGGAAATTTCCTAACACACCTTTGAACTACTCTCTTTCATCCTTTGTAAGTGTTGTAGACAACATACCTTCTAGCATTCCTTCATCTTCTACTTTTTGGTTCTCTTGAGTACCTACCTCTTCCAAACCTTGACAAGAGGTCTCCTGGTTGTTTGTCTTAAACCTTACCCCCATGACTTCGATGGAAGACTCCTCTTCAGTAATGCTGTCGCTACTTTCTTCTTCTGAAGTGTTATCGGTCCAATCTTCTTCCATCTCACTTTGAGATGATTCTTCATGGAGCTCCTCTTGGCGTTGCTCCTTCATGTCAAAGACAACCTTCTTATGATTGTCATTCCTGCAAATTAGCTTTCCACTCTCCCAATCCTGCAAAGCTCGCATTTTCATTAGCCATGGTCTTCCTAGGATAAATGAGTAACCATTTCCTTTGGTAGACATGACATAGAAATCCACTCCCTTCTTAATCCCAAAGGCCTCCACAAAAACATTTTTACAAATGCCTACGCACCTAGCCTTGCTATTGTTTGCCATCTTGACTTTAATTTCAGGTGTCTCATGGATGTGCATGCCTAGTCTTTGCATGAGTCCCTCTGTCATGATGCAAATTTGTGCGCCACCATCCACTAGACCTTTCCCAACCAATCTTCCTTTGATGTAACAATCTAGCACAAGTGTAATATCCTCATTCATTTCAGCTTGTGCAATTTTTACAACAGCTACACTCTCTTTTACGTTTCTCCTAGTGCTAACTGCCCTTGTTAAATCCCTCCTAACTTGTGGGCATAATGCAAGAAACTAAGGCCATGAGATATCAGGAACCTTAGCTTTCATGTCTTCCAACAAGTTGTATGGAGCCATACCATGTCCAAGAGAGAAGTCTTGGAGATTGATACGACGTCGAGTACTCTTAGCTTCCTTGGTCTCCTTTGCCTTATTGCCTTGTCCATGGTCACTCTGTCATGTGACTCCTTCTTTCTCTTTACCTTTTCCTCGGCCACGCTTAATGCCATTTCCTTCCATGTCAACCTCATTTGAATTTTTCACCTCTACCACATGCACATTTGGATCTGGCAAGGGTGTAACTCCTTCTACCCCTTGTGGAGGTGGTCTTGTTCCATTTGGACTTTGTAGAAGCCTTGGTTGTTGACCCATTCCTTCATCTGCATTCATTACTAGGTAATTCAAGTTAGGTCTCCATGGCTCGCCATGGGGCCAAGGACAATTATACATCCCATGTCTAGACTCTCCGCAATTCCAACATTGCAAGACTCTCATAGGTCGTGGCTCTCTCTCTGTTCTAACTTCTTCTTGTGCCTTTGGACCTACGACTTGTGCAAGGTGAATTGACAGGCTACTTAAAGATTCATTTAACTTCTCGATTAATTCAGATGTTACCTCAGGAAACTCCCTAGATGTCGATGCTTGTGACTTACCTTTGGGTCTAAGACCTTCTATTGGAACCTCTCCCCTTAGGCACTTGAGTTTCGTATACTTCTTGGAAGCTCTAATTTCAGTTGCATCATAGGTGGCACGTGCATCCACCTCCACTTTTACCTTAAGATCAAGAAAGAGTCCAGCTATGAATCTCTCCTTCTTTAGAAATTCTGCACCATCACCAGGGTTAGCAACATTTCGTATCCATAGAGCCCAAAGACGTAGAAACTCTTGCTTGTACAAGTAGTAGTCATCTAAATCTTTTTGCTTATGAGGAACAATGTCTTGCCATAGTTTTTGAGTGTTTTGGGGATCAAAGAAGTATCTCTTGAAACGATTCAAAACTTCTGTGTAATTCCCCTTAACTTCCTCAGGCAAAGAGTCAAATCAAGTGCTAGCATCTTTCCTAAGGACCACCTGAAACATTTCTACGCGTTCTTGATCAGTTACTATCCTCTTGATACGGCAAGACATCTTCAAATTTGCTAAAAATAATTCAGCATCCTCTCCAGGCTCTCCAAAAAAAAGAGGATATCCGGACATTTGGCGTTGGCTTTCCATTATTATGAAAGATTACAACACGAGTTACAGCAAGGGATACAATAGAAACTTAGAACCACTCACCTGCAAATGAAGAAGTAAGAAAGTACCACTCTAGGTTTTCTTCTTCAACTATCCAAGCTTCAATGAGGTCTCGATTTGTTTGATCAAAACAAAAAGGTAGACTATTTAAGAGCTCTAAGAAGGGTTAAAATTCTTCAAAACTAAGGCGATAAACAGAACTCTCTAGAACTTCATTTTCTGGATCTAGAAGAGCAACCACGTCCTAAGTGATGAATTGCACTTGCTCTACAATTCCCAACGCACAAGCGGTTTGTATAAAAACTAGATCTTCATGCTCGTCGAAGACTGTGAGAAAGTAGCAATTGACTAGGAGCTCCTTTCCTTCGAGTTCCACATAGTCGGAATGAGGCAACCTTCTCACAACTTCATAAAGAACATCCTCATCAAGTCCAATCAAGCTTGCAAGATTTAAAGACTCCACTTGTGCTACAAAATTTCTGGACAAAAACTCCTTAGGATTATGGAAAAATCATTCATAAGCATCAAGAGATTTACAATGTCTCTATGAACAAAGTGTCATAGAAAGTAGAGAAGGATGAGAATTTATACAAATTTGCAATCTTCTCTATGCTCTCTTTATTAAGACAACCCCTAAATAGCTCCCTATCTCCTTTGTTGAAAGTGAAAGGAAGACTATTAATAAGACGCAAATGAGGGAAAAATTTCACCAAATGTGAGTCTATGAAGCATGAACTCTGGCCAAAAGTTTCCTGAAGAGTCTTCCTCAATGGTGAAATGTACTCGCCAAACACCAAATTTCACTCTATTTACCAATCTTAGGGCACACACTATTTGGATGAATATGCGGTCTTCCTTAGTGCCCAACAGCAAGTGGAAAATGGAGTCCACACGCAGGACCTTTCGTCTTAGCTTCACGACCCTCTTGTTATGAGAGAGACGCTTTACTACCCGCTCCTGCAACTCAATCCGTAATAAGCTAGATCTCTAAGGATTGAACTTTCACTGCACACACACTCCCTATTAGAACAAATGATCGTTTTTTTGTTTTTGTAACAAACTTGGACAAAGAAAAAACCAAAATACACACTATTTTGTTGGGCTGCACATCAAAAGAAGTGTGGTAGTTGATGAGAGGTAGGATGACAGGTTTTGGAGATGCAAGAATTTCCCCTGTTCTTTCAGCCCCAAACATAAACTCCATACACTGCTGAAAATGTATCTTTCTACTGAGTGCAATATTTATCCTAATATGTGGTGTGAATTAGTAAAAAGGAAAAATTTATGGGCCATTATCCATGCTCTATACATAACCTAATGCATAAAATAGAACAAAGATATATACATCCAGACTAAGATCATACCTAATGAGAGGCAAAATAAAAGGATTTACCGAAGCGTTTATTTCGACTAACCTAAGAGATCCTAAAATTCTACGAATTCCACGTTGAAATTGCAATTTAGTACTAACAATTATGTGTACCTTTTGCCTTGCAATGGGAATGAAAGGATCATACAAATTCTCGTGATTCATGCAAACTACTTGATTATTCTAAAGATTGATCCTACACAAAAACATACACAAGTTGGCTCCTCTGTGGGGGCCCCAATTTGAGGCGGTCCGGGGCGGGCAACAAGAAGAGTGGCCTCTAAGCACCCTTCAAGGCTCCCGTGCTACTCAGTTGGGTTGGGGTTGGAAAAAACAACAAACACACACACAAACCCGCAACCTAACCCTACACAAATTTGGGGCACCACCTAGTTTTGGATGCGAACTAGGACGCATAAAGAGAGAGAGAGAGAGAGAGAGAGAGAGAGAGAGAGAGAGAGAGAGAGAGAGAGAGAGAGAGAGAGAGAGAGAGAGTGCTTGGGCTGCTTTGAAATGTATTGGCAGTGATCAAGCCAACACACTTATATATGTCAGAAACAGAGAGAAGGGGGAGGGGGTGCTTGTTGCATTAATACCTTCTTACAAATCTGTCATGACCAATAAAAGTGAGATTAGTATTTGTTCAACATAGCTTGAGGAAATTACACCACAACACATCACAAAAAAAGCCACCCCAATCACTGTCTTAAGGCCAGGGGAGTCCTCTCCACCCTGTCGTCCTCTTACAGTATGTGGGATTTATGGCAAAATTAATGACAGCACCCAGAGACAAGATATCAAGAACTTAAATAAAACACCAAGACACTTACACATCATTGTTGTCCATGAATTCACGTTGGAAGAGAGACAAAGTATCCATGCTTAGTCCAAATCCACCCTCCTTGATTCAGCAAATGTTGGGCTTACACTAGTAGAAGAAATGATAGATTTCCTACTCTCAATTGAATGATCACTCTCTCTTACAATGGCATAGAGCTCCCTTGCTAATCACCCCTAATACAACACATGCATATGCATAAGCCAATGAGCTTCCACTCAAGATCTCCATCTCAAGAGGTTGATCTTTGCTTCTCAAGCTATAGCATGGTGCTCTTCCTTATGGCTCCCCCCTTTTGTGCTAGCTACATCTTCCTTTTATAGAAATTTTGAGGGTTAGGGTTACTCCTCTAACCATGGTTGGGTTAGATTTTCAGCACTTATCTAATTTTTTTTGCTTGGAATTATCAAGGAGTTGGTGGGGATAGATGAAGAAAAGAGAGAGGAGAGAAGTGGAGGTGATAGGACTTTTCATAGCAGGTTAGTGTTAGTAAATTAGTAGAGTTAGTATTTTTATTGATTTACAAATGGAATTAGATATTTACAATGGGAGTATCCATTTAGGCTACAAATAAAGGAAGAAAAAACTCTTAATAGGTAAGAAAATATGGATTTCTTATAATGTTGATGCTCCAAGTGTCTTGAGTAGGGTCAATTTTGACGCCTGTTGACGGTCCACTAGCTTTGGCGGTATGTTTTTTCTCCACTCTTGACCTTCCTTTGGAGACAAGGTAATTGAATAGGAGTAATCAATCACCATGATGCTGTCTTCAAGAGAAGAGGCTGAATTTTGTGGTTTTTTTTATAGATATGGGTAATATGGAGGAGGAAAAATGAGACTAGGTGGTCAATTTTGGAATGGAAGTGTGTGCAGGAGACATGAGTTCACCATGATTTCTCTTATTCCGATCAAGGTTGAGAAGAAGGTGAGTAGGATGTAGAGCGGAGTGGTGAGAAAGGTGGGGATGATGAGTGGAGAAGTGTGTGTGAAAGAGGAAAATGATAAAGCAGAAGAGGGAGTGTGGCTGCATAGCATGGGCAAACTGGGGTCCACCAATAAAATCATAGCACACAGCTCGTAGCTCAAAAAAATATGGAAACATTTGACGCAAAAGTTCAACCCACGAGCTACAACTTTTGTTTGTATCACCTTTTCAAATTCGGAGAGCAAGTGACCTTTAAAAATTCAGCAAAACCGACTGTCTTTTCCCACTGCACAAAGTCCTTGTGGGGTCCTTCTTTTGATGATTCTTTTGAATGCCTCCAAGAGTGAGCCCTCCATAGTGCATGCATGCATGCCACATACCCTTGACCTTATTTGGTAGGTCTATAATTGAAGATATTGTTGAGATCATGATATAAATGAATAGTACAACTAAGGAAATCAAATATTGAGGGGTCTAAAAAAATATGTATATGTCAAATATAAATAATAGAGGTGGAAAAAATATAAAGGGGTCAAAATAAATGTCCCTCATTATAAGTCTACCATAAAAAGATGAATATTTTTTGTGTTCTAATTTATGAGAGTAATAGAGAATAGATGTAGGAAGGAAAAAATCACAATAGTGAAAAAATATACACATAAATAAAACTAGTTTTTTTGGATTTTTGTTGGGATGGAGTTACACCAAAAATAAGAGAAGCTTGGATGAAATTACTTCCTTATGGAATAAAGAGTATGCAAAATGGTAAGAAAAATTGTGGTAATGGTGAGTCAATGTACATGGCATAAATAACACACACCTAGGTAGAAATATTTAAATAAATACCAAAATAATTATGAAAAATCCTTATATTTAGGTCCTATATACAATGAAATATTTACACACAAAGAGGCCATAATATACCTTTTGTTTAATTTTTTTGGCTCAACTAGCACAATGACTAGCTAATCGAGGGTTTTTAAGAAAATATGGAGAAAGTCCCCTAACTCACACACGTCTATGTACAGTAAAATGGTAGGGATAGCCACAGTGTTTGGGTGATTTTGGTAGGGTGAGGTAGCTCACTATGGCAATGTGGATAGCCAAAAAATGGCTATCAGCACTAACCTGCAGTTTTGGTATCCATATGTGTCTATTACCTCTATAGTACTCCTGTTCCTTTAAGCTCCATTGTGATGCTATCCATCCCATGTGTTTGTCTTTCTATGTTGGTTTATTGCCTTCAATCCAAACCGGATCATTGACTTTGAGTAAACTGCTCGAAAAAAACACTTGCTTCACTATCTGCTTTCTTGAGTACTTTGGTTGAAATATCTTTGCTTTTCTGGGTGTCTCCTTAAAGATTTTAGTTGAGTTAGCAATTGAATTGAAGTTCTGAAAGCCAGACTTGCTTGAAGAATCTAATCGATGAGGGTTATTTGATGTAGAGGCATATGATGTCACACCTTCTTTGCTAATCGGTGGAAGTTCCACTTTAGCTTTACCTTTGTCTGCAAGATTTGTCTTCGATTCTTGTGACTTTTGCAACTCTAAATTTAGCATTAGAGATACCTGTATCTGCTGCTTGATGCCTCTTGGAGAAGAGAGTATTAGCATTATATCTTCTTGTGTTGATCTAACCATTGATGTCCAAGGATGGCATTTGCATGCATTTCCTTTGAAGGATTCACCTAAAACTTTACATGATCTTCATGATTTTGGATGCTAAGGGTAGCAACCTTTTTTTTTACTTGTAGCCTTACACATGATTTCTCTATTATCTGCCTTACCCTGAGTAATCTCTAGAATACTCTGGATGTTGTCTGCAACCATATTGCAATTTTCTTCTTTATCCAGTAGAGCATTGCATATGACACTTGCTCCTTCTGTACTGCTAAGAACTACGGCAATTCTCCTTGGAGGTTCTATTGAATATTTTTGTCATGCTTTTTCCATGACTCTCTCATCTTGATCTAAATGTGTCTCTATGGAGGTGGCTTGAGACTTTGTTTTCCAATATGACTTATATCAGCTAATTCAGCAGGCAATGTCTGGATCTTTGGACTTCCTATTGTTTCCTAGTTTTTTGCACCCTTGTTCTTCTTTACTTCTGCTTTGGTGGCATTCTCTACTCAATAGCTATCGTGGTTGCCCTTTGTTCTGTTGGATCTGCACTTGCTATTGTCTGATTTGCTTTAAGCTCTTTTGAAGTTTTCTTTGATGAAGATGAATCATCTTCAATAAGATCTGCTTTTATATAAATCTCCATTTTAACTGTGCTTGAGGACCTTGTGCTATCGTTCACGGGTGACCAGTTTTGGTTTTCATTCTTTGTTGTCTCTGAAGACTGCATCCTGTTTACATTCTGTATCTATGACATCTTTTGGGCCATTGGCATTCCCATTATGATGTTGTCTGGAATATCTTTTGTTGTGATCACGTGGAATTGAGCTATGATGATCTGTTAACTTACTTCAATGGTGGTGGAGATGATTTCCCAGCATTTTGTTCGTTTGTTTCCAGATATGCTCACAAATTCAAGAGCATCTTTCGGCTATGGTTGGCCACATCTTTTCCAAGTGCGAAAAGACATGAAATTCTTGTCTAACTAAAAATCTAGCTTTACTTCACTTGACAACTTTTCTTTGTTTTCACTAGTGATGTTGCACTTGATCTTCTCAGGATTTGTGTCTAAATTGACTGCTTTTGTTGTGGAAATGTCCTTGGTTGAGCTTTATCTACAATTTCTTTGCTTTGATCACCTACTTCAATTGATGTTGACTCCATTGACTGTAATATTGCACCTTTTTGCAATTGTTGAGCATTGTCTATCTGCATCTGAGTAACCTTTGATCTTAATAAATCCATTCTATTTTTTGGCAGAATCTGTCTCTTTGGAGGAGATTTTGGTGGTGACCTTCATGTAACCTTTTGGACTTTTGCTCCCATTGACTTTGACTTTTTTGTCACGTGTTCTGGCAACTTGAGGCTTTGTATCATCTTCAGATAGTCTTTGACTTTAGTCGGGCTATCCATATGGGTTTGTACAAGGTTTTGATCTTGTTGGTATTTGCTACCATGTGCATCTTGATATGCATATGTGAGCTTGGTCACATGCTCGTCACATGTAACTGTTTGAACACTATTGGATTTGTTGGCTTTTGACTCTAACTTGTGGAGATCAACTAAAATTTTTTTCCTTGATGATCTTCATATAAGCATTTGTCTACAGACTCTGATGGAATCTGGGTCAATTGGAAACTTCCAACAACCATATGATCTTTCAATGGTTTCTGCTTTGAAGAGGTATGTTGGCTAGAAGCTCTAGGGCTTCTAACTGCTGTAGCATTTCCTGGTACATAAGATGAGCTCGATGGATTTACAGCCCCACCATCCTAGGGTGATCACTATAGCCTGCTTCATTGTAAGAGTTCAAAATTGTTTGGCTCTTGTTTAGTCTCAGCTTTTGGGACTGTGAAGTCACATTTTGAGTAGCATTGTTGATGTTTTGGCATCTGTAAACCTTCTGCATAGTTTCGTATGTATCTCCGTGACACATGACAAATTATTCCCCAAGTCAAGCTGTAGGTAGCATTATCTTTGCTCTGATATTGTCTATCCCATGGGTCTCCTATGCTATGAGATTTTGTGATTTCAGGACCCAAGGCACCATAGATGCTAGACTCTCGTCTATATCTACGACTATTTTGGTCAACGTATATGCTCATTTGGTCACAACATCAAAGCTTTATTTTCGATGGAGGAGAGTTTGGCTCTGAACAGATTTCTGGGTTCACTCGGGGAATATCCTTCAGCTCTAGAGAGTATGGGCTATAATAGATTCTTTCCTCTGAAATGAACCATCCTTTCTGATCTATCACTGGACGCACTTCTATGAACTGGTGTGTGGGACATTCAAGCACTGATTGATCCTTTTTGTATAGTTTCCCCTTTTGGTCTACATAGTGTGCATATGAATTATGGGTGCCATACAAAGCTAACATCTCTGTTTGATGTGTCCCTTAGACTCGTAAATGATTGCACACTTGTGGCAGTGGATGCAGAATCATTTGCAAACCTAACAGTCTTTTCCACCTTTGGTGATATCTGGACACCTTAACTAAATTCATGCAGGAATTTGTTGTTCAAAGAATCAATTTTAAGCTTTTCAAGTGTCTGTGCATCTTTATGTTGATTTTGAATTTGCAATGCTTTTAATGGTGCTTCTAACGGTAATGCAGAATCATCTGATTGCATTAAAAGTGACGAGTTAAATACACTTACATCGAGATTCACATTTCCAATTTTCTGTGTACCTTGCTTGGCAGTTGATGTATCCCTGTTGTCAGGATTTCTTGGACAATCTTCAGAAAAATGTCCACCTTTTTTCTTCAACAATCTGAGCAATACGCCATGACTGGTGGTATTTCAATTGCCTTTGTCATGCCAAGCTCTACCTGAGGAGCTTCCATTTTTATGCTTGCCAAGTTGTCGGTATTTTCTTTTGTAACACTAAGCATCAAGTTGTAGATTGCTCCATCTTTACCTTTGTATTGTCTTTGGCTCGGTTTTGCAAAATTAGACTGACTTCTATTGGCTAATCTGTTGGATCTTACAATTCTGGTTCTCGGTTATAGATCCGACCACTATAGTATACGTACAATGACCCTGATTGCATATGCACCAACTATATGTTTTGTTGACTTGTGCAAATATCTAGATAAACACTTGGGTTGACTTTCTCAACTTCTATTTGCACTTCATCTTTGAGCTTGCAATACCTAGCTCCTTTGAAGCCTGTGAACATCTAGGAGTTTTCTGAATCTGGATTTAACCTGATCAATAGGATCGTGGCTCTTGTGTTGGTTTTGCTGCTCATCAAGTATCCATGGCCTTTTGAATCTGCATATAAGACCTTATCTCCATTGTACCATATAGCTATAAAATATGCTCTATTGCACTTGTACCGATGTTGCCACTGCTACTAGCTTGCTCTGTTGTACTTGAATTCTTGGCTCGATTTGAGTCCATGTTGGCTTGTTCTGTAAAAACTCTCTCCTAGCAGACTTGGGTATCAATTAGCAGAATTTCTGCTACTCGTTTTTCATTACACTGCTTTAGCCAAAGCACTTTAGTAGTTGACTGCTCTTCAGACTCACAAGAGTTGATTAACTCTAGCTTGATAGTTTCAGAATTGATTTGGGCCTTTCAAATGATGAAAACCTGGGCTTTGAACAGCTTAATTTCCAATCCACCGTGATTTGTGCCTCTGTTCGTCCAACTGGAAGCTAATTTGCAATGCAATTACTTGCACCTATCCATTTCTAGCATGAAAAATTTTGAAATTTGCATGCCGCTCAAACGGCTTTGAGTTTATTGTTTTCAGTTGTTCTTTTGCTGATCTGGTTCGCTTTGCGGTGTGTAATTTTCCCGGCTTTGCTTTTTTTTACTTGCTCACTTTTGAGCGGTTTGCTCGGTTTGCGGTGTGTGATTCTTTCGACGGTATGTTTTCTCCTTTTCTGTATCTTTCAACTACTTTTGCTCGCTTTGCGGTGCACTTCACTGGCCTTGCTTTTTGGTGTTTGATTTTTTTTTTTTGTCCCCCTTTTCTTTTTCTTTTTCGACTGTTCTCTTTTTATTTTTATTAATTATTTATATAAAATTCTCTATTTTCTAAATTTTTTGATAATTTTATGATTTTTTTAAAATTTTAAAAAAGTTTTGATTTTTTTAAAAAATTGATAATTTTGTAATTTTCATGGATTTTTTTGAAGGTTTTATGAAATTTTTTGAGTTTTGGGGGATTCTTTCGATCAATGTTTGATTTTTTATGATTTTTTAGGAGCTGTTATGAAATTTTTTATCATTTTTGTGATGTATTTGTGAATTTTTTTCGGGCAATTTATGAATTTTTATAAATTGTTTTGAGCTTTATGAATTTTCTACAATTATTGTGATTTATCTGTGTCAAATTCTGATTTTTTTATTATTTTCTATGAGCTTTTTATTTTTTGTGATTTTTTTATGACTTTTTTATTTTTTGTTAATTCTATGAGTTTTTTTTGAGATTTTCTAATCCTTTTTTAATTTTTATTAGATTTTTTTTAAAATGTTTTTTTAAATTACTTTATTTATTTAAAACAACAAAGAAAGACTTACCTAACCACTTGGCAGCTCGCGTGCAGGTGTTGAACTGAGGGTGGAAGCGTGACTGTTAACAACAGAGGTCAACGCGGGCCTGACAGTGCTGACAGCTGGCGGGGACGGGCTGCTGACCTGCGTACAGCACGTAAATGAAGGCGGAACAGGGCTTGGCACGCGCAGATCCGAGATGAGAAAGACAAAGGGGCGAGCTGATGTGGCGGGGTCTGGCAGCCTGGCGCATCGTACGAGAATAGCGCGACCAAAGGGGCATCGTCAGCGCTGGCAGCGGGGCACAAGGAGAGAGAGAGAGAGAGAGAGAGAGAGAGAGAGAGAGAGAGAGAGAGAGAGAGAGAGAGAGAGAACGACACTGTGCTGACGTGGCGGGGTAGGGGGCCCTGGGGGGTACACGACAGAAGGGAGGTGTGTGTGTGTGTGTGTGTGTGTGTGAGCGTGTATGAGAATAGAACAAGGAAGATCACACAGGAGAGAGAGAGAGAGAGAGAGAGAGAGAGAGAGAGAGAGAGGGAGAGAGAGAGAGAGAGAGAGAGCATAAATAATCGGACAAAGGGAGAGAAAGTAAGAGAGAGAGAGAGAGTGAGGGGGGAGGTGAGAGATTGTAAATAATTGGAGAGAGAGTGAGGGGGAGGAGAGAGAGAGAGTGTTAATAAGCGTGCTTTTGAGAGGGAGAGGGATTTTTTTATTTTTTTAAAATTTTTGGGTAAAGTTGAACCTTAGCATCACAAGGAGCCGTTCCCACCGCAAGTCCGCAAAAATCAAAAATCACCTTCAAGCTTTCCATGAATGTAGATGCAGTATCGGAGCGCACGCCAAGGTTTGAAAAATCTTGCCAGTCCGCACCAAAACTCCAAATTGTTTTTTTTTAATTTTCGAACGTCCGAAAGTGCCAAAATTAAGCCAAAAATCAATCGAAAAGCTAAAAAAATCACCCGAAAATCCAAAAATTTCTAGAAACCTTAGAAAATCATCGTCAATCACAATCGAACACTTTCAATATGCAAAAGCACACCAAAAATTACCGAAAACACCAAATTCGACAAAATCATCAACCCGGTCCTCGGAGATAGTAAAACGCTCAAAACTTGGCGAACGAAAGCCCAAATGTGCTCGAAATCAAGCCGTAAACACACATTCGAAACAACTCATAACGATCTCAAGATATCAATTCTTTATGGAGTTAAGAAAAAATTAATGCAAAAATTAGCAAAAAATTACCAAAAATTACAAAAATTACAAAAAATATCTAAAAACATTCTAAAATTCTCCACACATAGTGGATTAGTGCAGGCAAATAAAATCACAAAAAACAGATCAATTCAATTGCCCAATAATTTGATCAATAAAATCCAAACTAGGCAATAAAATCGATAAAATTAGTGACAAAATTAGGTCAAAATTTGATACATTTAGAGTGTGTAAATCCCTGTTTTGAGCTTGAAAATGTAGCAATTAACCATTACACACATCAAATATGCAATCAAACATTGAATTAATCATGCACATCAAGCACTATTTAGGCACACACACACACTAATAATTGGCAATTTTTACCAATCTTTAGGTGCGCACACAAAAGGGTTAATTTTGTTGAAATTGCAATTGATTTCACAAATCTCTTGTTGGGCATGAGCACAACATAAATCAATCATCACAATTGAAAAATCATCAAGCACACATTGATTTTTAGGTGCACAATCAAGGGCAAAATAGTGTACACACACTTAAAATTAGGCATACACACACTCAATTAGAATGCACACCCACTTGATTTTAGTGCACACACACTTGCAATTGACCACTCAAAAATGCAATTAACTCAATTAGGCACACAATTAGCAACACACATTCACCAATCAACACTTGTTAAATTTAAACCCCACCAAATCTGAAAAATTTCGGCATTACGACGGCATGAAAGTGAACAATCAAAAATTTCATATCATCATAGCATCAACATTGCATTGCAATAACATAGCATCAACATTACATTGCATCATGGTGGAGTCTCGACACAATTCTACACATCTTTAGATTCTAGGGAGGTTGAGAATACCACCTTGATTACCTTTCCAATGAAGATCGATTGACGGTTGAAAGCTCCAATCCTTCGTAGCAAATTAGTGTGTAAGTTAGCAAAATTAGTCAAATTAGCAAAGGGTTAGTGTGAAATTAGAGTGTGCAAACACACAATTGGCAAGATACGGTGACAAATTAGGGAATAATGAACACATTGCTTCATGCACACACATTCAAAATCCACAAAAACATAAACACACAAGTGAAATTAGTAGTAAATTAGTGAGGGAACACATCCGATTATGTCACAATGACACTAGCGTAGGCCATCGTCCCCGGCAACGATGCCAAATGTTGGGGGTCCCATCGTTGCATAGCTCTAATGACCAACAAAATTATCAATCCGGAGGGATGAGCTACCCAACTAGGGCATGGAAGCACTCACATGATTAGTGAACTAATCATGGCAACACAAATGGTTGACTCTATAAGGTGAGCTTCTCGGCCTATAGAGGAGCTAAGCCACAATGATGGGCAATCTCCGCATCCACTTCTCTTCACCTCCAATCATCCCAATCACACACACTAACGATTGCAAGACGCACACAACACTAATCCTATCATGCAGCACACTAATTGCAAGCGCGCACACATAGATCTATTGAGCACCATACTCCAATCAAACCTACATGCACACACAAGCAAGAGAGGATAATCACACAAGATTAGAGAGGAATCAACCACTAACTAGTTACGATCCAGTTAATCAAAGCATCATTAGCAATCATAAGAAGCATGAGAGAGGCATAGTGAAAGAGAATTAAGCATTGATTAATGTTAACCAAGTCACATGAGCAAGGAGAAGCTCAAGGACTCCATAGCCACACACCTCAAGAGCTCTCACCAAAGAGTGCTCTCAATAAATGAGTTTGAGAACCCTAATTTCTTTTACACACTGCCTTATATATCTAGGGTAAAAGTATGCTATGTCCGGGTATCCAAGGCCTTTAGGGATCCACCGGCACTTACTGAATCTGCTACCTAGGCACACTAATTGACCTGTTCTTTACAGCTTGGAACTCCCATTGAGCCCGTAACACATTAAAATATTACAATGGCTTGAAATAAATTGGGAATTTACAATATGTGACCATTTTGGGAAAATGTGAAAAATGTGTAACTCCAATCTTTATTGCTTCTTCATGTTGATCTTCAATGTACATCCATACATCTTTGGTCTTTAGCATCTCCAGCTAACTAACTGACGTTGACTCAGTTAAAATCAGATATGAAACTTTCTTCAATATGGTAGATGAGTTTTTACGCACCCAAATCTGAGATGGATTGTCCTTGATTTGTGTTTTTGGTACCCATATTTTCCTGACTCCTTGCATGCTACTTGTAGAATTTGCTTGTCTAGAGGTTGACTTAGATTGATGACTCCCTTGTTTCTTTTGTAAGTGACCTCTTTTCCATTCCTCTTTGCTCGATGAAATTGGAACGATGAGTTGTCCTCCTTTAGGTGACAGCTTGAGTTGATTGGTGTCGCAATCTGGTACTGCCTTGTACGTCCGTATCCATGAGATTTCAAGAATCATTGTTTCATTCATATGTTCATCTGTTATATATACAATTTGATAAGGGCATGAACATCCATGTACTATCACATTCAAGTTGACTACTCCCAATGCCGATGTTGGGTTTTTGTTGCATCCTTTGATAACAAATATTCTTGATGCTTAAAGACTGATTCGTCGCTTTTTTGTAAGTGGAATAACTAGCTGCATTCATTCAAGCTCCGATATCTACCAGTGTATTTGTGCTATGATTGTTCAGTTGTACTTTGATGTGAAGGTCCATTCTATCCAACCATTCTTCATCCGTTGACACTGCATCATTCTTCAATTCCCACAGTCTGCCATTTGGTTCCAAAGTGTTGATGCAAAAAGGTGTTTGATGATTTTTGAAAGTAGCTTTCCTCTTGGGTACTCAAATACAAGCTTTCTCTTGGGCTTCATCAATAACCTGCTGTCATTTCATCTTTCTTTGCTTTGCTGCATGCATCTTCTCTAGTAAATCATTGTATGTGGAAAATGGTACTTCTTTAAGCGGCATCCACTAATCTAGTTAGCCATTGGTTTACCATCTAGAGTGGACAACTTAATTGCTCCACTTGGAGATATGTCTTCAATGATAAACAGTCCATTTTCCTTCTTCTTGAATTTGGAAGTGTGTTGCTTAAGGGAATACACTAAAACTAGGTCCCCTTTTTTGAAGATTTTTGTGACTAGATGTGAATCAAAAAATTGTTTTTGCTTTCATTTTTGTGCATATATGTGAGCTACAGTTGTTAGCCTTTGCTCATCAAGCTTTTCTAAATATTTGAGCCTCTCTGACAGTTCATGTCCGCTCCACTCCAGATCTTTTTCTACCCTTAGTGTCGGCAATAGAAATTCTATCGATAGTATGGCATTGAGACTATCAGCAAGATTAAAGAATGTAGCATTCAAAGCTATCTTGAATGAAACTCTATAAGCCCATAGATCGGCATGTAGATTCATTTTCCAATCAGTTCGTCCTGAACTAACCACTTTACTCAATACCGTTCTAAGAATTTTATTCGTGTGCTCAGCTTGTCCACTTTCTTGGTGGATGATATGGACCGGATTTGTTATGGATGACCATAAATTCATTCAGCAGATACTCAATTACCTCATTGAGGAAATGAGTTCCCCTATCACTGACAATTTTTATATTGGAAGTCTATATCTTGTGAATACATTCTCATACAAAAATGTGATTGCGGTTCTAGTATCATTCTTTCTGGTTTCCTTAGCCTCTACCCACTTGGTCAAATAGTCCGTAGCTACAATGATATATTGAGCTTGAGTTCTATAAGCAGGTGGTTGTATTGGCCCGTCAAAATCTATGCCCCATTTTGCAAAAGCTCTAGCCCCCATATTGGTCTTAAAGGCATGCTATCTACCCTTGCTCAAACAAATACTCTGGAAAGGGGTTCAGGTACATATGCTTCATCTATGCAATCCCTTTCTAAGATACATTCGTCTCATTTTAAAATCCCCTTTTTTGAGGCTCCACACATTCAAATAGGTGTGTCTTTGTTTAACAAAGATGGAAGCTTTGATTCGGCTCAAGAGACTGAGTCAAATTCTTGAATGGGTGTTTTCATGACATCTCTATAAGTGTGATCTTTCAAATTGACCCTTGTGAGGATTGATCTCACTTGCTTCAAATACAAGTAATTGTTTCCCCAATCTTGAATAACCCCCACCTTAAGATTAAAGAGCCAAAACTCATAGTGCTTGATAGTTAAGATGCTTTAACTGGAATTCCGTTCATGGAGGAAGACTAGCGAGGATGTTTATGGAAAAAAGCGAAAGAGATTAATGATGGGAGCGTAACTTTGAAGTCGGCTCCTATAGAGGAAGTTTGATTAGATAATTTACCTCCTGATATGGACAATGATATCCAATCCTTGTATTGGGATTGCAACTCGGAAGCATCAAAAATGTCTAAACCAATGACTCTAAAAACACTACCCTCTTACTTATAGGAGACAACGGAGACGAATCCATAGTGTATAAAATCACTCAGATAAAAAGAGCGTAACAAACCCTGGAGGTGGAGAACATCCATTCAATCATGTCAACGAACATTCCATGTACTCTTACCTTGGGAGAAATATTAAAAATTAAATCATATTTATGGAATGATTTACAGAAAATTTTAGTGAAGGTGGGGATAACAGGGCTAATTGCAAAAATTTTGGAGAAATTGAAACACGAATTGGACAACAAGGAGATTAGATCCGTCCCAATGAACAAAGTCAAAGAATACTACGAGGGGGAAAAAGGAAACACAACACTTCTTGTGAGATATAATGATGTGGAAACCATGCAAATACTGGACAGTGGAGCAAGCCTAGCCATAGCCACAAAAGCAGTATGGGAATCATGGGGAAAACCGTCCATTAGACAAACTCGAATGAAATTACAATTAGCTGATGGGATAGTAGACTTCGGAAAAAAACTTAACTATACAATCATCTTGGGAAGACCATTCATGCGGCAAGTTTAACACCACTTTTAAATTTTCTTTATTGGTTTCTACCACAAGCTCCTCCGACAAGCTTGGATTTTTGTTTTTCCAACATCTCTTGAGTAGTTCTTACCAAATTTTGATAAGCTTCAAGCATAGCTGCTTCCATATCTAGAGAAGGATAGTTTTTCTATTTGTTTTCCATATTTTGGCCTGCTTTAAGCCCTGATTGGAAAGCTTCCAAGGCTGCATTGATTGGCTCAAATATTTTGCCTACCAAAATTGATTCTCCAGATTTTACAGTGGTTTCCTTGATTTCACTTTCCGTTTTTTCAACTTTTTCCTGGAATAGTTTCTTAATTTTTTCCTTAATTTCTTTCTTTTGTTTCTGTTTTCTCATCTCATATTTTTGACTTCTTCTTTTTTTTGTCTTTTGAGAGGATTTTTTGATATTATTTGATTCATCTGAGGAGTCATGTTTCTTTTTCTTAGTCTAGGCTCTAGTGATCATCTTGATTCGAACAATAGGTTCACTCTTTGAAGAGCTACTAGGTATGACTTGGGCTACATTCACCGCTACTTTTCCCTTGTTTAACAGATTTTTTGGACAGTCTTCAGGAAAGTGTCCACCATTTTTGCAACATTGTGTATAAAAGAAGTCAATTGGCTTAATATTCTTGTCAAGATTCATTTTTCCAATGATCATCTACACCATAATTATGGTCCTTGGCTTAATCATGGTTCTTACCATAGGAGGTCTAACACCTTGATTAGCTACATAGTACATTGGTGTAAGCTCTGGTGTAGCATAGGTCACAGGTTCTTCCATTGAAGGTGGATGTGAATTATACCACTTTCCTTCTACCATTACTACCACTTCCCTTCTACCATTACTGTGGATGGGTTAGGTTCAACATAAGGTGTAACAAGAACTAGTGCTTGTTCATCTATGACTCCTTCTAAATGCATGTACTTTACAGGCACTACATAATTTCCAAGATATGGAGGTTGTTGACCTAATATAAGTTGTGGTCTTTTCATACCCATCAGTGGTCTTTGTGTTGGGGCCATATTAGACTTCTATCTATACATGGGTTGTCCTTGTGGTCTCATTGGCACATATTAACATTTCCATCATACTTTGGTCGATAATAGCACTCATTAGTATCATGGTTTGTTCACTTACCCTCGATAGCACACCATTTTTGTGATTGAATCGGTTGTCCCTATTGAGGAATTCCTTACCCTAGTCCTCTCATAGGTGCTTTTTGCATGTTATTCATTATTTTGTTCATCCTTTTTAGCATGTCTTCTATGCCTGTAAGTGGTGTTGTAGCAGATGTCCCCACTTGTGTTGGTTTTGAGGATACTGTTTTTTCAGTATCCTTAAAGACATATTCATCATTGAAAATATCACAATCGTCTCCCAAGTCAATAGTATTTGATACACTCTGCATATGCTTCTTGCTATATAGTATAGCATGAAGTTCTTTGTTTAGCAATCCTTCTAGATATGTATCTATCCTGAGTGGTCAATAAATTTTGTGTTCTCAATGCAAAGGTTATGGCCAAGTGGATGACCTTGTGAACAATGGCAAAGCAAGCTGTTTGCAAGAGAGAGAAGCATGGAAACAAGTACATGGAAGAAGGAGGGCACCCCAGTGCCTATACACCTTGCATGTTTCCCAGATCTCATTCTAGTGCAGAGTGGATTCATGAGAGAATGATCGAAGTAAAAGCGCGCGGAGAAAATATCACCAACAAAGAATGGGAGTATGCACGAGGTTGCATACCAAAGGTAGAGTACTCGTATACCTAAACCATATTGTATAGTTTTTTCTTGATTTTATCTTTGTAATTGATAAAAGATATCTTTTTATTTTGTAGTGCCTTTCTTTTCACTCTATGTGATCAAAGGGTCTTCACTTTCGTACGCACTACCTTGACGAGCGTAGAACCACCATGGACTATGGCATCATGGGCAACTTTGACACAGATGATGATAAACCCAGGTACTGTGGAACTATTGAGAGAATACTAAAGGTTAATTTTAGGACCTTTTATACCTTCATCTTGGAGTGCAAGTGGTTTGCAGACGATATGAGAATGGCCTCTACATGGTGGACTCTAGTGTGCATCACACACGGAGGTATGACAATCTAATTTTGCCAACGCAATTGTGAGCAGGTGAGAGACTAACTTTTTATTCTTATTTGCTTGTAACATTAATTATACCAATTTACTCAATTTGAGCTTATCTTCTATAGGTCATCTATATCCCCACAATCCACCAACCAAAACTTTAGTTCGTAATTCTCGTAACACCTCGTGGGAGAACCATTTTTTTCACTAAGAAGTGAAGACCATCTTCGACCCTCTTCCACCTCCTACTTTGGATGAGGGGGAGACAGAGGAGAGGGAGATCAATGATTCAAATCCGGAAACCACAAATCTTAGTGAGGATGATTTTCATGATGATGAAGATGATGGGATGGAGGATGACGAATTTGAAGATGATGAAACCAACGCATCCACAAACAATAATTATATTTCTCTCTTTATTGATTTAGGAGCCATGGGCTCTATCTCTTTTCCCTCTTCCTCTCTCTAATTTTGTGAAGCATGCTAAATTATGTTAATCAAGTACTAGTGATTAGTTTAGCTGTAACCAAGTGTAATCCCACATAGCTAGCTATTGTTCCATGTTTTCATATCTTCTTTAAAAAAAATTAAAAATTTTATATAATGTTCTTTAATTTTTATTAAGGGGGAGAGAAACACCAAAATTTGAGGGGGAGGAAATGTTTAAGCCAAAAGTTGAATGTTTAGGCTCTAAATTGCGTTTTTGAAATAAACGCGATAATAGCATAGATAATTTTTACGTAATAATCGCAAAAATAAATCCAGTAATATTTGAAATGAAATCCCCCTCTCCCCCCGGCCCTACTCTCTCTTCCCCCTCTAGCTGATTTTGAATCTTTTCTTTACAAAACGCAATAAAAGACCGCGATAAACAATTAAAGATTTTCATAGTGATGTCATCGCCACCCAATGATCGTCAATAGCTTCTGTCATCCACAATTACCACCACACAATCACGGACATCGGTGATCGATGTCGCATCGCTTGTTGCGTAGTGTCTAGGTGAAGTAGGAGACGACGGCAACCATCGCTAGCCATCCCATGCTCCACACCACCCCTTTGATGTCATTGAATGGTCATGTTTCAAGCTTTATCCCCTTTCACTTACACCCCTTGCTATATATGTGGGATATTAGATGCCACGTGGTAGCCACTAAAAACACCTCCCCCCCCCCCCTTCTTATGAAATTAAAAAACCTTATGAAATTTTATATAAATCCAAATTTCATAATATCTTCAGAGCCCTGCCATTTTTTTCTCATGGATCATATGTCCAAGCCACAAAGCGCGAGTAAAAATCCCCATGCTGATTCCAAACAAGGAGTATCCTGTCATACTTTGATTTTCTTGTGCTCTCAAATGACGCGTTCAAAAAATGGGGAAAAACATCCAGCTCCCTTCCGCCATGATTGCTTGCTGACTTCGATTGAGTGTATCTCAACGACCGTAACTGTGATTGAGGAGCCATGAACTCCAATAGACTCAAAACATTGCATTCTGTCCTCTAGAACCTTAGCAAGCCAAAAAAATTGTGGATGGTATGCCTTCTAAGTCGGTGTCAGAATGCGCAATTCTCTAGGGTCGATTGGAAAAATGTCGAGCTTCTAACTGTAGATGGACACTTAGCAAAGGCTCAAACCAAGGTGAACGAGTATAAATAGGAATATTTGAAGAATTAATAAGAGTATAAAATGAAGATTAGAGAGAAATTATAGAATATAGACACGATTGGAACACCTTTTTAAGGTTGCAAGCAATAAACGACAGATAAACAACACATAACTGATGGTAGAACCTAACATAAGCTTCAATAACAAACTCTGATAACCTTAATACAAATTGATTTCATACACATTGATAGCATGTCTCTCAATCTGCAAACCTTTAATCAAAATTACCCACGGTTGAAGCAAACTATGATTGCCAGCTAAAACCAAGAATCTGGGTTACTCTTATTGCATATTCGAAATCCAAGTAGCTTAATTTCTAAAGATAAGAGATAAATGTGCTTAATTAAGAGCGCAAGAGAGAAAATTAGGTTTATTTGAAAGTGAATCAGCTATGGTGTCTTAATTACAAGAAATAATTGGCTTAACTGAGAGATAAGCAACTATAATCGGGTTAAATTGAGCAAAAATAAACGGCTAAATTTAGGGCGATAAAGAGATATGTGGGCTTAATTGAGATCGATCCGGTTAAATTGAGAGAGATAAGAGAGATTCACCTCAATTGAGAGCAACAATTGGGTTATGGTGCTTGATTAAGAGCGTTAATCGGATTGTGGTAGCTTGATAGAGATAAGCGGGCAAATTGAAAGCTAATTGGGCTATGATGAGCTTGAATTTTTAATAAGCGTATTTACAAATTATGATGTAGCTTTTGACACAGCTACACATGCGTTGTTCAAACTACTACCAATCGGTTTTCGTCTTCCGTATGTTGCACCAAAGCTTAAGCTCTCCTTCCCTTGATGTAGCGTTAAAAGAAAAAACCCCTTAACTATAAGGCACTCACCGACTGCAGATCGCCTCTGTGCAGTACCCCTTCTCATTCTCGTTTTTTATGGCCGCTCCTAGTACTCCTCACAGCCTTCTTCATGGCCCGCCCCCTAACTCATCGCCCCACCAGCTCACACTCCTCTCCCATGAGGCTCAGCTTTGTTTTTCCCTTTCAACTGTCGCTCGTCACCTTCCTTTGGCTCCCAGCTCCGGTGCTCCCCTTCACTTGCTCAGGCCTGTCTCCTTTTCGGAGCTCTTGGAGCTCTTCTCTTTCCTTGCCACTGGCGGGCCTCCTTTTCCCATGCAACCAGTGCCCCTCCAGTTCGCGACGTCTCCCTTCATGCAATCGGTGGTTCTGCCATTCAGTTAACGCCAGCTGAGCGATCGATTTTATTTTTTACTGGTGAGCCAAAGCTCTTTTTTCCAATTAAGGCCAAGGAATTGAGCCACTTGGCTCAATCCAGACCTTGTATCCTCAATTATTACTTTCTCAATCATGACCATACAATCATTAAATAAAGAGAACAAAATAGCAGGCTTTTTTCACCACATTGCAATCCGCACTGCTTTTTATCTGCGCGGCTATAAAATAAACAAGTAAGCAGTCGCAAGCCAGAACCAAAACGATGAAGCGCAAGAGAAAAGCATGATTGATCAAGTGGATATCTCGATAAGGGCAAAGCAGCACTGCTCTTCAACAGCTTCTCAATGGGTATGCTACTCTGAACTGGAGAAGGAGGTGGTTGTGGCTTGTAAGCGATGCCTCTGGCCTTCCTTTTTTTCTCAACCCTTCTTACTGATCGACACTTCTCGTTCTCTTCGCTTCCTTCAAGTTTTTCGTGGCTCTGCTCGTCAACGGGTTCCATTGCAATGTCCTGAACTTTGTCTTGCTGCTCGTCAATGACTGCCGTCGCTTTGCAACTCGCCTCTGCAGTCGCCAAGGCTCGTCTGCTTTCTCTATTATCGGCCCGAAGGTTTTGATGAAGTCCTCACTATTAGCGAGCTCATCTTCAATCAATAGTTCCGCCATATATTACCTTTCTGAAGGTCGCCACAATCAAGAAGCAAAGGAGGAGGACTCAGCTTTCCAAGCCTTGGCTCTTCAAAAGGACTCGCGGCCTTCTAGTGCTACTGAAACAGAAGATATCAGATTTCAATCAATGATCAGTTGGCCTAATCTAGAGTCGAATCACTAACACTCATTGCCTTCCCAAGCCCGTTCAGCACATTTTTCTACTGATGCTATCTGCAGGCTGTTGGTGATGCAGACAGCAGAGGCAGCAGAAATGGAACGAGTAAACGTCAAAGTGGACATGAGCGCAGAAAAGCTTAGCAGGATCGATCACACAAAAGCTTTTGATGGTTATCCTCAAGTAATTATAAGCCAGTGGCTTCAGTGCTAGCTGCTTGCGCTTTTAGCAGAGTGTATGAGGGGATTAGTGGCAGACAGCTCAATGTCCAGGGAAAGGCATTGGGGAATATTTCCATTAGTGCAAGTCGCGGTTTGATGAGCCGTTGACTTCAGTCGCACTCCTCTCCAACTCTGTTGATAGCCTATCTAAAAATTTGATGAGGCAAGCATTTCGGAACAATCTGTAGACAAACAGAAACATCTCTCATGACCAATTCAACGCAGAATATGGTGTCTGCAGGAGTTGGTTAATGTGTAGCTCCAAGGAGATGCAACAACATTGCAGTGGAAGTCAAGTAGTAAATTATGCAGGTGCCTTCGCTGCTGATCAGGATCAAACGAATAGTCAAAGAGCAGAAGGAGAAGCTAATTCTTTTTTCCATATAAAGAGATTTGATGCTGGAGAAGCTGATGAACATGGACTGCGGAGTAATGGCAATTCTGGAGACAAGCATACCAATATGTCAGCACCTATTAGCCTCCAGGAGCAGTTCATTGTTGTCCATTCAACAACTGGGTGGGATAGCAGAAACTCTATAGACAATATGGCCAATATTGCGGCCTGTAAAGAGCTTCTCTTGCTAATAACCATGATTTGATGGCGGATCCTATGAGAAAAGTTCCATGTATGCAACAGCTGTCAGATCAAGTTCAGATGGCTGCAGATGACAAACATCAATTTGGTATTGTAGCCCTCATTTTTCCTTGGGGCAGTGAATCTATTCACATCTTCGACTCAAAGGTCTTTTGTGCAACAAGCGGTTGAGGTAGAAACGCCATATAGCAAGCACGACTTCAGCTCGACAACACTGCAAGGTTCGTTATCTGCATCCAATTTTCCATGCGCATGCGTTTGCTTGGCACAACACATAAATGCTACGGTGCAGGGCACGGCTTCCGTTTCTTATAATTTTTTGGAAAGACCACAGTGCCAACTCTCCACCATACTTTTGTATGGCACCTCTATATGACATGCACTCTATACCTTGCACTTTCAATCTATGACATTTCATTGCAAGACGATATGTTTAACTATTCACATTGCTTTTTTGTAGCTCGACTCAAAAATCAGCATGTAGATTGAACAATCAAAAAGCAGCAGTACAACATTGCAAGTCAGTAAAGCACTTCATTTATTGTTGCAGGTCATTTATGCTTTATCTATTTTCTTGTTTTAGAATTTTTTGCATTACTTCCTTTGCTTCGGTTCATTTGGATCTCATTTTCAAGACTATACACTTGATGTCGATCTCTGCACATGCTAGTTACACACGCAACTCTTTACATGCGGTTGCTAGCCAATGCATGTGATGTATTACAATAGTGAATCCATGTAGTGTATCACAATAGTGATTTCACCTTGTGCATCTTTACTTTAGCTCTAAATAATTGATACCATACTAGGTGTTGAAATAATTGATATCATATTATATATGTCCTCATTTCTCTCTTACTAGGTGTCAGTATCAAGTTCTCAAGACCTGAAAGATTTCAGTCCAAGTATCAATAAGCTAGGGAGCAAACTGTAACCAACTTGAAACTAGCTTACCGTCTATATGCTAGATCATGGTTTAAAATTACTGTGTTGTATAAAGATTGAGCATGCAATCTGACATCTTTGCTAACAATTGAGAAATATATCCCTCCTGCACGGCGGGATACCTAACATATATAGCGATAAATGAGGTCAACAGACAAATAAAATAGACATTCCTACTGTCCTCACTTCTGTATTATTGTTGGACGCTTTGCCATTGAAGCGAGAACAATAACACTTAGTAGCAAACTGTAACCAACTTGAAACTAGCTTACCGTCTATATGCTAGATCATGGTTTAAAATTACTGTGTTGTATAAAGATTGGAGCATGCAATCTGACATCTTTGCTAACAATTGAGAAATATGTCCCTCCTGCACGGCGGCATACCTAACATATATAGCGATAAACGAGGTCGACAGACAAATAAAATAGACATTCCTACTATCCTCACTTCTGTATTATTGTTGGACGCTTTGCCATTGAAGCGGGAACAACAACACTTAGTAGCATTGCATCTAAAATACATTACCAGTTCAAGATACCAGACATGAATCAACAGTAACCCCTCTCTATTCATGACACCAATGAGTGATATTTTGACAAAAAAGGGGCATATATTATAATTATAGAGGAGCTATCCATGTTAATCCAAACGACATTTTACTTTATCGTAAGACAAATTGTTAACATAACAAGGAATACATTGGCAGATCACTTCAACAACAAATGTGTTCTCTTTCTCAGTGATCTTGCCCAACTACTCCCAGTTTATAGTCACGCACAGGAGCTTTGTAACACATGCTATATCACAAGCTCGGTCCACTTTCTACATGCAACTTTCTATAGGACCCTGAATTGATTCAGTTCTTGACCATTATTCGTGAAAGAAAACCAGTTGTAGATGAGATTAATTGTAACTTGGGTATATGTATTATAGATGAAGCACATATGCATGACTACATCAACAACTCTACTCCGATAATTTGTACTCACAGATGAGACTTCCAATACTATAAAAACCTGGCCTTGAATAAGTTGTACAATCAAACTGACATTAAAAAAATTAAAATAAAGACGAACGGGGTTAACATAAATGTCCTTCAGTAGTGGCTCCTAGAGCCTAAGTTCAACGAGCTAGATTTGATCGCAATTGGCATGTGCTACATGATCACTGAAAACACTGACTTAACAATCGGTGTGGCAAACGGTGCAACATGTTTTGTCGATGCCATAGCACAAAACAAAGAAGGTGAGGTTACATGTATCACTGTCCTCATTCATTGTACTCATATTAACTACAAAAGAAGAAAGGCAAAACACAAATAACTATATAAAAGAAGAAAGGAAAAACACAGTCAACATCCACCTTTTATGCTACCAACCATTCGATGAAAATTTTCTTTTTGAAATACTTGTCGTTTGCAAGAATTTACATGTAGCACGTATACTAGAAAAAAAATTCATCAGTATACAACCTCGCTTGGATATAATCTCAACTGTAATTATCCCTATAATCTTGAATAATTGATGCACTTAACTTTGTCTCCTCCCATAAACATTATTTCAAATGTATATCCCTTTCACGCAGTGCCGCCCTTGCCAAATTAGTCATGCTCTTGTTTCCTTCAGTGCTAGATACTAAATGTCAATTTGCATATGTCCTAGTGTATTCTATAGATGTTATACAGCAAGGCCCACCAAGCAAGACTAGTGTTTTTTTTTTTATAGAGAGTACGAGAACTTTGAAATACAAATACACACACACACCCTATGTACAACGGCCTCATAGGTAGGGAGAGAGGCATCTCATCACACGCACACACCCAACCCCCAATGGAGGCACATGGGAACAATCCCTAAAGACTTAGAACATGTCTTCACGTAGGCAAGGGGGGATTAAACCCAAGATCTTAGGCACATAGGCTTTGACTCTACCAACTAAGCTAGCACCCATTGACATCAATTTCTTTATTATCCCGTGCTTACGCTTTGAAAAAAACCTCTTGTTTGGTCTTCATTTCCACGTCCTCAACACCTTGGCTTGCTTGTAAAAAACGTCAACTTGGCGCCCGAACTTGGCTTACCTATCAACCAAAGCAATGGTTAGCACAATATCTCTCTCGCACTTTCTCACTGGCCAGTAAGCATGGCAAGGGGGGATTAAACCCAAGACCTTAGGCACATAGGCTTTGACTCTACCAACTAAGCTAGCACCCGTTGACATCGATTTCTTTATTATCCCGTGCTTACGCTTTGAAAAAAACCTCTTGTTTGGTCTTCATTTCCACGTCCTCAACACCTTGGCTTGCTTGTAAAAAACGTCAACTTGGCGCCCGAACTTGGCTTACCTATCAACCAAAGCATTAGTTAGCACAATATCTCTCTCGCACTTTCTCACTAGCCAGTAAGCATTGCTAGGCTTAAGATATTCACCTCTAAAGAACGCCTCATTTGACCAAATATTGACCACGACAATGCCGAGCATAATTTAATCCACGTTATCACAGCATTCCAAGTGATGACATTCTAGATAGAAAACCCTTTAAGAACTTTATCGGAGTTTGTAAGAGCACCACATTAGGCGTACTTATCTCATTGCCAAGCACGACTATGCTTTACGATGCACCATAATAAGCATACAATATATCAACCATGGGAGTGCCAAGCACATCTTTATTCTAAACAAAGCATTGCTTCGCTCAACATGCTTTGCCAACAAGCCCCATCTTGCAATCTTTTGACCTCTTCAAAGTGCAAGGCAAAATCATTTGGAGAAAGTTCTTCTCATTGCATCTGGTTAAAATAGTCCAAAGCTTCCTAGACACACCTATATTTGACATACATTGCATTCAATACGTTCGATGTGGTCCTCAAGAACCTTTTGTACTTTTGTAGGAGCACCACATTTTAGATATATATCAACCAAGCCATTGCTAACCACATTTATCATGGTCAATGTACTCCAAGTGGCTACACTCCAACCTATAAGCTCCTCGAGCTTCTTAAGTGCATCATGTTAGGCACATTTTTTTATAATGGCGGTGTCGAGCATAACTTTATCTTGAATTGAAATGAAACATTACAAAGCAAATTATTTTGGTATATCTTGTAAACAGGCTTGATCTCCATCTTTTCGCTCTATTTTCCTTCGTGAAAGTGGAGCGACACAACAGCCATCAAAGAACCACGCAAGTGGTCCCCCTTGAAAACTTCAACTAGCCATAACTTGCCCGTTTGAGCTCCAATTAACAATCCAAGAAGACTGGCATGCACCACACCTCAAGTACTTTGAATCTATCCACTGACATGACCTCTGACCATTTGTCTTCATCTGCCTAGTCCGTTGAGGATCTGCAAAGCATTCAAACTTTAGTCTGTCATAACTTTCATCCTATAGCTCCATTTGAGGAGCCATCTAGATCGGCTCGTAGATCATCTCAGGGACTATATCTTGACACATATTCCAGCACCTAGGACACCTTGACCTGCCAACTTTCTTAGACCGTTTTGTAACCTACTTAACTTAGAAAACCACCTCAAGCATATAGTTCCTGATCTCCTTGCCTACCCAGGGCCTTCACACCAACTCTAGCACTCTGTCATGCACCTCTAGGCACCCATAGCACTGCTTGGTACTACTCACAACACCGACTGACTTTGGTTGCACCATCATGGCCCAATCCCCTTGTTGAGCATTCGTGTTAAGCTAAAAACATGCTTACTAAACTTAAAAAATGCACACTGGAAACCCACAACCGTATGCACAAGATATGTACAAAATCTTTATCTCCATTGTATACCGCTTCACTTCAAGTGGGTTGCCCAACCCCCTTGATGATGCACATCATGCACTAGACCCTTGTCAAAGTACAGCTTCAGATGCACACCATTTACTCTATGCCTAAGAAGCTTACCATTTGCTCGCACCAACTGATAGGTCCCATTAGGAAAGGCCTTCTGCACCTTGTATGGACTCGTCCACTTCTACTTGAACTTCTGCTAGATAGTGAAAACTGAGTATCTTCCATATTTCATCACCAGGTCTCCTTCATCTATCTTTTTTTCCCGGTAGGTTTTGATCGAACTTTGAAACCCGCTTCTCCCATTGCTTCACATAGTAGCCATCAATGCCTCCCTATCCATTTGCAAGGCTTCAAGACTAGCAATCCATTCCTGCAAAATCTCATGCTGAGTGGAATTGACTCACCACATCCCCTTTAGTGCTCCTAGTTGTGCATGCACTCGTAGCCCTGCTTCTTTACCATAGACTAGCTCAAATGGTGTCGGGGGATATGGGTTTGAGAGGTGAGTTGGAAAGGCACGGGGCCTTTGGCTTCTATGAGAGAGAAAGCATTAGACACATATAGATGAATGCTAATAGGAACCAATGAGAACTGTATCGTTAGAGATAGAATAAATTGTACAAGATGTGTTCTAATTGACCTCTTACAATCACCTAGATGATTAAAAACTCTGGGTAAATCAATTAGCTCCTACAATAAAGTCAACCTAGAACCACTGCTTTTCTTCCAATCAAATCATTATCTTGAAGTCTTCCCGATACATGTACAAGCCCTCGTAGCCACATGCACCCGGTCTCCTCAATGAATGTAGATTGGATAATATGGCCTCAAACAATGGCAATCATTCATCTACTGACGAGTTGATCCTTCCTTTTCCAACTCCTTGTTTGCTTCCAATTCCCTAACCTAAAGAAGTTAATAGCATATATAAATCCAATCCCTTCATCCTCTTCTTGTTCTTTACCTTCTTCCTACTCCTTACAAGCCTTTGAGAATGTTTTTCTTCTATTGCTTTGAAAGAGATATAATGTGACTCTTGATGATGTGATTTCCCCATCATCTCCTCTCTCGTGCTATTTTCTTCCTTGATCGACTTTCTATACTCCCTTATTTTTGCTTAAATACCATCTTTGCTTCTCCTCTTCAGCTTGATTCACAAAGTGTAGATAGAGAGAGAGAGAGAGAGAGAGAGAGAGAGAGACATTATTGCTTCTCTTCCCTCCATCTTCTTCCAAGCTTGAGAGTGAGAGAGCCATTCTTTCTCTATCTAAGCTTATCCCTTTCCTTCGTTTTCTTCCCTTTGAATCCCCTTCTCTTATCTTCTAGGGGTGAGAGAGAGAGAGAGAGAGAGAGAGCTTGAAGTCCAGCAAACTTCTCCAAATCAAGAGAGATCAATCGAGCTCCTCCCCCCCCCCCCCCCCCCCCTTTCCACTTCATTTTCTTCACCACATGCTATTCCCTCCGCAATTTCCCTCCACTATATCTCCCTTATCTTTTTTAATATGCTCCCCCCCACAATAACGATGGTGTCGTGGTGGATGTGGCACGCGGGACAAGGGGTTGATGATGTGGTAGCCAAATGGTGGGGTTGGCCTTTGTTGACCGCTGGGTCAACAACACAACATAACTCAAGTTTCGTACCAAAGTCTTATCTTTTGCGAGTTATGAAATGCTGTGGATTATGGATATAAACGTCATTTGTAATGAGTAGTTATTCTAGTTTCAGAAGCCGGGGTGCAATGGCACTTCCAGATTGTAAATACAAAGCCATTTGACCCTTTCAACCCCATTTTTGGTTAAACCTAAGGTAGCCTTAGTATATAAGGTACCTAGGTCATTTTGTAAAGAGACTTTTTCATAATCAAGTTTTAGCGCTGCCGTCTACTGTGTGTGAGAGAGAAAGAGAGTGAGCGTGAGCTTCATCCTCTCGCTACGCCCGGCTCGCTCAACACATTGGAGATCCGACTGCCCCATTGCGGTAGGCTCGAGGAGAGCTACGCGACAACGCCAAGCATTCCTCGTGAGACGAAGCGCACACGCCGACGCATCTACGAGCTAATTGTGGTCGTAAGTGTATCAAACGATGTCTGTTTTCTGCGAGCTAGTAGTCTATAGAATCGTGGCAACATAAGCTACGCATAGGTACTCATAAATTTCAGTTTTCGGCACTTTCAAAAGTCAGCTCTGTCATCCTACGCGTTTTCCGCAGATGGGTTTTGAGTGAGGGTTTTGAGTGTAGAAGCTTAGGGACAGGTGTATCCTATTGAGGGGATGGTGTTCCTTAAGTTTCGTACGAATCTGGCATGATTAGGTGAGTTACCTTCCGCATGTGTGTATGTGGCTAGGTGGTGTAGTTGAGAGCAGTGAGGTTCTTGATTGTGGTTTAGTTGGCCTTCCTGAGTGTTGTATGTGTAGGATGGTCTCAGCCTGACAAGCTTAAGAGATTTCCTCCGTGTGCCTATTGTGTCATCTGTGTCCTCGATTGACGTTATGTTGATCTAGGTAGTGTTTGAATGCACTTCATGGGTGTGTGAGTCGCTTTCCGTCCAACATTGGCGCCATTGCCGGGGACACAAGGACCTAAGTAGGTTTCCTACTAACACTCGTGTGATGGTTGCTTGATTTAGTTTCGGCTAAAGAAAGCGTTTTTCTTAAGTGGATCCGGAAGAGGATATTCCGCGATCAAGTGGATAGCCAGGAAGCGTGTGTCTTGCCGAGGGTCTGTGACTAGATAGGTTAGTTACGATATGTGGATTAGAGTAGTTGTTGGTGGTCAAGTGATTTGTGAGGTGATAAAAGCGTTTACTAGTCCGTGTGTGGCAGTGAATCGTTTTTCTACTCATAGATGCAAAACCCCATATGATTTGTAGGAGTAGCTTTAGGTAAGTGATCCGATTCTGATCTAGAGCTATTCAACACTGAATTATTTGCTAAAGTGCTTGATTGCATTTGAAATCACGGAAAAGTGTGCTTTTGAGGGTAAAAATGCAATAAACAAGCTTTTGTGGACATTTTTGTATGACTGACTGATGTTGTGTATATAAAACAACATTTGCAAGGGTTCTGTGAAGAAAACCTGCAATTCTGTAAACATAGACATCCTGCGCGTAGGATGTCTCAAGGGGGTTCTGGAGACGAAATTTGAAAATTTTGACTACACTAGTGTGTTCAAAGGGTAGGTTTTACCCTAGTAACATATTGACTTGAGTGTTTTTCCCTATTTTTGTTCACCAAAAGCCAAAAGGCGGAGTCAGAAAACGTAAAATTTTAGAAAAGGCTTAAATTGAGTGACTATTGCATGTTTTTGCAATTGTGAAGCATACTTGCACTTGCTGAGAGCATAAGGAAGCATCAAGGACACTTCAGTCTGAAAAAATTAGCAGTAGACATCCTACGCGTAGTATGTCTACAGGGTGATCTGGGCATTTTTTTGAAATTCTGAGTTGACCAGTGTGTTCAGAAGGTAGGTTTTACCCTATTTTCACCTGGAAAGGGGAACTTGACCATATCTTGACAGGACAAGGCCAGATAGACTGAAATTGCCAGACATCCTACCCAAATTGTGCCAAGGCATTATTCCAAGACCAAAACCATAGGATGGCTACAGGAGCATGATCTAAATGTTGTATTGAGTGCATGTGATAAATTTCATCTCATTTGGATTAGTGAAAGGAAGATTGAACAGACTCTAGCACTTTTGGCTGAAAAAGCAAGGATAGCTAGTTTTGGGGTCTTTTGACATCCAAATTCAAATCTGAGCATACCACTGGGTTGCTAACATCAAGGGGAAGCTTTGGGTCAAGTCTGGGGTCAAACAGGCCAAAAAGACATCCTACGCGTAGGATGTTATATGTGTGATTTTGCACTCCAAACTTAATTTTGAGCATACCAGAGTGATCAGCACCATAAGGAGAGTCTATGGTTCAAATTTGGGGCAATTCTGAGCAGTTAGACATCCTACGCGTAGTATGTCTAAGGCATAATTCTGAAACCAAAGTTCTATTGTGACCATAGCAGGGTGTTGTATAGCCTTAGGCAAGCCTCCTAGTCAAATTTGGTCCAATTTGGAGTTGATTTGACTTAGGAATTCATCAGAACAGACATCAGGCTTTTGGAGAAGATTCTTGATCATTTGACCAACCTATAGGTGTCAGAATCAAAAAGTAAAAATAGCTGTGAGTTAAGCACATCAAGGGGAAGCTACAGTGCAAGTTTGAGCTGAAACAGAGCAAAAAGACATCCTACGCGTAGGATGTCTCAAGCTTGATTTAGGACTCCAAACCAACCTATGAGCACACCATTGTGATCAGCACATCAAGGAGAAGCTGGGGTGAAAATTTCAAGTCATTCTGAGCAAAAAGACATCCTACGCGTAGGATGTCTCAAGGCCATTTTTAGGTCCAATTGAAATTCTGAGCATACCATTGTGTTGCTGGACTTAAGGGGAGTCTCTGGACCAAATTTAGTTAAATTCGGAGCATATAGACATACTACGCGTAGGATGTCTCCAGGCCAGATTTAGGGTCCAACTGTACTTTTGACCATACAGAAGTGTTCACAGTGTCACAAAGATCCCAAGTCTTCTTCCATTCTAAACTGCATTTCACTGTTTTGGCCATAACTTTCACAAACGGTATCGGATCGGAAAAGTTTTTATATCAAAACGTAGCCTGGGAGCGGCCCTACAGATCTTAGAGCAAAACTTCAACTTTGAAAAAAACATCGTTTAAGGCCTCAAAATTCATCCGGAAGTCAGGGGTGTCTGAAAGCGACAATTTGCAAGAATTGTGACGAAACGGTTGTGGTTTTGGACATAGTTTCGACTTTTCCCTAACCAAAGCACTTGAACACAGTGGAATAAGTCTACTTGAACCAAGCAAAAGCTCTTAAGCCCAGAAATCATGTCTGCCCTAGATTCAAACGCAGCTTACACAAGCTTGGAGATCCCGACGATAGAGGAATATCCTCCCACAATGGATCTTCCAAACTTGCAATTGATAAAGACCCATCTTGTTGAGAGAGTTTGGATGATTGGTCATGAGAGTGAAGGACTATATAGATACATTGACGACAATGAGGTCAATCTTTATAGGTGCTCAGATCCATACCTAGAAGAGATAACAGATTACAAGCTCTTATATGTCTACACATACGGAGTCGACTGTCAATGGAGATCTATAGTTGTCGACAAGTATGGACGAGAATACAAAGTTGCAGAAAGCACAAATCCACACACTGTTCTAGAAAGAGGAGGATATTTGGTCAATGAAGTACCACAAATGCCTCCACCAAACACGAGAATTCCTATAGGAGTTCCAAGAAGAGAGCCACCAGGATTCCCTTCAAGAGCGATAACGAAAGAAGGATTGGGAGAATCTTTGGTTAGACTTGTAGACAATCGAGGAGTTAGACCATCCCAAGTCCAGAAATGGGTAAACAGAAAATACTCCGGAGATAAAGATCCGAGAGATCACGTAGCGGCTTTTAGAAGAGTGATTAGAGCAGAGGAAGTTTCAGATTTTGCGACACAGTTTGCGGGATTTGGATTGACTCTAGAAGATGATGCAGCTACATGGTTCGACTCGGTGGAAAAATGGGAATTTGAGACCCTAGATGAGCTGTTTGAGGAGTTTATTGAAGAATTCTTGCCAAAAGGCATTGCTCACAACACGGTCTCGCAAATCCATAGATTCAAACAGAAAGAGAATGAATCAGTACGCAAAGCATCATTACGACTCAAGAGATATGTTAAGCTCTGTCCGAGAGCGGAATTACCTACACAAGCACGACTGATGCTGATCTTTATCCAGGGAATGAGAGATGAGGGCCTTCAGAAGGATCTGCATATGATAAGGAGAATGACGCTAAACGAGTTGATCAAAGAAGCTCTTTATCTAGTGGATAACTATGAGGCATACAAAGAAAAGGACTTAAAGAGTCAAGGAGATGACACATCCTCTCAACACAGTGTTTCACAGATAAGTGAGTCCATTGCCAAGTCAACGGCACCTATTGATCAAGAAAAGCTTATCGACGACTTGGTCAAGAGGTTGATTCCTCTTGTAAGGTCTGATTCGGGAGAGCCGAAGTGGTGTGAAATTGAGAGAAAATGGACGAACCATACGGGGGAAGAGTGCTATTATAGCATGGAAAATTCTAGGGAGAGGTATGTACAACCTGTTCCAGAAGCACCTACTCCACCTAGATACATTACGGGGAATGCACCAGGACCAATAGGAGTATTAAGGTCACAGCTTGTCTTAGGACAACAACCTCCGCTGCCAGGTGCTAGAATGCCGGTAAACATGAGATACATGCCAATGATGGAAGCATCAAATAAACCAACTCCAGTACGAGCTACAATGTGGTATAGCAACCAAAGTGAGTACTACCCTTCGGAGCAACAAAATGTGAGAGAAACACATGGAGTGGTGAGGCCGGTACAACCTCCACCTCCTGGGTTTCAGTCTAAAGAAAGAAGGTATGAAATGGACGAAAGGACATTGCGATTCATTGCAAATAGTGACTTATCTAGGTCAAAGCTTGCTTATAGCCAAGAGGAAATGCTAAAAGAATCTCCTCAACCAGAGACAGATTGCCACAAAAGTCGTGACAACCACTTGGTCAAACAATGTCCTCACATGGAGATCACTGAAGTAAATGCCTATTGTCTTGAGTGTGGCATCACTCACTTGATCCCCGATTGCACAAAAATCCCAAACCAAATCAGGAAAAGCACGCCAAATGTATTAGGGATTGTTCAGCTACCTAGTAGCTCAGAAAATGAAAATGTCGTACCAGTTCAAGTGGTTACGAGAGCACAAGCCCAAAAGAAAGCTGATGAGAATCCAAAGACAAAGAACACGGAAAGTGACACAAGTCCAAAGACAGATGATGGACCAAAGACCGACGCACCTAGTCAGAAAACCAAGAGCAAACGAAATAGTTGGAAAGCTAGAAAGACTAGGATTAAAGCACGCAGGGAACGAGAGCAAAAATCCCTAGCTGAGAAGCTTACCGAAGTTGAGGAGAAGATAAAACAACATGAGGAAAAGGAGGCACCTTCTCTTACACAGATGGTTAAACCTCTAGAAGAACCATCCACGGATGAGAAACCGAGAAGTGCTAGTTCAGGAGGATCTGTGTTGGCAGAGAAGGTTAATGAGACATTAGATGCCCTCTTGAAAGCCTATGATGCGAGGCTCAAAAAAAACCAAACCCAAGAACAAAGGTGGATGACATATCCCTATGCGGAACTAGAAAAGCAAAAATTTGAAATGTGCCATAAAATGATTCAAACAGCCAAAGCTTTACTAGAACCACCAGGTGGAAAACCTGAGGATGTGATCCGTGTTATGCCTACACAAGTAATTCCACCAAACCAGGAACTAAAAGAGCCAGATACTAGTCATGAGCATAGACCAAAACTCAAAGAACCAGCATTAGAACCAAGGATAGTACTGAATACCACGGATAACTCTTCCGAGGGATTTCACCAAGCTATACCTGAGGATTGTAAAGAGATAGATGATCTTGATGAATTGTGGAAACAAGTCAGAGAGGCCAATGAATCCGATGACCTAAGAAGACGAGTAGACAAGACTGGTGATGAACGAGGAGTGTTTCTACCGCCAATAGAGGAATTTGAGACTGGATCTCAAATTAATCTAGACGTGCGATCGTATTGGGGAGACAAAGGATCTGTACAATCTATGGATAGTCAACCCCATTCGCTAAGAACACTACCGTCCTACATGGGAGAGTACGAGACCAAGTCAAATGTGGTTGCAGTCCCATCTCCCAACAAGGCCATCGATTCAAAGGGGCTAGTAGATATTCTATCTACCCCAGTCACCTGTACAATAATGTTAGCCGAGTTGCTCAGAATAAGACCAAACATGTGGGCTAATGTGGGTAAATGTCTAGAGAAATTTGGTGTAAAAACCCCAATGACTCAAATCGAGGAAGGCATCAAAGAGCTTGAAATGCCTCAACTAAATACTAAGCTAGTGCCATTAAACAAGGTAGGCGAGTATTACGAGGGAGAAGATGGAAACACCACCCTTCCTTTGGAATTCAATGGTGTACAAACCATGGCAATCCTTGACAGTGGAGCTGGTGTGGCCATTGCAACCAAAGAGGTTTGGAAAAAATGGGGAAAACCTGCCTTGAGATCCACACGAATGACCCTGCAGCTTGCAGACGGACACAAGGAAAAGCCCCTAGGACTGCTAGAAAAAGTACTTGTTACTTCTTATGGCATTGAATATGAACACACTTTTGTTGTTGTTGACTTTGGCAAGAAGAACAACTATGAAATCATTCTGGGAAGACCATTCATGCGACAATTGAAAATGGTCCAAGATTGGGGTTATGACCATATATACCTGAGACATATGGAAACCATAACAAAGGTAAACTTGAGGGACCATAGCTATAGGGATGTGACGAGAACACCGGTTGAGGAGTTTGATTCCGCCACAGTAGCAGGATCAGAACTTCCAGCTTGGTTAGGTAAGCCTAAAGAACTGTGGATGTGTGGAGCTTCACAATGTGGCAGCTTGAAACGTGAGGAATGTATCCTAGAGCGGGTTATAGAGGATATGGACTATATCCCAGAACCATTTCCTGAAGAAGAGTTAGAGCCTTTTGGATGGGAACACATCTTGGCTACTCTGGACGTGTGCGTCGTGGAGGATGCTCCCACAACAAAGTTTTGTGATGAAAATGGCTATGATGTCGTTCCTTATTTTGCAGAGAGTGTAATCCAGGAAAACGAAGATAACCAGACATCAACAAGCTCTTGAAATAAAGAGCAAACAAAGAAATGTGGAGAATCAAAAGATGAAGAAGACGACAAGTTCTATGACTCTGTAGAACACTTCGAGCTTCAAGAAGATCAACGACCCTGGAATCAATGTCATCGCTACACGAATAAAGTGCATCAAAAGTGGATTCCAAAGTCCTCCGTGAAGACACGGCCACCACAAGCATCCTCATACATGGCTCCTAATAAGGAGGCAAAGACTCAGCTAGGAAGAATACGACCAGAGCAATGAGCTAACAATGCTCTAATCAATGGGCTAAAAAAGTCCTCCAAGAAACTACCACCCACGAGCAAACAGACAGTAACTTTCCACTACCAGCCAAAAAATCAAGGGAAAGTACAAGAAGTCAACCTTGCTGAGGATAGTAGCGATAGTGATGAATCTTACGACATCCCCTATCATCAACTTAGACCATCACTATCACCAACCCCTTCAGCAACAACCATGACAGGTCAAAAGAACAGGACAACAAGTCAAAGCCAAAAAGCTCGACAAATCTGGATACCAAAAAGCCAGATCAGCCAAAAACAAATATGGATCAAGAAGACAAAGATCTCTAATGACAAATCACAAGATCCAACACCAAAACAAAAAAAAGGAAAGCGTGCACGAATGGGTAAGAATATCACAAAGTCGCAAGCTTTCACAACTCAGGTTTGGGCTCCAAAGAAGTTGATTCAAGCACAAAAAAGTCAGGAATTCATTTGGATTCCAAAACAACCACAGTATCAACTTTCAAAGCCTGAATCCCGTCACCAACCAAGCGTACAAGGGCCGAAGAAAAGACCACTGTCGACTCACACAACAAAAAGGTGGATCCCAAAGAAGTCTCTTCAAACACAAACGAAGCATTCGCAAGTATGGGTTCCCAAACGAGCGTCAGCAACAAAACAGCCAATAATCGCAAAGAAATGGGTCCCAAAGAAGATCAACAAAACTGCTGTCAGTGCATCGCCGCTTGAATTCTTACAATTTTTCCTACGATTACAGTACAGTTAGAAGAGAGCAAGTCGCTTCAATCAAGCAACGATATAGGAGCTTCAGAGACCATTACATTGCTTAGAATAGGAAGCCTCGCCAACAAATGCCAATAAGCAAATTGCTTATACCCACATCTTGCACAACATAAATCTTTTCCATGCATTGACTGTGTATGCATAATAGGGCTACATTACAAGGCCTGCATAGGCACAACTTTTTTCCCAAGCACAACACATACCCTTTGCGATACCCTGTCGTAAAGGATCACTCCAAATAGGAAGGGGGGAGGCATTCTGAATGCGGATCTAATATTATGACTATTAGAGGGCAATGTTTTGTGAGATGCATTGAATTTTTGCGTTTTATTGTGATAAATTTTTGACGAAATTTAGAGTATATGCCCTCATAGTAGTGTTACAGAGGAGTATGGAGACAAAATCCATATATGAGCCCCTAGGGACATGTGTATAGTGTACATAGCATTTAGATTTCTATTTGAATGATTTTTCTTTTGTTAAGTTTTAAGATTTTCTTTGTTTATTATTAAAATAAAAAATAAAAAAATCCATAATCCACATGAAGAATAGACTGACGAGACGCCTGAGCACTACAAAGAGAAGAAGGTACAGGAAAACGATGAAACTTCACGAAGTATGTCTCAGCAGCCACTACAACAGCCGAAGAACTTGTCACAAAGCAGTGTCAACATGCAACCGACAAGTCATACAAGTCAGAGTCGAGTAGCTACGCCACAAAATGAGTGAGGTGTTAGTCCCAAAGCTTCAAGTAATATTCTCTGTGGTCTAAGCGTCTTAGCTATTCTAGGTACTGCTCAAGCTAGAAGAGTTGAGCATATTTACGTTGTGTCGCTCATGCTGGTATAGGTGAGCAAAAGAGTCGAAGTCTAAGTACTTAAGTCTGGTGAAGTGAAGGAGAAGGTCCAAAAGACACTCACGTACTGAGCACAGTGAGATACGAGTGGAGAAACTTCTACATCGAAAACCCTTCTTGGAAAGGTGGAAGCTATTGAGACATCTTTTGATGTCACATGTGCTACATTTATTCCTCGAAACACCCATCATCTCCTTCTTTCACATTGCATGCTTTTGTTGACAAATTTCTCATATGCATATAGCGTGTCCCATAATTGGCGCTTGCATCAGGCACTCTTTCCGTGTTTCACCCAAGCACTCACCTTTCATGAACATGTACTTCACGTTCAACTGCTCAACTCCAATAAGAGCGTATACCAAAGGCATTTTTTTCCCACCGGGTTTTTTCCCTTTGGTCATCCAGGTTTTAGACCCTAATCTAAAGACACCTATCACCATCCTCTTGAACATATTCCTTCTACATCAACAATAAGGAAATGCTACTCAAATCAATTGACAAATGAATTGGAGCACCAATTTTAGATCATAGCATACTTCTCCTCAATGGCGAGTCGAAGAATGGCCTACAATGACAAAGCTGCAGACAACACTAACAACATGATTGCACAGAAACAAAGAAGTCACCAATGAAGAAGATCAGACATAAAAGTAATCAGAGGATCTCAAAAGATGAATGGTTACGATGATAGACGTCCGCTCTAATGGATCATAGTTCTTGTTGTGGTTCGACAAAGATACAAGCAGTGCAACAGATGAAGCCAAAACAACAGCAAAGTGTTGACCGCTGGGTCAACATCACAACATAAATCATACAAAGTTGTCATTGCCTCACAAGATCAGAAAGCCAATCACTCAATTCTACAGATTGTAGAAGTTGTTTCTGAGAATCACAACTACTCCGAATTCACAGATTTGCTGGAGCAAGTGATGGATGGAGCTTTCTCTATCCATGATGATAAGAGTCAGGTTAAACGACATTGGGTTCTTTTGAATTTAGATCTGGCAGTAGACCTATAATGACAGAAACAGATGCTGCAGCTCGGAGCGTGGATGTGAAAGACATAAAGTTCGTCATCAATTATGATTTTCCTCAATCATGTGAAGACTATGTACATCGGATTGGACGAACAAGACAAGCTACTGCAAAGGATATAGTCTCTACTTTCTTTACAGCAACAAAACGACAGCCAACACCACATCGCCATCGACAATCAGGTCATGTCGGGGACGACATGAACGCGGAAGGGGGGAATGTTGACCGCTGGGTCAACAACACAACATAACTCAAGTTTCGTACCAAAGTCTTATCTTTTGCGAGTTATGAAATGCTGCAGATTATGGATATAAACGTCATTTGTAATGAGTAGTTATTCTAGTTTCAGAAGCCGGGGTGCAATGGCACTTCCAGATTGTAAATACAAATCCATTTGACCCTTTCAACCCCATTTTTTGTTAAACCTAAGGTAGCCTTAGTATATAAGGTACCTAGGTCATTTTGTAAAGAGACTTTTTCATAATCAAGTTTTAGCGCTGCCGTCTACTGTGTGTGAGATAGAGAGAAAGAGAGTGAGTGTGAGCTTCATCCTCTCGCTACGCCCGGCTCCATCAACACATTGGAGATCAGACTGCACCATTGCGGTAGACTCGAGGAGAGCTACGCGACAACGCCAAGCATTCCCCGCGATACGAAGCGCACATGCCGACGCATCTACGAGCTAATTGTGGTCGTAAGTGTATCAAACGATGTCTGTTTTCTGCGTTCTAGTAGTCTATAGAATCGTGGCGGCATAAGCTACGCATAGGTACTCATAAATTTTAGTTTCGAGCACTTTCAAAATTCAGCTCTGTCATCCTACGCGTTTTCCGCAGATGGGTTTTGAGTGAGGGTTTTGAGTGTAGAAGCTTAGGGACAGGTGTATCCTAGTGAGGGGATGGTGTTCCTTAAGTTTCGTACGAATCTAGCATGATTAGGTGAGTTACCTTCCGCATGTGTGTATGTGGCTAGGTGGTGTAGTTGAGAGCAGTGAGGTTCTTGATTGTGGTTTAGTTGGCCTTCCTGAGTGTTGTATGTGTAGGATGGTCTCAGCCTGACAAGCTTAAGAGATTTCCTCCGTGTGCCTATCGTGTCATCTGTGTCCTCAATTGACATTATGTTGATCTAGGTAGTGTTGGCATGCACTTCATGGGTGTGTGAGTCGCTTTCCGTCCAACATCCTTTTTCTTAGTAAGTTATGCCAAAAATTGTCGCTAGGAGCTGCTCTTCAACTTTTTCTTCATGGCGATTGTCATTCGAGCCCTGCAGCAACTACTGCGAGTGCTCCTTGCCTCCTCCCTTGCATTGTTTGCTACTACTGATGCACACCATGCTTTTCTTTTTCTTCCTATTACCACTCAGCTCCCACCAAGCTAATATAATTTGGGGTCCAAGGTTATTGGGTGACCACATAATGCCCAAGGTATTGCTAATCACAACACTAAGCTTACATAATATCAACCAAAACATTGTTTACCACCACGTTTCTCCAGTAGCCGCCCGATGGCATTCCCATTCAATCCATGCACTACCAAGCAGGGTATCTGTCTCTAGCAATCCTTGAGTACCAATCACATTGTGAATCCTCTCCACCATATGAATGAATTGCTCAACCATGTAAGGCATACACTGCAATCACTGTTTTCCAAGTGATGAATTTCCATAAAAGAAACCATTCAAGAAATTTATGTGCTTTTCTAAGGGCACCACATTTGATACATACATCAATCTATGCATTGCTAAGCAAAACACATCTTGTTGCTTCTTGCCCCACCACCATATCGTTACAGGCATTGATGCCTCAGTAACACTTCAGTATTTACCTGTAGAGACAGTAACTAAGGTTGTAGCTTTGGGCTCTAATAGTGTATTTACACCATTACTTTGGAAGTTGTAACTAGACGGTCATGTGAAGGGTGTATTTACACCATTACTTTGGAAGTTGTAACTAGACGGTCATGTGAAGGTAGAAAGGTTCTTCTTAGTTCTTGACGTTGTCTTGCAGTTCGGCAGTTATTTTTCTCTTATGCAGTCGCACTGCTCTCGATGCTACTTTGTAAGTGCTTATGGATTGATGAACAGTAATTAGTGCAGTGCATTCTCTTCTCTATTTGATGTGTTCTTCAGTATTCTATTATGCAGTAGTATAGTGTAGCATGCAGTTTTAGTATATACCTATACTGAAATACTGTTAGGGTGGTTAGCCCCTAACACTTTGGCGATCCAGCTTTTGGTTCGAGTTCAGCCTGAACCATATTGCAGTCAGGAATAAAGCAGGGAACTAATATGCAAGTGGACATAGACCACCTGAGGGAATTCTCAAATTGGGTAACCCCGTAGGAAGAGTCTGAGGAATATGCAACCAAATTCTTGGAGGATTCTTCCCAAATCTGCCAAGGGAAGTCAAAATTGCAATAGCTGTGACAAGGTATTTACTTCATTTTTACCTTTTGGGGCATGCAATTTACCTTCATGTTACAATCTATATGAAAGGAAGGTGTTGGTACAGTATTTAAGACAAAAAACAAGAAACCGTTGTCGGAATGAGTGCGGTCTAGCTGGGAAGGTGCAAAACCTCTGGCTGTGAGAGTTCATGATGAGAGTCACAAACCCTTTGTGAAAAAGCGTTTGTAGAGAATCACCAACCCTCTTTCTAAGGTTGACAACAAATCTAAGAGCGTTCGTGACAGGAAAGTCACAAACCCTCTTTCCTATCGTGCTTGGAAATTGCTTGTTTGCATAGTTGAGATTATGATTAGAGGATCACCAAACCACATTCAATTTCACTTAAAAAGACCATTTAAAAACACCAAAGTGTCAGCCATGAAACCTCGATGCTCATACAAGAACAAATCTCAATCAAAACCCAAACCTCTTTCATGGTATCATGTAGCCTCCCCCCCAATTACATAGTTGTAACATCAAACAGCTGAAAGGAATACACGAGCTTCCACCTTCATGGAGACCATTTTCTGAATTTTCAGAGATTTAAGAACTTTGAAAGTGAAGCCCACACACCAGTTTGATAAGGGGAAACCCTAATTCACTCCCTCACTAGCTCAGATACAAGATTTCGAAGATGTGGGACTGCCTTACACATAGATTGAGCAACCATGGAAGCAGTAGTGATAAATTGCAGGTATTTTCTGTAAAAATCCCCCTCCTCTCTCTTCCCCATGGCATTATGAGTTGATGTGTCAAATTTTTGGGCCATTTTGCCACTTTGGACCAAAAAGTGTCATTTTTAATGCGAAAAATCCCAAACGGAGTCAGGAAAATCCCTAAATTTGTGGGATCACTTGCATAGGCATAAAAATAATAGATAAGCATCATTTTCCATCAATATACCATTTTGGTTCACTTTCCATGCAATCCTGCACGGCGCGTGATAGCTGCTGCTATGTTTGGCAATTTTTGCCCGCATCAGTCTTTGTAGGCGAGATGAGTGTGCCACCATGAAACACTTGGACTATGTACATTGTCAAAAAAAATTAGGCATCTTATCAAGTGAAAAAGCATGCAAATGAGCCACATCCAGGGCCACGACTCCCCGGATAGGTATTTACATGATAGCGACCGCAGTAGCCGCTTTAGCATATATCATGATATGTACATTATTGTTTTTCTTTCCATGCATCTAGAAGTGTCAAAAGTGAGGTGAATGTTTTTATTTCACACTATGTACATGCCACGACACGACATCCACCCCCTCAGAACCTGCATATCCTCTGGCATGTGCCAACATTTTCCCTATATAGGTTTAATCTTCATTAAGATCCACAAATATTTGGATGTCATTTTCATCTTCTACAAAGTCTGGAAAATCATCCTCTGCTTCTTCATCCTCATCTGTAGCAATGTCATTAGGTTATTCATCATCATCTTGTTGTGAATCAAAAGGATCATTATCATGTCTCCTCTTGAACATCTTGATTCTTTTGCCCGCTATGGGAATTTTAAGCTCTGTTCCATCGAGCTCCCTCAAATTATATATACCATTTCCATGCACATGTTTGACAACATAGGGACCAAACCACCTTTTCTTTGTGTGGTGTGTTGGTTGTCAAGGCTACTTTCGTACATTAGGACCCAATCACCCTCTTCAATAGGCTTTGGTTGACGCCTATGTCTTTTATCAAACCTATCTTTATTCTTTAGTCTTGCATCCTTCAATCGAGCTTTAGCAATGTCTATGTCTTCCTGTCTTCTTTCCCATTGCCTTATGCGCAAAGCAAGTAGATTTTCCCTACTTACACCATCTTCCCAAAGTAACATGTTCCAAGTAGGAACTACATCCTCAATTGGCATGACTGGCTTCTAACAATACATCAATTCAGTAGGCATGTAACCAGTCATTAATTGAGCTATGAGTTGTACGATCAGCCCACAAAGCATATGGTAGCAACCTTGGCCACTCACGCATTCTACCTTTGCATGACTTAGCCAAAGCTTTGACAATAGGAGGATGTCCTCTTTCACTTACCCTGTGGATTATAAGCACAAGTCAGGGCTAGCTTGATACCAATTCTTGTAAAGAAATCCCTTGCTTCATCTGCATCTAACTCACCTCTATCAGCAACTATCTTTCCCACACAGCCATAGCGGCAAATTACATCTTCAAGCAAAAATTTACAAACAGCTTTTGTAGTTTTTGTCCTCAATGCACGCCCTTCCACTTGGTTTGTCAAGTCTTCTCATGCAAGTACCAAGTATCTCATTTGCCAAAGTCCTAAAGGCATTGTGACTAGATCAACAACCCATTTATAGTGCATTTCTAATGGGTATGTAGTATGCAATCCATCACGATGACGTACATTGGAATACATTTGGAATGTGACACAAGACTCCACAAAATCCGCTACATCCTTATACATGCCTTTCCACCAATATCTCTCTTTCACTTTGAAAAAAAGTAGCCCATACACCTCGATGTCCAGCATATAGGCTTTCATGAAGCTCTTTGATAACTTTGAGCTAAGTAGGCTTATCACATACTACTCGTAATAGAGTCCCATCTCTTATTTTAGGATGTTTCCATAAGTAGCCATCCCTCAAGAAGAATCCATATGCTTTCTTTCTGATCCTTTTGAGTTCTGACTCACTCCAATCATCTTGCTTTTGTAAAGTACTCAGGTAGCGACCTATGAGCAACCATTCATCCTCATAGAACTCCTCTGAAAAGGATTCAAGTGAAGATACAATGCATATATCATCACACTTTGCATGAGAAATTGTGTAGAATTTTGTGCCCACATCTTCTTCCTCATCAATCATATCATCCTCATCTTCATACCTTGCCCTTGAAAGCATATCTGCCATTGCATTATCTTTTCTTGCAATGTGATTCAATTCTGGGTTCAAGGACTTTATATAAGCAATCCACCTAAGCATAGCAATATCAGGAGTAGAGCAGCTTGCAATCGTCCCCAGAAGTGGTAAGCAATCAGTCTCCACAACTACAGATGCTCCAATGAAGTACTCTTTGTCACACTTTAATGTTGTAACCACCCTCCATAACTCCCTTTTTACCTGTGGATATGCTCTTTGACGAGAGCTTAGAACCTTGTCCCCAAACCTCACCACATACCTGTGTTTCTCTTCATCGTCTTGTCCTACTGCCCATCCAATTCCCGTTGGACTAGTGTCCACTGTCACAATCACCGGTCTTCCACACTCATAGTCAATCTTCCTCAAAGTTGATGAAGACAGCAACAATTGCTTCAACTTCCTCATAGATTTTACATGTACATCATTCCGTTGAAACCTTTGATTCTTACTTAGCAATTGATAAAGAGGATCTGCAACATGTGCATAATGTGGAATCCATATGAGATAGAAGACACATGCACCTAAAAACCTTCTCGCCTCCGTGATATTTACGCATACTTCCTTCATCCTCTGTATTGCATCCACTTTAGTTGGACAAGGTCGGCGGCCATGAGGATTACAAAGATGTCCCACTATCAATATTTCTTCAACCCCAAACACAGACTTTTGCCCAGATAATGTAAGGTTCACTTCTTCCAGCCTTGTTAAAATTCTATCACAATCATTGATGTGGTTTGCTACATATTTACGGCACCCCCTCGCATCCAGAGCCTCATCTTTTTTAGCTAAGTTGCATCCTTTGATTGGAACGTCGTCAAGAAAAGGCATTGTAATTTGAGGTATGAAGTCACGAAGGACTTTGTTGCGCAACCGAGTTGGCTGCTCCCTGCGATAAGGTGCGCATCCTTACCAAACCCAAGGGTGTTCTCATGGTAGTCAAGTCCCTGCTTTCCATTGCTAGTTGGAACTGATCATACCCTGAGTACAAATCCCCCATAGAATATATTGCCCTTCTTGAAAATGCTTCTGCAAACTCATCTACAATTGACCCTATACCCATATTCTTGATTGTGACTTTGTTGACAGGCTAGATGTCTTGAATGAAACGTAGAGCTCCATTTTTCTTTGGTACTGTGAACCATCTGCTTGAATAGGGGGCACATGAAGGTTCCAAAATCCCCATCTTTATCTTTTCATTGAGTAAATCTATAAGCTTTGGCAAGAGTGCTTTTGGCACTGGAATTGGTCGTAGATTCCAAGGCACATGAGATACAGTGAATACTACCATTGGTTCAATTATAAATGGATCCACACACCCTATCTCATGCGGCTCAAATGCAAAAGCTTTTCCATGTTTGGAGAGTGTCTGTTCAAAAAAATTTCTTTCAATCTCTATCAAGGAGTCATTGCCTCCAACTTTTAACATCTCCAATGACTCTTGCGTAAACTTGTGTCCAAATTTTTTTGGATCTCGGAGACTAGGTTGCAAAGAAGCCTAATCCATCATTTCCTTTCAATCTGTAGGCAAAGGCAATGCCATTGGTTTCACCTTCTTTGCTATAGTTTTGTACTTCGTCTCCACTCGCACTTCTAGATCTTTTTGCACATTGAAGAACTCCTCATCTTTGAAAGACTCAATGATTCTATACATGTCCATAGAAGCTACTTTTACGAGGTCATTTCCTTGCTGGAAACTAGAACTTGTTATAGCATTGAGATCACCCATAGTATCTACAAAACAAACCTCCTCAAAAACACCTGAAATGTACTCATCTTCATCTAGCAAATTATGGTTTTTGTATTTTCTCCGTACACTATTTACATATTGTTTTTGTCCTTTCTTTAAATCTCCAAGCTTTGTGAAAGATACTGATCCATCCTTTGCTACTAAGGCACCTGTAGAAAAAGCTTTGTCTCCCTTTGGATCAGGCGAGAACCTTTTTCTTTCTGTACCGCTGCACTCCCTCTTTACAATGGTACTCGGCCAAAACCCCTCATCTCCCTTTGATCTCGAAACTCCTTGCTTGGTTTTGGTAGAGAATGGTCCCTTAAGCTGTCACGATTTTGCTCATGGTCAACGCAAACTGTCAAGAATTGAACAGCTCGTTTTCCATCTTTGCTTTTGACCCTGGCATAGGCAGATCCATCAACCAATACTTTTGTCTCCATTCGCACTGCGGTGATGTATGGTTGTCCAAGGATTAGAGGATAGCTTGACATCTCTTGAACAAAGAAATTTTGCTCACCTTTCACATCCCCTATGGTTACATTAACATTTGGACAAGCACCATAGAGATCCTCGGATGAGTTGTTTGCATCCCTAATCATCCACCCATGGTCAGTATCAATTGGCCACTTTCCCTTCATATAGAGACTCTTGGACATGAGGTTAATCTCTGAACCATGGTCTATCAAGGCCACATAAGGCTCCTCAAGATCTCCCACCTTAACCAAGGTTTCTGTTGTAGCCCTTGCCCAATGGTTTCTAGAATAGTAGTTCTTATGAGTGGCTTTGTCTTCATCTTCATCTTCAAATTTAACATGCCTATTTCTGCCGCCCGAAGACTGGTAGCAGCTTACAAAATTCTCATCTTCATCTATTTGTTGTACTTGTATCACATGCGTCTTTGAAGTGCTCTCTTCAGCCTCTGATTGGATAGACTCCGTTAAAGCTCATCGCTTCCTTCTTATGATATCAATATTTCCTCGTGCAACTCTCTTTTTGCAATGCCAAGGACTTCTCCCAATGTAAACTCCACCTTGCTATTTCAGATCCTTTCCTCTAAAACTTTCTTTAAATCTAAGGCAGCTTCAATATCTGATTGTAGCTTGTATGATGGGCTTTTTCCCTTGCTCTTTTCTTTCTCTTGCTTCTCCTTTGATGCAACATCTCTCATTGGTACTTCTTGTGATGGAGGCTCCCTTGCCATGGGCCCTTGAGAGGGACTCGGATCCTTTCTCCCTCCACCTCTAGTAGCCCTCTTTGAGGGGCCTTCATCCCCATTTTCTCTCTTGCGTTTTTCTTCAACAAGTGCCTTGTTTCCTCGACACTTTGCAATGTAGTCATGCACTGACAAAGCATCTACAGGTTCATTCCACCCAGCCTCAAGATGGATACAATCTCCTAATTCATGTAACACTTCTTTAGTCAAATTTCCCTTCATAGCTAACTCCATCGCCGATGGCCAGACATCTTCACCATCCTCACTCACGTCTTCAATATATTTTGACCCTTTGAGCATGACTTGACCAACCTTTAAGCCAAATGCTGTCGCTTTAACCATTGAGATAGCATGACTCGTTTCCATGTCCTCAACTAGCTTTTTCATCCCTCCTTTGCCAAAGTTGGTCGCCAAGGGCTTCCCTGTTTCACTAAGATGTATCTTCCCTTCTTTGAAGAAGATAAGATCTTTACCCAAGGCATCTTTGAAGCTTTCACAGTCCCTTCTTGGATGGTCTGGGCTGTCACATCAAATGCACCTATTTACAAATCCCTCTCTGTTTTGAGGTCTTTGACTAGATGACTGTCCAGACGTTTGCCCCTTTTCTTCAAGCCTTGCTAGCTTTAATTTCAGCTTGTGTATGCCCTTCACAAGTTCTTCAAGCATAGACCCATCATCCTTAGAAGCTACAATAGCAGGTTTTGGCTGCTTCTCAGTAATAGCAGGAACTGGAGCACCATTGTTCACCACCATCTTCTCTCTTCTGCGTTTCTTTTTGCCAATAGGGAGATTGCATCTTGTACATCATTCCACCTTGTCTTCAAACCTTGCTCTGCATCTTTGTCTTCCAAGAGAATCTCTGACTTTTCTTCAATTTCTTTGCCCGCTCCTTGTAGGAAAAGTTCTACCTTCTCGCTATCCAAGGAAGCTTGTTCAGTTTGTGATAGTTGAGCATAGCGTCGCTCAAACTCTCTGAGAAGCTCTGTATAGCAGAAATCCCTTCTTTAGGCTTTGCAACCCAATCTAAGAAAGTTTCTTTTGGTCACCCTCTCAGAGTCCTCCATAAAGTAGTCTTCTTTTAGAGCAAGCTTGAATTCCTCCCAATTTCTTCCATGAGCATTTTGAATTGCCCTAATACGGTCTCTCATCTCTGGGACACAAACTAGCTCAAAACTTCGAACCATGTCTTCCTCACACACTCGGTTCAACTCCATTTCCTTAATATAATCTCGTAGATACTTTGTGATGTCCTTGCCATCAAACTGGTCAATTCTCTTCACAATGGACTCTAGTGCTTTTGTGGTTGAAATCTGGCTTCTTTCCGCTGCTTGTTGTTGTTGCATGTACATGGAAAATGCTTGAAACATCTGCATGACTGAAGGATCAAAGTGCATCCCATGTGTCTCTTGATTTTCATCCATGGCTAACAAAGCGTCTAGATCAATTCACAAACTCCCACCCTAGCAACTTCGCGTCGGGTTCACTAGGAATGTCGGAATGAGTGAGGTCTAGCTGGGAAGGTGTAAAACCTCTGGCTGTGAGAGTTCATGATGAGAGTCACAAAAACTTTGTGAAAAAGCGTTTGTGGAGAATCACCAACCCTCTTTCCAAGGGTGACAGAAAATCTAAAGAGCGTTCGTGAGTGACAGCAAAGTCACAAACCCTCTTTCCTATCGTGCTTGAAAATTGCTTGTTTTCGTAGTTGAGATTATGATTAGAGGATCACCAAACCACATTCAATTTCACTTAAAAAGACCATTTAAAAACACCAAAGTTTCAGCCATGAAACCCCGATGCTCATACAAGAACAAATCTCAATCAAAACCCAAACCTCTTTCATGGTTTCATGTAGCCTCGCCCCCAATTACATAGTCGTAACATCAAACAGCTGAAAGGAATACACGAGCTTCCACCTTCATGGTGACCATTTTCTGAATTTGCAGAGATTTAAGAGCTTTGAAAGTGAAGTCCACACACCATTTGATAAGGGGAAACCCTAATTCACTCCCTCACTAGCTCAGATACAAGATTTCGTAGAGGTGGGACTGCCTTACACATAGATTGAGCAACTATGGAAGCAATTACACAATAGTGATAAATTGCAGGTTTTTCTGTAAAAAGCCCCCTCTTCTCTCTTCCCCATGGCAATAAGAGCTGATGTGTCAAATTTTTGGGCCATTTTGCCATTTTGGACCAAAACTAGGCCATTTTCAACTCATTTTTTACCCAAAAAATGTCATTTTTGATGCGAAAAATCCCAAACGGAGTTAGGAAAATCCCTAAATTTGTGGGATCACTCGCATAAGCATAAAAAGAATAGATAAGCATCACTTTTCATCAATATACCATTTTGGATCACTTTCCATGCAATTCTGTAACGGCGCCTGTTAGCTGCTATTTTGGCAGTTTTTGCCCACATCAATCTTTGTAGGCAAGATGAGTGTGCCACATAAAACACTTGGACTATGTACATTTTCAAACCAAATTAGGCCTCTTATCAAGTGAAAAAGCACGCAAATGAGCCACATACAGGGCCACGACTCCCCGGATAGGTATGTACATGATAGCGACCGCAGTAGCCGCTTTAGCATATATCACGATATGTACATTATTGTTTTTCTTTTCATGCATCTAGAAGTGTCAAAAGTGAGGTGAATGTTTCTATTTCACACTATGTACGTGCCATGGCAGGACACCGTGTATGAGTGGATCAGGGCAAGGGTCCAATTTACCACAACACTCATATGGCACAAGGTTTAGACTGAGGAGAGAGTTTGTTGCAAGGGGAAGACAGGAAGAAGAGTCGAGTAGTGATGACCAAGAAGAACCATTAAGGGGGCTTGTTGCAGGAGAAGAAACTGTTGGGGCAGGGACTGAACTGCAAGAACCTGAACACATGCTGCAGGAGACCCCGCCTGCAAAACCAAGGAGGCCAACAAGCAACTCCTCCCACAGCAGACCCACTTTTGGGACAATTGGTTAATGTACTACTCACTCAAAAAATCTTAAGGGCAAAAGACAATTTCAATTTTTACCAGCAAGAACAGGTACTTTATCTTTTAATACACTCCCGGTAAGAGTACTCAAAACACTTCCGATACCTCCAATGGCTACACCAAATCCCAAAGTGGGCACTGCAAAGTTCAGTGGGAAAAAGTCCCAATATGCTGATAGCCATGTTGGTCAGTTTTAAACAAGGTGGTCAGCAAGTGGTTATGAGGTGTTACATCCGGATGTAGTGAAAAAAGAGCACTTTGCAGCAACACTGCAGGGTAAGGCCGTTGGATTGGTTCTTGCAGTATTGCATGGCAGCTTTTGCTGATTATAATGATTTGAGGCAAAGACTTCTATTAAGGTTCACGGAGGATAAAACACTTGAAGACATTTTGAAGAAGTTGAGGAAATTGAAGCAGAAAAATTTGTTAGTGAAGATTATGCACAGAAGTTCGGAAACTTAAATAATAGGTTGGAAGCAACACAACAACCTTCTATGGAGCAATTGGGAGATTATTTTTGTAAGGGACTCAAAAAGGAGTTCAAAAGTGCAGTAGCAGGGAGACCCCCATTAGCAAATGCACGGGATTTTACTAATTTGGTGGAAGCAGCTACAAGAGCTGAAAGAAGATATGGAGGTAAGGCATAACTTAAGGAAAAGAAAGAAAAAAACTGAGGACTTAGACTCAGAGTCAGAGTTTGATGATTTAGATCAGGATACTGAAGTTGACACTAATAGTGATGAGGAGGAAGATTGGTCAGAAAAGAAGAAGAAAAAGAAAAATAAGCAGGAAAAGAAAAAGATAAGGGTAAGCATAAGAATGAAAGGAAGTAGGGAGAGGAAGCAATAACTGCAGATTCAGTTAGCAAAATCATTCAAGAGAAATTACAGACAATTGGAATGAATCAATTTGGAATGTCAGGAAAACCATATTGCCAGGTTTGTCAAAGATTTGGTCACGAATATGAAAATTGTTATTATAATCCAGATTTCAGAGAAAGTATATTACTCAGAAAATGAGGGAGGCAGCTGCAAATGTGGTAGCTCCTCAGCGTGCTAACAGGAGATATTAGGGACCTGCACCTAAAAGAAGGTTCCAGAATCCCAATAATTGGGGATATCAAAATAGAAATCAGAACAATATGCAACAATCACCATGCAAGTATGTGGGGTCATGGGACACAAGCAAGGACCTGATTGTGAACTCTAGTGTAGACAATATCAGGTACAACAATAACAATAATAATAATAATAATCGACCTCCAAAACAAAATCAGCCACTTCCACCACAACAGCAAACAGAGACCTCCAGGTCGGGCTAATTTAGTGATTTTGGAAGCGTGGACTGAAGAAGCATGGATTGAGGAAGAATGGATTGAGAAAAAAGCAGAGTTTCTCAAAGAGAAACAACAGACTACTCAGCAGGTGCAGGAGAGCAACCTAACTCAAGAAGCACCTAGGCATTATAATTGTGACTGCACGGCTTGTATCCTAATTGAAGATATTCTAGAACCCAGTGGATGTACTGATGCCATGGTGGTCACTAGGGCAAAGGTTGAGGTTGGAAAATCCATCTTGGAAGAAGTGGACAACCTAGACAGTTTGAACTGGAGAGAGCAAAAAACAGTTAGGACAGGGGCACTAAAGAAAGTGCAAGACTCTCAGAGAGGGGGTGTAACACCTAAGAATTGGAATTTTGTTATAAGATCATTGGATGATCAAGGAAGAAGGACTTCAAACCATAGTCCAACTGTACTACAAGAACAGGTTGGTGGTGATGAATTTTATGAAGCTTTGTTATCAGCTCCATTAGCCATCACAGTGAAGCAAATGTTGAGGCTGGTAACTGCATTTTTTCACAACAATTGTTATAGAGACTTACTAAGGAAGTAGCAGGAAAGAATCAGGAAATAGGAATGTATACTAAGGGAACTATTTGTGGGGAAGCTAGTGAAGTTCAACTTTTGGATGTTGATTATAAGGTACCAGTAGTTGTGGCTTCTATTGGAAAAGTGTTTTTCCTTGGTGTACTCTTGGATGGGGGTTCAGGAGTTAATATCCTCCTGGAATCAACTTGCAAATGTTTGAATCTTTTGAAGTGAAAATGGTAGACCAAAGGCGGGTTCAACCTTTCAGAATTTTGAGGAATTTGCAGATCTTAGTTGGGGGACTGCAGTTTGTAGCCAACTTTGTAGTACTCAGGTTGGAAGAATCTGTTCGTTCTTATCCAATAATGTTGAGAAGACCATGGTTAAGAGTAGCAAGAGTAAAATAGCTATGGGGTGCAAACTCCATTGTGATCAAAAGAGGTAAGAAGAAAGTTAGAATGCAAATGGATGCTAGAAAGGTAATACCACCAGGTTTCAGGGCACTACATGCAGAGGGACTGAAGAAATTGGAGAGGATGTAGAAGAAGAATTTCTAAGAACCAATTCATCAGTGGTACCTATTCTTGAAGTGGATGTGCAAAAGATAGCAAGTAAGTATGTTTTGCAGCATCAAGATGATGGGTTGAAGTCTTTGAATCAGGGATCACTAATTGCTCAAGGTAAGCAGTCATCTACCAAATTGGGCAATGAGTTGTTGAAAAAATTGCAAATTGGAAACAAGAAGAATTGGAAGCTATTGAAGTAGTAAAGCAGGCAAAAAGAGCTTTTGAACATCAGATGGAAAGAACTGCTAGGGTCACTCAGGATGAACTACAGGAACTAAGCCTGAACACTCAGGAGGAACCACAAACAGTGAAGGTCTCATCTGAACTGGTGGATGAGGAGTTCAGGGAGAAACTGAAGGAGTTGTTGCTAGAATTTAAAGATGTTTTTGCATGGAAATATACAGATATGAAGGGAGTAGATGCTAGCTTTTGTCAACACAAAATTAACTTGAAAGAAGATGCAGTTCCAGTGGTACAACAAAGATACAGGATGAATCCTAACTATGCCAAATAGGTTAAAGAGGAGATTGATAAATTGTTGGCTGTGGGTTTCATTTACCCATTGGATAAGGTCACTTGGCTGTCACCAATTGTTGTTGTTCCCAAGAAGAATGGAAAGATCAGGGTGTGTGTAGATTATAGGAAACTGAATGCTACTACAGTAACTAATTCATTTCCATTACCTTTTTGTGATACCCTATTGGATGCAGTAGATGGACATGAACTTTATAGTTTCCTGGATGGTTTTAGTGGATACAACTAGATCTTAATGGCACTGGAAGATAGGGAGAACAGCTTTTGTAACTGACTGGGGAGTTTATGCTAGCAATTTGATGACATTTGGCTTAAAGAATGGTCCACCAACATTTCAGAAGGTGGTACAGCGTGTGTTTGTTGAATTCCTTACAACATTTATGAGAGTTTTTTTGGATGATTTTAGTGTTTTTGGAAAGAAGCAGGAGCATCTTGAGCACTTGAGGTTGTGTTTTCAAAAATGCAGGGAATTCAGCCAGCCAAGTGTGCATTTGCAGTTAAGAGAGGAATTCTCTTGGGACATGTAATTTTTGAGAAAGGAGTATCTATAGATCCAAGTAAGGTGGAAGCAATTAGTAAAGCACCAGAACCAAGGACAATTAAGCAATTGGCTAGATTTTTGGGTCAAGTGAAGTGGCACAACATATTTTTGAGATATTTATCACATGTTTGTACACCACTCACAAAGCTTACAAAGAAAGATGCAGTATTTGTATGGGGAGAAGAGCAGGGTAGAGCATTCAGGATTTTGAAGAAGATGTTGACAGTAGCACCATTTTTAATTATTCCTGATTGGAAATTACCATCCCATATTTTTGTGGATGCATCTCATGTGGCAATGAGTGCAGCATTGATGCAAGAAACCATAAGAGGTTGGTTTAGACCAATTTATTATGCAAGCATACTACTGACACCTGCAGAGAATAATCACACAGTGACTGAGAGAGAATGCTTGGGAATGATCTATGCATTGCAAAAATTTAGACATTATCTTTTAGACAATAGGGTAATCTTCCATGTAGATCATCCGGCCCTTATTTATTTGGTGAATAAACCACCTCTGGCAAGAAGATTGGCCACATGGATACTGCTTTTGCAGGAATATGAATATGTGGTAATATATACTCCTGGTAGACTTCATGTTTTGGCTGACTATCTCAGTAGGTTGGAAACAGGTGAGACTGATCTTTTAGGTGTACTTGATCAATTACTCGATGCAGAATTGTTTTTAGTACATGTGACTGGCCAATCAGGGGATTGGTATGATGACATGTTTCAGTTTTTGACTGAAGGGGTGTTACTTGATACAATGACCAAAGATCACAGGAAGAAAATGGCATTGAGGAGTAAACCATATACTGTTATTACAAGACTCTTATATAAGAGAGGAATTGATCAGGTGATAAGGAGATCTGCTCCTCAGTTTGAGCATAAGGCAGTACTGGCAAAGGGTCATGCAGGTAATGCAGGGGGACATTTTTTAGGAGAGGTAGCTGCAAGAAAAATATTCCAAGCAAGACTCTGGTGGCCAACAGTAATTAAGGATGCTCAATAGTTCAGTAAGGACTGCTCGTTCTGCCAAAGAGAGGTCAGGCCCCTGAATGTGGATAGAATGTCATTACAACCTATTTTGCCTTTGAAACCATTCTAGAAGTGGGGGTTGGATTTTGTTGGTCCAATCAAACCACCTGTAAGATTTACACAGAACATATATATATTGGTTGCAACAGCTGACTATTATACAAAGTGGGTTGAAGCAGTGGCTTTAAGAGATAATAAAGCAAAAAGTGTAGCCAAATTTTTCTACAGAAACATCATGACCAGGTTTGGTTATCCCATTGAGCTAATTTCTTATCAGGGAGGACATTTTATCAACAAGGTGATCAATAAATTGACTGAACTGCATATGATATTACATAAGAAGTCAGCAGTATACTATCCCCAGGCCAATGGACAAGCAGAAAGTACCAATAAGATTTTGGTCAGGATTATCAAGAAGCTGGTTAATCAAAACTGGACAGACTGGGATGAGAAATTGGACTCAGCACTATGGGCTTTCAGAACAGCATATAAAGTGACTACTGGCATGACACCATTTAATCTGGTGTATGGGTTAGAAGTAGTGGTACCCATGGAATTTATAGTGCCAAGCCTCAAGGTTGTAGTCCAAGAAAAATTATCCCCTGAAGAGTCGGTCAGTTACAAGAAGGAGGCTTTACTGAGGTTGGAAGAGGAAAGAATCCATAGCCAGTATGTTGCAGATATTATTCAACAAAGAAGACAAGCTTGGATTAGCAGAAATATCAAGTTCAAAAATTTTTCTTCAGGTGATTGGGTGTTGGTCTATAACAGTAAATTAGAATTGAGGCCATGCAAACTCAAACTCAGGTATGTGGGGCCATTTCAAATATTCAGGCCACTGGGACCAAATACTTTCATACTGTTTGATCAGGGAGGTAAATTAATTGAAAATCCAATTAATGGATCTCGACTTAAACCATTTTTTGGCTTGATCGAGCTAAGGGGAGAGAGGTATGTCATGAGAGGGAAGGGGATAATGGGAAATCCAACAATAAAGAGTGTATACATTGATGCCACCTTGTTTACATCCGCTTGATCTTTACTTGGATGTCTTACAAATCTCCTAGGCCATACCCCTCTCTATACAATTTTAACCTCCCTCTATCACAGTCTTCTTTAAAGTCCTTCTAGCTCTCTCTCTCTCTCTCTCTCTCTCTCTCTCTCTCTCTCTCTCTCTCTCTCTCTCTCTCTCTCTCTCTCTCTCTCTCTCTCTCTCTCTCTCTTCCTTCCACAAGCACTACATAAGGGCTGAGCACTAGAGCTCAGCCTTCATGTAGAGCTTGAGGAAAGAAGAGAGTGAGGGGGGGAGAGGAAGGAAGAGAGAGAGAGAGAGACTCTAGTGAAGAGTGAGATAAAGGGAGGTAGAGAGTCTTTGAATAGGAACACATGCTCCAACAAATAAGGTGAGTATTCTTGAGTATTACCTTACAATGTGTTGTTTGTAACTTACTGTCGTAACTTAAGAAACTTCGATGCTACATACCTTTTTATAGGCATTTTCTCTCACTCTATCTCAATCATCTCTTGCATATCTCTCTCTCACTCTCTTAATACTTTTTGCCTACCTAAGATCTCTTATTCTCTATTGCCACACTAGTGTCTAGCTATCTCTATATATCCACGCTTCTCTATGTCTTCCAAGCTAACTCATTCACCCTCTCTTTATCACCCACCTCTCTTCCTCCTAAAGCCCCATATTCTGTCAATCACATCCATTCATTGAGCCTTAATAAATTTACCCTCCCTCCCTCTTTCACACTCCTCTGTTCCTTTTCTCCCTCTCTCTCACTTTCTCTCTATCTCCCTCAAGATCAATATGTAGGCTCTAGCGCTCAACCTACATAGTGATCTTGAGGGGAAAGTGAGAGAGAGGGAGAAAAGGAACAGAGAAATGTGAAAGAGGGAGGGATAATTAGTTTTAAGGCGACCATGAATTAGTTTCAATTTGTTTAATCAAAATCTCCTAATCTCCCACATTCTCTCAATCACTTAACTCCTCTCTGTTGCCACACTAGTGTCTAGCTCTCTCTATATATTTAAGCTTCTCTATGTCTTCCCAGCTAACTCATTCTCCCTCTCTTTATCACCCACCTCTCTTCCTACTCTCTCTTTCTCCCTCTCACTTTCTCTCTATTGCCTTCAAGGTCAACATGATAGGTGAGCGCTCACCTATCATGTTGACCTTGAGGGAGATAGAGAGAAAGTGAGAGGGAGAAAGAGAGAGTAGGAAGAGAGGGATGGAGTATGAATTCAAGGTGATTAAAAACTTGTAAGCATCTTTTGGTGTCATTTATCAATAGCTCTTAAAGCCCCATATTCTATTAATCACATCCATTCAATGAGCCTTAATAAATTTACCCTCCCCCCCTCTTTCACCCTCCTCCGTTCCTTTTCTCCCTATCTCTCACTTTCTCTCTATCTCCCTCAAGATCACAAAGCGCGTGATCTTGAGGGAGATAGAGAGAAAGTGAGAGATAGGGAGAAAAGGAATAGAGGGGAGTGAAAGAGGGAGGGATAAATAGTTTCAAGGTGACCATGAATTAGTTTCAATTTGTTTAATCAATAGCGCCTAATCTCCCACATTCACCCCACCTGATGACTGTGAGGGAGATAGAGGGAAAGTGAGATAGAGAGAGACAATTATTTGACGATGGTGAAAAAAGGGAGGGAAAATCCGCTTCAAGGTTTATATGAACTAGTTTCAATTAGTTACATCAACAGCTCGTAATCTCCCACATTCTCTCAATCAAATCCAATGTACCTTTACAAATTTACCTTCCCTCTTTTATAGGAAATTTCTAAAAGCAATATATATGCAATTTTCCTCGTTCTGTTGCCCTCCCTATTGCGCATATCTCCCTCTCTCTCACACACCCTCTTGCTCATCATGAAGCCTAAGTGCTAGTGCTCAGGCTTCATGACGAGAAAGAGGGTGAGAGAGAGAGGGAGATATGTGCAATAGGGGAGGGCAACAGAGCGAGGGAATTCATCACCAACGTGCAATAAAAGGATAACCTGAAGAGAGCGATCATTGACTCTCCTTGCTAGCGAGCATCCTCTTTCTACAGTCGTGAGAGCGCCTCCTTTGCAGAATTGTTGGCTTCTGTATTTGGTGCAATCGATAATTTGTTGGAATTCCCAAAAGACCTCTCAGATTCTACAATTTAATATACTATTTATTGTATCTATTTGGATTTTTCAAGGTTTTCAAAACTTCATTCCTATTTGACAATTGAAATCCGTTATTGGGTGCTTAACACGAAATTTGTCACAAATCTAAAACATAACCAACTCAAAATACGACTTTTAGCGTCTTCTATTGATGGACAATTTGTCCTCCTATGAAGAGCCACAACTTTTTTTATTTTTTGAAATATATAATCTCACAGCCAGGGGTGTTTTGGGAAATTGTGAAAATTTGAAGGGCATTTTGGGAATTTATGACAAAATAGTGGGTGTATTTTGAGAATTTTGGATATGCCCTTGTATATATTTTCGTTGGATTGTTCAAGGCCTTCTAATATTTATTCCTAATGTTTATTCCTATATGACAATTGAGAGCCATTTTTTAGTGCTTAGCACGTGATTTGTCACAAATTACCTAGCAAAAAGGCAACTATGCCTGGAAGTAATGAAGCAATTCCACTCCAAAACTTATATAACCCACCCCAAATCCCACTTTTAGCATCTTGTAATGATAGACAATCAGTCCTTTTATCAAAAGCAACAACTTTTTGTCTTTTTAAAAATATATAATCTCATAACTAGGGTTGTTTTGGGAGTTTTGGAAAATTTGAAGGGCATTTTAAGAATTTTGTATATGCCCTTGTATCTATTTTTGTTGGATTTTTCAAGGCCTTCTAATCTTTATTCCTAATGTTTATTCCTCTATGACAATTGAGATCCATTTTTGAGTGCTTAGCACGTCACAAATTACCTAGCAAAAAAGGCAACTATGCCTGGAATTAATGAAGAAATTCCTCTCCAAAACTTATATAACCCACCAAATCCCACTTTTACCATCTTGTAATGATAGACAATCAGTCCTCTTATCAAATGCTACAACTTTTCTTCTTTTTAAAAATATATAATCTCATAACCAAGGTTGTTTTGGGAGTTTTGGAAAACTTGAAGGGCATTTTGGGAATTTATGACAAAATAGTGGGAGTATTTTGAGAATTTTTTAAGTAACCTTGTATCTATTTTTGTTAGATTTTTCAAGGGTTTCTAATCTTTTTTCCTATTATTTAATTGAGATCCGATTTTGAGTGCTTATAGCAGGTAATTTGTCACAAATTACCTAGTAAAAAAGGCACTTATGCCAAGAAGTAATGAAGCAATTCATTTCCTAAACTTATATAACCAACTCAAATCCTACTTCAAGCATCTTGTACTGATAGGACAATCAGTCCTCTTATGGAAAACTACAACTAGTTTTATTTTTAGAAATATATGATCTCACAACCAGGGGTATTTTGGGAATTTTGGAAAATTTGAAGGGCATTTTGGGTAATTCTAGGACTACCAATTTCTCTAGAGTATTGTACTACTAAAGATAGTACCAAATATTGTGAAGAGATATAGAAAAATTTAAAGATAGGACCAGATGACATAGTATATTGTGAAGAGAAATAGATAGAGATTGACAAGTAGGAGTTTTAGATATATAGAGTTGAGTGGAAAATAGTGAGAGGTAGAAGAAAATGATAGACATGGTGAGGGAGATAGAACAAGACAAAATAAAGGATGGTTGAAGAAGAAGGAGGATAGTTAATGAGTGTCAGATTGAGATAAAATTTAGGAGATTGCAGTTAAGAGAATAGGAAGGAGGGAGAAAAAACTAGAATATAGGTGGGGGTATACTAACTTATATGTATAGAGGAGGGATTGATACTAATATGGTCTTTGATTTCCAAATCTAATTTATGATATGATAGATTGAGATTCCTAATCTTTATTTGAGTATTTCGGACGCCTATAAATATACAATAAGGGGAAAGCTTGGAAATTCACATATATCCATTTGCTTCTACTAGATTAGTTGAGCAATGGTTTATCCTCGTTGAGCAAGGTGAGTTTATTTTTTAATAATGTTGGCAATGTCCCATTGTTGCTTGATTGCCCCGCAAGATATTCGATGGTGAATCCTGGGGACTATGGAGGTTGTGGTGACAGTAAGATGTTTACCATCATTTCAACTCCGGATGGTGACATTCGGACAGATGTGACAGATGGTGTGCAAGTAGGTCAACAGTTTCAATTTTGTGATGGATTAAACCTTGTCTTCAAAGCTACTATTGGTCACACAAGACAGTATGAAAATGTCCTCAACGCCGAAGGTGGCAATAGTAGAGTTTTCTGATAGCTCCATTGAAGAACAAGAAGAAAGGTCTACTGAAATTTCATCTGGTAAGACTAAGGATTTCTTTTATGTCTATAATGAAGGAATGGTGGGAAAATTAAGTGAAGAATATACCAAAAACAAAGAAAAAAGGTAAGCAAGTGGAAAAAACACAGAGTACATTAGAGTATATTGCATTAAATAGCCACAAGTATCCCAAGTTAAGCCAAATGATCTCTAGATGTTCAATTGAGAAGCATGTTGAGAAGTTCCTCAAATATACAATGGGGACTGCATTTATGAGCTAAACGTTGTGCTAGATGACGTTCCCAAAATGTTGGTAATGGATCATAAGCATGATGGCCATTGTTGGGTTAAGCCTGTTCATTCTAGAATGAGGTATCCATCTTTGATCAAGAGATGTAAATGTGGTGGGCACCTCATTTGTAAGAATATCTCGTGCTCGATAAATGCAATGAACGGGTTTCCAAATGAGACTTCTTGAACGAGGAAATTACTAACATCAATTGCTTTGGTTGGTATGTTTAGCTCTAAAAATGGAACCCTACTTTGCTTTCATTCTGGTAATTTTCCAATTCTTCTTTGGGAGTGTCCATGCACCATCTATTACTTACTAGCTGATTACAACGGGACCCGGTTATTTATCGACCTCGAAAGGCATAATCATCCCGTGGCCAAAGGAGTTTTACAATCAGCAATCAGACAGACTAGAGAGCTTCTGCCATCACGTGTGTTGTCTGAAAGCCTAGTGACGGGCCCCATGCATTTGCAATTAAATCTTGCAAAACAGATGGCTATGGGAGCAATGGTGCATGAGAATGGGGAGCAGCTGAATAGTGATGAGCTCCTCTCTATACTAGAGGAGATGCTCCCATTGATTCATACATAGAGGTATTAAATTGTTGTCTAATATATGAATCAATCGTGCTCCCTGTGAAAGTTCTTACCTGCATCTTTGTTGTTTGCAACTCAGATTCAAACATTGGATGAGAGAAGCTACAACAGCACGGAGTCCCAATTGGTGTTGGTGTAGAGTCCCAATTGATTCAGCTGAAAAACAATTACGACTACAAGTATAATTTCCACCATTTGCTTTTTCCAGGACAATCCACAGATCAAAGCAAAAGATGTCATGTTTTCAAAATTCAGCCAATGGCCCAAGATCAGGTGTTGAGCTTGTAAATAGAATGCAACAAGACGGTAGTGGAGACCTCCAAAAAAGTTGGGTTTGCTTTGATCATGTATGTAGAGTATTGGTGGAAAACAATGGCATCCCATGTCTACAACCCTGCGTAAGACTTGCTGACATATCTTCCCTCTTCTTTTGATTTTGTTTGTAACAATGGTTAGTCAATGCACTTTGCAGGATCTAAGAAATGCAGACAATATCCATCTGCAAGATGAAAGAAGAAAATACACAGGGGCAAACCATGTTTTGGGAAATGATGAATTCAGTGCTTTTGGAAAGTGGGCACCTTCCAGCAGATTTTAGAGGATTCATGGAAGATGAGGCTGGGGAAAATTGGAGAGCTATTCAAACCATATTCAATTGAGGGCCTAACAATATTATGCAAGGAAGATAACGTTCTTGCTTGTTTCATTGGGAGCAAAGTTTGCACGTTCACACCATGCAATACGTGTATAAAAATTTCCAAGATGAACACAAGTGTCTGTGTGAACTTTGGCGATGTGCATGGAGCAAGGAGGAGGCAACAATCTTGTATAGAACTATTCGAGCTTGGTGGGCAAGTGGAAAAGTATCTGACAGTAACTTGTCCCAGATGGATTGTTGGTTCAGTTGGTGGCACGTACGTTACCCTCATTGGAGAAAGCACATTGTTGGGGTAAAACTATGTGGGATGCTATCTTAGTTGCATGTATAATTATTACTTCAACACATTTACAAGATTTCTTTATGTTGGAGGAAGTAGATGATTTGTCATACATTCCAACTACAAACCTTTCAGAAACAAAGCACGCAAGTTGGCTTCGTGGCGATGGAAACAAAGAATTGTTGAGCTTGTATGATACATGCGTTTCCGATATATCAAAAGCATTGCTTCAAAGTGTGAAGATGCTTGCTTTTGTTGAGGGTAGATATCATGGAGCAGGCTCTTCAGCCAAAAAACTTGTCGTCGCGCACAACAAGAAAAAGCACCGGGTCCAACAACTATTGCTAAAGATATTGAAGATGGGTTGGGAGGTACACCCCTATATCAAAGATCGACAATGGAGGGAGATAATATTACTGTAGCCAGAACGCACAAAAATTATGGGATAGTACATTGTGAGGAAGAGAACGCATCACACCAACCTAATATATTACACAAAATGTCGTCGAGGACCACAAACAACATTTACAAGGGCAGCTCATGAGGTCAAAGAACACGAGGGTGGTCTGATAGTAGAAGAGATGGATATTCATAAGATAATGTGGGCAATTTTTCATGTACCAAAGGGTAGTTGGATTCAATGTCAAGGGTGGTTGGGATCTAGATTTGGTAAATACAAGAAAAACATAAGAAATACATGTGCACGTGCAGTTGCACCATCCTTCTGGGGGATTCGTACATGGGAAAGAGGGGATACCACTAGTCAAGGAAGCACTTCAAAGGCACAATTCATGTGGTTCTGCAATGATAGTGTGAATCACACGTGGAAAATCTGCAACACAATCACTCAATCCCCTGCAAGAGTACCTAGAACTTGGCCTGTGGAGAAAGGAACAAACATAAATTCCTTGGATCTCTTGGATTTGGAGACAGAGGGCTTCACTGTAAATAAGATCGTAGAAAGGAAAACCAACAATGTGCGTTATTCGCCAGGAGTATCAATTCAAGCCTCCAAGAGAATTGAATCAGCCATAACTATGCAGGCACATGTTGTTCAACACACTGTTGTAAAGGCAGGCATGCATGAAAAATTCATGGTGGAGACATATTCTTCTCAAGTTCAAGGAGAGAGGTACAAAGTTCATGTTGCCAGTAGTTCGATGTGTACATGTGGAGACTTTGTTGAATGAGTGGCACAAAGTAAACCATATATGGTCTGCAAGCATATATACTACATATTCCTCCGCTATTTTGGCTTGGATTTGAACCACAATATGTTCGTCCATTAGAAAAATCTTACAAATGAATATCTACTATGTGTGTTCAATTGTCGACATGCAACACAATTGCCATTGAGCGCTTGCGACTTTGTATGTAATTGCGGGCTGATTTGGTATTGAAACCCTTGTAATGATAATTCCTACTTCAGGATGATGTAATGTCTTTTGTTTTGAAATCGTCGCCTTTGTGCATTACATATTTCTTTGTTAATGGATGCTAATTGTTTTGCAGTTTGTCTATTTTGAGCATATCATATTTCTTTGTTTGTAGATGTTATGTGTTGGGTTGAAGGTGTTTTGCAGTTCGTCTACTTTATGCATAACATATTTCTTTGCTAATGGATGCTATGTGCTGAGTTAAAATTGTGATTTGTGTCGGGGCTCACATGTTCTAAAAGTGTGGATTGTATCTTATTGTCCTTCGAATATGTTTCAAGCATAACTTTTATCAAATACAATGGTAGTTTGAATATTTTAAGGGATTGAGAAATAATGAAAAAAGATCCCTCCAACAAGCTCTCTCCCAACAACAGTGTAGAGAGCTTTTGGCTAGAAAAAATGCCCAAGTAGAGGAACAGGAAAAAGCTCCCTCAAAAGCTTCCTTCAAAAGCTCTCTCCATATCCATCCCCTCGGAAGATCTGCCTATGTCCTTTCTCACCGCTTGTTAGCAATGACTCGAATCACATTTTTTTAAGTTTTCATTGTAAAGACATTTATTATTTTGATGAATCGAAAATATTATAACTCCTATTTTCCGGATAAAATTTGTAATTGATGAGCCAGGGCTACAAGCTTCCAGATTGTATCAATCTGTCTTTAGTTAGAACTCCCAAATTATTAGTTTTGACCACCAAAAACCTTGGCTAAGGCATAAAAGCCAATTTTTGTAAGTTTTTCACAAGTTTTGGAAAATAGAAACACAACGTGAACTAATGGCACTCACTTCTCTCCTTCTCTCACTTCCTATTCTCTCCCCGGTTGTCACATTGCAGTCGCGTCTGTTGCGTTTGCACCCCGCTCTATGCATTGACGTAAGCATTTCATGGTAATCTGTAGCTTTTGGCATTGCCAACCCACGGCCTAATCTCATCATAAGTAGGAATTAAAGCTTTAAAATCAAAAACTAAGTATAGGCAGGGTATTGGGGCATCATTGCTAAGCATTTAGATGCATTTTGGGTCGAAAATGACTAGGTCAAAAACTCACTACTGTTAATAATCACGATTTTGCACTCGACCTAAAGTGAGATTTGAGACCATAAGCATGTGTGCTTAAGTCTTATAAACATGTCCTAGAAATTTCGTAACTTTTGGATGTCGTTTGCTGCTGTAACGGATATGATTTGTTTGCCGAAGAGCGATAACTTTTGGTGATTTCAGTCATTTGAGTGTAGCTTGAGTTAGATGTGAGTTGTTTGTTCTTTTCCAAGAGATTGACAACCTCTAGTAGCCTTTATGCACTAGTCGAGTCAGCTTTGTCCCATGGATTGACAATTATATTCATGATTCTTGCTATGTCTGCAATAAGATAGGAGTGAGGTTAGACACCCGTCCCACATTTGGCGCTGTTGCCGGGGATCGAAGAGACCTAAACTAAGGAAGAAACACGAACATCTTGTGAAGTTATCCTTTAACTTCCTCTAAGATCTCCTACAGTAAAAACTTTCTTTTTAAAAACCGCATAGCTTAATCGTGTCGTCTTTTTCTATGTAGAGGTAGCTTGGAAGTAGTCATACTTGCTAAATACCTTTAGGATTGTAGGATTGTAGAATTAGATTAGTATTTTGAGGATGATTGATGGATGAGACAAGTCTTAAGATCAAGGCTCAAAAAACCATAAAAAACAAGAAAACGAGTATTTGTGGACACTTTCCACAACCCCATTGCAGTAGAATCTAGGAGTAGGGTAAGTGTAATCTGAGGTGGATTTCAGAACATTACTCTTTCCGAAAGAATCAATTGTGAGTTGTTATGTGAAGTTGCAAAATTTCAGGTCTACGCCTAGAAATAGCACCAAAAGACTGTCAACCATTTAATCCGACTGGAGGGTATACTTTAAAAGTTGTATGAACTAGTGGGTAAGCACAAGGACAGATTGAGGTAAAAATTTCAAGAGTTTATAAAAACTCAGATTATTTACTTTTTCTTGACATTTTAGGCCAAATTAAGTTTTGACTTGATCCAGAGGCTTAAAATAGCTCATGAAAAGACTGTCCATCGAAAAAGTTCAAAAAAGTGTTCATTTTAGGCCTAAAGTAAATAATCACGATTATTTACTTTCAGCTCAAAACTGACCAAGGTTGATACCAGAGACTTTATGCATGTGTACAAACAACTTTTGTAAAGACCCATAGATTTGGATCACCAAACTGACCAAAAACTGGGAAAAAACTAAATTCTGTATTGACTTTCGAGACCTTGAGTGTAAATTGGAAAAAAAATTGTTCAAACTCAATGAAACTTGATTCATAGGCTTATATTGATGTGATAAACATGTGTATATGCTCAGTTGACCAAAAAGATGCAAAAATTTATCAAAAGTAAATAATCACGATTATTTACATCTGTCCCATTTTTCAACTTTTTTGACCAAGTCAGCATACCACTAGCTTTAGAATGTTATAATAAGCCCACAAATCAAATTTGGTAAGATTTGGATCATTGGATTGAAAATTGTGGCCAAATTTACAAAGTCAGTCTGCAGATACAAAATTGATGACCATTTGAACAAAAATTATCCAGACTTGATGAAACTTGGCTAGGGAGCTTAAGTTGAGATATTTACCAGATCTGTGTCAGAATTGGGACAAAAACTTACAAAAATATAGCTGGAGTAACTGTTCGTGATTATTTACATCTGCTACAAAAATTGATAATCTTGCACATTTGAGTACACCACAAGGTCAATCATATTAAATAGACCACACAAATCAATTGTGGTGAAATTTGGATCACAAAAGTCAGACTTAAGCCAGATTCTTGAAAACTGAGTCTGCGGACTTTTTACACTTAGTGAAACTTGTCCAGAGACCTTAACAAGTGTATACTTAGCAAATCAAGCCAAAAAGTATAAAAAGTCGAGAAAAGTAAATAATCGCGATTATTTACTACTGCTACACACAGACACTAGTTTTGACTTTTGAACTTGTACAGTGTTAGACCAACATAATACAAGGCCATCGAAAAATTTTAGGTTCAATTGGATCAAAATTGGTACATGTTCACTCAGTTTCCAGGTTGTAGATAAGTCCTTTGACTTTTTGCAAAAGTAGAATCTGAAAGTCTCAATTGTTGACTCACTTCGCTCGATTTGAAGTGATACACATAGACTAGTCACAACAGTTAACAAGAATAGTACAGTTTTTGTGAAAGAATAGCTAACTGGATTAAAACTGATACAGGAATCAAGTTGCAAACAAGGGATTGAAAGCTTGGCAGAAGTTGCAATCAAGTCAAGTGAAAGAAGTTGACAACAAGTCAATCCGACGTACTCTATCCAGGGCTTCAAAATTCTATATGAACCTTAGATCTGGTCGTATACTAGCGAATCAAGGCATATTTAGAGAGACCGCTAGTAGAGTATCCACCGAAGAGAGTGTTAATCAAGGAGACCACTTGCACACTATCTTTGAAGAAGTCTCAGACACTTTTTCAGATTCAACATCTGAAATGTCTTCCTATTCGACTCATTGCGAAACTGAAACGACAATGCGCTTTAAGCATATACTCTCTTTTTATAAGACTAATTGCCATGGAGCTCAGGTTTACCTGGATCCTAATGAAGAGTATTCCATTTGCATTGATGACCATGGTATTGAGTTTGAAGAGGAAAGGAGGGCAAACAAACAAGAAAAAATGTACATGGATAGAAACGGAACTCGGTATCTACAAGTTGAAAACCCTGACGTGATAGACAAATGGGGGTTAGAAGTAAATACCATAATTTTAGATATGGCAGCAAAAGAAGGACCACCAACTTTAGAAATCTAGGGATACGATCAAGTTGGTTTGAAGCCTTTGAAACGGCTTAGTACAAATAATCCTAGGATTGGAGTCTATTGTTGGGAGGATAGGAACGTCAAAGATCTTCTATGGACTTCTCATGCCAAATCAGGACAAGTAACACCCATGATCATTATATCTTCAGAATCAGAGATAAGGGTTCAACAAATCTGCCAACCTACCTGTTTAGGGATTGTTATAACAATAACTTTGTTATGATGACTCCTGAGGAGGTGGAACATGCCAAATACCAAGGGTACTCCATAAGGGATTGGATATTGAGCCAAGGAGCAGAAACTATTCCAAGAGATGAACACCGTGAGAGATATTTTGAGAGTAATGTTAAGAAACCAAAAACCACCTCATCACGAAGAAAACCGGGTGGCACTAAAGCCAGTCCAGGGCTACATGAGTCACTATTTCCAACAGACTGGTTTGAAGGACTCGGAATAGGACCACCTGCCAGGAGATTGGGAGTTGAACCAAATAGACGTATCAGACCAGCTGATTTTCAAAAATGGATCAAAAAATACAGTGGATCTGGGGATGCATATGACCACTTAACAAGCTTCAAGCAAGTGCTAAGAGCAGAATGCATATTTGATTTCCATACTCAGTTCAAGGGATTTGGAATGACATTAGAGAGAAAAGCACTGACATGGTTCCAAAACATTCCACCAAGGTCAATCATGGACTTAAATACATTAGCTCAAGGATTTGTAGCTGCATGTTGCAAAACGAGGATCAAACATAATATTGTAGCTCAAATCTATAGCTTCAAACAGAAACAAGGTGAGTCTGTTAGGGATTGTGCAACTAGAACGAAGCAATACATTGCAAGATGCCCAGAGCTCGAGATACCTGCAGAAGAAAGACTAGTATTGTTGTTTCTAGAGGGACTGCTAAACAAAGAACTTCATGCTATACTGTATAGCAAGAAGTATGTGACCCTAGAAGAGTGTGTGTCAGACGCTATTGACTTAGGAGACAATTGTGATGTTTTTAATGAAGAAGATGTCCCTAAGGATAACCAAAGCGAGAAAATAGAATCCACCAAACCAACACAAGTGGGAACGACTACTACAGCACCACTTTCAACCATAGAAGACATGCTCAAAAGGATGAACGACATGATGAATAACATGCAAAAAACACCTATGAGGGGACCAGGAGAAGGGATTCCTCAATAGGGACAACCAATTAGGCCGTAGAAATGTTGTGCAATCGAGGGAAAATTGACCAACCATGAGACCAATGAGTACTATTACCGACCAAAGTATGATGGGAATGTTCAATACCTTCCTATGAGATCACAAGGGCAACCCATGTACAGATATCAGCCTAATATGGCCCCAGCTCAAAGACTACCGATGGGTATGGAAAGACCTCATCCTGTGTTAGGTCAATAACCTCCATATCTTGGACATAATGCAATGCCATGTATAGTACATGCATCCAGAGAGAGTCATAGATTAACAAGCAGTAGTGCCTATTATAGCCTATGTTGAGCCTAGTCCATCTACAGTAATGGTAGAAGGAGATTGGTATAATTCACATCCACCACCAATGGAAGAACCTGTGACATATACTACACCAGAGCTTGTACCAATGTACTATGTAGCTAATCAAGGTGTTAGACCTCCTATGGTAAGACCCATGATTAAGCCAAGAACTGAAAACTATCATAACTGCGGTGCAGATGATCATTGGAAAAATGAATGCCCAAAGCCTGACAAGAACCTTAAGCCAATTGAAGCTTATTCCATACAATGTTGCAAAAAGGGAGGACACTTCCCAGAAAATTGTCCAAAAAATCCTTTAAACAAGGGTAAAACAGTAGTGAACGTAGTCCAAGTGATACCTAGTAGCTCATCGGAATTGAACCAATTGTTCCAATCAAGGTAATCACCAGAGCCCAAGCTAAGAAAAAGAAGCATAATTCCTCTGATAATTCGTAGAATACAAAAATTTCCTTTCAAAAGACCAAAAGAAGCAGAAACAAAAGGTATGAGATGAGAAAACAGAGACAAAGGACTGAAATCGATCAGAAAGCAAAGAAACTATTCCAGGAAAAGGTGAAAGAAGCTGGAAGCAAAATCAAGGAAACCACCATGAAATCTGGAGGATCAATTTTGGTAGACAAAATTTTTGAGCCTATTAATGCAACCTTGGAAGCTTACCAAGCAAGATTTAAAGCAAGCCAAAACATGGAAAACAAATGAAAAGAAAAACAAATGGAAAAACTATCCTTCTCCAGACATGGAAGCAGCTAAGCTTAAAGCTTATCAAAATTTGGTAAGAATCACTCAAGAGATGCTGGAAAAATAAAAACCCAAGCTCGAGAGTATGGCAAAACCTGAGGATCTTGTGGTAGGAATCAGTAAAGAAAAATCCGAAGTGGTGGTAGAACCCCACCTTGAAACAAAAGAGCCCGAACTTGTAGTGCCGGACAGCGAAGATGCCTTAGACAGAATTTCATTCGTAGAAGAAGACTGGCTAGGACACTTATGGAAAAAAGTTAGAGAGATTAATGATGGGAGCCTAACTCTGAAGTCAGCTCCTATAGAGGAAGTTTGGTTAGACAATCTACCTCCTGATATGGACATGGATGTACAATCCTTGTATGGGGATTGCGGCTCTGAAGCTTCAGGAATGTCTAAACCGTTGACTTTGAAAACACTACCCTCTTACTTGGGAGATAACGAAGATGAATCCATAGTGTGTAAAACCACTCAGGTAAAACGAGCGGAACAGACCCTAGAGGTAGACAACATCCATTCAATCATGTCTACACCCATCCAATGCACATTTACTTTAGGAGAACTGTTAAAAATTAGACCATATTTATGGAATGATCTACAAAAAACTTTGGAGAAGGTGGGAATAACGGGGCTAATCACAAAAAATTGGGAAAATTGAAACACGAGTTGGATACCAAAGAGATTCGATCTGTTCCAATGAACAAATTCGGAGAATACTACGAAGGGAAAGAAGGAAACACAACCCTTCCAGTGAGATATAATGATATAGAAACCATGGCAATACTGGATAGTGGGGCAGGCATAGCCATAGCCACGAAAGCAGTATGGCAATCTTGGCGACAACCAGCCATTAAACAAACTCGAATGAAATTGCAATTGGTTGATGGACATATCGAAAGACCCTTAGGATTTCTTGAAAAAGTTGTAGCCACCGCCGTCGAAGAGACTAAATCGAACTTCTGTATGGGTGTTTTCATGCGACAAGTACAACTCATCCATGATTGGAGAAACAATTATCTGTACTTGAAGAAAGTGGGATCAATAACAAGGGTTAATCTAAAAGATTACACTTATAAATATGTCATGAAAACACCCATACAGAAGTTCGATTTAGTCTCTTCGGCGGCGGTGGCTGAAACTAAGCTTCCATCTTGGTTGAGCAAGGAGACACCTATTTGGATGTGCGGAGTCTCAAAAAACGGGAGCTTAAAACGAAAAGAATGTATCTTAGAAAGGGATTGCAAAAATGAAGCCTATGTATATGAACCCTTTTCAGAGAATTTGTTTGAGCCATTTGAGTGGACTCAAATTTTAGCAACAATGGATGTATGTGTAAATACGTCTATGCCTACTCAATTTTGCAATGAGGACGGCTATGACATAATTCCCATACAAATGATCTCAACCCTTCACATGAAGACGAAATTCAAGAATCCAAGGACTTGATGAAAGCTCCTTTTCAGACCTCTACTATGATGCAACAGATGAGTTGGAAGAACATTCTACCTCAGATGATTGGGGTCAGAAAAAGAACAAGTGAGAGCTAAGCTACTCATGAAAGGAGGAGAGGAAAAGTTCTTTGACTTTCCAAACCAGAGACCGAGAAGACAGAAATGGTATAGAAGAAAAAGAAACACCAGAAACTTGAAAGCTAGACCTATGCCATCAGTCTCCAGTAGAACACAGTTTCTAATGCAGATAGAGGCACATGATTGTGCCAAGGACAAAATCACCGATAGATATCCTTTCTAAAAAAATCCAAAAATATCAAAAACTTCAAGAAAAACGAGAAAGGAAACTCAAGTAAAACCGAAACACCAGGACAAGAACTTGACCATGACACGAGTTGAACGGAAAAAGAAATATCAAGAGTTGGAAAAATCTCTAAAGGAGATATATACAACGGAAATGGAAACCACTGAGGAGAATGGTAAAGATATAATGAGTGTTCCATCACATTACAAGAAATATACTCTCCAAGACTAGAAAATCATAGTCGAACAACCTGTCAGGGAACTACAAAAATAGGGTGAGTCCTATGAAGGACCTGAAAATGCAAAAAAGATAGTTCTGGTCGAACCAGGAGAAGAGCCTAGACATGCCTACATTGCAAACGACCTGACAGAAGAAGAAGAAGAGCTTTTGTTAAGCTTATTGAAAGAATACCAAGATATTTTTGCTTGGTCTTATAAGGATCTCAAAGGTATTGATCCAGAAAACTATCAACATACCATACCCATGAGAGATGATGCAAAACCTAGACAGAGGCCATACACATATAATGAAATAATTGCCACAAATATTAAAGAAGAGATAGAAAAGCTAAAGGAAGCCGAATTCATTTATGAAATCGAACATGTAGATTGGGTTTCTCCAATTGTGGTAGTACCCAAGAAAAATGTAAAATTACGAGTGTGTGTCAATCTCAAAAAAGTGAATGCCACTACCATTAGAGACAACTTTCCTCTTCCAATCACTGAGCATGTTTTAGAACGAGTTGCACGAAAATAATCTTACAGCTTTTTGGATGGATTTTCAGGATACAATCAACTTTTGGTTGACCCCAAGGATTAGCATAAAACTGCCTTTGCAACTGAATGGGGTATTTTTGCCTATCGGGTTATGCCTTTTGGGTTAACTAATGCTCCTCCCACTTTCAAAGATTGATGAGCCATGCTTTTAAAGAATATCTTCGGAATTTATTGGAAGTATATATGGATGATCTATGTGTACATTCATCAATCCAGACTGATCATTTTGAACACCTCAAAAAGGTATTCGAAAAATGTAGATTTTATAGGATTTGCTTAAATCCTGAAAAGTGCACATTTATGGGTAGACAAGGAAAAATTCTTGGATATATAGTGTCTAAAAATGGCATAGCTACTGATATGGATAATATTCATGTTATTGTTGATTTACCTAGACCGACAACAGTCAAAGGGGTTCAAGTCTTCATGGGACATTGTGGATATTACAGACGGTTCATGTACATGTACACTATAATTGCAAAACCCATGTACAACTTGATTACACACTTTGAATGGAATAATGAGTGTGAAGAATCCTTCATGAAGCTTAAGCAAGCACTCACTTTACCTCCAATATTGAAAGCACCAGATTGGAATAATATATTCCACATACACGTAGATGCTTCCAATTTTACCATTGGGTGTATACTAGCTCAACCAGGAGACAAGAAAATTGATTTTCCTATTTCTTATGCTAGCCAAGAGTTGAATATGGCAGAGAAAAACTATACAACCACTGAAAGGGAAGGATTAGGAATGATCTATGCAGTCAAAAAGTATAGACATTACCAATTAGCTAACAAATTTGTGTTCTTTGTGGACCACCAAGCCTTATTGTACTTGGTCAACAAGCCATGCAACACAGGAAGAATAGTGAGATGGCTCATCATTCTTCTGAAATTTGATTTCACTGTAGTTGTGAAAAAGGGCACCACTCATCAAAGAGCAGATCATTTGTCAAGGATTATTTCAAGAGAACCACCTAAAGGAGTAGATGATGATCTACCAAATGCATATCTGTTCTTCGTTGAAATGATACCCCGATGGTCGGAAAATATGGTATCATTGATGACCATAGCTCAAGTGGATTCGCAAATACCACTTCCCATTACAATCAAATTAATTGAGCAATCTTCTATGCATCAATTACTAGCTGGAATGTTGTACAAAAGAAATCAAGATGGAATATTGCTATTGTGCATTAATCGTGAGGAAAAAACCCAATACATAAGTCAAACACATGTTACCATAGTAGAACTTCACTTTGTGGAAGACCAAACTATGCGACGGATCTTGAGACTTGGAGTATTCTGGCCAACTATGAGGGGTGATGTTCATTCATTTGTAAAAATTGTCCTCAATGTCAAAAACAAGCACCCATAACTCATGTGATATTATTCCAAATATCACTTGTGCCTAAGTGGAGTAACTATCTAGTTACTTACTTATCAAGCCAAACATTTCCTGAGGATATGAGTAAACGCCGTCAAAGAGCAATTGAAATTGAAGCAAAAGACTATGCTCTTATTGGAAACCAATTGTATCGAAGAGGTAAGGATCAACATTTGCGTCTTTGTGCAAATGAAGACAAATATATTCCCATAATCGAACAAGCACATGCTAGTTTAGCTGGAGGTCACTTTTTTAATGAGACCACCGAAAGAGCAATCTTAATGGCAGGCATATGGTGGCCAACACTTTTTGCAGATGCCAAAGAATATGTTTGAAGGTGTGATGCATGTCAACGAGCAAAAATTCCAACCCGTGTAGATAGCATGCCCTTAAGACCAATGATGGGGGCTAGAGCTTTCACAAAATGGGAATTAGACTTTGTTGGGCCAATACAGCCACCTGCTTATAGAACCCAAGCTCAATATATCATTGTAGCTACGGACTATTTGACCAAGTGGGCCAAGGCTAAAGCAACTCAAAAGAATGATGCCAGAACCACAGCCGCATTCTTATATGAGTACGTGTTCACAAGATATGGATTGTCAATAGAAATTGTCAGTGATAGGGGAATCCATTTCCTCAATGAGGTAATTGAGTATCTATTTAATGAGTTTATGGTTATCCATAACAAATCGGCTCCCTATCATCCACAAGCAAATGGACAAGCTGAGCATAGAATAAAATTCTTAGCTCGGTATTGACTAAAGTGGTTAGTTCAGGAAGGACAGATTGGGAAATGAATCTCCATGCAGCTCTATGGGCTTACCGAGTTTCATTCAAAACAGCTTTAAATGCTACACCCTTTAACCTTGTTTATGGTCTTGATGCCATACTGCCAATAGAATTTCTATTGCCGACACTAAGGGTAGCTAAGGATCTTGAGTGGACTGGACATGAATTGTTAGAGAGACTTGAAGATTTAGAAAAACTTGATGAACAAAGGCTAACTATTGTGGCTCACATCTATGCACAAAAGCGGAAACAAAAACAGTTTTTTGATTCCCATCTAATTATAAAAATCTTCAAAAAAGGAGACTTAGTTTTAGTCTATTCCCTTAAGCAACACATTCCCAAGTTTAAGAAAAAGTGAAACGGACCGTTCGTCATTGAAGATGTATCTCCAAGTGGAGCAATTAAGTTGTCCACCGTAGATGGTAACCAATGGCTAATTGGATTAGTGGATGTCATTTAAAGAAGTACAATTTGCCACTAACCAATGAATTGCTAGAAAGAATGCATGCAGCAAAACAATGAAAGATAAAATGATAGTAGGTTATTGATGAAGCCCAGAAGAAGCTTGGCTTTGAGTACTCAAACGAAAAGTTGCTCTCAAGCATCAACAAATACCTATTCCCATCAACACTCTGGAACTAGATGACCGACAATGGGAATTACGGAAAGCAGTGTCAATAGATGATAACTGGTTAGATAGAATGGACCTTCGCATCAGAGTATAGCTAAAAAATCATAGCAAAAATGCATTGGTCGATACAGGAGCTCGAGTAAACATAGTCAGTTATCCACGTACAAGAAAGCAACAAGTCAGTCTTTGACAATAGGAATAGCGACTATTAAAGGATGCAACAAGAACCCAACACCAACATTGGAAGTAATAAATTTAAATGTGATAGTACATGGATGTTCATGCCCTGATCAGTTTGTATGCTTACCAAATGAACACATGAATGAAATAATGATTCTTGGAATCTCATGGATGCGAACGTACAAGGCAGTAACAGATTGGGATACCAATCAGTTCAAGCTATCACCTAAAGGTGGACAACTCATTGTTCCAATTGCACCAAGCAAGGAGGAATGGAAAGGAGATAACCAGCAGAGTAAATCATGAAGCAATCAATCTTCTCCATCCTATCGACAAGAAAATGCTACAAGTAGCATGCAAGGAGTCAAGCAAATTTGGGTACCAAAAGCACAGCTTAAAGACAAGGTGATTCAAATTTGGGTGCCCAAAACATCATCTACAATACTCAAGATGGTTCCAAGGTTCAAAACACAAAGAAGAGCATCTCCAATCAGGGAACCTAACACGAAATGGATTTTGAAGAAAAAGGAGCACTTATCTTCTCTGCAAAGTGTAAAACCTCTCAAGCAATGGAGAGTTAAGTCTCAGAAGACTCAACCACATCATTCTAACCCAAGCAAACCAAGATACCAATGGCGGGTAAAAGCTCGACAACAATCACTATTGATACCGACAGCTCAGGAAATTAGTATACCAAAGCATCCTGACGGTACAATAAAGCAAAGAGCACACAAGCTACAAGATTTTTTCTTTGGAAGACAGCAAAACAAAACCTCGTCTCATCAAAAACCCTTGAGTTAATTACTCAAGACCCAACTCTTGCACAGCATAATGGTTTGAACTGTATTGATCTTCAAAGCATGGTAGAGCCAACCCCAAGACTATGCATAGACACGATTTTTCAACCCATGCACACAGTCGTCCCGGAGTACGCCATCTACGAGGGGTGGAAGGGAACGAAGTAATTAAGGGCAATGTCTGAAGAGGGAGGAAAAAGTTTGATGTTAACATGTGATTTTTTACAAAATAATGTAATAATGCCCTTAACAAGTCATCACACGGGAACTTAATTGACAACATCTCCCTGATGAGTGTAAATAGTGTATATACTATGAGAAAATCATCAAAAATAGTCTTTTTCTATTATTTTTCATCATTTTTCTTGATATTGGGACTTAAAAATGGAGAAATCCATTAAAAAACATTAAAGCTATGTTTTTCAATGGATTTTCACTTTGCTTTTTTATCGCATTTTGTTATTTTCTTTGATTTTTTAATAAACATGTCAAAAATTAATAATAAATAAGAGATGAGCTCAAAGGGAAAAACTGAAGATATGCTGATGATCAAAAGGACAAGGCAGACAAGCACAAAAAAAATCATTCGAATCGGCAGATGGAAGCAGGAAGCCTAAATTAGTCTGCCAAGGCCTACTTTTGCAAGATTCTTGCAAAATGAGCTATAGGAATCTGATTGGGAAAATTTTTGAGTCTAACATAGATTTCACAGCCTAGTAGGACTAACAGGGGAATTTGGGAAAAAATGGTTCAAGAAGTCCGACTATAGATATCCAGGGTAGCCTAAAATCACCTCATTTCCACTTGTCGCCCTTGGAGAGAGAGCTTTCTACCTTCTTCGCGCGCTATTGCCGGAGTCCACAGTCGCCCGTTTACAGTGCCGTCTCACACGAGACATGAGGAGTAAGTTCTATACTTATTAATGATCCATTCTGTACCCCATGAAAAAACCCTAGAATCCGAGCAGTGCACGAAGTCCTACGATCAAAAATTGACCATAGCGGCCTGTCAGCTCAAACAAATCGGATGAAACTTGAACTATAGCATGGCCCTACATAATAGAACACTTCTATATCAACAGTTGACCATTCGGCATGGGTCGAGGGGGTCACAAGTAGAAAAGCTAGGTTTTTGGCAGATGCCAAAATTGGATTTTGACTCCATAGACAGCTTGTAGACGGGGTCTATATACAATGTATATGGTCGGTTTCATAAAATCAATCGAGGCAATCTCTTGAAAAGTAGAAAATAGCTCGAAGGCTATAAAGCGTCGAATTTGACATACAAAGTGAAACTGACTCCAAATGGGCCAAAATTGGATGAGTAGCTTCAGGACTATGTAGTAGACAAGTCCATAGCTTCAAAAGTGACTAACCAACTCCACACGCCATGTAGTCACAAAAATCGGTGAATTCAGAGTCGACAAAGCAAGAAGTGATGCTGACAAGACAAAACTTTACCAAATTCAATTTAGGCCCTGTTTTAGGTGTATTGAATATATTTATGTCAAAATTTGTCAAGTTTAGCCAAAAAAGTTAACTGTTGTAAATAATCACGATTATTTACTTTTGCAATTTTTTGGCTTGAAAATGGTACCTTCACGTCACCTATCATTTGTACACACCTATTACATGCCACATTTCAAGTATGAGCCAAATTGATCATTGATAACTTGAAAAATTGCCAAAAAAATGCAAAGAAGTCCTTCCAAACCAAATTTTGAGTTATCTGTCACATTTTTTGATCCAGATCACCTCATATCTCATACACCTCATTTTTTGATCCAGATCACCTTATATCTCATACACAAAGTCTACATCATGCCTAGAACCAAGTTGCACCAAAAAATGTTCATTTTGATGAGGAAGTAAATAATCGCGATTATTTACTTTTTCACCAAGATGGGGGAAATTGCAATTTTGACTTCATGGGACCAAAGCACATGATGTCCTAAGCCCACTAACCAAGTTTGAACAAATTTGGAGCTTAAAATCTCAAAATTCCTTTATATCTACTGTTTCAGAGACTAAAAGCCTAAATCTGGCACCATTTTCACCCTGTGCACTCAAATGAGCCTATAATTTACTCAGAGTATCTAATTGATATATATTTCAAGCCTATGATGCCAAAATTGCAAAAAGTTGGAAAAATTCATCAGCTATAAATAATCACGTTTATTTACTTTTGTTGCAAATTTTTGCTTGGACTTTATGATTTTTGCCTTTACATGTTTTTATGCATCTAGCTGGCATGTTCAAAAATTGATTTGAAGCAAAATGGACCCAATTTGTTAGCAATTCAGACTGAAGGACATTCCAGAGCGGAATTTGCAGAAATTTCCTAATTTTGGCACTCTATTCACTTAATAGGAGCAATGCAAGCTATGGAGAAGGCCAAGAAGAGGGTCTCTCAAAACGAGAAGCTGCAAGAGCTGCCACCCTACCAACTGGACCCTAGTTCAGTAAAGATGGTCAAAGCAACGTACTTGTCCAGGGAACAACTTAAGGAAAACAATACAAGGGTTTTCACAAGCAGGTTTAGAAGTGAAGAAGGACATCAGGTAGAGCTGCAATTACTACCAAAAGAAATCTATGATGTCGCGGAAAATCCTGACACAAAGGAGGCCAACAAGAGGCTCGGCCTTAGAGAATTCTACGACCAAGAACTATGTGGTGTAGAATTTCAAGAAGCCTATGAGCTCCTATCTACAATTAAGGAAGATGGATCAACCCAAATTGCTAACAAGCAAAGGAAGAAAGTCAAAGTAGTCATCACAAAAGAGATTGTGGCCGAGGCTTTGAAGTTGCCCACAGAGGGGATGACAATAAGGGCCCATCTGACAGAAAGACAGCAGGCACTTTCACACAGGAAACTGTTGCAGCAACCTTTGCTGATCTCATCCAGAAGCAAGTGGAAGAACCAACACGGTTATATCATTAACACTTCCACTTTCTAGCAAAGAGACCGCTAAGGTACACAACACCAAATCATGTAGTTGCGACTACAATCACCCAGGTGTTGAAGTGAGGGTAAGATCATGTATCTGGGTGCACTTGAGGTATTGACAAGAATAGCATATCATGCTATTGGCATGGCAGACAATTTCCCGCCTGTCCTAGATCAGAACACATGGATCGTGTTGGCACATCCATCTCCAAGAACCACCCGCTCGACAAAGAGAGTTTACAAATCTGATGAAGAGTCAGCAGAAAGCTCTCATGAATCACATAGCAATGAAAGTTCAGAAAATGAAGAGAAGAGAGCCAGAAGAGAAGAGATGAAGAAAAAATCAATGGTTGCACACCAAGAGGAACCTCAGCAGAAGAAGGCAAGGTTTGAAAGGAAAAAACAAACCTATGAAAGAAGCCGCCAAGCTGCAGGTGAGGGCCCGGCAAGTTGGGCTCCAAGAGATATAAGAGGACCTCAAACCAAGAATCCTACCAGGAAAGAACCAGAAGATTCCAAGGATTCTCTTGAACGTATGTACAAGGAAGTAGAAGCCTTAAGACTAAAAGAAGCTCAAGAAACCAAAAGAAAAGCAAAGGAAGATGCGGCGGAGCAGCAGAGACAAGCTGAAGCGGCCCAACAAAGTAAAGCCCAACACGAACAGGGTGAGATGTCTCCTAGACCATCATTACCATATACAAAACAGGAAGACCAACTTATGTCAAGCCCTCCCCTTCACCACCAGTTAGACCCACTGAGGGCGAGCAAGCCAAAGAGAAGGAGCCTGAACCAGAGGAAACAAGAAGTTTTGAACAACCCAAGGCAACAGAGGCAGAAACCACACCTTCTACCACCACCCAACAGGAAACGGCCGAGGCATCCACGAAGCCTCATGGAGACAAAGCAGCCGAGGCAACCACACAGACTCAAGGAGAGGTAGAAACCCCACCGCAACCACAAGCAACCACTACAGAACAACCCAAGGAACACACAAAAATGGTTGAAACATCCAGACAACCTACAGAGCCTGAAGGTTGGTAGACAAACGATGAAGTCGTCATACAGGTGAATGAATATGCGAAGTAGATGTAGGAGATGACTGACTAAGAAATTGCAAGCATTAGCACTTAGCCACAGTGCTAAAGCTCGAAAACTGGAGATGGTCATTGATTCTCTACAAGGAGAATTAGATGACAGAATGAATGTCATCTCAGATCTACAGAGAAAAATCCAAGAGCTGCGAGCTGCGAGCCGAAGCTGAACAACACTAGCTATAGCAAAAGAGAAGCAATAAAAGGAAATGGAGGAGCTAGGTGAACTTCTCAACAAGTTAACCGATGCCTGTAAGATCAAAGACCAACAGCTGACAGAGGTAACAAATGAGCTCTTAACCACAACTCTGTCAATACAAAAGATCCAAGTGTAGCTCGACGTAGCAAACACATCTCTGCAATATTCAGAGCAAAGGATCAATGATCAGGCAGCTTTCTTGAGACAGATAAGGGAAATTCCCACAGTTGCCTCGATCAAAGGTATCGATAAAGTATATAAGGCATTGGAAAAGAAGAATAAAGATCTTGAACTCGAGTTAAAGCTAGAGCAGTCACAATGAAGAGACCTTGCATTGATGCGGGTACAAAAAGAAGAACAATTGCTCAAGGAGATAACCGAGCTAAAGAGAGTCAATCAGTTGCTGCAAGACGGACAGCCAAAGATGCAAGAAGAAGCTGGTACCTTAGAGCAACCAAGCATTGAAATTCCCTCAGTCTCTTTCGCTGAGATAGAAACACAGCCGATAGGAGGGCTAGGAGGAGAGGAAGATTTCAAGGTACCAGTATAACAGATGTTGAGCAAGTGCCAATGGTCCAGCTCTGTAAAGCTGAAGAAGATGCACTCAAGGAGCAGGTTGCTCAGGAGACAAATGGACAATGGAAAGTAGCGATGGATTGGGAGTTGAGAGTTCTCCATTCAGTCAACATTACTCAACTCATTCCCAACCAAATCAATGCTCAATGGTATCAACAATCATTGCCATATCCTTTGATCAAGGTAGAACTTTTACAAGTCAAAGAAAGATTATACAACAATATGTAGGCAGAAGGTGCAGAGGAAGTCCACCCCAAGTGGAGAAAGAGCTAGCTGAACAAGAATTCAAAATATTTGATTCTATTCACAAGAGCAGCTACAGTCCTTCAGAAAGACCCGACCTTTTGTCTTGTACCACGGGTAAGGACATGGCAAGCACATGAAGCACCAACTAAGAAGCCACCTACATGGCTCAACTATCCAAGATTGCCAGCTCCACAACAAGGAACACCGACGGAGGAATACATGGTGAAAACCCTAACGGGGACCATGACACTCTTCAAAAGTCTCCCTGATCTCTCATGTGCTATGCTCTACAAAATTTTCCGAATGATGCTCACATGCATTGAAGCTTTTCATGAGCCGGAGCAAGCAAAAGCACCGTGGATGTCATTCCTCGAGGGCAATAAGGGTCTTTGCCACGACCTAAGCGGCCAAACTTTCAAAGAAGTCCTTTATGGCTTCTACGCCCAATGCATGTTCTTGCTGTAATATGTTGGCGTTCGAGGAAGCGTTCTATACAGGGTTCTTCACTTGGAGAATGAAGATTTTTGGGCCAGTGATCAGCAACCTAACCTCCAGATTTGTTGGCTACTCAGCCATTGAGCTCAAGAACAGGGTTGCCATGCAGTTCTTGCAAGTTACAGACAAAGAAAGAAAGATCAGATATGAGAAGGCACTCCATGCACTTAAAGACCGCCTCGCCAGTCGTCAACCCAAAGATTACTTCAGTCCATAAAGTTGTGTCAAGGGACGACACATGCGAGGAGGGAGGGAATGTTAGCAGCAAGCTAACTTGGATCACATTTTTTGGAGTTTTCATTGTAAAAACATTTATTATTTTGATGAATCGGGAATATTGTAACTCTTATTTTCCGGATAAACTTTGTAATTGATGAGCCGGGGCTACAAGCTTCCAGATTGTATCAATCTGTCTTTAGTTAGAACTCCTAGATTATTAGTTTTGATCATCAAAAACCTTGGCTAAGGTATAAAAGCCTATTTTTGTAAGTTTTTTTCACGAGTTTTGGATAATAGAAACACAGCATGAGCTAACAGCGCTCACTTCTCTCTTTCTCTCGCTTCCTACTCCCTCCCCAATTGTCACATTGCATTTGTATATGTTGCATTGCAACCGCAGGTAAGAGCTCTACTCATTGACGTAAGCATTTCATGGTAATCCGTAGCTTTGGGTGTCGCCAAGACCCGCGGCCTAATCTCATCATAAGTAGGAATTAAAGCTTTAAAATCAAAAACTAAGTATAGGCAGGGTATTGGGGCATCATTGCTAAGCATTTAGATGCATTTTGGGTCAAAAACGACTGGGTCAAAAACTCACTGTGTTAATAATTGCGATTTTTGCACTTGACCTAAAGTGAGATTTGAGACCATAAGCATGTGTGCTTAGGTCTTATAAACATGTCCCAGAAGTTTCATAACGTTTGGATATCGTTTGATGCTGTAACGGATGTGATTTGTTTGGTAATGAGCGATTAGCTTTTGGTGATTTCAATCATTTGAGTGTAGCTTGAGTTAGATGCGAGTTGTTTGTTGTTTTTCAAGAGATTGACAAACTCTTGTAGCCTCTATGCACTAGTCGAGTCAACTTCATCCCATGGATTGACAATTATATTCGTGGTTCTTGCTATGTCTGCAATAAGATAAGAGTGAGGTTAGACACGCGTCGCACACCGCTCTGGGTCGTCATGCCATTTTGGCACTTAGACGAAGTCGAAATGCAATGAAATGAAAGTGGTTGGTTCACATGGACCATTACAATCATTACAAAATAATTACATCTCAAGGAATTGATCTACTTCTTTGGAGTCAGGATTTACACACAATGTAGCTACACTAGTTTGCAAAAATAATACAGTACAAATGTGGTGTGTGGCTAAGTGTCCGATCAAATGGGTGCCCGTTCAATCAATCCGCCAACACTCCCCCTTCCTAGCTCGTGTCATCCCTTAACATGACCATTTGAAATCAGGTTGTTAGGATTGTCTTCTTCTTGTCTTCAAGGTTGGTGTTTAGCTTGAATTTGCTTTGTAGTTGATGACACTCCCCCCTTCCTTGAGTGGTTCATGTCTCCTGTGTTTTGGTTGATGTGTGTGTAAGACTTCAACTGTCTAGGCAAGTTTTCATCTTGTTGTTCATTCTCCTCTTTGTTGCCACTTTTGGCCATGAAGATGGGTTTTGGTGTTGCATGCATTTGTGGGAACTAAAATTCTTTGGGTTGTTGACTTGATGATGGACCTTTCTCTTTGGTTCCAATGCAATGCGAGTCCTTTGCAAGGTTGCACCAAGTTTGAAGCACGATATGAGCTCCGTATGATGGTTGTTGAGGGCTTCTTGGTGGGCATCAATGTTAAGCTAAATACTAACAAGAAGAGAAACACGTGTTTAGGTGTTCATTCAGAGAAGAATATTTGGTGGTTGGCATATTTTCATATCCCGCATGAGACTCATGAGTCCCTAAAATGGTATTTCAATCACACACCAATTGTTGACGTCATTTGGCTAATAGAAAGGACAAAGATTGCAGGTTTCGGGTTTGTGTACATTCCAAGTTGAGTGGAATTAAGCAGAAGACTTGAAAACTCTCATGTATATTAGGGTGCAAGAAAGGTGCAAATAACCCTCTTTCCATGCATTTATTGCTACCTCAGCAAAGTCTCCATGGGAGCTAAAGGCAAGGGAGAAAAGGCAAGCAAGTCAAAGGGTGGTAAGGGAAAGGGTGGCAAAGTTGCAGTAAACTTTTAAAAGGTGTGCCCACTACACAAACAATGAGTAAAGCACTACAACAATGGTTTCAAGGTATCCTTAGTTGTGACCAAAGTGTACCCTTTAATCGAGACATGGACAATCCAAATTGGGATGCTATTCTATCAATTCCACTCATAAATGTGCATGTGTGCACCCTTCATGCCCCATCTACATGTTCTTGACAAGTTGCTAATGCTCCATATAAATTATGCTTGGAATATGGAGCCTATAGAAAGAAGGGGGGAGTGTATAAGAGAGCTCGAGTCTATTCTATCGGGTATTGGTCTCCATGATGGTATAGCTGAGCTATTGAAGGACAAAAAGGCATTTGGAAGTACACACAATTTTCCTAATAAAATATATATATGGGTGGTAGTAAATCTAGGCATGTGCTTACTCCCAAAGTCCCACTGAGTTTCAGTTGTGGAAAAAGGTGTGTGGCATTACCACCTACAGAGGTAACAAAGCAGCCCTTGGAATTAAGTGCCCTCATGTGTGGCAATTTGTTGATGATATTTTTTCTCTGCTTGAAAAGGCAAACCTAATCTCTGATGAGATCTCCATCTTGAAGTTTGAAATCAATAGTTTCACAGCACAAATGGTTGATGCCTTGGGGGAAACACACATAGCACATTACATGGTGGATTGAACACTTAGTCTCAAGAGTCAAAATGCATATGTGTTTGAACTAATTTTATTTTATTTTTGGTATATTCTTTTTACACATGGTGCATTTTTTCATGACACCTATGGTTCATAGATCATCTAGACTAGCCAAGGAATGGAGTGCTCACACTATCAAGAAAAAGCAATATACTTCAAAATACAAGTCATGGAGATGGAAGGAAAAGGAATCATGCCCTACATGAGATGTTCAATTGGCTCTATACAGTTTTAGTGGGGAGAGAGAGGAAGAAGACTACAGTGCAAAAAGCTCTAAAAAACAGAATAGAAAAAGTAATTAATGTGAGGCAATCACAATCATATCATACTTCAAGTGCAAAAAATCAATTTTGACGATGGTTGGAGACAAAATGACAAAATGACAGACGTTGGGTAGAAAATTGATAATTTTTTGACACTAACCATTTATATTGTAAACATGCCTTATAATGCCAAGTGATTTTTTGACTACACAATCAATGTTTCCCTACATGAAGTGTAACATTTAATGGCCTAGTAACTTGTGTGTAGCGGAAAATAACATGAACATAGTGAGAATTTCATTAGAATAGATTCCAATGAGCATAGCAAGAGTGCTTGGATGGAGAGAGCAACAAAAAGCATAACACCTAGTTAGATAGGCATAAACAATACTTCAAAAGAAAGAGAAATTAAGCTATTGACAATAGTTGAGGACCAGATTTACATGGAGCCTGTCCCCCCTCCAAAAGTCTTTGTATTATAGGTTTCCCCCATCAAGGGAGACATTTTACAATACAATTCTTTGTGTTCCTTCAATAACTAGCTAGTGCAATGAAGATGAAAGCTTCAAGCACTAAGCAAACACTTATAAAACACAAGATCAATTCCCCTCACGGTCTCAGATCCAAGACCTCACATACCTTCGAAGATGGTGAGAGCTAGCGGGGTATGAGAGTAGATTGAGAGGAAGGAGTAGTCTTACGAGAAAGAAGTATATCTCCTCACATAATCACTCATAAAATCTTAGCATAGCTTAGTAATTAGCATGGTAGAGGAGATAAGCATGCATTGAAGCTTGGCTCTTGGTTGGATTTACATCACAAACCCTTGAGTTGTTGGTGTAGGCCTCCCTTCTCACAAGCTTGAAGTAGATGATGAGCTTTCCATTAAAGCTTGAGAAAAGAGAGAGAGAGAGTCTTCTTGCTTCACACATGAGATTTTGTGAGTTTCTGTGTGATAATGCCTTTGAAAAATCAGCCCCCTCTCTCTCTTGGTCGACCCCTCTTGCTAAATCCTCTTGTTGGCTTCCCATTGGACCTCTCCAAGCTTAGCCAATAGGGTTTAAGAAGCATAAGTGATAGTCTTGTGACATGTGTCCCCCTTTCCCTTTTTGTGAGAGCTTTAGGTAATTAAATAATGCAACTAAACTCTCATTGGACCCCTTTGTCTTCTAGCCAATAGGAATCAGGCAAGTCTTCTGGCCAATAGGAATCAGGCAAGCCATTGGGCTGTTGAATGCTCATTGGACCCCTTGGGAGACTGTCTAATAGTCTTCTAGAGAGCTTAATTCTTATTGGTTATTTTATCAAGTGTTTTTAAATGAATTAAACAGATTTACTCTAGCCTAATTCTCGTTGGTCCACCTCTATGGCCATCCAATAGGATTTAAGTGCACCTTGTGGGCAATTGGCCTAGGGAGCTGACATGTGTCCACTATGCCCTTTGTGTAAAGGGGCTTGCATGAGTGTGTGTGTGTGTGTGTGTGTGTGTGTGTGTGTGTGTGTGTGTGTGTGTGTGTGTGTGTGTGTGTGTTTCTCTCTCATGCCCTACCAAAAGGGCTCGCCCCCTTCTATGTAGGAGCTTGCAAAGACTTTTTGGCACACTCTCAAAGCATCCAATTCCACTGAGCTTGATCATTTGGACTTACCTTTGAATTTTGAAACCTTAGCATATTGGAAGTCTTAATGGGTTGAACCCTAAGGTCTTTGGAGCCCATTGTTGCACATTGCTCTTTTGCAGATGGCCCCCCCTTTGGATCCCTATTTTCCCTCCTTTGGATCCTTATTGTGGCCTGTCTGCCAGCTTAACCAATATTCTAGCTTTTTCTCCCCTAGCACTTCCCCATACTAAATGATCAGTTTAACATGAGAAAATCATTTACGAGAATTAGATATTAGTTATATGACATGAAGTTTCGTCTATTTTGAAGTTTTTTAAAATTTTATTAGTTTTATTAATTTTTTATATTTAAAAAAAAAACTTTAAGTACTATATAAGTCAAAACTCACAACTTGAAGTTCATTTCTCATTTGCAAATTCTAGGAGATCCTCTCTACCCCAAACAAGCATGCACTCATATCTTGCACCACATGGATGATACACAAGACCAAGACAATACGCACATCAATGCCATCACCACCACTCACACCATAGTAAATCCGCAACCAATAGCTCAATCTCTTCAAATTCATAACCTCAACCACATGTGGATAACCCAACATCACAACCTGCTTCAGATGGCCAACAGCCTCCCAAACTTCAAATCTAGAGGATCAAACCACCATGGCATAGATTTTTGGTGATCTCCCACCGTTACATCATGCCAACTGCACACCTAAGTTGGATCCCCCACCAATCTCATCTCTACATAGAGCCACACAAGAAACAAGAACAAGTGAAGAAGAATGTTAGGATACGCTATTAAATCAAGAGGTACTGCATGTTTTCAGAGCACTTGACGCTCAAGAAACCACGGCAACTACATCACAAAAATTTGGCCATCGGTTCCAACAAAAGGTGATCAAGGTAATACGAGGTGACCCCATTTCAAAAGCAAAAGAAGCCAAGAGATTGAAGAAAGAGAGAAGAAAGAAAGAGGAAGCTGAGAGAGAAACACAAAGAAAGCAGGAGGCAGAGAGAAGACAAAGGGAGCAGGAGGAGTGGGAGAGAGCAGCGGCCAAGAGAGACCAATGGATAATTAACAAGCATAGGCAAAGGCAGGGAGCTTTAGCCACCCAACAAGCAAAATCTGGGAGCTCTAAGCATTCAATGATTCCCCAGAGAGCAAAACAATGTGCAAAGAAGAAGAAAAACAAGCTTGCACCCGAAGAGCAACGGGCCCAAGAGGAGATGAGGACAAAGTATACAATGACCCTCCTCAATGGACTAGGCAGCTAGCTCCTCCACCACTACCAACAACTTAGAAAAATAGAGATGGAGGCCAAGAATAGTGGCTTTGCGGGAGATGCAAAAGTATTAGAAGAGCATTGAAATGATCATATTGAAAGCGGCCTTTTCTCAAGTGATGAGAGAGATAATGTGTGTTGCTTTATTGGCCCTAGAGGACGCCATCGAGGACATTTTGGTGCAGCTATTTCAAGATGGCATTTCTTGTATGGTGCATGCAAAGCGAGTAACTTTAAAAACACGGATTTAGCTCTAGCAATCAATTTGTAAAATGAAGGGTGCCTACATGAGAATTAGCTTATCTCATGTAACCTCTCTTTATGAGATTTGTAATCTTTTCATATAATATCAATGACTTGGACCCTTCTGCACTCAACTTCAACTTGTGCAAACAAGGCTATTCAGGCCTTGAGCGCATGTCTAAGAGGTCCCTCTAGAATCCTCTCATGCCACTTTGGGCTAACTTCAAAAATCACCGAAAATGCCCCAAACCGCCGGGTCGGGCCGAAAATCGGCGACAGCCATTGATCGTGAATGAAGGAGGAGCGCCTTGGGCACACATTCATGAATTTGCATGGATGATCTTAAAGAGGATGTCAAGTCTCTCCTTGGAGTACCTAAACGTCAAAATCAAACAATTTGCTTGCGTGTAGCGCCAAGCCGACGCTTGTCCTTGATGAGAATCGTTGATGACCCCCTGGAGCCCTGCATGCAAGCCAAGTGCCCCAAATCACCTGGGTTTGGAGTGCCCGTGCGAGGTGGACTCCCCATATACCTCCATGTTGAGGAATGGAGGGGGACACTCCCATTGTTGCCTCTCAAACCCAATCACGCGTCCGTAGTAGTAACCTAGGCAATGAGTTGAGGAAAAAAGTTAGGTCAAGACTATGCCCATTGTCCCTCGTCCCTATCGGGTCCATTGTGCACCTCCCAGAACCAATTCCATGGTTTTTTGAGATTGGACGTTTTCCGTCCACCGTCACCCCTAAGCCTCGAATCAACCGAGGCCTAACATACACCCCCCCTTAGAAAACTCTCATCCTGAGAGTGGCACTGTTGGGGCCGAAAGTTCCATGAGTAACACCTTGGAGGGTGTAGAACTTTGTGCATCTACTTAGGCAAAAAGATGGACTGCTTTTGAGTGCTCTTACCATGAATGGCAGCGACTATGCCATAGCAATCGTGTTGGTTTATTGGCAGAAAGTTGTGAGTACCAAGTCCGCTTGGCACTTTTTGATGGGGCTCATGGATAGGAATTTACATGAGTTGGATAGATCACCTGCTGTGTTGATCCATGCCAAGGAACCTGTCTGTTCTAGAGTCATACCTGAGCTGCCTTAATGATGTAGCACTCATCTTTGATTGTGAGAACCAAGTCACGTTGATTCCCACTTGCTTCTTTGTGAGCCAATTTGGATGTCTTTGTCTCAGTTTCTTCCTGAATGCGACAAAGGTCCACTTCGTGTGAAGTTTGGTTGATTGCATGGGTTCGGGAGTAATGTGCACCAAATAGATTGGCTTGTTTCACATTCCATGGAGACTAGGTGCTTAGTTGCCGAGGCTGTTTTCTACCTCCTGAAGATTGGCCCTTGGACTTTCCTTCTTGAAGCACTTACTCAATTGTTGTTGTAGACCTTGAGTCCTATTGAGCCTTACTTGTAGTTGAAGTAAGGTATGTTACAAAAGTTATCATTTGGCTTATTGAGCACCGACATGGTCCTTTTTTTACCAAATAGATAACGCCCTTCTGATTCCTTCTTTGGCATACAAGCCAAGGTTTTCTTGAGATTGTTGAGGTGCTAGTGTAAACAATCTCGCTGATTCCTTGAAGCTCTGACGTACTTTTGGGACTCGGTTGAACCTGAATGGTAGGATTTGAGTCTTGCAAACTTGAGGGCAAGACTTGAAGTAGGTAACTTGAATAAAGGGAGATGGCCGATCTACCTCTCTTCTTGCTGCCTGCTTTAAGCTTGTCTTGAATTGAGCATGAATGCTCAAATCTAGGTGTTCTACTCTTGAAGAACTTTGACTTGTTCTTCACAAACCTATCTTCATTGGCCTTCAAAGGAAAGTTTGAGAATGACTCATCTCGGGTCTTCATGGTTGTACCTGTAGTTGCTCCTGTTTGAGCCGAGTGTAGGCTTTTTTGATGTCTTTACCTTGAGGGGCTCCTGTCTGAGCCCAAATGTAGGTATCTTTGCTTGATGGGTCTATGTCACCTGCTGAGTTGACATTTCCTTTCCTCTGCTGAAGATGAGCCCACTCTGCTTGGGCTGATTTTGGCTTTGGTTCATGGGCAGTGCTATCCTCTAGGACCGTCACTATGGGAGGCATCACTCAACCTCCGGCCTGCTTGTGAGGGGGCCTTCCTCATGTGGCTCTAGCATTGAGATGTCATTAAGGGGGCTATCCCCAAATCTTTGTGTTGAAAGAGATGCATGGCCCGCCCGCTCACAGGCCTTCATCTTTTCTCTTTCGCACGGTCCCTTCATCTGAAGTACCCGGATTATCTTTGTTGCACGACCCGCCCACTCGCAGGCCTCCGAGTTTGATGGGTGCTTGGTCCACCCCTCTCAATCATCGGCTTCAATGGGATGCACGGTCCACCCATTTGCAGGTACCTAGCTTCGATGTCTTTTGCTCGGTCCACCCAAGTCATTTTGGGTCCCCGACTTCGCTGCTGTTTGGTGCACAATCCACCAGAGTCGTTTTGGTTCCCCAACTTCGCGAATGATAATCTTGACTCTTAGGTATCCTGATGGTCCGCATGCATGTTGACCTTCTTATGTAGATCCTGCTTGCTGCTTGCCATGGAACCTTGATGTAGCATAATATTCCGCAGGCAGTCAATCTTGCTTTTGTTGAAGTTTTGGGGCTTTGGTTGTTGCTTGCATCTTGATTGAGTTGGGGGATATTGCCTTGCTTGGCTCACCCGCTTAACATTGGGGCTAGGATCCAGACTCCTTGCCTTCACCTGCCGATTGAATTATCCTCAAGAGGTACTCTCGACCTCACGTTGATCTAACAGCTTCTACTGACCAATATATGGAGGAGGACCAACTCTTTGACACCTACCTCGTTGATGCTGCTAATGTTTCTGGATGAGGGGGCTATCTAGCCTAACCTCGCTAAGTCCCTCTGGACTACATAATGGGTGACATCTCGTTGTCCCCTAACAGTGAAGAAGCCTTAGCTCTCACTCCTTTTCCCTATACTGCTTTGGAACGGGCCTTGGTCATCTTAGGATATACACTAGCTGGCGGCTGGCTTTCTTGTGTTGTCTTACTTCAAGACACCTCATCTCCAAGTTGTTCCATTCCAATCCAAAGATACTTAGAAGGATGAGCAAACTCGTCCCATTCTGGGTGCTTTGGAACTCACAGCTTCGTTGTGCTTTATTTGATGTTGATACATTTTTTGGTAGCATCCTTGTACCTTTCCTATAGCTTTCCATTAAAGCATCTCTTTGATCCAACTCCAGCTAAGGTTCCCTGCATTTGCATGAGGGTGGAGTATTCCCCGCATACCCTCCATCCAAGGTGCAAACTAATGTTCCGATTTCTCATGGGGGATTTCTCTTGGGTGCCTAGTGAGCTCAACTTAGCTCCACTGTTATGACGACCAAGGTTCCCAAGCCATGGCCACTGAATAACTTTGCTTTCTTTCACCTGTGAATCCTGAGCGTATCATGACATCCAAGCTTGTTTGCAACTTAGGTTCTCAGGCCCTTGTGAACAATTTGCACTTGCCGTCAATGTTCATGTCAAGGATCGCACTCTTTATACATTCTTCATTCCAAAAATCCTTGTGCTTGATGATGTTGTGGTTACATTTTCTAAATGAGGGATAGCCTGTCATGCTATAGGGATCTATGTGCATATGCTTCCCATTCTGAAGATGAGCCACTTTCACTGTGACTTGTAGCCTATGCCACGCAGGCTTGAAGTGCCAATGCTAAAATTCACCTCGTCGTCCATGCTGACTGCGGAGACTGTATCTTTGATTGAGTCGATCGCTTACCTTGAACCGCTCTGCCAAGCCATACCAATACCAGGTTGAAGCTCAATGTTTGATGGTCATGTTTGACTTCGGGTCCGCTTGCCTTCTTCACAAGGTGCTTTTAACGACTCTTGACAAGCCTGATTGATGAGAAATTTCATATCTGAGGGCCGATCCAACTAGTCACTTTTCTTAAATATGCTTAAAATTAATGTCAAAATAACTTAAAATTATAGTTTTTAACAAAATCATGTGACAAAGCATCAAAAGACACCAAGGTTGAAGGCATTCGCGCTCTAATCAAGGAAATTGAACATTTCAATCGAAATATTGAACAACTTAAAAATGAACAAATATGCTCAAAGACGAGATTCAAAACACCATATTCATTAATGGAAGTGAAATTTGCATCAGTTACAAGCTTTTATGAAAGTACATCGCGAAAATGCATTGTCCTCACAAAGAAAGCTCTTCTCTTTTCTGGACTGAACAACCTTGTTATTGATTACAAAGAGATATTGCTTGGGCAATGTATATCAGAGATTGAGATACTCGCAAAGATGACCAAGGTGCCATTCATAATTCGAAGAGATGTCATGCACTACATCATTGTGGATGCATATTTTTTCAGCAACATGAGAGTCTAGTGCCTCCCATTCTCCCATCATTAGCTTCCATCTTCTGTAGGGAAAGACCATTCATAGACTTTTGAACAGCAATTTCTCACCAACAACAGAGCACTTAATTTTATCTCCCTAGTGGTTGACCACCTTGGTCTCCCAACCACAAGGAAGTCGTTCATCGCACTTTCCCCTTTGCAAATCCACATTATTGGTGTCTTGTGAACACTATGCAATCAGAAGATATACACAAACACATGAAGGACATAACCATGTTACCATTGCTTTGGGGGAACCATAGGTGCACTTCACTATTGCATGTAGATCCACCTCAATTCTCCTTTTGGTTGCTACTATCAAGGCAGTATCTAGCGTAGGCTATTCTAGAATTTACAAGGTTGGTGAGTGAACCAGAGAAAGATTACCATACCCATTTGGCCTAGGCGTAACATAAGTATGGTTATACAAAAAATTCCTGTGAGAGGCAAGCTGAGAGGACGGACAACCAGCATAGAGTAATTTGCCAAGGTCAGCATGGATGGCCTCAAAGGTCCCCCTGAAGGACTCTATTGGCTCCCACTCTGCAAAATCTGATGGGAAAACATCTACAAGCATGAACAAGAACTGGAAATCTTGTAGTTATTAAAAGCAACGTATAAGGTGAAAATACAAAAAAGACAATCTTGAAACTTGATAGAGGAGTGAAATTACTGAAGTCGAGGAGCGGAGCGTGGGTCGACTCTCTCACACACACACACACACACAGTGAGCTTACACAGTACAGTACGCAGAGAACTGTTAGAAGGGTTATCTCCCAATACCTTAGTATTCACAAAGTATATGTGAGTATATACAAAGAGTTAGAGGTAAGTGAGTTAGGCGGGCGGCCGGTCATATCCGCACAAGAGGCCACTTGGGCTTTAATTCCAACAACCTCCCACTTAAAGTCCAATGTGGCACTTTAAGTAACTGTAAATCTATGAACATAAATGTACAAAGATTTACATGGCTGCCATCTATCCAATGCCCAATAACTCACGACAATGCACAAAGCCCTCTCCTGGAAGTCCCTTTGTGAGTAGATCAGCAGGATTGTCCTTGGTGTGGATCTTCAGCAGTTGTATCTGCTTGTCTTCAAGTACTTCCCTAATGAAGTGATATTTGACATCAATATGCTTAGTCTTCGAATGGAACACTGGATTCTTTGCCAATTGTATAGCACTTTGACTATCACAATATAACTCTGGCATATCTACTTTGATTCCCAAGTCTGCAACCAATCTACCAAGCCAAATAGCTTCTTTGCATGCCTCATTTGCTGCAACATACTCAGCTTCTGTAGTAGACTGCGTAACACAATCTTGTAATCGAGATCGCCATGATATGGCACCTCCAGCCAATGTAAAGACATAGCCTGATGTAGATCTCCTCTTATCCAAGTCTCCTGCATAATCTGAGTCAGTGTATCCTCTGACACTCAAATCCTGACTACCATAGCATATGCGCATACTCTTTGTATGTTTCAAGTATCTCATGATACCTTTCACTGCCTCCCAATGTTTCTTGCCGGGATTTGACATATATCTGCTAACCACTCCCACTGCAAATGCAATATCCGGACGTGTAGCAATCATTGCATACATCAAACTACCCACTGCAGACGCATATGGAATCTTATCCATTTCAGCCTTTTCTTCCTCAGACACAGGACAATCTTGTTTGCTAAGTTTCACATATGGTGGCAATGGAACACTCAATGCCTTTCCCTTCTCCATATTGAAACGTTGCAAAACCTTGTCTTTGATCTATCTCTCTCAATGCGCATACCAAGTATATGACTTGCCTCACCCATGTCTTTCATGTCAAACGATTTTGCCATCTTTGACTTCAAAGCTGAAATTTCTTCCAAGTGTTTGCCAGCAATCAACATGTCATCCACATACAAAATAAGGATCAGCCAACTGCCATCCTTAGCCTTCTTTGTATATAGACAGTGATCGAACTCACTACGTTTGTAGCCTTGAGAAAGCATAAACTGGTGGAACTTATGGTACCATGCCCTCGGTGATTGTTTTAAGCCATAAAGACTCTTTAACAACTGGCATACCAAATGTTCCATGCCTTTCTCAACAAACCCTTCTGGCTGCTGCATGTAAATTTCCACATCTAAATCACCATGCAAGAACGCTGTCTTGACATCCATTTGGTGCAACACCAAATCCAATATAGCAACCAATGCAAGAAAGCATCTCAATGTAGTCATCTTGACCACTGGAGAGAAGACTTCATCAAAGTCAATGCCTTGTTCTTGCTTAAAGCCCTTGGCAACAAGCCTTGCTTTGTACTTTGGCTGACTATCATGAGCGGTGATCTTATACCTGTAAACCCATTTACAAGGTAGAGCCTTTTTGCCCTGTGGTAATTTAACCAACTTCCATGTCTGGTTTTTATGCAGAGCTGTCATCTCTGACTACATGGCCAACTGCCATTTTTTCGAGTCAACCACTTGTAATGCTTCCTTGTAACAAGATGGTTCTCCGCAATCTGTGAGCATGACATAATTTAGAGATGGCACATAACGATCAGGTGGTTTGGAGACACGCTCAGAACGTCTCACCACAACTGATTCTGCCTCTCTAGCCACTATAGGCTGTTCCTGAGCCTGACCATGCTGTCTTGATGTGCTAGCACTAGGTCCATCTTCCCTGAAGACAACTCTTCTGATCTCCTCTGTCTTCTCTGGCTTAGCGTGAAACTTGGCTTCATTGAAATGCACATCATTGCTACGAATAAGCTTTCTGGACTCAGGATCCCAAAGCCGGTAACCCATCTCGCCCGATTCTCCGTAGCCAAGAAATATACACTTCTTGCTCTTTAGTTCTAAATTTTTCCTGAACTCCTTAGGAATATGGCTATAAGCTTCACAACCAAAGACTCTAAGATGCTTATACGAAGGTGCCTTGCCTGTCCATAGCATCTCGGCCACTCCACTCTTATCCAGAACCCTACTAGGAGACCTGTTGATCAAATGGACTGCTGTAGCCACTGCTTCCGCCCAAAATCCATCAGGCAACTCAGCATTTGACAACATGCTTCTGACCTTCTCTTGTATGGTCCTATTCATACGTTCTGCAACCCCATTCTGTGAAGGATTATATGGTGCAGTAAGTTCCCGCTTAATCCCTTTTGCTTCACAAAAGTCTTGAAAAGCTTTGGAAACGTACTCTCCACCATTGTCAGTTCTCAAGCACTTCAGCTTCTGACCACTCTGATTCTCCACCAGCTGCAAGAATGTCTTAAAGACCTTGAGCACCTCATCCTTGTGCTTCAAGAAGTAAACCCATACTTTGCGAGAATAGTCATCTATGAATGTACAAAAGTACGCTGCTCCCCCTAGTGACAAACTAGGCATTGGTCCGCATAGATCACTGTGTACAAGAGCTAACCGTTCGTCCCTACGATTCCTCTTTGATCTGTGCAGTTCCTGTGTTTGCTTACCATAAACACAATGCTCACAAAACTCGAAATCTTGAAATGAAAAGCCAGGCAAATAACCATAATGAGAAAGTATTTCCATTCCTCTTTTTGACATATGTCCCAACCTACGATGCCACAGTGACACACTTGGCTGCTCAATCACATTAATTACATGGTTTTTAACCTCTGAAACATGTAAAGTGTACAGAGTTCCTGACTTGCTGCCATGTGCTACAGCCATCGAACCTTTGGAGATCTTCCAAGCGCTGTTCCCAAAAACTGTCACATAACCCGCATCATCCAACTTCCCTGTACTAATCAAGCTCTTTCGGATTGTTGGAACATGTCTGACATTCTTGAGCCATAAAGAAGAGCCATTCTGAAACTTCAACTGCACATCTCCCACTCCAAGTATGTCACAAACCTGCTCATTGCCAAGTCTGACATAATCTTTAGTAGCTACATATGATGTAAACCACTCTTTGTGCGGAGAAACATGTAAAGATGCCCCTGAGTTGATAATCCAATCACTCATAGCATGTCCATCCTCTGCAGTCAAGAAAACAGAATCAAGATTGCTTGTAAGGAAGATGTCACCAGCTGCTATACCAGAATCACTGTCTGAACCAGATCCTGTGACATTCACCTGTTCAATCTTCACTGAACTCTTCTTTTCATCTTGCTCAGAACTCTTTGTTTTTCCTTTTTCTTGTTTCCACTTCGTACAGTCTCGCTTCATGTGACCCTTCTTGCCACAATGGTAGCATTCTATGTCATCCTTTGACTTCGAATCACGAGACTTACTTCGGTTTTGTGCCTTCTTACCCTTCTTCTCTTTAAACTGTTGTCTCCCTCGAACGACCAAAGCACTATTGCCTTTGCCTTTGTCAATGTTCTTCCTGTTCACTTCCTCTGTGAGCAAGCTGCCTTCTACATTGGCACTTGTAAGACCTTCTGGCGCGACAGAATTACTTAACGATGTACGAAAAGTATCCCAACTGTCTGGCAAAGTGATTAAGAGAAACATAGCCTTCACTGAATCTGGAAAGACTATCTCCTGTGCTGTTAACTGGCTGAAAATTGTGTGAAATTCATTCAGATGATTTGACATGGCTGTCCCTTCCTTCATCTTCAAATCCACCAATTTCTTGAGCTAGTAAATCTGAGAAGCAGCACTTTGTTTCTCGTACATACCACATAGCTTTTGCCATACGCCATACGCTGTAGTCTCTTCTGCTACGTTGAAGTAAACATTTTCTGCCAGTGTCAGCATGATTGTGGAACAAGCTAACTCGTCAAGCTCTTCCCACTCATCTTCAGCCATACCTTCTGGTCTCTCCCCTTTGAGCTTCAGTGGCTTCACTTGTTTTTTCTGCACCAAAACCTGCCAAATCTGCTTCTTCCAGAATGGAAAGTTTGTGCCATCCAGCTTCTTTATGTTGTAAAGAGTCTCACTTTGAGAAGATGCCATATCTGCCAAACTGCTTACTCCTGAGAAAAATCCGGCAGAGTTTCCCGTGTAAATTGGCCTCTGTACACATTAAACAAGCTGTAATCAACAAGCTGAACACCTCTCCTCAGGAACTGTCAGTATTTTGAAAATTTTTGACAGAGTCTCCCCTGTAAACTGAGCTCTGGGAACCAAAAGATAGCTCAAAAAACAATCATAAATAGCTGACCAGTGACAAATCTAAAAAATCTATGTAATATGCTGTCTTGTAAGCATACACTGTCTCCTCTCTGGGCGATGACAGAACCTGTATCTGTCTCAAGACTGAACCCTGAACAATGCCTCAACGGCCTGACGCATAAGATGCAATCCAGTGTCTACACAAAGTCATACATCCTAAGGGATAAAAGTTGCCGAAGAGGATGCGTGTAGAGGGGAACTCCAGCAACCTAATCCACCTCACACTGGGTAACCCAGCCCCCAGTGCTTGGCTTCAAAAAACCTCACACACGACCCTCTTAGATGGCTCAGCAAACTGCCCAGAACTAGCATACATCCTATAATAGACCAATCACTGTCCTATGACCGCTGCGGCGGTCTGTCTGCTAGCGTGACTCACAACTAGCAGACCCACAATCACAGTACATCAATCTACAATACATGCCAGTGGTGTCAAGCCGTCGTATGGCCACACCTCCCCTGGAACCTGGCAAGCACAAGAAGTAGCAATGCAGACTGCAATATATATATCTGATGATATATATGTGTACCTGGTCTATAGATGATGCTCTGAAGACTAATAAGTGATGTATGTCGATGCCGATATTGATGTCGACCACCTCCTGCTTGCCAATCTACACAAGACGGATTTCTTTGTGGCTGAAATCTATCTTCTGCTGTAGTGCTCAGAACGAAATTCTGAGGGCATAAACGGCTTCGAAAGGGGGGTAAAACTCCAGGTCACCTACTCGAAAACGCTCCCGGAACGCCGAGTGTGAATTTTCGAACTCCGGATCCAGAATCTGCCGAAAAAGTGCGCGCGCGCGATTGCGCAAAACCGCACTGAACCAAGGCTCTGATACCAATTGAAGTCGAGGAGCGGAGCGTGGGTCGACTCTCTCTCTCACACACACACACACACACAGTGAGCTTACACAGTACAGTACGCAGAGAACTCTGTTAGAAGGGTTATCTCCCAATACCTTAGTATTCACAAAGTATATGTGAGTATATACAAAGAGTTAGAGGTAAGTGAGTTAGGCGGGCGGGCGGCCATATCCGCATAAGAGGCCACTTGGGCTTTAATCCCAACAATTACAGCTTGCAAAAAATCTCAATAAAGCCAATGATGTCTCTAGCTTCAATTGTGAAGCAACATACACATGTTGCACCTTCGCAAGACGCTTATTATCTTGGGTTTTCTTGAACTCCATGATTCTTCCCGTCTAGTGGTTTCCCAAGAAGCTATGTATCTCCTTGAGACCTTGTGCACACCTCTTGATCTGGGTTGCATTGTCACCCACATCAACCATTTGTAGTCGACTGTCACCCAACATCCACTATCGTCTTGTACATTGCTGCAAGAAATGGAGCCAATTACACTCCTAGGTCATCGAGTACCTGATGATTCCATGAAGAATAGCAGCACAACTTGCACACAGACACTTATGATTAATCTATGCACATATATCTGCATAAAGAGCAAGCTTAGAATGTACACAAAGACGATCAATTCCACTTACTGCTATGATGTTCCACTTGCAAGTTGACTAAATGGGAAAGATGATGAAAAGAAGTTATAGAGGGAAGTAGATCCACTCTAGAGAGCTTAATAGAGAAGGAGAAAACCTATTGAGGAATGAAAAAAGGAAGTTCTAGTAGAAGGATATGTTGTGGATCTTCAACTTTAGGTAGAGGTGTGTAGTGAGGTTCATAGAGCAATGGAGAGCTTCAGTAGGAGTTAAGCTTGAGGAGAATGCAGCAAGCTTGAGGAGGAAAAGGAGGTTCAAACTTCTGCTGCACAGCTCTTTGGAGGTAAAAGTGACATTGAGAAAAGAGATGCAACTTGCAAGGTGGAGTGAAGAGAAGTGAGAGATGGTACAATAGAGAGAGAGGGAGGGAATGATCGGTACGTTTTTGGAGAGACCCCCGATTAGGAGAGAGGGGGAGAAATTGGAAACCACTAGAGAGAGAGAAAGGACTGATTTTTACCCCCACTTTTCAGAGAAAAGTTTAGTTTTTTGAATTTATCAAAGATTTTCTCTTTATATTTTAAAAAAGAGTACAAGTTTGACCACTCACTTTTAGGCCCTGCCATACCCACCATTGCATTCCACATGCCATCCACACATTTTCCCATTCCATAATCTCCTTTTTAATCCCATGCCAAATAAAAAGGCCCCCTTAGACCACATTCCCTTCCTAATGCCATGTACAAGTATCTTGATTGCTTGCATATGCACCAATTGTATGGTTTGTTAGCTTGTGCAGATGTTTGGATAACCACTTGGATCAATTTTCTACACTTCTATTTGTACCTCATCCTTGAGCTTTCAATACCTAGCTCCATTGAAATATGTAAATATCTGGGAGTTCTTTGGATCTGGCTTTACTTTATTCAAAAGGATCTTAGGTCTTGTGTTCCTTTTACTACTCATCAGATACCTATAGCCTTCTAAATCTGCATATAAAACCTTATCTCCACTTGTGTATGTGCTATTGCTACTGAGGACTGGCTTTAGTTCACTTGAATTATAAGCTCAACTCGAGTCCATGTTGTGCTTGGTTTATAAAAACTATCTCGAAGCAAATTTTGTTGTTCCCCAATGGGATTTTCTTGATTTTTGGGCTGACAAGACTGCTTGTGCCAATGCCATTTTGGTAGTTGGTTGCTCGTCAAAATCACAAGAGTTGGGTAACTCTAGCTCGCATGCATCAAAGTTGATTGTAATCCTTTGAAACAATGAAGTTAAACATTCATTAGCTTAATCTACAATCAAATGTGAATTGTGTCTCTAGTCGTCCAATTTTAAGCCCAATTTGCAATACAATGACTGTACTCACAAATTGGTGGTCATCGGCATGGTCACTTTTAGCTCGGTTGGCCTTCCTTGACTGGTTGCAATGCTTTTTCTAGAATTTTAAGCCAAATTTGCAATACAATGATTGCACTCGCAAATTTATGGTCGGCACAATCACTTTTAACTCAACTAGTCTTCCTTGACTAATTGCGATGCTTTTTCCAAAATTATGGTAGAACAAAGATGTTATTCGCCGAAATTATTTTTAGCTGACTTTTGAAGATTCCCCTAATTCTAGCTCAAGCTTCAAAGCTTTGGCGGTGTTTACATTAAAACTCTACCAATTATCTTCAAAAGTAAACGAAAATCCCAACCCTGCTTTGCATTTTTAGCCCGTTATACGAGTACACGCTTGGCCAAGATTTACTAAAAATCAATAATCATATTTGGGGTTTTGGGTGATCTTTTCAGTTGATACCGTTTCAACGGGTTTTTCGATCACTCATTTTTAAGCAAATTCCGTTCGCTTGTCTCGACAAAAATTTTGGATTTGTTTACCGGCTCATGGCTCGCGACCGCATCTTGGTTCCGTGTTCTTTTCTTTTTTTCTGACTTCTTCCTCTGTGGTGTCACCTCCATGAATTTATTTTGCACCTCCTTTTTGTTTCTTTTTGAAAAAATAATATTTTTATTTATTTTTTGTGAATTTTATGATTTTCTTTGAGATTTTTTTGACTTTTTATGAACTTTTAAGATTTTATGATTTTTTTGGTTTATTGTATTTTTTTAATAAATTTTTGGAGATTTTTGGGATTTTTAAAGGAACTTTTTGAGAATCTTTTTCAATTTTTTGTGGTTTCAATTGATTTTCCTTTTTTATTTTTTGCACTTTTTTAATAGATTCTTTGCATTTTTCTAATTTTTAATTAAATTTTTCTTTTTTTTAGGGTGAATTTTCTATATTTTATTTTTTGAAATTTCTTTACATTTTTTTTTATTGATTCTTTAGCTATTTTGTTGTTGTTGTTGTTTTAGTGTTTACAAATCCAAAATGAAATTATAAAGCATCTCAAGATGCGACATTCTGGACAAGAAGCTCCTCAAGCAGTTTTTGTGCTTTCTCTAGCGTACCACATTTGGCATACATATCCACCAAAGCACCACCAAGAACAACATCTTTCTCCAACCCTTGACTAAGCAAGCTACTTGTGAATTCTCTCTTGATGTGAGGGTCTTGCATAAGTTGAAAATAGCACACTCCTTATCAAGAATGCTCTATGCTAGCATACATTTGATAGAGATATCGAGCAAAGCATTGGCAAGCAAATCATGATTCTTCAGCAGGCCCTGAGTAGCAAGCTCATCATGAATTGTATGACCCATGTAAAGGTCTTGGATAAATCCACAAGCCTTTAAGGTGCATAGATTATTGCAATGAAGAAAGGCTTTCCATTCATAGATTGTTAAAAACAGCCTCCAGTTATAAACTCAATACAAGAGACCACACCCCAGAGAGGTTGCATATCAAGAACTTTATGTGCTTTTTTCAAGGCACCAAATTTGGCATACATATTGACCTTGGCTTTGCATCCTGGTAAAATAGCCCTGAGCATCACTGTCACAACCACGTTAAGCATAACTTGTAAACGAGAATGGATGTCTATCTAGAACCTTATGTGCTTTCATGAAGGCACCACAGGCAACATACATATACTAGTCAAAGTTGAATCCATTTAGAGAAAATCCACATCCTTGAATCAGCATATGGTAGCGCATAACGTCCTTGCCATAGTCATGTTTAGCAAATCATGCAGTCAAGATGTTGCAAGTGATGACAATCTAGGCAAGGTGTAAGCATAGGTGATTGCATTTGGAGAAAGGAAGTTTCGTCATGTTTGGTTAATAAAGCCCATAGTTTCCTTGCCAAATCTATGTTTGGCATATTTTGCAATCAAGATGCAAGTATAGATGATTGCATTTGCAGAAAGGATTTTCTTTTGCATGATGCCCACAGCTTCCTTGCCAAATCCCTGTTAATTTTGCAATCAACACACTTCAAGAGACGACATTTTGGATAGAAAAAGCTCATCAATGTGTTTATGTGCTTTCATATGCGCACCACATTTCGCATACACATTCATCAAGAACTTTTGTAAGGTAAACACATTTAGCATACATTCTTGCCAGGCACAACTTGTTTCTCCAAAAGCCCCTGACCAGCTATCTCATCATGAATTCTCTCACTTGTGTGAAGATCTTGCATAAGGCCACATGCATTCAAGGTGCAAGCATAGGTGATTGCCTTCGGAGAAAGGCCTCCTCTTCGCATCTGGGCAAAACAGTCAAAAGTGTTCCTGCGCATACAACATGCTCCACGAGATATCCCAAAGAGGACGCCCATCAAGTACATGTTCTGAAGGAATTGATTTGACATACAAATTGATCAAAGCACTTCCAAGCAAAAAATATTTCTCCAACAGCCCCTGATCACAGACCTTGTAGGTGCAAGCAGAGGTGAATGCAGATGGAAAGTGACCTTCCATTCGCATGTAGTTAAAACAACATGGAGCTTACTTACATAGCAATGTTGGGCATATTTTGCAAACAACACATTCCAAGTGAGAGCATGCCTTTTTGTACTTCCATGATGGCACCACATTTGGCATACATATGGACCCGCACATTCCCAAGGAGCACATAGTTTTGCAATAGCCCATGACTAGCCAGTTGATTGTGAATTCTCTCACCCATGTTGTGGTCTTGCATAAGAACACAATCCCTCAAGGTGCAAACATAGCTGATTGAATTTGGAGAAAGGCATTCCCATTGCATCTGGTTACAACAGCCCAAAGGTTCCTCAACCCAACCTGCAACAAATGCATACTTTTTCAACAATCCCTGACTTGCAAGATCATCGTAAAGTCTCTCAGTCATGTGAAGGTGCAAGCATGGGCAACTACATGTGGAGAGAGACTTCCCTTCACATCCACTAAAAATAACCCACAACTTCTATGTTGTTTTCATGTTGGGCATATCTTGCAATCAACACGTTCTAAGTGATGGCATTCTCGACAAGATGGTCGCTAAGAAGTCCTCGTGCTTTCTTGAGGGTACCACACGAGGAAGTTCAGGCATAAAAAGGTGTTGACCTTGCCAGGCACAGCTTGTTTCTTTAAAAGCCCTTGACCAACAATCTCATCGTGAATTCTCTCACTTGTGTGAAGATCTTGCATAAGGCCACATGCGTTCAAGGTGCAAGCATAGATGATTGCCTTTGGAGAAAGGCCTCCTCTTCACATGTGGGTAAAATAGATAAGAATGTCCTTGCCACATGCATTTTGGGTTATCTTGCATATAGCATGCTCCAAGAGATGACATCCCAAAGAGGATGCCCATCAAGTAGATTTTTTAGGGGAACCGCACTTGACATACAATATAGTTGTGAATATTTGTGCCCATGTCAACATCTTTACGTAGAGCCACATGCCTTCAAGATGCATGCATAGGTGATTGCATCTGGAGAGAGGCCCTCGCTTTGTATCTTCTAAAAACAGACTAGAGCTTTCTAGCCTTGCCCCTGGGGGGGGGGGGGGGGGGGGGGGGGGGGGGATCTTGCAATCAGTGCATTCCGAGAGTCCACACTTCAGACACAAAACTCCTCGAGCACTTGCATAGAGCCACATGCCTTCAAGATGTACGCATAGCCTTCAAGATGAAAGAATGGGTGACTGAATTTGGAGAGATACACTTGCTTTTCATCCAATGGAAACACCATAGAGCTTTTTAGACTGCTCTCATTGCGTACATTCTGCAATCAGTGCATTCCAAGAAACAACATTCCAGACACGAAGCTCCTCAAGAACCACATTTGGCATACATATCAACCAAGGAAATGCCAAACACAACATCTGATCTCAACGGCCTTTGACTAACAATATAATTGTGCCCATATCAGCATCTTGCATAGAGACACATGCCTTCAAGGTACATGTGTGGGTGATTGCATCTGGAGAGAGACACTCGCTTTGCATACATATCGATGGAGACAATGCCAAGTATGAAATCTTTTTTCAACAGCCTCTAACTAATACTATAATTGTAGATTTTTGTGCCCATATTAGCATCTTGCCTAGAGCCACATGCCTTCAAGATGCATGCGTGGGTAATTGCATCTGAGGAGAGGCCCTCGCTTTGCATTTGCTAAAAAGAGACTAGAGCTTTCTAGCCCTGCCATGTGGGGAAAATCTTGCAATCAGTGCATTCCAAGAGTCCACACTTTGGACAAGAAGCTCCTTGAGCACTTGCATGTCTTCAAGATGTAAGCATGCCTTCAAGACGAAAGTATAGGTGATTGAATTTGGACAGATGCGCTCGCTTTGCACCCGTTGATTTCTCAAGCGCACCACATTTGGCATACATATGGCCCATGCATTGCCAAGCAGCTGTGACTAAATTTGGAGAGATCCATTTGCTTTGCACCTATTGAATTTCTCATGCGCACCACATTTGGCATATATATGGACCAACGCATTTCCAAGCAGCACATGTTCTGCAACAACCCATGACTTGCAAACATAGTTGAATGCAGATGGAAAGAGACCTTGATTTGCATGTAGTGATGATAGTTGACCAACACATCGATCAAAGAAGCACTATCTCTCCAATAGCCCAATTGGAATACGCCCACCCATGTGAAGGTCTTGCATAAGGCCACATGCCTTCAAGGTGAGAGAATAGGTGATTGCACCTAGAAAGAGGCCTTCCCTTTGCATATCTTCCATTTGCATATGGTGACAATAGCACACTGCAACAAGTTTTTCTTTTTTGATTGGACAGAAAGCCTATGCTTAGGGAAATGAGCTCTGCCAAGTTAGTAGGATACATAGTGAGCTCCACAATTGTACGTTACTACAAAAAGTACGCGAGCAACCCACTTTTACTGCTTCTGAGCCTTCCTCTGTTATTTTCCATTGGGTATAACCCAAGATGTGATGCATATGGAAAGTCTTTGCTTAGAAAACTTGCCAACGCCAACAAAACTGTGAGGCAGCAATAAATCGATGACTTGTAGGTACCCTCATGTATCGATAAAGAAGCAAAAATCTTCAGGGACTTGCAGATTTGAAAGAGATGTGAAACGTCAAGACTCGTGTTGAAATGCGGCAAGAAGCTCATGAGAGTTCTCTTGATTGCAGTATATGCCAACATGGCTATGGCAACGACCTCTCGGTTATTTTGCGTTTGACTCCTCTTCCCTAGATTCGTTCGCGGATTTGTCACTTTGTGAACACAAAATCAGTGAACGAAGCAGATGTTGAGGAGAAGAGAGAGAAGGAGGTTACCAACCAACCCATGTGCAGACTGTGGAGAAGGTAACTACGCACGAGACATGATTTGCTAATGTGAGTGCTTGATAAACAAGTGATAAAATCACCAGGCCTGCCAGGCATGATAAAAATTTCTTTTTGACATGCAATTTTTCAAGCCCCCTTTCATGCTTTGTGTAATGCAATCAACTTATATAATTTGTCATATATAACATTAACTTAAAGATATAAATACAAAAAATGACAGGCAATTTTGAGATTGTTTTGATAGGCAAAATATCCCTTGACAAAAAAAAAGGCATATTTTAGGCCTTGATCTAAAGCTAGATCCCACTTTAAAATCACTACATCTCTAAGCTTTTTGAAAAATACCATAAGCACAGAGAATTGAATTAAAAAAGCACCCTTAAGCTCTACACGCTAAACTTTAGATCCCTATGCTCTACACCCCACTTTAAAAATTCTACATTTTTAAGCTCTAGAGCCCTTTTTACAAATTTAAAACTGTAGATCCTTAACACTAGGTTGGTAACCTAACAGGACATAAAAGTGTCCTTTTAGGGTTTTGAAAAAAACCTCCAAAACCATAGTAGATCCACTCATTTTGTAAAATCCTTTCATGAGGTTATAGTTCAAGGCCTACTAGACATGTAAAAAATAAGAAACTTGTAAAATTTCTCATCTTTTGGTCACACCAAGCCTCCAAAGTTGATGGACAAGTACATTTTCATCAAAACAGTCATTTCTTACGTTTTGTTGCATAAAAATAAGATTAGGGATTTTTGTAGGACTTGAGATAAATTCCCTAGTTAACTTCAATGGGTTGGTGACTAGAACATATGATTGCTTCTCACTCACTATTTTTTGTTTTTCCAAAAGAAATAGGTATAAAAAAGTTGAATTTTTACCATTCTGCAAACCTATCATCAAAGTTTCTATAGCCACGCTCAATACAAATAATATATGCATGTTTTCTTAGTTCCCTATTGTTATTTAGGTTCATAAGGAGCCATGGAGCATGTCAAAAGAATATTACATCTCTTACCAAGGGGAATCTTGGGGACAAAGATGAAGTGCTAAATACAGCAAACATGAAAAATCTGGGTTCAACATTATGAGTTGTAGAATCCCATAGAAGCTATTCAATATCTAGCCAAATTTGATCCTTATGACTAGATATGGTTACTACCTACAAAATGCATGTAGTTGTCACAAGAAACTAACAATATTGAAAATGATATACTTGATATACTAGAATGTTTCATTTTCTTCTATAATTGAAAAAATCAACCATCGTTGTCTAGTATGCAAAATAGGATATTAGGTGCCCCAAAACTCAAGGAATATTAGCTTTATGTTACAATGTGTGACATAGAAAATCAAAACTGCATTTGGATATCATGAAAGCCACCAAAAAAATCATAGAAGAGCTAAAATTGGCTAAAAAACAGGATTTGACAATTTTTGTAATTTGGTCATAACTTATAACTTTAACATTTATTTCTCCCTAGAAGCATCAGGACATGTTGAGGACTACTAAAGATAGTTCTCTAGCATTATAGACCTCACAAACATGAATTCTAGAGTGGTATAGTTGCAAAAAGTTGAAAAAAGCCCAAAACAGGACCCGTTTTTTCACACAGTTTAGTTTGTGAAATGTTGTGCAAGGACAAGGTTAAGGATGGAATTGATATTCCAAAAAAATGTCGAGTTTTTTTCAGCTCATGAGACAACTTTCTAGATAGATAGCACCTCAAAATCCATTTTGAAACTCTTGACATAATTCAAGGAAAATGGTCACTTAACAGGACATAAAAGTGTCCCATTACCAACCTAGTGTTAAGTTGTAAATCCCACTTTAAAAGCTTTGAAGTTCTAAGTTCTAAAATTCTAGCATCTTTGGGTGACCCCCCTACTTCTGGATCCATGTAACATTTTCACTTTCTTTAATTCAAAGTTTTACCTTCGAATAAAAAAAAACTCTAGATCCTCATTGGATCAATGGAGACCTTACTTTAAAAGTTCTACATCTTTAAGTTCTAAACTTAGCTTTAAAATCTCTAAAAATGACAATAAAAAATCTTTAAAGGTTAAAGCCCTAAATGATAAATTCCTTCCATAAAGTTTTAACTAACAAAAATGACAACTTTAATCTATTACCTCAAGTTTCAAGGGGTGAACTAAATTCTCAAAATGAAAAGGTGGATAAAGAACTTCTCAAATTTCAAAATGAAAAGGTGACTCTTGGGATTTGTGGAGCCTCTAAGGCTTTATCATTTAACATGTAAGGCTATCAACGTTTCATGCTTCCAAAGGCATTATGCAACCCAAAATCTTTTCCTTGATATATGAGAGTTCATTTCATATTTAAAAACTCAAGACATGTCCATCATTAGATTTAAACAATTCATTTCAATGAGTACCCACTATCTTATTTCAACCAATCAACATTTTTGACCTATCAAAAAATGCTTTAAAAAATAACTCAACCTTTTTCTTATTTTAGTCTCAAAAAGAGAAGGCAACGCTATAGCCTTGCCCTTTGGGCAAGCCAAAAAAGGTTGGGGTGTAAAGCGGATGTTGATGTATGCTATTGAAGTAAAAATCATTTAAATTTATCAAGGAAAACTTATCTTACCTCTGTTGGGCATTGACGAGGAGTTACCGCTGACGTCAATGGCTTATTTGCACTGCAGAGCGAGGGGAGAAAGGAAGCGAGCGAGCAGTTAGGATGCATCCTTGTGACGTGCCACAAGAGGAGAAGAGAGAGAGAGTGGAAGAGTAGGTGTTGCACTATCAATGAGAGAGAGAGAGAGAGAGAGAGAGAGAGAGAGAGAGAAAGAGAGAGTATTTTGACGTCTTAGGAAATTATTCCAAGAAACCTTAAAGATCTATCCGACAAGGAGAGTTGAACTCAAGACCTGTTATTCAAGAGGGAAATGGCATAACCAATCTACCACACTTGGGTGAGAGAGAGAGAGAGAGAGAGAGAGAGAGAGAGAGAGAGAGAGAGAGGAGTCTTGAGATGGTCCACAACGCACTGAGCATTGGGAGAGAAAGAGAGATATTGACGGTCATTTGTGGGACCTTGCAAATGGAGCAATGAGCGCGTGCGCACACACACACACACAGAGAAAGATAGAGTTTTGAGGTTGGGTGTTGGAGAGACAGACAGACACACACACACACACACACACACACACACACACACACACACAGAGACCATGGCAGTCGACACACAGGCAACTAGAGAGGGATTGAGTGAGAATAGTGGTGTGTGTGTGTGTGTGTGTGTGTTATCTTTTACCAAAGCGTCGAAAGGCCTCTTATTAAGTGTGTGTGTGTGTGTGGATGTGGAATAAGCATAATTTTGTCCAAGAGTGGGGAGGAAAGAGAAAGATAATAAGCCCGCTTTCTTCCAAGGGGAAGGTCTTCTTTTAATTCAAATTTTTATGAACCTTAGTCACACAAGAGGAAGTTCTCACCAAAGCGGCTCATCAAAATCGAGTTTTCATCCAAGTCAGATACTTACCTAAAATTCGTCAAATATTGTTGCAACTTTGCCGGATCACACACCAAAACTCGTGAACAATCCCCGGCTTGTGTTGGATAAAATTTTGAATTTCAATTTTTTAAATCACCAAAAATACCAAAATTGGCCCAAAAATCTAAACATCACATGGAAATTCCACAAAATTGCACAGAAAAAATTCCTTAAAACTTTCATAAACCTTTAAAAATCATCAACAATCATAGTCAAGCACTTTTGACACGTACAAGCAAGCTAAAAATAGCATTTTTAAACCAAAAATCTCAATTAAAACAAAATCACCAAAATGGTCCTCGAAAATAGCAAAACGCTCAAAACTCAACTTTGAGGGTACAAAAGCGCTCCAAATCATGCCTAATCATGCAGACAAAATATCTCATCGAGATTGCAATCTATCAAATTTTTACGGAATTAATTGAAAATTGATGCAAAAATTAGCAAAACGTTGCCAAAGTTTTACAAAAAGTATCCAAAAAATACATGAAAATTTTATGAAAATTCTCCACACTCAGATGAATGGTGCAACCATTTCAAATCTCAATTACCATATCGATTCAATTGCCAATTAATTTTACCAATGAAAATCAAATCTAAGCAATTAAATCCAAAAAATTAGGTAAAAAATTAGCATAAGTGGTGTATGTAAAACCCTATTTTTAGCTCAAAAATGTAGCAACTAATCATTACACACATCAAATTTTCACTCAAACCTCAAATTAATCATGTACATTAATCAACTTGTATGCGTGCGTGCGTGCACACACACACACACACACACTTAAATGATTGGCAGTTTTCACCAATTTCTAGGTGCGCACACACAAGCTTTGATCTTGTCAAAATTGTTATTTATGCACATTCAAGGTTAAGAAAAATTATACATTACGACGGCATGTAGATGTACAAATCAAAAGATCAAAATCACAAACTTGATAAAGACTATGCATATTGCACAAATCTTGAATCCAATGGCACCATCCGATTTTCTATTACACAATGTGTAGGCCAATTTCATCGAAGCTCCAAGCCCTAATCTTGCATTCCAAAATCAACAATTGGTTAAGTAATTAGCACAAATTGGCATTGTTAGAATGCAATTCAAGCCTCTTACTAGGCAAATATCAAAGCATAAGCACAAAATGTTAGTCCAATTAGTAGAAAACCAGTGTGTAAGCTAGCAAAAATTAGTGATATTAGCAAGGGGTTAGTGAGAAACTAGAGTGTGTAGGCACACAATTAGCAAGATATGGTATCAAATTAGGGGAAATTGAACACATTTCCATAAGTACGAACATCCAAAATCCACAAAAAACAGTTACACAAACAAAATTAGCGAAGAAAATTGTGAGGAAACTTATTTGACTATGCCATAATTAAACTAGTGTAGGCCATCGATCCTTGGCAATGGTGCCAAATGTTGGGGGTACCATTGTAGCATAGCTCCAATGACCAACACATAAATGTCAATTTGGAGTGATGAGATACCTAGCTAGGACATGGAAACACTCACATGATTAGTGAGCTATCATGGAAACATGAACGGTGACTCTACGAGGTGAGATTCTCGGCCTATGGAGGAGTTAAGCCACAATGATTGGCTATCTCCACATCCACTTCTCTTCACCTCAAATCAACCCAATCACACACAGTAACAATTGCAACAAAACACACATCATTAATCTCATCATGCAACACTCTAATCACAAGTGCACACACATAGATCTATCGAGCATCCACACTCTAATCAAACCTACATACACAAAAAGAATAGAGAAAAATAACATAAAATTAGAGCAACATTAATCACTAATCAGTTAAGAGAAACAAAAATATTGCATGTCTCGGACTTGTCATTAGTTACAATACCATCTACTGGTATTTTCTAATCTTGGGTGAATGGTTAACCGTTTAAGTATGATTTAAAAGTGTGTTGCTTAGTATATGTTTTGGTTCTGCGGGCTGGAGGTGGCGAGCATGTCCAAATTCTGCATCTAGGCTTGGACAAAACAGAGGAAGACTTGAAAAATGCTTTGTTGAGCAATGTCAGGCCTCATGTGGTGGAAAAGTGTCTGATGTTGATGCGAGGTGGGTCGGCCTCTAATTCATTTGTGAACTCATCTATTCTTTTCCTACCATCAAAGGTGCTTGTGTATGGGCTATTTAAAAACAGAGGTGCGTGATTGGAACAAGATGGAAGCATGCCATTTTGGACAACTCGCACAACTTGCATTGGCAACTGCCGATGACAGAGGTGTGTTTGTGGTTGTTTGTTCGTCAGATAGTTATGGTATGGTGCATGATTTAGCATCTGCTTTTGGTTGGCAAGAAGAACACTTGAATGTGGTTGTGTGTAGACACCAGTGTGCAAGACAAAGAGTAGAACCATGTACACGTTGTTGGTGTCAGCTATGAGAAAAGAGTAGACTTGGACTTCAGAGGCCATTGAAATTCCATCAGATGATGCTTGGTACGATTCGTTGCAAGAGGATGATTGGACACAAGTAGAGGATGGGACACCGATGTGAGGTATGGTCCATCTATCATTGGCTCCAAGTGTATTTTTCATTTGTCATGTAAGTAAATCTTGTTACAAATATTTGTTATGTAGGCGGCATGGAATGTGGACATTGGTTCCTTTGGCAATTGTTTGCACAATACACTGATGAGAACGATGTTATTGTTCAATACGGAGGTGATTGCGGTGCATTGGCCTTAATGGGTACCTAGATGGGACATATGATGACAGTATTTGAGAGCAATGAGGATGTCTCCAACAAACTAAACAATGTTTTAGAGATGCAAGCTCATCGATTGTGAGAAATTCAAGAGAGAGACAAGAGACTGGCAGATGAGGTCGAGCATTCCCTAAAAGCAGCATCTCTTGTGGAGCCGCATTCAGACATTGTGGAACTGGATCCACCGGCCCATCCCATATAGTAGATTTGTAACAAGATACCTCAAATTATGTATAAGATGCTATTTGTGGTCTTCCACTGTATGCGCATGCTTTGAACATTCTGAGAATAAATAGATGTGTTTCGTTTGCTCGCAAATACTTGTAAAGATGACTTTTGCTAGTTGTCATAAACCAAATCATTTACTTTTTGTTCTCACTTGTATGTTATTTAATTCTAAAGAGCTACATGTGTTTTTGGCTACTTTGTAAGCTTAGTTAAGCACTATGGTTGTCCTGAGTAGGTGCTATGTAGAGCAGAAAGAGAGCTTTTTCGTCTATTTGACTCAATCAATGAAACGAGAATAGAGAAAGCTTTTTTGAAGAAATAATCAATTGCTCTTTAAAAAAAAAAACAAGCTTCCTCAAAAGATTTCTCATAAATCTTCCTCCAATCCCCTACTCCATCCAAAGAAGGCAAAGGATATTTCTCTTTTAAGATGGTCACAATCTGAAAAATTCAGCAAGCAAGTAAGTTATTAAGTAAAATAGCAGTAAGACCTTCGTCACATATTGGAGCTTCAAAATATACTAGCTAAGTTCTAACACTCTTCAACCTGTTAGATATTTTCATCAACATGCATAATTCGAGAATATAATTCCATCTTTAAGCTCATCTTTGAATATTTGGATTTGGCACCAAAAAGAGTCTCTAATTCTATCCAAACATCGCTCCAAAGATGCGATGTCATCTAAATAATGAATAAAATTGTCTTCTAGAGAAGTCAGATTGATCCAAGTGCTGCAGCTTGATGGCACTCCAAAGATTTTTTCGTATGAGGTATCCCTTGATTTGATATGCCATGTGTGAAAAACGGATCCATCAAACTTGTCAATTTTGGATGCCATAATTGAATCTCCAAAACAAAAAACTTGATGACGATGATTATTTGAGCACTACACTGCATGAGGAGGAATCTCCACAAGGTGAGTTGCTCTTTATAACTACTCAAAGATAGGAGTCGTGGCACATGGGCCTTCAGAATTCTTGACTTATGCTTTGCCTAAAACCACTGCTTGGATATTGTTTCGGAATGCTAGGTTAACAACCACTTGGGGCTTCAATGCCTTGCACCACCACTTTTTCTTGCTACAAATGTCACGAAATTAGCATTTTCCCCTCTACTACTTTGCGACTTTGATGCACCATCTAGTCGACACTGTTGTAAAAACAAGAGCAAGGGGCATCTCTATAGCAATGTCTCCCAATCAATAGCACTCAAGACACAAATTCAACACTACAATCCATATCAAAGGAACTCTCACAACACCACAACTCAAAGGTAAAAGTGATCCCTTGGGAATTTACAAGCACACGTCCACCCAAAAGACCACCTTGGAAACTAGGAAGCATCTACCCTAACATGGATTTACAGCACATGCCAACCAATGCACTTGAAGAAAAGAGCTTCCCCTTTCACCAAAATCCTATTTACAACCACAATTTCAAAGCATATATACACTACAAAACATGCGAGCTTCCACAACTTACTCTTCATCAAACTACCTATGGGCTACCATATCCTCTACCCTCCTGTGGGAAACAAACCGTATCTCCCAAACCACAACTTCAAAAGGAATTATTTCAAACCTCAAAAATTCTTGTTTTTTTACAACAAAGTCTCTGAAAACCACAAATTTCAAATCTATGCATCTCTATGTGCAAAATCAGTGCAAACAGCAAGCTGCCCTAGCTTGATTACACATAGGAAAGGCTAGTCGAGGGCAAAAACCTGCATCAAAAAGCATGAAGAAGACACAACGACAAAAAAATTACAAATTTATGATATTTTGTCGAAATTTTTTATGTTTGTACATGATTTTTAGTTATATACGAGTGACACTTAAAAAACCTCACTCACGAGCACTAATCTAGTAGCTGGTGCTACACTAGCAACTTGCACATGTGCTTGCTAAAGCAAGCTAAAAGCCCACAAAAAGAAATCCTACACACCCTTTTGACACACGACATCATGTCCATAGGTACAAATTTACAAAAAATGGGGTGTCCAAAATGCGCGGAACAACGTCAAGCACATGCAACCTGTTAGATGGCGTTTTGAAATGCCCTTGGGATGGGTTGCACCATGGTGCTACTTGGTACTCATTGTCTTTGCCACCAACTGGAGACATGGTTTTGATATGCTGGTGCAATAGAGCAAAGGCTTCACCACCGTCTTGAGCTTCTTGCAAAACCTGCAATGTTTTAGAATGCTGATGCAAGAAATCCGTGTAGCCCTCTTGCCGGCCACTACCACTGTAGTGCAACACGTTTTGAGTTTGTGCAAAACTGTCGCCCTATAGCCACACCTGGTCTCTAATACCACTATTGAGAACATTGTGGCTATGGTAGGTGTTGTTGATGGAAAGCCATGTGAGAGGGTGTGAGCGGGCAGAAAAGAGAGAGGGGTCAACGGGCAGAGAACACAAAACAATATATTTTGATTGATGAGGCTTTTACAATATATAACCTAAACTTAAATATCAATAACCACTGAAGTGTGCATGCTAAAAGAGTAATGTGTGTGTGTGTGTGTGTGTGTGTGTGTGTTTACCACAAGTGAAGTTCCCACAGGTGTGACAAAGTGAGTAGAAGGGCACGTGGATGGGAATGAGGGCATAGAACATTCATTTGCCTCTTCAGAAGTCCCAAATGATGCTAAATATCCATGTTCATACTCTCATACTTTGGACTCTTCCACTTCTTCTTATAATCAAAGTTACTATTTTTGAAAAGGGAATGGTCATGACTCTGATTATAAGAGGTTGGATTGCAAAACCCTTTTTTAATCAATATTTAGCTCTTTTCAAGCTCTACAATTTTGTATAAGAAGCTAAAAGCTGAATATGATACTCGGGGGGTTCACCTTTAAGAAACTATTCATATAACATGGGTATTTAAAAAACCCCTTTGCTTACCTGCTTAAGTTAATAAAATGACCCCTTTTTCTTAAAAAACTTATGGGTTTTCCTCTAAAATCAATAAAAAGCCCCCTTTTGTTAATATGATCCTGTTAAAATTGTAAAAATTGGGCAATTAAAAAACCCATTCATTTGTACTCACGTGACAACTTACATATCTAAAAGGTGAACCTCGCGAGATATGATATTACACAGGTCTTCTAATGGGATTATCAGAGAGAATCTCAAATTTCAAAAACCTCTACTACTATGCTATGGAGTTTCTTTTTGTCAAACTCATAACCAAAGCCAGGTTATTCTCAGCACATTTGATTTATTTATCCTTTGGGCATTGACAAGGGGGGATTCTGCCCAGGAAAAATTAAATTGCACACAAATTTTAAAATCTTGAAGGTTGTTCTCTTTATTTTTCCTTTTAAACGAAAAAACGGATCGGTTCGAACCCTTGCCCTTGCGATATACTGGTTTCGCCTTGTTAGAATAAAAGTATAGCTGTAGCTGTTGAGAAGCCTGAGGAAGAATCGTGCGTTGTCTTCCCTCGAGCTGTTCAAGTATGCAAGCTGCTTTGCAGCGCCAATATGAACTCTACCAGCAGAAGCAACAACAGCAATGGCAATCTTCTCATCACCAACCCCAGACTCTCGAAGAAGTCAGGACTCTCTGGATTGGAGACCTCCAGTACTGGATGGAGGAGAACTACATTCATTCCTGCTTCGCTCACACTAACGAGGTAAGCTTCAAGGATGTCACTCTTTCTTTGTTCCTCAACGGACTGGTTACTGTTGTTCCATGTGTGTGTGTGTGTGTGTGAGAGAGAGAGAGAGAGAGAGAGAGAGAGAGAGAGAGAGAGGTTTTGGTAATGTTGATGTTCTAAGAAGAAAACGGATGTATAAAACGAGCATGGTGCCATAGTTAACCTGTCAATGGCTTGATAACATGCACTTGCAATCAAGGAACAAACACACGTTTAACGCCAACATTTGTACAAAGTAGTCGACGTGTAATTGTCAACATTTGTTCAAAACAGTCTAGATACAATTGTGTTGCACTCTTTTGGCTGAGAATTTTTCAAATTGACATCGTGAGATGGAGTTGATTCTCGATGGGAGAGGGGTTATGCATACCTCCAAGGTACTCAGGCTCCGAAGGTGGGATTTCATCTTATGTCCGTGCACGAGGTGTGCAAGCTTGGCATGGAGGTGATTTTGCCAAAGGATGAGGTATCCATTTGGGATCGTGCGTCCGGCACGGAGGTCAAGAGGGGCTCAATGGAGAACGGACTCTACAGGCTCCTTGCTCTTTCTTCAGCAATCAAGATATCTGCAAGTTATCTTTGGCATTACAGATCCTGTCATTTAAACAATGATGCTCTTTGGCTTGCTTTTGTGAGCAGATGCTTACAGGCTTACCAAATGTTGGGAGTAAGCATGGGAAATACATTACTTGCATTTGTGGGAAGCAACATCGAGAAATATTCAGAGGCTTGCTACACGCTGAGCCATTGCAGTTTTGGAGTTGGTTCACACTGACCTTTGCGGACCTATGTAGACTCCTTTCCTCGGCAAGGCTCTCTATTTCATGTTGCTGGTGGACAATTTAAGCTGCTTTTCTTGGGTATATTTTCTGCACCACAAGTATGAGGCATTTGGCCTCTTCAAGAATTGGCACGCTTTTGTGGAGAAGGAGAGTAATAAAGTGTTGAAGACTATTCAGTTGGACAAAGGGAGTTTATCTCCAAAGCATTTATTCAGTTTTGTGCGGACAATGGCATCAAGGGAGAGCTTGTGAAAGGAGCGGAGGAATAAGACAATGGTTGAAATGGCACGGACCATGCTTGAGCGTTGAGACTTGCCAAAGTCTTTATGAGCGGAGGGAGTTGCGATGGCATTTCATACCATAAAATGATCTCCAACCTCTTCAGTTTCAAGCATGACCCCGTCCGAAGCTTATTCTGGTAAGAAGCCTCATGTCTCCCATTTTCGGATATTTGGGATGGATGCATACGTCCAAGTACCGAAGGAGCAGAGGGGGAAGTTTGACCCAAGTCCAGGAGAATGTTTTTGTCGGCTACAGTTCTCTTTTCGAGGGATATCTACTCTATGATCGAGAGAAGAAGGATGTTGTACTCAGCCATAATGTTGCCTTCGAGGAGTGTTTACCTTCAGAGGAGGCTTCCACTCCCAAGTATTCCACGATGACCCTTGATTTGCCGATACTTGGAGACCCAGATTATGTTTTGCCTCTTAACGAATCGTCTTCTCCAAACCTTGTCCCTCAAGCTATGGAGGAGGATGCACCCATTTCAGATGGTGCAGATGAGAGCGGTTCTCATCATAGTGTAGAGTTAGAGCTAGATATACCAGTAGCTCCTCCCCTAAGGAGCAAGTTAGACAAGTTACCGAAGTGGCTGTTGGAGACCTTGCGAGACGTAGCGACTTCAGATTTTCCACCGACTTCGATTTGCTGAGGTGGATGAGACTTTATTAGAGTTGAAGTATGCTTTGATGTCGATAGTGATCAGGGACAGAGATCCTTTGACAGTTGAGGAGGCGCTTTCACAACCGAAGTGGAAGCTGGCCATGCAGAAAGAACTTGATTTCATCAAGAAGAACAACACTTGGGAAGTTGGTTTTGCGGCCTGCCAAGGGGAAGGTGATTGGTGTTAAATCGGTGTACAAGACCAAGTACCAATCTGATGGTTATTTGGACAAGCACAAACGACGGCTCGTTGCCAAGGGCTTTTCTCAGAGAAAGGGTGTGTACTATGATGAGACCTTTGCCAAGGATGACTACCATTCAGACAGTTTTTACCCTTGTGGCCTTTTTCGGGTGGCCGGTTTTTGAGATGGATGTAGTTTCGGCTTGTCTCAACGGTGACTTAGAGAAGGAGGTGTATGTGGAGCAACCTCCAGGGTTCGAGGATCCAGATTTAACAGACATGGTTTGTAGGTTGCTAAAGGCTCTCTATGGCTTGAAGCAAGCCTCTCGAGTGTGGTACCAGAAGATAGATTCTTTCTTTTTATGACAGTCCTTTGGACGTTCTTGTGTCGGACCAGATTTATACATTTACAGTGAGGGAGGACCGGTGACTCTTGTTATCCTCTATGTGGACAATCTTGTGATCACAGGTAGCCATGTTGAGCACATCCGCAGTACTATGGAGACCTCGACAAAGGAGTTTGAGATGACAGGTCTTGGCTTGCTTCATTACTTTCTAGGATTGGAGATATGGCAGATAGAGAGGGGACATCTCTCTCAGGAGCGCTATATCTAAGAGTTGCGGTCTCACATCGATGACGTGGCATGAGCACGACACCCTGGCAAGACCAGAGGACATGTTGTACGGATAGTAGGATGATGTGACAGAAACTGTACGGACAACAGACAATACAGATTTTTGAAATATACGCTGACAGCCTGACGTGGCAGCAAAACATACGGATTTCCGGAATATGCGCTAGCAGGCTGCTGATGTGGCTCTTGTACGGAATTCCGCAATTTGAGTTACTTGCTTTTTATGGCAGATTTTAGACTAGATGCTTTTTGAGTTGACTGCTTTTGAGTTTGCTGCTCTTGGGGCATCCCTTGTAAGAATAAATAGACCCAAGGGGTCTCACTCTTTAGAGCAGTTGGACATAGAGTCTGAGAGTAGAGGACCCCTCCGGTGTTGTACTTTGCTCAATTGTTAATATAAAAATAAATACCGAAAGGAGCGCCAGTTTTTGGGGCCAATACCTCTCAAAGGGGCACAGAACTACGCCGGGCCGTGTCGACTCAAATTCTAAAGTTGTAAAGTATTTTATGTGATTCTCTCGTGTGTCGTGTCCGATTCTCGACTTGGGTGCTCAAGTCTGTGACAATGCTGTGATACCATTGTTATAGGCTTGGGCCAGTATGAACTAAGTGTGTGATTTGTGAACTGCATGGAAATTCCCCAGGATGAATTTGATCTATGTATGAAATTAACGTTTTTTGGAAGAACTTGCTAGTTGTGTGCACATAATAGATGAAAATCGAGAATGAAACGATGACAAATTCGGAGCAATGATAGCTCCAGAGTGAACCTGATAACGAAAACAATCATGAATTTTGAATTATGAGGAATGATTCAGTGGAACTGTCGTGAGTGCATCAAGAGTTCGCGTGGGATGAGATGGCCACACAACTAGGACTGAATGATTGAAACACTATGTTCAGTATGGACTCAATGTCTGATTGATGGATTGGGATCCTTGGAAATGATTACTCGCACATGACTGTGCATGAGTGCAGATGGAATGGTCGACCAGATGATTGCAGCATTTCGGTCTCGAGAAATCTATGGACATGATCGCAATATGGGATTAGTTAATTCGACATCAGTGAGATCTGGGATGGATCTAGATGCGATCACTAAATACGTTGCTTGGAATCATGGTCCTAGATCGGAAGGAATTCCCTGGACATGATCGCAATATGGGATTAGCTAATCCGACATCACTGAGGTCCAGTGCGGATCTAGATGCGATTGCTAAATACATTGCCAGGAATCATGGTCCTAGACTCTATGTAGTACGTTTTGAATGTGATGTGATGTGATGGGACTATTGTCTTTGTACAAGTGCCGGATTTGTGTCGTCTAGTGCGTCGGTACTTAAGTGTCAGTGTCTACTAAACTGGTTCATGGCTTATGTTTGATTTTGCAAGCATAATCGAGGGCGATTACAATTCTTTCAAGAGGGGGTTATGTCACAAATTGATGACGTGGCATGATCACCCGACGCGCTGCACAGACAGTAGGATGATGTGGCAAAAACTGTACGGACAACAGACAATACGGATTTTTGAAATATGCGTTGACACGCTGACGTGGCAATAGACAATACTGGTTTTGGGAATATGTGCTGGCATGCTATTGACCTGGTTGCTGTACGGAATTCCGCAAATTGCGTTGCTTTTTATGACAGATTTTAGACCAGATGCTTTTTGAGTTGATTGCTTTTGGGGCATCCCTTGTAAGAATAAATAGATCCAAGGGGTCTCACTCTTCAGAGCATCTAGATGCAGAGTCTGAGAGCAGAGGACCCCTCGGGTGTTGTACTTTGCTCAATTGTAAATATAAAAATACTCTAGTCTTTGCACCTTCTTCAGGAAGCATGCCAGAGAATGAGCCCTAACCTCATATTTAAAGGCCCTTGGCGTGAAAAGCAGTTACAGTGAAAAGCCTCCAAAACTCAAAAGCTTCTTGTCCAAAAGCAATGCTAAAAAGCTGCCAGCATGTTTTGCCGAATTTCGTACAACTGCCACGTCAGCAGTCAGCGCAAAACGCGAAGCGTCCGTACAACTACCACGTCATCAGTTTTTGCGTGAGTGTGTGTGGGTCCTGCTTTATTTTACTTTCTTTATGTCACTAGGGCCCCATCGGGCGGGGTCCCCATAAGTTTTCTTCTTAGGGTTTAGGCCCCTCGGCCAGGATCTGCAAGTTGGTTCCATTCTTCAGGGCTTTGACATGTCAGCAGTTTGTGACACCGTGTTGACTCAAATTTTAAACTTGTGAAGTATTTAAAGTGATTCTCTCGTGCGTCGTGCTTGATTCTCAACTTGGGGTGCCCAAGCCTGTGACATGTTGGAAACATTTGGTATGATTGAGTGTAAACCTTTCTCAACCCCTATGGATCCCAGAAGTTGCCACAGTATGGCCCCTCAGATGTAGCAGATGCTACAAAGTATCGGAAACTGGTCGGTTCTCTTATTTGGGTTCCCGACACCCGATTTGATGTCATTTTCCCGGTTGGCCTTCTCAGTTCTTTCATGTAGAGACTTGCCAAGTCACATTTGGAGTAGGCTCTTTGGGCTCTGCGGTATTTAAGGCGACCAAGTCATTAGGCATTCACTATGCGACTGGAGGTACATACTCAAAAATCATTCTACGAGGAGGGAGTGATTCAGATTGGGATGGAGATCCAGATGGACGACAATTGACTTCAGGTTACACCTTTATTTTGGCTTAGTAGTAGTTTCATGGAGCAGTAACAAAAAGGCGACAATTGCCTTATTCTCCACAGAGGTAGAGTATAGGGCTCTTTGGAGTGCTACACGTGAGTCAGTGTGGTTACAGAGTCTACTTACGGAGATGGGCTTTCCCTAGCTGACGACCATGATGTCTTCTGACAACCAGAGTTGTATAGCCATTGCGAGGAATCCGGTGTTCCATGCCCGTACTCTTCCACAGGCCACATTTTCCTCTCATGCTAACTCCCTTGGGCTTGTTTCCCGTTTAGGAGACGAGAGGGGGTGTTAGAGTTCAGATTTCTATCTGGTGGTGGCTCCATTATCTCCCAGGAGTAGATTAGGGAGTGAGGGCTGTTTTGTGGATGTGCGCGGTTGTATTTGAGGGCTTATTTGAGGTAGACGTACGTTTCTCGGTGATGCACTCCACGGTGTTGACCACCCCGTAGGCCGGCATGAGGCGGGATCCTCGTTCGTAGGGTTTCTTGGGGTCAAAGTCTTGAGGCTTCTGCATTTCTGCTACTAAATACGTGTATCAGATCACTTTTAATGAGTTTACTTATTTATTAGCATTTTTAGCCATTTTCCCAGGTTCGTGGGGTTTTCCAAGCAGGTAGGGCAATCCTGCAAATTGCCTATATATGCCCCTCCCCCCCCCTCCTCAACTTTTGGCATGTTGTTCAATGTAGAGATCCAACATTTGGACTCTCTCTCTCTCTCTCTCTCTCTCTCTCTCTCTCTCTCTCTCTCTCTCTTTCTCTCTCTAGCGTTTTTAGCTCGCTAGCGTTTTGCAGTGTGCGGCCACTCTCTAGCGTTTTCTCTCTCCACCAACGATCTCTCGTGTTTTTCTTCAGCGATCTCATCTTCTCTCTCTAGCGCTCCCTCTCCTCTACATGTACATCCTACACGGTGTTTGTGCTTGCAGGTGATTGCGATGCTTGTACGGTGGGCGGTTCGTGCTAGGAGCTTGTGTACGAGGAGATCTATTGCGATAGATCCAAGATCCGTTGGCTGCTCGGTCTTGAGAGGAGGTGGGCGGTTCGTGCTAGGAGCTTGTGTACGAGGAGATCTATTGCGATAGATCCAAGATCCATTGGTTGCCTGGTCCTGAGAGGAGGTTTGCTCGTGGTTGCAGACGAGATCATCATCCGATTCACTCTTTTCCACACACCTTCACTCTACGGGTGCGACTCTTAGCCCAATGGTTGCAGCTCTTTGCCGAAAGGATGTGTCTTTACGTCTAAAGTCATGTCTCTTCACCAAGAGACATGCCTTTTCACTAGTGACTCTTCAATTCCCTACATAAGGAGCCTATTGTACTCAGTTTCAAACAATCATCAATAAATCAGACATAGAGTCTTCTAAGTCTTGTTTCTGAGTTCAGTTCAAGTTTCTTAAGTCTTAATCATGTTTTTAGCATTGGTCTTGTCCATAATCGTGAAGAATATAAGACTCACCAAGATGCAACCTAACAAAGCATACCCTCTTTGCACTCTTTCAATGGCGCTGCAAGTCCTTGTTGATTAGGGCATCTAGCATTCTCTGCTTTCATATGGTGAAATTTGTGCCATCAAATTTCGTAATGAAGTAATCTTCTTGTTGCTAAATTGGCTTTATCTGATAGAAAAAATAATTCTAAAGGAATTATTAGATTTATAAGTGAGAGGGTTTTCTCGCTTGGAACACCAGGAAAAATAATTCTAAATGAATTATTGGAATTTTTAAGTAAGAGGGTTTTTCTCACTGGAGACATCCGAGTACAGAGTATTCCTAGTGCGTCATTCAGAGTAATGACGAGAGCTCTGTGAGAGGGAATATCTGTAAGGCCACCAGGAACGAGTACTTCTGATGCGTCAGATCGGATGGGTGACAGGGAGCATCGGGAAGAAGTATTCGACCATCCGGGAACGGACATCTCTGATGCGTCATAGGATGGGTGACAGAGAGCATCGCGAAGGAGATTGTACTGTAAGTTCGGTAGGAAAGGACTAGGTGATGGGTATTCCTGATGTGTCACAAGGTGGGTGACAGGTGCATCGAAAAGGGGATATCCATAGTCGAGAGGAAATTCCGAACTGTGCTAGAATTGTGCACAAGAAAAAGCAAGTACTTGAATGAAGATGGGTTTAGAGGAAACTTTGAGGAAAAACGGATGCTTTTTGAGAAAGCGGGTTGCTTTTTGGGAAAGCAGATGCTTTCTCGCGAGGAAGTCTATGTCTGCATTGCAACTGTGCATGTGTTTGCAACCGGGGACGTTGGAAAGGGGGAAGTGGGAAAACCACCAACACATAAACTCGATGCCTCTCTATAGCCCAGTGATCTCACAGCACCCCTATCCCCTAGTAAACACACACCATGATACACAATCTGCAAACAATTACTGTCCAAGCCCGTTCCCAACCATCCCAGACTATACACACACAGTTGCAAAGCATACCTTCACGGCTCCCATCTACAATCTTTACACGGACACATAGGGTTGGGATGTGTCACGTGACATCCCCTCCTTTTCAAAGTGAGGTAGTGATACAGAACTGTATGGCGTCGAGGGAGATCGCCAACAGCATCCGGAATCCTGGAAGGGACTCTTCGTCGGCCCACTCTGCTGTGTGGGTCGTGCAGTACTTGAACTTCATAAAGGTCTTCAACGCTTGCTTCTTTGGGCCGTGCCGAAAGCAACACAAAGTCTTCTGTATCTCCTTCCTTGCTTCAACTTCATCGAGAGTCGTGCTTCTTTCGTCTTCAAGATTCTCCATGGCTGAAAATTCCTGAAACCATCTTCAACACAAAACCATGAACATACCCATTGCATGTAAAGTGAAGGAAAAAAATCTTGTTTTCTCTAAAGACTCTGTATGCAATGTAGATGAACAAATAGATGAAGTGACAACCCGTTCATCAACCACATGCAAACAATGAGATCGAATCTTTTCTGTTTGATCGAAATCAATCAACGGTGGCAAATCACAATGGAAATGCCCATGCTTGGTGCTCATACTATCAGGTGCTCTTTCGGAAACTGTGTCATGCCAAGGAAGAGACATGGAATGCGACTTCCTTACATACAAACTTTTCAGCTTTTCATGAATAATCCGCATACATTCGTGCTTATCCATGAGAGAAACGTGCTAAACATACAATATGTCATGCCTAGGAAAAGGGATCACATAACGATGTTGACTAAAATACAGGAAATCTTCACGAATGAAACCCTCGAACAATGCGTGCGTATCAATCATGCAAACACATAATAGTTCCTGTGATGGTTCTTTGGACCAAGGCTCGAGAGCCAAGATCGCTTCTTCGGGATCTATCGAATCTTCTTGTGGGGGATCTGTGGACCTCGACTCGAAAGCCAAGATCGATTCTTGGTGATTGATCAAATCTACAACGAGGTTAGCTTCGCTAGGAAAAGCATCCACCAACACACTATCCTTGTGAACAATCACATCATCTTCATGCAATTCATCATGCTTGTGAGAAATCACATCTTGATCATGCAAATCATCATGCTTGTCATTGTCATCCAAATCATCATGCTTCACACAATCATGCAAATTCTGTGTGTCATGCTTTGGAGAAGAAGAGACTGAGAGAGTCTTCTTTTCCTGAATTTCTTGCATCGGTGTCGACACATGAGAAAAGAGTCGCAACATCTCTTGCATTCGTGCTTTGTTCTCGCGATAAAATTCTGCTTGTCTTGCTTTGTTCGCTCGATTAAATTCTGCTTCTCTTGCTTTGGCTTCCAAGCGTGCTTGCTCGTTCTCGCGCGCTATGGCTGCCATTCTTTCTTGGTACTTACGCTCGATGGCTGCGATTCTTTCTTCGCTTTCTAACTTCCTGTCCATCATCCTCTTGTCGAAAGCCTCCATAGGAGTTAGTGCAATCCTTGTCGTAGATAGAAAAGGGGGAGGGTCGGAAAAACCTCCTGGTGGGGAAAATTCTTCTTCGCCTCTCTCATGCTCATCACCTCCAAGCGAAGTATCCATTCCGCTTCGAGCGATGACCATTCTGCAATCGTGGGTTCTTGTGGGTTCTTGTGTTCTTAAGTCCACGACGGACTTGGGTTCTTGGGGGTCTTGAGTTCTTAATTTCACGAGGAACTTGGGTTCTTGAGGGTCTTGGGTTCTGAAGTTCACGAGGAACTTGGGTTCTTGAGGATCTTGAGGTTTTCTTTTGCTTGCAAATCGCGTTGGAGAAGGATCTTCTCTTCACCCGAGTTCTACCCTTTTCTGCGGGGGCACCCCTTGGCGGCCTTGCGCTCACACCAAGGTTTCTTTTTCCCACCTCACGTAAATTGGCTGGCCGCTAAGTGCACGGTCCGCTCTCAATGAGTGAAAAGAGACACAAGGGGAGCTGGACAAGCCCTTCTTTCTTGGGATTCCTGTCACTCTTCAACAAAACACGATTAGGAATCGCCACGCCCAAGTAAATTGGGTTTTGTGTGATTGCAACAAGCAAAAAAAATTATTGTGGTTCTTGTGGTTCTTTCCTTGAGTAATGCAGAACACTTCCAAAGCTCTGATACCAATGTTAGGTGCAGCGGAATGAATGTTGTATTTTCTGAAGATTAGTGATCTTTATTGCTCAAGGTTCCTTTTAGTTCTTTAGGGAAAGAAAGAGCTTTCCGTCTTGTAGAGTGCTGTTGTCACGTGACACATCCCAACCCTATGTGTCCGTGGACAAGCTACACCACAGCAGGGTTCAGTTAGTCCAATCAAGTTAGATTAGCAGTGATCTGGCACTTTTGTGAGTCTATTCGTAGACAGTGCATGCCCAGTCACTTAGCATAGATGCATATCCTCCGGTTGCACACAGCATGATCATCGGAATTCCCATCAGAATCCATTAGCATTAGTTAGGGGAATTTTCCAGTGCATTTAGCCTATTTTCCTATTTATTGGGATTTTCACTTATTATTTTTAAGTGACTTTCCTACAAAAGTAGGTAGGGCAATTTTGCTAAGTTAATATATAAGCAAACCAAAGTTCACACTTTTTGGCAGAAGAGGCACCAGGAGCTTCCCGCTCAACAAGCAACTTCTCAGCAGTACCCCACCCCCCTCAGCAGTAGACCCTTGCCATCTCCCATCCCCTTGGCGTTTCCCACAGTAGCACCCATCGCCTTGAAGTCTTCCCTTCCTGGCGATAATTTCCCTGCAGATCAGCCCCCACAAGCCAGCGTTTTTGAAGCAAATCAGCATAGCGTTTTTGGACTTGTAGACTACCAGCAGTTGCAGCGTTTTTGCTTAGCTTGCCTGGCGTTTTATCAACAGTAGCAGCCCTGCTGGTCCAGCGTTTTCTCAGCCATGGAAGCAGTCTAAAAACGCAGCCAAAGGGAGCAGATCTCAGCGTTTTCATTTTCAGCAATCAGCGTTTTTGATCAGCAGTTTCAGCAGGGATAAAAACGCAGGTTTTCAGCAGTTAGCACAATAGCAGATTCCCCCAAGAAGGTTGCAGATAGTTCCCCATTTTCAGCCCTAAAAACACAGCCCAAAACAGTCATTTTCAGCCACCGAATCAGTCCCCGAATTCGTCGATTTGAAGCCTTCAGATTTCAGCCATCGAGTCGTCGTCGTCATCACCATCGTCGTCATCGGCATAGTCCCATTGCATCAGTCCATTGCATACGCATTGTACACTTTTGTGCAATCAAAGTAGACCACTCTCGCCGATGAGAGTGGGGCCTTCGGAGGAGGGTTTTACAACCTTTCGGGTGTCGTATCTCTTCTCTCTCCTTCTCTCAGTCTCATTCACTTGTAGGCACAATCCACTCACTTTGTTCGTGATCATAGCACTCTCCCTAAGACGGAAAGCTCTCTCTTTCCCTAAGAACTAAAAGGAACCTTGAGCAATAAAGATCACTAATCTTGAGAAAATACAACATTCATTCCGCTGCACCTAACATTGGTATCAGAGCTTTGGAAGTGTTCTGCATTACTCAAGGAAAGAACCACAAGAACCACAAGAATGTTTTTGCTTGTTGTGATCGCACGAACCCCGGTTTACTTGGGCGTGGCGATTCCTAATCGTGTTTTGTTGAAGAGTGACAGGAATCCCAAGAAAGATGGGCTTGTCCAGTCTCCCCTTGTGTCTCTTTTCACTCATTGAGAGCGGACTGTGCACTTAGCGGCCGGCCAATCGATGTGAGGTGGGAAAAAGCAACCTTGGTGTGAGCGCAAGGCCGCCAAGGGTGCGCCCGCAGAAAAGGGTAGAACTCGGGTGAAGAGAAGATCCTTCTCAACGCGATTTGCAAGCGAAAGAAAATCTCAAGAATCCCAAGAACCTCACGAACCCTAGATTCTCACGAATCAAGGACCTCAAGAACCTCAAGAACCTCAAGACCCTCAAGAACCTCAAGAACCTCAAGACCCTCAAGAACCAAGTTCCTCGTGGACTTAAGAACCAAAGACCCTAGTGCATGGTCGTCACCCGAAGCGGAATGGATACTTCGCATATAGGTGATGAGCATGAGAGAGGCGGCAAAAATTTTTCCCCACCAGGAGACTTTTTCGACCATTCCCCTTCGCCATCTACACCACGAGTTGCACTCACCCCTATGGAGATGATGGTCAAGTCGATGTTGGACATGAAGGCACAACAACAAGAAACGAGTCGAGTTGCATTGGCACAACTCGCAAGCAAAGCAGAAGCACAAGAAGCCAAGGACCGCGAGCGCGATGAAAATCGCCTTGCTCAAGAGCGTGAGCGCATTGCTCTTGCCGCAAAACAAGAAGAAAATCGACTTGCTTTCGAACGCGAACGCGATGAACGCGAGGCTCAAAGGGAGATTCGTCATCAAGAGTTTATTTTCCACATCCTAGCCTCGAAGACCGAACCACCCAAAGATCGTGGAAGTTCGTCAAGTGGCGTAAGCCATGACGCGGATTCTAACCATCCAGTCACAGAAAAGTTGATTTTCAGTAAGTATGATGGTAAGATGGATGCTACGGTGATTCATTCTTGGTTGCATCAATTTAATGCTTATTTTGCGACAACTAAGAAGACAAGCAATGACAAAGTTTTGACGGCAGCTATGTACCTTGTCGGTGATGCCATTAATGGGTACCACGCATGGCAAGAGGCACAGCTAGCCGCGCACCTAGAGGCAGCCGACGATTTCATGCCCCTCTCTTTTAGTTGGGCTGATTTCCAAGACAAGCTCAAGGCGCGGTTTATGCCACCTCAGTACCTCGCCCGATTGAAGGACGATTGGCACGCTCTCAAGCAAAATGATATGCTGGTTATGTCTTTTTCTAATCGTGTTTTGCAGTTAGGTACCCAATTACGTATATCGGATGATGAGCGCAAAGAGGCTTTTCTCTTTGGATTGGACGAGTATACCAAGTACAATGTCGAGGTATTCGATCCAATCGATCTCAACAAGGCGGTAGCGATTGCTCTCGCATAGGAGATGAAGCACAACAAGGGAAAGCCCAAGGAGAACAAGACTTCCACAAGTACCTCGCAGACTCCTCAGAACGGTAAGAACGGTAAGAATGATAACTCTTCTAACCAATCTACCAACAATATCTCATCAAAGAATTCTTCCAATGAATCTAAGGGTAAGGCTAACACAACTGCTAAACCTAAGCTTACTCCATATGAAAAAGTAGCACAAGGAATTGTAGGAGGTTACATCACTTCGGAAGTCGTTTTCATTGTCACATTAAGGGTCACATAAAACGAACATGTCCTAAGCTTGAATCGAATGAATCTAAAGAACCCGCAGTACTCACTACATCTGTCAATGCAGTGAATGATAACACGATTGTGCCCAAAGTTTCTCAGGACCCTCCCATTGATGATTCTCTGATTAAATGTTATGGTCGTACGTCGGGGTACTGTTTTGTCATATTGTTTGACCCAGGTAGTATGCATGATGTGATCAGCCCCTCTCTTGTTGAGAGAGCCCGCCTCGAAGTTAGTCCGAGATTTCCTATCGAGGTCTCTGGCTTTCGTCCTGGTATGGTCGCTCTCATCACGAAGGAGTGCCTTGATGTGTTGTTTGCAATTCAACAGACTGCCTTCACTAGAAGATTTGTTGTTTCTGCTCTCTCAGGATGTGATATGATTTTAGGCATGAAATGGTTTCGTGAAATCAACCCTCTCGTTGATTGGGAGGCTAGCACTTTAACCCTCAATGCCAAAAGTGATTCTCCTACTGTCTTTCATGGAGTGGATACTTCTCCTTCTCCATCTCTCATTGCTCATATACAGGACAAGATTGAAAGGATTCGGGATAAGGAGATTCTCTCAGTCTCTCTTTCTCCAAAGCAAGATACACTGGATTTGCATGATTGTTTGAAGCATGATGATGATTTGAATGATATTGCTAAGCATGATGATTTGAATGACAATGATAAGCATGATGATTTGGATGCCAATGATTTGCATAATGATTTGTATGATCAAGATGTGATTTCTCACAAGCATCATGAATTGCATGAAGATGATGTGATTGTTCACAAGGATGATGTGTTAGTGGATGCTTTTCCTAGCGAAACTAACCTCGTTGTAGATTTGATCAATCACGAAGATCCGATCTTGGCTTTCGAGTCGAGGTCCAAAGAACCCCCACATGACGATTCGATCATTCAAGAAGAACCGATCTTGGCTCTCCAGCCTTGGTCCAAAGAAACATCACAGGAAGTATTGTGTGTTCGCATGATTGATACGTACGCATTGTTTGAGTTTTTTATTCGTGACGGTTTCCTGTATTTTAGTGAGCATCGTTATGTGATCCCTTTTATTAGGCATGACATATTGTATGTTTAGCACGTTTCTCTCATGAATGAGCACGGATGTATGCGGATTTTTCGTGAAAAGCTAAAAAGTTTGTATGTTAGGAAGTCACAGTCCATGTCTCTTCCTTGGCATGACACAGTTGTAGGAAGAGCACATCATAGTATGAGCATCAAGCATGGACATTTCCATTGTGATTTGCCACAGTTAATTGATTTTGATCATACAGAAAAGATTCGACCGCATTGTTTGCATGTGTTTGATGAACGGGTTGTCACTCCGTCTCTATGTTCATCTTTTTTGCATACAGAGTCTTTAGAGAAGACAAGATTTTTTTCCTTCACTTTACATGGAATGGGTATGCCCATGGTTTTGTGTTGGAGATTGTTTCAGGAATTTTCAGCCATGGAGATTCTTGAAGATGGAAGAAGCACGACTCTAGACGAAGTTGAAGCAAGAAAGGAGATTCAGAAGACTTTGTGTCGCCTTCGGCGCGGCCCAAAGAAGCAAGCGTTGTAGACCTTTATGAAGTTCAAGTACCGCTCGACCCACACATCAGAGTGGGCCGGCAAAGAGTCCCTTCTAGGATTCCGGATGCTGTTGGCGATCTCCCTTGACGCCATACAGTTCGGTACCAGTACCTCACTTTGAAAAGGAGGGGATGTCACGTGACACATCCCAACCCTATGTGTCCATGGACAAGCTACACCACAGCAGGGTTCAGTCAGTCCGATCAAGTGAGATTAGCAGTGATCTGGCACTCTCACTTTGTTTGTGATCATAGCACTCTCCCTAAGACGGAAAGCTCTCTCTTTCCCTAAGAACTAAAAGGAACCTTGAGCAATAAAGATCACTAATCTTGAGAAAATACAACATTCATTCTACTGCACCGAACAGCTGTGGTCACGAACAAAGTGAGTGGATTGTGCGTGCAATTGAATGAGACTGAGAGAAGGAGAGAGAAAGTTACGACACCGAGAGGTTGTAAAACCCTCCTCCGAAGGCCCCACTCGTCGGCGAGAGTGGTCTATTCTTTGATTGCACAAAGGTGTACAATGCGTATGCAATGGACTGATGCAATGGGACTATGCCGATGACGACGACTGAGATGACGACGACGACTTGATGGCTGAAATCTGAGATCTTCTAATCGCTGAATTCTGGGACTGTTTCGGTGGCTGAATATGACTGTTTTGGCTGCGTTTTTATGGCTGAAAATGGGGGAACATCTGCAACCAACTTGGGGTGGTTCTGCTACTGTTTCCTAGGCTGAAAACGCTGTGGATCTGATGTTGTTTGAGGCTGAAAACAAAAACGCTGATGGTTCCTGCTGCTAGCCAAAAACGCTGGGCTGATCTGACTCTGTAATCCAAAACGCTGATTTGGCTGTTTGGGAAAAACACTAGCAATGCTGATGAATTTGCTGGCGATGGCAGTAATCTGCTAGCGCTAGGGTTCTGGTGGTGTTGACGATCCAGGCGAGGCTGAAAACGCCAGATCTTGCGGTCGGCGAGGATGGGATCTCCAAAAACGCCAAGGTGCTTGAGGGGGTACTGTTGAGAAGTTGCCTGTTGAGCGGGAAGCTCCTGCTGCCTCTTCTGCCAAAAAGTGTTAACTTGGGTTTGCTTATATATTAACTTAGCAAAATTGCCCTACCTACTTTTGTTGGAAAGTCACTTAAAAATAATAAGTGAAAATAACCAAAAATAGGAAAATAGGCTAAATGCACTGGAAAATTCCCCTAACTGATGCTAATGGATTTTGATGGGAATTCCGATGATCATGCTGTGTGCAATCGGAGGATATGCATCTATGCTAAGTGACTGGGCATGCACGGTCTACGAATAGACTCACAAAAGTGCCAGATCACTGCTAATCTAGACTTGACTAGACTGACTGAACCCTGCTGTGGTGTAGCTTGTCCACGGACACATAGGGTTGGGATGTGTCACGTGGCAGACGCCCTTGCTCCTGGCTGCATCTTACCCATGCAAGGACCAAGGGACCTTCTCTTCACCTGTGATATCGGGCCACCCCGCTTGCCAAAAATCGGCCCTCCTGCAATCCCGCCACCTCCTACATCGTATCCAGCAACCACTACAGATCGTCCTCCTCTGTCTGCAAACCCTCGGGTTCTCACCTTGATAGCAGCGCCACCTTTTGGTGCTCCTTTGCACTCCTCCCCCTCTGCAGCTCTGGCCAATAGCGACCTTGCTATTGGTCGCCTCTCTTCTCCAAAAAACTGCCCCGGTCCTTGGCTTAATGCAACTGCCTTATGGCGCTCCTTTGTATCCCCGACGTCCCTTTCTATCCTTCTCGTCCTCATGCACGCCCAAGTGGCGGCTTCTCCTCATGCAAACCATCCAGGTGGCTGCCCTTCCCTTGCTCCCTGTTAGTCGGTCACCTGGCTCCACTCAGTGCCGCCCCTCGTCTTTCCTGCATGTGTCCACAATGCTCACCGAAACTGCCTCCTCATGCAAACCTCCAGGTGGCACTTTCCTCCATCAGCCTCCCAGATGCCGCCCCCTTCTGCATACACCGCTCTTCGATCACTGCAACTCGTTTTTTTTTTTTCGTGTTAATAGCTTTAAAAAACACTTCGGGCTTGGCCCTCTTGCACACGCCAAACATAGCCACATTCGAATGCTCCTTCAAACGCCCGCATGTTCTAAGTTCCGATGCCCAACTCGAAAGCAAGCCACATAAAAGTGAGCAAAGACAAGACTGCCCATCTACAACAGATGGGTCCGCCATGGTATAGCCTCGCCGAATAGACCCAAGCTTGAAGCTGTACGAAACACCAAAAAATTCGACACTTCGAGCCTTTTGAACTCCCCCGATCAGTAGTGCTAAAACTTGCCTTGACCTTCGAACAACCACATTTAGCATACATATCCGGGCAAGTAGAGTCTCTTGTAGACACCTCGATCAAAATCCCATAGCATAAACTTCATGGCACCTGCATCCAGCACCCCTTCCCTCGTTCCCAACCTTGGGATATAAGCATATGCTCCTGCCACCTGTGATAGCAAAAAACAATTGCAGTTTTGACTAGCGAGTGCTCCAACTCGGTGTACCTGGCTCCTGGCTCCATCAAATATCTGCTCAAGGTCCTTGCCATTTGCCTGCCAACTGCCATGCCTCGACTTCCCGCACTTCCATAGATCGACACAGTTTGGCTGTACCAACGCTTGGGAAGTGCTGTGAAAGCATTGTTTTTAACTTATAAGGTTTTATTGAGTTTTTGAACAAATTCAGACATTTTTAAAAGGTGACCGGCCGCCCACTTAATAAGTGGGCAGTCTATGGTTAAGTAAAGCAGTAAACAGCAGCCAGTGATTTTTCTCTCTTTTTCTGGCAGAAGAGCCAAAAAAAAGAAAAAAAAAAAAACAGCTGCGATCTCTACGTGAGCAGCCAATGCTCTGCTATCTTTGCTGTGGCTAGGGAGCTACAAAAGCATCACATGCCCTCTCCCAGAGGGAAGACCAATTTTTGCAAGGAGAAGATGCTGCTGCAGATTTCAGCCGTAAAGAAAACGTTGCGGGTGACGCCCATGGCTGCCCCAAGTGTACCAGATGTCGCCAGGACCCAGTGCACGAGCCCCCTTGTGAAGAAGTTCCTATGGAGCGTGTTTCCATCACGACAAGCTGTTGTTTTTCTCTGTTTTCAGCCATAAACGTCGTAGACTTGGTTGATTTACGAGGAGGAACCCGAGAACACACCTCTTTGTGTGTAGGATTGGAAGAGAGGATTTTCTATGTAGAATTCTCTTCCGGGGAATCGCTTTTTGAGAACCGAGTTGCGTTTCGAGCGTCGAGACTTTGAAGGTAACGATTTTCATGTTATGATCTCTTAAGTATTTGTTTGCAGGTGTACTTCCACTTAGTGAGGGAGTAGGAGCAGAGGAAAACATGAGCCTATAATTGGCTGTACAACGTAGAGGGCGATACTATTTCAATTACCTGTTAACTTTACACGGAGCATTGAGAAGGAAAGAGAACACAGTTGCGCACAACGACTAGAATGTCACTGCGTACACGAGACCGACACCATGTAGGCCCCAAAGACTGGCGCCCCTTTCGGTATTTCTTTATTCAATTTAAGGTAGACGATCCGACCAGTTAGTACAAGCTTTCACAAAGCTGTCCAAACCTGGCGAGGGTTGAAAACGCAGGTTTTCGACCTGATTTCGGCAGCATAATGGTGCAAAAACCCCTGTAGGTCGCGGATTCCCTCGCTATCTGGAAGCTTTCGGGTGAGCTGTCACAGAAATTCAGCGGGCTGTAATTCTTTGTTTTTCATTGCCGGGTGCCGAAAAGCTTGTACACGCATCCCAAGGCTCCCTTGGTGTTCCCTTGCAGTTTAGGTGCGAAACTCTAAACCTGCAGAAAAACACAGAAGGCTGTAATTTCCTTGTTTTGGATCGTTTTTAGTGGAGCGAACACGCCTACGCGTGTCCCAAGGGCTCCCGTACACAATGGGACAGTTCTATGAATTGGACGAGTTTTCACGTGAGAAAACTCTCCAAAATCTCAATCTTTCACGATGGAACTGTGCGTACCTTTGGGGGATTAGCAATTAGCTAATCCGGTTCCTGTTCAGAAGGCTCTTCCCTTGGCAAACGCGCATAAAGCCCTAGAACTGTACATATTCATCTGAGTAGCCCAACTAGTGGGGCATTACCATATGTGCCAAAGGGGAGAGAGAGATGCACGAGAGAAAATCATCCCTCTACATGAGATAGAGGAGAAGGCAAGCTTTCCATTAAAGCTGTAGACCTGCACCCACTACTCACACACACACACACACACTGTAGGTCACTTCTAAGTCCCCAGCCTCAAATGGGCGCCTCCTCTTGCTGAGGTGTCCTGTAGGCTGCTCTTCTCCTGCCAAGTGTCCCGTTTGCCCCTTTGAGTTAATTCCCTAGTTCCCACTGACTTATAAAGTTATAAGTGACTTTCCGAGTGGCCCAGACTTCATTTGGCGCACACAGGCTTCCATACTGATCAGAATTCAGTGCTAACTGGCCCGACCAATCCTAGACTAACCGACCCAGACTCCCGATGTCAAAAACCTATTCGGCCACGGCCGTTTCACATTGGCCATACAATGTCCACTTGCACCTTTTCAAGGGTTCCGGGAAAAACAAGTAAAAATAAAAATAAATAAAAATATTTACGAAAGGCAATAGGAAAATACACCTCTTGGTGACAGAGCCTCTGCAGGAGAAAGCGCTCTGAGAAATTAAAGCCAGATCAGCCCAAGGGTTTTGTACCCGAGTTTGGGAAGTAGATCCACGGATCCGAGAGTGGTAGACTCTCAAGATGTGATCCGAAAGTTGAAATTCCCAAGGGAAGGAGTTAATGTCCGGGAAAGCAGAGTTATTTTGCAGGAAGAGGACTCCGGGAACAGAGTCGGAAACGAGTTGCAGGGATGCCATGCCCCGAGTCTGGAAGGTGAGATTCAGAGGCAAGAACCTTGATTCTCGAGGAATTGGAATAAGGAACGGAAGTTCCTTGGAATAGGGTTTTGCCCTAGGAATAGGAAGCGGAGGCTTCAGGGAACCATCAAGTCTTATTCTAGAATGAACGTGGTAATATGCTCGGTTCAAGTGCTTGTATGGACTTCTCCTCAGTAATAAAGATACTATTATCGGGGGGGGGGGGGGGGGGACCAGCCCATCTTCTGGTCCGCAGTACTGTGTCGATCTTCTCACTCATCTCTCTCTCTCTCTATTTCTCTCTATATACTCTGGCTTCAGTAATAAGTGATAAATCTTATTTATCCGAATGTATTTTATATTGCTATGCGCTCCCGTTTGTGACAATGGTATCGGAGCATGGTCTCCTCTGTTTCTCTGTAAAGGAGGACGACTCTGGGAAGATACGAGAAGAAGCCATGACAAGCCAAGAGATAAGTAAGCAGGCGGAACCCTAAGTCTTGCAAGGAAATGCTCGCAGAGCTGGAATTTTTTTTCTCTCTGCAAGAAGTCGACACAAGACTTGGGATTCTCTGAGAAGGCGACGAGCATGATGCTCAAGAACCTAGAGAAGCCAAGGAGCGGAATGCTTAAGATCCTTCAGAACCCTGAAAATATCCAAGAACATCAATCTAGAACCATAGCCAAGAAAACCGGTCTTTTCGGGAAGGATATGAAGGTCTCTAGACCTAGGAACACTTCAGTCAAGTTTGATACTTTTGACGGAAGGGAAGATGCCCCGAAAGCTACCGCTTTCATTCGCCAGTTTCAGTTGCCTTTGCAAATGGCAATTTCTGGAAAGCGTCGAAGGTGAGGCATGTGACCAAACACCTCAAGGGGAATTGCAAGTACTTGGTGGTATACCAAAGCTCTGCAAGGAATTCACAACAAGACTTGGATTCAATTTAAGGATAAATTTTTGGACAAATTTTTTTCCTCTACGCTCTAAGGAAGGCATCAAAGAAGATTGGGATCGGTTTTCCCAATAGGAACACGAGCGACTCAAAGCAAGTAGTGGTTCACTCTTGCCAAGGTAGCTCCATTCTTGACCCTCTCTGAGGAAGGAAAGATGAAGAAAGTCAACGAAGGACTTTTGCGTGAATTTTGTAGACGCATCTGCAAGATACTTTGCAGCAGATGCTGGAGTCGGCAATAAAAGCTGAAAGTGTACACCTTAGTGTACATAGAATCTAATCCGCGCAAAGGGACGGGAACCATTGAACACAGAAACAACAAATTTTTGTTACCTCTCCTCGAAGGATACGTTGCTGTCCGGAGAAAGTTTGGAGTAAGGGAATTCAATATAACTCTTGAGTTTTTGAATAGAAGACCCTCAAAGTTTAAGTGAGAGGGCAGGTCTTTGATCAAAGTTAATTCTTTGAGGAAATCATAAACTGCATATTGCTTTTATGCATGAGATGTGCATGTGTCTAACCAGGACAATCATTCTCGAGTGTTTATGAGAGTAGGATCAAGTTGGAACATTGTTCTATGAGATGAACTGGTTTGCTAAACCATTCGGAAGGTCAATTATTGATCTGGTATCCGGTAGTTCTCCAACAAATTACCTGCTATTGCGGGTAGGACATTATGAAGGAACCATTCCAAGTTTTCAGAAAAGAAAAGCTTTTATCAAGCTTGAGTACCCTATGAGCCTATACCCTTTACCCGGTAAGGGAAGATATGGTAGTTCTTTTCGCACAAGTGAATGAACACTCTCTTTACAAGGGAAGGAACAAGCGACGGCTACGGTCTGTGCTCGAGGACTCCAAGGATTGAAATCCTAGTTTATTTGATGAGCGGGTTTTGCTCTAAGATCGAGCCAAGGGATCGTCAGGTTGAGCGTCTTCGCTCTAAGGATCTTACGAAGGGAGGGAAATGTCCCAGGCTCACCGAAACTCTAACACAGCTTAAGAATTATGTACATCTTTGGATACATGGATAACACACAAAGATGCAAACCTATGCCAAGGAGGGTCATCTACCAATCGAATTTTCAGCTGAACGGAATGAGACAAACCAACTTTCATTTCAAGGACTAGAAGGGAGGTTGTTATACTCTCTTGAGCGCCTTTTTGCACGCAAGGATATTCCGACACGGGAATCTCTATTTGAGATGTGTTCGGTAGAAGGAATTTGAGTTTCTCTACGGAGACGAGGGTTTCTGATGGTTGTTGATCATTGAGTACGCTATGTGCTTTTACCATTACAGTAGCAACTTTTGGTTGTGGTATATGTTTCTCCATGAGTAGGTCAAGTAGCATTTACACACTGCTGGAATAAATTCGAACTATTATGTTCGTAAGAGTATAATTTGCCAACCGTTTTAAAGTGGTAACAATTACCTTAACCACAAATGGGAGAACATCATTGAGATCTAAAGGGAGTTCGCCCTTAAGTGGGCCGAGTTTGAACTTATGTTCAGAGAATAGTCTGGCTAGATTTTGTAAGCAGCCCTAGATGCTTGCAAGGTGAAACGTTTTTTTGATGGCCTCCGTAAGGAAAAGACGCTAATGGGCGTTAGGAAAACACTACTGGTGGTAATAACTCGCAGGAGGAAAAGATTGGAAGGAAGTGTGGCTGTGCATAAGGAATCTTCGGATTGGAACCGTCCGCCTATGTTGAGAGACGGCCTGGAACAAGAACCTTCTTAAAGGTGTTTGCACACTCTTTTTGTGAAAGAATGACATCAAGATTGATGCTCCTTGGTTTGAGCATTCCCAATGTGGGAGGACACAAGAGGTTTAATACCCTCTGGACTAACAACACAATATGCGCAAGGAAAGATACCTAGATTGATTTTGTTAGGTGCAGCGGAATGAATGTTTGCGCTTTGCTCAAGATGAGTGCTCCGAATTGTGCTCAAGGTTCCTTTTGTTCTTATGGAAGGTAGAGCCTTTCGTTCTTAATGAGAGAATGCTATTATCACAAACAAAGTGAATGGACACTATGCGTGCAAGTGTATGAGACTGAGAGATAGAGAGAGAAGAGAGATACGACACCAGAGAGGTTGTAAAACCCTCCTTCGAAGACCCCACTCTCGTCGGCGAGAGTGGTCTAATTATGATTGCACAATCTGGTACAAACTGAATGCATGTGACTGATGCAAGTCTAGGCTATGTTGACGACGACGACGGGGATGACGAGGCCGACACTAGGGCTGAAATCTGCAATCTTTTATCTGCTGTCCAAAAACGCTATGGGCTGAAATCTGCGGCTAGTCCAAAAAAGTTGATTTTGGGGGCTGTTTCTGTAGGTTCTTTGTCACTGAAATTCTGCAGGTCGAGGGCTGAAAACTGAGGTTCTTAAGGGCTAAAAAGTGAGGTTTCTTCCGGGCTGAATCTACTACTCTTTAGGGGCTGAACTTGCAGGTTCTTCATGGCTGAAAAACGCTGCACTGGTGTGGCTGAAAACGCTGCAAATCTGCAAACGCTGTGATCTGTAAAAACGCTAGGGAAGTGGCTCTGCAAAAACGCTATCTGATGGGGTCTGTGGCGATGGTATCTGGATGCAAAAACGCCAGGATGATGCACTCCAGAAACGGTAGGTGCTGAAGCTCCTTCAAAAACGCTAGGCTTAGGCTCTTGAAGAAAACGCTAGGGCTGATTCTTGCTTGGAGGAAAGTCCACCAAGGGGTCTTGTTGAAGAAGTTGCCTGCTAAGCTTGGCTCTTTTTGCCTCTTCTGTCAAATAGTTCTAGTTTAGGTTTGCTTATATACAAACTTACTCAATTTGCCCTACCTACTTTCCAACAAAAGTCACTTAAAAATAATAAGTGAAAAATGTCAAAAATAGTTAAAATAGGCTAAAATCACTGGAAAATTCCCCTAACTGATTCTAATGGATTCTGATGGGAATGCTTATGATCATGCTGTGTGCAACTATAGGATACGCATCTACACTAAGTGTCTGGGCATGCACGGTCTGCGAACAGACTCACAAAAGTGCCAGATCACTTCTAAATCTAGACTGATTGGATTGATTGAACCCTGATCATGCTGTAGCTTGTCCACGGACACATAGGGTTGGATGTGTCACGTGACAGATTTCTAGGAGGATTATTCTTCTCGAGGTTGAGAGGCGAAAATGAGTTAGTAGATTTTCAGATAAGGAAACTTTCGATCTGTTGGAAAGACGCAAACGACAAGTTCTTACATGGCTCGTAAGTTTGATAATTGGTGAAGGATATCCTCGAGATACTAGAGGAAGGACATGAACTGGTAAGGTAAGTATTGATTATTGAATTTTTTAATTTAATTTTTAAGTTACTAGCACAACTCATCATTGAGCAAGATTTGGAAAATTTTCCGATTTCTCCCCAGCAGTTCAATTGGATCTCTACAGTTCTAACCTCCTAGGATTCTAAACACTCTTATCTAGGGATAGCTAAAAAATTGGCTCTGGAAGTTGATGAATGTAGCAGGGCTACAGTCACTTCACAGGACATAGTTGGATAGTGGGTTACACTGGGACTGGTTCACACTGGACGGACCTTGGTCTGGGAGTGACACGTGGTAGGGTACCTACCTACGACCGACGGTGGTCTAGTGGACCTCGTGGCCAGGTCACCACATGGCTGACATTTATGAGCCGTTGGTGGCTCTTTACGGTGGTACATATGAGTAGTAGCGGTTGGTGATCATCATCTTCTTCACCTTTGGTCCAGCATCGTTTGGGAGGTAAGGAGTCTTACACGGAGCACTGCTTCACCATCCCTGCACATCTGAGCCTCGACATCCCATTTGTACCAGTGAGTCCTGGGCTGGAGCTGAGTGCGCTGCCACGCCAGAGTCTGTACATGGTTGTTTGAGCTAGTCGAGTCCACATGTTCTGGTCCACTGTTGTGTCTCTGTTGTTATCCATTGTTTCTGTGTTTCATTCTGTTTGAGAGAGTTTTCATTTGTTTGAGTGAGATTGTCATGCACATTGCACTGAGGGGCACCCACACTGGAGAGAGCACGACACATTATCCGCGCTACAATGAAGCATGTTCACACGGTACACAGAGCCATGTGCATGTGAGAAAATACATTCTAGACAATAATAGGTGAGGGGCGTCAAACACAGAGCACCACATTTTTTCAGAGATCCACGACACATCGGACACCCACACAAAAGGAGGGCTACAGTCAATAATACATTCTAGACAATAATAGGTGAGGGGCGTGAAACACAGAGCACCACATTTTTTCAGAGATCCACGACACATCGGCAACCTGTAGCAGGGCTACAGTCACTTCACAGGACATAGTTGGATAGTGGGTTACACTGGGACTGGTTCACACTGGACGGACCTTGGTCTGGGAGTGACACGTGGTAGGGTACCTACCTACGACCGACAGTGGTCTAGTGGACCTCGTGGCCAGGTCACCACATGGCTGACATTATGAGCCGTTGGTGGCTCTTTACGGTGGTACATATGAGTAGTAGCGGTTGGTGATCATCATCTTCTTCTTCACCTTTGGTCCAGCATCGTTCGGGAGGTAAGGAGTCTTACACGGAGCACTGCTTCACCATCCCTGCACATCTGAGCCTCGACATCCCATTTGTACCAGTGAGTCCTGGGCTGGAGCTGAGTGCGCTGCCACGCCAGAGTCTGTACATGGTTGTTTGAGCTAGTCGAGTCCACATGTTCTGGTCCACTGTTGTGTCTCTGTTGTTATCCATTGTTTCTGTGTTTCATTCTGTTTGAGAGAGTTTTCATTTGTTTGAGTGAGATTGTCACGCACATTGCACTGAGGGGCACCCACACTGGAGAGAGCACGACACATTATCCGCGCTATAGGTGCTCTCATTTTGGCGATCACGGTGGGACCTCAATTGAAATCTCACTCTGTGAGGTGCAAATCTTGAAGCTAGTTAGGTTTATCTAGCTTCGCCTACCTTCGCCAACCTTGCCTTGCACTGTTCTCCTCTCGCCTAGTCCAACTGGTCTAGTCCCCTCTCGCCTGGTCCAACTGGTCTAGTCCTCTCCTGCCGTGGTCCAACCTGTCCTCGTCCCTGGTCTAGACCTCCTCGACCCTGGTCTAGTCCTCCTCGTGCCTTGTCTCGTCCTTGGTCCAGCCGGGTCTAGTCACTTACCTGGTCTGGTCTGGTGGAGTCTAGACCTGTCACAAGTTTTCTTGCCCCAAGCTTGGTTGGACTGGTGGTCACTGCATGACACATACAAGGAGGTCAGTCGAGCGTCAAAACGCACTACTGAGCCCTCTGAAGTACTATCATAGAAGACGACCTTTGACACCTTGTAGAAATCCTTCAACCTCATCACCTATACCTCCACATACCACATCACCCATTCCTTCATCAGGTTCCCCATCTTCCCGATCACCTTCTCCAGTAAAGCTCTCTCCTATTCTGATACAGCAAGCTATAGAGCAACAGGCTCAGCAAGGAATCATGGAGCCACTAGCTAGTGTTTTGGCCAAGGTAAACATCAAGTTCCCTACCTTCAAAGGGCTTTCTTCAGAAGATGCTGACGACCATGCAAGAAGATTTGTATCTCTCTGTAGGGGACGTGGTCTGAACAGAGAAGATGCTTATTTGGTACTATTCCCATCCACCCTGGATTGCCTAGCAGATAAATGGTACAGTCAATTTGCAGAGAACCATTTTGCAACTTGGGCAGCCTTAAGACAACAGTTCTGTGCAGCTTTCAGGCCGGGTGACTACGAGGAGAAGGTGTTGGATGAGTTGGCCAACATGGTGCTCAAGCTTGAGGAGACTTTTGCAGAGCTTATGACTAAAACTAAGTGGCTGGTGGCCAAGCTCCCCCAACAACCCGGTGAATTCATGGTTAAAAAGTGGGTGGAGAAGGCGCTTCCCAAAACTTCTCAACAAAAACTCCGAGAGAGTCTCCGACCCGACGCCACTCTCGAGGAGTTCATCGCAGCTGCTACTAGGATAGAGGGGGCTAGGAAGCTGTTCAACAACTCTCCTCACATAGAAACTCCCTCTGTGTTCTCGGAAGGTAGTCCTGTTGATCCTTTAACTTCTTTACGCAGGGAACTGGAAGCCCTAAAGTTACAGCGAGCTCTTCAAGAGGAGAGGTCTTTCTCTCTTAGACAAGAGAAGCCTCCAAATCATGAGGCATTGGAACAGATTAAGCGCGAGCTAGAAGAGCTCAAGTGTCAGCAAGAGACTAAGGCTACGGTTTGGTGTAGCTCATGCCGCTCTCCAGGGCACCCTCCGCAGGAATGCCCCCTTCGGGTTTACTGCCACTTCTGTGAAAAATCTGGACATGAGGACAAGGATTGTTACTACCTAAAGGGATTGCACAAAATACAGCAAAGTCTTGGTCCTTCTCTCCAACAAGGGTTAGCACCATCATCCAACATGGTTTCCCACTACGGCCATCCCAACTACATGCCACCTTTGCTCAATACCCCTGCTGTCCAAGGTATGTCTAGTACTTTCCCGACTCAAAGTTTTTATAATGCTAATGCCACCTCAACCCCTCAGAGCTTCTACACTTCAGCCTCCAACTCCATGCAGCAACCACCTCGTCCCCCGTTTCGTCCCTCCAATCGGCCCATACTTTGCTACAGATGCGGAGAGTATGGGCATTATCAAAGCAAATGCCCTCTGCCAGAAGGCTCTTCTCCGTGCCAACTTTGCCCTGAGGCTCAGGATCACTACACTAAGGATTGTCCAAAACAACGCGCCTCTACCTCTGCGAGCCCAAGTCAGAGCCAACTTGAATTCACCTTTCCCAAGATCAATTTGATAGCAGTTAGTACCAACCCCAAGCCACCCCTTTCTGCCCATATGATTGCCTCTCAAGACAAGTTGCAACTGGTAGAGGAGCCAGCTGGTGTCCTCACACGAGCTCAGGGGGCAGCCCTCGGCCTCAATCGTCCAGCAGGTACAACCCTTTCCTCCCCAATGCCTACACCTCCTCCAGCAGCTGACATGCCATCCCCTAGTGCTAAGAAAGGATCTTTTACTATGATCTCCGATATTGATGGGGCTTTCTTAGAAGCAGTTGCTGACTTACAAAAGATCAAAGTACCAGAGGAACAACAACAGGTAGAAAAAGAGAAGCATACAGCAGAGACAGTCTTGAAGAACACTTTCCAACAAGTGTCCCTCTATGACATGCTTCGACTAGATGCGAGTTTCAGAAGTGACACCCTTGCAGTTATTCAGTCACTTTACCCTGGAGCAGGTCCTAATGGCGGGCACCTCCCAGTGCGACAGTCAGAGTCCTATATGATATCCAATCCTGCTGCTCCACTCACTGATTATAGAAGCCCTCGCCTGACAGTGTCCGTTTTAGGTCGGCAATTCTCAGGAGTGATAGTGGATGGTGGATCTGGCATCAACCTGATGCCCGAGTTCACTATGCTAGCTCTAGGTCTACAGCCTACTCGCCCTGCTCCCTTCACAGTTACATTGGCCGACCAGCGGACAGTCTACCTAGTGGGCATAGTGGATAATGTGCCTCTGCAGGTACAGACTTTACTTTTAACTTGGATTTTGTGGTGGTTCGTCTTCCCCGGGTTGAGGGCGGATTTCCCTTGCTTATTGGAAGACCATGGCTGCGACACACTAAAGCACTCCACGATTGGGGAAATGATGCAATGTGGATACATAATTCTGGCTCCTCGATGCAACCCATTCTCTTAGAAGGTGGTATGGATCCCGTGGTGCAACATAGTTCTTTGTCCTTAGCAACTAGCCTCGAATTGGAACAACCTACTCCACCTGACGGGTCAGATGAGGATCTGTTGGAATGGTTGGATGCTACCAAATCTATGCCCCGTTTTGGAGTTTCAATTCACTCTTTGCTTGAAGGTACACCCTCTTCCAATGTTTCCAAGGTAACTAAACCTTATGAGCCACATGAGCCAGCTCAAGAGTTGAAGGTCACAGAAGATACTCCTGATGCGCTCTCGGTGAAAGCCCTCTTGATAAAAGCCGTTGAATTTGGAAAGCCGAGGAAAAAGTATATAAGCAAAAAGAAATCTCCCCTACAGGAGTTCAACCCCCTTCAAACATCAGCCCCATTGGTGTCTGCTTCTCCAACCAGAACGAAGCTAACCTCTGTGTCTAGCCAACTCCCTTCACAGAGCAGGTCCTGCTTGATGTGCTGGATGAATTCCCTACTGCTCGTTGTCTTGCTGAGAATAGTTGGTTCTGTCCTCAACCTGCACTTTCATAATGCTCTGACCTTCCTCGCCCTTACCAACACACCCTCGTCCCTACCCACCCCCTCACATACCCTCGCCCCTACCCTAACCCTACTCGCCCCTACCCACCCCCCCTCGCCCCTACCCTATCCCTACTCGCCCCTACCCACCCTCTCCCTTCCCCTCGCCCCTACCCACCCCCTCTCGCCCCTACCCACCCTCTCCCTTCCCCTCGCCCCTACCCACCCCCTCTCGCCCCTACCCACCCCCTCACCCCCCCTCGCCCCTACCCACCCCCTCACCGCCTCTCGCCCCTATCTAGCCCTTCCCTCTCGCCCCTACCCACCCTCTCCCCCCCCCCTCGCCCCTATCTAGCCCTTTCCACCCTCGCCCCTACCCACTCCCCCTCCCCCTCGCCCCTATCTAGCCCTTCCCACCCTCGCCCCTACCCACTCCCCCTCCCCCCGCCCCTATCTAGCCCTCCCCACCCCTCTCAGGTTCAGCAAGTTTTCCCCACCCTGCATGATCGGCTCCATTCACTTGGTTGCCATCCTGCTTGTTGTGAAGGCCCTTTCATTCTACCATCATGATGGAGCTTAACCCTATTTGCTGTGTTACTCGGGCTTATGGTAATCCATCTTTTCGAGAAGAGTGTTGTTGCAAAAAAGTATGGCAACTGCAAGCATGGACCAGGCTATGCAATCATACATACTGGTTCCTGCTTAGTTACAAGCTTAAGGCGATTGCAATCAAGAAAAGATGTATGGATGCAGTAGCTAGTGGTTCTTGCTTAGTTACAAGCTTAAGGCGATTGCAATCAAGAAAGATGTACGGATGCAGTAGCTAGTGGTTTTCCGTCACAGTTTTTTTAGTATTCCTCTCACCAAGACGGTGAGCGGTCTTGTGGCGGGCAACCTGTAGCAGGGCTACAGTCACTTCACATTTTTTCAGAGATCCACGACACATCGGACACCCACACAAAAGGAGTTACCCTCCAGAGAGCAAAGACACTCAAAGCCAGCAGGAAACAAAGAGTTCATGGATTTTGGACACCTCGCCTGTACTAGCGAGAGATGACAGAGACTAGTTCCACTGGGAGATTGCAGTGCCTGGCTTAGCTTAGATGAGACCAATACATTCTTCAAGGAGTTGTTGACAACCCTACCTTTGATGTATACTATACTACACCTTCAGTATTGTATAGGATGGAGCTAGCTCAAGTGCATATGAGACTTGTATACCCTTTGCATATAGTCCTACATTCTGAGCCCCTATTGGTACAACTAGAGTTGTCCTCGTACGGCGTACGGACGATTCGTACGTTCCGTACATGAGTCGCCCGTTTTTTTAATAATTATAATACAGGGGTGGGATAGTTTCGCAATTTCGACTGCATTTGACCAAGAGCCCAATGGCTGCATTGGCTCAAACAACCATGACCTATGTGCGGCGAGGCTCGGGTAGCGGATCTACTATGGCCGCCAGAGATCATGATTCTTCTTTTTTCGGACATTGCCGTTTACAATGTCCATGGATAGATTTTTCATGTTTTAACTTGTAAGATTTAAGTTGCAAGTACTTAGTACTAAGTACTAAGGTCTATGTCATGACTCATATGATCTATCATGTTCTAACTTTTGAGTTTGAAAACTTCTTGGTTTAGTCTCTCTTGTAGTGTATAAGACATGAATTTTTTTTTGCATCGTACATTACGTCAACATAAGTCTAATTTTTTTTAGTTCGATTAGTACCGCACGTCTTCGTACATGTACTCGTCGTACGTGACCGTATGTGTCAACCGTGGGTACAACTCCATCGTCCCTCCTTCCACCGTCATAGTCACCACTCATTGTACACCCCAGATCGCCATTTTATTATTTAAATTTAGCTATAGCATTTCATTTCAGTTCAGCTTTTCCTTTTTTGAGCTGACAGAGGATATATCACCTATGTACATTGATTTGTCTCGTAGGCTGAGCTCCGCCTTATGAAGACGTTAATAAAATATTTCCTTCTTTCTACCCTAATCAAGGAAGGAACCATTATTAAACACAAAGAGCTAAGCAACACCGAACCCATGCTAGAAGGGGTGTTTGTGTTATTGTTTGGTGCAGCGGAATGAATGTTGTATTTTCTCAAGATTAGTGATCCTTATTGCTCAAGGTTCCTTTTAGTTCTTATGGAAAGAGAGAGCTTTCCGTCTTGTAGAGTGTTGTGGTCACGAACAAAGTGAGTGGATATTGTGCGTGAAAGTGAATGAGACTGAGAGAAGGAGAGAGAAGAGATACGACACCCGAGAGGTTGTAAAACCCTCCTCCGAAGGCCCCACTCTCGTCGGCGAGAGTGGTCTATTCTTTGATTGCACAAAGGTGTACAATGCGTATGCAATGGACTACGCAACTTGGTCTATGACGACGACGACGACGGTGACGACGACCACGATGACGACGGCGATGGCTGAAATCTGAGATCTTCTAATCGCTGAATTCAGTGGCTGTATCGAGGCTGAAAACGACTGTTTTCTTGTTGTGGTTATGGCTGAAAATGATCTCTTCCTTCGGGGTTTATGCTGCAGATGAAAACGCTGATGCTTTGTACCTGCTGAGCTGCGTTTTAGGGCAGATCTGCACCTGCTGAAAACAGCTGGTCTAGAGGGCTGAAATCGCTGATGATCTGCTGGCAAAAACGCTGGGATGGGCAGCAAGGTCTAGCGTTAGTGCTTGATGAGAAAACGCTGAAGTGACTTGCTATGATGGGGCTGATCTGCATGTGGCAAAAATGCAAGGCAAGGTTGGTTGTTGGCGATGCTGGATCTAGGGACTGTGGGAGGAAACGCCAGGCATGGGAGGTGGATGGCGATGGGTCATAAGGGGGGGTACTGCTGAGAAGTTGCCTGTTGAGCGGGAAGCTCCTGCTGCCTCTTCTGTCATTTAGTGCTAACTTGGGTTTGCTTATATAGAAACTTCGCAAAATTGCCATACCTACTTTTGTAGGAAAGTCACTTAAAAATAATAAGTGAAAATCCCAATAAACAGGAAAATAGGCTAAATGCACTGGAAAATTCCCCTAACTGATGCAAATGGATTCTGATGGGAATTGCGATGATCATGCTGTGTGCAACCGGAGGATATGCATCTATGCTAAGTGACTGGACATGCACGGTCTACGAATAGACTCACAAAGTGCCAGATCACTGCTAATCTAGACTTGACTTGGCTGACGGGAACCCCGCTGTGGTGTAGCTTGTCCACGGACACATAGGGTTGGGATGTGTCACGTGACATCCCCTCCTTTTCAAAGTGAGGTACTAGTACCGAACTGTATGGCGTCGAGGGAGATCGCCAACAGCATCCGGAATCCTGGAAGGGACTCTTCGCCGGCCCACTTTGATGTGTGGGTCGAGCGGTACTTGAACTTCATAAAGGTCTGCAACGCTTGCTTCTTTGGGCCGCGCCGAAAGCGACACAAAGTCTTCTGAATCTCCTTTCTTGCTTCAACTTCGTCTAGAGTCGTGCTTCTTCCATCTTCAAGAATCTCCATGGCTGAAAATTCCTGAAACAATCTCCAACACAAAATCATGAACATACCCATTCCATGTAAAGTGAAGGAAAAAAATATTGTCTTCTCTAAAGACTCTGTATGCAAAAAGATGAACATAGAGACGGAGTGACAACCCGTTCATCAAACACATACAAACAATGCGGTCGAATCTTTTATGTACGATCGAAATCAATTAACTGTGGCAAATCACAATGGAAATGCCCATGCTTGGTGCTCATACTATCATGTGCGCTGTCAACAGCTGTGTCATGCCAAGGAAGAGACATGGAATGTGACTTCCTTACATACATACTTTGCTTTTCACGAAAAATCCGCATACATTCGTGCTCATCCATGAGAGAAAGGTGCTCAACATACAATATGTCATGCCTAGGAAAAGGGATCACATAACGATGCTGACTAAAATACAGGAAACCTTCACGAATGAAACACTTGAACCATGCGTGCGTATCAATCATGCGAACACACAATATTTCCTGTGAGAGTTCTTTGGACCAAGGCTCGAGAGCCAAGATCGGTTCTTCTTGAATGATCGAATCGTCCTGTGGGGGTTCTTTGGACCTCGACTCGAAAGCCAAGATCGGATCTTCGTGATTGATTGAATCTACATCGAGGTTAGCTTTGCTAGGAAAAGCATCCACTAACACATCATCCTTGTGAACAATCACATCATCTTCATGCAACTCATCATGCTTGTGAGAAATGACATCTTGATCATGCAAATCATCATGCTTAGCAATATCATTCATCATACAAGTCATTATCATTCAATTAATCATGCTGCTCATCACGCAATTCCTGTGTATCATGCGATGAAGAAGAAGAGACTAAGAGAGTCTCCTTTTCCCGAATCCTTTCAATCTTGTCCTGCATATTAGCAATGAGAGATGGAGAAGGAGAAGTATCCACTCCATGAAAGACAGTAGGAGAATCACTTTTGGCATTGAGAGTTAAAGTGCTAGCCTCCCAATCAACGAGAGGGTTGATTTCACGAAACTATTTCATGCCTAAAATCATATCACATCCTGAGAGAGGAGAAACAACAAATCTTCTAGTGAAGGCAGTCTGTTGAATTGCAAACAACACATCAAGGCACTCCTTCGTGATGAGAGCGTCCATACCAGGACGAAAGCCAGAGACCTCGATAGGAGATCTCGGACTAACTTCGAGGCGGGCTCTCTCAACAAGAGAGGGGCTGATCACATCATGCATACTACCTGGGTCAAACAATATGACAAAACGGTGCCCCGACGTACGACCATAACATTTAATGAGAATCATCAATGAGAGGGTCCTGAGAAACTTTGGGCACAATCGTGTTATCATTCATTGCATTGACAGATGTAGTGGGTGCTGTGGGTTCTTTAGATTCATTCGATTCAAGCTTAGGACATGTTCTTTTTATGTGACCCTTAATGTGACAATGAAAACAACGACCTTCTTTAGAATAAGTGCTTTGTTCTTCCGAAGTGATGTATCCTCCTACAATTCTTTCTGCTATCTTATCTTCTGGAGTAAGCTTAGGTTTAGCAGTTGTGTTAGCCTTATCCTTAGATTCATTGGAAGAATTCTTTGATGAGATACTGTTGGTAGATTGGTTAGAAGAGTTATCATTCTTACCGTTCTTACCGTTCTGAGGAGTCTGCGAGGTACTTGTGGAAGTCTTGTTCTCCTTAGGATTTCCCTTGTTGTGCTTCATCTCCTGTGCGAGAGCAATCGCTACCGCCTTGTTGAGATCGATTGGATCGAATACCTCGACATCGTACTTGATATACTCGTCCAATCCAAAGAGAAAAGCCTCTTTGCGTTCATCATCCGATATGCGTAATTGGGTACCTAGCGGTAAAACACGATTAGAAAAAGACATAACCGGCATACCATTTTGCTTGAGAGCGCGCCAATCGTCTTTCAACCGTGCTAGGTACTGAGGTGGCATAAACCGCGCCTTGAGCTTGTCTTGGAAATCAGCCCACCTTAAAGAGAGGAGCGTGAAATCGTCGGCTGCCTCTAGGTGCGTGGCTAGCTGTGCCTCTTGCCATGCGTGGTACCAATTAATGGCATCACCGGCAAGGTACATAGCTGCCGTCAAAACTTTGCTGTTTCTTGTCTTCTTAGTTGTCGCAAAATAAGCATTAAATTGATGCAACCAAGAATGAATAACTGTAGCATCCATCTTACCGTCATACTTACTGAAAGTCAATTTTTCTGTAATTAGATGGTTGGAATCCGTGTCGTGGCTTGCGCCACTTGACGAACTTCCACGATCTTTGGGTGGTTCGGTCTTCGAGGCTAGGATGTGGGAAATAAACTCTTGATGACGAATCTCCCTTTGAGCCTCGCGTTCATCGCGCTCGCGTTCGAAAGCAAGTCAATTTTTCTCTTGTTTTGCGGCAAGAGCAGTGTGCTCACGCTCCTGAGCAAGGCGCTTGACGTCCTGTCGATCCATCATGGCTATCATTTGCTTCATCATTGCCTCCATAGGGTCTGGCGTAGATGGCGAAGGGGAGGGTTGGAAAAACCTCCTGGTGGGGAGAATCCTTCGTTGCCTCTCTCATGCTCATCACCTGAAGGCAAAGTATCCATGCCGCTTCGGGTGGCGACCATGCACTATGATCTTGGGGCCTTGAGCTCGCGAGGCACTTGGTTCTTGAGGTTCTTGAGGTTCTTGAGGTCCTTGATTCGTGAGAATCTAGGGTTCTTGAGGTTCTTGAGGTTATTGAGGTCCTTGATTCGTGAGAATCTTGGGGTCTTGAGGATCTTGAGGTTCTTGAGGTTTTCTTTCGCTTGCAAATCGCGTTGGAGAAGGATCTTCTCTTCACCCGAGTTCTACCCTTTTCTGTGGGCGCACCCCTTGGCGGCCTTGCGCTCACACCAAGGTTGCTTTTTCCCACCTCACGTCGATTGGCCGGCCGCTAAGTGCACTGTCCGGTCTCAATGAGTGAAAAGAGACACAAGGGGAGGCTGGACAAGCCCTTCTTTCTTGGGATTCCTGTCACTCTTCAACAAAACACGATTAGGAATCCCCACGCCCAAGTAAACTTGGGTTCGTGCAACCTCAACAAGCAAAAAAAATTATTGTGGTTCTTGTGGTTCTTTCCTTGAGTAATGCAGAACACTTTCAAAGCTCTGATACCAATGTTAGGTTCAGCGGAATGAATGTTGTATTTTCTCAAGATTAGTGATCCTTATTGCTCAAGGTTCCTTTTAGTTCTTATGGAAAGAGAGAGCTTTCCGTCTTGTAGAGTGCTGTGGTCACGAACAAAGTGAGTGGATATTGTGCGTGCAAGTGAATGAGACTGAGAGAAGGAGAGAGAAGAGATACAACACCCGAGAGGTTGTAAAACCCTCCTCCGAAGGCCCCACTCTCGTCGGCGAGAGTGGTCTATTCTTTGATTGCACAAAGGTGTACAATGTGTATGCAATGGACTATGCAACTTGGTCTATGACGATGACGACGACGGTGACGACGACGATGGCTGAAATCTGAGATCTTCTAATCGCTGAATTCGGTGGCTGTATCGAGGCTGAAAATGACTGTTTTCTTGCTGTGGTTATGGCTGAAAATGATGCAGATGAAAACGCTGATGCTTTGTACCTGCTGAGCTGCGTTTTAGGGCAGATCTGCACCTGCTGAAAACGGCTGGTCTAGAGGGCTGAAATCGCTGATGATCTGCTGGCAAAAACGCTGGGATGGGCAGCAAGGTCTAGCGTTAGTGCTTGATGAGAAAACGCTGAAGTGACTTGCTATGATTGGGCTGATCTGCATGTGGTAAAAACGCCAGGCAAGGTTGGTTGTTGGCGATGCTGGATCTAGGGACTGTGGGAGGAAACGCCAAGCATGGGAGGTGGATGGCGATGGGTCATAAGGGGGGTTACTGCTGAGAAGTTGCCTGTTGAGCGAGAAGCACCTGCTGCCTCTTCTGCCATTTAGTGCTAACTTGGGTTTGCTTATATAGAAACTAAGCAAAATTGCCGTACCTACTTTTGTAGGAAAGTCACTTAAAAATAATAAGTGAATCCCAATAAATAGGAGAATAGGCTTAATGCATTGGAAAATTCCCCTAACTGATGCGAATGGATTCTGATGGGAATTCCGATGATCATGCTGTGTGCAACCGGAGGATATGCATCTATGCTAAGTCACTGGACATGCACGGTCTACGAATAGACTCACAAAGTGCCAGATCACTGCTAATCTAGACTTGACTTGGCTGACGGGAACCCTGCTATGGTGTAGCTTGTCCACGGATTGTCCACGGACACATAGGGTTGGGATGTGTCATGTGACAGTTATTGTAATATTTGAACTTTGACACATTTATCATCGACTACGCTTGACATCTTTGTCATGTCTCTATCATGATTCATCCGTTGTGGGTGACATTTATGTGGGGGGGAGGGGGTGGAGGTAGGTTGGTGGCTCTTATGCTAAGTACATAGTAAGGAAGGTTTGCTCGCTTAACTGATTCGTGGGTGTTCAAAATGCATGTTGTGAAGCGGCACTTGTGAATCCATGGATTTAGGCATCAGATTTGCCATTTGAATCAGTGAAACCTTCCATTTTGTTTTGTTTTTTTTGACTAGTTACATGCCAATTTGAGCCTGTCACTGAAAAGTTTTTATTGACCTGTGTTGTATCCATAAGGGCAAGTGACATGGTTTGTCTGCTTGTTGCATTGGCTTGCAAAGCTTGGTCACTGATGTTGATCTACCATTTTCATTTTGGCTGTGCACTTAGTGTTAAACCTCAGTTTGAAAGTGACAACTGTTGTTTATCCTCTTAATCTCTCATCATCATGTCATTGGGCTTACAGGTGGTTTCGGTAAAGATAATACGGAATAAACTAACAGGTCAATCAGAAGGATATGGGTTTATCGAGCTCACATCTCATGGAGCTGCTGAAAAGGTTCTGCATTCATATGGTGGCACACAAATGCCGCAGACAGAGCAAATGTTTCGATTAAATTGGGCTTCATTTGGGATGGGTGACAAGCGAGGTGAGGTGGGCCCTGATCATTCCATTTTTGTTGGAGACCTTGCTCCAGATGTTACTGATTACATTTTGCAAGAAACATTTAGGCTACGCTATCCCTCTGTAAGGGGAGCCAAGGTGGTTATGGATGTGATTTCTCAACGATCCAAAGGCTATGGCTTTGTGAGGTTTGGGGATGAATCAGAGAAAACTAGAGCAATGACTGAAATGAATGGCGTTTATTGCTCAAGTAGACCGATGCGAATCAGTACAGCCACCCCAAGAAAAGCTATGGCTGCCGTGCAGCAAGTCACACCTAAAGGTCACCCTCTTTCATACTGTTATTCATATATTTAACACTACTTGCTTATCGACCATCGTTGATGTTTTCATGCTTAATGATGTCGAGAATGATGCCCTTAATAGTTACTTGTGTGTTAAAGTAGGGAGGGTAGTCTTATCTGGGGATAGTAATGTATTTTAATATTTATCTACACAAGGTAAGGCTAGGCTCCATTGCCTAGGTCAAAAGCCTAGGAGTTGCTAAGATTAACATGTTTAGTTGTTTGATTTGCACGATGGAAAGGAGGGAGGGGAGAAGGGAAAGTGTTATTGTTTTTGTACCTGATCATGGTGTGTCTCAGGCTCTGGGTAACAAAAATAGGGAGGGTAGCCTTATCTGGGGGTCGTCGTGTATTTAAACAGTTACCTATGTAGAGAGCAAGGTAAGGCTATCCATTACTTCAATTTCCTAGGAGTTGCTGGGTTGTTTCATTCTTGTGATGGAAAGCAGGGAAGGTGGACAAGGGAAGTCTCATCGTTTCCTTCCTTATTGTTGTCTTTTTTGTCTGCAGATGCATATTTATCTCCAGCAGACAATACTTCTCCATTTTCTTCGCAGAATTGGATTGACAATGATCCAAACAACACCACGGTATAGTTTCACTCTGGCTGGTCGTAATATATTTCTGAATGAAAGATATTTTGTAGTGTAGAAGCGTGGATGCCTATTTTTCGAATTTATCATGGTTCTGAGTGAAGAGGATGATGCCACTTGCAACATCGTAGTGCTCTGAACGGCTACCTTGGGCCCTGCTGTTGCTAAGCTCCATTCTGCTTGTGCCACCTACTTCTTTCTCCCTCTGCTTGTGTCTGACCTGCAACCACCATATCCGCAGGCTGGTCATTACTGTTATGTTCGCTGCCGTGCTCACCAGCCCTACCTACCACAGCATAGCCACCTGAATCCTGCATACACTGCTAACTAACCCTGCATAGCCGTTTCCATACCCGCCTGTTGACTGCATGTCCACAGCCCCTCTCATTGCTTTTGCTCCTCAGCTCTTTGGGCTCCAGCTAGCTTAAGAGAACAAGCATGAAGGCTATGGCAGTGCTAAAGCAAACCCATGACAGGGAAGGTGGTTGAAAGGGCAAGGTGGTATTGCTGCAGGGTATGGCTGAAGAGACGAAGTGGAGAGGATAAAGGGTGGGCTACAAGGGACAGTGCGGGTGTTTGCAGGGCGGCCATGGTCCTCTAAAACACAAGGCTCCCATGTTATGTCGTCAAAGCCTTTGCTAAATTCTTCGTAAGCACCATACAATACAGGTGTTGGAGCTCTCTTAAATTCGGACTTTAGTTTTGGACCCTTCACCACCCCCCAGATGCCCTTGTTGGTCGCTGTCAAACAATAACCTTTGCTGCCCCAACTCGGATGGTGTGAACCAAAGGGCAAACTTGATGGATGCTCGTAGAGCAGGTGGATGGATATGCCAACCTAGATGTCCTTGAAGGTTACTGGCAAGCCTATGCTGCCCCTACATGGTAGGATTGGCGAGAGCAAGGCCAAGTGGATGATGAAGATGGGTTGGTCTTTTGGATTGCCCATGGTTCGATTGCCCACGAACCATGTGAAAACCTCTGTATGATGTCTCAAGAAACCGCCAAGTAACTTCTCAAAGATAAGAGGCTCCTCTTGGGGCTTGTACTAGATTGCCAAATGATGGAAGCTCTAGATGGGTCCTTGTCTCTGCAACAGATGATGTTGTGAATGTAGACTCATGATGCGTGCAGTTGCCCGTGGTGGCTGCCCTGGATTGGAATCCTTCGGCTCCGGTTTGGTGGCTCCCTATTGCTAAGAACATGGGGATAATGTGGACCCGATGGGCTACCCAAGATGTGTACAAATAGTGATGATCCAATACCTGTTCTCGATAGATGGATGTCTCTAAGGAGGTGGGGGCATTGGTTCTCCAAACATTGCCAAGACTTGAAAGCGGATGGGCCGATTTGGATGCCGTGTTCCCTTGTCATCATAGACTGCTAACAAATCTTGATACTAGCAACCAACATCTTCATGTTTCCAATGCATGTCTGCAATGATGCAATCTATCATGTCGAAGAAGTTATCAATGCAACATGCAATGCCTCACTATGTCAAGTGGCAGAATATTCAGCGGAATTTGCAATGAAGACATGGAATGGCCTTTGATCTAGTGGACACCTCAACTCCAATCAGGCTCGACTGTGAAAAGATCCTCTGACATAGAGAACACTCGTAATGCCACATGCATATACAAGGCAACGGTGGAGAAGACAAATGAAATGTTATATTAATGTCTTCAAAAGGCCAAAATGACCTATGAGACCAATCTGTTACAAAATGGTGAATCTAATACCATGTCTGGGTACAAAAGAACTAGATACTACTAGTAGAATCCATCCTCATCTGCACTCTAGATATCAAGAGAGTATGGCTCGAATCCTTTGTTGTAGTTTCCGTCGATGCTGTGTAGCCCCTCTCCTCAATCGTGGCCGTCTAGATCTCCGTAGCTCCAGTGCTCGGTCGATGAGAGTGCCGGTAGTGGTCGAATGAGTGTGGGCCAAGCTCTGCAATGATGACTGCTCCTCTGGCTGTCCCATATCTAGTGAAAAGAAATTTGTAATCTGTCTCTGGGACTGTCTCTCTCTATCTCTCCCCAGTAAAGTGTCTATATATCTGTGTAACTCAAGTAGATATAGCCCAAGACATCTCTGATCCTCATAACTCATGACCCTAGAGAAAGGACCAAAAACCCTCCTTGAATAAGCAGTGGAAATGACCCTGTATCTCATAGTACACTGTGCAATGACATGTAATGTAGCTCTGTCTTTGGCTCTAACTGGCATAAGCGGCATATCCTGCTGTCCGTTGGTATCCTCTTAAATCTACCAGTGTCAATCTCCAGCTGATGTGAGGATGTGTGTATCTGGCCAATGGCACACCGCAAACCATGAGACATATGTGTGTCCATGTAGCTGGGTCGAGAGTGTATATATATATATATATATATATATATATATATATATAGAGAGAGAGAGAGAGAGAGAGAGAGAGAGAGAGAGAGAGAGAGAGAGAGAGAGAGAGAATTGTAACAAAGCCTCAAATCTTACCTACGCACGCGAATGAGTGCAGCGAAACCCTAACCCTGTTGCGCGACCTGGCTGACTTGTGCGAACCCTAGCTGTTACGTGACCTGGCTCGCCTGCGCTAACCTTAGCTGCGACGAAACAACAACTTGCTACCTGTGCGTGACCTTGCTGTGCTGCTGCTGTGCGGTTTGTTACCTCACGCGGCCTGCTAAGCTTCTAGCATGTGACCTGCATATGGCTGTCTTCTTGGGAAGGTTACAGGCAACAACTGCTGCCTGCTTGGTGGGCACTGTGTTTGACAGGCAGCTTGCAGCTAAAACAGTATCAGCCTGCTGTCTTTTCTTCTGCTGACAGGTTGTCGCATTATTTTCAACATCTTGCTTCGTGTGCACTTGCAACAAAAGGCTCAGTTACGATTCACACACACACACACACACACAGAGAGAGAGAGAGAGAGAGAGAGAGAGAGAGAGAGAGAGAGAGAGAGAGAGAGAGAGAGAGAGAGAGAGAGAGAGAGAGAGAGGCTTTGATTTTCTTCGACTTTTACCCTTCGGTCGGTTCTTGCTCCATGGCGGCCACCACCGGGCGTCACGATGACTGCCCACGCACCCTTCACTTGGACATATGACCTGACTATGGAGGATCTGGCCAGTATCAAGGCGGCACGTGGGCCAGACATTGGGCTCCAAAAGTAGCATCTTGGAGCTCAGCATGCTGGGTCGCGACATCTCTCAGGTGCCAGCTTTTAGACGAGCGCTGTGCTGAGTGTCTCTACAGTCGCTCTCCTATTGTTGCAAGGACCCGGCTGTTGGTTTTAGAGTGCTAGACACCAAATTTCGATCTTGAGGAGTTTGATTGCCACCAAAGGATCCCTCATTTCCCGATCACTCTCTCATTTCCATCGCTCCGCTCTCAGTACATCTTTCAGGTTGTGTTATGGGTATAGCTGCTAGGTGGGGTCTGATTATACCAGGTTTACTAGCTACAAAGATCAGCACACCACAGGTATAGGTCTACGCACCCGTGGACACCCATTTTCCGGATACAGTATGACTTCGCGATCCCACTACAGATCAGGTCCGTTTATAGAGGTTGGTGGTTACTAGTCGCTCGGATCAGTGTTTGAGATGCCATCAGTTTGGACACATGGTGAGAGATTGCCATTCCTACCCTCTACGTCGCTTTGAGCCATAGCATCCCCAATCTCAGGGTGCAACGGGTGGTTGGTAGAAGACTTTTCGCCGCCATACTTTTCGGCAGGGGCCACATCCAGCAGCACCAAACCCACCACCTTGTTAGCCTCTCTCTTCGACAGTCTCACAGATCTCAGCTACTTAACTGTTTCAACCGCAACCGGACATACCGTGTACTTCACGGCATTCACCCCAGAGTTACCAAGGAACGACTAAATCCATGCCTAGAACGCCGGAACGGCGTTCCGGCCGGCTGGGTCAGCTTGGAACGTCCTGGAACGGACTGCCGTTCTGACAGTTGGGCTCAAACCGGAACGCCATTGGAACGAACTCGGAACGCTGGAATTGACGGAACGGGAAAAACGGGCAGTTTCGGCCAACGGTCAAAAACGGGCAGAATCGAAAAAATAAAAAACATCGAGTCCCTATATAATGTGCCAGGCACTCACCCCTTTCCTTCACAAGCTACCAAGCTCTCAAGCTCTCTTGCTCTTAAGTTGAACCAACTTCTAAGTTCTCAAGACTCAAGGCTCTCTCTCTTGCTCTCAAGGCTCAAGCCTCAAGCTCTCAAGCTCTCAAGGCTCAAGCCTCAATCTCTCAAGCTCTCAAGCTCTCAACTTCTATCTTGCTCTCAAGCTCTCAAGCATCAAGCCTTCAAAGTTCAAGGCTCTCAACTTTCAACCTCTCTCTTGCTCTCGAGTCTCAAGGCTTTAAGCCTCAAGCTCTCTCGAGTCTCATTCCAATGTCCATCATCTAGATTCCATGGCCTCTTCCTCTCGTACAAACCCCTCTGTTAATGCGGGCAACACTCAAAAGGCGGGAATGGTTGTGGTGTGATGAAGTCACATCGGAAGGCACCTTGTCGGTGGCAGGAGGTTCTCGTGCATGGGCATGCAAGTTATGCTCTTACACGCGTAAAGGGGGGCATGACAAAGTGAGGGCACACTTTCTTTGAGTGCCGGGACATGAGGTGAGATTTTGCACCAACGTAACCATGGAGAAGAGGAAGGAGCTCGAGGAAAAGGATCGGCAATTCAAACATAAAGCCAAGCCCACATGCAAAGGTATTGATCCAAAGACCCTCATTTTCCCTTCTTCCTCTCTACCCGGTTTAGGTGATGGTGCATCTTCATCGGGCCCTCCACCTCTTGGGACCCAAAGAAGAAGGAAGAGGTGGATGCGGCCGTGGCCCAATTCTTCTATCACGACCATATCCCATTTGTCGCGACGAGGTATGTTTTATGATTTATCAATCTTCTCTCTCATTTCTTCCGTTATCGTCGTTTCCGCCTTTTTGATACTAACCTCTTCTATGTTTGATCGAAATAGGTCTGAGTATTGGAAAGTCATGGTGCAACGGATAGGAGAGTATGGCACTGGCTATGTGCCGCCATCTTTAGAGGCTCTCCGAACCACTTTGCTCGATCGAGAGAAGGCTATCGTGGAGCAAGCAACCCTCAATATTCAGCGTCTTTGGGAAAAACATGGCGTTCCCTCATTGCCGACGGGTGGAGCGATACAAGGAAGAAATCTATCCATGGTCTCGTCGCATACTCGAGTGGAGAGATGTACTTTGTGCATTCTCACGATGCCACCGAGATTGGCAAGTCCGCCGATGTCCTCTCTGCAGAGTGGACAACGGTCATAGAAACGATCGGTGAGCAACACGTGGTGGCCTTTGTCACAGATGGGGAGGCATCAAACAGGGCAGCAGCAGCTATTATAGAGGGTCACTATCCGCATGTGACAATGTGCTTTTGCATGGCACACTGCTTGAACGATCTTCTAAAAGACATCGGCAAGCTAGATTGGATCGCTCCAGTCATTGTTGATGCAGTGAAGATTGTTACTTTCATCAACAATCACAACTTGGTTCGGAGTGAGTACCTCAAGAGGTCGGGCGGCAAAGTGCTTCTAAAGTATTCAGACACCCGCTTCGCATTCAACTTTCTTCTTGTGCGCAGGCTGTCTGAATGTCAAAATGTGGTCCGACAGGTCTCATCAGTGATGAGTTCACCACCTCCCCCTATGCAAAGACAGTTGCAGGGTTTTTGTGCAAGGATAAGGCAGAGGATCTTGAGTTCTGGAAGGAGCTCAAGAGTCTAGACGCACAGGTAAAACCGGTGGTTCATTTGCTTCGAGTTCTGGATGGCATGGATCCTTGCATTGGCAAGATTTATGAGGCAATGGACCGCATGATTGAGCAGCTTGCACAGCTTGAGCCGAACACAGAGTGATATGAGGAGATCCATGCGCTTTGCAGCTCGAGGTGGAATTCATATGCCTCTCCTTTACACGGGGCAGCGTACATGGTGGATCCAGAGTTCCAAGGTGCATGGCAAGAGACAGATAGGGAAGTCATGAACCAATTTACAGAGATCTTAAACAAGATGGTTCTAGACAGAGATGGGCGACGCATTGTCAGAGATCAGCTGAGACAGTACAGAGAGATGCGGGGGTCATTTGGCAGTCTAGATGCTCAGATTGATCGCAGGAAAATAGGTTCAGTGCTTTGGTGGGAGGACTATGGCTATGATGGCCGTGAGCTTTAGAGATTGGTGATCCGTATTCTCAGCCAGTCAGTTAGTACCTCATGCTTGGAGCAATTGTGAAGTACCTTTAGCCACATTGCTTCCAAGAAGAGGAATCGGCTTGGAGTTGAGAAGGCTAATGATCTTGTCTTTGTCAACGCAAATTTGAAATTGCTTTGCAAGAGTACAGACAAACAGACAGATCCTTTTACATAGTGGGAGATTGAGCAAGAGGCTCCTCAGGCAAGTGGAGATGCACATCCACCAATACCAGGTACTTCATCCGTGGCTGAGATCGAGCCGGGCCTAGAGCTCGATGATGAGGAATGGGAGGATGTGCATGATTTACATCCGGCTACTACGGATTGGAGGCCTCTTAGGGTAGTGGCTCGAGTCTTGAGTCTTTGCCATTTATCCTTACCTTTTTGTATGGCTGCTTGAGCCTTGCCCTCTTTGCCATTTGTAGCTACTAGCATCTTTATGGTATTTGTCACCTTCAGTCTTTTGGTATTGTGGTCACTGGTTTGCCCCCCTTGTAGTCTCGACTCTCGACTCTCATTATGGTATGTCACCTTTTCTTTTTTTGTAGCACCTTGGCGGCCCTTGTTAGCCATAATTAATTCCAAAGCGCTATCTCTGACTACTACTCTTGCAATTATTTGAGAGCATATTGTATGGGCATTGTGTTTGCTCAATGTTGTGTATGTGCTATGTACTCTGGGCGCCGCACATCCCAATCAAGTCATAATAAGGTTGAATGGTCTTCGAATTGTGGTTTTTGTGGGTATTAGAGTCAAAGGACTCTAGTAGTACTTGTATTCAAACACATCACGCTAAAAAACGCGAAAAAAAACAATATTTGGGTGTTTTTTTAACCTCCCGTTACGCGCTGTTCCCATTCCGAGCCCATTCCCGTTCCCCGTTTTGCAGGGAGGCCCGTCGCCGTTCCCGTTCCGTGTTCCGGGTAACTCTGATTCACCCAAAGCTTCCTTGCATTCATCCATGGAGACAAACTTCCCACCTCTGCCATCTCCACCAGCCCTTCTTTTCTTTTGGTCCCACCCACTGACACTATAGCACCATCTTCCCCTGCGGCACAACCCAACCCGACCACCCCCACCCACGACATTCCATCCTCCCCACCTCTAGAGTGTGCCCCGCCACCACCTCATGTTCCTAGATCCTTCATAGCTTTTGCACCTCCAGCTTGGCAGTTTTGTAGAGCTGACTACAACGGTGACAACATTGGTCCCTTATTAGTTCGGCTGTGCATTCTACGACGTGCGCTGAAGGCATGCTCTCTTCTGGGTAGTAGGCAGAGCCCCATGCTCTCTTTCTCCCTACCCTTTAATGGCATAGAGACATGGACAGAGGTTTCAATTATGGACTTTGTTCTTCGCCACACCTTGTAGGCTATCCAAACTTGGGCAGACTGTATTCCATCATGCATTGCTACTAACACACTGGCACAGAGCATAGGAGCCATACATTGGCTCCATACTGAGGATTCCTACTGTTTATCGTTGGTTTTGTACGTGGATCATGCTGCATCGATCCCTCCTGAGTATGGTTAGAGTTAGTAGTCCTCTCCACTCTGGGATGGTCTTCTAGCTACTTTGGTTTGTGGTTTACAGCTGCTCGCTCCTTTGCTCCATGACAGCTCCCCGACTGCTGCCACATGATGGGGATGCACTTCCTTTAGCTCTTGTTCTAGGGCTTAGGCCAAGAATCTAGAGAGCACGTCATTGATCTTAAGGCTTGTGGCCGTAACCACGATTGATGTATGCTTTCAAGGTTTCAGATTCATCAATGGTTGACACCATAGTTGACACGTACGGTCACGTACGACGGGTACACGTACGAAGACGTGCGGTACTAATCGAACTAAAAAAAATTAGACGTACGGTGACGTAACGTACGATGCAAAAAAAAATCATGCGTCTTACACATGATAGATCATATCAGTCATGACATCGTCCTTAGTACTTAGTACCAGGGCTAGAAACAAACATTTTTCCTAACCGATCAAAATAAGGGAAAACTTGAGTTTTCAGGTCAAAATTTGAAGCTTTTGCCGGTAATTACACTAAAACTTGTGTAAATTTTCCGGTTTTCTTAGAGGCAAGCTCAAAATCTAACCGGGATTTTATAATTTCAACTGGTTAAAATACACTAGACCCCCGCTTTTTTCTAACACTGCTTAGTACTAAATACTTGTAACTTAAGTCTTAAAAGTTAGAACATGAAAGATCTGTCCATGGACATTGGAAACGGCAATGTCCGAAGAAAGAAGAATCATGATCTCCAAAGTGGTGGCGGCCATAGTAGATCTGCTACCCAAGCCTCGTCGCACATAGGTCATGGTGGTTTGAGCCAATGTAGCCATTGGGCTCTTGTTCAAATGCAGTCGAGATGCAAAACATTCCCACACCAAAAATCGCCCCCAAAAAAAAAAAAAAAAAAAAAAAAAAAACAAAAACCGGACGACTCATGTACGGAACGTACTAGTCGTGCGGTACGGTATGGAACGTCCTGTACGTCGAACGTGGACAACCCTGGTTGACACACATTTACATATTGTCACTTGGAACGTCAATGGCTTGCATCAAACTAGCATCATTGGTCCTAGACAGAATTTGCTTCGTAGAGATTTGCGCTTTAATGTAGATCGAGATGTGGATATCCTTCTTGTGGAGGGGCACAAGTTATGTATGGATAGTTACCGCAGATGTGGCAAATTGCTGCCTGGGGATTCTCATACATTTTGGGAAACTACGATAGGACATACATACTCTAGCAATGGTGTATGCATTTCTGTGGGATCCTGTTGTTGGCGCCATTGTGTTTTTGGCCATGATACTTTAGTACCTGGTTGAGCGATGTGGGTTACTCTGGAGATTGAGGATATTGTGATGTGCATCTATGCACCCACTTGAATGGGGGAGACAACTGAGTTCTAGTAGCAGATTGTACATGCATTAACCCCTGTGGATTCATGGGTTGTAAGCGGTGATTACAACAATGTAAAGACTAGTGAGGATTGGCGCACCATTCAACCCCCATCCTTACCATATGTAGCACCGTGTGAGAGAGATGCTTGGGACAGATTCCTTTTTGTAGTTTCTGGCACAGACGCTTTCATCTGTGATTGGCATGCCACAATCATTTCAGCTTTCGTGGTGTTTTAGACGGCAGTCAAGTCGTCTGCCAGAGAGATTGGACAAATTTTATGTGGGTGCATGGGCAACATTCCATGGTGGTACGGTCACGATTTGGCCTCGCACCCAGTTTCTTTGCACTTGAGTTTTGCAACTTCATCTATGCCTAGACGTGGATTGCACATACCTGACTTAGTGTAGAGGATGCTTCATTGTCGCAAATGATCAAGATGTTTGAACAAGCACTGCTTCTTCAGATCCATCGTCCCACCTACTTACATGCATCATTGCATCCTCTCAGGCTTGCAAACAAACCACTGCAGAGTGGCGACGATGCCTGTTTTGCAGGGAGCATGACCCTGCAGGACCGCTTGAATTGTATTCGCCTACAACTTGAGGAGTTTCCAGGAGATGAGTTCTTGGGTGAGCGTGAGGTTGACACCAGAGAGACACTTAGTCACATTCAAACTAAGAAATCCGGATTTGCATATCATGCTTCGGTCTCTACATGGATATCCAAAGCGGATAGAATGAATAAGGATTTTTTTGCCCACTTCTGAGAGCGTCCCAAGGGGACTCCATTAGAGCCTTACATGATTCTGCAAATAGACTATATACGGAGCCTGACAAGGTCCTTGACATAGCTTGAGATTATTTTGAGCAGTTATTCATTTCTGATAGCTTACAGATGATGTTCTACGTGCTAGAGAAGAGGTTTGGTCTCATGTATAGCCCGTGGTTATAGAGGCTATGTGCCATACGTTATTAGCCCCTTTCTCTATGCAAGAGATGTATGATGCAGTGATTGGTTTGGACAGTGCCTCTTGTCCCGGAGAGGACGTGTTACGAGACAGTTCTTTTTGAAGTTCTAGGATGCTCTCAAACCCGCTATGCTTTCAGGTGTGCAATACATTTTTGACACAAGAGAAATGCCCGCATCTATGTGTTCGGGACTTATTTTTCTTATACCAAAAGGTGGGGATGGATCGTCCCTCCGACAGTGGAGGCCGATCACCCTCATGCCTTCTGTGTATAAGATCTTCGCTCGCACGATCAGTATGCGCTTGAAACCCTTAATGCCCGATCTAGTACATGCTTCACGGACAGGTTTTGTGGAGGATCGATGTATCTTAGATAACATCTTCATTTTTTATGAAGCAATTGAGTCGGCTCGTCAGACATATCAGCCTATAACTTCATGCACCTTGACTTTGAGAAAGCGTATGATAAAGTGGATTGGGGTTTCTTAAAGGGCACTATTCAAAGGATGGCTTTTCCTTTGCAATGGATCAAAGGTGCATCTGCATTATACCATACTGCTTCCAGCGTTGTCACAATCAAGAGCCACATTGGATGCCGTGTCACAAACTGATGACGTGGCAGAACCGTACGGAAGCCCAACAAATTACGATGACATGTTGATGTGGCAGCAATACAGAAATCCCGCTTTTTGTGTTGGTTGTGCCATGTGGCAGGCTGTACGGATTTCTGTGATTCATGTTGGTAGCTTTTTGAACCAGTAGCTTTTGAGTTTGCAGCTTTTCATGTAATTGCTTTTGAGTTTGAAGGCCAAGAGCCTAAATATGAACCCAGGGCCACTTATTCTCTCAGTTTGCTGACGAGCATGTGAGTAGAGAGGGTTCGTGGGAATTGTAACTTTGCTCAAGCATTAATATAAAAATAGCTACCAAAATGGGTGCCAGATTTTGGGGCCAATACCTCTGGGCATGGAACTACGTCGGGCCGTGTCGACTCTATTTTTAAAAAGTGTGATAAAGTTGTGAAGTGTTTTAAGTGATTCTCTTGTGCGTCGTGTCAGATTTCCGACTTGGGTGCCTAAGTCTGTAACAGAGGTATCAGAGCTCAATCGATTTTCCTTCCACCTCGAAATCCGATCTTTTTACCGCGACACATGGATTCAAGTGACGAATCCCGCAAGAATCAGACCAACCGGCCCGACAATTCCGGATTGGATGAAAGTACGGGAAATTCAAATAGGCACTCGGAAGAAGAGTACGGGCCTCCGCGGCCTACGGAGTATGGACGAATGGAGGTGTAGCGTCAACAACAGGTTGATGCTTGTGTTAAGCAGATGCTTCAATATTCAAAGGATCCCAGTACACGCGAAATTTTTGACTCGGTACCCGATTGATGAGATGCATTCCCAATGGCGTATGGCCATCCATTCACCATTAAACTGTGCATTGAAGAAACCTGTACATTGAAGATGAACTTGATGATGTGATCGAACGACGAGTCAACCAAATATTGAAGATCATGAAGCATTCAAAGAGACGTAGCAAGGGAACAGATTCCCTTGGTTATTTTGGTGGACAGTCTTCTTTTGCAAATGCACGAAAAGCCAAGAAGCGTGTACGCTTCAAGGGTGTGCCCAGTTCGTCCTCATCCTCTTCGGATAGTTCCGACAACTCTTCCTCTTCTAACAGAAAGGGCAAGAAACGATGGAAAAACCAGAGACATTGAAAGAACAAGAAGAATGCTAAGAAAAGCAGATTTCACCAAAGATCTTGGAAATTTTCTGACAATTTTGTTGAGGATTCATCCTCTTTTGAGAGTTCGGACTTTGATGACCAGATGTGTTATTCTAAGAGGAAGCACTTTTATAGAGCCAATCAATACGACTTTCTCGAGGGTAAGAGTAAGAAGACCAAAGAATTTAAGGAGGGTGGACATGCAATAAAATTTGATACCTTTTCGGCTTTCGAGATGCTCACAAGGCCCTCCCTTGTATTCAATAGTTTGACATAACTTTTTTGGAGGGTGCTACTCAGAGCACTCTTCTATGAGGAAAGGAAGCACCACCAAAGTGGATAATGTTCAAGCGACTTTTTAGTTCCTCGTGGCTTACTTAGGAGTACGAACGTGACGTGATTACTGCTTGGAATCATCTTCGGATGACCAAGGGAGATACTTTGGACCTTCATTCTTAGAGATTTTGGGATGTTTTTCTACAAGATCAGTTTTAAACAACGAATCGAGCGATTTTGCTGTGGACTTCCGCAAGAGATACGAGATTATTGCTTATTACAGAAATTTGAGTCCATACAGCAATCGATGGGACATGCTGCTATGCATTCAAGTAACTTGACTTATTCAACATATCAACTTTCGACCAATAAAGACATATATCTACGCGGTGTCCCAAAAAGGCACAAGAATGAGAACGACCGACAAACTGAAATAGAACTAGGCGAGAAGATACTTGCTCCATATTAGATACTGCATAGGAAATTGAAAGGGATACTGATGTGCTGACAATATCCTGCTTTATGACTTTATGAATGAAGAACTTTGAAATGGGAATTCCCAAAGATGATTCTGATTATGTGTGAAATTAATGTATTTTTCTTTGGAAGATCTTGTTATTTGTGTATAGATAACAAGTGACGAATTTGCGTATGAATGCAATTGGGAGCAATGCCGGCTCAAGAATGAACCCGATCACGATTCAAGATAAAAATCATGAATTTTGAATGATGATGATGACTGATGATTCCCATATGAATGAGTCGACTAGATACTGTGGTGAGCATATCAAGAGTTCCCGAGGGATGAGATGGCTACACAGGGATCTATGTGCATCAATACTTCTGAACGGAAAAAATGACTAGACTGAATGATTGAAACACTCTGTTCAATATGAACTAAGTGTGTGATTTGTGAACTGGAATTCTTGGAAATGAATCTGATTTTGAGTACTCACTCATGTGATTGTGTTTAAGTGCAAGTTTGAAAGATGAAACGACTGCAACATTTTGGTCTTGAGATTCTATGGACATGATCGCAATAACAATTAGTTAATCCGACATCAGTGAGGTCTAGTGTAGATCTAGATTCTAAATGCGATTGCTCTTCACGTTGCCAGGAATCATGGTCCTAGATTCGGATGGATTATTGTGTGATATGATTTGAATGTGATATGGATGTTCAATGACTGTCGTCTTTGTGCATCGATACTTAGAGTCAGCGTCTACTGAACTTGTATATGGCTTATGTTTGATTTTGTAGGTGTAATCGAGGGCGATTACAATTTTTTCAAGAGGGGGGTATGTCACAAACTGACAATGTGGCACAACCATATGGGAGCTTCGCAAATTGTGCTGACATGCTAACGTGGCAACAATACGGAAATCCCGCGTTTTGCGTTGGCTGTGTTGTTATAGACTTGGACACCCCAAGTCGAAAATCTGGCACGACATGAGAAAATCACTTAAAATACTTCACAACTTTTAAATAGAGTCCCACGGCCCGACGTAGTTTCGTGCCCAGAGGTATTGGCCCCAAAATCTGGCGCCCCTTTTGGTATTTTATTTTTATATTAATGCTTGAGCAAAGTTACAGAGTACAAGGGTCCTCTTTGCTCAGATGCTCGTTAGCCAACTGAGTGCAGAGTGGCCCTAAGTTCATATTTATAGTCCTTTGGCCTTCAAACTCAAAAGCAGTTATATGAAAAGCTGCAAACTCAAAAGCAACTAGCCCAAAATTAGCTTTCAAGTTCGTAACTTTTCATGTAATTGCTTTTGAGTTTGAAGGCCAAGGGCCTATAAATATGAACCTAGGGCCACTTATTCTCTTAGTTTGCTGACGAGCATCTGAGCAGAGAGGGTCTGCGGGAATTGTAACTTTGCTGAAGCATTAATATAAAACTAAATACCGAAAGGGGTGCCAAATTTTGGGGCTAATACCTTTGGGCACGGAATACGCCGGGCCGTGTCGACTCTATTTTTAAAAAAGTGTGATAAAATTGTGAATTGTTTTAAGTGATTCTCGCATAAGTCGTGCCAGATTTCCGACATGGGGTGCCCAAGTATCGTTCAATTCGCCAAGGATGTCCCTTGGCTACCTACTTCTTTCTGTTTTTTGCGGAGGTCATGGCTCCTTTCTTGGGTCACAGAACCCCACACTTGAGAGGTCTTGCTATGCCGTTGGCCGACTCGCCAGATTTGTTGGATCAGGAATATGTTGATGACACTATGCTCTTTATTAGATATGATACACCCACCTTAGACAATCTGCTACCTTTTGCATGGCCAATGGTGCTCTCATAAACTGACAAGTCTTTTGGCTTCCTAGCAGGAGTAGATGACGATTGTCATTGGGCTGCACAGGATAATTTCTCTTAACTACTTAAAGGACAAATTTGTCGATATTTGGGGTTCCATATTGGAATTGATGTATTCATTGAGCAACAGTTTGTGCCCGTGCTACAGTCTATCAGGAAGAAACCTTGCCATTGGTCATTTTTGCATTTATTTTTGGCTAGAAGAGCCCTTGTGGTGAATCGGGTTCTTATTGCGATAGCTTGGTTCACGACATCTTGCATGACTTTGCACTCGGGCATCATGGCGCGTTTTGCACGCGACCTTTTTGTGGGGTGGCATGGACGACTCTTCTGACACTCGACCACGAGTCCATTTGGACACAATCATTTTGCCTACAGAGGAGGAAGGATTGGGGATTATTGATCTTGAGATGCAGAGCAAGGCATTGCTTGCAAAGCTTACAGTATGCAGATTGTTTCTAGGGGCAGAGCCTTAGAAACAGTTTCTGCATCATGATTTGTTACATACCTCTCCTCGGTTTGGATCTCTAGATGCTGCCGGTTTGTGGCGCCCAACCATAAGATTCATCTTCACAGGTGGACCCTTGGATATGTCCCATCTGTCTCCATTTTACTCTGCTTGCTACGGATTTGGAAGGAATTTCGTCTAGCTTTGATCCGCCGACACCTGCCTTTCTCTCTCGAGGAGGTAGAGAGACAGCCACTTGTATGGAATGCATACTGACAAGCGTAGAAGGTCGTCAACTAAGTGAGAGGACTTACATTGATTGGGCTAGATGGGATAATGGACCGGCAAGCTCTTTACGCCGTTGGACTTTGTTGCTAAATTGGCTTAATTTAACAGAAAAATAATTCTAAATGAATTATTGGATTTATAAGTGAGGATTTTCTCGCTTGGAACACCAAGAAAAATAATTCTAAATGAATTATTGGAATTTTAAGCTTGAGGATTTTTCTCTCTGGAGACATCCAAGTACAGAGTATTCCTAGTGCATCATTCAGAGTAATGATGAGAGTACTGTGAAAGGGAGTATCTGTAAGGCCACCATGAACGAGTACTTCTGATGCGTCACATCGGATGGGTGACAGGGAGCATCGGGAAGAAGTATTCGACCATCTGGGAACGGACATCTTTGATGCGTCATAGGATGGGTGATATAGAGCATCACGAAGGAGATTGTACCGTAAGTTCGGTAGGAAACAACTAGGTGATGGGTATTCCTGATGCGTCACAAGGTGAGTGACGGGTGCATCGGAAAGGGGATATCCATAGTCGAGAGGAAATTCCGAACTGTGTTAGAATTGTGCACAAGGAAGAGCATGTCACAAACTGCTGACGTGTCAAGTCAGTAAAGAGCAGAGCGAACCTTCAGATCACGGCTGAGGGGCCTAAACCCTAAGAAGAACAAGCAACAGAAGCAGAAGTCCTACCAACTTATGGGACCCCGTCCGATGGGGCCCAAGAGACAAAGGAATTAAAAATATAGCTGGACCCTCACTTGCATAGTAACTGATGACGTGGTAGCTGTACGAAAAAAAACCCGAAATTCTGCTGACGGGTAGACGCAAAACGCATTGACATTGTTGACGTGGCAGTTGTATTGAATTCTGTGATTTAGGCTGGCAGCTTTTTGGCATTGCTTTTGGACCAAAAGCTTTTGAGTTTGAAGGCTTTTCATGTAAATTGCTTTTGGGGCCCAGGGCCTTTAAATATGAGGCCATGGGCTCATTCTCGGGCATGCTTCTTGGAGAAGGTGCAGAGTTTGGATTACCGGCTTGTACTGTGTTGATGCAAATATAAAGAAATACCGAAAGGGACGCCAAGGTTTGGGGTCACTACTCTCTAGGGTGGAATTCCGCCATTCCGTGTCCCGTGTCGTCTCTCTCTCTCTCTCTCTCTCTCTCTCTCTCTCTCTCTCTCAGTTCAGCTGTTATTAAAGTGCTAAAAGTCAGTTCAGTCTGATCTTTACTATTGGCACGTGGTGCCTGTCTTGTGACAGTGGTATCAAAGCTTCATGGGTGTGCTTTTCTAAAAGCATACCGGCCCTACCAAAGAGCAGATAGAGCAAGATGGCACTTCCAAAAGTGTCACGTGACACATCCCAACTCTATGTGTCCGTGGACAAGCTACACCACAGCAGGGTTCAGTCAGTTCAGTCAAGTCTAGATTAGCAGTGATCTGACACTTTTGTGAGTCTATTCGTAGACCGTGCATGCCCAGTCACTTAGCATAGATGCATATCCTCCGGTTGCACACAACATGATCATCGGAATTCCCATTAGAATCCATTAGCATCAGTTAGGGAAATTTTCCAGTGCATTTAGCATATTTTCCTATTAATTGGTTATTTTCACTTATTATTTTTAAGTGACTTTCCAACAAAAGTAGGTAGGGCAATTTTGCTAAGTTTGTATATAAGCAAACGCAAGTTAGCACTAAATGGCAGAAGAGGCAGCAGGAGCACCTTGCTCAACAGGCAACTTCTCAGCAAGACCAACCCCCGCGACTACTCTGGCGTTTTCTCCACAGAAGACCTAGCGTTTTTGCATCAGATCAGCCTTGGTGATTTGTGCACAGCAGATCAGCCCCGGCGTCATCACGACACAGTAGATCAGCCTAGCGTTTTTGCATTTGCAGAACCCCGGCAACAAAAGGACCAATTTCAGCCCCTGGCGTTTTTGGATTTCAGTAGCAAATTAAGACTGGCATCATTCACCTAAAGTGTAGCAGATTCAGCCCGTAAAGACCATCAGTTTTCAGCCCTAAGAAACCTCATTTTTCAGCCAAGAAAACGCAGCCAAAACAGTCATTTTCAGCCATCGAAACAGTCCCGAAATTCAACGATTAGAAGATCTCAGATTTCAGCCATCGTCACCGTCGTCGTCATCGGCATAGACCAAGTTGCATAGTCCATTGCATACACATTGTACACCTTTGTGCAATCAAAGAATAGACCACTCTCGCCGACGAGAGTGGGGCCTTCGGAGGAGGGTTTTACAACCTCTTGGTGTCGTATCTCTTCTCTCTCCTTCTCTCAGTCTCATTCATTTGCACGCACAACATCCACCCACTTTGTTTGTGACCACAACACTCTACAAGACGGAAAGCTCTCTCTTTCCCTAAGAACTAAAAGGAACGTTGAGCAATAAAGATCACTAATCTTGAGAAAATACAACATTCATTCCGCTGCACCTATCATTGGTATCGGAGCTTTGGAAAGTGTTCTGCATTACTCAAGGAAAAGAACCACAAGAATTTTTTTTGCTTGTTGCGATCGCACGAACCCAAGTTTACTTGGGCGTGGCGATTCCTAATCGTGTTTTGTTGAAGAGTGACAGGAATCCCAAGAAAGAAGGGCTTGTCCAGCCTCCCCTTGTGTCTCTTTTCAATCATTGAGAGCGGACCGTGCACTTAGCGGCCGGCCAATCGACGTGAGGTGGGAAAAAGCAACCTTGGTGTGAGCGCAAGGCCACCAAGGGGTGCGCCCGGAGAAAAGGGTAGAACTCGGGTGAAGAGAAGATCCTTCTCAACGCTATTTGCAAGCGAAAGAAAACCTCAAGAACCCCAAGAACCCAAGAACCTCAAGAACCCCAAGAACCCTAGATTCTCACGAATCAAGGACCTCAAGAACCTCAAGACCCCCAAGAACCCAAGTTCCTCGTGAACTTAAGAACCTAAGACCCCCAACAACCCACAAGAACCCACGACTTCAGAATGGTCATCACTCGAAGCGGAATGGATACTTCGCTTGGAGGTGATGAGCATGAGAGAGGCGAAGAAGAATTTTTCACACTAGGAGGTTTTTCCGACCTTCCCCCTTCACCATCTACGACAAAGATTGCACTAACTCCTGTAGAGGAGTTGGAACAAGAAAGAGAAGCAGACGGAAAAGCCTACGAAGAAGACATGGCAGCCATCGAGCATAAGTACCAAGAAAGAATGGCAGCCATAGTGCGCGAGCGCAAAGCAAGACAAGCAGATTTTGATCGCGAGATCAAAGCACAAAAAGAAAAGAGCGACAAAAGACATGAAAGAGTTCTTGCGACTCTTTTCTTTTGTGTAGGCGCAGTTCGCACAAGTTCAGGAAAAGGAGACTCTCTCAGTCTCTACTTCTCCAAAGCATGAAACACAGGATTTGCATGATTGTGTGAAGCATGATGATGATTTGATTGACAATGACTTGCATGATGTTTGATTGACAATGATAAGGACAATGATTTGGATGATGAGAAGCATGATGAACTGGATGCCAATGATAAGCATGATGATTTGAATGATAAAGACAAGCATGATGATTTGGATGATGATCAAGATGTGATTTCTCACAAGCATGATGAGTTGCATGAAGATGATGTGATTGTTCACAAGGATGATGTGTTAGTTGATGCTTTTGCTAGCGAAGCTAACCTCGTTGTAGATTCGATCAATCACGAAAAAGCGATCTTGGCTTTCGAGTCGAGGTCCAAAGAACCCCCACAGTACGATTCGATCATTCAGGACGAACTGATCTTGGCTCTCGAGCCTTGGTCCAAAGAACCATCACAGGAAGTATTATGTGTTCGCATGATTGGTACGCAGGCATTGTTCGAGTGTTTCATTCGTGAAGGTTTTCTGTATTTTAGTCAGCATCGTTATGTGATCCCTTTTCCTAGGCATGACATATTGTATGTTGAGGACGTTTCTCTCATGGATGAGCACGAATGTATGCGGATTGTTCATGAAAAGTTGAAAAGTTTGTATGTCAGGAAGTCACATTCCATGTCTCTTCCTTGGCATGACACAGTTTTCGAAAGAGCACATGATAGTATGAGCACCAAGCATGGGCATTTCCATTGTGATTTGCCACAGTTGATTGATTTCGATCAAACAGAAAAGATTCGACCGCATTGTTTGCATGTGTTTGATGAACGGGTTGTCACTCCGTCTTTATGTTCATCTACATTGCATACATAGTCTTTAGAGAAGACTAGATTTTTTTCCTTCACTTTACATGGAATGAGTATGTTCATGGTTTTGTGTTGGAGATTGTTTCAGGAATTTTCATCCATGGAGATTCTTGAAGATGGAACAAGCACGACTCTAGACGAAGTTGAAGCAAGAAAGGAGATTCAGAAGACTTTGTGTCGCTTTCGGCGCGGCCCAAAGAAGCAAGTGTTGCAGACCTTTATGAAGTTCAAGTACCGTACGACCAACACATCAGAGTGGGCCAGCGAAGAGTCCCTTCCACGATTCTGGATGCTGTTGGCGATCTCCCTCGACGCCATACAGTTCGGTACGAGTACCTCACTTTGAAAAGGAGGGGATGTCACGTGACACATCCCAACCCTATGTGTCCATGGACAAGCTACACCACAGCAGGGTTCAGTCAATTTAGTCAAGTCTAGATTAGCAGTGATTTGGCACTTTTGTGAGTCTATTCGTAGACCGTGCATGCCTAGTCACTTAGCATAGATGCATATCCTCCGGTTGCACACAACATGATCATCGGAATTCCCATCAGAATCCATTAGCATCAGTTAGGGGAATTTTCTAGTGCATTTAGCCTATTTTCCTATTTATTGGTTATTTTCACTTATTATTTTTAAGTGACTTTCCAACAAAAGTAGGTAGGGCAATTTTGCTAAGTTTGTATATAAGCAAACCCAAGTTAGCACTAAATGGCAGAAGAGGCAGCAGGAGCACCTTGCTCAACAGGCAACTTCTCAACAATACTAACCCCCGTGACTACTCTGGCGTTTTCTCCACAGAAGAACTAGCGTTTTTGCATCAGATCAGCCTTGGCGATTTGTGCACAGCAGATCAGCCCCGGCGTCATCATGACACAGCAGATCAGCCTAGTGTTTTTGCATTTGCAGAACCCCGGCGACAAAAGGACCAATTTCAGCCCCTTGCGTTTTTGGATTTCAGCAGCAAATTAAGACTGGCATCATTCACCTAAAGTGTAGCAGATTCAGCCCGTAAAGACCATCAGTTTTCAGCCCTAAGAAACCTCATTTTTCAGCCAAGAAAACGCAGCCAAAACTGTCATTTTCAGCCACCGAAACAGTCCCGAAATTCAGCGATTAGAAGATCTCAGATTTCAGCCATCGTCACCGTCGTCGTCATCGGCATAGACCAAGTTGCATAGTCCATTGCATAGGCATTGTACACCTTTGTGGAATAGACCACTCTCGCCGACGAGAGTTGGGCCTTCGGAGGAGGGTTTTACAACCTCTCGGTGTCGTATCTCTTCTCTCTCCTTCTCTCAGTCTCATTCATTTGCACGCACAACATCCACCCACTTTGTTTGTGACCACCACACTCTACAAGACGAAAAGCTCTCTCTTTCCCTAAGAACTAAAAGGAACCTTGAGCAATAAAGATCACTAATCTTGAGAAAATACAACATGCATTCCGCTGCACCTAACAAAAAGTCTACTGGAAACTGGAATTTTATTTGAAGTATCTTCGGGTCCCGACGCCGGACTTATTAGCCACTCCGTCTCCCATGTGCTCTAATAGATATAAGATGAATCTAAAAGTGCTACGAGTTGGAATTGTGTGTGATGTATGTGGGTGCCCAAAATAAGAGGGTGATATAATGGGTGGTGAATCCATCCTCATTTGCACTTTGGATGTCGAGCCTATATGGCTCGAAGAACAGATATAAGATGAATCTAAAAGTGCTACTAACTGGAACTATGTGGGTGCCCAAAATAAGAGAGTGATATAATCCATCCTCATCTGCACTCTGGATATCGAGAGATGGAAAAGGCCCTCCATGCCGATAACAAACTGCATATACAAGCGGCCAAGGGTGGTCTGTCATAGATCTGACATGCCCTTAATGGAGGTACACAATTGCCATTGCTTCTACCATGTGCTCCTGCAATTGAAATGCACGGGTTGCAGCAAGATAAAGATCTTCTCCTAGCAATAGGGATGAAGAAGAGGATATATATATATATATATGTATGTATGTATGTATGTGTGTATGTGTGTATGTGTGTATGTGTGTGTGTGTGTGTTTGCATATGTATATGTATGTATGTGTATGTATATGTATGTATCTATATATATATATATATATATATATATATATATATATATATATATATATATATATATATATATATATATATATATATATATATATATATATATATATATATATATATATATATACTTCATGACTGCTATCTATTCTTTTATATCATAGTATAGGACCTTTGTCTGTTTTCCTTTGACTTCCACATGCATTGGTTCTCCCAGCTCAATGAAAGGGACCACCTGAGACAATCGTTTAGTCAATATATCTGTTTCTACAATATGTTCAAATTCATCTTGTTCATCTTCCTGTCTTTGTGTGTCGCATCCATCTGGAAGCTTTGTACTCTCTCCAATAACAGACAAAATTTCTTCAAAAAAGCTTTGTTGGTTTACCAAAGCAGTAGATTTGTCTTCTTCAATCTTTGGTGGGTGCTCTTCCATTGTTGTTTGCTTCGTTGTCAACTCTTGTACCTTTGTTTGAAGCTCTGCTATGTGTTCCTCCTCCTGCAGCTCATGTTTGACAAGATTGAGTTCAGCTTGTGATTTCTTCATTTCTTGTAGCAAGTAAGATTCCCATGCTGTTGGTTTTGTTAGGACGTCAGCAAAAGACTTCCTTTGCTTCCGTGTCATAGTGTGGGTGTGTATGTAAGGGGAGGGGCGTTGTTATGGAGCCGCCCACCAAAGGGGGGTCCCCTCCCTCAACCCCACGACACCGCATGTTGGGTGCCAACCAACCCCTTGCTTTGATTCCAGAGCAAGTATTTGCTTTAGATTACTTGCACAATGTTGATACAATGGTGCTGAATACTGAATACTTCATGCAAAAATGCTAAAGCTGATCTGATGCAAAAACGTCGGGCTGATTTGATGTAAAACGCTGGGCTGATGCAAAAACGTTGGGCTGAAGTGATGCAAAACGTTGATGATGTTGGGGTCCTGGCGATGGAAATGCTAGGTGCGGAGGTGTTGTGGATGCCCCACAACACCTCAACACCTAAAAGTGAAGGCCAATTGACTCATAGGATTTTTAGCCATTTGCTCTACCTACTTTTTATAAATGTCATTTCAAGGGCAACCAATCACTTAATAAAAAGTGTGAACTTGTTAAAAATTCAGTGAAGCATGTGAATTGAAAACAAATGCTTGCATTAACACACTCCATGGATGTAGTTCTCATGGTTTAGATGCTATGTAGACATAGATTTATGGCGGGAAAGCAGGTGGAAAGCACTTTAAAATCATCGTGCTTTTTACCCAAAGCTTCTCAGAACCCATCTTTATTCATGTGCTTGCAGCTTTACGGGTATTCCTTTACCCAATTTTGATTTCCTCCTAGACCAATGGAATATTCACTCTCCGATGCTCCCGTCACCCATCATGTGACGCATGAGGAATACCCATTTCTCGGTCTCCTCCACCGAACGATACAATTGCTTCATGATGCTTAATGCCACCGATCATATGACACATCAGAGTTTTCCGGATGTCTACTCCATGTGCCCCAAACCACTCTCTCACCTGCGAGTGCATTGGAATTGGACTAGTAAAGAAGTGGCTAGGCTTACTAAAAGTCATTTAGGCCCCTTGACAAGATTTTATAAGCTGGTGGGTACTAGGAATTAAACTGAAAGGAGCAAACTGGACACATGGCAGTAAGAGAGCAACCTGCAGGTCAACTCTTACTCTCCAGAAGCTCATCTGAAGAGGGGGCGCCCAAATTGAGGCTGGGGCTGAATTTACATGATAAGTCAACACTGTGTGTGTGTGTGTGTGTGAGTAGTGGGTGCAGGTGATCACAGGTCTAATGGAAAGCTTGCTTTCTCCCTGGTCTCATGCAACACAATGATTTTCTCTCTCGCATCTCTCTCCCCCCTTTGCACATATGGTAATGCCCCACTAGTAGGGCTTCTTAGATGACCATATACAATTTTGGGGGTTTTATGCGCGTTTGTCAAGGCAAGAGCCTTCTGTACAGGACCCGGATTAGCTAATTGCTAATTCCCTTAAGGTACGCACAGTGCAAAGGAATGCGAAAATAAAGAGTTTTCTCGCATGAAAACTCGTCCGATTTAGAGGGAACTGTCCCGCTGCATGCGGGAGCTTCTGAGTCATGCGTAGGGATGTTTGCTCCGCTCAAAATGATGTGAAACATGGAATTACAGCCTGCTGTGTTTTTTTACAGGTCTAGGGTTTCACACCTTAACTGCAAGGTAATGCCGGGGGAGCCTCGGGAAAGCCTTGGGTGCTTGTACAGGACAATTTAGAGAGATTTCCTCCTCTAATTCAAAGGGCAAGTGACCCTACAAGTGCGAGAGCTGGAGGGTTGGTTTTTCTCAAGTGTAGCGAAAGGGGCGCTAACCTTTGGAGCCAACGTGGTGTTGCGTCTGCTTGGAAGCACTCTAGCTACCAAGGAGTGGGTTGTTTGAAGTGTTAAATTCCAATCACATGTTTTTTTCGTGAAGTTCCTCTTTGTCGTAAAGTTTAACAGTTTAAAGATCGGGTGAAAGCTAAAGACTACCGCCCTACGGGCTGGTTTCATGGTTCGGTTGCCGGGAACGAATTACTTTTTCCTTAAAGAGTGAGCCTTGGTTGGACCTTGGAATTACTCTATGGCTGACAGAGTAAATGACACCAGGGAAGAGGGCTCCTCTTCACAAGACAGACATGCTATTCCTCCTCAAATGTTCGAGCGTGGCGAGAGTTCACGGCCACCCGTGTCTGTACCATTTGTTGATTTGAATGCTCCACAAAGTCAAGGGCTTATGCCTAGGCAATCAGACGAGGATGCGTTTTGGACACAATTTATTGCTGCCGTGAATGTGTTTTCTCTGTGGTGGAAAACCCTAGGTTAATGGAATTTTTGCAAGCGACTCCATTGTCACAGAAGACAAGGCAACCGTCTCATGATGTAGAGCCTATTGAGGCTCAAGCCTAGGTCCCTTGTGCGTCCCAACAGGGCAAGGAGCACTCACATGTTGCGGAGTCTGTAACAAACTGTTGACGTGTCAAACCCCGTCCGATGGGGCCCAAGTGACAAAGGATTAAAATAAAGTAGGACCCGCACACACGCAAAAACTGATGACATGGCAGATTTTCGAAAATTGCGCTGGCATGATGATGTGGCAGGCTGTACGGATTTCCGCGTTTTGCGTTGGCTGATGACGTGGCAGCTGTACGGATTTCCATGATTTACGCTGGTAGCTTTTTGGCTTTGCTTTTGGACGAGATGCTTTTGAGTTTGAAGGCTTTTCACTGTAATTGCTTTTTAGGCCAAGGGCCTTTAAATATGAGGCTAGGGCTCATTCTCTGGCATGCTTCTTGGAGAAGGTGCGGAGTTTGGAGTACCGGCTTGTACTGTGTTGATGCAATATAAAGAAATATCGAAAGGGACGCCAAGGTTTGGGGCCAATACTCTCTGGGGTGGAATTCCGCCAACCCGTGTCGCGTGTCGTCCTTCTCTCTCAGTTCAATTGTTAATGAAGTGATGAAAGTTTGTTCAGTCTGTTCTTTTCTATTGGCACGTGATGCCCGTCTTGTGTCAGTGGTATCAGAGCATCAGGCGTGTGCTTTTCTGAAAGCATACTGGTCCTACTAAAAGAGCAGACAGATTTTATTCGAATTATCTTCGCCCTCTAACCCGGACTTATTAGCCACTCCTACCCTTACTTCATCGCGCATCGGGCGCGCTCTCGTCTTTACTGCTCATGTCTTACAGGGCATAAGCCAATTAAGATTACTTGCAAGAGAAGGATCCAAATTTGTTTTTTCAAGTCACTGTTTTTCTCAGAAGCAGTGCCATGCAGATGTTGATGTCTACAGCTAGCAAGCAGCATACTCCAAGTACTTGGCAAGCTTTCAAGATTTTTTTTTTTTTTTGCCCAAAGTTATATGGTTCTTGACAACTTCCTTCGGAGTGCAACTTCTGGCAGAGTGGGGTATCCTAAAATGCTTGCCATAGAAACCCTAGCAGATTATAACTTGAAGTTTCTGGACATCTCCCAGTAGATGTCTCTTCACGAGCAAATGACCTTGGAGATCCAGTGCTATCGCCGCCAACGAAAACACTGTTTGTCCAAGAGCTGATGGACCATGCTGTGCTCGGCTACAACCTTATGGAATGAACCTAACCCTAAGTGTTGGTGCAGGTTTCAGGATGGAAAGTTTGTTGACTTTTCGAGCTCGATTGGTGTCGAGATTTCTTTTTAAGTTGAAATCTGTTTGAGAACTTGTTTGAAATGGATACTATCTGTTTTAAACCTGTTTTGGTGCCGATTTGAATTGTTTGACTCTGGTTTGATACTGGTTCCAATGATTGGTGATTATGTTTGAGAATGCTTGTTCATACTATCACCAGGAGGTGTATTTTTCCTGTTGCCTTCCGTAAATAAGTATTAGATATATTTATTTTATTTTTACTTGTTTGTCCCAAAACCCTTGAAAAGGTGCAAGTGGACATTGCATGGCCAGTGTGAAACGGCTGCAGCCAAATGGGTTTCTCACATCGGGGATCTAGGTCGGTCAGACAGGGACTGCCCGGGCCAGTTAGCACTGAATTCTGATGAGTATGGAAGCTCGTGTGCGCCAAACTGGAATTTGGGCCACTTGTCAAGTCACTGCAACTTTATAAGTTGAAAGGGGCTAGTAAATTAACCCACATTGTAGATGTTGGTCAAATGGTAGTCTTCAATGATGGTCAGGAGACTGATAGGGACGCCATGGAAGCATCTCCTAAAATTTAGGGAACTGCTATTTTTGACCGGAAAATGTGTTCGCGTCATTAGCTCTGGAATGACAAGGGGAATATTTTATTGCTCTGCTGCCAAGTCAACTGACGCACCAGTTGAGATATTTTTAGCAGGGAAAGCCCAAACTCGGAAACTGGGCGACGTGTCAGCCTGTGAGCGATTCTGCCACTCTGGGAGGCAAAAACGAGCTGCATATCAACAAAGGGGGTGCCATTTTCAGCCTCAGGTGGATTGTAGCAGGTACAGAAGCTATGGAATGCTTACCTTGCCCTCTATGCACAGTATGGTGACGGGAGTGATGCCCCGCACGCCAAATACTGCTCTCTTTCTCCCCTACGTACAATATGTTATGCCCCACTAGTGGGCTTCTCATTTGACCTATGTACAGTTCTGGGGGTTTATGCGCGTTTGCCAAGGCAAGAGCCTTCTGAACAGGAACCGGATTAGCTAATTGCTAATCCCCCACAGGTACGCACAGTTCCATCACGAAAGATTGCGAGTTTGGAGAGTTTTCTCGCGTGAAAACTCGTCCAATTCACAGGGGAACTGTCCCATTGCGTGCGGGAGCCCTTGGGACACGCGTAGGCGTGTTCGCTCTGCTAAAAACGATCCGAAACAGGGAATTACAGCCTGCTGTGTTTTTCTGCAGGTTTAGGGTTTCGCACCTAAACTGCAAGGGAACATCGGGGGAGCCTCGTGAGAGCCTTGGGATGCGTGCATAGGCTTTTGGGCTCCCGGCAGAGAAAAACAGAGAATTACAGCCCGCTGAATTTCTGTGACAGCTCACCAGAAAGCTTTCAGATATCGAGGGAATCCGTCCTAGACGGGTGTTTTTGACCTACAGGGGTTTTTGCGTCGTTATGTTGTCGAAATCCGGTCGAAAACCTGCGTTTTCAGCCCTCGCCAGGTTTGGACATCTATGTGAAAGCTTGTGCTAAGTGGTCGGATCGTCTACCTTAATTTGAATAAAGAAATACCGAAAGGGGCGCCAGTCTTTGTGGCCTACAGGGTGTCGGTCTCGTGTGCGCAGTGACATTCTAGTCGCTGGACGCAACTGTGTTCTCTTCCCTTCTTAGTGCTTTGTGTAAAGTTAACAGGTAATTGAAATAGTACCGCCCTCCACGTTGTACGGGCCGGTTATATGGTTCCATTGACGGGATAGTCACTTTTTCTTCAAAAAGTGCAGCGTGGATTGTTGTGGGTGAAAGCAACACAGAGCTTGTCGATATGGCAGAGAAGAGAGACCAAGTACTTGAAGAGGGATCTTCCTCACATGGCACAGAGAAAATCCCTTCAACTCTTCAAGAAGAGGACAGGTTGTTTAGAACTCAACTGCGTTGTTGCATGGACATGTTTCAGCAGTTGGCTAACAACCCAAGGATGCAGGAATTCTTACAGGCTCCGACACAGGGTTTTCAGCCTCCTACACAGGGCATGACTGAGCCGTTGCAGGAAAAGGAGATTTCCAATGCGCAGAGGACTCATGATGCTCGAGGGAAAGCCCATGTCGTTGAGCAACTAGCGGTGTCCAATGATCCAAAGCAACTTGCTTTAGCTGGACAGGAACCGTTTGTGGATGGTCAAGGGAGCAATGAACAGGCTATGCGTCAGACCCTTCCATTACCTAATACTTATCCTGGTTATTTTGGAGGTGGTTCAGTGTTTCAAGCTATGGCTGGACCTTCCACAGGTTATATGCCAGGGAATGTGTTCGGGACAATGCAAACAGGCATGGGTAACCCTATGTACGCGAACATGGGTGTCCAACCAGGTTTTCAGGGTGCCTATGGCCAGTTTCGAGTGCCTGGAACACAATTTGGTATGGCTGGTTTTTCGTAGCCATACGTACAAAATGCAGATATGACAGGGAAAACAGTTGATGCGAGTGATGGAATGAACACTCATGGAGCACCACTGTTACAGGCACCTGTTTATGATAATGTGGCTCCTTTGAGTCAGCTTAAGGATTACAAGGAAGGTGGGCAGGGAGTGAAGTTTGAAACTTTCAGAGGAACTGAGGACCAATTGAAGGCTTTGACTTTCATACAGCAGTTCGATGCAGCTTATGCTGGAGGCAACTTCAGGGAATCTTCAAAGATACGCAAGGCTGCCACTTTCTTGAAAGGGAATGCGCTTCAATGGTGGACCGCATTGTTGAACCAGGGTCAAGCCCCAACAACGTGGGTCCAATTCAAACAGCTTTTTGCGCCTTCATGGTTGACAAACACTTTTGAAGTGGATGTAATGACGGAATGGCACGAGTTGAATGCTAAACAGTGTGCGGATCTGGAAGAGTACAATAAACGGTTTTGGGCCGCACTGTTGCCAGTCACCTCCTACAGGTTTGTGCCTTTGTCAGAACAAATTGAGAAGTACTGTTGCGGATTGCCCAAGAAAATCAGGGAATACTGCACAAAGACTACTGTCATGAATATGTTTCAATTGATAGAGAATGCAAGAGTGGCCAACAATCTGTCGAAGGGAGATTTCGATGGATGTAATAGCCACAAGAAAGGGTCCCAGGGCAAACAGTTTTCAGCCAAGGGCAATGTTGCAGCAAAGCCTTCTGAGTCTCCTGCAAAGAAGCCCTCCACTCAAGAAGCTGATACGTCCAAGAAGCAGTCTAAATCTTCCTCGGAACTAGGACAAGGACAAAAAAGGCATTTTTCTGGCAAAACTTTTCAAGAAAGGAAAGCTCTTAGGGAGGCCAAGAAATGCTACATTTGTGAAGAGGAAGGACACTTTGCAAATGAGTGCCCACAGAAGAAGTCACAGGATAAGGATGACAAGTCAGACCATAAAGGGAAGAAGCCAAAGCCGAGTGCAGGACTTGTTCCAGATTTGGTTGGAGATCAGCCAAACACAGATGCCACGGAGCTGTGCAGAGCTTGGGGCAAAGTTAGAGACCAGACCTTGCTGGTTTTCTTTGATCCAGGAGCCTGTGCAAATTTCATATCACCAGAATTGGCATCAAAGTTGGGCATTCGTGCAGAGGAGATGGGTATGACAGGCGAAGCAGGTCTGGCATGCCCAGGACATTCAAAGCCTGTTACTCCCATTCTGGGAAAGCTTCGTCTGCACATTCAGAGCTATGTGGATGCGGAAGAATTTCATATTATGCCGCTTGAGGGCTGTGATGTGTTACTGGGTATCCCATGGTGTTACAGGTTGCATGCTATGGTGGATACTTACAACAAAAAGATTACCCTTGTACATAGAGGAAAGACTCATGTCCTTGATGTAAAGCTTAAAGGCGATTCTGTTCCAGTTGTTTCTGCTTCTGCTATTTCATCTGTAATAAAGAATCATCTTTTTGCGTACTTGATCTTTGCAAAAGAAGTACCTCAAGTCGTATCTAATTTGTCTACCTTAGATAAAGACAGGTCAACTTTTTTGAGTGGTTTCAGTGATTGTTTTTCGGACTCTTTGCCAGGGGAGTTACCTCCTGAGAGACCTGAGGATCATACTATAGATCTTGTGCCAGGTTCTAGTCCACCGAGTAGACCACCATACAGGGTTAGTGCAGCCCAGTAGAAAGAGATTATGGGTCAGGTCAACGAGCTTTTAGAGAAGGGGCTGATTCAGCCCAGTTCATCCCCTTTTTGTTCGCCTGTACTCTTAGTGCAGAAGAAGGATGGTTCATGGCGCATGTGCATTGACTATCGCGCCTTGAATAAGAATACTATCAAGAACAGGTTCCCCATACCGAGGATAGACGACATTCTTGATCGGCTTGCGTGAGCGTCATTGTTTACAAGAATAGACCTAAAGAGCGGGTATCATCAGATACGCATTAGACCAGAAGATGTCCATAAGACTGCGTTCAGGACAACATTTGGTCTCTATGAGTGATTGTCTACTCAAAGTCTGAAGAGGAGCATAGGGATCACTTTACCGCAGTTTTCAATGAGCTACGCACGAATAGGCTACTCATCAATGCGAAGAAAAGTGAGTTCTTTTTGCAAGAAATTCACTTCCTTGGGCACATTGTTTCAAAGGATGGGGTACTCATGGATCCCGCTAAAGTGAAAGCAATTAGGTCATGGCCAGACTTGAAGTCCGTACATGACATTCGAAGCTTTCTAGGCTTATGTTCCTATTACAGGAGGTTCATCCGAAATTTTGCTGAGATTGCTTCTCCACTCCATGCACTGCAAGGAAAAGGAGTTACTTTCAAGTGGACAGCCAAGGAAATTTTAGCGTTCAAACACTTGAAAGAGAAGCTGACTTCAGATTCGGTAATTATTTTGCCAGATCTTTCTAAACCTTTTGTGGTTCAATGTGATGCGTATGGCCATAGTCTTGGTGCAGTTTTAATGCAGAATGGCTGAGTAGTCGCATATGAGAGCATAATTCTTTTGAAGACTGAAAGGAACTTGCAAGTCTATGAGAAAGAATTGCTGGCAGTAATTCATGCTCTCACTAGTTGGAAACTAGGGGCTGATTTTGTTGTCCAAACGGATCATCAAACCTTGCGATATTTTCTTACATAGACAAAGTTGTCTGAGAAGCACATGCGATGGGCAAAATCTTGTCAATGTTCCATTTTCAGATTGTGCATGTGCAAGGGAAAAAGAACGTGGTGGCTGATGTGTTGTCACGAAAGCCCCAAATTTCAGCAGTGTCAATTCCGTACCATTGTGAACTAGACGAAATGAAGACACAATATGCTGAAGATTCAGATTTTGCAAGGATCTATGACCAGCTTGTTGATGGGCAACATCATGAACACTATATGCTTAAGAATGACTTTCTCATGATGCATGGAAAGTTATGCGTTACTAAACAGTTACGGCCAAAGATTTTGATGGAAAGTCATGCTCCACCTTATGCTGGGCATCGTGGAATTGATGCGACAGTGAAAGGGGTTGAGGCATTCTTCTATTGGCCAGCTTTGCATCAAGATGTTGACACATTTGTAAGATCATGCTTAGTATGCCAAAAAGTCAAATTTGACAGACAAAAGCAACCGGGATTGTTGCAGCCATTGCCGATCCCTGATAGGCCATGGGAAAGTATAGCAATGGACTTTATCTTTGATCTTCCAAGGACGCAAACAGGAAATGATGGGATTTGGACTATCATTTGTAGGTTCAGTAAGCAGGCCCATTTCATTCCTGTTAGGAAGAAGATAAAGCCAGAACACATGGTCAAGATATTCATGAGCAATATCTTTAAATATCATGGGATGCCTCAGTCAATTGTCAGTGACAGGGATCCACGTATGACGAGTCTTTTCTGGAAGGCATTGTTTGAGAACATGGGCACTACGCTCAAGTTCTCTTCTTCGTTTCATCCGCAAACTGATGGATAGTCAGAAGAGGCAAATTCTACTGTCTTGGACCTACTCAAATGTTATGTCTCAGAGCACAAGGCAACTTGGGAACACCATCTCCCATTGGTTGAATATGCTTACAATAACACTGTGCATACATCAACAGGTAAGGCACCATTTGAGATAGTGGAAGGAGGAAAGAAAGTCCCACCCATTTTGCAGACTAAGGACAAGATATTTGAGGCAGACAAGTATGTGCAAGATATGGATGAAACATATAGGAAGATAAAGATTGCTCTTGAGAAGACTCAAGCTAAGCAAAAGAAAGCTGGTGATCGTCACTGTCGTGAACTTGTATTTTCACTTGGTGATTGGGTACTTTTGCGCTTTGAAAAGGCCAGGTTAAGGAAAAGGAAAGGCAAGGAACGCTTGTTTCCTAAGCTCAGTATGCGATATTATGGTCCTTTTCAGAGTTCAGAAAAGATCAGTGATGTAGCTTACAGGTTAAAGCTACCAGAAGGCTGGAAAATACATAATGCTTTTCATGTCAGCCTTCTAAGGCCCTTTGTTGGTGATGTGCCAGAGAATATGCTTGATGAGGAACAACCCGAAGCGGAAGAATTGGATGAAATCCTTGTTCCTAAACAGATATTGGCACATAAAGAAAGAAAGGTTAGAGGAAAGGTTGCAAGACGCTATTTGGTGAAGTTCAAGAACTATCCATCATTAGATGCCAAATGGATGGAAGAGTCTGAATTGCTTGATTCACCTCAGCTATTGCAATTGTATCTTGAAGCCTTTCAAATGGAACCCACAGTGACTTGATGCAGCCTTTTTGGAGCAAGACAAGAGCATGGTTCATGATGCTCAAGATAGTAGTTAAGCAATTGTATCTACTCTTTCCATACAGAATTTAGCTACAAAAGTTTGTGCTCAAGAGTACACTAGAAGACTTCTATGCTTGATATATGTGCCATAGCCAGGTTGGTGGGATTGTTTAATCATCCAACGCTACATTTCCGGAAGCATGTATATCTTGGATTCCCATCATAGAATATATGTGATATCAGGAGATATCTGCATGTATTATTGGCATGCAAGCGAGGTCTCTTGCAGTATTTCAAGGGTGGGGTGTGTCACCGGGAGGTGTATTTTTTCTGTTGCCTTCCGTAAATAAGTATTAGATATATTTATTTTATTTTTACTTGTTTGTCCCAAAACCCTTGAAAAGGTGCAAGTGGACATTGCATGGCCAGTGTGAAACGGCTGTAGCCAAATGGGTTTCTCACATCGGGGATCTAGGTCGGTCAGACAGGGACTGCCCGGGCCAGTTAGCACTGAATTCTGATGAGTATGGAAGCTCGTGTGCGCCAAACTGGAATTTGGGCCACTCGTCAAGTCACTGCAACTTTATAAGTTGAAAGGGGCTAGTAAATTAACCCACATTGTAGATGTTGGTCAAATGGTAGTCTTCAATGATGGTCAGGAGACCGATAAGGACGCCATGGAAGCATCTCCTAAAATTTAGGGAACTGCTATTTTTGACCGGAAAATGTGTTCGCGTCATTAGCTCTGGAATGACAAGGGGAACATTTTATTGCTTTACTGCCAAGTCAACTGACGCACCAGTTGAGATATTTTTAGCAAGGAAAGCCCAAACTTGGAAACTGGGCGACGTGTCAGCCTGTGAGCGATTCTGCCACTCTGGGAGGCAAAAACGAGCTGCATATCAACAAAGGGGGCGCCATTTTCAGCCTCAGGTGGATTGTAGCAGGTACAAAAGCTATGGAATGCTTACCTTGCCCTCTATGCACAGTATGGTGACGGGAGTGATGCCCCGCACGCTAAATACTGCTCTCTTTCTCCCCTACGTACAGTATGTTATGCCCCACTAGTGGGCTTCTCATTTGACCTATGTACAGTTTTGGGGGTTTATGCGCGTTTGCCAAGGCAAGAGCCTTCTGAACAGGAACCGGATTAGCTAATTGCTAATCCCCCACAGGTACGCACAGTTCCATCACGAAAGATTGTGAGTTTGGAAAGTTTTCTCGCGTGAAAACTCGTCCAATTCACAGGGGAACTGTCCCATTGCGTGCGGGAGCCCTTGGGACACGCGTAGGCGTGTTCGCTCTGCTAAAAACGATCCGAAACAGGGAATTACAGCCTGCTGTGTTTTTCTGCAGGTTTAGGGTTTTGCACCTAAACTGCAAGGGAACATCGGGGGAGCCTCGTGAGAGCCTTGGGATGCGTGCACAGGCTTTTGGGCTCCCGGCAGTGAAAAACAGAGAATTATAGCCCGCTGAATTTCTATGACAGCTCACCAGAAAGCTTCCAGATATCGAGGGAATCCGTCCTAGACAGGTGTTTTTGACCTACAGGGGTTTTTGCGTCGTTATGCTGTCGAAATCCGGTCGAAAACCTCCGTTTTCAGCCCTCGCCAGGTTTGGACAGCTTTGTGAAAGCTTGTGCTAAGTGGTCGGATCGTCCTCCTTAATTTGAATAAAGAAATACCGAAAGGGGCGCCAGTCTTTGTGGCCTACAGGGTGTCGGTCTCGTGTGCGCAGTGACATTCTAGTCGCTGGACGCAACTGTGTTCTCTTCCCTTCTCAGTGCTCTGTGTAAAGTTAACAGGTAATTGAAATAGTACTGCCCTCTACGTTGTACGGGCCGGTTATACATACTCATGGCCCGGACCCTTGTGGTTATTTGCGGGGGGAGTATTGAATGATTGAAGAGTATTGTTGCTGTTACTCATGGCCCGAACCTGCATGGTTATTTACGGGGGGAGTATTAAGAAGTCTGAATAGTGGTTACTCTCAGCACCTCCAAATTACGCAGGCTGCGGTCTTGGGGGCGTTTGGTTGTAAAAGGCCTCTATATCTCCCGGCCCGGACCTTTTTAGGTTATGCGGGAGGAGTGATGAGGGAGTCGTTGAATATCTCCCGGCCCGGACCTTGTTAGGTAATGCGGGAGGAGTGATGAGGGAGTCGTTGAATATCTCCCTGCCCGGACCTTGTTAGGTTATGCGGGAGGAGTGTTCATCAGGGGCTTTTTGTTTCTATGTCTTGTAACCTGCATATGTAAGCATTTGTGTTGCATTGTGATGTGCCAACTACTGAATATTCCTAATTGGATGAGATTGCGTGGGTATGTAATTTTAGTGCATCAAGACACCCATGGAAGATCAATACGGTCTGGGTGTGATGGCTAATTTTAGTACGCCGGAATATCAAGAGTTCCGATCTGGAGAAAGGAGAAGCTAACTCCTTGATCCAAACAGCCGAAAGGAGAAGCTAACTCCTTGATCAAAAGAGCAGAAAGGAGAAGCTAACTCCTTAATAAAAAGAGCAAACTGATTGTCCCTCGGAATGTCCCTCGGATTTTTTTTTGAGCTAACTTGAGTTGTTTTGCAGATATGCTGTAATCGCGGACGATTGCTCTCTTTCAAGAAAGGGTAGATGTAACAAATTGCTGACGTGTCAAAGCCTAAAGAATGGAGCCAACTTTAAGATGCCGGTCGAGGGGCCTAAACCCTAAGAAGAACAAGTAACAGAAGAAGAAGTCCTACCAACTTATGGGGACCCTGTCCGATGGGGCCCAAGTGATAAAGAATCAAAATAAAGCAGGACCCGCACACACGCAAAAACTGATGACGTGGCAGATTTCCGAAAATTGCGATGGCATGATGACGTGGCAGGCTGTACGGATTTTCGCGTTTTGCATTGGTTGATGACATGGCAGCTGTACGGATTTCCGTGATTTACACTGACAGCTTTTTGGCTTTGCTTTTGGACCAGATGCTTTTGAGTTTGAAGGCTTTTCACTGTAATTGCTTTTTAGGCCAAGGGCCTTTAAATATGGGGCTAGGGCTCATTCTTTGGCATGCTTCTTGTAGAAGGTGCGGAGTCTGGAGTACCAGCTTGTACTGTGTTGATGCAATATAAAGAAATACTGAAAGGGGCGCCAAGGGGGCCAATACTCTCTGGGGTGGAATTCCGCCACTCTGTGTCGCGTGTCGTCTCTCTCTCACAGTTCAATTGTTAATGAAGTGCTGAAATTCTGTTCAGTCTGTTCTTTTCTATTGGCACGTGGTGTCCGTCTTGTGTCAGAGTCAGTTGGGGCTCCAAGACAAATTCCTTCTTTCCACAAAGAGGTAGTTAGGTTGCCTATTCCACAAGCTTTGCGAGCTCAGCCAACCACCTTTCAGAGTCCAAATGTTGCATTATTTGGACAAGGGTTATGTGCCTAGATACCAGCAATACCATGCCAGGAACAATCTTTGGGGGTATGCAAGGCATGATGCCAACCCCATGTATGGTAAATTGGTATGCAACAAGGGTTTCAATGCAATTAGGGCCAGTTTAGGGTACCACAGGGCAATTATGGAATGGCTGGTTTTTTCGACCAGCAGGCACACATGGCGGCAGTGACTCAAAATGTCAATGGCCAAGGGGCGCCGATGATCCCTATTATGGTGCCCATGTTGCAAACGCTTCCCTATGATAATTTGGGAGCATTGGAAAAGCCAAAACCATAAAGAAGGTGGTGCGGTTGTCAAGTTTGATACTTTAAGCGGCTTTGAGGATAAGACGAAGGCTCTCACTTTCCTCCAATAGTTTGACAATGCTTATGCAGGGGGGAATTCAAGCATAGTTACCCGGAATGGGAACGGGGAACAGGAACGGGAGGGTCCGGAACGGGACGGGAACGGGGAAGAGGAGGGGCGGCGGAACGGGAACGGGGCCAGAACGGTCCACCTTGAGTAAGGCTTGAATTACCTCCATTCAACTAAGTCCCAAATAAACTCCTAAACAACCCCAAAATTGCCCCCAAATCTGTCCTCAAACTGCACCAAATATGTTCCCCGAACAACCCCAAATCTGTCCCCAAAAGCCCACTTTTCCCCCCCCAAAATGCCTACTTTTGCTCGTTCCGCCCCGCGTTTCGCCGTTCCGCCTCGTTCCCCCCATTCGGGAACACCGCCGGAACACCGCTTACACCCCGTTCCGGAACGGCGTTCCGTTCCCATCTCCGTTTCAAGAACGGGACTTGTCCGGAACGCCGTTTCAGAACGTTTGGGCTGTGTTCCCCCCGTTTTCTGTTACACTGGGGAATTGACAGAAGCCTCCAAGGTCGGGAAAGCTGTCATTTTCTTGAAAGCAAATGCGCGTTCATGGTGGACAACACTGTTGATGCAAGGACAGGCATGGGTCTACTTCAAGCAAATGTTTGCATCTCTGTGGTTGTCAAATGAATTCAAAGCCGATGTCATGACAGATTGGCACTGACTTAGTGCGGCTACTTGCAAGAGCCTAGAGGAGTACAATCGGAGGTTCTGCAAAGCATTGCTCTGAGTAACCTCCTACAGGTTTTGTGCCACTGACAGAGCAGATTGAGAAGTATTGTTGTGGCATGCCCAAAGGGCTTCAAGACTACTGTCCAAAGAATCGAATGGCCACCCTTACTTAGCTTATGGAAGTTGCCAACACTGGTCATGCCTTGTTGAAGGGAGAGGACAGTGGGTATTAGGGCAACATGAAAGGGGGTTAGGAAAAGAAAAATTCAGTAAAGAGGTTCTTTGCAAAATTGAAGCTTCCCAGGGTTCAAGAAATGCACAGAAGCCTGAAGACTCAGCTGAGTCTTTTGGAGGACAAGGCCAAAAGAAAGAAAAGTTGCAAGACGTTATTTGGTGAAGTTCAAAAACTATCCACCTATGGATGCAAAGTGGATGGAAGAAAGTGAATTGATAGAGTCACTAAATGTATTGCAGTTTTATCTTCAAGCTTTTGGTTTACAACCTATGTAATTCTCCAACTTAGATCACTTCAGTAGAGCAAAGGTCAAAGGCCAAATCACAAATGCTCGGACATTGCATGGCCAATGTGAAACGGCTTTGGCCGAGAGTTTCACCCGCGAGAGTCAAGGCCAGGCAACCACAAGATGGTTGGGCCGATCGACACTGGAATCTGACTAGTAAAGAAGTGGCTAGGCTCAATTAAAGTCATTTAGTCCCCTCGGCAGGACTTTATAAGTTTGTGGAAACTAGGAATTAAACCAAAATGAGCAAATTGGACACATGGTAGTAGGAGAGCAACCTACAGGTCAACACTCATTCTTCAGAAGCTCATCCCAAGAGGGGGCACCTAAAATTGAGGCTGGGACTGAATTTTGAGGATAAGTGAATAGAGTGTGTGTGAGTAGTGGGTGTTGGTGACCACAGCTCTAATAGAAAGCTAGTCTTCTCCCTTGTCTCATGCAGCGCAATGATTTGCTCTCGCGCATCTCTCTCCCCCCTTTCCACATATGGTAATACCCCACCAGTAGGGCTTCTTAGATGACCATGCACAGTTCTGGGGGTTCTATGCGCTTTTGCCAAGGCAAGAGCCTTTTGTAAAGGAACCGTATTAGCTAATTGCTAATTCCCTTTAGGTACGCACAACTCCATCGTGAAGGAATGGGAAAACGGAGAGTTTTCTTGTGTGAAAACTCGTCCAATTTACAGGGAACTGTCCCATTGTGTGCGGGAGCTTTTGAGGCACGCGTACACGTGTTTGCTCTGCTCAAAATGATGAAACAAGGAATTACAGCCTGCTGTGTTTTTTTGGAGGTTTTGGGTTTCACACCTAAATTGCAAGGTAATGTCAGGGGAGCCTCGGGAAAGCCTTTGGTGCTTGTACATGACAATTTTGAGAGATCGCGAGGAATCTTGTCTAATTCAAAGGGCAAGTGACCCTACATGTGCTAGAGCTCGAGGGCTACCCACAGGAGTGATCGGCACGTGAATCGGGGCGCAAAACAGAAAATTACAGCTTGCTGTAACTTCTTGCAGGTTTAGGGTTTTGGCAAGTTTTGATGCCTACAGGCCTGAGGTGATTTGGGGAAGCTAGAATCACCGAACAGGTGTTTTGGTGCAAATTGGAGGCCAAAACCAGAGATTTTAGCGGGTTGTAATTTCTCGCCAGGTTTTGTTAAGTGCTCTAAAGTGCGTGGAAAGTCATTGTTGTTAGGTGCAGCGGAATGATTGTTTGCGCTTTGCTCAAGATGAGTGCTTCGAATTGTGCTCAAGGTTCCTTTTGTTCTTATGGGAGGGAGAGCCTTCCATTCTTAATGAGAGAATGCTATGATCACAAACAAAGTGAATGGACACCGTGCGTGCAAGTATATGAGATTGAGAGTTAGAGAGAGAAGAGAGATACGACACCAGAGACATTGTAAAACCCTCCTCCGAAGGCCCCACTCTCGTCGGTGAGAGTGGTCTACTTATGATTGCACAATCTGGTACAAATGACGATGCAATGGACTGATGCAACCTGGGACTATGCCGGTGACGACGACGACTTTAGGGTTGAAATCTGCGGTCTTCTATCTGCTGAATTTCGGGATTGTTTCGGTGGCTGAAAATGACTGTTTTGGCTGCGTTTTCGAGGGCTGAAAATGGGGGTCTTCTTCAACCAACTAGGGCTGAATTTGCTATCGTCTTCAAAGCTGAAAACGCTGCTGCATCTGCTGCGATAAGGGCTGAAAACCAAAAACGCTGGGTTGCCTTGTATCGTTAGCAAAAACGTTAGACTGTCTTGAACTGCTGCTGAAATCCAAAAACGCTAATGGGCTGAAATTGGGAACGCTAGCAGATCTGGTAGTACTACCAAAAACGCTAGGCAAACTAGAAGGCTGGCGATGTCTGCAAAGCTGGAAAACTCCAGATCTAGGGAGGTGCTGAGGGTGTCCAAAAACGCTAGGGCTTGGAGAGGGAATCTGGAACACTAGGTTGATGAGTTCTTGCTGAGAAGGTGCCTGTTGAGCATGTGCCCCTGCTGCCTCTTCTGCCATTTAGTGCTAGCTTGGGTTTGCTTATATATTCTCTTAGCAAAATTACCCTACCTACTTTTGTTGGGAAGTCACTTAAAAGTAATAAGTGAAAAATGTCAAAAATAGGGAAAATAGGCTAAATGCACTGGAAAATTCCCCTTACTGAATCTGATGGATTCTGAAGCGAATACTGATGATCATGCTGTGTGCAACCAAAGGATATGTATCTATGCTAAGTGACTGGGAATGCACGGTCTACGAATACTCACAAAAAGTGCCAGATCACTTCTAATCTAGATTGACTAGACTGATTGAACCCTGATCATGCTGTAGCTTGTCCACGGACACATAGGGTTGGATGTGTCACGTGACATCCCCTCCTTTTCAAAGTGAGGTACTGGTACCGTACTGTATGGCGTCGAGGGAGATCGCCAATAGCATCCGGAATCCTGGAAGGGACTCTTCGTCGGCCCACTCTGATGCGTGGGTCGTACGGTACTTGAACTTCATAAAGGTCTGCAACGCTTGTTGCTTTGGGCCGCGCCGAAAGCGACACAAAATCTTTTGAATCTCCTTCCTTGCTTCAACTTCGTCTAGAGTCGTGCTTCTTTCGTCTTCAAGAATCTCCGTGGCTGAAAATTACTGAAACCATTTCCAACACAAAACCATGAACATACCTATTCCATGTAAAGTGTGTGGAAAACATTTTGTCTGCTCTAAAGACTATGCATGCAATGTAAATGAACCAATAGACGGAATGCCAAACCGTTCACCACATACACACAAACAATGAGATCGAATCTTTCTCTTATGATCTAGAGCAATCAACTGTGGCAATTCACAACGGAAATGCCCATGCTTGGTGCTCACACTTTCATGTGCTCGTTCGGAAACTGTGTCATGCCAAGGAAGAGACATGGAATGTAACTTCCTGACATGCATACTTTTTAGCTTTTCACGAAGAATCCGCATACATTCGTGCTCATCCATGAGAGAAACGTGCTCAACATACAATACGTCCTGCCTAGGAAAAGGGATCACATAACGATGCTGACTAAAATACAGGAAACGATCACGAATGAAACACTCGAACAATGCGTGCGTATCAATCATGCGAACACATAATACTTCCTGCGAGGGTTCTTTGGACCTAGGCTCGAGAGCCAAGATCGGTTCTTCGTGAATGATCGAATCGTCCTGTGGGGGTTCTTCGGACCTCGACTCGAAAGCCAAGATCGGTTCCGCGTGATTGATCGAATCTACAACGAGGTTAGCTTCGCTAGAAAAAGCATCCACTAACACATCATCCTTTTGAACAATCACATCATCTTCATGCAACTCATCATGCTTGTAAGAAATCACATCTTGATCATGCAAATCATCATACTTGTGAGGATTCACATCTTGATCATGCTTATCATTGTCGACGACATCATCATGCAAATCATTGACATTCAAATCATCATGCTTATCATTATCATTCAATTCATCATGCTTCATACAATCATGCAAATCCTGTGTGTCATGCTGTGGAGAAAAAGAGATTGAGAGAGTCTCCTTTTCCTGAATCCTTTCAATCTTGTCTTGCATATTAGCAATGAGAGATGGAGAATGAACAATGTCCTCTTCATGAATGACAATAGGAGAATCAGTGTCGGCATTGAGAGTTATACTGTTAGCCACAAATTTCATGAGAGCGTCAATATCACAAAACCATCGAATGCCGAAAATCATATCACATCCTGAGAGAGGAGAAACAACAAATCTTCTAGTGAAGGCATTCTATTGAATTGCAAACAACACATCAAGGCACTCCTCCGTGATGAGAGCGTCCATACCGGGACGAAAGCCAGAGACCTCGATAGGAGATCTCGGACTAACTTCGAGGCGGGCTCTCTCAACAAGAAAGGAACTGATCACATCATGCATACTACCTGGGTCAAACAATATGACAAAACGGTGCCCCGACGTATGACCATAACATTTAATGAGAGAATCATCAATGGGAGATCAGGAGAAATGTGGGGCACACTCGTGTTATCATTCATTGCATTGACAGAGGAAGTGGGTTTTGTAGATTCTTTAGATTCATTCGATTCAAGCTTAGGACATGTTTTTTTTATGTTACCCTTAATGTGACAATGAAAACAACGACCTTCCTTAGAATAAGTGCTTTGCTCTTCCGACGTGATGTATCCTCCTACAATTCCTTGTGCTACCTTTTCATCTGGAGTAAGCTTAGGTTTAGCAATTGTGTTAGCCTTACCCTTAGATTCATTGGGAGAATTCTTTTCTGAGAGACTATTGGAAGATTGGTTAGAAGAGTTACCACTCTTACCGTTCTGAGGGTTCTGAGAAGTGTGCGAGGTACTTGTGGAAGTCTTGTTTTCCTTAGGCTTTCCCTTGTTGTGCTTCATCTCTTGTGCGAGAGCAATCGCTACTGCCTTGTTGAGATCGATTGGATCGAGCACCTCTACATCGTACTGATATACTCGTCTAATCCAAAAAGGAATGCCTCTTTGCGTTCATCATCCGACTTGCGTAATTGGGTACCTAATTGCAAAACACGATTAGAAAAAGACATAACCGGCATACCATTTTGCGTTCATCATCCGACTTGCGTAATTGGGTACCTAGCGGTAAAACACGATTAGAAAAAGACATAACCGGCATACCATTTTGCTTGAGAGAGCGCCGATCGTCCTTCAATCGTGCAAGGTATTGAGGTGGCATAAACCGTCCCTTGAGCTTGTCTTGGAAATGAGCCCAATTGAAGGAAAGGGGCGTGAATCCGTCGGCTTCCTCTAGGTGCGCGGCTAGCTATGCCTCTTGCCATGCATGGTACCAATTGATGGCATCACCGGCAAGGTACATAGCTACTGTCAAAACTTTGCTATTTCCTGTCTTCTTAGTTGTTGCAAAATAAGCATTAAATTGATGCAACCAAGAATGAATAATCGTAGCATCCATCTTACCATCATACTTACTGAAAGTCAACTTCTCTGTGACTGGATGGTTGGAATCCGCATCGTGGCTTGCACCACTTGAGGAACTCCCACGATCTTTGGGTGGTTTGGTCTTCGAGGCTAGCACTTGTCAAAGCAATTCTTGAGTGCGTAGCTCTCTTTGAGCGGCACGCTCGGCCTCCTTTTCTGCTTTTCGGTCATTTCTTTCATCGCGCTCGCGTTCAAAAGCAAGGCGATTGGTTTCTTGTTGTGCCAACGCAACTCGATTCGCTTCTTGTTGTTGTATTGCATTTCTTTCATTTCGTTCCATCGTAATGCGAGTCGCTTCTTGTTGTGCGAGTATCATGTCCATCATTGACTTGACCATCATCTCCATAGGAGTTAGTAAAACTCGTGGCGTAGATGGCGAAGGGGGAGGGTTGGAAAAATCTCCTGGTGGGGAGAAATCTTCGCCGCCTCTCTCATGCTCATCACCTGTATGCGAAGTATCCATTCCGCTTCGGGTGACGACCATGCACTATGATCCTTGGTTCTTAAGTTCACGAGGAATGCACAGTCTACGAATAGACTCACAAAAAGTGCCAGATCACTTCTAATCTAGACTGACTAGACTGATTGAACCTTGATTATGCTGTAGCTTTTCCACGGACACATAGGGTTGGATGTGTCACGTGACAACTGTTTACTTGGGATTTTGTCCGTGGAGACTTCTACTGTGGTTATGTTGCCGAAATCGGGTTGGAGTAGGGGAATTTCTGTCACGATTGTGACGTATTCTTTGTCTTGTATTACCTTCTTCACTTGACTCTTTTTCAGATTTGAAGATGCACCAGGTTCGAGACCCCGATTCTCCAAAGGATGTGTCTCTTCGCCCAAGAGTCGCACCTGCTTGGCGAATAGCCATGCCTCTTCAGCGATTGGCTGCACCTTTACGCCGAAGGGTCACAACTCTACAACAGAGGGACACGACTATTGAGGCTTAGAGTCATGTCTTTTGACCTATGGTCATGTCTCTTCATCGTGTCTCTTCAGTTTCTATATAAGAACGCCCTTCTAACACATTTCAATGTATGAATCAAACATAGAGTCTTCTGAGTCTTATAGTCAAGTTCAAGTTTCTTAAGTCTTAATCATGAGTTTAAGTACTTAATTAAGGATTAGTAACTAGAATCCTTACAGTGGTATCATAGCAAATTTTTTCCTGAGACCCAAAGGTTGTGAGCCTCTCACCGTCGCTGCATACGCACTAACCCTTTCCCGGAGTTGCATGGAAGCAGAAGAAAGATGGAATGCAATTATTCTCCCGACGGTATGAGGTAACATTGGTATTTGTTTATTACCTACTAATACGTATATTGTGACAGTGATGTGTGTGTACGGCGTACGTGGAGAATTCCGTACACCCTTTCCTCGGATTGCACCTCTTCGCCCTCAGAGCTCGCACCCTGTCTAGTGGAAGGCCATCATGATCAGACGCTTTCCCTGCAGCAGGTCGTACACCTTGGGCACCAGACAACAGGCTGCCACCTCTTCCCCCAATGCTCGCACTCCTTCCCCCTCACTTGCACCCCTTCCCCAAGAGCCATGCCCCTTTGTGCAAATCGATTGGCTGAAATGACTGGGCTGCTTTGCTGAAATTTTCATGCACCCCTTCATGCGAAAGGGTATCGTGCTGGTAGCCTGCCCCCCCTTTTCTTCCACGCTGGCATCCTTCCCAAGAGACATGGTTCTTGGCGCTGGCTATTTTTCTACCCTGCTGTATTGTAACGTCACCTGTTGTACGTGTTGGCTGAAGCGTCAACTAATTCCAGCCTGAAGCGTCACAAAAAAAAAACACCCTTGCGGAAGCGTCATCTGAAACGCCAAATGAAACGTCAACCTCTTTCGCTGGTTTTTACGTGAGTAGCAGGCATCATACGTAATTAAAATCCAGCCCCTATTTTCACATTAAAATCTGGCCGCCCAGTAACTTTAATTTTCGAAAGTGGCCGGCCAAACCTTACAGGCTTGCCCCAATTTTTAAAATCAGTATGAACTGTTATACCAAAAAAAAAAAAAAAAAAAAAACCCCAGCAGCCAGCAGCGTACATAAACGAGGACAGCATTGGACAAAATCGTCCAGCTACCAGCGTGAGAAATGATAAGACTCCAATCTGCAAATTTTTTCATGCTGCCCCCCCTCTCCCCTCCAACGCTGGCTTTGTATGCACTTTCTGTACGCGGGAAAGAAAACTTTTTTCGGGGCTGGAGCCTCTTTTAGAGCTGGCATATGAACCTGAACCAGACTTTTGGGTTCTCGCCTTGGTTCCTGTGACAAAGCTCCGACTTCTCGCACCGGCCTTGCAAGACACACTAACAACATCAGAGATTGACCCCATACAATAGGATACGCCACAGTTCCAGTTACTGTATTTGAACAATCAGCATGATTGGATCACAAGATGGCAATGACAATATTATACCCGAGGAACCAATAGCAGTTCTCAAAGAGCAGATTGCAGCACTTTCCAGGAGCCTCGCATTAATTCACACTCACTTGGAGCAGATGCGGATGCAACCCTCTTCATGGAGTCACCCTACTGCTTCTTGGACTATTCATGCTGCTTCTCTGCCCTCTTCTTCCGACGCTTCAGTGGTCGACCAGGAAGAACCACACAAACAAAATTTTCTCACCCAAAGCATGGTTTTTTAAAGACAACTAGACACAAAGTACCTTCTTGCGAGCAACAAAAGTCTCAGCATGGATATTCTTGGAAATGCTACAGCTCTAAGAAACCAACTTCTTATTGGAATCATCAACAACAAAAGCAGTAATATGAAGCTTCCAAAGGATCTCATCTTAAAAAGCAATCAGCCATATCAAGATGGGCTTACTTAGTGGCACATATATCCGCTGACCCCAGTCGAGTACTTGGTCGTGAATGCCGCGACGTTGGACAAGTTCTCCCTCGCGAGCCATGCCGTACATTTAAGTCTTTCTTGTCTGATGGTGGTAAAGTTAAAGATTTATTGATTCTTTCCTTGTGCAAGAGGATCTTTTAGAGGTCTAAGAGGCAACAACTCCCTCGACCTCCCCCTTCTCAATTGGAAGCCTTAATACCCATTGAAACAGCTGAAGGTTCAAAAGATTCTGGTTCTTGTGTGACAATCAACAAGCACATAACCCCTTCTTTGGCCGTGATCCAGGCAGAAAAATTTGCCTCGTCATCGCCCTTGCAGAATAAAGTCTGTTTCTAAACAAATACCAAATACAATGGTGAATGCTAATTTCTCTAACTTGAAGACTCCAGTCCTCACCTTCAACGATACAAAGGGTAGTAGTGATGCAGACTCTTGCAACATGACTTCAGTGGCTGCACTTGAATCTTTGGACGCAATTTGTTCCATTGGTAAATCTTTACAAATGAATATACCTCCAAACACTACTCTGTCTTAGTCTACGACATCCCTTCAAGAGGATTTTATTGTTTCATACAAACCAATGGAATACCTTGTAGATTTCCAACCAGTGGTCATCACTCAACAGAAAACTCAAGTTAGTTTACCAATAGTTTCATTCTAAGCAGATAAAGATTCAATCTTTTCATGGACAAAGCTCAAAGTTACAAATGACTTTGACAAAGGCACTAATCAAGTTGTAGATATAATCAGTTTTAGTTTGGCAAAATCGTTAATAACAGTGCCATGACATGGGACGTAACAATTAGAGCTTTGGATGCAGAAGCAAGTAGAAATACATTTTCCTTCTCCCGGAGTTTCTACAACTACCTTGGGTTTTATTATCAATGGGAGGGAATGTTACGATTGTGACGTATTCTTTTTCTCGTATTACCTTCTTCACTTGATTCTTTTGCAGATATGAAGATGCACCAGATCCGAGACCCCGATTCTCCAAAGGTTGCGTCTCTTTGCCCAAGAGTCGCACCTGTTCGGCGAACAGCCATGTCTCTTCAGCGAATGGCTGCACCTTTACGCCGAAGGGTCACGATTCTATAGCAGAGGGACATGACTATTGGGGCCTAGAGTCATGTCTTTTGACCTATGGTCATGTCTCTTCATCGTGTCTCTTCAATGGAGTCAATCTTAATCATGAGTTTAAGTACTTAATTAAGGATCAGTAACTAGAATCCTTACAATTTCAGCCTGCTAAAAGTGGGACAGCTAGTAAAATTTTACAGGTTTTCATCAAGTGTAATAAGAAAAAAGAAATTCCAAAAGGGGCGCTAACCTTTGGGACCAACGTAGTGTCACTGTCTGCTTGGAAGCACTCTAGTTGCCAAGCCGTGGTTTGTTTGAATTGTTAAATTCCAGTCACATGTTTTTTCCGTGAAGTTCCTCTGTGTCGTAAAGTTTAACAGTTTAAAGATCGGGTGAAAGCTAAAGACTACCGGCCTACGGGCCGGTTTCACCCTCAATTTGTGTCCATGAGGCGGCGTATGGTCGAGTCTGTTTGTAGCCGCCCGTGCCATGGTGAAGCGCTCGAGTGGGTTGGCAAAGGTGACTCCAAAGTATACATAAGACTCTACCACCTCTACCTGTCTACTTGCAACTATAAAGACTGCCACACTCTTGACTGTCGTGGAAGTATGAAAGATCATGACCTTGGTTTTCCGAAGGTTCACTGTTAGCCCCCTGTGTGTACAAAAGTTGTCAAGAGCCTTGAGGTGTCAATGTCAGCTCTCCTGTGACTTTGAGACCAAAACAATGTCATCAGCGTAAAGCATGATATGTACTGAGTTACCTCCAAGGTTTGCACCCTTGCCACTAGGTTGCAATATATAAGCTGAGAGCTCATCAATGTAGATCCCAAAGAGGGTCGGGGAGAGTGGGCATCCTTGCTTCACACGAATGGTGCTAGTAATAGGGTCTGACGAGCCTCCGGGTCACGTACTCTCCGTGTCACTTGCTCATATAAAGCATATATAGCGCAAGTAATCTGTGAAGATACACCCAAGCTTTGAGGCGATGAGAGAGCCGCTCTAGTGGAACTGTATCGAATGCTATGCAGAAGTCTACAAAGCGATGATATAGTCTCTTCTTTTGCGCTTTTGCGCTTTGATCTATAGTAGAGAAGGCTCGTCTGAAACTTGTGTGGCCTAGAGCTCCGAGTCCCTCCCGCTTTGTATATGAGCTGAGCTCTACCTCAAGTAGTGCTCTGTAGAGTTTGGCAATGGTGTGGCCAATCATGTTGGTCCTGTAATTCCCTAGGTCCAGGGTGTTGCTAGACTTGTGGATACACACAATAGTGTCTCTAGTCGATTTTTTTGGGAAGCCCTTCGTCATAGCGGTGTTGAAGATGTGTGCAATCTACAATGAACTAAGAGAGTAGTTTGTGTCCTGGGGGCAATTAGATTGCAAATCCATCTCTAGAGGACAAAGAAGCTTCACTAGGGCATAAATGATAAAGTTGAGTCATATTGAAATGGTGGTTGCCGAGTGCCCCCCTCTCTCTCTCTCTCTCTCTCTCTCTCTCTCTCTCTCTCGGTGTGCCCCTTTGCGTTTTTGTAGGTTCTCTACCTTGTGTGCTCTCTCCTATCCCAGGTCACCTCTCCTTCTGCAACGCCTTTGGCGATTGAGGAGATCACCTAGACGCGGTTGCTCTTGGAGGTTCCACATTTGGAGGTTGCTTGTGTCGACCATCGGAGAGAAGTGGTGCACCCGCTGCCATTGTTTTCAGCCATATCCAATCAATCGTTTACTGTCACTTTCGACATGGTATCAGATCCCTAGTGTTAGATTTTTAGAGCTCCATCTCCGTCATCCCTCGTACACATGTATACACACCCCCACATCAATCTAGTTTATTTTGTAGCATGTTTATTTTCAGCACTTACATCCTTTTTCCTGGATACCCAGAGGACACACACGTACACTGTTCTATTTCATAGGCCAGCTTTGGCCTTTAGAAGACGATCTCTCTTTGTATACGTACCTCTCAAGCTCTTGATACCCATCATTTACAACTCTAGTAGTGTTTTTGTTTTGTTAATTTCTTTCTTTCTTTTTATTGAGACTTTGTATCAGATTCGCCATGATTTAACTCTCTGGTCTCATAGGTCATATGGCCTTTAGAAGACGTTAATATAACATTTTCTCATTTCACTTCTCTCTCTCTCTCTCTCTCTCTCTCTCTCTCTCTCTCTCTCTCTCTCTCTTCCCCCTGTGCCCCGTGCGTAGAGAGAGAAAGTGGAGGAAAAGAAAACGTAGAGAGAGAAAGTATAGAGAGAGAAAACTTGCATGCGTAGAGAGAAAAAGCATATATAGAGAAAACGTGCATGCGTAGAGAGAGGGGGATTTTTTTTATAGAGGAAATTCAGAAAATATATACTTGATGCGGGAGAAAATGTATGCATAATGTGGAAACATATGTGCGCATAGTGGCTCTCGTTTTGGGGGCGATTAAGCATGAGGAAGCAGAATGATAAGATCGACCCCTTAGAGGATGCCACCCAAAAGTGCAAAGAAGAAATGACGGAAACCATTAGCCAGATGAACCGTTACCTATTGTGCACAATAAAAAGCTCGAAGGACGCGTGTTGATCCAAGAAAGCAAGATAAATGCACTGGAAGATCGTGTGACCGCTCATGATGAGGAGATTGTGTCACTCTAAGAAGGATCTCGTTGAAGCACATAAAGAAGAGGGAGAATTGCAACCCTCAGTAATAGAAAAGCTCAACACGATCAAGGAGCAAGTACGGGCCATCAAAGAGGGGGAAGAACAGCACAAAGAAATGACGACTTCTTGGGGGTGGATGTTATTACAAAGACTCAACAGAAGGCGGATGAAGCCGAGAAATGGATTGAGGTTGCCAAGAAAGGAAAAGGCAAGGAAATAACGTCCACGTCTACACCCACTATTTTAATATGACACTAGAGGAGGAGCAAAGAAGACGTGTGCGCGCTTTTCATGTGAGAACTTAAAGACAGATAATGTGGACGAAGAGGTAAAAGAACTCATGGCTTTAATGGGGGTCCATGACCCGATGCACACAAGAGCTTGGAGAGTGGGCAACAAAAAGAAAAATGGAAGCAATGGGGAAACCTCGAAAGAAAGGGCACTCATCCTTCGTTTTCCCTCCATGGAAGCGAATGACTTTTTGAAGAAAAGGCAAACTCTTAAGAAGACGGGCATCTTTCTCGGGGATTATCTTACCCTCTCGTAGATCGCTCATATGCAGGAGGTAATGCCGGAGATTAGAGCGGCAAGGGAAAAAGGAAAGATTGCCTTTTACCGAGATGGAAGAGTGGTAATACTGGAGCAACGCTCCACACGACGGTGCAAGACCTATGGGACCACACTCAAAGTTGCCACCTGGAATTGTAATGGATCTATGCGCCTTGATGTGGGTGTTTTGGAGGATAGTTTTACTGGAAGGGAAATCATCTTCTACTCTGAGACACATCAGGCCCCTAGGCAATCTATGCCTCACATCAATGGATACAGATGGGAGACAGTGTGCAGAGAGGAGACACAATCATAGCACAGAGGGCGGGGATCAGGGGGAGTGGCAATGTTATTCAGAGAGGAGTTGCAGCCATTGATACATATAGCCCACAGGGATGAGCAGGCTAGGTACATGCATCCATTCTTGAGTAACAGCTTAGTAGATGGGCAGAGAGGGAGAGGATACATGCAGCCGGGCAGGCAGGGTTCAGGAGAGGCTTTTCTACTCTTGACCATATCTTGACACTCAGAGCCATCATTGTGGAGAGCAGATCAAATGGGAGGCGGATCTATTGTAGCTTTGTGGACTTCCACAAAGCATTTGAAACAGTACCTCGAGCTAGATTGATACACAGACTACACGAGAGGGGAGTACCCACAGAGCTCATTCGGCCTGTGTCACAAGATGGGCACCACGTGCCAAAAGAAAAGAACAAACTGAACAGACTTTTAGCACTTCAATAACAACTGAATTGAGAGAGAGAGAGACGACACGCGACACGGAGTGGTGGAATTCCACCCCAGAGAGTATTGGCCCCAAACCTTGGCACCCTTTCGGTATTTCTTTTTATTGCATCAACACTGTACAAGCTGGTACTCTATACTCTGCACCTTCTCTAGGAAGCATGCCAAAGAATGAGCCCTAACCTCATATTTAAAGGCCCTTGGCCTATGAAAGCAGTTTACATGAAAAGCCTTCAAACTCAAAAAGCTTCTGGTCCAAAAGCAATGCTCAAAAGCTGCCAGCGTAAAATCTGGAATTCCATACATCTGCCACGTCAGCAATCAGCGCAAAACGCGGAAATCTGTACAACCTGCCACGTCATCAGCTAGCGTGATTTTCAGAAATCTGCCACGTCATCAGCCAGCGTAATTTTCGGAACTTCCATACAGCTGCCACGTCATCAGCTTTGCGTGAGTGTGTGTGTGAGTTCTGCTTTATTTTAATCCCTTTATGTCACTGGGGCCCCATCGAACGGGGTCCCCATAAGTTGGTAGGACTTCTTCTTCTTTTGCAACTTGTTCTTCTTAGGGTTTAGGCCCGTCGGCCCACATCTGCAAGTTGGCTCCCTTCTTCAGGGCTTTGACACGCCAACAGTTTGTGACAGGCTGCCCGCTCTCTCCTACTCTATTGGGTATGTATGTCGATGAGGTTTCTGACTACATTGAGAGTGATGGTGATAGAGGTGCACAACTGGCAGGGACATGGGTTCCACTATCGCTATATGTTGATGATATTGTGTTGATCACCGACTCTCCGGAGGGGATGCAACATCACTTGGATGCTTTGCATAGGTTTGCCCACGAAAGTGGTTTGTTTGTCAACCTTGGTAAAACCAAGCCTATGGTGTTTAATACCACCCCACAGTGGATCAGGAGGTCAGCACCTACATTCACATACGGCCAGGAGACAGTGGAGTATACATGTGCTTATACTTACCTTTGGAGTGGTTTTTAGCGCACCAGCTTTTTCATGAGGAGAGCAACAGAGACCAGATTGACTAGAGCCCATGCAGCATTGGGTAGGTTGGAGAGGATGTGCTCGTAGGTTCAATTTCAGGAGCCTCGGATGAAGCTCTAGCTCTTTGACACTTTGGTGGCTTCAGCATTGCTCTATGGAGCTGAGATATGGGGACCTTCATTGGATCATCATGGGAGGTCGGGTCGCACTGATGGATGGGGGGACATGGAGAAACCTCTGGTCTCTATGATCTCGCAGCTCATTAGAGCCAAGGCTTTAGTACCATGTGCCATTATCCGGGCAGAGCTAGCCCCCCCCCCCCACTAGTGGTGAAGCTGCTCACCAGATCAGTCTCCTGCATACACCACATGTGGGAACTTCCTAGAGACAGATATGCCTGCCTTGCACTTGAGTCCTCCCCACAGCTAGCCATGCAGGGAGATACAACATGCTGGTACGGGGAGATGAGATCATGGTTTCAGGCGCATGGGTTTAGCATAGACAGATTGCCACCCTTCCAGTACTCAATGGATGCACCATCTCTCACTCTTACACAGTGAGAGATCACGAGGCTCATTCGCCAGGACTTTACTCAGCTAGACAACAGGAGGACATGGATACAACCAGCACAGAGCTGGACACGAAGATGGCTTTCTATAGAGATCATCTTCTCCAGCTACGGAGGACGGTTTTGTGACGAGACCCAGATACATGGACACCCACCTGTCTCATGGGATACGATGTAGTATTGGCCAGATACACACATCTTCACACCAGTTGCAGATTGAGATTGGAGATATAGTGGAGTACTAGCAGAGGCCAGGACATGCCCCTTGTGTGACATGGAGCCTGAGACAGAGTTGCACTACACATGCCGCTGCCCCGTCTACTACGAGATACGAGGCCGCTTCCATTGCTTGTTCAAAGAGGGTTTTGGACCACTCTCCAGAGTCATGGGGTACGAAGATAAGAGATGCCTGGGTCTGTTTTTGCTCGAGCTGCGCAGACATAGGGAGAGCCTGATGAGAGGAGAAGCTAGCCAGTCTCAGAGATGGATCACAGATTTCTTTAGAGCAGACACTGGACAGCCGGAGGAGCTATACTACCAACAGAGCTCACATTTGTCTCACACCATAGGCACACTGATCGACCCGATTGAGCCGGGGAGATCAAGACGCCCACGAGTGCGGAGGACTACATAGCATCGACGGAGGCTGCATCAGAGGATTCGGATAACTTTGGCCAGGCATGCACGACGCTCGGTCAGATTACTGACCATGGAGGAGATTGATGAGATCCGCCAGCGACCGATGCTGGATCTCCTGTGATTTAGCTATTTAGCTATCCCAGCCAGCTGCTTACTTTGCTTAGTTCACATTGAGCGGCTTAGGATTCCATAGTATTTTTTCTTTTGTTATGTTGTTATTTTGTTACTCTTACTTTGTATCAGACCCACCACATTGTAACTTTCTGGTCTCATAGGTCACTTTGGCCTGTTGAAGACGTTAATATAACATTTCATTTCATTTCATTTCATTTCATCTCATCTCATCTCTCTCTCTCTCTCTCTCTCTCTCTCTCTCTCTCTCTCTCTCTCTCTCTCTCTCTCTCTCTCTCTCTCCAAAATAATCAACCTCTAAATGATGCAAGACTCGCATGTAATGCCCTGGCAATTTCGCTTAGTCAGCGCCTTTCCTATCCATGGCATACATCACTAGAGGGGAGTGAATGTCGAGAAAAAAGAAGGGCTGGACGCTGTGTAATAAAGACGACCAAATATCTTTAATCTCTGAATGTAAACCATGTTATGACAAGATATAGTTCTGTGACCTCTCCTATCAGCATCCTGTATAGCAAACCAAAAGCATTACAAGATTGGCACATGAAGGCAGATGTTGGCTCCATGGATGGCCAGTCTACCCACAGAAATCTGTCAAGCAAGCGGCCATCCTTCCCCTCTCCATCTCTCAGATTCTAGCATCTCTTTTCCTTGTGTGATCGCATTTCTCTTTTGGTGAATCATGGAGGGCCATAGCCTTTCAAGGTAGGCATGTTCACATCTTTTTGCAATGTTTGCATCATTTGCCACTAATGCATGTGAAGACCACAGTTGAACAATATTGAACTCAATTTATTTTTATAGATATTTGTCGGAGGTTTGGATCCTTCTGCCACAGAGGATGATTTGCGACGAGTTTTTAGTTATTATGGAGAACTTATCTATGTCAAAATCCCCCCTGGAAAAGGTTGCGGTTTTGTGCAGTACACTTACAGGTAGCAACCAATTTGTGTCCTTGAACATCTTGACTTACAAGAAGTCAGGATATGTCTTGGAAAATAGCACAAAACTGGAACTTGTGTTAACAGATATATATATGTCCCCTGCAACTTTCAGATCTTCTGCTGAGGAGGCCTTAGCAAAGTTGCATGGAACTGTAATTGGGCAACAGGCCATTCGCCTATCTTGGGGAAGAAGTATGCAAATTAAGCAGCCCTATTCTGTAAGGGTTTCTCTCTTATATAATTCAGTTTGTGATATAATTAATGATCATAGATGCACATATATTCAACAACAGTTATCCAGAATAAGTTAAGAGTTATGCTTTTAACTATCTTAATTGCTTTTTGTACACATCAAGGAGTTGATGTGATTGATAGAGTGCCTAAAATGATCTTCAGATCAGAGTAGCGTTAGCAGGGTGGAGTCAAAAAATGATTCTTAAATGTGCTATACAGCATTTTTATACGTACTCTGATAGTCCCTTTCATACAAGCAGATAAGTTAGACAGGAGGCCATTGCAATACGTGTTGTGAGCCTTCGCAGAGTGTTCTGTCGCATTTTGCAACTGAGGGAGAACTCAAAGCTCTTCTGATAGGATAAAGACTTTTGCTTGGCATGGCTGCCATTGCTTTTGTGTCGTGGAACAACAGTGTCATTGTTTGCTTTTTGTTACAAGTCAAATAAATCATCGTGTTGTGTTACAGAAATTGGCTGAGGTAGAGTATGGTTGAGTTTTGAGTTGTCTTTTTGACCTATTTGTGCCCCCCCCTTCTCCCCCCCCTCCGAGTCAACCGTTCTTTGTAGGGATGTTTGCACATGCATTTGGCGTCTTGTGAGGGTGCTACTTTCACCATTTATCACTTACCTCATGGCTATAAATTGAGCTTGTTTGTGCCTCTTTTCTACTATTTCAATTAACAAGTTCTGCTTTTATTTTCACTCTCTTGTTCATGTGCTAATGATTATGTTAATCATGAATGGTTCTTTGCTCAATCCTCCACAGCTCCATAACTAACAATCATGAATGGTATTAGAGCGTAATGAGGGTTAGTGTATTGCTAACCTATTAGGTTAATTAAGCATGGGTGCTAGTACCGTGCTTTTATTGATGGTGGTATTAACTAAGTGCAATTTCTGGGTATCAAGTCCCTTAAGCCACTAATAGCATTGGTGGATTAGGCTTTGGTTAGGGAAGATTATGATCCTCTCTTTGTGTGTGGCTTTTCTTCCTATGCATAAATAAATCCCACATAAGTCCATCCCATATACTCCAATTGAACCCTCTTGAAGCATCTTTAATGCTCAAGCAAGTGAATTGGGAGCTTGGATTAATGCCAGGTTCATTTGTATTACATATGTGAAGTATTATTAGATCAAATTCCCTAGTTTTTCCATCTTTATTTTCTTCTTCAAAGCTACAGCTTTTAAATAAGCTCATTAGCACTTATTTGAAGCCCTAACCATAAGCATCAAGTTTGTGAGTTTTTGCGTGTGAAGCTCTTTGCTTCACACAGTTTAAATTGACTATTTAAAGCCTTCCTCACACAAGGTAACTCACTTGGTGAGTTGGGTAAGGGGTCTTGTGTAATGATATCTTTTCACATGGGTGTGAGTCCCTTTTTCCAAACTTTCGGACGTCAACCACTTTTCCAAATCTGCTTTACTTCCATAGTCGGTTCTGGTAGGGCTGGTTCTCATAAGCAGACTATCTTTCAAGGAGTGCTATTCTAACCAAAAGGCCATTCCAATTGTAATCTAGCTATACACCTTGTCAAGGAGAAGTTCCCACCGCGCAATAGAGAGCTTCTTTGGAGTTCTCATCGAGCATCAAGTGTTAACTCCAATTCAGGAGGTGGTCGACTACACATACAATTCTTCAAGAGATCTACCTAGACACAAAGGGCTTACTCATAGCGAACCAAAGACTTAAAGCAAAGGAAAATCCTCTTACTTAATTCTCTCTTGAACTTTATGCACCCAAAGCATCATTTAAACCATAGATGTGTATGTAATTATTCTCTTTGGAGATGATTTAATAGTAATGCAATTGAGAGGAGTTTTAGATACTAGTTTATCTTGTTAAGACCAATCCATTAAGCATTATGGGGAAAAGGATATCGAAAAGTTCAATGGCTGAGGGTTCCACACTTGACAAACCAAAAAAAGAGGATTGTTCTTTTATGAAAAAGAACTTATGGAGCATTGTTAAAACATCCCTAGACAAGAAACCTGAGCTAAACCCAACACAAACTAGGGATCATCATCATCCTAAATCATAGTCCAACTTCAAGCAAAGGATGAGCAAGCCTTATGCATCATCATCATGGCCTTACATACAAACTATGTTTATTTTGTTGATGAGAGCACAAGTGCTTTTGAAGCTTGGGAGGTACTCGAGAAAAACTTCGGAGCTAGAGCAAAGAAAAGTAAGGTGAGTTTAAAGAAACAATTGTATAGGCTTACCATGGAGAGGGGGGAGGAGTAAGGATATTTCACACGACACGGAGAGGCAGAGCTCCACTCCCAAACGGCAGTGGCCAAATTTTCGTTGGGAAAGTTTGCCAGAGGGGAGTATAAACGTCAACTGCTGGTTTGACATGTGTGAAGAGACTGATCAAGTACTCCAGAGATCGGAAATTTGAGAAACACTTGAAGAATTATCCGATTGATGAGATTCACTCGAGATGGTGTGAGACCATAGACTCTACTCTCAAGTCGGGAAGAAAGTTGAAAGGCAGACAAGTGCAGAAAAGCGGAAACTATACTAACAGAAAGAGTTGGACAGAGCTCTTGACAAGAAGCTAATAAAAGGCTTGAAGCACAACCAAAGTCTGCCATGAGATTCACAAGCATCAAGTTACAATCAAACGCAACCTGCATCGTTCAGAGGTTTCATTTACAACTAAACGCTCCCTAGACCTGATTGCGTTGTTTAGAGGTTTCCTAAATACAAATCCACATGAATACTCTCGGAGTTATTCAGATCTTTCCATCACAGTTTTCCATTGAATACTCTTCCCAGACCTATGTCGGAGCTATGAGTTATTCACAGGCCAAAATACAATTGGAACGAGCATCAAAACTTGAATCAAGCAATCTTAATCGCCACCAAGCAAGTTTAAAATTGATAAATTCTATTTCAAATTAATTATGAACAGAATTCTCAATTTAAGTTCAAAAGTATCTAAATACAAAGCAAACTTAAAATCATACTAGGTTTGTCTTGATCATTTGAACTTGAAGTACGATCATCATTTGGCACAACAGTGATGGTATGGTTCTGGGTCTGGATGGTAGCATCGTTCTTGTCGTGCCAAGGCATACCCAATAGAGCGTCGCAATGCCCTAACTTCATGATGTGAAAGTTTGCCTTGCCATGATACCCTTGAATGGTGACTAGAAGAGCATTAATGAGTGGTAGAACTTTATGAGTTTTCCCTATGGCTAGCTCGGCTTCAAGTTCTCTAGCAAACTCCACCAATTATCTTGGAGAAACCGGCAACTTGAGAGATTTTGATTCTCCAGTGTAGTTCCCCAAGGCATAGATGTTGTCAAACTGCTATAAGAACTCGTTCTATTTTGCACACGTGAAATGGTGAAAATTTCAGTGTAGATCCACCATCCTTGAGGTCCTTTGGCTGATGGGGTGCAAATTCAGGATGTGGATAATAGGGGGGTAGGCATACGGGCTCCAACCGTTATACTGAGGTGGTGGTGGCACAAGCGGTGGCATTTGGGGCGGAAACCAGATGGTTGCACTGTGAAACTGTTGAAAGCTATGTAGAATCGGGAGGTTCTATTGAGGATGTCTCGAGAGTATGCGGTGGAGTTCGTCGAGGAGTGATTGCAGGTACTCTGTAGAATCGAGAAGTGCCATCTTGCTCTGTCTGTTCTTGGAGGAACCGGTATTCTATAGAAAAGCACGTGCCCGAAGCTCTGATACCACTGTAACGGGAGGGCATCAGATGCCAAGTGAAAAGATCAGACTTTTAGCACTTCAAAACAACTAAACAGAAGCGAGAGAGAATCCACACGAGAGACACGGAGTGGCGGAGTTCCACTCCTAACGGCATTAGCCCCAAACCCTAGCGTCCCTTTCAGTATTTCTTTATATTGTTTCAACAAGGCACAAGCTCTGGGAACTCTGCTTTGCTTCTCCACGTGGTAGAATGCTAGAGAGAAAGAGTCGACACAATGTATTTAAAGGCCCTAGGCCTATCTAAAAGCATCTCACATGAAAAGCAACAATTCTAAAAGCTACTGGTCCAAAATCTGGCTCCCCAAGGGCTCCAACGCAAAATGCGGAAATCCATACAGGCTGTTAGTGCAAAATCTGGGACTGTTTGTGGAATCCGCCACGTCAGCATGATTTACGCAAATTGGCTTCTGCTGGTCTCTTTAGGGTTTAGGCCCCTTGGCCAATGATCTGCAAGTTGGTAGGGTTGGATTTTAATCCTAACCCCTTTGTCTTCAGTTATAGGTTCTAGGCCCCTCCGCCATCTTCAATAAGCTGGTTAGGTCGTCTTCTTTTTCTTTTGTTAGGGTTTAGGCCCCTCGGCCGTCTTCAGGGTTTTCCACGTCAACAGTTTGTGACAGACATTGCAAGTCTTACCAATAGCTTAAAAGCCACTTACCTTACCAATAGTTAGTTGTTCAGATCTTCAGGGTTTTCCACGTCAACAGTTTGTGACAGACATTGCAAGTCTTACCAATAGCTTAAAAGCCACTTACCTTCATTAAAATTGAAGTACAAGAAGAAGACAAAATTGCAGTGTTACTAAGAGCACCTTCAAGCCAATATGACCACATTGTCATTGTTTTAGAAGAGAAATAACCTACACTAAATCTTCAAGCAGATATCAACTCTTTGCAAGAAGAGGAAAGAAAGAAAAGACCCAATCCAACTCAAGGGGATGAGTGTATCTAGCTTCTACTTCAAAAACCAAATGCTTCACATGTGGGAAGGTAGGTCACTAAGCGAAGGAATGCTAGAGAAACAACAAATACATCCATTGTTGCAAAACAGGTCATCCACATGTGAGATACTATAAAGATGAACCCAAGAAGCAGAAGGCCATCACCAACTCCAAGAAGGCAACCAAAGATGAAGCTAATGTTGCAGAAGACCAGCATGCTGAGGATCATGGATCCACGCACTTTGTTAAAGATTCTGATTCAGACATATTGTAGAGCACATATGATTATCACCCTCTATCTCATTCTATTTGTATCATTTATGAGATAGACCTTGAGTCGTTGGTCTCGGTCATGAGCGTTAGTTTAAGGGGAGGGTACCACGAGATGTCACTCTGGCATTTATGATTCGCCAATGTTTTATGAGGCACCTTTAGGCTCTGCCCCTTTCTAGGTGTCAACCCCTCTTTGTAGGGATGCTTGCACATGCATTTGACATCGTGTGAGGATACCACCTTTACCACTTATCACATACCTCATGGCTATAAATTGAGCTTGTTTGTACCTCTTTTCTACTAGTTCAATAATCAAGTTCTACTTTCATTTTTACTCTCTTCTTATATGCTTATGATTATGTTGATAATGAATGGTTCTTTGCTCAAACCTCCATAGCTCCATACCTAACTTATTGTCAGCATCCTTTGAGCGACAATCCGCTTTGCCTCTTTGCTGACATTGTGTTTGAACAATCTGGTCTTACTTTCTTACTTCATTCACTGATTTTTTGTTCATGGGATATAATTTTGTGAACCTAGGTCTGAACTACGCAACCTGACTCATTTTTATCCTTAGTTAAAGATTCCCCTTCCTCCCATGTTTTTCATGGTCAGTTTTTAAACTTGCTACATCCCCTTCCTCCCTTGTTTGTTATGGTTGATTGTTAAACTTGATTGTTGCTGCAGGTACCAAGTGCATGGGGTCAAGATCCTTCTCAGTGGAGCAATGGTTACTATGGTTATGGCGTAGGAGTTGATGGTTATTCATATGATGCAGCTGCACAAGACCTTGGGCAGTATGGTTATGCAGGCTATCAAAATTATCAGGGCTATCCACAGCCGGTATGTTGTCCTCTGACAAAGAATAATCTTTATGAAGGGAAAAAGAATTGCTTAAAAGCATCCATTAGGAGTTTGCTTTGTGAAAAAAAATTTAAGAGGTAAGTGTCCATTTCAAGGGCTTCAAAGGTTTACCATAGTGATGATTAAATGAGCTCTGCTAACTCAGGCATTTATGCCTAGCCGTCTAGGTAGGTAAACTGGCAGGCATAATGATAACGATCCTTTTGAATATTAGCGTTCAGAGGTACCACATACTGCTTTAGAACATTGAGTGTCATGGTAGGAAGATATACTCTACCATATTTGAACGGTAAAACATACTGGGATCAAATACATTAGATGGAAAAATGTGCTCACTGTTTATTTTGAGACATGAACACAATAGGCTAGTATATAAAGTCAGTGAACTGAAACACAATTAGAGTAGAGCTGTGGTGGACAAGGACTGTGGTTCTGAAAGGTAATAATTCTCTTATGTAAAACCACAAGACAGAAATGAATGATAAAAGGAAATGTCCTCTGCTGTGTCCGAGGAAGTGTCCATGCATTGCACAAATGAAGCTTTATGAAGACTGCTAGGAAAAAGCCCAAAAATTGAGTCCTTGGAAAATGGTCCAGTTCCTGTACTGCGTACATGAAGTTTGAACCCATATACCGACTCAGTGCCCTGAATTGTTTTAACACCCCCCTAAATCTTTTTTGCTGGATTCAATGGCTCTATTTATCAGCGAGTCAGCAAAGAATAGCTTGTACTAAATCTAAATGGTAAATAGATTGGATGGCTGATTAAAGTAATGGCCGTTTTAAGATCAGACGAAAGTCAACTAGATCCACGATTGGGATCCCTCAACTAACATTGATTTGATCAACTCCACTGAAATAGTAAGCAGGCGTCATTTTTTGTGAACGAAGGTTGACTGGCTGCATGAGTCAGAGGTGGTTTACAAGGGAATTGATGCTGTGCTTATTGTTTTAGAATTCTGATTGAAATACTTGGTTGTGATAAAGGGGGAAGGAGATCTGGCTGCGGGGTCTGCTGATTATCTTCTTGTTGGTGTGGAAGAAGAAATTTTTGACCCACTGGCTCCACCAGATGTCGACAAGTATGTGCACTACAGACATAAGAAAACAAACAACCCCCCCCCCCCCCCCCCCAATTTCTCCTTCCCTGCTTAACTAATGTGATCAATTCTGCAGGTTGAACGATGCTTATATCTCTCTTCATGAGTCTTCAATATTAGGGCGCCATCTGTGGCTAGAGACATCTGAACAATTAATGGCTAGCTAGGCAGTACATTATAGACTGTGTTATGTAGCTTTAGCTTAGACTTACATCCGATTTCTCAAATGTAAATTGACATTATACACTCCAAGATTGTATTGATAAGGCTAACTATGGCCTCTTTGGGACTAAAGTTGTGCGTTCATAGGAGCATCGCGCATCTTGTTATTTCTGATCTTATAAATGGGTGTTTTTAGCTGCGGTATGCATGAAGGTGTCTATACTTGGGTTCGAAAAGCTGGAATCTCATCTCCTTGTTTGTGAGAAGCATGGGATATTACTGAATGTTTCAATTATTTGCCCAGGAAAATCTCTTAGGTTTGGTTCTAGTTATGGGGCCAAAGTGTGCTCTCAAAGGAAGCTCTTCAAATGCCAGAGAGACTACTGTCTCCACCCAACCACCTCCTGATATAGGATCCCAGACCATAGTTAGAGGGAATGGCCATTTTCAACTCTCCGTTCCCTGTTCCGATTCTAGCTTCCCATTCCAAATCTCCGTTCCGTGTTTTCAAACATGAGTATCTGTAACAAGGAATGACATTCCATGCCTGTTGCCATTCCCTGTTCCCCGTTCCCCGTTCCGATTTCCCTTTCCAGGCTGACCCTATCTTTGGAAGACCCCTATACTAGCCGGCCTTTTGCCTAGGACCACGTCCCACCCAGAAGGGCATAATAGCCTTGTCTTGACATTAGTCCCCCCTTGAAGGTGATTTGCCCACTTGGCAAATACCAAATCTGTCTCCAATATGAATCTTGAGACTTATGAGTATTTCCTTTAGCTCCATTGATAGCCTATACCTTACATTCGAGGAAAGTGCTCTTTGTTCTTTTGTGTACGCCTTGTCTAAATAAAGAGGCTTTTCATGAATATACGAGTGATTGCCATTAACTGGCTTCTCCTCCTGCCTACCCTCGCCTTTAAAAGGCTAACATGATCTCTAACCAAAAGTTGTTATGACAAAAAAGTTAGTTTTGAGGGGGAAGAAAGTATCACTTTGAGAAAAATAGAGAGGATAAAGAATCTGTTTGAACAAAAGAAGAGGGACGAGAGGCTTTAGAAGAAAATTCTCGAGGACAAACCACAGTAGACTGATGCATAATTTTCTCTCAAAAAGAAAAATATTTATTTTATCGCGGTGTGGCAGATGCATCAGTTGTACTTAAATTTTGTTTTCTTTTCATATCGTTGGCGCATTGTACATCTAACTTCCAGCGTATTGTCTGTGTGAGAACAACCCTAGAAGTCTTGCTTCAGGTTTGGTTAAATTTTTTTTGTATAACAAAAACTACCTTGTAGTGTGTGTGAGGTTGATTGGGAACTTTTAACATCTTTTCTCTATTGCAACCATGCGTGATATTTGCTCTAATCTTTGTCATTCGGAAGGTCTATGTAACTAAGAAGAACATGCTTTCTATATCTTTTGCACTCTCAAAAAACATGTGCTTGTGAATTGGGGTTGTTAAAGGTTTTTCCTAATTGAAAATGGTCGAGTGGGTAGAGGGGTCATTATTGTGGGATGCGTGGTTTTCATGCCGATTGTTTCATCGGACGTCTGATGATATAATTCTTAGATAGAAGTGATTGCAAACAGCAAGTCTCATGACAAAGATTGGTGCGATACTTGCGCATTTTGGGTTTTTCTACTTGTTGAGATTGCACCTTACATATCCATACATGCAAAGAGACTTCTTTTCAAACAGCTCCCAATCACCCTCTTTTAAAGGGGTACTCAGTTGTTGTTAGATGAACAGGTTGACTTCTATCTTGGGTCAAGTAAGCCCATGTGTTCAGTTTAAGAGCCAAAGCCCTAGGTTTGGTTTCACCAAACTTTTGCTAGATAAAGGTCAAAAGTCAGACCATATCTGGTATGTATCCCCCCCCCCCCCCCCCCCCCCCCCTCTCCGAGGGGGAAGAAAGTATCACTTTGAGAAAAATAGAGTGGATAATGGATCTGTTTGAACAAAAGAAAACCAAATTTAGATAGCATCTAAAGTAATCAGACATGGCCATAATTTTAACGGTCCACTGGAGGTGCAATGAATGTGTACTTTATTGGGGAGCTAAAATGATGATCATTAGAAGGATCAACCAATGCATGACCGACGAATTAATAACGAATGCCCTTTTTCCAAGGTGTGAGTGAAAGCAGTGGTGCATTCATGGGTTGAATTAGAACTAATGTGCGATGAGTTGATGACCCTAGTTTGCTCACAATTATGTTGGAAGCTTCAAATCCCAATCATCACGTTCTACAGATACAAACTTGGTCAACAGGTTCTGCATAATAACCTTATTATTGCATTTTGCCAATCCATTTGCTTGTGTGGATAATAAGGATTACACTGGAAAGTCCACAACAACTCTCATATCACTTTATTTACGAAATGCATGCCCCGATCACTAACCAATTCCATCGGTTATCCAAACTGTAAAAACACATTTCAGCACAGACATTTGATGATTGAAATCGCATTATCTTCCTTCAATGGGTAAGCTTCAACCCACTTTGTACAGTAATCTATACATGTCAAAATATGTTTGCATTGAGAGATCGTTCTAGTGCCGGTTTGATTGGACCTATAAAGTTCGATCCCCGCTTTTGGAATGGTTCAAGTGACAAAGTCAAATTCAATGGTAATCTATTCTTATGAGTTGGCTGCCCAATCCGTTGGTAGACATTGCATTGAGATGCAAACCTCATTGCATCTGCATGAACTGTAGGCCACTAAAGTCTTGCTTCAAACTCCTTTGCAGTCAACAAACCATACAAATATTCCTCAGCAATACCTTCATGGGCCTCTTCTAGAATTACTTGCTGTTTGGGTCTTGGGACACATCGAAGCAGTACACCCCAAAGCTCTATAATAAAGCTAACCCAACAAGATTTTTAACCTGTTAGTTTTCAATGCTACTCTCTTCCTTTGATCAACCATCAAATGGGTTGGCATGACTTCTTTCTGTAGAAAAATAATCTTCTCCTCATATTATGTCAATGGAAGAGGTTCCAGATGTGTAACATCTTCCTCTTCTCCCACTATAATGGTATGGGATCCTAAAATTCACACACAAATTCAAGCTAAGTAGTGGTTTCAACCTTCATCAATTCCAAAGCGCTTGATAGAATTATAACGTTTGTTACATGGTAAATACTCATTAACACAACAGCAAGTAAACCTCGTCGCCGAATGCTTAAGTTTGCTTAAGATCCACCTCTCACACAACATAAACTTTGTCATACATTGATTGGGTATGCATACATAGGGCCACATTACAAGGCCTTGCATAAGGCACTACTTTGATGCCCATGCACAACACAACCCTGATGGCTCACTATCATTTAGGGGAACTCCAATTAGGAGAGGAGAGACATTCTAAATGCGGACCTATTGATCAAATGATTGTTTTACTTATTTTTGTGCTATAATTTGCGTTTGATTTTTCTTTTTTACAAAACTTTTGAATTGATACCCTTAGAAGATAAAGTATATCAAGAGTAAAGGACGAATGCCAGATATGAGCCCTTACGTGTGTATAAATATGTACATAAAAGTGCTTTTTGCTAAGAATAATAATAAAAAGTAGAGCAATTCCATCAATAAATAACAATTTTTTTAATTAAAAAAATCAATCTTTTCTAAAATGTTAGCTATTTTTAAAGATTTTTTCAATTAATTTTGCTATTTTTCTCTTTTTTTTGTTGATTGTTTAAGCAAAAAACACAAAAAAGGATATAAAAATTTCAAGAAAAGTAAAATATAGGCACAAAGAGTCTATGAAGTGACGAGAACTTCCAAAAGTCAATTTGGAGGTTGCTTGATCAAGATTTAGCAAGGGTCACTTAACTTGCCGAAATGGTTTTTTAAGTTGAAAAGCCTTGGTCGGACAAAACTAATGGAATTTGGCCATAAGATGTCTGTTTTTAGAGTTTTTTGATGCGAGGTTCATGTCACATATGAGGTAGGATTGATTATGAAATCTCCTCAGTAAGTGAGTCGACAGCTCAGGTATGTATACACTAACCTCTCTTTAGGGCGTGGCTCGACAAGTATCTTGAATGGCCGACCCACTTGATGCAAGAACCTTCTTCACTCCAACAAGATTTCACCTTTTGCCCGGTGCCTAGAGTTAGAACCTAGAGCTAGCATAAGATAGTGCAAAGGTGACACCGCAATTGGCTGAATTACCCAATGTTGCCAAATCCAAACAACAATGAAATGAGAAGTACATGCTATGAGCCCTCACCACAACCGTAAATCAATATGAAGACTTACCAGATCTATCTTGTCAAATGCTCCAAAAGATATATCGAATGATGGTAGCCTACATCAATGAGTACCATAAAACATGGATTTTAGAGACTCTATGGATGTCCTTCTTGGGGCGGCATAAAGGCTTAGTGTATGATCTCAGCAAGCAGCTCGATGAGAAGATATTGCATGGGTTCTTTGCATGTATGATGTTTATGCCTTCATACTTCATGAGCACTTTTGAGGAGGCTTTTTACATGAGGTTTTTCACATTAGATACAACCATTTTTGGGCCAGAGGTCAATGATCTTCGGGCAAGATTTGTAGCTACCATGCTATGGAGCTCCATCAACAAGACACCATCGAGCCTCATGCCCAGGAAGTTTTTTAGTTAGTCAAGGAATACAGAAAAGGACCGAGCTGGACATCCAGTCACTAAATGCAATATCAACGTGCGATTTGACCACCATCTCAGCCTTGACTCATGTCAAGGACGACATGAAATAGGAGGGGGGAGTGTTGGAAGATTCCAATAGCAATAGATGCCAAGTCAAGAAAAGGAGGCATCTAAGAAGATTTTTTTAGCCTCAAAAAATAATTGTAATTATCTTACCTGAGACCATTAGTCCTTTGTTCACTATGTAACCATGAATAATCAGGGATTAAGAGCTCTCGAGTTGTAATTTGTGCTATTCTTGAAGTAAATCCAACCCTTGTACATAAAACCCGGATCCACGATATAAAAGGAAGCTTTTGTAAAGTTTGAGGCATGATTATTATCAATAAAATTAAGCAAATAAAGTTTTCTCTCTATGTTGTGTGTTCTCTCTTTTTGCTGTGTCTTTACCTCTTTACACCACACCACATGATCATTGTATCGCATTTGAGAGAGCACCTTCGTGTTAGTCTCATTGAGCTCTATGCGTGGATATCTACATTTCAAGAATTTCATGAGATTTAAGCGTCTGCTTATGCAACCTTCCAAGTGACTTATCTCACTATCTTAGTGTTGCTTTGAGATTTTATCATTTGCATTAGATTCTTAGCACTTTGGAGCACCTAGTAGGCATGTCTGACATCAGATTTGACGACCTACAAATATGTTGCTGGGAAAAACACATTTTGTTCTATGAATAGATTTTAGGTTTGACCATCAGGATGTGTTTTGACCATGCCTTGATGATGTCTACTAAGTTTGGTGCTGTTTGAAGTCGATTTGCTATTGATTTTGCACATGGATGTGTGCTTGAATCGGAGAGGTAAAAATCAAGTTTTTCATAGTTAAAGTGCACATAGACATTTTCATCAGAGTGTATTGTGTTCAGAAAAGAGATTGAAAACCTCTTGGCATGATTACATGCCCTAGTCAAGCCACTTGCTTCCTAGGTTATAGTCTTGAATCTGTCTCATCTTGAGATGTGATAGTTGATGGCCGTGTAGCTTGGAGACCTATGCTTAGAAAAGGAAACATAAACAGTACATTTTTTGACAAAAATCTTCAAGCAAGGAGATCTTGTATTGGTCTATTCTTTGAAGCAACACATCCCTAAGTTCAAGAAAAGGGTCATGGTTCTTTCATAATTGAGAGTGTTCCACCAAGCAGGGCAGTTAAATTGGCCACCTTAGATGGGGAAATAATGAAAAACTAGATTAATGGATTTCGTTTCTGAGAATATAATATGCCATTGACCACTGAACTCTTAGAAAGAATGCATGTAGCAAAAGAACACAAAATCAAGTGACAAAAGATCACTGAACAAGCTCAGGAGGAGGTTCACATTTGAGTTTCAATGGGAAAAGCGGCAATGCGACCAAACCCTGAAGTAATGATAGTCAACATGTTTCAAATTCAAACTCTATATTTTATTCAGGCCTCAGCAAAGCTCAGTGTAATTATTATTTCGGGACTGGATATAGTTTCCAGATTGTAATATACTAAACATGCAGATTAGCCGAACCCATGGTAGAAAGTAGGAGAGGATTTTGATAAGATAGAACCTCCAAGGCTGAGGTATAAAAGCCAATTTTTGTGACCCTAAGGAAATTTTTTTGAATTAATCAATTTTTGAGCTCAACTAAGTGTACGGTAAGTTTTGAGTGAGAAAGTGAGTGATCTTCTTCTACTCTCTATGTGCACTACGAAAGCTACATTGCGAAGGTGTCTTCACTATTGTGTTAACAACAGAGAGATCTACGCGTCGACGCCAAGCTTGCACGGTTTTGGTCTCTTCCCGAAGAGATCTCCCACGAGCTTTGAGATGAGTTTTCTCTCTAACAGTGCATCCGATTAGAGATTGCTATATGTCATTGCGTTCACGGCGAGTAGAACTACACATTAGGCTTAAACACGTCTAGAATCGGTGACCTGTAATTTTTGATCTGTCTTCATACGTGATTTCTGCACCAAGTGTTTACAGGTAGTGAGTTTTGGGCTAGAGACTTTAGGGTAGTGTCCTTTAGGTGTATAGAGGTCATCCGTTGAGTTTCATAACAATTTGACAACGTTAGGTCTTGTTTCGAAGAGTGTAGCCATTGTAAATAAGATAACTTTTGTGCATACATAGTGTGCTTTGAGTTGGTTTTCCTTGTTAGTGATTGTCCATAGAAGGTCAAGTAGATGATTTACACCCATCTATTTGCTTCCATGTGCGTACGGGTCAAGCTATGTCCTTGGTTTACATCTTGTTTGTTGCCCTAGTTCTCACTTTGCTAGCAATTGCGAGCATCGAATTTTCCTGACACCAAAGATCAAGAAGAAACCATCAAAGCTTAGGAACAATGTCCAATTGAAGGAGAAGAGTGGGAGAATGCACCTCAAAACCCTGCTCTCTCAAAAGAAGTAGTGAAACACCCTCATCAAAATTTTCCCTCCCCTCTAGATAGTCTTATGAAAGATGCCAGGGGGTTATCTTCCTCCTCATCCTCTGACTCAGAAGACTTTTTTGTCCCCAATACTTAGGATGAAGGCAAGCAAAAGTTGGAGGATAATTTTTTTGAGGCACAGCTCGAAGAACAAGATAAAAAAGCTAAATCTCAGCTTAGCACAGACCCAGATAAATCAGTGGACATCCTCATGACACAAGCTGAGGAAGAGAGGCTTCCACTTCCACCCAGTGTCTCAACCAAAAGGAAAATAACCATCCAAGGACCCCACAAGGGTCTTAGTTTCTCTGGAAAAACCCTCTAAGAACAATAAAAAATAAAGTGTCCAAATATTAGAGCTTTGTCCTTTAACTGCAAAGGGTTGACATATCCAATTAGGGCCCAAGCCATCAAGAGATGGATTTAGGAATCTAATGTTAAAGTTGATTTCATAAGACTTCAGGAGATGAAAGTTTCTAGTCAGATCTTGTCCTCTAACTTGCACAGACTTGGAGCAGGTTATAAATGGTTCACCACCTGTCACATTTTTGGCAGACGGGGGGCAACATTAGGTCTTTCAGAGAAATATGCCAATCAAGTTCTAAAGGTATATATCTCTTCAAAAAGACATTGGGTAGCTGTTACCCTTGAAAAACCTTCTGAATACACAATTGTTTATATGCTTCTAATTCATAAGGAGAAAGAGGCTCCATCTGGGAAGAAATATCTAGTCTGCCTTCTCCTTGTTTTTGTGTAGGAGATTTTAATATGGTTGAATCTATTTAAGATAGATGAAACCAACTTGGACAAACCATCAGTGGTATAGAAAAACTTAAATGGGAAAATGTAGTCTCTAAGTTGAACTTGGTTGATATATCACAAGAAACTGGCATGACTTGGTCAAACAAACAACATGGAAGTTGCTTCAGGGGAGCAAGGCAAGATAAAGTTTATCTGAGCAGTAGCATATTGAATGAATTTTGGCAGGTGAGTTGCAAAAAAGATAACTCCATTTTGATTTCTGATCATTCTCCTAGCATAGTTGATCTCTAGAAGAATTATGCATGTATAAAGCTGGTTGGCCTCATGTAAATCAATCACTGTTGACCTTGGACATTGGTATAAGCTAGTTGGCCTCATGTGGATCAATCATTGCTGACCTTGGCCATTGTCAGAGAGAAGGTAAAAACATTTTTTCAATCTCGCTTTTTGGTAATACCTCAACCCTTAAAGCCTGGGATCATGCTGTTAAGAAAACTCAAAATTTGTTGACTGAGTATAGAATCAAGGCTGGATACATTAGAGATAGTAGAAGAATGATGATAAGGAGCCAGATGACCTCTCTAGAAAGTGGCCTCTCCCCTTGGAAGCCCTCCTAGCCCCCAAGTAGTTGAGCTTAAAACTAAGCTTAGAGATGAAGAGCTCTTATCTTCTAAGGCCTCAATCCATTGGACAAGAGATTTCTAGGCTGGCAAAATTGATAGGCCTGATAAGCACATGTTTAACCTGTTGAAAAAGACAAAGGCAAAGGATTTCATTCCTTTTCTGAGAAATAAAGATGGTCAAGCTGTAAATTCTCTTGCTGAAAATTTGAAGGTTGCTGAAGTTTTCTTTTTTGAATTCATCTCCCCCCAAAAGAGGGGTTGATATCACCTCTGCTAGAGATACCAATGCTAGAATAAGAAAAAAATATGTCCTTGATCAGGTAGCTCAAAGGATAAATCAGCCTCTATCAGAGGGGGAGGTAAGAGATGCTATAGATGCTCTTAAAAATGGTAAAATCACCTAGAAATGATGGTCTTCCAAATGATTTTATCAAAATTTATAAAGATTTTCTAGTTCAACATATCTTGTCCATATGGAATGAGGCCATTAGGGTAGGAGCTCTCTCCACCTCTATGAACACTAGTGTTATTAGGCTCGTTCACAAAAGGGGGGCTAGGGAGGATCTAGGGAATTGGAGGCCTAAGGCTCCTGTCTAACTTCTGTGTACAAAATCTTCTCTTTGTCTATAGTTAGAAGATTAAGTCCTATTATGCAGTAGATTATCCTTCCTGAGCAAAAAGGATTTTTTTAAGGGGAGGTTCATACTTGAACCCATAATTACATTGTGGGAAACCATTGACTATCTGCACAACAATGAGCAAGACTTCATCTTTTTTAAAATAGACTTTGACAAGGCCTATGATAGGATAGAATGGGACTTCATCTTTCAATATCTTCCTGATATTAGTTTATGTAGACCTTTCATCAAGTTCATTCAGATTCTTTTTGGAAATGCTTGTGCAAGAATTTTTGTCAATGATGATCTTTCAGATGCCTTTTCTTTGAAAAGATCAATCAGGCAGGGATGCCCAATAGCCCCTCTCTTATATTCCATATTCTCCTTTGACTCCCTGGGCTGGTTAGTGCAGGATGCTCTTGAGAGAGGTCTCATGAAGGGCATCAAGATTCCTGTACATCTAAAGAACAGGTACTGCAATAGTTTGCTGATGATACAAACTCACTGGTGTCAAATGATGCAGGCATAGTTGAGCACTTTTGCACATGCTTGGACACCTTCTGTATGACTAGTGGCTCAGTGATCAGTCACTCCAAGATTGGTTTTGAGCACTTTTGCACATGCTTGGACACCTTCTGTATGGCTAATGGCTCAGTGATCAATCACTCCAAGATTGGTTTTGAATCCTCCACAGATCAAGTCCCACATGTCATCATAGAAGCTGGATGCAATGAAATCAGAGATGGACATGTCTTCAGGCTTTTGGGCATTCCAATGGGCTTTAAGATCACCTTTGCTCAGAAATGGGATTGGGTCATTGAAACATTCAAACAAAAAATCAAAAAATGACAAACCCATCAGAATTTAGTAGCATCAAGAGCTTTTGTGCTTAACCACTACTTACTTCCATCTTTAGTATATTTTTTCTCCTGTTTTGGTGTCCAACCAAGTAGCAAGCTTGAATCAAGTTTTATCTCTGGCAAGATCATTTTTATTGGGAGGAGGTGTGGATCATCCAAAGACATCAAAAGAGGGTTGGGAATCCTAAATTTGGAATATCTTGTAGTCAAAATGGCAAAAAAATGGATATATAGAGCAACTACCTCTGATACTATTGGGCACTTCTTCTGAAAAGGGATGTGCACAACTTCAAGATGCTAAATTATAAAGCATGGGCCAACTTGCAATTCAGAGAGGTTCTGCCTTCCCCAATCTCTTTCATTCCCTATGGATCCAAACTTGTATGCAGAATGTGGAATGCGTGGAACAATATCAAATCCAACTGGAAACCTTCTAAGGATTTTTTCTCTAATCTTTTCTCGTTTCTCATGGACTCTTTTTGGTTTGGTTCCTTTGTAGGTAAAGCAAAAGCTGGAGTTAATAGAAAGGCTCATAAATGTTTCAAGGTACGTATTAGGGCATGGAAGGATATCATAGAAAATGGGCAGCTTAGAACACATCAATCTCTCCAAAGAGATTTCCATATTACAGGAGCTGATGCTATATGGTGCCTCCAGAGAGCCAAGCAATGCATAGGAAAGATAAGGGTTCCAACCAAAGTAGTACAAGCTACTAGTAAAACATCCTACATTGCTTAAGCACAAGGAGAAACAAACATTTCTCATGTTTCTATTCCTAGGAACAATCACTCATTGAGAGCTATCCCAATTAAAGAAAGGGTTGGCATCATTTCTCTCGACATCTCCACTGACACTCTGACCTCAATAGAATTTTGCATTGACCCACAACTTCTCACACCGACACCTTCATCATTTCCCCCACCCCCCCACCTACAACCAAAACAAGTCTCCCCAACCTCAAGAAGCTACTACGAATGCACAACACGACCGCCCCCCCCCCCCCCCCCCCCCCCCCCCCCCCCCCCCCCGCCCCTTCTTCTCTCTCTCTCTCTCTCTCTCTCTCTCTCTCTCTCTCTCTCCATCTCCAAGTGACACTAGAGAGGTTGCCATGCCTCCTTCGTAAGCAAACAAAAGTTATTTTTAGAACTCTTTGCCCATTCATGAGCAAGAGAATAGTGTATGACAATTGCCATGCCTTCTCCGTAAGAGGGCAAACATAAGTTAATTTTTACAACTCTTTGACCTTTCATGAGCAAGAGACTAGTGTATGTAGCACGGATTCTTTGTTGCCTTTCTAGTGAGGTGGCTAGCATCATCATCAAACAACAAGGTGTAGTTTCACCTAGCAATAGAATACCATGATCCACATACGAGGAGTATGTATATTAAAACAAGGCTTAAATTATGTTATCAAAAAGCTTAATCTTTTTTCATTTTTAACATAATTAAAAAATGATCATAGATTAATTTCTCTATCACTAATCTATGCAATTTAAAGCTAACCAATTAAGTACTTTAATTGGTTCACTTAGAGTTTTTCTCTCTTAGTGAATTTGAGAAGACTCTCTCTAAACCTAGAGAGAAAATGATAGAGTCTCCAAGTCTGAAGAGATAGTGAGAAGCATTGGGCTTTTTATAAATTTTTTTGCAAGCTACATGGGCTATCCTTAAGCACCCCTATTGCTAAAATAGTCCATGGCATGGCCTCAAATCACCTCCTAGCTTTTGCAAGCTTGAGATTGAAATTCTGGTAACACTCCCTGCTTTAACTCAAAATATATGTCCCATTGAAAAAAATATATGATAGTCCATTTGATTTAATATCTTCTATTCCATATGATATAATATCCACTAGGGTTTCCAATTATTTATCAATTTAAACTATCCACATAACCTTCCAGATATGATTCTGGGGTCTAGCAAGATCGGCTCAAGTTGTGTGTGTGTGTGTGTGTGTGTGTGTGTGTGTGTGTCTGTGTGTGTGTGTGTGTGTGTGTGTGAGAGAGAGAGAGAGAGAGAGAGAGAGAGAGAGAGAGAGAGATGCAACATTTAGGAGAAGTGTGACTCAATTTATTCTTGAGAGTTTTCACCTTGGAGAGGTGCATTTGAAAGCAGAGCAAGAGCCCTACATGCAACAAAAATTTGAATGTCGACAAAGAAATGCAAACGCAGAATAGCGACAAAATGCTGTATCAAAAATTGGAGTGTTAAGTGTGAGGGGCATGAAAGCAACCATTGTGCCACGGGGGTTTGAATCCCTCATACAACGGTTAAGATGCATAGTTTATTGCCATAAACCACCCACCCACTCGTGCTTCATTGTCCTATCAGTGGTGCGAGTTTGTACGTATGCAGACGATAGCTATGTACTCCTTTCCGGGGGCAGCTTTCTATTGGGGTCTTTACCCTAGGTGGTGTGTAAACCTCCTCATTTTGCCACCTTCCCACAGCCTCTCCAATTTTTGGTGGCATTTGTGACACTTTTGCATGTGGCAATGATATGAGTTTGCCTCTTACAAGTTATTTTTAACCTTGGCCCCTCCAAAAGAGGGATTGTCTGTCATCTGCTCTTGCCTTGCCTGGCACAGTGTCTTGTTGTGATCCCACCTCCTCCTGTGCATCCACCCCTGCTTGCCCCCCCCCCGCCCCCCCCCCCCCCCCCCCCCCCCCCCCCCCAAAAACCACATTTTCTTTTGCTTTGCTTTCATTCACAAGCCTTCCCACAACATCTTTGTAGATTCCACTTAAACAAATGTGTTCAAAATTGTGCCAACTTATTGCAAGAAGGAACCGATTACATGGTTCCAATCTATTAACCAATGGCATGTGTATAAAAACATGTTAAAAAAAAAAAAAACCCTTTTACCTAAACGCAATTGATCTCAATGAGAAACTTTTTGTTTATTGGCAAACATCATGCCAACCTTTTTTTTTTTTCATGGAAAAACTTTTTGTTAAGAGGAAAGTGGTTCTATAAAGGTATTTTGTTTGTAGCCTAGAGAAGGGTAAATTGTTGCTCCAAGCATTGTGTCTTTCATCATATTAGAGTTACGTCATCCTCAAAGGTCAACACAGTTTCCCCTTTTATCCATACAATTCGTGTTGAAGCTTATAAGTGGAAAATGACGTTGCTTGCAACCCTCCCATTTTTCAAGATTTGAGATGTTTTATGGTCTGCAAAAGACCAATCCCTTTATGACCAAAAGCATGCTCTATTTCAGAACTTTTGAGGCTAACTAAGTTCAGCTAACCTCACTAAAATTGGTAATTTTCCAAAATTCAATGGAGATAAATCAAAGTTTCGCCTTTCCATGTCTTAGTATCCCTGCTCCGATTTGAGTTCAATACTCACAAAGCCAAACCCATTTCGGCAAGAGTTAAGACATCGTTTTTTAAAGCAAATCGCACATATCGCGTACAACATGATATAAACGTTCGTGGTCGCTTGGCCACACTGGAACCAACCAAGCTAGCTCCTTTGGACAAAAAATAGGTTTACCTTCAATGGAATCTTAGTATTAGCAAGGGACAAAATTCTAAGACAATCTCATGAAGCAATGCACTTAGGTCAAGATCTACCTTTACAAGAGAAACCATCATAGCTACCACATGGGGTTAAGTGTACAAGAAATATTTGAGCTCTTCCTTTTGGGATACGTAAGGCTTGTAGTAGAGCTTTCTAGATTCTTATATAGCGTTTCATGCAAAGGGGGAAAAAAAAAGGAGCATCTTCATGATGAAATGCAATGTGAAAACTTTTGCAAATGCTATATGCTATGATGTAGATCTCTTTGAATCCATAGGGCTTCTCCTCCCTTTCCCATGTAGATTCCTTAGAAGCATCCTTCCACATGACTTGAGAACCTATCAACCCAAGTGACCTCATGGCCTTATGATGTGTGGTACGATGATGATGCAATTCTTATAAGCGGCATGATCCCATTGTTGGGTATCATACCAAAAATTATCTATGCACACACTTTAAAAGTGTCCCTCTTTACCAGGAATAACATGATGGCTATACATGTGTGCACAAATAGACACAACTCTACACATGTATGCATATTTATTCTATTATTTTTAACACACATACACACTATTGCTCGCACATATCCTCAACACTAAAGGGCGCGGGGTTTTTAATGAAGCTCTCATGATGGGATCCACTGGGTCTTTAATGAAGCTCTTGTGATGGGATACACGACAACAAATTGAGCACACAAGATGCAAGGTAAGTTCGGCCGTCCAATTTTAAAGGGAAATGTCCGACTTTACTTTGTGTGTCCTAGTTTACTTCTATCTGTAGAGGTCTACTTTATAAGTTTTTGTTTAGGCATTGGGGACACCAAAATGCACATGCCCAGGTGGTCATGGCATTGGACTGTCAGAGTGCAAGTTCTGGATTTGAATCCCCTTGATGATCGACCATGTGGATATTATTTTTGCCGTCCGCATTCCTCAAGATTCGGGCACTCACTTCTTTGTCGTTGATCCCATCACACAGTCTTCATTAAAGACCCCATGCTTGTAGAGGTTTACTTTATAAACTTTTGATTAGCCATTGGGGACAGCAAAAGGGACATGCCCAGGTGGTTAGGGCATTGGGCTGCCACAATGTGAGTTCTAGGTCCGAATCCCCTTGATGATTGACCATGTGGACATTATTTTTACCGTTCGCTCTCCTTGAGATTTGGGCTCTCACTTCTTCGGTGTTGATCCCATCACACGGTCTTCATTAAAGACCCCATGCTATAGAGGTTTACTTTATAAACTTTTGTTTAGGCATTGGGGATACAAAAGGCACACGCCCAACTGGTAGGGCATTGGGCTACCATAGTGCAAGTTCCGGGTTCAAATTCCCTTGATGATTGAGCATGTGGACATTATTTTTTTTGTCCACTGTCCTCGAGATTTGGGTATTCACTTCTCCGCTGTTGATCCCATATGTGGTCTTCATTAAAGACCCCATGCCCTTTAGTGTCGTGGCTCACATCTCCTGGCTTGTAGTGTACATTTTGATTGAATATTATGCAAAATCCCAAGTTATGATATATTTAGACCTTCACCTTAAAGGGAAAAAGTGCACACTTTGGTTATAAATCATGATAAAGATCTTAGGTTCTGGAAATAATAGTGGTTTTCACTTATTTGACCCAAACTCCAAGGCAAATAAAATAGGTTTTTTTTAAAGCAATTACCTGCACACATAGGTACCCTGACACGTAGGGGGCTAATTCATTAGGAAAAATATGAACCCTTTAGAGGTCGTTGGGATTAAGGTTTATTAGAGGAAAGCCAATAGGAAGAGGGGGGTGGACACACTCTATGCCCTCAAAATAGTATGGGAACAAAGTAGTCTTACAATTTTTAATGGCCTCTCACCTAGTGAGAAGGGGGAGAGGGGCCCACTTGGAACCTCCAAGTTTACCCCCTTTTTGACCCGATTTTTCACTTGCATTGTAGCAACAAGCAATGGCCTTCTCCTCCTCCTAATTTCCTTTACTCACCCATGGTAAGCTCTACTCTGCAAAGGCAGCCAAAGGATGAGGTCACTGGACTTGCATGTCACAACACAAGAGGTATAAAGGGTGCCATAAGAGTTCACCAAAGGTGCTTGGGTGTACATGATGCAACCATCTTCTATTGGTCCTTAATGTGGTCAAAGCCATGCAAACTTGGATGATCATTGAAAAGGAAAGCTCCTTGGCTTCAAGAATGGCAAGTACAAGGGGACTATAGCCATTGTGCAACACGTTTTCTCAATGTCAAGCATGAAATTGCAACAACCTACTCAATTTCCAACACATTGTGTAAGTACATGTTTTGAGAATATAAAGTTGGGTGTGAAGTCATAGTGGAATGTTTTTATAGATTCATAATTATGTTTTGGCTTGCTTGAAATCATATTTCCATCTACATTGGTGGAGGAGTAGCCACTTCATAGCCTCTCCGGCACATTCATTGCTATACATGCAGATATTGGAGCAACAATTTTCGCACACCTTTGCCCAACCAAATTCGTTCAAGGAAGAATGTTCTTCTCTTCACACTCCTATATTGTATCTACTACTACGCAAGGTGATTGGAATCTTGAACACATCAAGGTATCTTCCTTATTAAGTATGGAGTGGCTATAACCAGATTTATGGTCGGTAGCATCTTTCAAGTGTCCAAAACTCCTTGAAATATCCTAAAGCTTCAAGGTCTGTGGGATTGAGTTGGTGTTTGCCTACTCATTGTTTTGTGCAGATTTTTAAAGAGTTTGCATTTGGGGAGACAACCACAATGTTGTATGTAAAGATGTGCATCATAAGGATTTAGAGAGGGTTTTAGAAGAGAGCTGGGTTTTTGTGGAGGGAATGCACAATGGAGATAGGTATCGTTGTAAGGTTGGAGCATCATGTATTGGGATGCACTATTTAAAATCTGCACCTTTTTGTACGTACGATTTCACTATGATCGTTGGATGTACAAGCTTGGAGTGTGGACCCCCTTACAATGTGTAGATGGAACTTTTGCAAGATTTGACATTATAGTGAGGATGCTCAATGATGCCTTGGAAGCTTTCTAGGTGAACAAGCATTGGACTCTCAACAACATGCAAGAACATTTGGCCATTATGGGTTTTGAGGACCTTCAACAAGCTCAATTTTATCTCCAAGGTCACAATGTGAGAACTTTTTCACGAATTTTTTGATACATTAAAGTTTGAGGATCATTGCTTCACTAATTATTGTTGAATGTTTGCAAATTGGAAAGAGAATGGAAGACAAAATGACGATCTAGGATGATTGGGGGTATGGATGGAACTATACTATCATTGTTATAGCTTTGTAACTCTTACATTTTTGGAAACAATCCCCTTTGTAATCAATTTCCCTAGCTTTGGTAAATTTTGGACTTTGAATTTAAGTTTTCATTTAACAATAGCGGTCTTGTGTACAACTTGTTTCAGTACCATTTTTACTTATTATTGAAATCTACGCATCACATTAGGAAAATTTTGGACTCTCAAAGGGGCCCTATAAGGACTTTGACTTTGTCTTTCTTGTCCAAAAAGGACACATGGTAAAATTTTTACAAATGAAATCAAAACTTGTTGGACCTTTTGGATTTAGAAGGTACTCATCAAGATCTATCCCTTGATATATAACATGCCATCAGATTCCTTAGATTTTAGAAGATTCCATTTTTTGATATGACAACTCCGTCTTATAAATGGAATCTCTCCCCACATTTCAGCTTCAGTGGGGAGTCCATAACTTCTACAAATCAACTCCAAATTTATCGGAGTTTGGGGATTTATAACCTACTTTCTAAGATCTTCCAAATGATATATTGGTTGATACGGTTTTGACAAAGCGTTTATGTATTTCACTGCTTTGACCACTTTGACAAGAGAGGAAAAGTGAAACCTCCTTATAGGGCCCCTTTGAGAGTCCAAATTTTCCATAATGTAATGAGACAAAAGTCCATTTTTATAGCGTGATTTGGATGCCCCATTTAAAAAATGAATTTTATTGAGCTCTTTTGGGAAAAAGTACCTTTTAAAAAAAAGTCAACCATTATAAAAGGGGGACTTGATGACTCATTCTCACTTTTCACTTTTGCAACCCTTGAGCTCTTTCACTTTCTGTCGACACTCTGAACTAGATATGGATGCATCCATAGCCTCTGCTTTTGTGCCCACATCCACCCCTTTCTCACGCTTCACCGTCTGGACACCAACTACAAGGGAAAGTTGGAACTTCACACCTTTTTCACTCGTCTCCCCAACCTTGACACCACAGTTTCCCTCCACATGGATGCATTTGCCGAGATTTCCAGCATTCATGGAGGAGTACATCATCAAATATGTCGTGAATATCCCCCCACATACAGGGATCTGTGTGCCTTTCAGTCTCCTGCGCTTACATCCACAAAGTGGGTCACCCATTCTCTAAGCAATTGAGACGATTCCAAGAAATTACCACCGATGCAGGCCATTTCTTGGATGATCATGCCCCGAGGGTGCAAACATTGAAGAAGCGCAAGCTGGGCATGTAATACCTTTCTTGGTTGGCTACTTCCATCTTTCTTATCAACGAGGAACCCAATTTGGAGGAGGTGCGATCACCACACCTTTAGGTTGGCTCCATCATCAAGGATGCCTAGGACCAGCAAGGTGTCCCCATGAACCCTTTTTCTGAAGGCCATGCACTTCAGCTTGAGTACCCTAGGGGGCTCAAGGAAGTGGTTGAAAAACCCATCATTGTGTCTAGCTCTAGTGTCACTGCAGAGGATGCTCCAATGATAGATGAGGCAATCATTGAAGTAGAGATCAGCTACTTATCGTCAGTGGTAGTGGATGGGGAGGAGTTTCTTTTCTTGCATGACTTGGAGAAAGCATTTGACCTATGCCTGGATGAGTGCCTGAGTGTGCCATGCACCAGTTCCTAATAACCCCTAGACTACATGCCAGATGCCCTTGAAAGAAATCTCCTACCACTCGGTGACTCTGTCATTAACACTATTGCACTTGTGTGTGCGGAGGTTCTGGCAGTAGAGCAGTTGCACGTGGCAGAGAAATATTTCCAAGCCATGCAAGTCAAGGTTGTGATAGCAAGGATGCCTATTCCAATGGAAAACCCCCTCTCTGATGAGCCAAAGTTTGTGAATGCGATGAAGTTGTACATTGACTTGGATGCCAAGGGCAATAGAGAGGAGGAGGACAAGGAGCATGAGGTAAATTCTATCCTACTTTCAAAGTTGCCATGTTCTCACCTTAATTATCTTTTTCTTACCCTTCATTGGTTTATGATAGGATGTCCTGGAGCCTTTGATGAGTTTGCATAAGAGACGGGAAAACTTGGACTACATTCCTCCCTTGCATATTACATAGGAAAACTTTCCCCTAGCAATGTTGCCATTGTACACAATGAGTTCACTCTCTAAAGCCATTTCATGATGTGGTCTTTGAGAGCTTTAAGCAAAGTTTTGTGCTTAAGCACCATTGCCTAAACTTCTCATCTTCTGCTCTTATTTTGTAGATTCCTTGTATGTATTGAATTTGGCACTAGCTCCCGTGTCAAGGTGCTTGCCCAGATAGGGAACAGGCCTCTGTTGGCTCGAATGACTCTAAGGTGATAGCACACTTCCTCTTGGATGGGGAGCTGCCTTATGTGCAAGAGAGATGCCAAGAAATGGCTAAGAAAATTATGGGCACCTCAAATGAGTAATGTAACTTTCTTCCTTCTCAGTGCTAATGAAATATATGCAGTTGCCTCTTTATCTTGTACATTATTTTCAATTACGTTTCAAAGTTTCTAAAAAATACTAAACTTGGTGCTGCCATTCACTAAGGGGTGTCCTTTTTGCTTTGCCAAACAACTCATTGTAATTGGTACCACAATCAAGGGGGAGGGAAAGAATGGGTGCATGAACACTTGAATTCAAGCAAAATTTGAGCTTGGGGTGCACACAAAGCCAACAAAAAAGGGGGGGTGGCCACAAGGGTGCACGAATTAGCCAAAAAAGGACCCTATTTGGCTGATGTGTCCGCCCTTATGGACACCCCCCTTTCTGCTTTTTTTGGCCTTGTGTGCACCCAAAGATACAAAAAAATCTCAAATTTTGCTTGAACTCAAGTGTCCACACAATACTTCACCCCTCCCCCTTGACATTGCTGGAGCCAAAGTTGAATGGGTGCATGAACACTTGAATTTCAGCAAAATTTGAGAATTTTTGGTGTCCCAAGATGCACAGAAGGTGTCATAATAATCAATATCTGATTCTCCTAAATGATTTTCTGATATTAAACTGATCATTTAATGTGGGGAAGGCCAGGGGAGAAAAAGCTAGAATATTGGTTAAGCTAGCAGACCGGCCACAGTAGGGATCCAAAGGAGGGAAAATAGGGATCCAAAGGGGGGACCATCTACAAAAGAGCCATGTGCAACAATGGGATAAAAAGACCCTAAGGTTCAGCCCATTAAGACTTCCAAAATGCTAAGGTTCCAAAATTCAAAGGTTGTGTCCAAAGGTCAACCCTAGGGAAAATTGGATGCTTTGTGTGTGCCCTAAAAGTCTTTGCACATCCCTACATGGGAGGGGGCGAGCCCTAAAGGTAGGGGATGAGAGAGAAATCCACACACACACACACACACACAGGCTCCCTTTACACAAAGGGAATTAGGGACACATGTCAGCTCCCTAGGCCAGATGCCCACAAGGTGTGCCCAATTCCTATTGGAAGACCCTTGAAGTGGACCAATGAGAATTAAGCTAGAGTAAATCTAGTTTAATTAATTTAAAAACATTTAATAAAAGAAACCAATGAGAATTAAGTCTCCTAGAAGACTATTGGGTAGTCTCCCAAGGGGTCCAATGAGCATTCAGGAGCCCCTGGCTTGCCTGATTCCTATTGGCCAGGAGGCAAAGGGGTCCAATGAGAGTTTAGTTTAATTATTTAATTACCTAAAGCTCTCACAAAAGGGGAAAGGGGGACACATGTTAGAAGGCTATCACTTATGCTGCTTAATTGTAATTGGCTTGACTTGGGGAGGGCCAATGAGGCTTCAGCAAGATCAATTAGCAAGAGGGCTCGCCCAAGAGAGAGGGGGGCTGATTTTTGCAAGGCATTATCACACACACACACACTCACACAAGCTCATGTGTGAAGAAAGAGAAGACTATCTCTTCCCAAGCTTTAATGGAGAACTCATCACCTACTCCAAGCTTGTGAGATAGAAGCCTACATCAACACTCTCTTGGCATGTGGATGCAAATCCAACCAAGAGCCAAGCTTCAATGCATGCTCATCTCCTCTACCAAGCTAATTACTAAGCTAAGCTATGCTACATATGAGTGATTATGTGAGGAGATGTACATATTTCTCGTAAGATACTCCTTCTTCCTCTCAATCTACTCTCATACCCTGCTAGCTCTCACCATCTTCGAAGGTGTGTGAGGTCTTGGGTCTGAGAACGGGGATAATTCAAGTTGTGTTTGATTAAGTGTTTTGCTTAGTGCATGAAGCTTCCATCGTCATTGCACTAGCTAGTCTTGAAGGAACACAAAGAATTGTATTGTACAATGTCTCTCTTGATGGGAGAAACCATAATACAAAGCCTTTTGGAGGGGGGACCGGCTCCATGCAAATACGGTCCTCAACTGTTGTCAATAGCTTAATTTCTCTCTCTTTTGAAAGTATTGTTGATGCTATCTAACTAGGTGTTATGCTTTTTGTTGCTCTCTCCACTCAAGCACTCTTGTAATTCTCATTAGGAATATATTCTAATGAAATGCCCACTATGTTCATGCTAATTTCTGCTACACACAAGTTATTAGGCCATTAAATGTTACATTGGTATCTGAGCTCAAGGTTTCTCTTTTCTTGCTCAAGAAGGGAGGTCCTCAAGCTAGCTACAAATGGTTGGTATTATTAATTGGCTGTGAGTAAGTAGAATAGGGATTTTTCATCCTTGTAGTGCGCCTGCCTTCGTGCAGTTAACGGGGCATCACCGTCGAGAGCTATGGTCTTAATAGTAGAGTCCTATGGGGATTGCCTACGGCTTAACCACTATTGAGCTATTAGAAGCTTGACAGGAGCCGATGCTGTTTTGGTGTCGAAAGACCCTCTCTTCTATTCCTTGCAATTAATGGTATTCGAGCCGCGGGTACAGTAGCTTGAGTGCTTTTTCTAAAGGGGTAAAGAGGAGTAGCAACTAGGGCTTGAAGTGCCAAAGTACACCTAAAAAGTTTACACCTAAAAAGTTTACACCTAAAAGTTGTTAGAATGGCTGACAATAGTAAAGAGAGTGAAATTAATGTTGATAACTTTGATTTTGCTCATGAGCAAGCTATTAATGATGCTTCAATGCTTGTTAACTATCTTGTTTCTAGGCTTCAACAAGCCATGGGCAATCCATCTCTCCAAAGTGAAGTGCAACGGCAGCTCCGTGCTCACGAGATTCTCCAAGCTCATCACCATGACGAGAGAACACCTAGGAAGCCTCCTTGTGAGACTACCCAAAGAGGTCTCTCTCCGATTCGGGAAGAAGAAGAGAATCCATATAAAGGGCTCAAGAATTTACTTCTTGATGATGCATCTCCTTCCCAAAGGAGAACTCAAGAGCCTCCACCGAAGGAACGAGAAAGAAGCGAGTCTCCCGCCACCTCGGCAGAGATGGCTCCACGAAGACGGCGGGCTAAACGCTCTCCATCACCATCAAAGCGGAGAAGACCATCACACTCTTCTCCATGCCATAATTCAAAGAGGAATGATAAAAAGCAAGAGAAGAAAAAGGCGAGAAAGAGGAAACCCTCTTCTCCATCTTCTTCATCCTCTTCCTCTTATGAAAGCTATGGTGAAGACGACAAAGATCAAGACAAGAAAAAGGCGAGAAAGAGGTCACCCTCTTCTCCACCTTCTTCAAATTCTTCACCTTCTGAAGAAAGTGATGGTGCAACCTTTGACCCATCAAAAAGAAGAGGCCATAGGAAATCCTATGCCGCATGGAAGAGGTCGTCCAAGTTGAAGAAATTCAAAGAGGGAGGGAAGAGCATCTCTTTCCTTACCTATGATGGTACCTTTGGTGCTACGGACAAAGTCTTGGCCTTTATCCAACAATTCGATGCGGCGTTTGGAGATGAGGGCTTTACGGAGTCCTCTAAGCTACGCCATGTAGCTATGCACTTTCAAAAGTCCGCCAGACAATGGTGGTCTAGCCTACGAGCCAACGGTGAAGCTCCACGAACATGGAAAGCTTTAAGAGCTTCCATTATGAAGCAGTTTTTGGCCACCGATGCCAAAGACAAAGTACTCACCGAATGGCCAAGCTTAAAGCTCTCTCCCAATGAATCTATCCACAAATATGTAGACAAGTTTTGGGACCTACAACTCAAAGCCACTGTCTTCAAAAAGTTGGATTTTGGAGAGCAAAAGCAACAATTTTGTGCGGGCTTAACCGAAGAAATGGCGGAGTATGTCAACTCCCAAAGACCACGTACCATATCGGCGGTAATACACCACACTATGGTCGCCTCTCGAATCAATTTCCAAACGGGAGCAAAAAGAAATAATAAGCCCCCGGAAAACAAGGGTTCCAATGAGCCTAAGGGGAAGGAAAATGTCCAAAAGTCTCCTAAGGGCAACTCCAACAAAGCTAAAGAGAAGGGAGTTTACAAAGGTAAGAATAAACTCTCTCCTGAATTGCTTGAGCGTTATCGTAAGGATAACCAGTGTTTCAAGTGCGGAGAACAAGGGCATGCGTACCGCGCTTGTCCCCAAAAGAACAACCGCCAAGATCCTCCTAGAGCTTCCTTGGTTGAAATCCAAGAGGAGGAGACTCACCAAACTCACCACAAAGGATCTCCTCTATGCCATGCTTGGGGAAAGGTAAAAGAACATGATGCTTTTATTCTCTTTGACCCTGGTTCTACTCACAATTTTATATCTATAGAGTTGGCCACCAAGCTAGGAATACAATCCTACGAGATGGGAGATGTCCTACCCGCAGACAGTGCCTTCAAGGGGCAAGAAGCTTCAGTCACTCCCTTAATCGGGAAATTGAGGCTTCATGTCCAAGGTTATGTGGACAAAGAAGACTTCTTTATCTCTCCTCTCAAGCATGAGGATGTAATCCTAGGGCACCATGGTTTGACCGCCTGGCTGCCGATGTTAAATTTCCTGAAAGGAGAATCTCCTTTAAGTTCAGGGAAAAAGACATGTATATAGATGCTAAGGAAATGGGTAACACCATCCCCATTGTACATACACCAGCTTTCAACAAGTCAATAAAGAGCTCTATTTCCGTGTACATGATTTTTGTTAAAGACTCTCAAAATGAACCTAATGCTTTAGCAAAAGAAAATAAAAGCAACCAAAAGGAATTAGAGTTATCCAATTTTCTCAAGGGGTTTCAAGATGTTTTTATTGATGACATCCCTTGTGAGCTACCTCCTAAACGAGGTAATGATGACCATGCAATTGAACTTCTTCTAGGAAGTTCACCGCCTAATAAACCTCCTTATAGAGTTTCTCAAGCTCAACAAGAGGAGATTATGCGGCAAGTGCATGAGTTAGTTGAGAAGGGCATGGTTAGGCCTAGCTCATCTCCATTTTGCTCACCTGTGCTATTAGTGCAAAAGAAAGACGGCACATATCGTATGTGTGTCGACTATAGAGCACTAAATAGGATCACTATCAAGAATAGGTTTCCCGTTCCACGGGTAGAAGACCTATTTGATAAGCTACAAGGATCGACCTACTTCAGTAGGATTGACCTAAAGAGTGGCTATCATCAAATAAGGATAGTTGATCAAGACATTGTAAAGACCGCGTTTTGCACTACATTTGGTCTTTATGAATACATTGTCATGCCTTTTGGCTTGACCAATGCACCAGCCACATTCAACCGCTTGATGGAGAAGCTGTTCAAGCCTCATCGAACCTTCACTTGAGTGTTCTTTGATGATATTATCATCTACTCTAATTCATTGGAGGAACACAAGCAACATCTCCAGGTAATATTTCAAGTTTTAAGAGAGAATAAACTTTATGTTAATCGAAAGAAAAGTGAATTTTTATTGCAAGAGATTCAGTATTTAGGTCACATTATCTCTCAAGATGGCATCCAAATGGATCCATCCAAGTTAGAGGTAATAAAAGGATGGCCTAAACCAAGGAATCTTCATGAACTAAGAAGCTTTATAGGTATGTGTGCATACTATAGACGCTTCATAGAAAAGTTCTCACAAATTGCGGGACCATTACATGACCTAACACAGAAAAGCGTTAGGTATACATGGTCTGCTAAGGAGAACAATGCTTTCGAAAATCTTAAAGAAAAGCTTATCTCTCAACCTGTGCTTACACTACCGGATCTCTCAAAACCATTTGAGGTCCAATGTGATGCTTGTGGTGATTGCCTTGGAGCTGTTTTGCTCCAAGAAGGGCACGCCATAGGCTATGAGAGTTGAAGGCTTGACCCTATTGAGCAAGCTCTAGGCATATATGAAAAATAACTCCTTGCAATTCTACATGCCTTAGACTCATGGAAACACTATTTATTGGAGACTCCTTTCATTCTGCGAACGGATCACCAAAGTCTTAAGTACTTCATGACGCAGACCAAACTCTCCGACAAACAAATGAGGTGGGAAAATTTCCTTTCGCAATTTCATTTTCATATTGCTCACATTGCTGGCAAGCATAATCAAGTAGCCGATGCACTCTCAAGACGACCGAGAGTGAATGCGGTTTCCATAGCAACTCACAATGATCTATCTTCAATGATAGATGAGTATGCTATTGATCCCTATTTTAGAGATGTGATTTCAGCCCTTGCATTAGGGAAGAAAGAAGAACCATTTACTTTACAAGATGGTTATCTTCTCTATGGCAATAGACTATGCGTTACTAACTCACTACGTGAGAAAGTAATGTATGAATCTCATGCTCCCCCGTATGCGGGGCATAGAGGGATTCAGTCTACCTTAAAGGGAATTGAAACATATTTCTATTGGCCTACCATGAAAGTGAACATACAAGAGTATGTTTCCAAATGTGTGGTATGTCAAAAGACAAAATTTTATAGAGGAAAGCAACCTGGATTGCTTCAACCCTTGACAATCCCTAATTCACCATGGGAGAGCATATCCAAGGATTTTAGCTTTGGATTGCCTAAGTCTATCCATGGGAATACGGGAATATGGACGATAGTAGACAGGTTCAGTAAACAAGCTCATTTTATACCTGTCAAAAAGACTATCAAAGCCCATCAAATGGCAACCCTCTTCATTTCACAAATTTTCAAATACCATGGCTTGCCCATGTCCATAGTGTCGGATAGAGATCCTAGAATGACCAGTAATTTCTGGAAGGGTCTCTTTGAGAATTTAGGAACAAGGCTAAACTTCTCTTCGGCCTATCATCCACAAACTGATGGCCAAAGTGAAATAGCTAACCTAACCATTCTCGATCTACTAAAAGCCTATGTAACGGAAGTAGATCAAAGATCCCAATGGGAGAAGTACTTACCCTTAGTGGAGTATGCTTACAATAACACTGTACATACTTCCACGGGAAAAGCACCTTTCGAGGTAATTGAGGGAAGATCAAAAAGTCCCTCGCTACTTAAGGTACATGGGAAGATCTTCGCTGCAGATGAGTATAGCCGAGACCTACAAGAATCTTTCCAAAAGATTAAGGATGCTATCTCTATCTCACAGCAAAGGCAAAAGGCTGCTGCTGACAAGCACAGAAGAGCCCAAGCCTTTAAAGAAAACGATTGGGTCTTGTTAAATTTTCCCAAGGCTCGATTAAGGCACACAACGGGCAAGAATCCTACGGGTCACCAAAAGTACTATGCTAAACTAGCAAAAAGGTACTATGGTCCCTTTCAGATTCTTAGGCCAATCAATGAGATGGCCTATCAACTCAAGTTGCCCAATCATTGGCTCATACAGAATGCTTTTCATGTGAGCCTATTGAAGCCTTACAAAGGAGAGCCACCTCAAGAACCAACTATTGAAGATCCACCGGAGATCGAGGACCAAGAAGAGGTGCTGCAGCCCGAGTCCATTCTCCGACATGAAGACAAGGTACTAAGAGGCGGTAAGACTATCCGACGATATCTTATTAAGTTTAAGAATTATCCTTTTGAAGATGCTAGATGGATGCAAGGCATACAATTAAAGGATAACCTAAACCTTGTCAATGCTTACAATGCTTCCCAAGAGTAAGCAAATGTACAAAATGTTAAAAATGAACAAAATTTTTGTCTTATAAGACTCTCTTTTTCTTTATTTGTGCACAAAAATGAAGTAGTATGCATGCTTAGATCAACTTTGCGGAGACGACGTCTCCCAAACACCAAGTAGAGCTTGTCACTTTACTATGGAAGACTGATAGGACTAATGTGCAGACATGCTTGCGGCAGCCTCAGGCTCTCAAGCGCCAAATGGACTAGTCATCCATTGTGGAATGATGTCGTAGGGGACTAGTCCATTTAGCGCTTGAGAGCCTGAGGCTGCCGCTAGCATGTCTGCACATTAGTCCTATCAGTCATCCATTGTGGATCCTCTACCCGCTAAGAAAAGGACTCATGAACATGCTTTATCTTCTCTACACCATAGTCGAGGACGACTATGATTTCAAGAGAGAGGTAATGTCATAATAATCAATATCTAATTCTCCTAAATGATTTTCTCATATTAAACTGATCATTTAATGTGGGGAAGGCCAGGGGAGAAAAAGCTAGAATATTGGTTAAGCTAGCAGACCGGCCACAGTAGGGATCCAAAGGAGGGAAAATAGGGATCCAAAGGGGGGGCCATTTGCAAAAGAGCCATGTGCAACAATGGGCTAAAAAGACCCTAAGGTTCAGCCCATTAAGACTTCCAAAATGCTAAGGTTCCAAAATTCAAAGGTTGTGTCCAAAGGTCAACCCTAGGGAAAAATTGGATGCTTTGTGTGTGCCCTAAAAGTCTTTGCACATCCCTACATGGGAGGGGGCGAGCCCTAAAGGTAGGGGATGAGAGAGAAAGCCACACACACACACACAGGCTCCCTTTACACAAAGGGAATTAGGGACACATGTCAGCTCCCTAGGCCAGATGCCCACAAGGTGTGCCCAATTCCTATTGGAAGACCCTTGAAGTGGACCAATGAGAATTAAGCTAGAGTAAATCTAGTTTAATTAATTTAAAAACATTTAATAAAAGAAACCAATGAGAATTAAGTCTCCTAGAAGACTATTGGGCAGTCTCCCAAGGGGTCCAATGAGCATTCAGGAGCCCCATGGCTTGCCTGATTCCTATTGGCCAGGAGGCAAAGGGGTCCAATGAGAGTTTAGTTTAATTATTTAGTTACCTAAAGCTTTCACAAAAGGGGAAAGGGGGACACATGTCAGAAGGCTATCACTTATGCTGCTTAATTGTAATTGGCTTGACTTGGGGAGGGCCAATGAGGCTTCAGCAAGAGCAATTAGCAAGAGGGCTCGCCCAAGAGAGAGAGGGGGCTGATTTTTGCAAGGCATTATCACACACACACTGACACAAGCTCATGTGTGAAGAAAGAGAAGACTATCTCTTCCCAAGCTTTAATGGAGAACTCATCACCTACTCCAAGCTTGTGAGATAGAAGCCTACATCAACACTCTCTTGGCATGTGGATGCAAATCCAACCAAGAGCCAAGCTTCAATGCATGCTCATCTCCTCTACCAAGCTAATTACTAAGCTAAGCTATGCTACATATGAGTGATTATGTGAGGAGATGTACATCTTTCTCGTAAGATACTCCTTCTTCCTCTCAATCTACTCTTATACCCTGCTAGCTCTCACCATCTTCGAAGGTGTGTGAGGTCTTGGGTCTGAGAACGGGGATAATTCAAGTTGTGTTTGATTAAGTGTTTTGCTTAGTGCATAAAGCTTCCATCTTCATTGCACTAGCTAGTCTTGAAGGAACACAAAGAATTTTTATTGTACAATGTCTCTCTTGATGGGAGAAACCATAATACAAAGCCTTTTGGAGGGGGGATTGGCTCCATGCAAATCCGGTCCTCAACTGTTGTCAATAGCTTAATTTCTCTCTCTTTTGAAAGTATTGTTGATGCTATCTAACTAGGTGTTATGCTTTTTGTTGCTCTCTCCACCCAAGCACTCTTGTAATTCTCATTAGGAATCTATTCTAATGAAATGCCCACTATGTTCATGCTAATTTCCGCTACACACAAGTTATTAGGCCATTAAATGTTACAAAAGGCAAAAAAAAGAAAAAGAAAAAATGGGAATGGCCACGAGGGCGCACAGATTAGCCAAATAGGAAATCTTGTTTGGCTGATCTGTGCGCCCTTATGGCCACCCCCCCTTTTTGCTTTTTGTTTCTTGTTTACTGATTTGCGCACCCTTGTGTCCATCCCCCTTTTTGTTTTTTTTTGGGGCCTTGTGTGCACCCCAGGACATCGAAAAAGCACTTATTTTTCTTGAATTCAAGATTCATTCACAAACACCCCCTTTCCCCTTTACACTCTGACATTAAGAAGCTAAAAAGCTTAAATGATTTTGGACATAGAAGATACAAAACTCTAAATTCTTTAATCATTGTCAAAATGTTTGGGTGCAAAAGTAGGGTGGGTAATACAAAAAGATAAGTTCTACTTTAGCTAATGCTCAAGGTCTTACCTCAATTGGTGCACAAGTTGCACGCCCTTTAATTGTATAGTCACTCACTTTGTATGTCACTCACTTTGTATGTATGGCATCCTCTAAAACAGAAATGATGTGGGTCTATGTAGCTTCTTGAATCTCCTCCAATGCCATTGCTTACATTCTATATTGATTTTGATAAGTTTGGAGAAACTCCTTCATCGTGCGAGAAAAGGGGGCTCCTTGAATGAGTATCTTGGTTGTCTTCTGGTAGTGCTGGATTTCGGCAAATACCCTTGCAATTTTGCGATGATGTTGAGGTTGTCTAGGGGACACTTGCATATTTACTTGTGGATGATGCTTGGGATTCTTAAAAAACTTGGATTTGGGGTAATTTACATTCTTTGTCGTTGGTGGTGCCACCTCCTCCAGTTCCTCATCATCCTCCTCTCCCCTTGCCTCTCAATCTTGTGTTTTAGGGAGAGCTCCTTGCCCATGGGGTAATGTCTTCTCCACCACTGGCACCTGGTGTGTGCATGGTATCTCAACACACTACCATGGTGGCTCTTTATCTAATTCACTTGTTTGTATGCACCACTCGCTTGCGATTGTTGGCGCGATGGATGTTCCTTGTCTTTTGTGGATGATGATTCCAATTCTTTTTCTCGCCATCGTTTGGTGCATTTCTTGAATCTTTGACGTGCCTGCTGTCCTTGCTATTGTTGAAATTCTTGCATTTGTGCTGGTAATGAGTCCGCTCCCCAACTACCTTGCCCAAAGCTTTAGGTGCACCAAGAATGCCCAAGTGTTTGCGGGCATTTTGTTGTGTTTTTAAGCCATGCCGACTGTTGCAACCTTGGAGAGTGTTCTTGTTAGCAAGCGGATGCTCTTTGGGGATTTGCTTGGTGTGTGCCATGGGGTATGGTGGGAACTCACTTATGGAGAAGAAGCAACACGTGAGTGTATTTTATATTCGTAAGGGCTCATTTTAAAAGGTCCCTTCACACTGTAATTTTCTTTAAAAAGCTATTATATTTTAAACGGGTTCCCCCAAATTTTTATAGAAAATAAATGTATATAAGAGTAGTTATAAGTGCTGAATCCACCTCAACCCTTATTATCCTGCATTGGCATGGAGTAGTTGCTGGTTTTGAATCCCCCTGGACCATTATTGGACCCTATGTTGGTGCCATGCAGCATAGACATTTGGCGCTTGTTGTTGTGCTCTTGATGACTCAATTTGCGCACTTCCCTTGCAATCTTGGATTGTTGTGAATGCTCCACGGTGAGCTTACAAGTAGATTTCATGTAAAAGAACCAATTGAACATCTATTCCAAATAATTAGACTGTACCATACCACCACCATGTCGAGTATTTTTAAAATACTGTCATCACAAGGGTAGGACCATAGGAGGGCACGGCCCTGGCCAAGGGCCAATGGATACACATGCGATACAGGGGATATATATAGGAGGGCCAAGGGCCTATATATAGGTATGGTTGGGTGGTACACTTAGGAAGCGGTCAAAATTGACTTGCATGAAAGCGGAAGCTCTCTCTCTCCCCCTGGTTTCGCCATGGCCCAAGAAGCATTTCTCGACAAGCCTTTCTTCTCGGATTCGAACCGTAGCAGAATTTCTCGTTTCCTGTTTCCCTGCGCAATCTGCCCGCCATTGCCAAGTTTGGGCTACCCATTGACATCCAATTTTTTGCCCTTTAAGGGTTTGTTCCCACAGTGGAACTCCTGGCAGGGCTGATGAGAAGCATGCAACCCACACGAGGAGCAAATTTTAGAAATGCAGGAAGCAAGCTCATATGTAGCATCATGCAAGTCATGCAATAAAAAAAGTACAGAAATTGTTTCTTCAAAGAAATTCGATGGGAGACGCTCTCTTTTGGTAAGAAAATTTGAGCAAGTTGTTTTGTCAATTCGACAAAGGATTGGTAAACGGAGTTCGAGGTTCAAGTAACCTCGTCAGCATAGGCCGAGTTGCCGATAACGAAGTTGAAGTACCCACTTCTTAAGGTTCTCGTCTTGATTGAAACTCGTTCAAGTTTTACGACAATAAGGCAAGTGGGTACGACTCTCTTATCAGGTACGCAATTGATTTTATTTTATTTTTTTCCAATGTACGCAATTGATAGGCCATACACAAGACATATATGCTGCCATGGAATAAGAACTCAAGTATATGGTGAGCAAAGACCACGAATTGGTTTGACAACCACAAGGCTTGAGTAAGAAATGGTTTTGATAAGAAGCACGGCTTCTCCCCATGCATGGCATCGGCCAAAACACCTCGCCTAAGTACTATTATCATATGTTTTCATGAGTTTTTTAACATTTTGTACTATATCTAGTCATTGGAAAGAAAGTACAAGCAAGTCTTGTGGCTTGTACAGTAACAACTATGGCGTATAAGATAGCGATATTGGCAAGGACTATTGTTGTTTCTGAAACGGTAGGTAAGAGGGAAATCAAGGCTTTCAGGAGCATGGCTCTATGCATGGGATATATAATCACTTCAAAGGTGTTGTTGTTGGCCATGGAGACGGCAAACTAAAAATACAAAGCAACAATCACCACCCATACGAGATGTTATGACTTTCGATGCCAAGGACACTTGATAGTGTTTGGCAATAGTTGCCTCTTGATAGCTAATATTCTTGATAGACTTCTCGGACGCAAGGATCTACTCTCAATTATACAGTCTAGCAGTTTGACGTTCGGCATATGCTATCAACGTACGAACTTGGGATTCTTTGCAACATGTCTGCATGTATCTTACTAAAGATCGGATTAAACCAAGTCAAGAAGGCATGTGCGGGACATCCAACAGCTCTCAAGTTATTTGCATATATGGCTATGAGCCAGATTTGAGCGCACTACCAAACACCTACCCACACGTGGATGACAACGTTAGTCAACTTCAAGTTATGATTATTTATGTTTTACTTTTCATTTTGAAAAAAAAATCTCTCTGCTGTGTAAAGCAAAGTGCTTGGGCATACTCCATAAGAAGCCATTGTACAAAACACATTGCCTTGCTGGTCTTCATGAGAAGCAAGGCTTCTCTTATGTGCCCAATTGACTACTACTGGCACACATCTTTAGCACTACATGGATATAAGCTCACAATTTATGCAACGTTGCACTGTGATGTATCCCTACTAGTATGGACTGTGCAAGGCACTTATGGTTTCGGCTCTCATGTTTGCGGTCGTCATAATCGCCAAGGGCATGCCATTCTGCATTCAGGACATGCTAATCACGTGGCATGAATTCCACCGCCTCATGAATACGCTTCCGCTATCCCACTCGCAACTCTTTCAAGGTCAAGATAGGTTCGGAAATGTTTAACATGGTTTTTGGGTTGCTGTCAACACACACCAAAATTAAAAGAAACCTAAATCTAGTACTTCTTTCACAAGTAGAGTGCCATTTTTAAAGTCATTTTTCCTACAAGTCACGACCCCATACATGGTAAGTGGGTCAATCTGTGGCTTGTGTTTTCTGTTACCTCTCTCGATGAGAGCATTCTACAGGCAGATTCTTGTATGCTTATAGGATAAGCTGCAAGTCAGGCATAAGATGTGTAAGAGCACACAGATTGGGCCCACACTCTACAAATTTACGAAAAGTTCCTTAGCCCAGCATGCTCTTCTTCTCTCTCCTTCTTTCTTTCTCTCTTTCGAAGAATAAGAAGCTCCTTGATACATGTTTTGCTGGTGAGTCAGTTTGAGCCAAGGTGCTCTAATGCTCAGCTAGAACTTGGCCAAGATGCCATTAGTCTTCATTGGTTCAACGATTGAACACTAATTGCCATCGGGGCTATGAGACATTGTCAGATCTTGGGTAAGACCCAACTATTGACATTCTTTGGGTGATTGTTCTTAAGATCGAACAAATCTGCCCAGTGGAGTACACACCGAATACAACGACATTAATGGACAAGCAAGAGTCTTGTCATTATGGATGTTTAGGGTGTCATTTTTGCACTACATGTTTTTAGTGCAACACTCAAGTTGAGTTTTGATAATCTTAAACTCACATCTGCTGATCTATACCACGAAATCTAGAGGCAGCAAACCATTGAGACAACATGGCTGTCCATAAAGAGCTAGGCATTTCACTTGTGTGGATCTCCTGATCTCTCTACAGCACTACGAGTGTCTATGGAAGCACAGTTTTGGGGTAAGACCCAGCGGGTGATTACTAAATCACTCCATAGGTATTGAGGATCACAATTTGATCTATTCCGGTTATACTTTCAAGGAAAGAATTCCACAATCTACCACGCGGTGTTGGGCGCATTTCTGACACCCCGTTTTTTGTAAATTTGTACATATGGACATGACGCCGGATGTCAAAAGGGTGTGTGGGATTTCTTTTTGTGGGTTTTTTAGCTTGCTTTAGCAAGCACATGTACATGCACTGCAAGTCGCTAGTCTAGTGATAGCTGTCGAGCTACTGTAAGTGCACGTGAGTGAGTTTTTTGAAGTGAGACTTGTATATAATCAAAACTCATGTAAAACTTTAAAAAATTTTATCCAAGCATAAAAAATTTGCAGGTTTTAGCTCGTTGTGTCTCCTTGGTGCTTTTGGATACAGTTTTTTGCCCCGACTAGCCTTCTCTACATGTAGTCGTGTTGGGACAGCTTTCTTTTCGTGTCAATTTTGCTCATGGCGGAGTATGGAATCAATTTTGGTCATCTTCAGCTTTCTCGCCAGTCATTTTTAAATCTTTTTTCCAAGCTTTAAAGTTCCCCGATTGGAGTTGTTCTCTTCATAGTTCTCTGCAGGGTTATGGTTATGGCAGCGTAGTGGCAAATCGTGTGTAGACTAATTCGGAGGGCATGTATCTATGAATAGTGGAATTGATGTTGAAGTTGTGGGTTTATGATGTTGGATTGTGAAAGGGGAGGCTGTTGTCTTCATATGCATTGGTCGGCGTGTGCTGTAAATCCGTGCTTTGACAGGGTTTTGATCCTATGTGACATAGTCTCTTGGGTGGGCGACGTCGACTAGTAAATTCCCAAGGGTCTACTCCTATTGGACTTGTGGTGTTTCAAAAGGATTTTACAAAGCTTTTGGTGTCTTGTAGTTCTCTTTCAATGCTCTTGGGTGACATCGCTATAGAGGTTGTTCAGTTTGCTTGTTTCCCAACAACGATAGTGGATAAATTCAACTTTTTCAGTTGATTCCAATCATTCTATGCACGGTTGATTATGTTAGTTACCTTTAACTGCTACTCGTGCAGTTTCTCTCACAGGTCAGGCCAAGGGGTTTGACAACAGAGATTCTAACCAACGGGTTTGAATTGCAAAGGTAAACACCCAGGGTTTCCATTGCAATGTTGCTTTTTTTTCATTTTTTCATTCGTGCTCCTATGCATTCAAACACGGGTAAGTAAACTTTAAGTTCAACCTTCAAGTACATATCTAATTTGGTTTTGTTTTTTTTTTCCACGTCGGATGCCCACACTATGTTATCATCCAGTTTTTCTCTTAAGAGAAATGACACGGTCATGTAAGAGCCAAGCCATTTGAGTCATACTGTCCAAAATCAGTTTTTGCATTATGCATTATAGACCCACTTGTAGGGTTTATTTGGCACATGTTGTCACATGGGATGCAACATGGTCTAGGGACTCATGGAGTTCGGTTTAGCCAGTGTGGAGCAAGGTTAATGAGGTTCCCTCTCACTCATGTCGTAGAGTGTTTGCAGTTACCTCCGCACACAAGTACATTTTGTACTTGTAGGATGTTCTTTTTTCAGCCATCCTTAGTTGAGACATATTCCACATGTGGAAAATATGAGTCTCTGGGACTGACACTGGTGCCCACTATTTCAAATTTGTGTCACGACAAAGTCCCTAGGTGTTGGTCACATCTGTTTTCTAGACCATTTTTAGCATGACGTATCAGGAGCAGTTTCGGTGGCCAAAAATTGTCGGATACTGAGAATGACTTGTTGAGGTACAAGTACTGCTAAAAAACATTACAGATGGTTGTTTATACATACAACAAGGCTCTGAGTTGTTAATGAAAAAGTTTCATTGTTTGTCCCTAGAAGTGATTAATGTTTCACCTTCTATTATGGTTCAAACATTTCAGCAAGGCTTGAAAATGCTTGCAACTGAAAGTATTTAGTTTTTTTTCAAAACTATTTAAATTCCTGTTTACTGGGTGCTAGGCACATCACATTCGCCATAAGTATTGGCAAGGAGGATCATGGATATCCAGGTTTGAATCAGATTTTTGCTAAATGCATGCACACTAGGTGTTGTGGGCCCTAGTGTTTAGCAAAGGCTGATTTGGAACGACATGCGTATTCATCAAGTTGTTTCTTATGAAGCATTTTGCACTCTATGTGCAGTATCTCTATGAGATTACTTTTGGGTCTACCAATCCCCAACAGAGGTCATGGCTCAGTTTGGGTGCTTGTGGATTTTTCAAGTTAGCCAGGATGGTTATTCTGGACATTGTTGATTCCCAGTCATCTGGGAAGACTGTCTGTAAATCGTGGGGGAAACACACCTCAGTACTGTCAGTTATCCAAGGGGATAGGCAAATTACAAAGTGTAATCTTGTGCTAAAGGATATGCAAAGTGCATACATTAGCACCACACAATCCAATTAATAAGCATTTATTGCTCTACTTGGAGTTTTACCATCAGATAAAGCATGCTTGCAATTAGATTTGGTGTCTTCATGTTTAAATCAGATTCTCAACCTTGAACACTAGTTATGGTGGGGTTCTTTACTAATGAAATTTGAGAACAAGTCAAGGACTTATACTTGGATGATGAGTTATGTCAGCAAGTTACTTTCACAAAAAGTGAAAAGCGATACTCTTTCAGGTACATCTTTGTTGTGATAACTCATTTAAGCATGCTCATGTGCATTCTAAATGGAGTCTACACAGTAGATGTTCCAAAAAGACAACAATGTGCAAAATCACGATGTTATTCTTGATTTCATTGAACCTTCTACTGTACCGTGTTTTGATCAAACAAACAACTAGATCCATGACGGATACCACTTTGGAAAACATTAGTGTTCTTATGAAGATCCTACCATTTTTGTTTTTGCGGATGAAAACACTTCTCCAATGGGGGAGTAATGTCATGCCAAGGGTAGGACTATAGGAGGGCACGGCCCTGGCCAAGGGCCGATGGACACACATGCGGTACAGGGGCTATATATAGGAGGGCCAAGGTCCTATATATAGGTATGGTTGGGTGGTTATTGGCATGTCTATCTCCCTATGCCCTTTCAAGAACACCCTCCTAGCTTGATAATGGGACTTCTCCATGCCTTGAGTGCTAAAAATCTTAAGCGAACTATATTTGCACATAAAAAATGCTCCATGCACAAACAAGATATGTTATTCAGACAAGAAAATGATGCAAATTATATAATGAAAACAATCTCTTATAAGACTTTCACTATGCGACATGGCTTGCCATGTAATGTGTGATGTTGTTCTCACCCCAAGCAAGGGTAAAGACCTTGGTGAAATCCACCAACACCACTTGAAATGATTGGCATTGTTCCTCTATTGTGCTAGTATAACCTATAACCTTGACCATTCTATCAAAAGCTGACCAAACTTGCTTGCGTTTGTTTGAAAGATTGCCATTTGAGTCATTGTCAATAGTAGGTTTGCATAATTCATTCCAGAGTTCCCAAAGGTTAGCTTCCTTGTGGTTGGAGCTGTTTTGAGCATCATCTTGGCATGATTTTCCCTTTGTTTCTTTCTTCAAGAAGTGTCTACCTGTTTGTCCACTCATTGAAACTTGTTGGGCGATCTCATGGGCCTCCCCTGTGTTCTTTGCAACAATTACTGACACATTTTCACCGTGATAGCCAATTGAATTGAGAAGTGGCTCCACCCTAATGATCGCCTCGTCGGAATTTTGCAATGGCTTCATTGTGAAAGCATAGTCAGTGTGGAGCTTCAATAGCCTATAAAAAATGCACATAAATGCATGTAATGTACAAAAATGTACATTAGATAGAGAAAATGGAAAGATGAGATTCCAAGTCTTGTCTTTTAGTGCACGATCTGGGGTATTGAGCATGGGGAATCTCAAAACCAATGCATCCCATTTCCTACCTTCATCTTTGACATCAAACTTATCCAATTCTTTGTCTTCATCCTCTTGTCAGGAAGCATTGAGCTGCCCTTTGCAGAGTTCTTTTGTGCTTTTTGTTAGGTTTGTACCCCCGAGTGCAAAACGGACAAGGATGGAGTGAAGAAGCCCCTTGTTTGCAGCCAAGCAAACACTTTATGGCCTTTTAGTCCCCACCCAAGTGCCACTCCATATCAAAGCTACCTAAACCCTCAACTTCAAACTTCTCACCTACAAGTTGAGAGTGTATTACTTGTGTAATCCATCGAGTTCTCTCAAAAATCCATGAAAGTACTCCATTGATCTCTTTGGGCACCTCAATATCACCCAGCCACCAAATGTATTTCTCTGATTGCACACTGAAAGACAGGGTGGGAGATGGATTGATTAAATCCCTTTGCTTTGTTTGCAATAGGGCTTCATTCATTATAGTGACACTTAACCTCTCTAATCTTTGAACTTTCACTATTTGACACTCATCGAGTTTCAACAAAAAAGTGACCTTTATGCCAAGCACTACAAAACAAGTAGAGGCAAGATCTTAGACTTCAAAATCTATGATAAGAATAATACAACAAAACTAAGAAGTATATTGCATCACCTTATTGAGGTAACTCGTAGAATCTAAGCATAGCTTGCTTCAAGTCCATATATATATTGTTCCACATTGTGTAAGGGAAGCCCTTCTCTGAAGATCTTATGGAGTTTTATGTATCTTGTCCCCTTGTCTTTAGCATGCATGAAGTATAAAGTGAAGCAGGCATTGTATCCTCAATGTGTAGGTATGTCCCAATGGGAGAGAACACATCTTTGTTTGTGGCCTTCTTTGTAATGTTGACCTTGTGCGGAATGAGAAACAAGTTCTCCATGATGCCACACTCATGCAAGGCATTTTTTAGGAGTTGAAAAATAGCTTTGTAGGCTTTAGTGATGATCTTAAACTCACCACAAGCTTGTTGCATGCCATCTTCACATACCACATTTGCCAATTTTTGCATAAGCTCCTTGGTGACTACATCACTAATGTGCTTTTCCCTAGGTGAATGTAAGATATAAATGACATCATGGGTATTGAGACAACTAATGAGAAGGTTGACTCGATCAACTTGGCTTGCTCCACCACATACGTCCTGAATAAAGTTTTTGGCAACCAACAAGATAGATGTTAGCAAATAGTGAGAAGTAGAAATGTCTCCTGCAAGTGAAGAACAAATCACCTTGTGGTTGTAGTGCAAGTGTTTCAATGGATGAAAACACGTGCTTCGATTCTCTTGCACCAAGGGGTGTTTCTTTCAAATGTGTGATGGTGTTGCTAAGCTTCATAATGTGGGAATCCTTTTACTACATTTGTTGTTGGAGAGTTGCAACCTCCCTCTCTGAAGCATCAAATTTTTCTTGTAATGCCAATGTCTTGAGATGAAGAGCTGGACATTGGTGCACCCACAAATGAAAACAAGCACTTGCATCCATAGAAAACCACTTGCAATATCCTAACAAGCCTGCTTCTCCCCTCCCAAGATATTGAAGAAATATCAAAAGGCTATTAAATGATGGATGGAAGCGGCTTATAGGATTGTACAGGTACAAATGACCATCCACCCAAATATCAACATTAGTCTCACTAGCAATGCAACGTTCTTATGATGATCTCTGCTCACCCACATGTGCGCCTTCGATCCAATCTCCGTGGGAAAGCGACTATGTACATCTCTGGTGTGCGAAGTACGTGGTGGTGGAGGAACACAATTTGTGATGTCTGTGAGTAGCATGGCATCTAATGTGTGAGGAAGCAAAGGATGAAAAGAGGGGAGGGGGGGGGGGGGGGGAGGGAGAGGGGAGGAGGAGGAGAGAAGGGGGTAGGGAGGGAGAGTCGAGGGAGAGAGGAGGAGAGAACAAAGTTTTTTTTTTTTGGGAGGGAGTATTTTTTTAAAAACAAAGTGTACTTTCAATGATTGTAGGTAAAAAAAAAGATCAAAAATGGGTTTTTTAATATGCATATATGTTGGGGGGTAGTTTTAGTAAAAATAAGTAAAAATGATTTTTTTGGAAAAAAATCAATTTTGGCCCTTAGTTATGCACGTTTTTGATGATGAAGCCACACTCTTTTACTCCCTTCACTTTCAAAAATCTAGAGAGAGAAAGGGACCTCCTACATCCACATCCTATATGTGCTTGAAAAAAGGCTAGAAAAGCCTATTCAAACCTAGCTTCTTGAATGCCCTTGTCTCCTTAACCCTACACAACATTAACCTTAATCCCTAAAGATTAGGCTTCCTTACAAGGCCCATGCAAAGTTCATATTTTTCCTAATGTGTGATAGGGTGCCTCTTACACATAGATGCAAGCATTGGGGAGTAAATAGTCAATGATGTAGTAGAATATCAAAGAGGTGTGGTTACCTCAAAAGAGTTACCTCTCCTCGAGTGGTGCCCCTGTCTCTCCCCCCCCCCCCCCCCCCCCCCCCCAAAGGCATTTTCTTGAGATCATTGAAGTACACCAAAATTTATGAAATATATTCTTTCTACTCAATGTTGAGAACACCTCACACTATTAGGCCTTACAAAAGGAGCCAACGCTCATCATCTAATGATTTTGGGATCAATAAGGGTAGTCAATATTACTATCAACATGTGTCAATATGAGCATCGATATTATTGATTGTGATACCAATCCATATACCAATGCTAACCTAGGGAATAAAAGTTTGAAACATTGCTATGAGATAATTTTGAGCTCTTGGCGACAAGAGACAATCCGTAGATTTGTTGATGGAGGTAACCCTGTATCATCCCTTTCTCTACACTCTTTATCGTGCAAACATACATAGACACATATACACATGAACACACATATACATTATGTAGATCTACACACATATACACACACATACTAATATATACCTATGTACACACACACACACACACATACATGAATCAATTTGGAATTTTCATTATTTTTTTTGACTTCAATACATAAAATTATTAATAAATCGTAGTATTATATAGTCACAGTGACAACTATCCACAACATAGCTTTCTGGCACTAACATGCTCTTGTTAATACTCATGAAAGTGACTCGGATGGGACACGGAGACTCTTTGAGGGTGTCAACCTAAAAAAAATGGATATGACAAGAAAACATATCAAACTCAATAAGAAAATCACAAACTCATGGATCAAAATGGAGACTCTCTGAGGGTGTCAACCTCAAGAAGTGAATATAACAAGCAAACATGTCAAACTCAATAAGAAAATCACCAACTCATGGATTAAAAAAACTACCTATGTCCTATCACTCTTAATCATGATGCCATTTCAATGACTAAATAGATTCAAATAGCCACGAAACTTCAAGGGAAGCTATATTAGATCTAAGGGGACAAGTCTACATAGTCTGGTAGCATTTTAACAAGGTACAAAAATCACAATCCATCATTTACCAGGTCACAAAAATTACAACAAAACTATTCAAATAGGTTTCCCTAATGTCTAGTAACACTCTCCTCTGGTGAAAATATCATAAAACAATGATTTAAGCACTCAAAATTGAAGATAGGGCTCACAAACACAAGGTCACACACCACGACAGAACTTGAAATGCTTATATTTGAATGAAAGAGCAAGAGAAGAGGAATACAATGCAATTTTTGGAATTTGAATTAGATCACCCAATCATGAGATACCATGATTATAAATCTAAGTTGTGAAGCCGCTTGAGAGTACGTACAACATAGCTCCTTCTTTATCCAAAAGAATGTCACTTTTCAAACTAGAGCTATTGGTTTTTATACCTAAGGCTTTCAAAAATGGACGTTGGATGGCTACTATGAGTTTCACATACATAATGGACATTATATCTCATATATATGTAGTTCTAGGATAAAAATTTACATACCTCATGTACATGGTTCTCATAAAAATAAAGTAAAATTTGTCAAAATTTGACTCTACAATATGTCCCTGACTAGGAGGGTTATTGTAAGCTATATTGGCCAAACACTCCCCCTTTCTAGCCAATGCATATCCTTGTGGATGTTGCAAAAGATCATCGGTGTCGTTTCTCGAAAGAATTGAGTACTTTGTTGTATTTGGCTTCTCTTGCAAAATGATGTCTTCCTGGAAGGATAGATCTCTAAGAGGGTTGTTGAGCTGCGTGATTTGGTATGACACATTTTGCGCTTGAAGATCCTTTGTTAATGGATTGAAAATTTTCAAATCCATTTCAAAAATCTTGTCACCCATGAATGCCTCTTCAAATGTTTGCATATAGTGTGAAGGCAAGAACATTATGCATGCATACATATTCCCATGATGACAGTCTTGTGGACGGTGCCTCTTGCTAGTCCCAAACTCATACCATTAGTGCCTTCAAGAAATACTTCCCATGGGTGTTCTTCTTTGTCAATGTTGTCAAAAGATTCAATGTAGGTGATTATCATCTTTGCTATTTTGCAAGTCATCAGGCATGTCAAATATGGTGCATCTTGCAACATTATTATTGTAGCCCTGAGAGTGTGTAGCATATATGCATTTGCAGGTTTGGTGGTTTTTTTTGGATTGGTGAGGATATGGTAATTTAGCACCATCTTTATCATACTCTTCCACATTGCATAGGTATCCCAAGATTGCATTTTAATGATTGGACAATAAGTACCGTTGATCCGTAGCTGTTGTGGTGCATTTTTGTAGACGGTTTCATCCTGAGGCCGCTTGTCAAAACATCTTCTTCTTTATAGTTTCTAGATCTCAAGGATGAGTAGTACTTGTTCTTTTGTGAGAACTAGTCCTTCATAATCCTCATGTGCATTTATCTCTTAGGTAAAAAACAAGCAATTCTGATGGTTGAGATGCAATAGGATGTACTTTTGTGTGTGATTGTGGGCTTGGGTGTGTGTAGATGAGTGATTTCTGTGACTTTTGGTTGCTCGATGTTGTTTTTCAGGAGGATTGGGGTGTTGTGATTCAACTTGAGCTATAAAGAGGCGCACATGTGTGTGTGTGTGTGTGTGTGTGTGTGTGTTGTTGGGTGTGTTCCCCCTTTCTCCCTTACCATCTTCTGGTATCCCCACAGAGGACCACGTTGATTGCTCTTTGGTTGAAGGAAAAATAGGATTTGAAGATGCTAGATATGTAACATTTATTGGCCTAGTAACTTGTGTGTAGCGGAAAATAGCATGAACATAGTGAGCATTTCATTAGAATAGACTCCTAATGAAAATACCAAGGGTGCTTGGGTGGAGAGAGAAACAAAAAGCATAACACCTAGTTAGATAGCATGAATAATACTTCAAAAGAGAGAGGAATTAAGCAATTGACAACAGTTGAGGACCGGATTTTCATGGAGCCGGTCCCCCTTCCAAAAGGCATTGTATTTTTCCCCCATCAGGATAGACATTTTACAATACAATTCTTTGTGTTCCTTCAATACTAGCTAGTGCAATGAAGATGGAAACTTCAAGCACCAAGCAAAACACTTATCAAACACAAAATCAATTTCCTCACTGTCTCAGACCCAAGACCTCACACACCTTCAAAGATGGTGAGAGCTAGCGGTGTATGAGAGTAGATTGAGAGGAAGGAGTATTCCTACAAGAAATATGCACATCTCCTCACATAATCACTCATATTAGCATAGATTAGCTTAGTAAATAGCATGGTAGAGGAGATGAGCATGCATTGAAGCTTGGCTCTTGGTTGGATTTGCATCACAAAGCCAAGAGTTGTTGGTGTAGGCCTCCCTTCTCACAAGCTTGTAGTAGGTGATAAGCTTTCCATTAAAGCTTGAGAAGAGAGAGAGAGTCTTCTTACTCCACACATAGACTATTGTGAGTGTATAATGCAATAATGCTTTGAGAAAATCAGCCCTCCCTCTCTCTTGGTCGACCCCTCTTGCTATTTGCTCATGCAGACCCCCCATTGGACCTCCCCAGGATTAGCCAATTGGATTTCAGGAGCATTAAGTGATATCCTTATGACATGTGTCCCCCTTTATCCATTTGTGAGAGCTTTAGGTAATTAATTAATGCAAATAAACTCTCATTGGACCCCTTTGTCTCCTGGCCAATAGGAATCAGGCAAGCCATTGGGCTGCTGAATGCTCATTGGACCCCTTGGGAGACTGTCCAATAGTCTTCTAGAGAGCTGAATTCTTATTGGGTCTTTAATTAGGTGTTTTTAAATTAATTAAACTAGATTTACTCTAGCCTAATTCTCATTGGTCCACCTCCAAGGCCATCCAATAGGATTTGAGTACACCTTGTGGGCATCTAGGCTAGGGAGCTGACATGTGTCCCTCATTCCCTTTGAGTAAAGGGAGCTTGTGAGTGTGTGTGAGGGAGAGAGAGTTTCTCTCTCATCTCCTACAACTAAGGATCGCCCCCTCCTATGTAGGGATGCATGAAGACTTTCTGGGACACACACAAAGCATCCAATTTCCCTAATAATTGATCTTTAGTCACATCCTTTTAATTTTGGAACCTTAGCATTTTGAAAGTCTTAATGGGCTGAACCTTAGGGTATTTTAAGCCCATCGCTCTTTTGTAGATGGACACCCTTTGGATCCCTATTTTCCCTCCTTTGGATCCCTACTGTGGCCGGTCTGCCAGCTTAACCAATAAGCTTTTTCTCCCCTGGCACTTCCCCATATTAAATGATCAAGTTAACATGAGAAAATCATTTAGGAGAATTAGATATTAGTTATTATGAGATTACCTCTCTCTTGAAATCATAGTCGTCCTCCACTATGGGGTAGAGAAGATAAAGCATATTCGTAGTCCTTTTCCTAGCGGGTAGAGGATCCCTATGTTACCCTACGACATCGTTCCATAATGGATGACTAGTCCATTTTGTGCTTGAGAGCCTAAGCTGCCACAAGCATGTCTGCACATTAGTCCTATCATTATTCCATAGTAGAGTGACAAGCTCTACTTGGTGTTCGGGAGACGTCATCTCTGCAAACTTGTTCTAAGCATGCATACTACTTCATTTTTGTGCACAAAAAAAGAGAAAGAGAGTCTTATAAGACAAAAACTTTGTTCCGTTTTACCATTTGTACTTTCTTACTCTAGGGAAGCATTGTAAGCATTGACAAGGTTTAGGTTAACCTTTAGTTGTATGCCTTGCATCCATCTAGCATCTTCAAAAGGATAATTCTTAAACTTAATAAGATATCATCGGATTGTCTTACCACCTCTTTGTACCTTGTCTTCATGTCGGAGGATGGACTCGGGCTGCAACACCTCTTCTTGGTCCTTAATCTCCGGTGGGTCTTCAATAGTTGGTTCTTGAGGTGGCTCTCCTTTATAAGGCTTTAATAGGCTCACATGAAAAGCATTGTGTATGAGCGAATGGCTGGGCAACTTGAGTTGATAGGCCATCTCATTGATTGGCCTAAGAATCTGGAAGGGACCATAGTACCTTTTTGCTAACTTAGCATAGTACTTTTGGTGTCCCGTAGGATTCTCGCCCGTTGTGTGCCTTAATCGAGCCTTGAGAAATTTGAGTAAGACCCAATCATTTTCTTTAATGGCTTGGGCTCTTCTGTGCTTGTCAGTAGCAGCCTCTTGCCTTTGCTGTGAGATAGAGATAGCATCCTTAATCTTTTGGAAAGATTCTTGTAGGTCTCGGCTATACTCATCTGCAAAACGAAGATCTCCCCATGTACCTTAAGTAGAAGGGGACTTTTTGATCTTCCCTCAATTACCTCAAAAGGTGCTTTTCCCGTGGAAGTATGTACAATATTATTATAGGCATACTCCACTAAGGGTAAGTACTTCTCCCAATGGGGCTTTGATCTACTTCCGTTACATAGGCTTTTAGTAGATCGAGAATTGTTAGGTTAGCTATTTCACTTTGGCAATCCGTTTGCGGGTGATAGGCCGAAGAGAAGTTTAGCCTTGTTTCTAAATTCTCAAAGAGACCCTTCCAAAAATTATTGGTCATTCTAAGGTCTCTATCCGACACTATGGACATTGGCAAGCCATGGTACTTGAAGATTTGTGATATGAAGAGGGTTGCCATTTGATGGGCTTTGATAGTCTTTTTGACAGGTATAAAATGAGCTTGTTTACTAAACCTGTCCACTATCGTCCATATTCCCGCTGTATTTCCATGGATAGACTTAGACAATCCAAAGATAAAATCCATGGATATGCTCTCCCATGGTGAACAAGGGATTGGGAAAGGTTGAAGCAATCCAGGTTGCTTCCCTCTATCAAACTTCGTCTTTTGGCATACCACACATTTAGAAACATACTATTGAATGTTTGCTTTCATGGTAGTCCAATAGAAATATGTTTCAATCCCTTTTAGGGTAGACTAAATACCTCTATGCCCTACATAAGGAGGAGCATGAGATTCATACATTACTTTCTACGTAGTGAGCTAGTAACACATAGTCTATTGCCATAGAGAAGATAAACATCTTGTAAGTAAATGGTTCCTCTTTCTTCCCTAATGCAAGGACTGATATCAAATCTCTAAAATTGGGATCAATAGCATACTCATCTATCATAGAAGATAGATCATTGTGAGTTGCAATGGAAATCGCATTCACTCTCGGCCATCTTGAGAGTTGATCGGCTACTTGATTATGCTTGCCAGCAATGTGAGCAATAGGAAAATGAAATTGCGAAAGGAAATTTTCCCACCTCATTTGTTTGTCATAGAGCTTGGTCTGTTTCATGAAGTTCTTAAGACTTTGGTGATCCGCTCGCAGAATGAAAGGAGTCCAGAATGAAAGGAGTTCCTTTTCATATATGCCTAGATCTTGCTCAACAGGGTGGAACCTTCGACTTTCATAGCCTATGGCGTGCCCTTCTTAGAGAAAAATAGCTGCAAGGCAATCACCACAAGCATCACATTGGACCTCAAATGGGTTTGAGAGATCCGGTAGTGTAAGCACAAGTTGAGAGATAAGGCTTTCTTTAAGCTTTTTGAAAGCATTGTTCTCCTTGGCAGACCATGTATACCTAACATTTTTCTTTGTAAAGTCATGTAATGGTCCTTCTATTAGTGATAAATTTTCTATGAAGCATCTATAGTATGCACACATACCTATAAAGCTTCTTAGTTTATGAAGATTCCTTGGTTTAGGCCATCCTTTTATTACCTCTAATTTTGATGGATCCATTTGGATGCCATCTTGAGAGATAATGTGACATAATTATAGAATCTCTTGTAAGAAAAATTCACTTTTCTTTTGATTAACATAAAGTTTATTCTCTCTTAGAACTTGAAATATTACTTGGAGGTGTTGCTTGTGTTCATCTAAAGAATTACAGTAGATGATCATATCATTAAAGAACACTCCAGTAAAGGTTCGGTGAGGCCTGAGTAGTTTCTCCATCAAGTGGTTGAATGTGGCTGGTCCATTGGTCAAGCCAAAATGCATGACAATATATTTGTAAAGACCACATGTAGTGTGAAATGCGGTCTTTACAATGTCTTGATCAACTATCCTTATTTGATGATAGCCACTTTTTAGGTCAATCCTACTGAATTAGGTGGACCCTTGTAGCTCATCAAATAGGTGTTCTACCCATGGAACGGGAAACCTATTCTTGACAGTGATCCTATTTAGTGCTCTATAGTCGACACACATATGATATGTGCCATCTTTATTTTGCACTAATAGCACATGAGAACAAAATGGAGATGAGCTAGGCCTAACCATGCCCTTCTCAACTAACTCATGCACGTGCCAAAATAATCTCCTCTTGTTGAGCTTGAGAAACTCTATTAGGAGGTTTGTTAGACGGTGAACTTCCTGGAAGAAGTTCAATTGCATGGTCATCATTGCCTCATTTAAGAGGTAGCTCACAAGCAATGTCGTCAATAAAGACATCTTGAAACCCTTGAGAAAATTGGATTACTCTAATTCCTTTTAATTGTGTATATTTTCTTTTGCTAAAACATTAGGTTCATTTTGAGAGTCTTTAACAAAAATCATGTACACGGAAATAGAGCTCTTTATTGACTTATTGAAAGCTTGCGTATGTACAATGGGTATGATGTTACCCATTTCCTTAGCATCTATGTACATATCTTTTTCCCTGAATCTAACGGAGATTCTCCTTTCATGGAATTTAACATTGGCAGCCATGTGATCAAACCATGGTGCCCCTAGGATTACATCCTCATGCTTGAGAGGAGAGATAAAGATGGACATGGAGCCTCAATTCCCCAATTAAGGGAGTGACTGAAGCTTCTTTCCCCTTGAAAGCACCATTTGCGGGTAGGACATCTCCCATATCGTAAGCTTGTATGCCTAGCCTGGTGACCAACTCTGTGGATATGAAATTGTGAGTAGAACCAGGGTCAAAGAGAATAAAAGCATCATGATCTCTTACCTTTCCCCAAGCATGGCATAGAGGAGATCCTTTGTGGTGAGTTTCCTCCTCTTGGATTTCGACCAAGGTAGCTCTAAGAGGTTCATGGCGGGTGTTCTTTTGGGGACAAGTGCGGTAAGCATGCCCTTGCTCGCCGCACTTGAAACAACGGTTATCCTTGTGATAATGCTCAAGCTCTTCAGGAGAGAGTTTATTTTTGCCTTTGTAAACTCCCTTATCTTTATCTTTGTTGGAGTTTCCCTTAGGAGACTTTTGGACATTGTCCTTCCCCTTAGGCTCATTGGAACCCTTGTTTTCTGTGGGCTTAGAATTTCTTTTAGCCCCTGTTTGGAAATTGATTTGAGAAGCCACCATAGTATGGTTTATAACCACTGATATGGTGCGTGGCCTTTGGGAGTTGACATACTCCGCCATTTCTTCAGTTAAGCCCGCACAAAATTGTTGCTTTTTCTCTCCAAAATTTAACTTTTTAAAGACAGTGGCTCTGAGTTGTAGGTCCCAAAACTTATCTACATATTTGTGAATGGATTTATAGGGAGAGAGATTCAAGCTTCGCCATTTGGTGAGTACTTTATCTTTGGCATCACTGGACAAGAACTGCTTCATAATGGAAGCTCTCAAAGCTTTCCATGTTCGTGGAGCTTCACCGTTGGCCCATAGGCTAAACCACCATTTTCTGGCAGACGTTTGAAAGTGCACAACTACATGGCATAGCTTAGAGGATTTTGTGAAGCCCCCATCTCCAAACACCACATCAAATTGTTGGATAAAGGACAAGACTTTGTTAGTAGCACCAAAGGTGCCATCGTAAGTAAGGAAAGAGATACTCTTCCCTCCCTCTTTGGAATTCTTGAGCTTGGACGTCCTCTTCCACATGGCATAGGATTTGCTATGGCCTCTTCTTTTTGAGGGTTCAAAGGTTGCACCATCACTTTCTTTAGAAGGTGAAGAATTTGAGGAAGATGGGGAAGAGGGTGACCTCTTTCTGGCCTTTTTCTTGCCTTGATCTTCTTTGTCTTCACCATCACTTTATAAGAGGAAGAGGATGAAGAAGATGGAGAAGAGCGTGTCCTCTTTCTCACCTTTTTCTTCTCTTGCCTTTTGTCATCCCTCTTTGAAGTATGGTGTGGAGAAGTATGAGATGGTCTTCTCATTTTTGGAGGTGATGGAGAGGCGTTTAGCCCACCGTCTTTGTGGAGCCATCGCCCTCGAGGTGGCAAGAGACTCACTTATTTCTCGTTCCTTTGGTGGGAGCTCTTGAATTCTCCTTTGAGAAGGAGATGCGTCATCAAGGAGAAAATTTTTGAGCCCTTCATATGGATCCTCTTCTTCTTCCCGAATCGGAGAGAGGCCTCTTTTGGAAGTTTCGCAAGGAGGCTTCCTAGGTTCTCTCTCATCATGGTGGGGAGCTTGGAGAATCCCATGAGCACAAAGCTACCATTGCACTTCACTTTGGAGGGATGGATTTCCCATGGCTTGTTGAAGCCTAGAAACAAGATAGTTAATAAGCATCGAGGCATCATTAGTAGCCTGCTCATTAGCAAAATCAAAGTTATCAACATCCATTTCACTCTCTTTAGTATTGCCAGCCATTCTAACAACTTTTAGGTGTAAACTTTTTAGGTGTACTTTGGCACTTCAATCCCTATTTGCTACTCCTCTTTACCCCTTTAGAAAAAGCACTCAAGCTACTCTACCCATGGCTCGAATACCACTAATTGCAAGGAATAGAAGAGAGGGTCATTCAACACCAAAACATCACCGTCTCCCATCAAGCTTCTATAAGCTCAATATGGTTAAGCCATAGGCAATCCATAGGCAAGCCTCGTAGGACTCCACTATTAAGACCATAGCTCTCGATGGTGATGCCCCGTTAATTGCACAAAGGCAGGCACATTGCAAGGTTGAAAAATCACTATTCTACTTTCTCACATGAAATGAATAATACCAACCATTTATAGCTAGCTTGAGGACCTCCCTTCATGAGCAAGAAAAGAGAAACCTTGTGCTGTGATACCAATGTAACATTTAATGGCCTAGTAACTTGTGTGTAGCGGCATATAGCATGAACATAGTGAGCATTTCATTAGAATAGACTCCTAATGAGAATAACAAGAGTGCTTGGGTGGAGAGAGCAACAATAAGCATATAACCTAGTTAGATAGCATGAACAATACTTCAAAAGGGAGAGAAAGTAAGCAATTGTAAACAGTTGAGGACCGGATTTGCATGGAGCCGGTCCCCCCACCAAAAGGCTTGGTATTATGGTTTCTCCCATCAAGAGAGACATTTTACAATACAATTCTTTGTGTTCCTTCAATACTAGCTAGTGCAATGAAGATAGAAACTTCGAGAACTAAGCAAAACACTTATCAAACACAACATCAATTCCCTCACGGTCTCAGACCCAAGACCTCACACACCTTTGAAGATGGTGAGAGCTAGCGGGGTATGAGAGTAGATTGAGAGGAAGAGGGAGTAGTTTACGAGAAAAATGTACATCTCCTCACATAATCACTCATAGTAGCATAGATTAGCTTAGTAATTAGCATGGTAGAGGAAATGGGCATGCATTGAAGCTTGGCTCTTGGTTGGATTTGCATTACAAAGCCAAGAGTTGTTGGTGTAGGCCTCCCTTCTCACAAGCTTGGAGTAGGTGATAAGCTTTCCATTAAAGCTTGAAGAGAGAGAGAGAGAGAGTCTTCTTACTCCACACATAGACTAGTGCAAGTGTGTAATGCAATAATGCCTTGAGAAAATGAGCCCCCTCTCTATCTTGGTCGACCCCTCTTGCTATTTGCTCATGCAGACCCCCCATTGGACCTCCCAAGGCTTAGCCAATAGGATTTTGGGAGCATAAGTGATAGCCTTCTGACATGTGTCCCCCTTTCCCTTTTTGTGAGAGATCTAGCTAATAAATTAATGCAACTAAACTCTCATTGGACCCCTTTGTCTCCTGGCCACCAATAGGAATCAGGCAAGCCATTGGGGTGTTGAATGCTTATTGGATCCCTTGGGAGACTGTCCAATAGTCTTCTAGAGAGGTTAATTCTTATTGGCTCTTTTATTAGGTGTTTTTAAATTAATTAAACTAGATTTACTCTAGCCTAATTCTCATTGGTCCACGTCCAAGGCCATCCAATAGGATTTGAGTACACCTTTTGGGCATCTGGGCTAGGGAGTTGACATGTGTCTCTCATTCCCTTTGGAAGGAGCTTATGTGTGTGTGTGTGTGTGAGGGAGAGAGAGTTTCTCTCTCATCTCCTTCAACTAGGGCTTGCCCCCTCCTATGTAGGGATGCATGAAGTCTTTTTGGGACACACACAAAGCATCCAATTTCCCTAATGTTTGACCTTTGGACACATCCTTTGAATTTTGGAACCTTATCATTTTGGATCCCTACTATGGCCGGTCTGCCAGCTTAACCAATATTCTAGCTTTTCCTCCCCTGGCACTTCCACATATTAAATGATCAGTTTAACATGAGAAAATCATTTAGGAGAATTAGATATTAGTTATTATGACAAGATAAATAGATTTTGATGAGAGCAGGTGTTGCTGAAGAGATGTGGTGCAAGATTATGGATTATTTATGCTAGAGAGAAAATTGTCAGAGAAGAAGGTGCGGTTCAAGGGTACATGTTAGAACATAGTATAATAAGGCCTTGATTCAAGTTTGGTGTCATTTGGAGTTGTAAATTGTCGGTTAGGCTTACATTTCACTAAAGACCATTGCAGACACACAATTTTCTTTAGAAACTTGGAAACTAAACCAAACCTTATGAATCTTGAATTGTGACTTGTTTATAGTGTGAACATCCAATACAAGTAAAAAAATTGGATTTTTTTTCATTTTGACATGAAAGATAATAAGCAGTCTTATTATCTCCTACCCTAAAAATCCATCCTTTAGAAAAATTTTCAAAGGGGATTGGATCTAGGATAGTAATAGAGTGCTTGTATGAAGTTTCAAGTAATTTGGACATCATTTGACTTGCATGACCACTTGAATTGCATCGAAAACTGCCAGACTCACAAACTACTTAGAGATTGAAAAAAACTAATCCAAAAATTGTAAAACCTCATTCAAATCTTATTGAACATATACTTTACTTGTGGGAACCATCAAAAGTTAAAAATCTTGCAAATGGCATGGAGATAATAAGAGCGCTTATTATCTTGGTCTTCAAAATTGCAAAACTATCATTAGTTGAGCATACCTCATAGGGTTCACTTAATAATTATGTGACTATCACGTGAGCGCAGCAAAAGGGGTTATTAAATTTTATTTTTTTTCACATTTTCACATAGAGAAGGGTAAAATGGAATCGGGAATAAAATGTAAAATGGAATCGGGAAAAAAATTTACAGATTGAATAGGAAAAGGGTGTATTTTATTTGTCAAGAGTTCACAGATAAGGAGTTTTAGAATGATCCTTGAACGCACGTGATACACACAATCTAAACATAGTGACGCCCCCAAGATCATACCATGTTAGACCATTGTGTATTTAGCTTATGTTTCAAATTTGGTGTCATATGGAGCTATGAGAGCCATTTGTGCCAAATTTCTCTAAAATTACAAAAAGGGAGCTAAAAACTTGAAAATGGTTCCAAACCTCATGAAACTTGCCAAGTGACCTATTCATAGTGTGGAAAACTAGTGTGGGCCAAGAAACTTTGAAAAAATATTCATTTTTTGGTCAAAAGATAATAGACACTTTTTTGGCAAGATAATAAGCGTGATTTTTTCAAGTGATCCAAATATCATAAAACTTGTCAAGTGACTTATTTATAGTGCTTACAATTAGTGTATGACAAGAAATTTTAAAAAAACCTTCATATTAGGTCAAGAGATAATAATCGGGCTTATTATCTCCTGTTGCAAAACAGAAGATTTTTGAACTTCCCACTTCTCCCCATAGAAGCGGTCTAGTCTATAGCATCTCTGAGAGAGTTATTGTACACTGTATAGGAGTCGGCATTAGTTCATGAAGTCTCTTGGTGTTCGTCATCTTTGCACTATCTTGACCTCCGATTTCATTTCATGCTCTCCAATGAAGGACAGTAAAGTCTTCGATGTTACAGGATTGCTCTTTCTAGATATTTCCATTCTTGCATCACCATATAGAGATTGCATGTCTCCAAGGTAGAGCTCATGATACACATTGATATCCATGATAGGTGTAGATGTGAAATTCACACTATCATGTTTTCTATTCCTGATCATCTCCCATAAGGCTTGTGGCCATGGCTATTCCACTTCTGAAATGGGCATCATCACTTATGACTTGGGGACATCCGTGGTATTGGACACTACCCTTGTGTTCATTGGTATTTCATTTTTAGGCCTCATTTGATTAATCACTTCATTTCCCTTGTGCTCAATTTCCCTGTTTCTTTGGTGGATCATTAGGAAGAGAATGGGGTCTAGGGGGGCCTCTTTATTTTCCATGAGATTATGGAGGTGATTAACATTTTGACGAATAGATGCATGCCATATGTGCAAGAATGGTGGGTGTGTAAGAGTGGTCAAAGGATGCACTTTCCCCCCCAAAAAAGGGGTGGACAACTTTATGATTTTTGGACTTCCATAACTCCTACATACGATCTTCGATTTGAGTGGAGACTATAGATCCATAATCTACATGCCAAGCTCTTTCCATAGATACGCTACATGATATGGTTTTGCTTGCTATATTTTAAATTTCATTTTTGGGAAAAATTTGAATTAAAATAAACTAGCCATTTTACTTGTTTGAATTAAAAATTTGTCCTTTGATTTCTTTCTTAATACTAGAGGTTTGAATCCCTTAAATTTTCAAATAAAGAGGCCCTCCTAGACTCCATTCTCTTCCTAATGTTAACACTTCTTGTATAGGGATGTTTAGTTTTTCTGCTCCATTAGAGCCTGAACAATCTCTAAGCCATTTGCACACATTAGGGAACATTTGGTCTCTCAAAAGGGCCCTATAAGGATGTTTGACTTTGTCTCTCTTGTCCAAAGTGGGCAACCTTGTGAAGTCCATGAACGCTTTGTCAAAACCCTATCAACCTACATATCACTGGAAAGATCTTATAATGGAGGCTCCAAATCTCCAATCTCCAACAAATTAGGTTCCAAATCTCCATAACTCGACAAACTTGGAGTTGATTTGTAGAAGTTATGGCTTCATCCACTAAAGTTGAAATGTGGGGAGAGATTCCATTTATAAGATGGAGTTATCACATCAAAAATTGGTATCTTCTAGAATATAAAGAATCTGATGGCATGCTATATACCAATGGATAGATCTCAATGAGTATATTCTAAATCCAAAAGGTTCGATAAGTTTTAATTTTCATTTGTAAAAAAATTACCATGCGCCTGTTTTGAACAAGAGAGTGAAAGTCAAAGTCCTTATAGGGCCCCTTTGAGAGTCCAAAGTTTTCCTAATGTTTCTAATCTCTGTTCCTCGACTTTAGGATGCAGATATTTTCAACCATATTTGTTGGACAATGTTTGGTTAGTTCTCAATCTAGCCCCGTAAGACTACAATAGAGTCTCTAAAAGTTCTATCACTTTTCTCCACTCAGACTGAACCTCCCAATGATACTTTGGAAGAAAGTGCTCCTCCTGATTGTTTCTTGTTTTCTCTTTGTTTTGAAGCTCCTCTTTGGTTTGTTTCAACTCTATTTCTAAGGCGATTTTCTCTTTTAGCATCTTTGCTTTCATTTTCTCTCTTTTTGCTTTTCATGATTTTCTCTGACTCAATACCGTCAAACTCTCAAATTTTGTTTGAGCTGAAAGATTTTTTTTGTCCTTAGTTGGTGTGGTTTTTGTAGTTTCTTAAGCTTATGCTCTAGCCATTACATTGATAGGAACTGTTGGCTCAATTTTGGATCCACTTGAGAATGCCAAAATCCCAATGACATTCATCGTCACTTGCCCCTCGGTTTTAGGATTTTTGGGATAGTTTGGAAGTAAATGATCTATCCCACAACCATCGCAAAACCCAAAAATATTCGTGCAATTCTCCTTGTGCATACAAAATCTTGCCCAACGATTACCTCCACATTCATAGCAAGGACCTTCCTATTGAGAGGCTTGTGGAGCCTCCATTGGTTGTCATGTCCCAGGAGGATAGACTTTAGGTTTGAAATCCTAGTTTTCTATGAGCATGAGTGCATTTTTGTCCCTCCATCTTGTAATGATTCTTCATTGGTTGCAGAATCTGTGATGACTTACCCAAGAAGGATAACCTTCATTGGTATATTCAACACTCTTAGTTTCTCTCTCATAAGTCTCAACTAGTTATCCATAATACAAAGTTGGTGGTAGTATTTTTTGACTTATGAGTGTTTCTATTGGTTGCGTGTATCTAAAAATTTCTCAATTTTCTTGAGATAAAGGAGACTATTGGCCCAACACTGGTTGAGGCTTGTCTCCCCTTTGTGGTGCATTATTTGGTACCTTGATGATGGTGGTAAAGGTTGCACCCTCAAAGGTCCATATGACATTTTCCTCACATAATTCTTGTTGTAAAAACATTCACTCGTCTCATGATTCATATAATTTTTTCTTGATTGGGCACCATGCCAAGAATCGTGGTACATTTGATGGTGGTTGTTGTCACAGGTTCAGGTTGTGTTGATAACTTTGGTTCATCCTCCTATCTCTTTTTTGGCGATTTGATCAATATTTGGTATAGGTGGATCTTGAACACTCCTCTTTGTTGTTGATTACTTGTGGTAGAAGAGAGACTGTTTTGATCACATTCTTTGCATCTTCTTATACCTCTCCATAAAACTTGCATTTGTCAACTAGATACAATGATTCTCTAGTGACTTGCTCAAACGTGGTACATGCCTTCAAGTGTAGGTCCTTTTTGAGAGTTTCATTTCTCAAGCCCTCTGTAAAGAGAATTGACAATGCCTCATCTTGTGGTAGCTCTCTTAAAGGACACCTATATATACCTTTCTCAAATGTGGTGCACAACTTCAAGTGCAAGTCCTTTTTTTAGAGTTTTGTTTTTCAATCCCTCTATAAAGAGGATTGAAAATCTCTTGTCTTGTGGTATATCTCTTACATGACACCTCTCTATGCATTTCTTGAAATGAAGCAAAAAATCCTTCACTTTCCTGTTCTCCTGCTTCTTAAACACGTAGATTTGGGACAATCTGTTATGCTTGATTCACCTTTTGGAGAATTCCTCAACAAAGTCTTGCAGAAGCTGTTCTATGTTGGGAAAATCTCTGCTAAACAATGGTTGAAACCATGTTAAGGTTGTTGTTTTTAGTGTTAGCCCAAATTGCTTATACTGAGTATGGAAATCTGCCACTTGTTAAGCTCTTAAAACTTGTGTGCATATAGATCCCCTGACCCATTGTACTTCTTGGCAATACACTTTGCTAATTAATATGTCCGCATTGGTCGTGCTTTGTTTACCATCCTCACAACTCCAGGTTCTCTTAGAAGGACATCTCTAGACTTATAAACCCCAATAGGAACTTTAGTTAGAGTTAGTTTTGTGGCCCTCTTGTCAGGTCGTACATCTCTAGCTTTGATCCATATATTTGGAGCTCTCATTGTTTAAATCATGCTTACAGCTTCATTGTCCATGTGTGTGGTCATTGAAACCCTTGAACTCAAGGATCCCATCTGTCTTGCTCTTCCATTTTCTGGTCTAGTTTTTTATAGAGTAGGTTAAATGTGTTGAGAGTGACATAATACTGATGGAGTGGGCCTCCAAAGTACGTATATTTCTCTAGCTCCTTACAATCTACAATGGAGTATCTCCACCCATACTTCTCAAGCATGATAACATGGGTATCTCTAGCTTCTATGTATGTAAAAATGTACAAGTGTTTTTGCTCTAACAACTCTCCAATGCAAGACTGGTCACACTTATAATAGAGCATTTGATCACCATTATTGTACTTGTACAGCTCTGCATGAGTGTTGTCCATGTTAACTCGAGTTATTTTGTTTACTTGCCTTAGTTTTGCATTTGGAATGTCCAACTTAGGCATCTTATCCTCATGCTCTATGTTAACTTTGTCTTTTGTGTCTGACAATCCCCATTTATCCATAGTATAGTGATTTTACGTGACTAGATACATTATTCCTTCATCATCAAAGTATTGATCACCACTGTAATCCACACACACTATGTCCTTAAACTCACTAGGTGTCCATGCTAGCTTTAAAACATAGTGATGCATATCATCTTCGTAATTTTTGCACTTTGGTCGTTTTCAACCTAGTATTTCAAGTGCAACAATTGCATGGTTGGTGCGGGTTGAGATTGTCCTGCTCCCATGCTAGTTCCCTCTTTGAAACTCACACTTTTGTATCCCTCATCCATGAAAAGTATAGGATCTCTCTGATGAAGTATTATACATAATTTCCTGTGGAATTGGCTTTAAGGGAGGCAATGGTCCCTGAACACACTCTCTTTCATGGACATATGGCTAATCTGGTCTGCTATAATAGGGTTTCCATTCTAGTATAGCCTACCCAATTTCAAATACATCAAGAAAAAGAACTATTGCAAAATCATGACCTGTTACCTCATAAATTTCTTCCAAATCCTCAAATCCAAAACACTTCAAGATACAATGCTTTAACCGTTGCAATCTATCCAAAAAACACTTGGTTAATAATAGTTTTCCACCTCTCTATTAGTCAAAAAATTTTAATCGGCCAAAATTATTGCGCTTTTGCCACAAAACCTATTTTATCTTGCAGAATCCTCAAATGAAATATAAATTCAATTTTGAAAAGATCACTATGATTTTATGACTAGCTCAAGCTATGGTACAATTTTGGTCTAAATCTGTGATAGAGGAACATGGATCTTGATCCATGTATCTCATGGAAGAATGTGATGAAACCTCCCATAGAGCTTGCCTTTGGTACCCTGACACTAGCTATATACTTTTTTGTGTGGGTTGGACTTGATTAGGCTAGCTAAATGTCAGACCTTAGGTCTGCTTTGTGGTCTTTTTCTTAGAAAGGTTTTTGCCTCTTTTGACCACTTTTTGGATTCTTTTGGCTACCATGCTTTGGGAAGTTTTGCTTGCTAGGGTCTTTGCAATAGGCTGGTAAAGTCTCTATCCAAAAACTTAGATGAGGGACATGGATAGTGATTCATGTTCCATCACTTTTGGACCTGATATTTGGCTAGCTAATTTCTTATGATGTGTGTAGCCTACTCCAAAAATCTTTTAGGATTTGGATCATTTTTTGATGACCAAAAGCGAATTTTTGTGTATTCTTTGTGATTTTTGACTATTTTCTAAATATTCTCTTTTGACCAAATTTTTTGCCAATATATCTTTTGGGAAAAGTATTTTAAATAATCTTAGTTATCTACTGCTCAAATCTCAAGAAAAAACTATGATGAGGGACATCGATCGCAATCCATGTTTGACCTCATTTCAACATGAAACTTGGTAAGCTAGTTGGCAATACTATTTTGATGCTAATCTCCAAATCTATTTGAGTTTAGATCACTACAAGTGCGTAAATCCCAAATTTTAATCAATTTCAATAGCTTTTGGTGATTTCTTCCAATTTCTTTGATTTGAGTGTGATTTTGGTTGCAATTAGACCCAAAACTTTGGTTTCAATTTTTTTGAAGCAATATGTAACTAGATGGTCTCAAATCTTGCTCAAATTGTTTCTGGGGAACATGGATCATGATTTGTGTTCCACCACAGCATGGAATGAAACTTCTTAGATTGCTTCCTATGAGTGTCAGTGATACCCTTGGGCACCAACATTTTGAGCTTTGATTAGACATTAGGCCCTCAAATTTTCTAATTTTCATAGTTATGGTCTTTTTTTGCCAAATAATGGTTTTCAATAGTTTTTGCCCTAATCTTTCAACCCAAATTTGATGGTGGCAGTTTCTACTTACCCTACTCCTATGTGCTAGAAAGAAACTAGGAACAAAAGAAATAAAAAAGGTACAAATTGAAAGAGAAATGGAATATGAAACAATACTTCAATGCATCAAAAAATTCACTAGGTGAAATTTGGACTCACAAAGGGGCCCTTTAAGGAGTTTGACTTTACCTCTCTCTACCAAAATGGGCGTAATGATAAATTTTTGCAAACAAACTCCAAAGTTGGCGGAGGTTTGATAGTTAGAATGTCCTCTTCAAGCTCTATCTACTGATATATAGATGGCCATGAGATTCCTCATATTTTAGAAGATTCTTTTTTTGATTCACAAGAATCTTCTAAAATATGAGGAATCTCATGGCGAGCTATATATCAGTAGATAGAGCTTGAAGAGGACATTCTAACTATCAAACCTCCTCCAACTTTGGAGTTTGTTTGCAAACATTTATCAATGCGACCGTTTTGGTAGAGAGAGGTAAAGTCAAACTCCTTAAAGGGCCCCTTTGTGAGTCCAAATTTCACCTAATGTGAATAATGAAATGCCTTTGTATCTCACTCACAAATCCCTTTTCCCCTCAAGGATAAATCTAGCCGGTCCTTTGACTCTAGACTAAACCCATGTCTAGCTGCTTTACTAGACTCTATCAAGCATTAAACCCACATCTAGCTGCTAAAATGTAAATAGGATGGGTAACAAAATGTTTCAAAACAAAATCTCTATATACAACTAGGTCACTCACCACCTAAGGATTATTCCCCAGCAATTGCGCCAATGTAAGCGAATCGCCACCGCGATGGACGTTTGTAGCATAGCTATCTGACACTAACATAATGTCAATACTCAAGGAAGTGACTCGGATGGGGCACATAGACATTTTGAGGGTGTCAATCTCAATAAGTGAACCTATCAAGAAATCACATCAACACAAAAAGAAAACAATCACTCTCTAATATGAAAATCTATCTATGTTCTATCTTGCAACTCTAGGTCGTTATGTCATTTTGTCAAATAAATGGACTTGAATCATCACAAAACTTAACGGGAAGCTATATTAGGACTAAGGACACATGTCTACAAAGTCTTGTGGTCAATTGATGAGGTACCAAAATCCCGATCCATCATGGTCCAAGTCAAAAAAACTACAACAAAACAATCTAGATAGGTTACCCTAAGGTCTAACAACACTCCATTCTGATCAAAATGTCAAAAAACAATGATTTTGGCACTCAAATCTAGAGATAAGACTCATAGACACATAGTCATACACCACAACAAAACTTGAAATGCTTATATTTAATTGAAAGAGTAAGAGACAAGGAACACAATACAAATTTCAGAATCAAATTTGGATTGCCAGAACATGAGAAAAATGTGTTACAAGTTGTAGTTCAACAGTTACTCACATTTGTAGGTACAAAAGCTCTTCAAAACTCAAGACAATATCACAATTGTTTTCAAACTAAGGTTTTTTTTATAGATTTATACCTAGAGATTTTCAAATGGCCAATGGTCGGCTCAAATGGCTTTGGCTTCATGATGACAAAATAGTACAACTCAAAGTATATAGCATATGACTCAAAATTACATGGATTCTTTTACAAGGCTTTTCAACCAAAACAGAATGGCTTACATCAAAATTTGGGACTTGGACAAGGTGTGGTCGGCTAGGAGGGTGCCCATCATGTGTATCAACCAAACATAGATTATGCATTATCAATTGCCTTGGTCTTTAGGAGCACGTTGTGGTGGTCGATTGGCAAGTGAAGCACTTGGCAAATGATCTTATTGGTTATCTTTACTTGAACTATAACCCCATCTTTGTCTGTGAGGGTAGATTCTCCATTGTAGTGGATGCTCAACATTAACTCATGTGGTCTCTAAAAGTTCGTGCACCATGGTGGTATGAGGAAAAAGCTATCCAATTCCAAGTATCTATCCCCATCAATCACTTTGGGATGTTGGTGTACAGTATATAGCTCTTTAGGGAAGATGTTTGCCTTTACTTTGCTTCCATTTGATGTTTAGAACTTTACAATGAATATACTTGTTGCAATCTAGTCCAAATCTTCATTTTTGATGTGATCTTTTGCATTTGAATAAATGTCAAAAATGTCGTTTGGTGCACCTCTGTGAGGCATCCTACTAACAAAATTTTTTATTTTAGTACCGAGAATCTGGTTGAAAACTTGTCCAAAAATATGCTTTAGCACAAACTTAACCATAAATTAAAGATTATACATAACTGAAGCAAATGTGATCCAGATTTGACCAAATTTCACTAGCGTGTCAAAGACAACTACATACACTAGGAGGAATTGGTTTAGGTCAATTCTAGGCTAGAGGTACATGGATTGCGATCCATATTTGGAGGCCAAATTAGGTTTTCTTGGTTTTATCAAGTCAACATGATAAATAGATGCTATGATAGAAAAGTTGTTGGGTTTGGATAATTTGATTGTACATCAAGTCAAATTTTGCATTTTTTCGGTAAACTTGGAGAAATTTAGGATTTCCACAAGGATTTTTGTCAGGGGGGGGGGGGGGTGAGGTCACTATAGTAATAAATTCCTATCACTTGGGTTCAATAATAGGGATTATTTTAATCTCACAAATTTACATACAGAAGGGTGTTGAAAAAATGATCTTGAAGAAAGATTTGCAGATTGAATAGGAAAAGGATTCTTTTTATTGGTGAAAAATTCACAGCTAAGGTGTTTTATAAATAGTTCTTGAACACACATGATCTATTGATTTTACATATAGTGAACCCCAAGGATCTTGTATTCAAATGTCTATGTCTTAAAATTTTGAGATTGTGCCATAATTATCATGTAATTCATGATGGCTAGATGTTGGTGTATAGATCTCGGATAGGTACATGGATTGCGATCCATATTTGTTCATAGAATGGACTAAGAATTGGAAAATGTGTCCTAGTAGCTAATCCTAGCACACTGGTGAAATCTTTTCAAATTCAAATCAAAATTTACTAAGGTATCCCAATTTTATAGCTTATGGCCATATTTTCTTTTTGACCAAAATTGATTCTTGGATCCCTCTTTGTTGCAATCCTATGGTTTGTGGATGTTATCTTTCTCTGATCTAATTCTTTGGTGATGAAAAAAAACTTTATATCCACTTGCCTGCTATGTTTCACCACAATCTATCTCTGATAGACCCTTCTAAGTTTTATGACCTTGTCAAGCATTTTTTGGATGTACTTTGACTATTTAAGTCATATACAACATTTTCAAGGGTTTAAGCTTCAAGGTTTTGACAGTAACTCTAAATTATCTTGCTTGGAGTCTCTAATGCACTCTCTTGAATTTCAAAAAACTTGTAGAGTTCCCTCACTTTTTTGATGTCCTTGGTATTCTAAGCTATCCGTGGACCAAAACTGCATGAATCGGCATTTGGGAGGCATGGATCATGATCCATGTTTGAGAGCCAAATGATAAAAAAATTGTGGGATAGTTTCTTGGCATGTTTCTATAGTCATTGGATAGCAAAGTTTTGGGGTTTACACCAAATTTCCTTGCTGTGGGTCAAAATGACCATTTGGATTCTAAGTTTGGGAGAATTTGGGATTTTTAGGTCAAAATATGTCCAAATTCAACCGAATTTTATCCCAAGGCTATGCTCTAACTACTATCAAGGTTTCCCTAAATCTGAGAGAGTTGGAGACATGGATTACAATCTAGGATTAGTCTCATTATCCTGTTGTTTTTGCTACGGAGCACTCGTGCAAGCTCTGGTGGAATCTCCTAGAGAAATCTTTTTGAGTTTGGGTCTTGGGGAACATGAATCACGATTGATATTCCATTACCAAAATGAAAACTGATGATGTAGCCTTGAAGTACATAAATTGTTGACCATTTTGCCCAAGTATTTTTGAGTTTGGATATTTTTTTGATTCTTTTGTTGGCAGTGAACTCACAAAAATGCCGATTCAATATTTTTTGGTGTGATCTTTTTGGTATTTATTGTGTCGTGCAAACCATTTAGACATGTTGAGTAAGGTATGTAGACTGTACCTATCAAATTTAATGAAGAGTGGTGGCCCCGATGGCTTGTAACCATGCAAAAAATGTAGTGCCTATTCTAGGGTGCCAAGAAGCTCTCTCTCTCTCTCTCTCTCACACACACACACACACACACACACACACACACACACACACACACACACACACAATTTTGAAAATGCAAATGAGGCCTATTTTTCCCTATGTTGGATGTATGTATTTGACTTACTTGGAACCCTAAGTGTAATCTTACCTTTTTTGCTTTGATTTGTCATGTCATATCAACTAGGACTCAAACGACTTGTGATTTGGATATCTTGTCGCTGCTTGCCCTTGATGTTGCAAATTTTCCCATTTGAAAGTTGGCCAAAATTTTTAATTGGCACCAAATATTTCAAAACTCACCATGCTTTGAAGATCTTGATCTTCGCATTTGACGTTTTCTTTCAGAAGTTGATTTTGGCTTTCCAAGATAATTTTATTAATTTTTTTATCCTTATTAAGTAAAAAGTAAGAAAATTATTGAAATTTATTATTATTCAACCAAAAATTAGCCAAAACTATTCCTCACACTCATATATACATACTCTCACTCTAGGTATCATGGTTTTCAAAATTTGGTTAGTATCGCTCATTAATATGCCTGATCAGAGGTAAAAAGAAAATAAAAAGCAAATAAAAGGTAAAAAATTAAGCAAAAAAAACACTGTACACTTTACACATAAATTCTCATAACCTTGTAGTGGCCATAGGCTGCTACTCCCCCCTTGCCATTTTGAGTCATCCCGAATGAAAGGTTGTGCAATGTGCATGGGTGATAACATTGTGTCTATGCAAGGCTATGTTAGGTGGCCCTATCATGCCAATGGAAGAAATGCATGGGTAATGTTATGCTATGCAAGATGTGGATATTGAACTATTTGTTGAGTGGTCTTCACTATAGAGCCTATCAAAGTCAATGATGCAGAAACGTAGAGACCAAGGGGAGTGAACACGAGAGAGAGAGAGAGAGAGAGAGAGAGAGAGAGAGAGAGAGAGAGAGAGAGAGAGAGAGAGAGAGAGAGAGAGTCTCCTGAACCAATCAACCTTGGCAATGAATAGTTGAATGTGTATACAATTTTGGATGGAGGCAAGGGGTTGCGTATATAGCAACCGCAGTAAATTTCCCTACCTAGACTTTGACAAATAGTAAAATAAAAACCTAAAAAACAAACTAAAGAATGGGATCACATTGGGCAGTTCACTTGAGATGCCAAAACTCTAACACCCTCTCTCTAGCTCATAGTGGACATCAATAGTAGACCAAGTCAATGAAGAAGCTACCATGGACACCCAAAAAGTGGCCACCAACTGGATACACCTCGGTGTTGCTCCCCTCAACTTTGTACCTGATAATAATTCCATCTTGAGCATCGGTTGCCTTTTAGAAAATTGGAATTGTAGACCACACTACGTCCAATAATTTGCATTTGTGAACTGTGAACACATCACGTCTAGATGAACTATGGAACACATCCTGTCCATGATCCGACCAACCGTCAATGGATTGGTACACACATCAATAGTGTTCTAGACATTCAATTGGTTCCCTACTAGATGTATGTGCATTGAACCCCAATCTACTGGTCCAAAAACCAATAACTTGAACTCCAACACAAGGGTCCAAATTAATTATAGGGAGCACTCCTTGCCCCTCTCAACTACTCACAAGCCTCTCTCTGGCTGAAGCTAGTGGTGACACTTGCACTTTGACTAGAAATCTGACATCGAGGTCACCATGGCCACCACCACATCTCAGGGGGGTCACTTAATAATTATGTGATTATCACGTGAGTGCAACAAGAGGGTTTGTTAAATTTTATTTTTTCTCTTAGTACACATACAAAAGGGTATAATAAATGAAATTGGAAAAAATGACAGATTGAATACAAAAAGGGTGTATTTTATTGTCAAAAACTCATAGATAAGGAGAAAAGAAGTGAATGAGCACTTAGTGATAAGAAACCAAACATTAGAACAAAGATGGTTGGCATATCAGCATCCAACATAGTCCTTGAACGCACGAGATATACACAATTTATACATAGTGACTGTAACATTTAATGGTCTAGTAACTTGTGTGCAATGGAAAATAGCATGAGCATAGTGAGCATTTCATTAGAATAGATTCCTAACCAGAATAACAAGAGTGCTTGGGTGGAGAGAGCAACAAAAAGTATAACACCTAGTTAAATAGCATGAACAATACTTCAAAAGAGAGAGAAATTAATCAATTGACAACAGTTGAGGACCAGATTTGCATGGAGCCGGCCCCCCCTCCAAAAGCTTTGTATTATGGTTTCTCCCATCAAGAGAGACATTTTACAATACAATTCTTTGTGTTCCTTCAATACTAGCTAGTGCAATGAAGATGGAAACTTCATGCACTAAGCAAAACACTTATCAAACACAACATCAACTCCCTCACGGTCTAAGACCCAAGACCTCACACACCTTCGAAGATGGTGAGAGCTAGCGGGGTATGAGAACACATTGAGAGGAAGAAGGAGTATTCTTACGAGAAAAATGTACATCTCCTCACATAATCGCTCATATTAGCATAGCTTAGCTTAGTAGTTAGCATGGTAGAGGTGATGAGCATGCACTGAAGCTTGGCTCTTGGTTGGATTTGCATCACAAAGCCAAGAGTTGTTGGTGTAGGCCTCCCTTCTCACAAGCTTGGAGTAGGTGGTAAGCTTTCCATTAAAGCTTGAGAAGGAGAGAGAGAGTCTTCTTGATTCACACATGAGATTGTGTGAGTGTGTGTGTGATAATGCCTTCCAAAAATCAGCCCCCTCTCTCTCTTGGTCAACCCCTCTTGCTATTTGCTCATCCTCTTGCATAAGTGATAGTCTTCTAATATGTGTCCCCTTTCCCCTTTTGTGAGAGATTTGGGTAATTACTTAATTCAACTAAACTCTCATTGGACCCCTTTGCCTCCTGGCCAATAGGAATCAAGCAAGCCATTAGGCTGCTGAATGCTCATTGGACCCCTTGGGAGACTGTCCAATAGTCTTCTGGAGATCTTAATTCTTATTGGTTCTTTTATTAAGTGTTTTTATATTATTTAAACTCGATTTACTCTGCCTAATTCTCATTGGTCCACCTCCAAGGCCATCCAATAGGATTGAGTACACCTTGTGGGCATCTGGGCTAGGGCGCTAACATGTGTCCCTCATTCCCTTTGTGTAAAGGGAGCTTGTGTGTGTGTGTGTGTGTGTGTGTGTGTGAGTTTCTCTCTCATCTCCTACTTCTAGGGCTGGACCCCTTTTATATAGGGATGGTTGAAGACTTTTCGGATACACACAAATCATCCAATTTCCCTAGGCTTTTGACCTTTGGACACAACCTTTGAATTCTAGAACCTTAGCATTTTGGAAGTCCTAATGGGCTGAACCTTAGGGTCTTTTGAGCCCATTTTTGCACATAGCTCTTTTGTAGATGGCCCCCCCTTTGGATCCCTATTTTCCCTCCTTTGGATCCCTACTATGGTCGGTCTGCTAACTTAACCAATATTCTAGCTTTTTCTCCCCTGGCACTTCCCCATATCAAATGATCAGTTTAACATGAAAAAATCATTTAGGAGAATTAGATATGGATTGTTATGACATTACCTCGCTCTTGAAATCATAGTGGTCCTCGACTATGGGGTAGAGAAGATAAGGCATATTCATTAGTCCTTTTCCCAGCAGGTAGAGGATCGCTATTTTACCCTACTACATCTTTCCAAAATGGATGACTAGTCCATTTGGCGCTTGAGAGCCTAAGCTGCCGCAAGCATGTCTGCACATTAGTCCTATCAATCTTCCATAGTAGAGTGACAAGCTCTACCTGATGTTCGGGAGACGTCGTCTCCGCAAACTTGATATAAGCATGCATACTACTTCACATTTGTGCACAATAAAGAAAAAGAGAGTCCTATAAGACAAAAACTTTGTTCATGTTTAACATTTGTACATTTTCTTACTCTTGGGAAGCATTTTAAGCATTGACAAGGTTTAGGTTATCCTTTAATTGTATGCCTTGCATCCATCTAGCATCTTCAAAAGGATAATTCTTAAACTTAATAAGATATCGTCGGATAGTCTTACCACCTCTTAGTACCTTGTCTTCATGTTGGAGAATGGACTCAGGCTGTAGCACCTCTTCTTGGTCCTCGATCTCCGGTAGGTCTTCATTAGTTGGTTCTTGAGGTGGCTCTCCTTTGTAAGGCTTTAATAGGCTCACATGAAAAGCATTGTGTATGAGCCATTGATTGGACAGCTTGAGTTGATAGGCCATCTCATCGATTGGCTTAAGAATTTGGAAAGGATCATAGTACCTTTTTTCTAACTTAGCATAGTACTTTTGGTGTCATGTAGGATTCTTGCCCTTCGTGTGCCTTAATCAAGCCTTGGGAAATTTGAGTAAGACCCAATCATTTTATTTAAAGGCTTGGCTCTTTTGTGCTTGTTAGCAGCAGCCTTTCGCCTTTGCTGTGAGATAGAGATAGCATCCTTAATCTTTTGGAAAGATTCTTGTAGGTCTCGACTATACTCATCTGCAACGAATATCTTCCCATTTACCTTAAGTAGCAAGGGACCTTTTGATCTTCCATCTATTACCTCGAAAGGTGCTTTTCCCGTGGAAGTATGTATAGTGTTACTGTAAGCATACTCCACTAAGGGTAAGTACTTCTCCCATTAGGATCTTTGATCTACTTCCGTTACATAGGCTTTTAGTAGATAAAAAATTATTAGGTTAGCTATTTCACTTTGGCCATCCATTTGCCTGTGGTAGGCCGAAGAGAAATTTAGCCTTGTTCCTAAATTCTCAAAGAGGTCATTCTAGGATCTCTATCTGGCACTATGGACATTGGCAAGCCATGGTACCTGAAGATTTATGAAATGAAGAGGGTTGCCATTTGATGGGCTTTGATAGTATTTTTGATAGGTATAAAACGAGCTTGTTTATTGAGCCTATCTACTATCGTCCATATTTCTGTATTCCCATGGATAGACTTAGGCAATCCAAAGATAAAATCCATGGATATGCTCTCCCATGGTGAATTAGGGATTAGCAAAGGTTGAAGCAATCCAGGTTGATTCCCTCTATCAAACTTCGTCTTTTGGCATGCCACACATTTAGAAACATACTCTTGTATGTTTGCTTTCACGGTAGGCCAATAGAAATATGTTTCAATCCCCTTTAGGGTAGACTGAATCCCTCTATGCCCTGCATAAGGAGGAGCATGAGATTCATACATTACTTTCTCACGTAGTGAGCTAGTAATGCATAGTCTATTTCCATAGAGAAGATAACCATCTTGTAAAGTAAATGGTTCCTCTTTCTTCCCGAGTGCAAGGGATAAAATCACATCTCTAAAATTGGGATCAATAGCATACTCATCTATCATAGAAGATAGATCATTGTGAGTTGCTATGGAAACTGCATTCACTCTTGGCCATCTTGAGAGTGCATCGACTACTTGATTATGCTTACCAGCAATGTGAGCAATATGAAAGGGAAATTGTGAAAGAAAGTTTACCCACCTCATTTGTTTGTCGGAGATCTTGATCTACGTCATGAAGTACTTAAGACTTTGGTGATCTGTTCGTAGAATGAAAGGAGTCCCCAATAAATAGTGCTTCCATGAGTCTAAGGCATGTAGAACTGCGAGGAGTTCCTTTTCATATATGCCTAGAGCTTGCTCAACAAGGTCAAGCCTTCGACTTTCATAGCCTATGGCGTGCCCTTCTTGGAGAAAAACAGCTCCAAGGCAATCACCACAAGCATCACATTGGACCTCAAATGGCTTTGTGAGATCCGGTAGTGTAAGCACAGGTTGAGAGATAAGCTTTTCTTTAAGCTTTTCAAAAGCATTATTTTCCTTGGCAGACCATGTGTACCAAACCTTTTTCTTTGTTAGGTCTTGTAATGGTCCTACTATTAGTGAGAAATTTTCTATGAAGTGTCTATAGTATGCACACATACCTATAAAGCTTCTTAACTCATGAACACTCCTTGGTTTAGGCTGTCATAATAATCAATATCTAATTCTCCTAAATGATTTTCTCATATTAAACTGATCATTTAATGTGGGGAAGGCCAGGGGAGAAAAAGCTAGAATATTGGTTAAGCTAGCAGACCGGCCACAGTACGGATCCAAAGGAGGGAAAATAGGGATCCAAAGGGGGGGCCATCTGCAAAAGAGCCATGTGCAACAATGGGCTAAAAAGACCCTAAGGTTCAGCCCATTAAGACTTCCAAAATGCTAAGGTTCCAAAATTCAAAGGTTGTGTCCAAAGGTCAACCCTAGGGAAAATTGGATGCTTTGTGTGTGCCCTAAAAGTCTTTGCACATCCCTACATGGGAGGGGGCGAGCCCTAAAGGTAGGGGATGAGAGAGAAAGCCACACACACACACACACACACACACAGGATCCCTTTACACAAAGGGAATGAGGGACACATGTCAGCTCCCTAGGCCAGATGCCCACAAGGTGTGCCCGATTTCTATTGGATGACCCTTGAAGTGGACCAATGAAAATTAAGCTAGAGTAAATCTAGTTTAATTAGTTTAAAAACATTTAATAAAAGAAACCAATGAGAATTAAGTCTCCTAGAAGACTATTGGGCAGTCTCCCAAGGGGTCCAATGAGCATTCAGGAGCCCCATGGCTTGCCTGATTCCTATTGGCCAGGAGGCAAAGGAGTCCAATGAGAGTTTAGTTTAATTATTTAATTACCTAAATCTCTCACAAAAGGGGAAAGGGGGACACATGTCAGATGGCTATCACTTATGCTGCTTAATTGTAATTGGCTTGACTTGGGGAGGGCCAATGAGGCTTCAAGAAGAGCATTTAGCAAGAGGGCTTGCCCAAGAGAGAGAGGGGGCTGATTTTTGCAAGGCATTATCACACACACACACTGACACAAGCTCATGTGTGAAGAAAGAGAAGACTATCTCTTCCCAAGCTTTAATGGAGAACTCATCACCTACTCCAAGCTTGTGAGATAGAAGCCTACATCAACACTCTCTAGGCATGTGGATGCAAATCCAACCAAGAGCCAAGCTTCAATGCATGCTCATCTCCTCTACCAAGCTAATTACTAAGCTAATCTATGCTACATATGAGTGATTATGTGAGGAGATGTACATCTTTCTCGTAAGATACTCCTTCTTCCTCTCAATCTACTCTCATACCCTGCTAGCTCTCACCATCTTCGAAGGTGTGTGAGGTCTTGGGTCTGAGAATGGGAATAATTCAAGTTGTGTTTGTTAAGGGTTTTGCTTAGTGCATGAAGTTCCCATCTTCATTGCACTAGCTAGTCTTGAAGGAACACAAAGAATTGTATTGTACAATGTCTCTCTTGATGGGAGAAACCATAATACAAAGCCTTTTGGAGGGGGGCTTTATCTCTCCTCTCAAGCATGAAGATGTAATCCTAGGAGCACCATGGTTGGATTGCATGGCTACCAATGTTAAATTCCCTGAAAGGAGAATCTCCTTTAAGTTAAGGGAAAATGATATGTATATAGATGCTAAGGAAATGGGTAACACTATACCCATTTTGCATACACAAGCGTCCAACAAGTGAATAAAGAGATCTATTTTTGTGTACATTATTTCTGTTAAAGATTCTCAAAATGAACCTAATGTTTTAGCGAAAGAAAATATACACAATCAAAAGGAATTAGAGTTATCCGATTTTCTCAAGGGGTTTGAGGATGTCTTTATTAACGACATCCCTTGTGAGATACCTCCTAAACGAGGTAATGATGACCATTCAATTGAACTTCTTCTAGGAAGTTCACCGCCTAACAAACCTCCTTATAGATTTTCTCAAGCTCAACAAGAGGAGATTATGCGGCAAGTGCATGAGTTAGTCGAGAAGGGCATGGTTAGGCCTAGCTCACCTCCATTTTGTTATCCTGTGCTACTAGTGCAAAGAAAGATGGCACATACCGATCACTATCAAAAAAAGGTTTCCTGTTCCACAGGTAGAAGACCTATTTGATAAGCTACAAGGATCCACCTACTTCAGTAGGATTGACCTAAAAAGTGGCTATCATCAACTAAGGATAGTTGATCAAGACACCGTAAAGACCGCATTTCGCACTACGTTTGATCTTTACGAATACATTGTCATGCCTTTTGGCTTGACCAATGCACCAGCCACATTCAACCACTTGATGGAGAATCTATTCTGGCCTCACCAAACTTTTACTGGAGTGTTCTTTGATGATATCATCATCTACTCTAATTCATTAGACGAACACAAGCAGCACCTCTAGGTAATATTTCAAGTTCTGAGAGACAATAAACTTTATGTTAATCAAAAGAAAAGTGAATTTTTATGTCAAGAGATTCAGTACTTAGGTCACATTATCTCTCAAGATGGCATCCAAATGGATCCATTAGAGTTAGAGGTAATAAAAGGATGGCCTATGTAACATTTAATGGCCTAATAACTTATGTGTAGAGGAAATTAGCATGAACATAGTGGGCATTTCATTAGAGTAGATTCCTAATGAGAATTACAAGAGTGCTTGGGTGGAGAGAGCAACAAAAAGCATAACACCTAGTTAGATAGCATCGACAATACTTTCAAAAGAGAGAGCAATTAAGCTATTGACAACAGTTGAGGACCGGATTTTCATGGAGGTCCTCTTTGTCCACATAGAATTGGACATGGAGCCTCAATTTCCCGATTAAGGGAGTGAATGAAGCTTCTTGCCCCTTGAAAGCACCATCTGCGGGTAGGACATCTCCCATCTCATAGGCTTGTGTTAGAAGCTGGACACACCCCACGGCAGTAACTACTCGGAGGACTATTATTTTTTGTAATTATTCATTCATTGAGGAAACCCTGATTTTTCACCTTGTAATTATTGGGACTTACAGAACTTTCCAGATTGTATCCCAGTTTTGATAGTTAGATTGAGTAGATGGTTGATTTTGGAACTTTAGGGTTTGAGAAACTGTAGGTATATATACCACTTTTTGACCTTAATGAAAAAACCTTTTGTCATTTTTAAAACAAGTTTTGAAGTCTGTGAGTGAGCGTATTGTGTACGAGAGAGAGAGTGTGAGCTTCATCTTGACGCTACGTGTGCTCCGGTGGGTCGGAATCGAGTGCGGAGGAGTGCAGCGTGTTGCCCCCAACGAGAGCTACGCGCCGATATCTACATTGCGTGCGTACTATCAGGTTTTGCGAGCTCCTTCTACGAGCTTCATCGGGTGTTTGGGTGAGCATACATTATCCGATTTTGCATTGCAGCATATCCATGCGTTCACATTGAGTAGAAATACACATTAGGCACTTTAGATTTCAGAAACGAAGACCTGCAGATTTTGGCCAGACATCCTACGTGTTTCTGCACTAGGTGTTTTGGGTCGTGATTTTGGTTCATAGAACTTAGGGAGAGCGACCTATTGGTATTAGTTGGGTCTCCTTCAAGTTCTATGGTGTTTCAAGATTGTTTGATGGATGTTCGACTCTAGAAAGCGTCGTAGGAAGTTCCCTCTTGTGCACTCTTGAAGGCTGTGACTTAGAAAATTGGTAGAGACCTCTGTAGGAATTAGTTAGGAGTCGGTCGAGTGTAGGTTGACACCTTATGCTTGCTTCCACGTGCCTACGGGTTGAGCTTCGTCCTTAGCTGACATTACATGTTAGGTGAGTTGTCGCTGTGCTGACGTCCGTCGCGGAGTATCCGTCCAACATTGGCGCCTCTGCCAGGGACGAAAACCTTAGGTAGGTGACCGAGACTAATCCTTGAGGATTGGGATTTTGGCTTGCCAAGAGTCTTCCTTTACATTTAGGTAGGATCAGAGGGTGGAGGACTCTCTAGGTCTTAGAGGGAGTCTAGGAAGCGTGTGTCTGGCCTAGATCCTTCGACTTAGGTAGATTTAAGTAGTAGTCGAGTTCTAGAGTAGAAGTTGGAGTGGTAGAAGCGGTGAGAAGAGAGCTTGAGAGCCCGAAGAGGCCAAAAAGAAACCAAAAGCACCATCATCACCATTTCACATGATAGGTAGGAGTAGAGTAAGTAGGGCATCATGATTCAGGATCTAGAGCATTTCATGCATGAACACTTGCTTGGTAAAGTCATTACAAGTTTGTAAAAGATGCAAAAAGATGCAAAAGTGTGTTTGAAAGCCTAATTGAAGTCCAAAAGTTACTGTGAGTGTTTTTGATAGACCTACAGAGCATCAAGAGCATTCCTGTTAGAAAATTTTTTAATTTTAAGCCAGGAGACATCCTATGCGTAGGATGTCTACAGGCTAATCTGGGAGGAATTTTTAGATTTTGAGTTGACTAGTGTGTTCAGAAGGTAGGGTTTACCCTAATTTCAACTGGAAAGTGGAAATTTGGCCATATCTTGACAGGATAAGGCCAGATAGACTGAAATTGCCAGACATCCTACCCAAATAGTGCCAAAACATTATTTTGAGACCAAAACCATAAGAGGGCTGCATGAGCATGTCTTGCAAGATATATTGAGTGACTGAAAGGGGTTTCACCTCATTTGGGTGAGAAAATTGGGTTCAAAGCGGACTTTAGCACTTTTGACTGAAAAAGGCAAGAACAGCTGAAATTTGGGACTTTTGACATCCAAACCAAAATCTAAGCATACCATTGGGTTACTGACATCAAGGGGAAGCTGTGGGACAAATCTGGGGTCAAACAGGCCAAAAAGACATCGTACACGTAGGATGTCTTTTGAGTGATTGGGGACTCCAAACTGAATTCTGAGTATACCAAAGTGATTAGCAACTCAAGGGGAGCCTACGCTTTGAGTTTGAAGCCATTCTGATGAAATAGACATCCTACGCGTAGGATGTCTAATGCAAGAAAATGAAGCCAGACTTTGACTTTGAGCATAGTAAGGTGTTATATAGCCTAAGGCAAGCCTCCTAGTCAATTTTGGTCCAATTTGGAGTTGATTAGACTGTTCAATATCAGCAACAGGCTGTCGGAACAGATTTCTGACTCATTGACCAGCTAATAGGTGTCCAAACCAAAAAGTAAAAGCAGTTGTAGGCTTAGCACAACAAGGGGAAACAACAGTGCAAAAATCTAGGCAAAACACAGCAAGAGACATCCTACGCGCAGGATGTCTATTAGGGCCTACTGCAAGGAAAATTTGACCTGGCATAGACAGTGAGATTCCATTTGGCTTAAGGGTTCCAGAACTTCTTTCAGAAGTGAGTTTGGACCTTGTTTGCCCATTTGACAAAGCAAAGACTGAATTCAGACTGTTTCGCGTAAATTGACCAACATCTGAGGGTAGTACTGTTTCAGATTAGCAAACCTAATCCAGACATCATCAGTATATAAAATACAGTAGTGGCTGAGATTAACTCTCCAGTTATACCAATCATTACTAAGATAACCTCTAGCAGATAAATGCTTTGATTCGATCCGAAATTAAAACGCTTATGTACAGGTATATTCAGCAACAAAGCAAGAAGTTGTGCAGAAACTGACCCTTTTCCAGGTGAGTGGTTGAATTTGTAATAAATTGCATTGATAAGTTTGAAGAATTTAAGATCAGGAAGATACATTGTTAGAGACCAGAAGGTGGCAGGTGACCAAGGTAGCTTAGTGTCCACCGAAGAGAGTGTAACTCAGGCAAGGCTAGATCCGCTAGCACTGATTATTGAAGAAGGTAGTGATACTGACACTTCGTCAGACAAATATTTCTTCATGATGGGTAGTCAATAGCCAGGAGGTTTCACATATGATGGACCTATGCGAGGAGGAAGCACCTCCCAAAATCCTTTGAGTGCTTCCAAGCTCACGGTGATCTTCTTGGAGGGAACAAACTCGAGAGGAGCCCTAGTCTATTCTGACTATCGAGGACGCAAGTGCATTTGTATCGAAGAGAGACCAGCTCAAAGATTGGAGATAATCCGAGTGTATGATGATGGAGATAGATTCCGAGACAAAAAGGGGAACCACTATTTAATAGTTAGTAACCCTGAAGATTACAACAGATACGGAGATAACGTGGCAAAAGGGAAAATGGTTTCAGAAACTCAAGAACCGCCACCAAACATTGATCGACCCGGAGATATTTTTATGTATGATAACAAAACAACCAGGGTTCCACCTTATAACGAGAACGTGGGAATCTACAAACATGAGAGGGAGGGTATAGTCTCTTACTTTCGCAGCAAATAACCATACGTAAACGAATTAAGCAAAGACAAGGTTCTTTACTTATTCTCTTATGAAACTGCTACGGGGAAGGGCATAGTTTTTGTTGATAGATACGGGCGAGAATACCAATGTATTCTCCTAGAGGAGGTAGAGAGAGCAACAGGTCTAGGAGCATCAACATATGCCCCTGAGGAAGTACCAAGAGCCACCTACACCCCAAGCAAGTCTACAAATCCTTTTTCAGATGAGTACGATGCAACCTCACATTCCACCCGACCGCAAGCATTCAACGGCCAAGACCAACCAGCAAACCAACCATCATTGCAGGCATGGCTTCGACAGAGTGCAACAATGGAATCAGACCGAAACCGAGATGGTTATCAAGCCGCACGAGGGCTCAGGGAGTTGCAAGAACCACCAGTCTATTCAAGGTATTAGGCAGAGAGTAAGCCAAAGACACAAGGGTCGACAGAGCCTGGAGGACCACCCATAGAACGAGTTTGAAGAGAAGAACCACCTCCAACGAGAACCGTTAGAAATTATGGTTTAGGAGCACCACTGGGAGAGGAACCAGCCTATTACAGAAGGCCCGAGGAGTTATATCGACTAGGACGGGGAGATCCCATGATGAGGTTTGTAGACCATCAAAGAATTAGACCTTCTCAAGTGCAAAAATGGGTAAACAAGAAATACACAGGAAGCAGAGACCCAAGAGATCATGTAGCAGCCTTTGTGCGTGTAATTAGAGCCGAAGAGGTGCTAGATTTTCCTACCCAATTTGCAGGGTTTGGACTAACCCTGGAGGATGATGCTGCCACATGGTTTGACTCTATGGAGCGTAGAGACTTTGAGTCGATGGAGGAAGTGTTTGACGAGTTTATCGAGGAATTCTCTCAAAGGGGAATAGCTCATAATACTGTCTCACAAATCCATAAATTCAAACAGAAAGATGGAGAATCTGTACGAAAGACAGCCCTAAGACTAAAAAGATATGTTAAGTTCTGTCCTGTTGAAGAACTGCCAACTCAGTCTAGACTTATGCTGATATTCATGCAAGGACAAAGGAATGCAGATCTCTAGAAAGACTTACATATGAAGAGGAGCACGACGTTGAATGAGTTGACCAAGGAGGTTCTGTACCTTGTGGAAAATTGTGCGGTCTACAAAGAAAGGGAGTTCAAGGACCTTGATGACGATTCGTCTTCACAGCAAAGTGGAAGCAAGTCTTCTAAGACAGCACCGAAAGGAGAAGTAGCGGTAAACCAGGAACAACTCGTAGATGAAGTGCTAAAAAAGATCAACTTGTACTCCAAATCCTAGGCTAAACGGCCCAAGTGGTGTGCCATTGAACAAAAATGGACAAACCATGGGACCGAGGAATGTTATTATAACAAGGGATATGTGAGAGAGAGACCTTACGCTCCCCAAGCTCCAGTGGCTTCCCCTCAAGTTCCACCGATTCCTAGATATCATGCAGGCAACTTACTAGGACCTATAGGTGTAGAAAGACCACAACCGGTGCTGGGGCAACAACCACCCCTACCAAGATTACGACCATTTGGTATTAGATACACACCAATAGTAAACTGAATCAGAGGATAAGGCTTTGGTGCTTATGCATGCATATTATGAAGATCCCAATGGATATGCAGCAAAACGTGTCTATTATCCACCAAAAGAACCCTTGACGCTAGAACCATGGAGCATGATAGGGAATACAGGACCACCAACTGCTACACAGGCAGCAGGAGAAGGAAGATATAGCCTAGATGAACTAACACTGATGTTCATAGCCAATGGAGGCATGGGCGGACAGAGACATGCTTACCAACAAAGAAGAGCTCAAGGAGCACCTCAACAACCCAAGGGACCCTGTTACAAGTGTGGAGGAGACCATTGGCTGAGAGACTGTCCTCATGATGAAATCATTAGAGTCAATGCGTATTGCCCAGAATGTGGAATTACTCATTTGATTCCCGATTGCCCTAAAAACCCGAGCAAAGGAGCAAAAACCACCTTGAACATGTTAGAACAGTACCTTCCAATGGAGGATCGGAAAATGAAACAATCATACCTATTCAGGCAGTAACACGGGCCCAAGCTCAAAGAAGGACGAAAGAACCCATAGTTAAAGAACCAAAAACCGATGCCCAAAGTTCAAAAATGAAAAATCAGAGAAGCACTTGGAAAGCTAGAAAGGCGCGTAGGAAATCCAGGAAGGAACGAGAGCAAACAGCCCTATCTGAGGAGTTGAAACATACCAAGGACAGATTGGAGCGGTTGGAGGATCTAGCTAGCTTAAGCTCACACACCATAGTAGCCATAACACCCAAGGAAATAGCAGAGCCCAAAAGTGCAGAATCAGTTGGATCAGACAAGAAAATGCCTAGAAAAATTTGGAGTAAAATACCCCACCTTGAAGCTACAAGAAGGGATCAGAGAGTTGGACAGGCCTCATCTAAACACTAGGCCGGTACCATTGAATAAGGTTGGAGAATATTGTGAGGGAGAAGACGGAAACACTACACTACCAGTAGAATTCCAAGGAGTAGTTTCCAAAGCTATTCTTGACAGTGGAGCGGGGGTTGCTATCGCCACCAAAGAAATCTGGAAAAAATGGGAAAAACCAGCTTTGAGGGCTACCAAAATGAAACTGCAATTGGCAGATGGTTCATGGAGAAGCCTCTAGGACTTTTAGAAAAAGTAAAGTATCGAGTATGAGCATACATTTGCAATAGTCAATTTTGACAAATCAATTTCGAGTGGACTGAGGAGTGTGAAAATTTATTCCAAAAGTTGAAGGAAAACCTTATATCATCACCTGTACTAAAGGCACCAGATTGGGAGAAGATATTCCATGTTCACATTGATGCTTCAGCATATGCCATTGGAAGTATTCTAGCTCAACCTGGAGACGGAACAATGGATTTTCTAGTTTGCTAGGCGAGCTGATAGTTAAACATTGCAAAAAAGAACTACACAACCACCGAGCGGGAAGGGTTAGGAATGATTTATGCTGTAAAGAAATTTCGGCATTATTTGCTTGCAAACAAATTTGTGTTCTTCACAGATCATCAAGCTCTTTTGTAACTAGTAAATAAACCTTGCAATATAGGGAGAATCGTACGGTGGTTTATTATATTGCTAGAATTTGACTTCACAGTGGTGGTCAAAAAGGGTAAAACCCATCTACGAGCGGATCATCTTTCAAGGATACACAACGGGGAAGCTCCTAAAGGAGTAGATGATGACATACCAGATGCTTATCTTTTCAACATTGAAACGGTACCCAAATGGTCTCAGGAAATTGTTAGCATTCTTCCTGTGGAAGTAGGTTTGATAATATGGAATGCAGATCCAAACAACAAACAATTTGACAAACAAAAAACTTCCAGTTGATAGCAGGACGGCTGTATCATCTTGGATCGGACCTAATCTTACGATTATGTATAAATCCGGAAGAATTCGAGTGCTACCTTGAAGAGGCACATGTCCAGGATTGTGCATTTCATTGTTCAATAGTGAAGACACACCAGAGACTGAATTAGTTAGGGGTTTATTGGCCAACTATGTATGCGGACACACATACTTATGTTACCAATTGTACTATATGTAGTGCCAAATGACCAGTGGATCGTTTCAGGTAAACATAGCATCTGCATGGAGTCAATATATCATTGACTTCTTAACCACCAAGATGTTCCCTGAGAACATAACAAGAGCACGGGAAAAAGATATAGAGCTGGAAGCTCGTGACTTTCAGTTAATTGGGAACCAACTCTATAAGCGGGGAAAGGACAATCAGCTTAGAATCTGTGCAAGTGAAAGAGAATACCTGTTGATTCTAAAACATGCACATAGCGGAATAAGTGGAGGCCATTTTTCGAGCGATAAGACGGAAAAAATTGTCTTAACCGCAGGAATTTGGTGGCCTACATTGCACATGGATGCTGAAGAGTTTGTAAAGCGTTGTGACGCATGTCAATGCACCAAGATGCCAATAAAAAAAGATGAGATGCCATTACGGCCAACGATGGGAGCAAGAGCATTTGCAAAATGGGGCATTGACTTTGTGGGATCTATATCACCCCCTGCATATCGCACCCATACCCAATATATTGAGGCGGTCAGGGGCGGGCAACAAGAGAGGCGACCTCTAAACACCCCTCAAGGCTCCCGTGCTGCTCAATTGGGGTTAGGGCAACCACAAGCACAACAAAACAACAAACCCACAGCCAAACCCAAACAAGATAGGGGCACCACCTAGTTATGGTATGCGAACTAGGACGCAAGAGAGATTTTGGTATAACCAAGAAGATGCACCACACAACACACACAAGCAACCTCACACCAAGACACACACAAAATGGACCAGAGAGAGCTAGAGCAAAGGGAAGAGAGAGAGAAAAGGATCTTGCGTAATACCTTATTTGTGACTTGCAAATGGAGATGGTTCGTTATGATGCTATCGTAGAACCTGTACAAAAAATCACTCTATGCTTAGTGATTGTTAAACATTGCCAACACACACACACACACACACTGTCTTAGGGTGTGGGAGACCTCTCACCACAATACCCTCTTACAATGGACACAAAATTGGCAATTAAAACACACTAAAACACTTTCCAAAGCAAGATCAAACGATAGAACTCAAAATACACAAGTCACCTTGAATTCACCAAACCGTATTTCACAAATGGAAGGACGAAGATTTGAACGTCGAATCACGCCTTTGATGCACCAAACTTCAATTTATTGATGATGAAGGAGCATATACAATAGTGGTTTTGAGATTTGTGGAACTCACGCTCTCTCACTTGCAATGTGTAGCTTGAAGGCTTCTCTCACACTAAGAGTGAAGCTCACAAGTGGTTGCTACACCTAAGTCTCTCCTCACGCATAGAGTGTTGGGGTGATATGTGAGATGTTGGAGGTTGTTTTACAAGAAGGAGAGGGGCCTATTTATAGGTTGGAGACCCCTCATAAAGATTATTGGAAATCCTAATTTACAAGCTAACAAATCAGGATTATGATTTTTTTGAATATCAAAACATTGCGGGCCTTCTTTGTCTGCTTGAGTCATGGGTGTGGGCTCAAAAGAGAGAATTATTGATGGTGAATAAGATGAAAGTAGAGTTTTAAGGAAAAGGAGAGAGAGAGGGAGAGAGAGAGAGTTACTTTGTACATGTTTTGAGGTGAGGTGTCTTTTATGGTTAGGTCAATGCTATTTTGTGTTAGTATGTTAGTGGTTAGTGTTAGTAATCACTAGAAAGTTAATGTTACATTTACAATGGGTAGAATGGGTGGATGGTTGGAGTAAGATGGTTGAATGAAGTGAGCAAATCTTGTGATGGTGAAGCTTGAAGAAGTTTTGGACTTACTTGTGTAGGTTCTCAAAATGACTATCGATCTTCTTCTTCGTCTTCTCTTCTTTACGCCACCGCCGCCAAGGTTGATCATCGTGATGAAAATGGTAATTCCGTTGATGAGATCTTTTGATTTTCAGAGGTTAAGCATGGTACACATGCTGAATTTATGTATATATATAAGGAGTAAGATGGAATTGTACTTTGGAGATAATAGAGAGAGGCATAGAGATGGTGTATGTACATGGAGAGATCATATGAGAGCTATGGGAGTAAGTGGGGAGGTTAATAGTGAAGAAGGTGAGATAAACCATTGAAGGTGCAGGTTTGAGTGAGGGATTGAGAGAAATGTGTGTGTGTGTGTGTGTGTGTGTGTAGAAGTGTGGAAAGAGGTGAGAGAAGACTATGGGCTACTTGTGAGAAAAGTGGGCAGACTAGGGTCCACTCAAAAAATCATATCTCACCGCTGGTAGCTCCAAAAATCATGAAAAACTTTGAGGTGTTTATTCAAAGCATGGGCTACATTTTCTTTTTTGACCACCGCTCCAAATTCGGAGTGGAGATAGGTGCCAAAATTCTCACCAAAAAGCCTGTTTTTATGCCTGCAAAAGTCTTTTAGTGGACCCCTCCTTTGTTGAATTTGTACAATGCATCCAAGAGTGAGCCCCTCCTTTGTCATATTATAATACAAAGCATCCAAGTTACCCTTGACCCATGCATGGAGGAGGATTATTGGTGAATAAATAAATATATACATGGTGGGACTAGTGTATGGACTATTCATGGACTTTAGCTCAATGAGCACATGATGTTAGAATAATGAGTAAAAATAATAATAAAAATATGGAGGAGTTATGGATATGGAAAGATATTGGAATCATATGATATGGTCCCTCCTTGAATTATTTTGGGTGAAAGAGGAAAAGGTATGCAAGTAAATAATATAATAAACGTAACCAATGAGTAGAAATCAATTTTTTGTTTTCACGAGGGTGAGGGTGAAAATGTGGGAGTGATTTGTATAAAGGAAAAATATGAGGTTAGAGTATGTACATATTGGCAAAAAATATAATTATGGTGTAAGAGGATGAAAGAAGGTGTACATAGGTTTAATAAAACGCACACCTAAGTAGAAATATTTAAATAAAATACCAAAATAATAATAAAAAATCCCTATATTTAGGCCATGTATACAATGAAATATTTACACACAAAGAGACCATAATATACTTTTATTTTTTTATTTTTTTTATTTTTTTGGCTCAACTAGCCCAGTGACTAGCTAGCTGAGGGTTTTTAAGAAGATATGGGAAAAGCCCCCTAACTCACACACGCCTATGTACAGTGAAATGGTAGGGATAGCAATAGCGTTTGGGTGAATTTGGTAGGGTGGAGTAACTTAGTATGGCAATTATGGAGAGCCGAAAAACGGCTATCATAAGCCCTCCCCCAGGATGATGGTATATTCATGTACCATCATAGAGCATCTTTTCCAAAGAGAGTGCTTCAGAGTCCTTGACGAGATCTTCATTGTTTGGCCCCTCAGAGTTTTGGCTGGAGTTACACTCATGCTTCATGTAACAATACTTACATGAGACAGCGGCTTTTGGACAGATCTTTGGTAGATCCTTTGGTAGAAAGCGACTCAAATAGGGCTTCAAGCGATACCCGTTTACCTTCCTGGAGTGCTCTTTACCATTCAAGTCCATAAGCTGATAGTAATTAGAATTGAAAGCCTTCTTGACTATGTATGGCCCTTGCCATCTAGTTTCAAACTTAGCATCAAAACGATTGTCTAGTCGATTGTCATACCTTAGCACAAGCTCTCCTTCCTTGATGCCTTTGTCCTTCAGTTTCTTGTCGTGCGTTTCTTTCGCTTGTGTGGCTTTCCTCTTGTAGCACTTATATGATGCTTCTCTTTTCCACTCAAGCTAACGTAAGAAGTCGATCCATCCATACCTCTTGATCATCTTGTGCTCCTTTGCCATGAAGTCGCATTGTTGGAATGTTGAGCTCGATAGGCTGCAAAGCCTCTTGACCATAGACCAAGTGAAATGGTGTGAACACCGTGGCTTCCCTATATGTGGTTTGATATGCCCACAAGGCACCATCCAAGAAGTCATCCCATAATTTTGTCTTGTTTTGCACCATCTTTCTAATGATTCCTGCAATGACACCATTAGCCTTCTCCACCAAACCATTTGACTGTGGGTAGTATGGTGTGCTATGACGATGTAGAATGTGAAGCTCTTCACAAACTTCTGTGAGAAAGCCCTTCCTAAACCCTGGACCATTATCAGAAACAATCTCCAAAGGTGTGCCAAATTTGCAACAAATATGATTGTACACAAACTTGCTAACTGTCCTCTCATTCACTCTTGCCACACTTTGAGCTTCCACCCACCTAGTCATATAGTCTATAGCCACTAGAATGTAGAGTTTACCATTTTTTGTCCTAGGCAGAGGACCCATAGCATCAATGCCCCACTTTTCAAAGGGTCCATTTGCAAGAACTATTTGCCTCGGGCCATGCACCAACCTTCTATTTCCATTTATCTGACAATTGTGACAGCTTTTACACCGATGTTGAACGTCCACATGCAAGCTTGGCCAAACATACCCCGCAAGCAAAATCTTCTTCACAGTTGATTCTTGGGCAAAATGACCACCACATGCCTCTTCATGCAAACCTTTTAGAAGGACTGGAATTTCCTCGATAGTTGGTACTCTTCTGCACACTTGATCCTTCCCTCTTTGATAGAGGGAGCCTTCTAGGAAGAGATAGAAACTTGCCTTTTTCATGAGTCTCCTCTTCTGAGCCTTCATGAAGTCTTGTGGAAACTCACCCTCCAAAATGTAGCCAATAATGGGAGCCAATGACTCCAATCCCTGGTATCTTGGTTGCTTGACAGCTGCTGCCACCATGATGACCTGCACTTCTCTCTCAACACATGTAACTGCTTGTTGTGCAAGTAAATTGGCATCTTCATTTTGTTTCCTCGGAATATGATATAGTTGCACTTCTTCAAACTGATTAAACATCTTACGAATGGCATGAAATTTTGTCCTTAAGCTTTCATTCTTGCATGCCCAAATGCCTAAAATCTGTTTAACAATGAGAAGTGCATCTCCCTTTACCATGAGACATTTTATCCCTTGGCCAATGCACATCTTCAAAACATAAAGTAGTGTGTCGTATTCTGCTTCATTGTTGCTAGTTGAACCTGGTAGATTGACCTTATCTTTCATGACCACCTCTCCACTTGGGTTGAGCAACACTAGCCCTCCCCCTGCTTTCCCTGTGGCTCGTCGAAAAGCTCCATCAAAGAACATTGTAAAAGCATTGGGAATACTTTTTGGTGGTGGCAATGGTAGGGTCTTTACTTGAGGCACCTTAATTTCCTTCTCATGTATCTTATAAGTGAGAATCCCTGCCAATTGTGCACGCACACTATCTTCTACCTTGAAAGAGTATTGGAACTCTTGCAACTCCATAATCCACTTTGAGATCCTAGTACTAAGATTCATTTGAGATGACACCCAAGGGAACAAATTTTCTGCAGTGAGAATTACAAAAGGTTTTGGTAGCAGGTAGGATCTAAACTTTCTCACCGCAAACATGAGAGAAAGCATCATGAGTTCTGCTTCTGTGTAATCTCTCTCCAAAGCATTCATGACCCTACTAGCAAAGTAGATGGGTCGCATCATTGTACTGTGGGGATCTTGTTGTAGTAACACAGCACCAATTGTTTCCCTTCCAACACTAGAGCTAACAAAGAATGTGTACTCCCAACAAGGAGGCATGAGTGTTGGTAGCTCTGACAAAATGACTTTAATGTTACAAAAATACTCTTCAAGCTCATCAGACCATGCAAATTCTACTTGTTGTGTCAACTTTTGCAAAGGATGAAGCAACTCCGAGGCTAAGTGAATGAAGCGTGACATATACTTCACCTTTTGAATGAATGAGATGACCTCCTTAAGACTCTTCGTCTTCGGTGATGGGAGCTCAATAAGAGCCTTTGCCTTTGAAGGATCCACCTCAATGCCTTTATAGGAAACCTTGTGACCGAGCAAGATCACTTCATCCTCACCTATGTGGCACTTGTCGGGGTTGAGTTGACCTTCCATGTCGTAGAGCTTCTTTAAAACTTCTTCTACCCTTTGTAGATGCAATGATTTTGAGCTATAAATGCAGAAATCATCAATGAACACCCTAATTGACTTTCCAAAGAATGCTTGAAACACCATGTTCATGAAACATTGGAATGTTGCAGGAGCATTTGTCAGACCAAATGGCATGACTCTAAAAGCATAACAACCCCAAGGAGTGATAAAGGTTGTTTTCAATTGATCTTCCAATGCGATACCTATTTGAAAGTAGCCTGAGTAGCCATCACACACAGTGTACTTCTCATGACCAGCTACCTCATTTAGTATCTCATGCTGAAATGGGAGGAGAAAGTGATCTCTTTTTGTTGCCTCATTGAGTGGACGGTAATCCACACACACCCTCCACTTTCCGTTTTTCTTAGGAGTGACAACAATGGGAGAGACCCACTCTGAATTCTCCACTGGATAAATGAAACCTGCTGCTAGAAGCTTTCTTACCTCCTTGAGTAAAGCCTGCTCCTTGATGACTCCTAGCCTTCGTAGCTTCTGAGCCTTAGGTGTGGCCTCTGGCTTCAACTCAATTTTGTGTTGAACAGCATCTACTCCACGCACATCAGTGTAGTCTTTAGCAAAAATCCTAGGAAATTTCCTTAGCACACATTTGAACTCCTCTCTTTCATCCTTTGTAAGTGTTGTAGATAGCATACCTTCTAGCCATCTTTCATCTTCCACTTTTTGGTTCTCTTGGGAACCTACCTCCTCCAAACCTTGACAAGAGATCTCCTGGTTGGTTGGCTTAAACCTTACCCCCATGACTTCGATGGAAGACTCCTCTTCAGTAATGCTGCCGCTACTTTCTTCTTCTGAAGTGTTATCGGTCCAACCTTCTTCCGTCTCATGTTGAGATGATTCTTCATGGAGCTCCTCTTGGCATTGCTCCTTCATGTCAAAGACAACCTTCTTATGATTGTCGTTCCTGCAAATTAGCTTTCCACTCTCCCAATCCTGCAAAGCTCGCATTTTCATTAGCCATGGTCTCCCTAGGATAAATGGGTAACCATTTCCTTTGGTAGACATGACATAGAAATCCACTGCCTTCTTAATGCCAAAGGCCTCCACAAAAACATTTTTACAAATGCCTACGCACCTAGCCTTGCTATTGTTTGCCGTCTTGACCTTAATTTCAGGTGTCTCATGGATGTGCATGCCTAGTTTTTGCATGAGTCCCTCTGTCATGATGCAAATTTGTGCACCCCCATCCACTAGACCTTTCCTAACCAATCTCCCTTTTATGTAACAATCTAGCATAGGTGTAATGTCCTCATTCATTTCAGCTTGTGCAATTTTTACAACATGCACACTCTCTTTTACCTTTCTCCTAGTGCTAACTGCCCTTGTTAAATCCCTCCTAACTTGTGGACATAATGCAAGAAATTGAGGCCATGAGATATCAGGACCCTTACCTCTCATGTCTTCCAACAGGCTGTATGGAGCCATTCCATGTCCAAGAGGAAAGTCTTGGAGGTTGATACGACGTCGAGTCCTCTTAGCTTCCTTGGTCTCCTTTGCCTTCTTTTCTCGTCCATGGTCACTTTGTGATGTAACTCCTTCTTTCTCCTTACCTTTCCCTCGGCCACGCTTAATGCCATTTGCTTCCATGTCAACCTCTCTTGAATTTGTCACCTCTACCACATGCACGTTTGGGTCTGGCAAAGGTGGAACTCCTTCCACTCCTTGTGGAGGTGGTCTTTCTCCATTTGGCCTTTGTATAAGCCGTGGTTGCTGACTAGTTCCTTCACCTGCATTCATCACTGGGTAATTCAAGTTAGGTCTCCCTGGCTCCCCACAGGGCCAAGGACAATTATACATCCCATGTCCAGACTCACCGCAATTCCAACATTGCAAGACTCTCCTAGGTCGTGGGTCTCGCTCTTCAGACTTCTTTGCTTGTCCCTTTGGACCTACGGCTTGTGCAAGGTGAATTGACAAGCTGCTTAAAGATTCATTTAACTTCTCAATCACTTCCGCCGTTACCTCAGGAAGCTCCTTAGATGTTGATGCTTGTGACTTACCTTTGGGTCTAAGACCTTCCATTGGAACCTCCCCCCTTAAGCACTTGAGTTTCCTATATTTCTCAGCAGCCCTAGTTTTAGCTGCATCAAAGGTAGCAGGTGCACCCGCCTCAACTTTTACCTTAAGGTCAGGAAAGAGTCCGGCTATGAACCTCTCCTTCTTTAGAAATTCTGCACCATCACCAGGGTTAGCAATATTTCGTATCCATAGAGCCCAAAGACGTAGGAACTCTTGCTTGTACAAGTAGTAGTCATCTAAGTCTTTTTGCTTATGAGAAACAATGTCTTGCCATAATTTCTGAGTGTTTTGGGGATCAAAGAAGTATTTCTTGAAACGATTCAAAACTTCCGTGTAATTCCCTTTAACTTCCTCAGGCAAAGAGTCAAACCAAGTGCTATCATCTTTCCTAAGGACCACCTCAAACATTTCTACACGTTCTTGATCAGTTACTATCCTCTTGATACGGCAAGACATCTTGAAATTCGCTAGAAATAATTTTGCATCCTCTCCGGGCTCTCCAAAGAAAAGAGGATATCCAAAAATTTGGCGTTGACTCTCCATTGAATTGATTTCAAAGTGACGCGTTTTTGTTTTTTCTTTCTTTAAAAGATTTACACAATAATATTTTCTAAATTGCAATCTATTCTACAACAAAATAAAAATATTCACATCAAATGACCTATGATAATCAATAAGAGGTAGAATGACAGGGTTTGGTGACGCGAGAATTTCTCCTACTCTTTGGGCACCAAACATGAATACCATACGTTGTTGAAAATGGATTTTTCTACTAATTGCAATGTTTACTCTAATGTGTGGAGTGAAATGAAAGGGAAAAACCTGTATTCCTGGGCCATTATCCATGGTCTATGCATGACCTAATTCTTAAAACAAAACAAAAATATAGACGTCCAAACTAAAGTCGTACCTAATGAGAGGCAAAATAAAAGGATTTACTGATGCGTTTATCTCTACCAACCTAAGAGGACCTAAAATTCTACGAATTACTCGCTGAAATTGCAACTTAGTACTAACAATTATGTGTATCTTTTGCCTTGCAATGGGAATGAAGGGATCATACAAATTCTTGTGATTCATGCAAGCTACTTGATTATGCTAAAGGTTGAGCCTTCACAAAACATACACAAGCCTGTCCTCAATGGGGGCACCAAAATTGAGGCGGTCCGGGGCGGGCAACAAGAGAGGCGACCTCTAAACACCCCTCAAGGCTCCCGTGCTGCTCAATTGGGGCTGGGGCAACCACAAGCACAACAAAACAACAAACCCACAGCCAAACCGAAACAAGATAGGGGCACCACCTAGTTATGGTATGCGAACTAGGACGCAAGAGAGATTTTGGTATAACCAAGAAGATGCACCACACAACACACACAAGCAACCTCACACCAAGACACACACAAAATGGACCAGAGAGAGCTAGATCAAAGGGAAGAGAGAGAGAAAAGGATCTTGCATAATACCTTATTTGTGACTTGCAAATGGAGATGGTTCGTTATGATGCTATCGTAGAACTTGTACAAAAAATCACTCTATGCTTAGTGATTGCTAAACATTGCCAACACACACACACACACACACACATAGTGTCTTAGGGTGTGGGAGACCTCTCACCACAATACCCTCTTACAATGGACACAAAATTGGCAATTAAAACACACTTCTAAAACACTTTCCAAAGCAAGATCAAACAATAGAACTCAAAATACACAAGTCACCTTGAATTCACCAAACCGTATTTCACAAATGGAAGGACGAAGATTTGAACGTCGAATCACGCCTTTGATGCACCAAACTTCAATTTATTGATGATGAAGGAGCATATACAATAGTGGTTTTGAGATTTGTGGAACTCAAGCTCTCTCACTTGCAATGTGTAGCTTGAAGGCTTCTCTCACACTAAGAGTGAAGCTCACAAGTGGTTGCTACACCTAAGTCTCTCCTCACGCATAGAGTGTTGGGGTGCTATGTGAGATGTTGGAGGTTGTTTTACAAGAAGGAGAGGGGCCTATTTATAGGTTGGAGACCCCTCATAAAGATTATTGGAAATCCTAATTTACAAGCTAACAAATCAGGATTATGATTTTTTTGAATATCAAAACATTGCGGGCCTTCTTTGTCTACTTGAGTCATGGGTGTGGGCTCAAAACAGAGCATTATTGATGGTGAATAAGGTGAAAGTAGAGTTTTAAGGAAAAGGAGAGAGAGAGGGAGAGAGAGAGAGAGTTACTTTGTACATGTCTTGAGGTGAGGTGTCTTTTATGGTTAGGTCAATGCTATTTTGTGTTAGTATGTTAGTGGTTAGTGTTAGTAATCACTAGAAAGTTAATGTTACATTTACAATGGGTAGAATGGGTGGATGGTTGGAGTAAGATGGTTGAATGAAGTGAGAAAATTCTTGTGATGGTGAAGCTTGAAGAAGTTTTGGACTTACTTGTGTAGGTTCTCAAAATGACTATCGATCTTCTTCTTCGTCTTCTCTTCTTTACGCCACCGCCGCCAAGGTTGATCATCGTGATGAAAATGGTAATTCCGTTGATGAGATCTTTTGATTTGCAGAGGTTAAGCATGGTACACATGCTGAATTTATGTATATATATAAGGAGTAAGATGGAATTGTACTTTGGAGATAATAGAGAGAGACATAGAGATGGTGTATGTACATGGAGAGCTCATATGAGAGCTATGGGAGTAAGTGGGGAGGTTAATGGTGAAGAAGGTGAGAGAAACCATTGAAGGTGCAGGTTTGAGTGAGGGATTGAGAGAAATGTGTGTGTGTGTGTGTGTGTGTAGAAGTGTGGAAAGAGGTGAGAGAAGACTATGGGCTACTTGTGAGAAAAGTGGGCAGACTAGGGTCCACTCAAAAAATCATATCTCACCGCTGGTAGCTCCAAAAATCATGAAAAACTTTGAGGTGATTATTCAAAGCGTGGGCTACATTTTCTTTTTTGACCACCGCTCCAAATTCGGAGTGGAGATAGGTGCCAAAATTCTCACCAAAAAGCCTGTTTTTATGCCTGCAAAAGTCTTTTAGTGGACTCCTCCTTTGTTGAATTTGTACAATGCATCCAAGAGTGAGCCCCTCCTTTGTCATATTATAATACAAAGCATCCAAGTTACCCTTGACCCATGCATGGAGGAGGATTATTGGTGAATAAAGAAATATATACATGGTGGGACTAGTGTATGGACTATTCATGGACTTTAGCTCAATGAGCACATGGTGTTAGAATAATGAGTAAAAATAATAATAAAAATATGGAGGAGTTATGGATATGGAAAGATATTGGAATCATATGATATGGTCCCTCCTTGAATTATTTTGGGTGAAAGAGGAAAAGGTATGCAAGTAAATAATATAATAAACGTAACCAATGAGTAGAAATCAATTTTTTGTTTTCACGAGGGTGAGGGTGAAAATGTGGGAGTGATTTGTATAAAGGAAAAATATGAGGTTAGAGTATGTACATATTGGCAAAAAATATAATTATGGTGTAAGAGGATGAAAGAAGGTGTACATAGGTTTAATAAAACACACACCTAAGTAGAAATATTTAAATAAAATACCAAAATAATAATAAAAAATCCCTATATTTAGGCCATATATACAATGAAATATTTACACACAAAGAGACCATAATATACTTTTATTTTTTTATTTTTTTTATTTTTTTGGCTCAACTAGCCCAGTGACTAGCTAGCTGAGGGTTTTTAAGAAGATATGGGAAAAGCCCCCTAACTCACACACGCCTATGTATAGTGAAATGGTAGGGATAGCAATGGCGTTTGGGTGAATTTGGTAGGGTGGAGTAACTTAGTATGGCAATTATGGAGAGCCGAAAAACGGCTATCAATATCATTGTGGCTACGGACTTTCTCACAAAATGGGTCGAAGGCAAAGCAACACAAAAAGCTGATGCATGCACCACGGCACATGAGAATGTTTTTGTACGTTACGGGTTACCAATAGAAATTGTCAGTGACCATGGAGCACATTTTCTCAATGAAGTCATTGAATAACTGCTAGAGCAATTCATGGTCATACATATGAAATCCACACCATACCATCCACAAGCCAATGGGCAAGCTGAGGCCACTAATAAAACACTATGTACGGTTCTCACTAAAATAGTGTCAGAATCAAGAACAAATTGCGATCAGCAGCTACACTCAACACTATGGGCATACAGGGTAGCTTACAAAACAGCAATCAAAACAACACCATACAACATGGTGTTTGGCCTAAATGCTATACTACCCATAGAGTTTTTAATTCCAACTCTACGAGTAGCAAAAAGCTTAGAATGGACAGGGCATGAGCTCTCTTCAAGAATTGATGATCTTGAAAAGCTAGATGAACTCCGCTTACGAGCTGTCGCTTCAATCTATGCTAAAAAGAGAAGACAAAAAGATTTTTTTGACAAACATGTGCGTACCAAAGAGTTTAAAACAGGCGATTACGTACTTGTTTATACCTTGAAGCAAAATGCCAAGAAACTTAAAAAGCGAGGGATGGGACCATTTGTGATTAGTGATCTATCACAAAGTGGAGTTATCAAGCTTGCTACATTAGCAGGTGAAGAAATTCCAAACTAGATTAGTGGATGTCGACTGAGGCGGTATCATCTACCCCTCACATAGGAGATGCTCCAACAAATTCATCAAGGAAAAGAAAGAACGAAGGAAAAACAGAGAGTACGAAAAGAAGCTCAAGCCGAAGCACAAGAACGCATTGCAAAAAGATGGCTTCTGCGACAACAACAACAAAGTGGAACACCATTGCGAATCAATGCCATTTGACTGATGAAGTTGGAGGAGGAAACAATGGAGCCAATAATTGCAGTCAAAGCGGGCAACAATCAAGTTGAATCAACAACATTGCTTGATTCGGGTGCTCAAGCAAATTTGATCTCTAACGGATTATACCAACAGCTCAAAGTCACAGGTCAACTTCATCCTACTCCTCAAGTGCTGGAAAGTAGCACATCACACTTGTTGAAAACATAGGGATGGACTATATTGCATGTACAGATACATCAATCTATTTACCCACACAAATTCTATGTGGTGACAGATGAAAGCACACAACACCCAATGATGCTGGGGCAACCTTGGCAAAAAGCATACAATGTGCAGATAGATTGGAAAGGAAAGGCGGTCAAAATTCAACATGCACATGAACAACATGTGATAGCTTTTGCTCAACAATAAAAGCATGATCAACTACAAGCCATGCAATCACTGGAAACAAAGCCAAAAGCACAAATTCCATTCACGAACAACATGATACACGAAACCACCAATCAGGTAAAAGCCAACCATGCTAATTATAGACATATGAAGTCACCGGCCGCAATGCAAAGATCTAGGTTACCAACACAAGGAAAACAAGTATGGATGCGAAAGGATAGAAATGCCATGGCAGATAGAGAACAATGCAACAACAAAATTCCAACAAAGGAGATGGCTCAACCACAAACCAAGGGAATAAAAGAGATATGGATCCCAAAGAAAATGCTTAGCCATAACCCAAATGCCACGCACATTTTGATACCAAAGCAAAAGCAAAAGGAACTCCCTTCAGTACAAGCAACAACGGAAAGCAGAAAACTGCATTTCAAAAAGGAAAACTGACATATGAGGATGCCAATGAAAGACAAACCAGTGGAAAACAAGAAAGTTCCAAACCATCTACAAAAATCGGCAGCAAAAAAATAGCGATGGAAAGCCAAGGCCATACGGCCCATAGCCATTACATCCCAGCCCATTCTATCCTTAGAAACAGCTACGACTCTATCATCAGTTTCGGCAAAGCAAATCCCGTTTGCAAAAAAGACAATTAAACAGAGAGCAGTAGAGTTACAGCTATTACTTGCAAAGAAAGCAGGAACCTTGACGGCGAATGCCAATAAGCAACTTGCTTATTCCCTTTTCTTGCACAACATTACTTTTTCCATGCATTAACAAAATATGCATAAAGTAGGGCCACATTAATCGGCCAGGCATTAGCACAACTTTTTCAACCTATGCACGACATATACTCCGAGGTGAAACCTTGTCGTCCGGGAGGACTCCGGCTAGGAGGGGGAGGAGGCATTTTAGAGGCACTCTCAAATGCGGAACCAATAATAGAAACAACAAAAAAGGGCATGATTTTTGACTATTTTAAGGGTTGTTGTTTGATTGTGAAATTGTTTGGAGTAACCCAAGTACATATGTCCTTATACAACATGAAGCTACAGGTTTGTGGGGCCAAACGCCAAATCAAGCCCCTAGGTGTGTGTATAGAAGTAGAAATAGCCATTTTTCAGGCAAAAAATTGGTAAAACGAAGAAATCCGGCCATAATAATTGCATGTGAGTGTATATAATGTGTTGCGGTGATGTTTGTGATTTATTATGATTTTTGGGGATTTTTTGGGTTTGATTTTCTATTATCCTTTTAATTTTGCTAATTTTCGGCAGAAAAACTTCAAAAATACAAAAAGCAAGTGAAAAACAGTTGTAATGAAAAACAAAAATATGGGGATGACGAGTGACTGTAGGAAAACCTATGGTACAATGGGGGTGCAATTATGAGACTGGAGAGGAAAGTGTGTTTTGGCCAGGTTTTGACCGAAATGCCAAATTTCTGGTAAATAGAGCAAATGGAGTCCAAATCAAGAAATTTTTGAGCCTAAACTGTATCTCGCAAGAAGATAGGAGCACATGTCAAATTTCATGTAAAGTGGTTCGGGGACCCCCATTATAAGAAATTTTCACCCCATTTTTAGCTCATTCTTACTATTGACTTTGTGGAGAGAGCTTCTGCCACCTAGAGCGGATCGACCCGACGAGCTCCAGATATGAGAGGTAGGCTCACCACCTTGAGCTTTTTGCGCATGATTGTAATTATGTCGCAAAAACTAGCGTAGGGGTCACACACAAAGCGGGCGGTAGAGACCTACAAGTAGAGACAGCGGCCTAACGTCTAACCTGAAAGCAACAAGACTTCATCGGCAGCTTACCCTAGTCTAGGAGACCAGTCCTCGATAGCCAAAGGCAGTAGGAAACCATCGAGAAAAACCCTAATTCCCAGAAACCCGCAAGAGGCCACCAAATAGGAAATCGGCGAAACGGCGACCAAATGCTACCAAAATTCATGGGTAGGAGCATCTCGACATTCTTGACAAGTCTATATGACCCGCATAACCAAAAAGTGACCCGAAGCGGCACTAAACTTCAGAAACGGCATCAGACACACAAAGCATCAAATTGCACTTACGGCGCAAGTCCATTTGCCACCAAAATTCACGAGCGGCTTTCCTAAACCATCAACAACCAAGTCCTATGGTGGTAGACCACCACAAATAATCAAAGGTATGTAAACGCAACCACGGGTGCTTCTAGAGCGACAAATTGCCAAATGGAGCTCTGGTGAAGCCAAAGTCATCAAAATCCATACGGCAAGGATCCCCAAGGGATCCGGAAGCTATGGAGACAACATCAAGAAATTTCATCGCCAAAAAGCACGCCAAAAGTCAAAAAATGGCTCGGAGGCTCTGAAGTCCACACAGGGAGTTATACTCTATCCATTTGACTTTTTTGTTGAAATTAGGCTCAAAAGGGACTTAGGGGGGCAAAGGGCAAGCACTGGGAGCACCAACATTGAAAAAATCATCAGGAGACATCCTACGCGTAGGATGTCTCAAGGGCAGTTTTTGGCACAAACATTTTTTATCATGCACATGTTCTGAATGACATTTACAAGCCATACACCAAGTTTCATCACAATTGGACCAAGTTTGACCTCATATGCATGGAAAAACGTAAAGTTACTGCATAGAGGCAATAATGGGCCAAAGACCAACCAAATCTTGTCCAAATCCCATGAAACTTGCACAACACATTCACCAACACATCAACAAACAATCTGTGTGGTCAGGTAGAAAAAATGATGAAATAGACATCCTACGCGTAAGATGTCTAACCGACCTTTTTGACATGCAATGGATGTTTTATCATTCCAGATCAAATCACCTCATCATCAGGAGCCCATATATCAAGTTTGAAGCCATTCTAATCACTTTTGACCCCCAACACCCTCAGGATACACTTTTTGAGCCCAAAAACACCTCACAGAGCCTTACAAGCATCAAATCCTGTCTAAATTCAAATCCAAGAACATGGCCATGTTCCATAGGCCAAGGACAACCCACAGAACAAGTTTCATGTCATTTTGATGAAAAAGACATCCTACGCGTAGGATGTCTCCAGCATAAATTTAGCCTTCTGTGCAAAGAATTGTCATGGGAGCCAATACCATGGTGCAATGAGCCCATATACCAAATTTTAACCCATTTGGACATCAATTGCTACCTATGATGGACATTCTACCCAAATTGTGACCTAAAGCCTGAATCCTGAATCAGCCCAAAAATCCACTTAATCCAAATCCAAGCATATAGCCATGTTCCATGAGCCTTACACTACCTACATGACAAGTATGAACCAATTCTGATGAAAAAGACATCCTACGCATAGGATGTCTGGATGGAAATGTTTTGCCAGATTTGCACTGTGAGCACATGCATAGCTTCACAAGTTCCTTTTAAGCTTTATTTTCAATTTTCAAGTCATTTGGATAAGTAAAACTCAGTTTCGCAGCTAATATGGAAAAAAAAACGCTAACTTCGGACTACTGAGTGCAACAGGATCTATGGCGACCTCGAAGTCACCGGCAAAGAGCAAAAGAATGACCATCAAAGATTATCTGGATGAAGTGGAACCCTTTGTCATTCCAGAAGGAACACTAAAGCCCACCAGCACCTCGATACAAGAGGATCTGTTAGAGTCGAATGACCTAAAGATCTACCAGGGAGTGTTCAAAGACAATGAAGGCAATGTCATAGAGCTACCAATGCTTCTGAGAGAACTCAACGAGTTTGTACGAAGCAAGATGGCCACCTACTTGGAGAAAATTGATCTCCACAACTACTTTGAAGCAATACCGGCAGGAGTGGACATCAAAAGAGTTTGGGAGTTTGTAACAAGCATCAAAGAGGATGGAATAGCCAAGGTAACAGATTTACAAGGCAGACCAGATACAGAGATAATAATCACTGAGCGGGTTGTAGCCCATGCACTAGACCTCTCCAATGAGGGAGACAATGTAAAAAAAAGAAGGGATGAAGTCAAGGTGTACAAAGAGAAAAAGGCAAATTACACCTTTGAAGACATTGCCAACCCAAAAGTGGCAATCATGAGACAGTTATACAACCAGTAATTCCACATGTGCATGAAGAGGCCACAAAAGTACCGAATGCCGCCAGGTGCAATTGCCACAACGTTTACTTGGGCAATGACAAAAGGCACCCCAAAGATAATCAACTATGCGGCATACATACATGACAGCTTAGTAAAGATGGGCAACAAAAAGACAACCTACATAGTGCCAGGAGAACTGATCACCAAGGTGGTATATGGGGCACTACACGCTAAAGGAAGGTGGCCTGACCCCCATCTCAGAATGATTGGCTGAGAGTAAAAGAAGACAAGGAAGATGAGCCTCAAAGGGCACCAAGGGTGGCTATGAGGTTGAAAAGACGGCTAGAGCCAGTTGAAGAGGAGCAACCCGAGCAGAAGAAAGGAAAGAAAGAGTTTGCTCAAGTGCCGGCCAAAGAGACAAGGTCACAAAAAGCGGCAAGACTAGAGACGCTGATGGAGAGTTTCCGAGCAGAGAGAGCCCTCAAGGGTGATTTAAACGAACTCTAGAAGCCATCTCTCGAGTCTATGTCCAGATCATCCAGAAGAGTGCAAAGGGTTCGCTTTGAAGATTATATCAAAAATTTCGAGATTCTTGATGCTGCAGCAGAAAACACCCCCCATGCCCCTTTCACAGAGGAGGATGTAGAGCAGATAAGGCATAAACTGCTAGATGAACAAGAAAGCCGAGAAAGAGAAAGAAAAACAAAAGAAGACAAGGACTTAAAGGGCAAACCTGCAACTTTACCAGCCAGTCCTAAACCCAACCCACCGCCCTCACCACCTCCTAGCAGCCCTCCACAGGAAGACAAGGAGGCTGAGGACAAACAAGAAGAAAGGCAAGCAGAGGAGCAAAAGCAAAGGTAGGAACCTGATCCAAAAGAAGAGGCCAAGCCTGAATCTCAGCAAAAAGGATTAGATGAGGCCTATTATGCATTTTTGGACCTGCTAGTTGCAGGTTATATGAAGGAAGAAGCCGTCACAATCGCATTCGACTTGGCGAGGACAGGGCCTAAAGAACAGATGCAAGGCATCAGGCTAGTTGAGCTAAAAGAAATTTCTACCGACACGGTAGACCTGCACCCGCCCTCCATTGACTGGGATGTGGTGATGACAAAGCTAGCCGGATTGTGGGCACAATCCATGGCTTCAGAGAAAGAACTGACAACTCTCAAAACCACTGAAGAACAGATAAAAATGGAAGTAGATTCTCTGCAGGCACAAAGCCAAAGGCAAAAGGAGAGAGAAGATGACCTGTAGGCCAGCTTGGCAAGGGCTTTGCAAAACTGCCAAGCAATGGAAGACGCAAATAAGGCAGCAACAAAGTGAATACAAGAGGTTGAAGAAGAGTGTCAGTAGCTCAGCAAGTCATTGCGAGATGCCGAAAAAGAACGAGATAATCTGACGCTACAGTTGGCAGAAGAAATGAAAGAAGTAGAGGCTCTGAGGAATGCCAAGGAGAGAGCAGAGATAGAACAAGAAGCAAGCCTGGATGAAGTCCTTGAGCTCAAGGACCAACTAAAAGTCAAAGATCAAACCATCCAGAGGCTGTGAGAATCACCTGCTACAGTCAGAGCTACGAGCTTGACTCAAATCATTTCCGAGAGTCAACTATATGAAGAGCAAATGCAGGAACTTTAGAAGGAGCCGACTCTCGAGAAAAAGCAGAGATTGATGATGGCTGAAGGTTCTATAGTAATGCAAACAAGAATGGAGGAGGGCCAAAAAGCCCTACAAGAAGAAGTGGAAAGCATAAAGATAAAGCTCGAGGAGGCGGAAAGAGTAAACGCTGAACTTAATGACCTCCTCGTGAATATGGGCGGAGAAGGTGAAGCGGAAAAGCAAACACTCAAATTGAGGAGTTAAAAGGCCAGCAAGGAGGAGAGGCAGAAAGCTCAGGGCCAGCAGCCAATGAGGGCATCGACCTCAAGAATGTGGCAGATCCTATGGGCACACCTATGCAAGAGGAAATCATAGCAGGATTCTCTCAAGAGCCACATGATCTAACACAAGAAGAGGAGGAGAAATTGTGTAAGGCAATAGAGGAAGAACTCAGAGAAACCACGAAGGAAGCCTTGGAGTGGGAGCAGAGGATCTTCAAATCTATGACCATTCAGAAGATCGATGCCAGCAATCTTAGGCGCGAGTGGCTTCAACCCTCTCTCCCATATCCATTGCTAAAATATGAGGCAACCACTACAATAAACAAGCGGATCAGAGAAGAGCCAGCCGTACCTCTCTACAATGCAGACACCTCAAAGCCAGAAGGATTTAAACTTATTGTGGATTCTCAGCCAAAGTGGAGGAAGGCTTGGCTTACAAAGTACCCACAATACCTAATACACTTGGTAGAGGCACCTATACATATCAGAGACAACCTCAGCTTCTGTCCTCTACCAAGGGTTAGGACGTGGAAGGCACAAGAAATTTTGCAAAGAAGCCAACCCACTTGGCTGAACTACCCAAAGATGCCGGGCGTGAAGGCAGGTGAGAGAATAAGTGTCCAATACGTGGTGAAAACCCTAACAGGCGCCATAAAGTTGTTCACTGGCTCACCTGACCTTACATGCATTATGATGAGGAAAATCTGCAGAACCATCTTAGCAGTGTTCGAGACCTTCAAGCCAGGCCAGGTGATCGACAACATATTCTTCTTCCAAGATACATACAGATGTACTTATGATCTGTCAGGTCAGCCTTCCAAGGAGGTGATACATGCACTGTATCAAAGAATCATGTTTCTACCATCCTATCACCTCCAGGCTTTTGAAGAAGCATTCTATACAGGGTTCTTCACCATGAATACAGACATCTTTGGCCCAACAATGCTGAACCTACATGCCAGGTACGAATCACTGCTAAAGATGCGAGAAACGATAAGATGAAGCAGCAGATCAAGGCCATGTCAGGGACGACATGAGCAAGGAGGGGGGAAGTGTTAGAAGCTGGACACACCCCACGATAGTAAATACGCGGAGAACTATTATTTTTTGTAATTATTCATTCATGGAGGAAAACCTGATTTTTCACCTTGTAATTATTGGGACTTACAGAAGCTTCCAGATTGTATCCCAGTTTTGATAGTTAGATTGAGTAGATGGTTGATTTTGGAACTTTAGGGTTTGAGAAATTGTAAGGTATATATACCACTTTTTCACCTTAATGAAAAAACCTTTTGTCATTTTTAAAACAAGTTTTGAAGTCTGTGAGTGAGCGTACTGTGTACGAGAGAGAGTGTGTGAGATTCATCTTGACGCTACGTGTGCTCCGGTGGTAGGAATCGAGTGCGGAGGAGTGCAGCGTGTTGCCCCCGACGAGAGCTATGCGCCGATATCTACATTGCACACGTACGATCCGGTTTTGCGAGCTCCTTCTACGAGCTTCATCCGGTGTTTGGGTGAGCATACGTTATCCGATTTTGCATTGCAGCATATCCACGCGTTCACATTGAGTAGAACTACACATTAGACACTTTAGATTTTGGAAACGAAGACTTGTAGATTTTGACCAGACATCCTACGTGTTTCTGCACCAGGTGTTTTGGGTCATGATTTTGGTTCATAGACCTTAGGGAGAGCGACCTATTGGTATTAGTTGGGTCTCCTTCAAGTTCTATGGTGTTTCGAGATTTTTTGATGGATGTTCGACTCTAGAAAGCGTCATAGGAAGTTCCCTCTTGTGCACTCTTGAAGGCTGTGACTTAGACAATTGGTAGAGACCTCTGTAGGAATTAGTTAGGAGTCGGTCGACTATAGGTTGACACCTTATGCTTGATTCCACGCGCCTGCGGGTCGAGCTTCATCCTTAGCTGACATTACATGTTAGGTGAGTTCTCGCTGTGCTGACGTCCGTCGCGGCATTTCTGTCCAACAGCTTGTATGCCTAGCTTGGTGACCAACTCTATAGATATAAAATTGTGAGTAGAACCAGGGTCAAAGAGAATAAAAGCATCATGCTCTCTTACCTTTCCCCATGTATGGCATAGAGGAGATCCTTTGTGGTGAATTTCCTCCTCTTGGATTTCGACCAAGGTAGCTCTAGGAGGTTCATGGTGGGTGTTCTTTTGGGAAAAAGCACGGTACGCATGCCCTTGCTCGCCGCACTTGAAACAACAGTTATCTTTGCAATAACGCTCAAGCTCTTCAGGAGAGAGTTTATTTTTGCCTTTATAAACTCCCTTCTCTTTAGCTTTGTTGGAGTTGCCCTTAGGAGACTTTTGGACATTATCCTTCCCCTTAGGCTCATTGGAACGCTTGTTTTTCGGTGGCTTAGAATTTATTTTAGTCCCCCGTTTGGAAATTGATTCGAGAGGCCACCATAGTATGGTGTATAACTGCCGATATGGTGCGTAGCCTTTGGGAGTTGACATACTCCACCATTTCTTCAATTAAGCCCGCAAAAAATTGTTGCTTTTTCTCTCCAAAATCCAACTTTTTGAAGACAGTGGCTATGAGTTGTAGGTCCCAAAACATTTCTACATATTTGTGGATGGATTCATAGAGAGAGAGAGCTTCAAACTTTGCCATTCGGTGAGTACTTTGTCTTTGGCATCGGTGGCCAAAAACTATTTCATAATGGAAGCTCTTAAAGCTTTCCATGTTTGTGGAGCTTCACCGTTGGCCCGTAGGCTAGACCACCATTGTCTCGCGGACTTTTGAAAGTGCATAGCTACATGGTATAGCTTAGACTCCGTGAAGCCCTCATCTCCAAACGCCACATTGAGTTGTTGGATAAAGGCCAAGACTTTGTCCGTAGCACCAAAGGTGCCATCGTAGGTAAACAAAGACATGCTCCTCCCTCCCTCTTTGAACTTCTTGAGCTTGGACAACTTCTTCCATGTAGCATAGGATTTCCAATGGCCTCTTCTTTTTGATGGTTCAAAGGTTGCACCATCACTTTCTTCAAAAGATGAAGAATTTGAGGAAGATGGAGAAGAGGGTGACCTCTTTCTTGCCTTTTTCTTGCCTTGACCTTCATTGTCTTCACCATCACTTTCATAAGAGGAAGAGGATGAAGAAGATGGAGGAGAGGGTGTCCTCTTTCTTGCCTTTTTCTTCTCTTTCTTTTTGTCATCCCTCTTTGAAGTATGGTGTGGAGAAGTATGCAATGGTCTTCTTCGTTTTGGAGGTGATGGAGAGTGTTTAGCCCGCCGTCTTCGTGGAGCCATCTCTGCCGAGATGGCAGGAGCCTCACTTCTTTCTCGTCCTTTGGTGGAGGCTCTTGAATTCTCCTTTGAGAAGGAGACGCGTCATCAAGGAGCAAATTTTTGAGCCCTTCATATGGATCCTCTTCTTCTTCCCGAATCAGAGAGAGGCCTCTTTTGGAAGTATTGCAAGGAGGCTTCCTAGGTGCTCTCTTGTCATGGTGGGGAGCTTTAAGAATCTTATGAGCACAAAGCTACCGTTGCACTTCACTTTGGAGGGATGGATTGCCCATGGCTTGCTGAAGCCTAGAAACAAGATAGTTAACAAGCATCGGGGCATCATTAGTAGCCTGCTCATTAGCAAAATAAATGTTATCAACATTAATTTCACTCTCTTTACTATTGTCAGCCATTCTAACAACTTTTAGGTGTGCTTTGACACTTCAAGACCTAGTTGCTACTCCTCTTTACCCCTTTAGAAAAAGCACTCAAGCTACTGTACCCGTGGCTCAAATACCATTAATTGCAAGGAATAGAAGAGAGGGTCGTTCAACACCAAAAAAAATCGACTCCTGTCAAGCTTCTAATAGCTCAATAGTGGTTAATCCATAGGCAAGCCCCACAGGACTCCACTATTAAGACCATAGATGTCGATGGTGATGCCCCGTTAACTGCATAAAGGCAGGCACACTGCAAGGCTAAAAAATCCCTATTCTACTTACTCACATGCAATTAATAATACCAATCATTTATAACTAGCTTGAGGACCTCCCTTCTTGAGTAAGAAAAAAGAAACCTTGTGCTCTGATACCAATGTAAAATTTAATGGTCTAGTAACTTGTGTGTAGCGGAAAATAGCATGAACATAGTGAGCATTTCATTAGAATAGATTCCTAATGAGAATAAAAAGAGTGCTTGGGTGGAGAGAGCAACAAAAAGTATAACACCTAGTTAGATATCATGAACAGTACTTCAAAAGAGAGAGAAATTAAGCAATTGAAGACCGGATTTGCATGGAGCCGGTCCCCCCTCCAAAAGGCTTTGTATTATGGTTTCTCCCATCAAGAGAGACATTTTACAATACAATTCTTTGTGTTCCTTAAATACTAGCTAGTGCAATGAAGATGGAGACTTCATGCACTAAGCAAAACACTTATCAAAAACAACATCAATTCCCTCACGGTCTGAGACCCAAGACCTCACACACCTTCGAAGATGGTGAGAGCTAGCGGGGTATGAGAGTAGATTGAGAGGAAGAAGGCATATTCTTACGAGAAATATGTACATCTCCTCACATAATCACTCATATTAGCATAGCTTAGCTTAGTAATTAGCATGGTAGAGGAGATGAGCATGCATTGAATCTTGGCTCTTGGTTGGATTTGCATCACAAAGCCAAGAGTTGTTTTTGTAGGCCTCCCTTCTCACAAGCTTGGAGTAGGTGGTAAGATTTCCATTAAAGCTTGAGACGGAGAGAGTGAGTCTTCTTGATTCACACATGAGATTGTGTGAGTGTGTTTGTGATAATGCCTTCCAAAAATCAGCGCCCCCTCTCTCTCTTGGTCGACGCTTCTTACTATTTGCTCATCCTGACACCTCATTGGACCTCCCAGGCGTAGTCAATGGAAATTAAGCAGCATAAGTGATAGTCTTCTAACATGTGTCCCCCATTCCCCTTTTGTGAGAGATTTAGGTAATTACTTAGTTCAATTAAACTCTCATTGTACCCCTTTACCTCCTGGCCAATAGGAATCATGCAAGCCATTGGACTGCTGAATGCTCATTCGACCCCTTGGGAGACTATCCAATAGTCTTCTAGAGAGCTTAATTCATATTGGTTCTTTTATTAAGTGTTTTTTAATTAATTAAACTAGATTTATTCTAGCCTAATTCTCATTGCTCCACCTCCAAGGCCATCCAATAGGAATTGAGTACACCTTGTGGGCATTTGGGCTAGGGAGCTGACATGTGTCCCTCATTCCCTTTGTGTAAAGGGAGCTTGTGTGGGTGTGTGTGAGTTTCTCTCTCATCTCCTACTTCTAGGGCTCGCCCCCTCCGATGTAGGGATGGTTAAAGACTTTTGGGACACACACAAATCATCCAATTTCCCTAGGCTTTTGACCTTTGGACACAACCTTTGAATTTTGGAACCAGAGCATTTTGGAAGTCCTAATGGGCTGAACCTTAGGGTGTTTTAAGCCCATTTTTGCACATAGCTCTTTTGCAGATGGCCCCCCCTTTGGATCCCTATTTTCCCTCCTTTGGATCCCTACTTTGGTCGGTGTGCTAACTTAACCAATATTCTAGCTTTTTCTCCCCTTGAACTTCCCCATATTACATGATCAGTTTAACATAAAAATCATTTAGGAGAACTAGATATTGATTTTTATGATAGTGACCCCCCGAAGCGCCACATGTGCCATGCTAATTTCTGCCCAGCTTGCCCTTGTCTTTGTGTATCTGTGAATTTGTGGTTTTGCCTTAGACTTCAAACTCTCGAGCCAGACAAAGCGTTGAGTCACATTCATAACAATTGTGGTTGTACCTCGTGGGTGCCAAGGCAGCTAATTGAGTACTGGTATTGTCATCCTTGTCCATCTTGCCTTTGCCACTGTCCTCTAACAAACTCCTCCATTTGCTTTTGACTTCACAATCTCAAGCCAGACAATTTTCCGGGTTCCTTGAGAATTGTGCCATTGCATAGGCTGCTAACTGGATGGTGGATCTGCTATCCATAGCCACTTGTTGGTTTTGGTTGATGTTGTTGCGGGTGCTCGAGCAAGGGGGGTCCATGTTGAAGTTGCAAAATTTGGTAAACTGGTACCTTATCGCACTCCAAAATTGGCCGCACCAATCAAACCTCAAAATCTCCAAACCTCTTTTCTACTCCTCTACAATTTCCAAGCCACTTCGCAAATTCTGATGTCCCTCTCTAGAATCCAAAACTTCAAACTGGTCGCCTCTCTCAAGCCACATGATTGGCACAAAGCTGCTCCCACGTACAATGCTCGTTGCACAATTCCGCCCGTCATTTGTAAGAACCCTAGGAGCTAGAGACCTGGATCCTCCACCCAACCGCCCATACTTATAGGCTCTTAGCCCTAGGATCCCCTGTCCACACTGCTAGTTGGCCCGTGGCCGGGGTCCGTGACCCCCCTTTAGGGTAGGGCGCTGCCCGTAGGACCCGTGTCCTGACATTACTCCCCCCTTTGGAAGAGTTTTCGTCCTCGAAAACCCAAGTGGTGGTATCTTCATAAGAACACTAATGTTTTCCACCGTGGCATCCCTCATGGATCCAACGGTTTGTTGAATCGGAACCCGGTTCATTGGGAGGTTCAATGAAATCAAGAATAACATCTTGATTTTCCACATTGTTGTCCATGTACAACCGTCTTTGTTAACCGACCCATAACCAACATAATGTGAAGACTCCATTTAAAACCCACTTGAGTATGTTAAACAAGTTATCCTAACTAAGAGGTTTCTAAATGCATACCCAGGTTTCAGACTTTCTGAAGGTACTTGAATGTGCAATATAACCTCAGCTCATCTTTCCATGAAAGTACTATGCTGACATATTCATCAGCAGTAACCAAGTCCTTGACTTGCTATGGTTTCTTGCCAGTAGCCAACCCCATCAAAACTGATGATTAAGGTTGATAACTTGAGAATAACAAGCAGAGACTAAAACTAGCCGTAACATGGCTTCAAACTCCAAACCAGAAAGGTAACCGATCAGTTGTTTTGCTTCTTGCTAATGTATGCACTTAGCATATCCTTTAGCATGGTTTACTAATGTATGCACTTTGCATATCCTTTAGCACTAAATAGAATGCTTGTATGCTGCCCATCCTACGCGGGATAATTGCATGCCGCTCCGAGTAAATTTGTGTTAAACACTAGGGCCCATAACACCTAGTTTGCATGCATTTAACACAAACATATCCAAACCACAATTCCATGACGAGACTTTCCATTGTACTTACGTGAAAATCTTGCAACAAAAGTTGGACCATAATAGAATGTGACAACCCGGTCACACCTAGGAACCAACCATGAGACCTTCTCATGAACTTAGCATACTTTGCTATATGTAGAAACAACCCTCCGTTAAGGTGGTTTCACAGCACTTGTAATCACAACCAGTCTGTACTTAGTACCCGACAATTTTTGGCCTCTGAAATTGTACCTGATACTATGTGCTTCGAATGGTCTAATGAATGGATGTGACCAACACCTAGGGACTTCGTCGCGACACATCATTAAGAATTGGGCACCAGTGTCAGTCCCAGAGACTCATATTCTCCACATGTGGAGTATGTCTCAAGTAAGGATGTCAGGAAAAGTGACATCCATCAAGTACGAGTTGTACTTGTGTATGGAGGTAATTGATAACACTCTGCGACAAGAGTGAGAGGTACCCTCATTATCATGCTCCACACTGGCTAAACCGAACTCCTTGAGTTCCTAGACCATGTTGTATCCCATGTGACAACATGTGCCAAATCGAACCCTACAAGTAGGTTCGTAACATCATAAGGCAGAAAGGTAGATTGAACACTTGGTCCAAAATACTTTGTGCCGACATGTCCTTGGCATGGCTTTGTAACATTCAAGTGTGCTTATACGTCTTGAAAAAAAACCAAGCAAAGCATACAAAAAATGGAATAACACCAAATCAATAGAGGCATACCTGGAGATTTGAACGTAATGTTCACTTACTCGTATGCAAACGGAGAGGAGCACATCTCCTACCTGAACAAACAAACAATATTGCACTGGGAACCGTGGGTGTTGCCTTCACAATCCAACCCCTTTGGTTAAAATCTACGTAGTCAAACCCCTTGGTAAGACCCTTTGTAGAAACTGCTCAAGTAGTAGTTAACGTCAACCAACATAGTTAACCGTGTAGGTTGATTGAAATCAACTTGAAAACTGTGTTCGTCTGCTACCGCGTGGTAGATTGCGGAATTATTTCCTTGAAAGTATAAATGGGAGAGATCAATTGTGATCCTCAATGTAGATGGAACTGTGATCCTTAATGCCTATGGGGTGATGTAGCACTCACCTGTCGGGTCTTACCCCAAAATAGTATGTCCATAGACACTCCGTAGTGCTATAGAGAGAGCAGGAGACCCACACAAGTGAACTACCGATCTCTTATGGACAGCCATGCTGTCACAAATGATGGCTGCGTCTATACTCCATGGTAGAGAGCAGCTGGTGTGAGTTTAAGATTTATCAAAAACTCAAATTGAGTGTCGCACTGAAAACATGTAGTGCAAAAATGACACCCTAAACATCCATAATGACAAGACTCTTGCTTGTGAATTAACGTCGATGTATACTTCCCTGGGTAGATCTGTTCAATCTTGAAAACAATCACACAAAGAATGCCAATAATTGGGTCTTACCCTTGGCCTGACAATGGCTCTTAGCCTGTGTGGCTCATAACCCTTATGCAAATTAGTTGAGAGTTAGAGCACCTTGGCTCAGGCTCCATTGAACCATTGAAGACTAATTTGAGTAGCATCTTAGCCATGTGCTAGCTGAAAGGTAGAGCACCTTGGCTCAGGCTGGACTCACGAGCAAAACACGTATCAAAAGCTTCTTAGAAGATTTTCATTTTTCCCTGAAATAGAAAGAGAGAGAATAAGAACATGCTGGGCTGAGGAACTTTCCTTAAGTTTTTAAAGTGTGTGCCCATACTGTGTGCTCTTACGCATCTTATGTCTGACTTGCAGCTTATCATACAAGCATTCCATAGTTTTTCGGTATGACTGTCTCATCAAGAGAGATAAAAGAAACACACAAAAATCACTCCGACCCACCTACCTTGTAGGGGTCATGATTGTATGAGTACGACTTAGCTTTGGCACTTTGCCTGTAAAATAAGTCCTAGATTGAGGTTCCTTTTAGTATTGTTGGGTGTTGATAGCAACCAACCATCAGGTTCAACAATCCATCACTTAGTCTGTCCGTGACAGAGTTGCGAGTGTGATAGCGGAAGCGTAATCTATGAAGTGGTGGACTCCATGCCACTTGCTTAGCATGCCTTGCATGCAAAAGCATAAGCCCTTGGCTAATATGACGGCCTCAAGCGTGAGAGCCGAAACCTAAAGTGCCTTGCACAATTTGCATTGGTAGTGGTACATCATAATGGGATATCACCACACCTAAAATGGGAGCAAACTGCTGGTCATACCAGTTCCCCAAACTTGTGTGCAAACGCCAGTGATTCCAGGTCAATGGGCACTAACGCGACACAAGGGAGAAGCCTTGCTTCGTGTAAAATTTCCAAAGCACTTTGCTTTTCACAATGAAAGTAATTGCCAAGGAAAGTGTAAACATGGAAAAAACAAGAAAAACTTAAACTTGGCTAACCTGGTTGTTGCTGTAACCAGTTGTCCCGAGATTTTGTAGGAGAAAACTTGCTCACAGATGGCTCATAGCCATATGTGGCTGTCGGATAGATGGCTCATAGCCATATCTGATGTCTCATAGATGGTTGATAGCCATATTTGCTGTGCGGGTGGGAGTTGTCGTGTACACAACTACGTCTTCTTATGTCAGATACATCCATCGTGTACAGAATGAAATATCCTGCAGACAGTTTGCCATATCCTTCCCAAGTTGTATGCTCATAGCATATGCCAAACGTGGGGAGTGTCAATGCAAGAAGCCTGATTTGAAGCCTTGCTTCATAGAAATATGTTTGTGCTGACAACCAACGGATGTGGCTGCAGATATCATAACAAAAAGAATCGACCTTGTCGAGAAATTTCACGTGAAATTAACCATTATTGTGTGGTAAGCATCCTCTGTCAGTTTGTAGAAACAATGACAAGGAGTCAGCCATGGCGAGCAACTTGCTGCCCTCAACAAATCTAGTAATAGGCCATGCCTGTCACCTTGAGATACTGAAAAATTGGTCCTTGGCTGTGCCTTTGAAGCAAAATGTAACCTATGAGGAGCGTGCTCTATCACGGTACTCAGGAGAATCCATGCTTCATATAACTATGTATGGCCTCATTGCCAACAAATGCTATCAGCGACGACACATGTCATAGCAAAGAGAGTTGACCTTGTCGATCATGCACAAACAATTGACCATGTCGAATTGTAATGTAATGGAAAAATAGTAGAACACGTGCAAATTATGAAGCTCGTACCTACTTGGCTCTATGAATGATAGCCGTGATCATCCATGCTAGTGCATACTAGAGTTATCAAACACATGCTCAATACTACTCTACTTCTTGCTGCCAAGGGCCTTGCCCAATGCACAACCAATTTGGAATCTTGTAAGAACTTCCATAGCGTTGCCGTAGAATCATTCAAGCCTTGCTTGATAAATTCTACCTATCTCTTGGGCGGCAACCATTGCACCAGTCGGAATTCACAAAACCAAACAAAGTGCAGATGATTGTAAAGAATGCAAAAAGTAATGCCGAAACATAAACAAAAATACCTGGAGCGTTAGCAGATGCACCTTGAAGCCTCGCCAAGATGCCAACCCACGACCTTGTCGTGCATGGTGTTGGATCTCTCCCGTGGGATCCATAAATTCTCGAGTATGGTGTCCAAATCTGTACCAGACTTGGTACTGCTTGAATCTGGGAGTCGGCCGGATTCCTTTCAAAAACAATCGGCGTCCGCCGCTAGTGATGCCTTGCATGTGATTTCCAATCCATGTCGAAGTTAAAAACCTTGCATCATGGCAAACTAAACGCCTTGCTTCCCGAGCACTACTCTTCATGCATGCCTTGGACTCCGCTCTCAATCCCGACATGGAGAGCTTTTGAGAGGTAGCTTGTAAATTTTCTGCACATGAGCTATCCAGAAAATTCAGAGCGAGCTTCTCCTTTTGCCGAGATCGTACCTTGAATCACATGTCCCTCCGGAGCCATGGCTCCTTTGCATGCCTGATTGGATGTGGGGCCTTGCCCCTACCAAGGGGATGGGTGCCCAAAAATAGGGGACCCACCCCTCTTGAGTATGAAAGAAAGCTTTAGAAGCCATGGCGTTAGCGCAGCAAACAGCGAGGAAGTAGATGATGCTTCCGCTAGCTTCTACCGGCCCTGAAGCGCTACGGCCATGAAACGTAAAACCTCCGCAACGTCAAGGCGCAGCGTTTTGGTGCCATAGTCGCCCAAAAACGTGCAGGTCTTTCCTCCTTCCCCCATCCCATAAGTGGGGCTTCCCGCCATCGGCTCGTCTCATCGGTTCTGCACAGAGCCTATTCCCGCGGCCATGGTGACCTTGCAAGCTTTTCTTCTCGCCGTCGGAGCTTGAGATCAGGGGAGAGAGAGAGAGAGAGAGAGAGAGAGAGAGAGAGAGAGAGAGAGAGAGAGAGAGAGAGAGAGAGAGAGAGAGAGAGAGAGAGAGAGAGAGAGAGAGAGAGAGAGAGAGAGAGAGAGAGAGAGAAGAGAGAGACACCATGCATCCCTCCTCCATAGCTCCTTGCTTTGCCCTTCTCTCCACCTTGCTCTGATACCAGTGTAAGAACCCTAGGAGCTAGAGACCTGGATCCTCCACCCAACCGCCCATACTTATAGGCTCTTAGCCCTAGGATCCCCTGTCCACACTGCTAGCTGGCCCGTGGCCGGGGTCCGTGACCCCCCTTTAGGGTAGGGCCCTGCCTGTAGGACCCGTAACCTGACATCATTGCCCTCAAACAAATGAATGATTTGCAATAAAAACTTTCCCTCTTTGTTTCCCAAGCCTCACGAAGTGTATCTGCTCCAATGTCCTTCTCTTGGGCTCTAGCTCACCAAAGCAAGTGGCCAAAATGCTAGCTGCAAAAAGGGGAAGGAGGGTTAGATGAGGTGTTGACACCTACAAGCGGAAGACATTGTCCAGGGTGCTGGCGCACTGAGAGCTACTTCTGTGAGCTTTATAGAATGCAGCCCGGTTGGGGGGGGGGGGGGGCAGCCACGTCGTCAACATGGGAAATAAAGTGCTTGCAGTCGACAGCGTTTCAAAATGCTTAGCAGGGAAAATGGGGATGAGATCACCACCAGGCTCTGACAACCAACGTTTCAAAATGTTGAAGTGCACTTAGGAAGGGGATCCAATGCGGATAAGGGATCAAAACATCCAAAATAAAAAAAAAAACACTATGGGATTCAAGGGATGCAATCAACTAAAGAGGTTAGACTACTTGTGGGCTTCTTCTCATCTTTGCTCCTCCATGCCAAGGGCTTCAATCATCGAGCTACACCAAGCTCTGATACCATTTTAAAGTTGAAAATGCGGAAGCGTAGAGAGAGAGAGAGAGAGAGAGAGAGAGAGAGAGAGAGAGAGAGAGAGAGAGAGAGAGAGAGAGAGAGAGAGAGAGAGAGAGAGAGAGAGAGATAGGGGGGGGGGGTCCTCCATAGCTACAACATCTCCTTATAGATCTACAATCTCTCTCTCCATAGCTATAACATCTCATTCTAGATGTACAACCTCTTTCTCCATATCTCCAACATCTCCTTCCAAATCTGCAACCTATTTCTCCATAGTTCCAACATCTCCTTACAAATTTACAACCTCTTTCTCCATGCAACATCTCCGTCCAAATATGCAACCTCTTTCTTCTAGATATGCAAACTCTTTCTCCATAGCTCCAAAATCTCCTTCCTAGATCAAGGTTCCCTAACCCACTTTCTCTCTCTTCCAAAGCTTGCATCTCTCTTTCAAGTTCCATAACCTCTTTCTTGATGTACAACATCATCAACTTTCCTCTTCTAGCTTCCTATCCCCTTTGAAATCTCTTTCCATAATTATTGCAACATATCCTTCCTTCCTTAATCTCTCTCTCTCTCTCTCTAGAACTATGCACTATGCAAGTAGTTCTAGTAGAGTGTACTTCCTCACAGCTACCAAAGGATTACAATGGAGTAGAGATCTACTATACATGGTGCCAATGCAATGGAATGAAAGGGATTTATGTAAGGTTTATCGAAGGTCACACATTTTCAATGTTGGCAAATGAACATGTGGTAAGTGCAAGTTTGTGCAAAGAATGAGTGGTTAGTGTATTTTCCCCATGAATGACTTATTGGAGATTTCTTTTTGGAAATTAGAAGGATTATTTATTAATCATCTCTTATTCTAGCAGATTCTATATATTCAGCAACATTGGAAACTGGTACTAGAACCTCCAAATAATTCATTTGTAAGATGCTAATAAATGGCTTGGAAGACTTGACTCCAATACATTTTAGCATTTTAGGCCACAAGTATGGATTGATCTACATTCAACAATGTTCAAATACTTGATCTTGGAAAAGGTAAAGTGTTGGTTGTTTATATTGCAATTGAATTTAGCTATGGATATAAGAGGCCTGCATTGTATTTAGCTTTTGATACAATATATCTTTGTGTTCATGTTTGATTTGCAAAAGGTGTATCGCAAAAGTTAAAAGCGTGGAATTTCATGCTTGCAATATTTGAATACTCAAGCCCTAGGGAGATATAATCAATCACTTAGTGCTTAGTTGCAGACCAAGAACCAACCAAAAAAAGATGGACATTCAAGTGTGGAACCAAACTTCAACAATCTTGAATCAGTTAAAGGTGTCTCCAAAAGTTACAACAACAAAAAAAGGAACCACAAATAAAAGGCAAGACGAAAGGACCAAAAAGGTGGAGCAATAGAATAAAAAGGGGGTATCCCTTCATCATAGTGGTGGGAGAGATCTAAGAGCCTATATCTATTTTCCATGTACAAAGCTCTTATGTAGACAAACCATATGCTAAGAGAGTGTGCTCAGGTACTTGATTAATGCAATGCAGTCTTTATTATTTATGGTGTCATCTCTATGTACAAAAATATTATGTAGACAAATCATATGCTAAGCCAGTGGGCTCATGTACTTGATTAATGCAATACAATCTTTACCATTAAAGGTGTCATCTCTTTTACTTGCACTGCTCTTTGTCATTGTTTCAAAAAACTTTATGTTGACATTCGAATAGTGGTTGAATGTGTGCACTTGTCTTAAAATACTAATTTTCTCCAATTTTCTAAGCCTCAAGTACCAGCCAAGATATGACCATGTCTCAATTAAGAAATTGGGTACATATACACCCCATGATCAAGATGATGAAGTAATCCTAATCCTCTACCTTGTAGTCCCTCTTAGCATGCTCTTTGACAAATCTCAACAGACAATATCAAAAATTATTGTCATATTTGTACATATGCTTTAGAAAATCAATCGGCAACCGTATGGTTTAGGTTCTTGGAAATGATTGCATATTCACACACATGTGCCTCCATGTACTACTTAAAAGACATTTATACACTAAAATTTGAATTTGAAATTATTTTCTAGTGGAGGAAATAAACAAAAAACTAGAGTTTTGCACTTGCACAGTAATACAATTCTTGCACAACATTTTCTAAGACTTGAGTACTTTTAATGTTGACACACTCACAACTCAAAAAAATCATGAACTACCAAAAGAATCACCTAAATTGAATTAAAAAGTGAAAGAACTTAAATTAAACTTTACAATCAACATATGCATAGAGATGGGATGTAAGAAATTTCATTTAGATAAGGCCATGTGGTTGAGTTTGCACAATGATACATCGCGGGAATGAGATGTCCTCACAAATAAAACCCTTCTCTTTTCTAGACCGTACAACTTTGCTCTTCACACAAAAAGGAATACTACTCAAGGAATGTAAATGAGGTACTTGCAAAGATGGCTAAGATGCTAGTCACATCATTGATACAAATATCGAGCACAATAGCAATGTGCATATTTAAATGTCCACAACCTCTTGAAAAAAAATATCGGAGTCGAGCACCTCCCATACTCTTATTGTTTGCTTCCATCTTCTACATGGAAACTTCATTGACAAGCCTTGCTTTGTAATATTGTATCTGCATACCAATTTTAACCAGTAATAGAGCACTCAATGTGACATAAGCATGGTTGTAAAAGAACATCTCTTGGAGGAAATCTCTCGAGGTGAACAATGTGCTTATAAAAATTTTCTAAGGTTTGCATGGATAGCTTCATAGGTGCTTGTGAAAGATTCCATTGGCTCACACTCTACAGAGTTAGATGGAAAAATATATGAAAGAAAAATGTACCAAATCATGCACACATTTGGAGTAACCCACGAGGATGAGTCAATCACAAACTGAGAATCTATATTCACATGTTGTACATTTCAAAACTCTTTCCATCTTGAGTTTGCTTGAAATCCATGATTTACCCTTCCAATGATGTGTTTGAGAAGACATATGTTTGCTTGAAACATTGTGTACACCTCTTGAACCTGACTGCATTTTTTCCCACATAAATCATTTGTGGTCATGATAGCAAGCCAAGAATCGCTATCAGCTTGCACATTGCTGCAAGTTATTGAGTCAATAAAACTCCCACATTGATGAGCACTTAAATAATTCATGAAAGGAATGTAGCAATACAACTTGAGAAAAAAATCAAGATTAGTTCAAATACACAGTTATTCTTAATGCGGCATAACAAAAAATTCTAAGATGTATTCAAAGAAAGATGCTAAGATATTCAAAGATAGACAATGGTAGTGCTACAAATCTCTACATACAGGATGGAAACAAAACCCAATATGGTGAGTGAGAAAAGCTACAAGAACATTGGAAATAGGAATGAAGATCACTGTTCTTACCAACACATATGTTGAAAGAATCTTGTGAAGCTGAGGTTGAGTGATCAATGGAGAAGGGAGGTGTTGATAAAGATACTCTAGAAGTAGCGAGTGCTACAGATCTATAGATTTCTGTAGAGGTGTAAAGGTGAGGTTGAGTGATCAATGCAGAAGGGAGGTTTCAAACCTCTGTAAGAGATATTTGGAGGGAAAAGTGGGCTTAAAGAAGGAGATACAAGTTTCATAGATGGAGGGGAGAAGGCTTCATTATGATCAATTAGACATCATACCCATATGATGTCTAAAGGGCAATTTTAGGGACCAAAGATGATATCAAAGATTACCAAGGTGTTAAGCACCACAAAACAAGCTTACAGACCAAATTTCATTGCATTTGGAGCACATAGACATCATACATGTATGATGTATCCTGGGAAAATTTTAAACAAAACTGACCGTTTGTCATTATAGGGTGCTTTGGCACATTGTTTTGAGCATCATCACCAAGCTTGAATCATTTTGGACATATATCTTGAGAGAAAAGAGTGATTTTGCACTTCATGGAAGGTGATAGGTAAAATTTGTGTTTGAGAGAAATTTTGATTTTTAAACTTTGATGTGATCATATATTCTTGTTTCTTATGATAAGAGAGACCTAAGGTAAAGATAGTTCCAAAGTCTGAGCACATAGATATTATACGCGTATGATGTCCCATGTCAAGATCTTAAAGTCCAACTGCACTTCTGACCACACAAGAGGTTTGGAAATGATGATTTAAGCTTCTTTGCAAAATTTCATCTCATTTAGATACATATCTTTGAATTTAAGAAGATTTTTGCAAATCCAACAAGGTAAAGGTGAAAAAGTAGTGATTTTGAGTAATTTTGACATCCAAATTTTTTTGTACGCACATAATGTTGCTGTATACATCAAGGAGCACCTTGGGTAGAAGCAAAAGTGAAATCCAAGCCAAAAGACATCATACACATTGTCATGCCATGCATTATTTGGATGAGCATAAAGCCAGTAAATCATGCCAACTAGATCGGGGGGTTCTCCGTTCAGTACCCCCCTATTTATAACGTACACTATCGACGAGGGTTCAAGGCTTGACGGTGCGCAGGGTAAATCTTACTATTTCTTTTGCCTGCGCAAAACTGGGAAAAGGAGTTTCAAACTCATGCCATGCCCATTGAAATCCCTCAAACCTCCGAAGTAACCAACCCATCATCGCCTCCACAATTATCTGAACACGTTCCCATCTCTACAAGAAGAGACACCAGCAAGGATGGCCATGTGTAGAAGGGGGAGATATAGAGAGGTGGCGGTTAGAGAGGTGAGGCATGAGAGAGAGCAAGAGAAAAAGAGAGAGAGATACATGAGACAAAAAAATAGACTTCAACTTCCTCATTCCATTCATTCACATGATTGATTGATTGATTCTCCATTTACAACAAGGCTCCACATTTATAACTTGCTCATGCCTCTTGGAACTTCCCTCAAGGTGACTCTTCATGGCTCCCATAGACCTTAGTGTAAAGCCTAGGGAGTGGTGCACTTTACGGTTCAACATGACCAAATTTTGTTTTGGAATGATATTTGGGATTCTAAGGTCAAAAGGAAATCCTTTGACTAGTCAAAGTCACTGTCTAGCCTCAACCTGTGCCTAGCCTCTTCATTCGCGTATGATGTTTCCTAACTCAAATTTTCTCCAAACTTTAATTCTAGACTCTCCTTGATGTACTCTAACCACTACAAGTCTTAGTTTGTGATTCTGACACTTTTAGTTAGGTCTGTCACTCCTTTTTTTGTTTGGTTTCTTACAACTTCCATGGGAGGTTAACTAAGTCAAAATTGTTTTGAATTGATTGAAATTTGGTCGCTAGGACTATTTGTGATGGCAAACACTTCTATAAGCTCATATGTATGGTTTGGACTCTAATTTGGTACTTGAGACATCATACGTGGATGATGTTTTCTGTAGAAAAATGAAGTGACTTTTATCCCAAAGACTTTTTATCACTCAAGCAACTCTCAGCAACTTTTAGAATTCAATTCCAACACTTTTTGTGCAAGTTATTGTCGATACAAGCATGAATCCCCAACTTTTGTCTCTTGGCCTTTACAAGTCCAAATGTGCTACAAATGCAATGAAAATTTGGCTAGGGACTTCTTTTATGCTTTAGGACACTAGGGTATACTAAGATGTCTGATGTGACCTAGATTTGGTCTAAAAGTCATCATACATTGCTAGCGTGCAAACAACAAGGAGAAACAGTGCCTCTATAGCCTTTCACAAGTCACATTGTCGGAAAGAAGAACTATTTCACCACCGCAAACACCTGGTGATAATCACTTGTAAAGATTTATGAAGAACCATTCTAGCATTAAGCACACTTGGAACTAGGAGAAATCAAGGACATAAAGACATAGCTCATCTCGAGTAGAAGTTCGTAGAGAGTCCATACACTAAAAACAGATAAGAGATGAGAGAGATATAGCCATTCAAAGTTTGGGGTGTACTCTCTTCTGCTCATAAATGAGCTCTCTGGAAAGTTCGCTGGTGTCCTAGCTATAAAAATGGGGCCTTTTCTTATCTTTTATCCCAGGAGATCCTTTCTCTCTCCTCAGTCGACATGTCTCCCTTTGAAGGCTCCACTTTAATTGGTCCATTTTTGGGCTCCATTTTAGTAGGAAATGGGAAGTCGGTGCCTTTTTGCCCAAGGGAAGGGGCGGGGCTTGTGTCTAGGGGAACAAGAAGATGGCCAGGCACTTGGGCAGGCAGTGTGAAGTCAAAAGGGTGCCACCTTCTCCCCCAAGAAGTTCATGAACCCCCATAGCCAAGCTCCCCTCAAGTGATACAACCCAAATGGGCTCCCAACTTGCCCTATATATCCCCCATTTCCTCCTTACCCCTTCCCATGTGGGATAATTACTAGTGCCACATGGCATCCTCCTCCCACACTTCTCCAACTTCTTCCTCTCCCCACAAAATATCAGCTTGACCTCCTTTCATGAACAACTTCCTAGGAGCATGGTGCAGTGCTCCGGCCACCAAATGTGATTCCATAAAGCATGACTCGGAGTAACGACATTTCTAATTTAAATCATCAAGTTTGCCTAGTTGCCTTTGTCGTATGAATTTGAAACCACTTTCTAAGTCAAAACCGCCCACTTCGGATGCACATAACTCATATGTACAAGTCTGCTTCACAAGCTATAAAGCATGGCTGAAAATAACTATTGAAAAACCATCTTTTGGGGACTCAAACAACCCAAAACTCCAGTAAACAAGCCCATAAAAACCAAACCTTTGTACATGAATTTTTACATGGTCACTCCCAATACTCGAAGCACTATGTACATATATATACGTGAGGCTAGTTAGCTCGGGGGGTGCACTATGTAATCATATTAATGTATAACGTGAGTTCAATATGAGGGGTTAAAAATGCAAAATTTTTTAGAAATTTAACAGAGATACATTAAAATAAGGGGTTTTTATATTCAAATTTGGAAAATTTTCCTAAAATAAGGAGTCATTTTATTCATTCATGCATGTTAAAAGAGGGAGGTTTTTTAATACCCCACAAATGTGTTTAAATAGGCTCAACCACTAGGGTAAACACTTTTGCTGCTTGCATTTCACATTAATTTAAAAATCAGTATAACTTTTCATGGTGAGGTGGTTATAGTGAGACACTGAGAATCTTCATTGCAAGCGGCATGTTGTAGCTTTTGACAAGATGTCGTGCAAGCCAATACCATTTGCTTCAACTTGTGACAAGCAGATACTGAACACGTGCAATGTAAGCACTGCATAAGGCCAGCCGGTTACAAGGAGGAAACTCATTGCAGTGTATCAATTGCACACAACAAGGCAATGTATGAGGCTAAAGAGGCTAACCGGTGTGAAGTTGCAGAGATAATGCATGTTGATGATGGCGGAGATCAAGCCCCACATTGCTACAACTTTGATTGACTAGCGTTGTTTCCAACGACCTGTGTTCAACCTGTTATGCTGAGAATTTTACCGAAATACTGCGCAAGACAAAAGCATTTCTTAAAGTCATAACAAGGAGAATTGCATTGGAGCATCCCGTAACTCATCGGCCAGGAGCACACCTTTTAAGGTCATGCTACATTACCTGCGTACCAAGAATCAAAGCTTTGTGAGTTCTTTTTGGGTGAAAATCAAATGGAGTGAATTCATACTCGGATACAAAGGTACAACATTTTTTTGCATTTGACAAAAATGTCATTAGTAGAGCACGAAAAAACTTAGGCTCGAGTAAAATTATGCTGCAAAGCCTGTTTTGACACAAGTTTTAGAAATTTGAATGAGCATATCGCATATTTGAAATACATAATTGATGTAAGATGATGGCATGGGGAAAAAATCCAAGCCACCTTGCATTTTTGTGGCGACAGCGACCACAAATGGACGCAATGTCGCAATAAGCCATCTTCGCAATGCGCTCATGGTATCACAAAGCCCGACATTGCTCATTGACTTTATTAGAGCAGTTTTACATTTTAGAGCATGACATTGCACAAAACAATTTGCATAAGCCCAAGGCAGGGGTAGCAGATTTTGTCAATGTAGTACAAAAAGCATATACATGGTTTTCAAGCATGGAGGGAACAGATACAATACATATCTGCATTTGAATCTCATCAAAGAGTTGCAAGAGAATACTCAAAATTTGCATGAGTTGCTTCATAAACGAAGGTTTTGTTTTTTTAAATGTTGAGAGCATGGCATACCATAGTTAATGAGGGAGTAGATGATTACTCACGTAATGATGACGACCATGATGAACATGGGAATGGTAGGAATATGATGAAAATTGGAGTCAAGAGAGAGGACCCTATGAGCCAAGAGAGCCAAGGAGAGTCCCCAAGTAGCTCCATACTCACATCTTGCACCATCAACCAAAGCATTATGGGTCAAATTCCATCAATTTTTGATAGAGAATTGCATGATTTTGAAGTCTTAAAAGATGATGATGACAACATAGATTTGTTTGTTGAACATCATGAGATGATTCAAGAAATTAATTTATGCAAATCTAAAGTAAATGAATGCTTTGATGAGCTTTTTGATGAAACATTGAAGAAAACTCATGATGACAACGATGAACTCTCACTCCTTGTTCCACGAAGAAAATAATGTGATCAATGCTTTTGCGAATTCTCTTACACTAGGAGAAGATTTTTGTGTTTCTCATGATGTTGAAATGACAACTAACCAAAATGAAGTTCTTCTTGCTGAAATATCCAAACATGAGAAACAAATTGTGATGTGTTTGAAGCAACCTATTTCACAAACTGATGCTATGCTAAATGATTGTTTGCTTGAGGCAATGTTGTGTGATGGGATATGTGTATTTATCCACACAATTGGTGCCTATATAAAGCATGATGGGGCGTGTACGCTTATCTATGCTAGGAAATGTGATGATGATGTGATTTTAAGAAAACTAATTCTTATTTTTGTGTATGATGATGCAAAGATCTTATGGCCTTTTCTCATTGTAAGCCTAGAAGGAGATCATGTTTGGTGTCTTGAAGTCCAAATTTCATCAAGGAATGGAGTTTCTCTTTTCACAAATAACATGGAGCTAATGTTTTTGGATTTCAATGTGCTTGTTGAAAGCATAGCTTTACAAATTGTAGCCAAAGCTGACAATATTTTTGAAGAAGTTTTTGTCAAAGAAAAGGATTTTTTGTTGAAGAATTTTGATCCTTGTTTGCAAAACAATGAAACTTATTTTGAAGTGGTTGGCCCAAGGATGGAATCTACTCAATGGACTGGAGATTTTCCCATTACTTTATGGTTCTACAAGTTTGTTTTGTATGAGATCTCATGGATGTTGATTTACTTGATGGGTTCCCAGCCCTGGCATGTTGCCAACAAATGGTGTACTTGTATTCACATTTTTGGTGAGAAGACACACTATTTCCGGTTTGGTGATTGTAATGCAATGAATAGTTTTAGGGAATGTATTTGTGCATCTTGGATTAAGTTCCAGGCACTGTGCTTTGCATTTTCCAAATGCTTGGGGGGAAAAAGGCAGTGTTTCATGGACTATTGTGGTGTATATGTGTACCTTGGAGTAGACTCCAGGCACTGCACTTTGCATCATGGTATTCTATGAGCACTGAGATTTTGGAACAAGGGATTTGTGGGTATCGAGTCAAAATTTTTGCTCTTTGAAAAAACTTTTTACCACCGGACTGTGCCAGGTGTTGAACCGTAAAGTGCACCACTCCCTAGGCTTTACACTAAGGTCTATGGGAGCCATGAAGAGTCACCTTGAGGGAAGTGCCAAGAGGCATGAGCAAGTTATAAATGTGGAGACTTTTTGTAAATAAGAATCAATCAATAAATCATGTGAATGAATGGAATGAGGAAGTTGAAGTCTATTTTTGTCTCATGTATCTCTCTCTCTCTCTCTCTTTCTCTCGCTCTCTCATGCGTCACCTCTCTAACCGCCACCTCTCTATATCTCCCCCTTCTACAGGTCACCTACAAGTGGACCAAAGCATGCATCTAGTGTTTACACACAAAAATTTCCAGAATTGACCTATAGGAAGATTGAATGTGATAGAAGATTGTCTTGGCCATAACTTGACAACCCAATATCAGATTCAAAACTTTTTTCTAATCGGAACGAAGCTCCATAGTAGCTCTACAACATTTAGTGAAACCCCTGAACTAAAATTCATGATTCATTATTGCTCATCATTTGAAAAAAGCGTAGTTTAAGGCCTCAAAATGAATCAGGAAGTTAGGGGTACCTAAAAGTGACAATTTGAGAGAATTGTGAGGAAATGATCACGGGTTTGGACATAGTTTTGACTCTTTCCTAATCAGTGCACTTGAACACATTGGAATAATCCTTCTTACATCAAGCTAAAGCTAGTAAGTGTAGAAATTGTGTCTCCTTTAGATTCAAATTCAGCTCACACATGCTTCGAGATCCCAACGATAGAGGAGCATCCACCCATAATGCATCTTCCAAATCGCAGTTGATAAAGACCAATTTTGTTGAGAGAGTTTGTATGATAGATCATGAGAGAGAAGTACTATATAGATGCATTAGAAGAGCTGACGGTTTGCAAGCTCTTATATGTCTATACATACGGAGTCAATTGTCAACGGAAATGTATAGTTGTTGACAAGTATGTATGAGAATATAGACCTGTAGCAAGCACAAATCCACAGACTTCATTAGAAATAGGTGGTCAATGAAGGACCACGAAAACCTCCATCAAACACAAGAATTCCTACGAGAATTTTGAAAAGGGAGCCACATGGATTCCCTCCTAGAGTAATGATGAGAGATGAAATGATCACAGAGATGGAAGACATGCCTTCTCAAGTGAATCTCCCTAACAAACCAATCTTCAATAGAACAACCAATCCCTTTGAACCAGACAAGGAGAATAGAAATGGCGATCTATCCACGAATGAACAACGTGGGACCAAATACACAATATTCATTGCAATCAGGGCTACATCAAGATGCCATACCAAGACTAGACATCAATAGAGGTGGTTATCTAGTGACTCTAGGACCAAGTGCACCACCACTATTCCCATTGTATCCATATTTGAGTAAAGGTCGAGGACCAATTGTTAGACTGACTACATTAGAGCTACCTTATGCAAAAAGAGTAAGAATTGCGAGAGTTTCGAGAAGACCCACCTATTGTGAGACACTCATAAGGATATGAACTAGAAGATGGAATCAAAGAAGACCCTATGCATAGTAGAAGGCCTGAAGCAAGAAAAGAATTGGTAGAGTCTATGGTTAAACTTGTAGACAATTAGAGGGGAAGACCGTCCCAAGTTTAGAAATGGGTATACAGGAAATACGTCAGAGGTAAAGATCCGAGAGATAACGTATAGCGGATTTCGGAAGAGTAACTAGAGCAGAGAAAGTTTTGGATTTTACAAACAATTTTCAAGATTCGGATTGACTCTAGAAGATGATGTGGCTACATGTTTTGACTCAGTGGAAAGGAAAGATTTTGAGACACTAGACCAACTGTTTGAAGATTTCATTGAAGAATTCTCGCAGAAAGGCATAGCTCACAATACTGTCTCACAAATCCACACACTCAAGCAGAAAGAGGGTGAATCAATACGCAAAGTGACATTACGGCTCAGGAGATATGTCAAGTTTTGTCTAAGAGAAAAACTACCTACGCATGCACGATTGATGTTGATCTTTGATCTTTATCTAGGGAATGAGACATGCGTGTCTTCAGAAGGATCTGCATTTGATAAGGAGGCTGACACTAAATGAATTGATCAAAAAATATCTTTATCTGGTGGATAACTATGAGGAATATAAAGAAAATGATTGTAAGATCCAAGAGGATGACACATCCTTTGAGCACAGTGGTTCACAGATGACTAAATCCATTGCAAAATTAGTGGCACCTATCGATCAAGAAAAGCTTATTGATGAAATGGTCAAGAGGTTAACTCCTCTTGTAAGGTCTAATCTAGGGGAGCCTAAGTGGTGCAAAATTAAGAGGAAATGGAAAAACCATACAAAGGATGAGTGCTACTATAGCATGGAATATGCTCGGGAGAGGTATGTAGAACAAGTTCTAGTAGCACCTACCCCACCTAGATATGTTACGAGGAATGCACCAGGTCCAGTAGGAGTTTAAAGGCCACAACATATTTTAGGACAAAAACCTCTGGTGCTAGGTTCTAGAATGCCTGTAGACATGAGATATACACCGATGATGGAAACATCTAATAAACAAGCCCTTTGAAGTGACAGAAGATGAGTGAAACACATGGAGTGGTGAGGTCGGTACAACCTCCACCTCCTACATTCCAACCTGAAGAAAGAAGGTATGAGATGGACAAAAGGACATTGCAATTCATTGTGAATAGTGGCTCAGCTAAGTCAGATTTCTATTTACAGTCAAGAGGAAATGCAAGAAGAAGCTCCTCAACCAGAGTTAGATTGTTACAAAAGTTGTGACAACCAATTGGTCAAACAATGTCCTTACACGGAGATCACTCAAGTAAATGCCTACTATCTTGACTGTGGCATCATTCACTTGATCCTTGACTATACAAAAAACCCAAACTGAGTCATAAAGATCACATCAAATGTCTCAGATATCATTCAGCAACCCAATACCTTGAAAAACAAAAACACCATACCAATTCATGTAGTTAGGCGAACGCAAGCTCAAAAGGAAGGTGATGAGAACCCATGGATAGGAAAAATGGAAACTAATGCAAGCCCAAAGACATGTGAACCAAATACAAATGCACCTAGTCAAAAAACCAAGAGCAAATGGAATAATTTGAAAGATAGAAAGGATAGGATGAAAGCACATAGGGAACGAGAGCATAAATTCCTAGCCGAGGAGCTTACCCAAGCTTAAGAGAAGATAAGACAACATGAGAAAAGGGTTGCACCTTCTCTTACACAGACGTCTCAACCTCCAAAAGAACCATCCATAGAAGAGAAACTAAGAAGTGCTAGTTCATGAGGATCGGTGCTGATCGAGAAGGTTAATGAGCCATTAAATGCCCTCGTTGAAAGCCTATGAAACACAACTCAACAAAAACCAAACCGAAGAACAGAGGTGGATGACATATCCCTATGCGGAATTAGAAAAGCAAATCCTTGAAATGTTCAAGAAAATGCTTCAAATAGCCCAAGATTTGCTAGAACCACCAGTTGGAAAACCTGAGGATGAGACTCTTGTCCCACCTACACGAGTAACCCCACCAAACCAGGAACAAAAAGAGCTAGATTCTAATCACGAGCACGTACCAAAGGTGAAGGACCCAACATTAGAACCAAGGATAGTGTTGAATACCATGGATAACTCTTCCGAGGGATTTCACCTAGCTATACTTGAGAGTTGTAAAGAAATTGATGGTCTTGAAAAATTGTGGAAACAAGTCAGAGAGGCCAATGAAGTGAGTGAGCTAATCAGACAAGTAAATCAAAGTGGTGACAGAAGAGGAGTGTTTCTTCCACCAATAGAGGAAATTGAGAATGAATCTCAAATGAATCTAGAATTGCAACCATATTCGGGAGAAAAAGGATCTGAACAATCTTTGGATAGTCAATCCCATTCGCTAAGAACACTACCATCCTATACAAGGGAGCACGAGGCCAAGTCACATGTTATTGTAGTCCCATCACAAAGATTGTCTTCCAACAAGGTCATCAATTTAAAAGGGTTAATAGATATTCTATCTACCCCGTCACCTATACAATAACGTTAGCCGATTTGCTCAGAATAAGACCAAACATGTGGCCTATTGTGGGAAAATGTCTAGAGAAATTTGCATAAAAACGGGGAAAATTAACAGTGAGGGCTACCAAGATGAAACTCTAGCTTGCAAGTGGACACATGGAAAAGCCCGTAGGACTGCTAAAAAAAGTAGTTATTACTTCTTGCATTAGGGAAAATTTGGACTCACAAGGGGGCCTTATATAAGGAGTTTGACTTCCTCTCTCATGTCCAAAATGGGCGTGCGGTATCTTTTTGTAAATCAACTCTAAACTTGGCGGAGATTTGGCACTTAGAATCTACTCTTCAAACTCTTTCTATTGATATATAGCACGCCATGAGATTCCTCATATTTTGAAAGATTCTATTTTTGATTCTCTAGATTTTAGACGGAGTTGTCACATCACAAGCGAATCAAAAATAGAACCTTTCAAAATATGAGGAATCTCATGGCGTGCTATATATCAATAGAAAGAGCTTGAAGAGAAGATTCTAATTGTCAAATCTCCGCCAAGTTTAGAGTTGATTTGAAAAAAAAATTACCGCATGCCCATTTTGAACATGAGAAAGGAAGTCAAACTCCTTATATGGTCCCTTTGTGAGTCCAATTTTTTCCTAATGTGGAATTAAATATGACTATACCTTTTCTATTGTTGCCTTTGGCAAGAAGAAAAAGTATGACATGATTCTAGGAAGACCATTCATGCGACAATTGAAAATGGTCTAGGAGTGGGGATACAACCATATCTACCTGAGACATATGGAAACCACGACAAGGATAAACTTGAAAGAGCATAGCTACAGGAATGTGACAAGAACACCGGTTGAGGAGTTTGATTTCACTATGATAGTAGGATCAAAACTTCCAACATGGCTGGATAAGCTTAAAGAACTGTGGATGTGTGGAGCTTCGCAATGCAAAAGCTTAAAGCGAGAATAATTTATCCTAGAAAGGTAGATTGAAGATAATGTTTATATTCCAAAACCATTTTCTGAAGAATCATTAGAGCCACTAGATTGGGAACACATCTTGGCTACTTTGGATGTGTGCACAGTGTTTGATGGTCTTACAATGAAGTTTTGTGACAAAGATGGATTTGATGTCGTTCCTTATTTTGCAGTGAGTATGATCCAAGAAAATAAATAGAACCAAGCATCACCGAGTTCTCGAGATGAAGAGAAAACAAAGGACTATCACGAATCAAAAGATGAAGAAGAAGACAAGTTCTATGACTTTGTAGAACACTTGGAGCTTCAAGATGATGCCAACAACGGGAATTTGGACAACTCAGAAGGTGACATGGACAACACTTTAAGTAATGCCATGGTATTATGATTTTCTAGATCAAAGACCCAAGAACCAATGTCACTGCTACAAGAATAAAGTGCATCAAAAGTGGATTCCTTGAAATCCCTAGTGGTGACGCAATCGTAACAAGCATCTTCATACGCTCCTATATAGGAAGAAAATACTCAGCCAAGAAGAAGACGGCCATGTCAACGGGCTAACAACGCTCTAATCAATTGGCTAGAAAATTCTTTCCCAAAACAACAATCCACGAGCAAACAGATAATAATTTTCCATAATCAACCAGTCCACCAAGAGAAAGTGCTAAAACTCAACCTTGCTGAGGATAATAGCGATAGTGATGATTGTTATGACATCACTGTCGCTAGTAGCATTTGTAACAACCATGGAAGGCCAAAACCAAAGAACAACAAGTCAAAGACAAAAAGTTTGACAAATCTAGATACCAAAGATCCAATTTGGTCAAAAGCAAGTATGTATAAAGAGGATAAATACCTTTGACAAAAAATCACAAGATCCAACCAAAATGAGAACGATCAAAGTATGCAAGAACGGCTAAGAAAATCACAAAGTCACAAGCTTCCGCAATTCAGATTTGGGTTCTAGAGAAGTTGATTCAAGCATAAAGAGGTCAAGAGTTTACTCAGATTTTGAAACGGTTAAAGTATCAAATCCCAAAGGCGGAATCCCATCCCCAACCAAATGGACAAGGGCTGAAGAAAAGACCGCTACTGACTCACACAAAGACAAGTTGGATCCCAAAGAAGTCTCTTCAAACACAAACAAAATAGGGACAAGTATGGGTTCCAAATGAGAATCATCAACGAAACATCCACATTAGGGAAAATTTGGTCTCACAAAGGGGCCTTATAAGGAGTTTGACTTCCTCTCTCATATCCAAAATGGACGTGTGGTAAAATTTTGGCAAGTCAAATCTAAACTTGGCGGAGATTTGACAGTTAGAATCTACTCTTCAAGCTCTTTCTATTGATATATAGCACTCCATGAGATTCCTCATATTTTGAAAGATTCTATTTTTGATTCTCTTGTGATGTGGGTCCTTAAGGAAACGAATAAAACTACTATCACCACACCGCCGCTTGAATTCTTTCAACTCCTCGAAGAAAGAAAGTCGCTCACTTCACCACTGCATGCTGCACAAGGCTTAGGGATCAGGAGATAAAGTGAATGCACAGAAAGAGCTTGGAAGAAAAATAACCAGAGGCGACCAAAGAGGAAGTCCAAATCTCTCTACACCTTCAATCAAGAAAATGGCAGAAGAGCGTCAAAGGCCATCGCATTGCTTAGATAGGAAGCCTCACCAAAAAATTCCAGTAAGAAAATTTCTTATACCCACATCTTGCGCAACATAAATTTTGTCTATGCATTGACTGTGTATGATGATAGGACTACATTATAAGGCCTGCATTGACACAATTTTTAATTGCCCAAGCACAACACATCCCTTGGCAATACCTTGTCATCCTGGAGGACTCCATATAGGATAGGGGAAGGCATTCTAAATGCGGACCTAACATTTTGAATATTAGAGGGCAATGTTTTGTGAGCTGCATTGAATTTTTTGCGTTTGATTGTGATAATTTTTTGACAAAATTCAGAGTATATGCCCTCATAATAGCATTACAGGAGGAGTACAGGTACAAAAGCCATATATGAGCCCCTAGGGACATGTGCACAATGTACATAGCGTTTAGAATTCTATTCAAATAAATTTTCTTTTTGTTGAGTTGATTTTTGATTTTATTTAGCTATTTCAGAGATTTTCTTGAGAAAAATAGGATTTTTTTCCCATAATCTAGATAAAGAAAAGATTGAAGAGATGCCTGAGTAGTACAAAGAGAAGAAGGTACAACAAAATGACAGAACTTCACGAGGTATGTCTCAAAATCTATATGCACAAGGCTATGTCAGAGGTAAGAAAAATGTTGATTAGTCTTCAACAACAATATGAGGCCAAAAATGACTGAGAATGGTCATAAAACTCCAAGATATCCTACAAGGACAAAGAAAGTTGGCGATGCGACTAAATGAAAGCACCCATCAAGTGTCAAGCTCCCTATCAAACACTTCTTCATGCAACTACAAGGACGTATATAGGAAGTGGATCTTTATACTGTAGGTCATCTATTGTATATGTGACTTAATGGAGCTTAACAAACGAAAGGGACTAACAGTATTGACAAAAAAAAGGGGGTAGAAATGATAATTCAATCATCTATCACGATAGATGTCTGCAAAAGCAACCAAGGGTTAAGAAAAATTCTAGTCATCAGTATTGGTTCTACATGTTTAGAGGATGCTCAAGGTATAATTCATTTCAAGTTGGGCAGCCAGAAGGTGCCGGAGATACCCATCAGTCGTTTTCACGACTGAAGTCCAAAAAATTAGCTTAGAAAGACAAATACAAGTCCAAATCAAGCCAAACTTTGTTACTAGGCTATGAATAGAGAATACAAGCTAAGGGTGAAGAAAATTTGAAAAAGGATAGAAGCCTAACCCCTAGCCAGAGATGCAATTTTTCAAATATGAATCCATAATAGCCATCTATATACCGTGTACATCATGTGTATGAGTTTTGGGGACAAATGGACAATGATAGCTCAGAGATGGTCATCTATCATAAATGATGTTGAATAAGCCCTTTTTGAAGCAAGTTACTAACTTGGGAAAATAACTCAGGTTTTTCAGGCTTTAATTTAGTCATGTATCAACTAGAAGCAACATAATAATTTACATAGCACACAAAAGCTAATAGTGGAAAATGCGACTTTGATCACCTTGATGCAAGAACAAAGAAGTCCCCAATGAGGATGAGCAGACACAAAAGGTACACAATTGAACACACAGAGCCTTATTTCATTCTTGAAGCATTGGACATCGAAAGAGATTCTAGTAAGGAATTTATAGAGGCATCCAAAAGACAATGTACAAGTAGTGGAGCAGAAGAGAACAAAGACAACACCGACATTGACAATAAGGTCATGTCAAGGACGACATGAAATTAGAGGGGGCAACAATACATCATAACTCAATTTTTGTACCAAAGTCGTATTTTTGGGAGTTATCAAATGATGTGAATTATGGTTAAATACATCAATTGTAATCAGTATCTATTTTAGTTGTAGAAGTCGAGGTGCAATGGCACTTCCAAATTGTAAATACCAAGCCATTTGACCCATTGAACTCTATTTATGGTTTAACCTATGGTAGCCTTAGTATATAAGGCACCTAGGTCATTTTGTAAGAAGAACTTTGTCTTAATCAAAGTTTTGAGCCGCCGTCAACTATGTGTGAGAGAGAAAGAGAGAGAGCATGAGCTTCATTTGGACGCTACTCCTTGCTCGCTCATCGCATTGGAGATCCGAATGCACGATTGCGATAGGCTCAGAGAGAGCTACGCAACAATGCCAAGCATTCCACGTAAAACGGAGCGCGCACAATAACATATTTACGAGCTATTTGTGGTCTTAAGTGTATCAAACGGTGTCTGTTTTCTGTGTGTAAGTAGTCGTTAGAATCGTGGTGACATAAGCTACACAAAAGTACTCATAGATTTTAGTCTTGGACACTTTTGAAATTTTGATATGTCTTCATACTCATTTTTCGCATATGGTATTAGAGGATTTTGAGTGTAGAGGATTTGGGGCAGGTGTTTTATAGTGAGGGGATGGTGTTTCTTAAGTTTCGTACAATTCAGATATGATTTGGTGAGTTTCCTTTCATTTGTGTGTATGTGGGTTGGGTGGTGTAGTTGAGAGCATTGGGATTCTTGATTTTGGTTTAGTTGGCCTTCCAGAGTGTTGTATGCGTGGGATGGTCTCAGCCTGACAAGCTATATACATTACCTTTGTGCACCTATTGTGTCATCTGTGTCCTCAATTGACATTATGTTGATCTAGGTAGTATTGCATGCACTTTACAGGTGGTGTGATTTGCTCCTACAACAAGATTCAAGTAGAAATATTATGGATGACAAACCTAGATACAAGTGTATGATTGAAATTCGGTAGCAACTGAAGGAGATTCTTGTATAGATGCAAAATGCTAGAGGTGTTCTAGATTTGAGGGTCAAGGACTTGTTAGCGCAAAGAAGCTAGCAGTAGAGGGCCCAAGACTAGAATGACTATAAGATATCAGGAAACACATATGAAGAGTATGTTCCACTTGGTCAGAGCTGCAAGAAAAATGATGCAGCATGAGAATCAAAGGGTGTTGAATTTTTTGGAATTTGATACTGACTCTCTAGAATTCCTCTATGCTTCTTTTCAACCCTTTATCCACCTCACAGTAAGCTAGCAAACTAGCAGAGATACCTTTAGATAGCTCACGAGCTCAAAAATTGGTATGAAAAATTAACTATGGAATGGCTGGCATGGGATAAAGCACTACAAGATGCACTACAAAAGACTGTGGTCACTAAGCTACTCGATGATCACCACATATTTTAGTTGTCAATGTGCCATTGTAAAATTCAAATTAAGCGGCTCATTTAAATCACAAACCAGCTGTTGCAGCTAAAAATTGAGGCCTGTAAAATTCTAGAGAAGGTAGTGTCTAGTAAGGCAAGCTTTGAATCTTAATCGAGAGAAATGGTTGAGATCTTGTATGAATCTTGCATCAAGTGCAACGAGCCATTGCCTCAAGGATGGATGCATACTACTTCCTATTGTCACAAACTAGCCAGGACTAGCCTAAGAAGAGGCAAACACACCGTGTATAATGCTAACACCACGACTTAGGATGCTATGATGCCCTATGAAGTGGAAATGAAGACTACTAGGAAGGACAAACTGGAGCAAGAGGCACTGTTCAAACTGATTTAGAAGGAGATTATTGGAGCCAATACCTCAAATGCATTAGAGACACCATCTAAATAGGAGAGCTAGCTACCCAAATTCAAAAGAAACAACAAGAAACTTGGAATTGTTATTGGGCAATTGGAAAACAGTTTGGGAATCGTTATCTAAAATTTTTGGTATATACCAAAATTCAAGAAAGGAGAGGTGGAATGTAGAAGGAGGAAACTACCTCTAGCAGGACTGGCAAACATATGAAGCTTCAAGAAGTAGTAACTAGTGAGTTACCACAGTAACTGATAGTGCACAGTCAGCTAGCCACTAGTCCAACAGCCTATAAATAGGACACATAACTCATTTTGTAGGAATTCTGACTCCCTAGAATCCTTAGCGCCTAGATTTTAAGTTACTTGTGCTCTTTGCCATTTGTAATCTGATTATGACTAATGAAATCCCAGTTCTAGTCTCTTGTTTTTTAGCTCTAGTGTTTTGTCTTTTCAATTCCAGTTATGTCTTCTAGTAGTCTGAAGCTTCCTTTGAATATTCTCAATCTGACATCTCTAGCTCTAAGTACCAACATGGAATAGCTATTTGAACACATCCAACTCATTCTAGCTTGACTATATTTTCTAGTTGGAACTTAGCAGTGAAAGCCTTGTTGTGTGCAAAAAAATGAGCCAAATCAAAGTAATCATCATACGCTCAATCCAATCTTCAAGAACTTTGCCTACATCTTTGCCTTCCCCGTTAAAGTTCTTAGGTTGAGATTTGTGGAGCATAGCATCGGTCTCTATCAATGATCGTTTGTTCAGGTGCAATTGACACATTGGCATTTGAAACCACCACATTTCCTCTAGGAGGAATGATAACTTACTGCTTTATATCAACCAAGATCATCCTTAGTATGATATATCCCACTTTGCTTGAAGTCCTTCTTAACAAAATAAACTTAGACAATTGGGAATAAGACAAGAGAGTAGAAGAAAGAATACATTGGTCTCAGGGCAAGTTCATGAGCATTTATATGCAACAATTGGTTAGTGACAATGATTTATTTCCATAGCTTGGATTGCACCCACTCAATACTCCCCACATGTGAAGGTTTATACCCTGGCAGTCTGAATTCAGGGTTTTCCATGGTGTAATGGTATTGTGTGCAGAATGTATTTGGTACAATACTATTCATCAATAGTAGCCTCGTTTTCTCCACTCCATCACACGTGGCCATGATAAGCCAGTTTAATTTCGAAAGATGCTCTTCCACCATAAGGTGAGAGAGTATATCCACCCATATTGCTTAAGGTAGAGTGTTAGTCATCTACACACACCCACCCATCGCTCAAGCTAGTTAGAACTGATAAAACATAAGTTAGAGCTTAAAGATTATGATTTTAGAACAATTAAATCATATCAAATCCTTTTTTTTCAAATTATAAACGATAAAGTGTTACATGCTACTTCAAGAAGGGTGCATAATGTGAAAACGTTCAATGAACCCATTATTGGTCCCTACAATCGAGGTTCTATCCTTGTATTTAGTTACATCTTGAATTTCAAAGTTTAGAACTTCTACTTGTCTGGTGAGATTTACATCCTTTCCCATACCACTCTTCCCCTTGAGAGGTGTCTGTTGGTGGTAATGCATGAAAGAAATTCACATGGAAGTGTCATTCATTGACATCATCTCTATAGAAATAAATACCTATTTGAGTTCACCACCATTGAATATGCTTGGGTAAAATCTTAAACACGTCTAAGCTTCTCATAGTCATCAAAAGGGATAGTAGCATTGTGAGGATTGAACTTAAGGATAGGTCATACTCTACTACACCAATCTTGAGGTACATAATAGAATTGGTTGCCGCTATTTCACTTCTTTTAGATGCGGATTATGACTTTCTCACAAAAGTCATATCTTTGATTGAGCATGAGTGTCTTCTTACTAAGGATGATTTTGCGGCTTGATACAACCAAGAGTGAGTACAGGTTAAGATAAATAAGATACCCCTGTACTTTGATGTCACCCTCCTAAATGTTCTCCTTGACCAATAAATGTGCGTCGACTATGTATCTATCAGACACTTGGGTTCTATGTCTAGGTTGTGCTTCAACATACAATTCCCATGCCACATAGGTGTTTGAAACAAGATAATCTCTAGTCATAGTTGAAAAAGACGTTTTGTGCAAAATCACTTGGGAGTTCATCTAAACGGTTAAGAAGCTCCGTCCTAAAACAAGACAAGGAGAGATAAGGCTTAGTACACATGGCTACCAAAACTAAGTCTATGCTCTTTATTCACGTCAAAATATAATTTTCATGATTTCTTACAACATTATTGTCTTGGGGCTAACTCTCTTAATACTCTTTTAACTCTCATGTGACTGGATATTCTCTTAGACCTCCCACACTACATCATGATCTAAAGTTATTCTTTCCCTTATCACTTATTTGAGTCATGGACAGAGCTTGTCGGTCCTATAGGTGTGTAGGTGATTGCCAATGAGAGACACACCACTTATCTTATTTTTATAGTATTTTTGCAATGATCGGCCACTTTGGGCGCCATGTGTGAATGTGTTCGATTCTCATAAAAGGTCCATTTTGACCTAAAATCCTCATTCTTTGAGGTGCATGCTAAATAAGTGTTGTTGCACTACCTCTGCCTTCTTCTCCTTCATGTACTCACGGGTGTGTGTGTGTGTGTGTGTGTATGCTTGAGAGAGAGAGAGAGAGAGAGAGAGAGAGAGAGAGAGAGAGAGAGAGAGAGAGAGAGAGAGAGAGAGATTCCATTATTGTCCTCGGAGGTCAGATATGACCTATGGAACCAAGAAAACGTGTACAATAGAGGCTCCTCTATCTAAGAGGGTACAATGTCGGCAATGATACATATAGATGTGGTGGGGGGAGGGGCTAGGGGGGTGATACAACAAAATTGCAACAAATGTTGCTTATGCGGGTAGGAGGTGGCTACGGGGCAGGATAGGGGTTTCGATTGGGTTTTTGTGTTTGAAACTCCTCGATGATGGCTCTACCACCATGATAGAGGACCTATTTACCTGCGGCTCGTGCATCTCGTACCTTCTGCTGCTCTTGCTTGTTTATCTTGAGTGGGCTGGGGGTTAGACCCTCGCTAATCCATATGGTAGTTCACTTGAGAAGGTGCATTTTCTTTAAGAGTGCATGCGGTCCTCTTTGGTCTTGAAAACAAGGCTCCCTTGGTTGGTGCGGGGATACCGATCGACAAATTTGATGGTGGCAATGTCAAACTGGACTGGTTCGATAGCCTTGTTGATCTTGGTTAGGGTAGTAGGAAAATCGTCACTCTCCTCCCACCAGGAGGAGGGCAATCCACCGATGTGTACAGTAGACTCAAGACCTTCCCGCGGCGACGGTGTTCTTGTAGGCATTCCTCCACTTTGAAGGAGATGGTGGCAGCATGTGCTTGGATTTTGGTGGCTGATGAAGCCACATTCTGGGTGAATGTATGCTCTACTTCTTTGGCCTTTGCTAGAATGCGGTCAGTGTCCGCTAGCTTCAGTGATTTGAGAAATTGGAGGTGCACTTCGAGGGTAGCAAGACTCATTTTGAGTTCATCGTTCTCATTCTTCAACGCCTTGACTTGGGCTTTGAGGCGATCGAGCGGGTCTACCTTGGGGGTAGCCACGAATGAGCGGGTCTTTCTCGGTGTTGAAGATGTGCCACTATTGTTCTTGCAATCGCTGGTTTTGACCATCGTTGCGTGGGTGGGAACTGCTATCAAAATGGGGCTAACACTATCAACAACAATAGGTCTCGGACCAGAAAAATGCCATCACTGAGAACTCAGTAGTTGACGAAGAGGGTGAGGACGATGACGCTGCCCCTACAAAAGCGACCAGTCAATCTACTGTTGTCGAATCTGTTGTTGATGCATTGTGAGTCAGGTCGTAGGGTTGTAGGGTCGGTAGCATGGGGTCGCAACAGGCTTTAGGGGCGAGGCTATGGATTAAGGCCTCTCATAGGGAAGCCCCTCGCCCACGGGAGAAAGACAAGAAGGAGACAATAGCGGCGGCATAACTGTGCTAGGGTTGAGAGAGAGAGTTAGAGTTAGAGAGAGAGAGAGAGAGAGAGAGAGAGAGAGAGAGAGAGAGAGAGAGAGAGAGAGAGAGAGAGAGAGAGAGAGAGATCAAGCATTGAGGTGGCATCGAAAGCGGCATCGGCGGTTGAGCGCGGCGACGACAGCTCCTTCTTCTTCTTGGCATATAATCCTTCATGACGGAAAGAATTGAGCGATGAGTGACACACCATTGCCCCTTTTAGCTTGATAGGACAGTCTAGTTGTGTGCTTGCACCCATTCGTGGCTCACACATAGTGTTTGGCAAGCTCTTAGCCTTCGACACGTGCGGTAAAGCGCACATTTTTGGTGCTGTTGTCGGGGACTACCTTGCACTAAGCTTGAGGAGCACTCAGTGCTACCTATTGAAGCCATTCTTTTCATTTGTTTTCAGCTTTTGTGTCATAATAACTAATATCTAATTCTCCTAGATGATTTTGTCATGTTTAAACTGATTATTTAATATGGGGAGGTACCAGGAGAGAAAAAGCTAGAATATTGTGGTTAGGCTGGCAGACCGGTCACAGTAGGAATCCAAAGGAGAGAAAATAGGGATCCAAAGGGGGGCCATCTACAAAAGAGTAATGTGCATCAATGGGCTTCAAAGACCTTAAGGTTCAGCCCATTAAGACTTCCAAAATGCTAAGGTTCCAAAATTAAATTAAATCTTCAATGGTCAAACCTTAGGGAAAATTGGATGCTTGTGGGAAGACTCAAAAGTCTTCCCACATACCTACCAAGGAGAGGGCGAGCCATTTTTGTAGGGGATGAGAGAGAAACACATACACTCTTCCAAGCTCCCTTTACACAAAGGGAATAGTGGACACATGTCAGCTTCCTAGCCTAGTTGCCCCCAAGGTGCATTCAAATCCTATTGGATGTCCATAGAGGCGGACCAATGAGAATTAGGCTAAAAACACTTGATAAAAGAACAAATAGAAATTAAGCTCTCTAGAAGACTATTGGACAGTCTCCCAAGGGGTCCAATGAGAATTCAACAACCCAATGACATGCCTGATTCCTATTGGCAAGAAGACTAAGAGGTACAATGAGAGTTTAATTGCATTATTTAAATACCTTAAGGTCTCACAAAAGGGGAAAGGGGGACACATGTCACAAGGCTATCACTTATGCTTCTTAATTGTCATTGGCTAAGCTTTGCAAGGGCCAATAGGATGCCAGCATGAGCAAATAGCAAGAGGGGTTGACCAAGAGAGAGAGGGAGCTGGCTATTGCAAGGCATTACCACACACACACACACAAAAGCTCATGTGTGAAGTAAAGAAGACTATCTCCTTCTCAAGCTTTAATGGAAAGCTCATCATCTACTCCAAGCTTTTGAGAAGGGAGGCCTACACCAACAACTCCTGGCTTTGTGATGCAAATCAACCAAGAGCCAAGATCCAATGCATGCTCATCTCCTCTATCATGTGATTTACTAAGGTTTGCTAAGCTATTAAGAGTGATTATGTCAGGAGACATACTTATTTCTCATAAGAATACTCCTTCTTCCTCTCAATCTACTCTCGTACCCCGCTAGCTCTCACCATCTTCGAAGGTGTGTGAGGTCTTGGGTCTGAGACCGTGAGGGAATTGATGTTGTGTTTTCAAGTGTAAGCTTGGTTCTTGAAGCTTCCATCTTCATTGTACCGGCAAGTTATTGAAGGAACACAAAGTATTGTATTGTAAAATGTCTCCCTTGATGGGGGGAATCTATAATATAAATACTTTTGGAGGGGGGGTCGGCTCCATGTAAATTCGGTCCTCAACTGCTGTCAATAGCTTAATTTCTCTCTCTTTTGAAGTATTGTTCATGCCTATCTAACTAGGTGTTATGCTTTTGTTGCTCTCTCCATCCAAGCACTTTTTCTATGTTCTGTAATCGGACACTCAAATGTCCTGAGACACTAAAGTGTCCTATTTTTGTAGCAACTTTTCATAATTGTTTAGTGAATCTAGATAAAAATTCATAGGTCACGTTCATATCTTAGGTCAACTATGAGGTGAAGAACATAGCGTAATTTTACTTTGCCAAAATTAATACCAAATTAATATTATAATGATAAGTTTTAAGATCAAAATATCATAGAAATTTAGTGTAGTTTTAACAAAATTTTCATAAATTAAATATAACTTCTCATCAAAATAAGATTTTGCATAGATTTCAAGGTGTATGGATAGGAAAAACTGATTATAGCAAGAAACTGAGTTTCATAACTTAGTTATGGGACTAGATTTTTGCTATAATCAAAAGACCAAAATCTTGAAAATGCTGACAAAGAGGAAAATTTGGGTCTTTCAAGTCCTCTTTCACTAACATGATGAGGTTATGGGACAAAACCTAAGGTGTATAATGTATCTATAGGTCAATACCCATCAAGTAAGCATTTTTCAAGGGTTAAAACTCATAGGCATCTTGTAATTTAAGCTCATTTTAAGAACATTGTAGTGCATAATTTCTTACAAAAAAAACATTGCTATGAAAAACTAATGAAAGTGTATATATAAATCTCCCAATTGTGTCCATATGAGGTATTTGTATACAAATAAGTGAGATGAACAAAAAAATCCAAAAGTGGATATATTTTAAGGCTTATCTTTGATAAATAAAAAATCATAATTACAACATGCACAACTTTTTGGATATGCCATAAATCACCAAATGTGGCTTGCATAACCATTAAAAATTATCACCTTAGGTAATGGAGTCATAGATCTAGTATATATGTATCATAAGACATTGTGAATTTAGATGAAATAAATGTTTTTTGTGATCATTAATTGAATTTGTGAACATTGCATATTTGACCCACAAGACTTTCTGTATTTAATTCTAGACACAAAAGTTTTTTTCTCACATAACAATTGCAAAAATATCAAACACATATATAAGTAGTTACCACGGATTATTTCATGCACCCTGCTCACTTTTTTCTTAAGCTAGAGTACGAGTTTTAATGAAACATTGAATGTCGTTTTGTGTAGGTTCTTTTCATGAGTGCAGTTACTATTGAGGTTATGATCAAAAGTGAGGGATTATAATTTCTATGAGTACTTTGAATGACATTTTATAAGTTTGCAAAAGAATTTCTTGAGATGTGTTCTAGAATTCTGGTACCATTTTATTTAAATTTGCAAAAAAAGGACATTAAAGTGTCCTTTTTGGTACCAAACTAGCGTTAATGAAATGCTCACTATGTCTATGATATTATTTTCCGCTACACACAAGTTTGTAGACCATTCAATGTTACATTGGTATCAGAGCACAAGGTTTCTCTTTTCTTGGTCAAGAAGAGAGGTCCTCAATCTAACTATAAATGGCTGGTATCATTAATTGCAATTGAGTAAGTAGAATAGGGATTTTTCAGCCTTGCAGTGCGCCTGCTTCGTGCAGATAACATGGAATCACCGTTGAGAGCTATGCTATCAGAAGCTTGACAGGAGCCGATACTGTTTTGGTGGTGAAAGACCCTCTCTTCTATTCCTTGCAATTAATGATATTCAAGACATAGTACAAGAGCTTGAGTGCTTTTCTAAAGGGGTTAAGAGGAGTAGCAACTAGGGCTTGAAGTGCCAAAGTACATTTAAATTAATGTTGATAGCTTTGATTTTTCTAATGAACATGCTACTAATGATGCCCCTATGCTTGTTAATTACCCTTGTTTCTAGGCTTCAACAAGCCATGGCAATCCATCCCTCCAAAATGAAGTGCAATGGCAACTACGTGCTCATGGGATTCTCCAAACTCCCCACCAAGAAGTGAGAGTACCTAGGAAGCCTCCTTGTAAGACTCTCAAAAGAGGCCTCTCTCTGATAAGGGAAGAAGAAGAGAATCCGTACGAAGGGTTCAAAAATCTAATACTTGACAACATATCTCCTTTCCAAAGGAGAACTCAAGTTTCAATGGTAGAGCCCCCACCGAAAGAACGAGAAAGAAGTGAGTTTCCTGCCAACTTGGTGGAGATGGCTCCACGAAGATGGCGGGAAAGATGAACACCCCCTAAATGGAGAAGACCATCACACTTCTCTACACCATGATTCAAAGAGGGACGACATAAAACAAGAGAAGAAAAAGCCGAGAAAGAGGTCACCCTCTTCTCCATCTTCCTCATCCTCTTCCTCTTTTGAATAAAGTGACGGTGCACACAAGGAGGAACAAGGGAAGAAAAAGGAAAGAAAGAGGTCACCCTCTTCTCCATCCTCCTCATACTCTTCCTCTTCTGAAGAAAGTGATGGTGCAGATTTTGAACCACCTAAAAGAAGAGGCCATAGGAAATCCTATTCCACGTGGAAGAGGTTGTCCAAGCTCAAAAATTTCAAAGAGGGAGGAAAGAAAGTCTCTTTCCTTACCTACGATGGCACCTTTGGTGCTACAGACAAAGTCTTGGCATTCATCCAACAGTTTGATGCGGCATATGGAGATGAGGGCTTCACAGAGTCCTCTGAGCTATGCCATCTAGCTTTGCATTTTCAAAAGTTTGCCAGGCAATGGTGGTCTAGCCTACAAGCAAACGGTGAAGCTCCATGAACATGGAAAGCTTTAAGAGCTTCCATCATGAAGCAGCTTTTGGCTACCCTTTCCAAAGACAAAGTACTCACCAAATGGCGAATCTTGAAGCTCTCTCCCTACGAATCTATTCACAAATATGTAGACAAGTTCTGAAATTTACATCTCAAAGCCTTTTGTGCGGGTTTAACTGAATATATGGCGGAGTATGTCAACTCCCAAAGTCCACACACCATATCTGCGGTCATACACCATACCACAGTGGCTTCACAAATCAATTTCCAACAAGGGGCTAAAAGAAATCCTGAGACCACGGAAAACAAGGACTATAACGAGCCTAAGGGGAAGGACAATGTCCAAAAGTCTCCTAAAGGCAACGCCAACAACAACAAAGCTAAGGAGAATGGTGTAAGGTCTCCACCTTTCTCCAAAACCAATCCCACATGTAAAAAATTGAACCCACTTTTCATACTGTAAAAAGTTACTATTTTTGGCAGTTCTCCTAAATTTGTCGATGCCAAGATGTTTAGAATGTTATAGAGATTTCAAAAATAAATAAAAACAATTTTTGTGAAAATTTTCCTAAAATAGTAAGTTTTGACTGGCTCGTCAAACTGCACCCGTATTCAGAATTTGAAAAAAATGCAATTCCGGACACCGAGAGCTACTAAATATGGCAGGGACTCGGGATGATGCACCTTAGCTCCGTCTGAGCACAACAAGTTTCAGAATTAAAATCCAAGCTGTAACGATCGTCTAAGGATAAAAGTAAATTTTTATTCTAAGGCTAGCAGGGGCACCGGCACTTGGGGACTAGTGTGTGCACAAGCTCTAGGCAGTGGGAGCTTGCTTTAGCAGTTAGAGGACGCCCCCACTCATCTAGAAGCTTGTGGGAGAGTTTCCAAGCAAGAGAGAGAGTGTGAGACTCAGTTAAAACAAGAAAATTGGACACTTGCAAGCTATGCACTCAACTGCCATGCATGACCAAAGTGCTCATTCAGATGCAATTAGCAGCAGATTTTGACCTCTTGAGGTTGGGATCCTATTTAAGGATTCGTTTCCACACACACAAATACTCAGTACACACACACACACACACACACTCCCTCACACACATACCTTGGGCGAGGTGCTGCCGGCATACACAATCTCTAGGAGAGGATTAAGGGAAGGCACTTAAGACTTCTCTCCTTCTGGAAGGTGAGTCTTAGGACCGATAATTGGTTAGAAACGCTTTTCCTTGCGGGGTGGAACTAGATCTTGTTGCTAGTAGGCTCGATTCAATTCACTTGGTGATGAGAGCTCGTCCGCTAGTTGATCACTTAAACCACTTTGTTTGCTGTCGCTATAGATCTAGTGGCCACCAGGTTTACCATCAAAACTGTCGTTTGAGATGACGGGGTCGGGACCTCACACCTGGTATCAGAGCCTAGGTTTACGAACTGGAAAATGATGTTGTTTGAAACTTTTAAATTAATAAAGTTTAGCAGGATAAACGTACTCAAGGACTGAGCATTGATGTTTCAGGAAGATGCCAAGATTGCTTACTGCAAGTTTAGAACATTTGAGATAATGTATATGGAGGCGTGTCATTCTCCAAATTACAATTTCCGCAGAAGCATGATGGAAATTTTGATGAAGGCCTTTGCTCCTCCATCAACGAGCGTACATCAAGGTTGGGAGATTACATGGAATAGTAAGGGTGGTATCTTCTACATTTGAGTCTTTGTCCAACACTGACTTGAAGAATCTTCGTTGGGCGCATGAATTGCGGGTTATCCAAGTTTTCTACTTCCTTGGAACTTTTGGAGAAGTTAAGATCACTATAAATGGTCTCAAGACAACCTTGAACCGATGGGTCTTCGATCAAGCAAAGAATGTGATCCCTAGTGATAGAATTAAGCCTAATGCCATTCTGGATGTGTTTCCTCCAAACAAGAATCTTGTAATGTTTGAGCCTATTAGCAATGTGTACAAGAAATACTACTCTGATGAGATAGTAGACTATAAGCATTTGTCTTCAAACACTTATCACTTGTACTATTGTGCTCCTGAACAACCAACAGTTAGAATCCTTTAACACTAGGTTGGTAATGGGACACTTTTATGTCCTGTGAAGTGACCATTTTCCTTGAATTATGTCAAGAGTTTCAAAATGGATTTTGAGGTGCTATCTGTCTAGAAAGTTGTCTCATGAGCTGAAAAAAACTTGACATTTTTTTGGAATATCAATTCCATATTTAACCTTGTCCTTGCACAACATTTCACAACCTAAACTGTGTGAAAAAACGGGTCCTGTTTTTGGCTTTTTTCAACTTTTTGCAACTATACCACTCTAGAATTCATGTTTGTGAGGTCTATAATGCTAGAGAACTATCTTTAGTAGTCCTCAACATGTCCTGATGCTTCTAGGGAGAAGTAAATGTTAAAGTTGTAAGTTATGACCAAATTACAAAAATTGTCAAATCCTGTTTTTTAGCCAATTTTAGCTCTTCTATGATTTTTTTGGTGGCTTTCATGATATCCAAATGCAGTTTTGATTTTCTATGTCGCGTATCGTAACATAAAGCTAATATTCCTTGAGTTTTGGGGCACCTAATACCCTATTTTTCATAGTAGACAACGATGGTTGATTTTTTCAATTATAGAAGAAAACGAAACATTCTAGTATATCAAGTATAGCTTTTTCAATATTGTTAGTTTCTTGTGACAACTACATGCATTTTGTATGTAGTAACCATATCTAGTCGTAAGGATCAAATTTGGCTAGATATTGAATAGTTTCTATGGGATTCTACAACTCATAATGTTGAACCCAATTTTTTCATGTTTGCTGTATTTAGCACTTCATCTTTGTCCCCAAGATTCCCCTTGGTAAGAGATGTATTATTCTTTTGACATGCTCCATGGCTCCTTATGAACCTAAAGGACAATAGGGAACTAAAAAAACATGCATATATTATTTGTATTGAGCGTGGCTATAGAAACTTTGATGATAGGTTTGCAGAATGGTAAAAATTCAACTTTTTTGTACCTATTTCTTTTGGCAAAACAAAAAATAGCGAGTGAGAAGCAATCATATGTTCTGATCACCAACCCATTGAAGTTAACTAGGGAATTTATCTCATTTCCTACAAAAATCCCTAATCTTATTTTTATGCAACAAAACGTAAGAAATGACTGTTTTGATGAAAATGTACTGGTCCATCAGCTTTGGAGGCTTGGTGTGACCAAAAGATGAGAAATTTTAGAAGTTTCTTATTTTTTCCATGTGTAGTAGGCCTTGAACTATAACCTCATGAAAGGATTTTACAAAATGAGTGGATCTACTATGGTTTTGGAGGTTTTTTTCGAAACCCTGAAAGGACACTTTTATGTCCTGTTAGGTTACCAACCTAGTGTTAACTATTGAACCAAGTTAGATTTGTAAAATACTTGGCATAAATAAACTATGGAACTCGACTTGGATAAGAAAATTTTGTCTTGAGTCTTTTGTCTTGTGCTGTTAAAGTTTTAAGTTGTTATCCTAGAATGGCCTCAACCCTCTACCATCAGTGAAGTGTGAGAATTTCATGAGATTATGGGTTGGTGTATGATTTGTCATAGATTATGCTCTTATCGTAGCTCCTATAACAGAATTACTAAAGAAGGAAATAAGGATTGAGTGGAAGATTGAGCATGATTCTAGTTTTTCCAAGCTAAAAGGATTCCTAGTTTTGCACCTACTCCAAGGTTTCTAGATTTTGCTAAAGGATTCAAAGTAGTATTATTGCCTTAGGAGGAGTTCTTACGCAAGAAGTAAAGACCTACAGTTTGTACTACACGGAATCTGAGAGATCATGAAAAGAATTAATCAACTCATGATTTAGAACTTTTAGCAATTATTCATGCCCTTAAGCTATGGAAAAATTATTTGCTCGGACAAATGATTTCATTGATAATGGATCACAAGAGTCTTAAGTGGATATTCAACCAACCTACTCTCAGCATGTGACAGAGAAGATGGATTGAGATTTTACAAGAATTTGATCTTTAAGATTTTCTTAGACCAACAAAGGATAATGTAGTAGCTAATTCCCTGAGACAAAAAGCATTCTTAAATGCTATTTCAATTGATGACAACCCAATTCTTAATATAAGTGAGATTAGCCGTAAGGAACGATTCCAAGTATGAGAAACTTTTGTCTGATGCTCAAAATGGAACAACATAAGAAAAAACATGCTGCTAAGAAATTTTCTTATAATGATATACACCTTACCATAGAAGGAGCCTAAGAATTCCAAAAGATCTTTCACTCAAGAAGAGCATCCAAACAGAAGCTCATGATAATTCAATTGCGAGACATCCAAGGTACGTAAAGGACCTCAATGCTATAAGGAAGAGCTATCACTAAACAAACTTAAGGGTGATGTGTTGCGACACACGCACCAATATCTTTCAAGATAGCACGTCAAAGTCAAGAGGATTAAGATGCCGTAATGAGAAATACAATCATTAGACATTCCTCAAATGAAGTGAGAGTATATAAGTATGGATTTTGTTGCAAGATTATCTCTACTCAAGGAGGACATGATTCAATCATGGTTGTAGTTGGCATACTCACTAAAGTGACACATATTATCCTAGTACAAGTCAATTATACAGCCCCCAAGATAGCTCAACTTTTTATTAAGAAAGTACTCAAGTTTCATGGATTGCCAAAGAGAATAATAAGTGATAGGGATGCTAAGTTTACATCTAAGTTTTGGGCATCATTGTTCCAAGCTGTTGGGACACAATTAAGATTTAGTATAGCTTATTATCCTCAAGCCAAAAGACAAACAAAGAAAGTCAATCAAGTTATTAAAAGATATGACACAACAAACTAAGACTGCAAGGAAATATACTCAAGTTTCCCAAGATAGGCAAAAACTTTACATCAACAAGAAAAGATATGCTAGATAATCAAATTCAAAGTCAAGATATTTCTTCAAGAAAGACCCAAGAAAAGAAATTTATCCTCGAGAAAGTACAAGAAGCTAAGCCCAAGATATTGTGGACTGATGGAGTTATCAAGGAAGTAAGTGATAAATTTTTCTATTTAAAAGTACCTACCATTTAAAAGATCAAGATGTATTATGTTCCTAACCTTGATCAAGCTAAGAGAAAGACGATCATTGAACAATTGGACAAATGCAAAAAAAAAAAATCCCAAAGAAGACGCTACATGGGAAGATCATGACTCTTTAGAAGAACTATCCTGCCTTATCTTTGAGATGAGGACATCTCAATTCTTTTAAGTTGGGTAGAATGTAAGGTCTCCACCTTTCTCCAAAACCAATCCCACAAATAAAAAATTGAACCCAGTTTTCATACTGCAAAAGGTTACTATTTTTGGCAGTTCTCCTAAATCTATCGATGCCAAGATGTTTAGAATGTTATAGAGCTTTCAAAAATGAATAAAAATAAATTTTGTGAAAATTTTCCTAAAATAGTAAGTTTATGGTCACCCGACTCGCATACTTTTGATCGGCTCGTCAAACTGCACCCGTATCCAGAATTTAAAAAAAAAAGCAATTTCGTACACCGAGAGCTTCTAAATATGGCAAGTACTCGGGATGATGCACCTTAGCTCCATCTTAGAACATCAAGTTCTAGAATTAAAATCCAAGTTGTAACGACCGTCTAAGGATAAAAATAAATTTTTATTTCTAAGGCTAGCAGGGGCACCGACACTCGGTGACTGGTGTGTGCATAGGCTCTAGGCCACTGGGAGATTGCTTTAGCAATTAGAGGGCGCCCCCACTCATCTAGGAGCTTGTGGGAGAGTTTCCAAGCAAGAGAGAAAGTGTGAGACTCGGTTAAAACAAGCAAATTGGACACTTGCAAGCTATGCACTCAACTGCCATGCATGACCAAAATGCTCATTCAGATGCAATTAGCAGTAGTTTTCGACCTCTTGAGGTTGGGAGCCTATTTAAGGACCCGTTCCCACACACACAGATACTCAGTACACACACACACACACACACACACACACACACACACACACACACACACACACACACACACACACACACACACACACACACACTCCCTCACATACATACCTTGGGCGAGGTGCTGCCGGCATACACAATCTCTAGGAGAGGATTAAGGGAAGGAGGTGCTACCATTTTCTTTTCGGATTAGGCTTCTTGGATCAAACATTAAGGTCTTAATCAACTCGAATTACGGTAATCTCGAGTTAAATTCATGCTTACATGTTAATCTCTCTATGAATCCCTTATTTTCCGCTAATACTATGCACAATCTAACCACCCTGCCTAGTAGCAACTCTCTAAATCACCTATGTGATTAGTATATTTCACTTTCTTAATCCCATTAGTTAATTTTGCATCAAGTCAACCTCCTAATCACAAATTAATCCATGGTTAGTAAGAAGGAATTACCAATTAGTCAATTCAATGATCGAGTGGTGGAATTGACCCAATTTCTAGCAATGTAACTAATTAAACAACCCCAATCTCTCATTTCATTAGGAAAGAGTTTAATTAAAGGATTAAACTCATATTGCAAGAGATTTATGTGTAATTAGAAGAGTTAATTCCCCCTCTCAAAATTAATTGTCACTAGAGAATGGAATTTCTTCCGCATATGCATAAGACATATCTGCATCTTTTCGTTCATTTTTGAGAAGGAATTAGTACACTAAAATCATCATTCAACCACTTTAATTAATCAAGTAACTACAAGAACTGAATTCTCCGATTGCCTAAGCTAAGAACCTTAATTCAGAGTCAATTTCCATAAGTTCAGGAGAAGATGCTATCCAAAATTGATGTATTTATGACTTGGATCACCTAATATTACCTCAAATTTACCCAAACATAGATAGATGCGTAATAACCGTACTTGACATTAATATTGTCATTCCGTATAAGAGTAAGTGCTTGATGAGGCTAAACATGTTGTATCCAGACCGTTTGTGGTTGTTATGGTAATATTGGACACTAGTTCTTTTCCAAATTCATCATCTTTAGTAGTGAGTATAATGGCCCCAAAGAGGACCCGTTTTGGTGGATCTCACGACCATGAGGCTGGAACAAGCAACACCAACGGAAAGGGAAAGGCTCCTATCGTCGAGCAAGCACCGGCCATCTCACGAAGCAATCAAGAGGAGATTATTGAGGTATGTCTAATTTTAATTCAAGTACAGTTTAATAACATTGCATCTGGTGAGGTAGGAAAGTAATATTACCCCAAAACCTGTTCGAAGATCCAATAGAGACCACGGCATTTTAATTGATGCATTTAAATTCAAGTAGGAAAGAATGTTTTCGGGATATATTGTCTGGTATAGGAAAGACTATTTGCTAGGGAAAATTAACTCGGCCATTTCATTTTTAATTCCAATGGTGATTTAGTCCTGATCCCCCTATTGATCAGGGGGCAGCTCGCGAGGTTCTTGCAGTAGCTAGGATTACCTAGCTTAGGGCTTTGATCCACGTCTTGCGTTCTTTGAGGTGGATACCCACGACTTGCATTATTTGCGATGGGTGTCCACATCGTGCTTTTTATGCGGTGAACAAATCTAGTTGTATGGACAACTAGGTGACAACGGGTGGAGTTAACACTCGCTGGGGGATTTCGTGCCTCCAGGACATTGGAAGTTTAAATCTAATGAGCTATTGAGTGAATTTTTACTAGAAAGATTGTTTTGGTGCCGCTTTGAAAACTGTTTGAAGGGCTGTCTTAACACAACCTGTGAATTGAAATTAATCAATGAATATATATGTTGAACAACAAATGTGTTAGTAATTAGGACACACAAGACAAAGTGTGAGTATGGGGAACTCTCTATCCCCATAGTACGATAAATGACGTTAGAATTTCTCATTACACCAAAAGCAGTGATGTCCCAAGTGTACGTGTCTTTGAAAGCAATGGGGAAAAAGGCACTTGAGACTTCTCTCCTTCTGGAAGGTGAGTATTAGGACCGATAATTGGTTAGACACGCTTTTCCTTGCGGGGTGGAAATAGGTCTTGTTACTAGTAGTCTCGACTCAATTCACTTGGTGATGAGATCTCGTCCGCTAGTTGATCCCTTAAACCACTCTTTGTTTGCTTCCGCTATAGATTTAGTGGCCACCAGGTTTACCATCAGAACCTTCGTTTGAGAGGATAGGGTGGGGACCTCACAAAGGGAGTTTATAAAGGCAAAAATAATCCCTCTCCTGAAGAGCTAGAGCATTATCATGAAGATAACCGCTATTTCAAGTGCGGGGAAGGGAATTCCTATCGTGCTTGTCCCCACAAGAATACACAAAATGAGCCTCTTAGAGCTACCTTGGTCGAAATCCAAGAAGAGGATGCTAACCACAAAGGATCTTCTCTATGCCATGCTTGGGGAAAGGTAAGAGAACATGATGCTTTCATTCTCTTTGACCTTGGTTCTACTCACAATTTCATATCCATAGAGTTGGCCACCAATCTAGGCATCCAAGCCTATGAGATGAATGATTTCCTACCCACCATTGGTTCTTTGAAGGGGCAAGAAGCCTCAGTCACTTCCTTAATTGGGAAATTGAGGCTCCATGTCCAAAGCTATGTAGACAAGGAGGACTTCTTTATTTCTCATCTCAAGCACAAGGATGTAATCCTAGGTGCACCATGGTTTGATCGTATGGCTGCCAATGTTAAATTTCCTAAAAGGCAAATTTACTTTAGGTTTAGGAAAAAGATATGTACATAGATGATAAGGAGTTGGGTAACACCATACCCATTGTACATACGCAAGCGTTCAATAAGTCAATAAAGAGCTCTATTTCCGTGTACATGATTTTTGCTAAAGATTTTCAAAATGAACCTAATGCTTTAGCAAAAGAAAATATAAACAATCACAAGGAATTAGAGCTATCCAATTTTCTCAACGTATTTCAAGATGTTTTTATTGCCGACATCCCTTGTGAACTACCTCCTAAACGAGGCAATGATGACCATGCAATTGAACTTCTTCTAGGAAGTTCACCGCCTAATAAACCTCCTTATAGAGTTTCCCAAGCTCAACAAGAGGAGATTATGCAGCAAGCATGAGTTAGTTAATGAGGGCATGGTTAGGCCTAGCTCATCTCCATTTTGTTCACCCGTGTTATTAGTGCAAAAGAACGACATCACATATCGTATGTGTGGCGACTATAGAGCACTAAATAGGATCACTATCAAGAATAGGTTTCTCGTGTCATAGGTAGAATACCTATTTGATAAGCTACAAGGGTTGACTTACTTCAGTAGGATTGGCCTAAAAAGTGGCTACCATCAAATAAGGATAGTTGATCAAGACATTGTAAAGACCGCATTCCGCACTACGTTTGGGGTTTATCTATACATTGTCATGCCTTTTGGCTTGATCAATGCACTAGCCACATTTAATCACTTGATGGAGAAGCTATTCAGGCCTCACTGAACCTATACTGGAGTGTTCTTTGATGCTATAATCATCTACTCTAATTCACTAGACGAACACAAGCAACACCTCCAGGTAATATTTCAAGTCTTACGAGAGAATAAACTTTATATTAATCAAAAGAAAAGTGAGTTTTTCTTACAAGAGATTCAGTATTTAGGTCACATTATCTCTCAAGATGGCATCCAAATGGATCTATCAAAGCTAGAGGTAATAAAAGGATGGCCTAATCCAAGGAATCTACATGAACCAAGAAGCTTTATAGGTATGTGTGCATACTATAGAAGCTTCATAGAAAATTTGTCACAAATTTTGGGACCATTACATGATCTAATAAAGAAAAATGTTAGGTATACATGGTCTACCAAGGAGAACAATGCCTTTGAAATGCTTAAAGAAAAGCTTATCTCTCAACCTATGCTTACACTGCTAGATCTCTCAAAACAATTTGAGGTCCAATGCCACGCTTGTGGTGATTATTTGGAGTAGTTTTACTCCAAGAAGGGCACACCATATCCTACAAAAGTCAAAGGCTCGACTGTGTTGGGCAAGCTCTAGGCATATATGAAAAGGAACTCCTCGCAGTTCTACATGCCTTAGACTCGTGGAAGCACTATTCATTGGGGACTCCTTTCATTCTGCGGACGGATCACCAAAGCCTTAAGTACTTCATGACGTAGACCAAGCTCTCCAACAAACAAATGAGGCAAGAAAATTTCCTTTTGCAATTTCATTTTCATATTCCTCACATTGCTGGCAAGCATAACCAAGTAGCCGATGCACTCTCAAGATGGCCGAGAGTGAATGCGGTTTCCATAGCAACTCACAATGATCTATCTTCTATGATAGATGAGTACGCTATTGATCCCAATTTTAGAGATGTGATTTCAGCCCTTGCACTAGGGAAGAAATAAGAACCATTTACCTTACAAGATTTTTATCTTCTCTATGGCAATAGACTATGCATTAGTCACTCACTATGTGAGAAAGTAATATATGAATCTCATGCTCCTCCTTACGTGGGGCATAGAGGGAGTCAGTCTACCCTAAAAGGGATAGAAACATATTTCTATTGGCCTGCCATGAAAGAAAACAGACAAGAGTATGTTTCTAAATGTGTGGTATGCCAAAAGACGAAGTTTGATAGAGGGAAGAAACTTGGATTGCTTCAACCTTTGCAAATCCCTAATTCACCATGGGAGAGCATATCCATGGATTTTATCTTTGGATTGCCTAAGTCTATCCATGGGAATACGGGAATATGGACGATAGTAGACATGTTCAACAAACAAGCTCATTTCATACCTGTCAAAAAGACTATCAAAGCCCATCAAATGGCAACCCTCTTCATATCACAAATCTTCAAGTACCATGGCTTGCCAATGTCCATAGTGTTAGATAGAGATCCTAGAATGACTAGTAATTTTTGGAATGGTCTCTTTGACAATTTAGGGACAAGGCTAAACTTCTCTTTGGCCTATCATCTACAAACGGATGGCCAAAGTGAAATAGCTAACCTAATGATTCTTGATCTACTAAAAGCCTATGTAACGGAAGTAGATCAAAGGTCCCAATGGGAGAAGTACTTACCGTTAGTGGAGTATGCCTACAATAACACTATACATACCTCCACCGGAAAAGCACATTTTGAGTAAATCAAGGGAAGATCTAAAAGTCCCCTGTTGCTTAAGGTACATGGGAAGATCTTCGCTGGCTGCTGCAGATGAGTATAGCCGAGACCTACAAGAATCTTTCCAAAAGATTAAGGATGCTATCTCTATCTCACAGCAAAGGCAAAAGGCTATTGCTGATAAGCACAAAAGAGCTCAAGCCTTTAAACAAAATTATTGGGTCTTACTTAAATTTCCCAAGGCTCGATTAAGGCACACAATGGGAAAGAATTCTACGGGACACCAAAAGTACTATATGCTAAATTAGCAAAAAGGTACTATGGTCCCTTCCAAATTATTAAACCAATCAATGAGATGGACTATCAACTCAAGCTGCGGAGTCATTGGCTCATACACAATGCTTTCCATGTGAGCCTACTAAAGACTTACAAAGGAGAAACACCTCAAGAACCAACTATTGAAGACCCACCGGAGATCGAGGACCAAGAAGAGGTGCTGCAGCCCAAGTCCATTCTCCGACACAAAGACAAGGTATTGGGAGGTGGTAAGATTATCCGACAATATCTTATTAACATTAGTCCTGTAAAAAATCGACCACTTTTGTGGATTTTTGAGACTTTTGTAAAAAAATTCTCAACACTATGTTAGTTATTTAAATAGAAAATGGTTTCAGGGAATTATGATCAACACTCAATACGAGTTGATGAAAAATAGTACAGAGCTAAATGAAGGTCTAAAGGTGTCTTTCCATTGCCATCTTCTACAACTAATTTGTGCGGATGGACAAATTTTTTTTATTTTCTTTTGAAAGTAAATCAAATCATTGTTAAGCAGGCCCAAACTTCTTTGAAAAATCCCTCAATAGGTATGTGATAGATGTACCAATCTTTTTTTAACCTATATACAAAGACTGCCAACATTTTTTACTTCTCCAAGTTAAATGTTGAAGTGCAGTTTTACGTAAAATTTATTAATTTTAAAAAAACATTTTTTAAATTTTTGATCTTTTTATGTAAATTGTGTATTTAGAAACCTTTTCAATATCTTGAACCCATAATTAAGAAGTTTCATGAAATTTTGATGTCATATACAAAAGTTATGTTTCATTTACTAGAATCTTGATGTGAGCCAGTTTTGTGGCTTCAGCCAGTTTTGTGGCTCATTACAAGTCTAGTGTTAAGTTTAAGAACTATCCTTTTGAAGATGCTAGATGGATGCAAGGCATACTATTAAAGGATAACCTAAACCTTGTCAATGCTTACAATGCATCCCTAGAGTAAGAAAATGTAAAAATGTTTAAATGAACAAAGTTTTTGTCTTATAAGACTCTCTTTTTCTTTATTGTGCACAAATGTCAAGAAGTATGCATGCTTAGGATCATGTTTGTGGAGACGACGTCTCTCGAACACCAAGTAGAGCTTATCACTCTAATATGGAAGATTGAACTAATGTGCAGACATGCTTGCGGCAGCTAACACTCTCAAGCACCAAATGGACTAGTCATCCATTCTGGGACGATGTTGTAAGGTAAAATAGGGATCCTTTACCCGCTACCAAGAGAGAGATAATGTCATAATAATTAATATCTAATTCTCCTAAATGATTTTCTCATGTTAAAATGATCATTTAATACGGGGAAGTACAAGGGAGAAAAAGCTAGAATATTGGTTAGGCTGGCAAACTGATCACAATAGGGATCCAAAGGAGGGAAAATAGCGATCCAAAGGGGGTCCATCTGCCAAAGACCAGTGTGCACCAAACACCATAAGGTTCAGCCCATTAAGACTTCCAAAATGCTAAGGTTCCAAAATTAAATGAAATCTTCAATGGTCAAACCTTAGGGATAATTGGATGCTTGTGGGAAGACTCAAAAATGTTCCCACATCCCTGTCCAAGGAGGGGGCAAGCCATTTTTGTAGGGGATGAGAGAGAAACACACACACACACACTCTTCCATGCTCCCTTTACACAAAGGACATAGTGGACACATTCAACTTCCTAGCCTAGTTGGCCCCAAGGTGCATTCAAATCCTATTAGATGGCCATAGAGGTGGACCAATGAGAATTAGGCTAGAGTAAATTTATTTTAACTCATTTAAAAACACTTGATAAAATAACAAATAGAAATTAAGCTCTCTAGAAGACTATTGGACAGTCTCCCAAGGGTCCAATGAGCATTCAGCAGCCCAATGGCTTGCCTGATTCCTATTGGCCAGAAGACTAAGAGGTCCATGAGAGTTTAATTGCATTATTTGAATACCAAAATATCTCACAAAAGGGGAAAGGGTGACATAGGTCACAAGGCTGTCACTTATGCTTCTTAATTGTCATTGGCTGAGCTTTGCAAGGGCCAATAGGATGCGAGCATGAGCAAAGAGGGGTCGACCAAGAGAGAGAGGGGGCTGATTTTTGCAAGGCATCATCACACACACACACACACACACAAGCTCATGTGCAAAGTAAAGAAGACTATCTCCTTCTCAAGCTTTAATGGAAAGCACATCATCTACTCAAGCTTGTGAGAAGGGAGGCCTACACCGACAACTCTTGGCTTTGTGATGCAAATCCAACCATGAGCTAAGCTCCAATGCATGCTCATCTCCTCTACCATGATAATTACTAAGCTATGCTAAGCTATTAAGAGTGGTTATGTGAGGAGACATATTTCTTTCTCATAAGAATACTCCTTCTTCCTCTCGACCTACTCTCATACCTCGCTAGCTCTCACCATCTTTGAAGGTGTGTGAGGTCTTGGGTCTGAGATCGTGAGGGAATTGATGTTGTGTTTTCAAGTGTAAGCTTGGTGCTTGAAGCTTGGTGAGGGAATTGATGTTGTGTTTTCAAGTGTAAGCTTGGTGCTTGAAGCTTACATATTCATTGCACCAGCAAGTTATTGAAGGAACACAAAGTATTGTATTGTGAAATGTCTCCCTTGATGTGGGGAACCTATAATACAAAGCCTTTTGGAGGGGGGACCGGCTCCATACAAATCCGGTCCTCAAATTTTATCAGTAGTAGCTAAACTTCTCTCTCTTTTTGCAGTATTGTTCATGCCTATCTAACTAGATGTTATTCTTTTGTTGCTCTCTCCATCCAAGCACTCTTGCTATGCTCATTAGGAATCTATTTTTAATGAAATGCTCACTATGTCTATGTTATTTTCCGCTACACACAAGTTTCTAGATTATTAAATGTTACATTTTGTCCGAGTTTGTGTTAGATCTGTTAGTGGTTGTAATGTGCATGTTTAACAGGTTTTGTTAGAATCTATTAGTGTTGCAATGTGTAGGTTTTTTTAAAGATCTACTAAGTTTTGTAATGTCAGGTGTTAGCAAGTTTGTTAGTTAGTGTTTCTATTTTGTAATGTGCAGTAGACAGTGTGCAATTTGCTTTGTTAGGAAGTGTGTGTGCAGTGCTAATTAGCATTGTTAGCTGTAGAAAGCTTAGAAAGAGTTGTCAAGAGCAGCTCTGCGCGTAGGCCAAATGTGATTTATCCACTGATACATCTTATATTAACAAAATTCAAGTCAGCTTTCAGTGCATCTACAATGAATTTCTTCTTGACATCATTCATAATATTTGTCCAAACGAGATAAAAAATACATAAAAAATTGGTTTTCTTGTTGTAGAATTTTCTTGTAGATTTTGACAAGATGATACAAGCTCTTCAAGTTCATCTCCTACTCTTTGAGTGTCATCCTTGTCTTCAACCATTTTCTACTAGCTGCATTATTCTCCACTAGTGGCTTTATCTTCTGATATAAGACCCCTCTAGCAAGTTGCATTTTGACTAACATATCTTTGATCCAAGTCTTGATATCCTTCATGCACTTTTATGTGGGCTTGTCTCCTAGTAGCATTTTTAACTACAGTTGTAGGCTTTGGAGACTAATTTTGGATAGCTCCTTAACATGCAAGTTGACCACAATATCATCATTGTTTAGGAGTCATTCCGGTACTCTGCCCAATATTTGAATGCAATTGGGATGCGGAGGCAACTAACAAGTGTCTTAATAATGGTAGTAATCATCCTCCATTACTCCACCATCCTTCTAGCTTCAATGTAAAACATTTGGAAACACTCTTAATTAGAGTATGATGTTTCATGATGTAGGAATTCTTGAATTTTCATTGACATTTGTCTCCCTAGCCTTTTCAATCAATGTCAGCAACTTAGTGGAATAGTTCAAATTTGTATCTAAACTTGAATCTGAATCTACAATGATTTCTTTGCCTTTGTCTATTCCTTGAACTGTTGAACCAACTTGTTATCGACTTGACTGATGTAGTGTTCCTTGCTAGGTTTGCTATTAGGATCGATCAAATTGAGTCTAATCCTTCTTGTTTGTCTGATCTCTAGCTTCCCCATCTTTCCTCTTTTATGTCCCTTGCTCAACATTAGTATTCCCTGACCCAACTTCTACTGAGCCTAGTGCTCGAGGAGAGGGTGGAGTGTCATCATCATCATCATCATCATTTCCTTTGTTTTTGGGACCCTCACCGTCATCCTCGTGATCATCTTTATCATATTCATAGTCATTATCTATCTTGTCTTGATTCTTTATATACTCCATAAGGGCATCATTGATGAGAGTGGTTGTATTTTCTTTTGCGCTCTTTTGCAGGTCAAATTGGATGGATCCCACAAGATTTAGCAAATCACCCAGGTTTAGTGTTAACCTACTGCATGTATCACAAATTTCCATGAGAGACTAATAAATGTATTTATCCATCACTCCCTTTTTGAGAGTTGTCTAAACATCATTCAATGTGCTTAGGGCATCTCTTTTTCGATTAAATACCCTTTTGACTGTGTCCTTTGTGCTAAGGGCATATTTCTTTTCCTCCTCCAGTACTACATTATCGGTTATTAGTTTATCTTCTACAGTTTCATGAGTGATGTGAACCAATATATTTTATACATCAGCTTGCCAAAAGTTTTGAATGTTTTGGGCAATGCAAAAAATATTTATTTGGGCTAATGCCAAGCTTTCCAATCAAGTTATATCCAAGCATGAGCACAAGGACTATCTCATAAAGATTCTAGGAATCTACTAATCAAAATCATTTCATTTAAATGGAGCCCATGTTGCATGACCAGCTGGTTAACATCCTTCTAGCAGCAATTGTTATCATCCTAAAGATGAGCCAGCTTGGAGATTCCTTTTTTACTCATCTATTTATCATTGTCCCTCCAATAAATTTTCAAGGGCGCCCTCCTCACTTGGAGAGCCAAAGGGGGATTAGTGTAAGATTGATTACCTAAAGTATTTGAAGGTCTTCCTCCATTTCAATGATGACAATGATGTGCTGCATTTTATTTGTAACTCCTTGATAAAACCTCCATTTCAATGATAAATATTGTTGTACTGCATTTTCTTTCTAGCTCCTTGATACAACCTCTAAGCTTCAGAGAATCCTAGCTTGGATGCACCACTAGTGTGGACATCTTAGAGAAGCAAAGATTTGACTGGGTCCTACACAAAATTAATATTAAGATAAGAAGGGGGGAGAACACACTAATCCCCCTCCAAATAGAGCTATGTTGATTAACTTCTGTGTGAAACCTTACATCTCATTTGTCTTACCCATTGTAAAAATGGGGACAATGTAGTTTACAAGAGATTTTGAAACCCATAAAATGATTTGTATGCAACAATAGCATAAGAGAAATGACTCCATGGGAGAGTTCTTCTTTAAGAGTCTGAGCACTTTTCCTTTTGAGACAATCTTCCCAGACCACTTCGTGGGGTCAAAGGAGTTATTTTTTGTGAGTAAGATCAATCTAGATTTTTGGTGTTGTACTTTGATCCTAACGTCATTGGAAATAACTCAATGATCTCAAGGTCTCTTCTTATCATCTAGGAGTTTTCATTTATGAATACCTTTCATAAAGTAATTCTTGAGTGATGTCTCTAATGGATACAAACTAGTTACAAGGTGTAGGGATGAAAGTGAGCATCCTTGCTTGATTGATTTCATTATGTCAAACATCTTCACAACCGTATTGTTTAAGAGGATCCCTAAGCAACTAGCCTCCCAAAGGGTCTGGACTAATGCACACATTATAGGTTCAAACCCTAATGCCTTCAATGTACAATCATGAGATTCTGTCATATGCCTTGTCTAGGTCAAGTTGTAGGAGGATGCATTTTTTCTTGGTGAAGTTAGCATACTCGGTGTTGATCATTGCTATTAGAACATTATCATAGATTGATGTGTTTTTTTTTTAAAACCATGTTGATGGGGGGTGACCACGTTATCCAAGATTGGTAGACAGACTTATTGCTATAACCTTGGCAATAATCTTGTAAGCTACAATCATCATTGAGATTTTTTGCCATTGTTTTACCAGAGAACCGCACACTACTTTGGAAATTGTCTTAATTGGCACTTTTTTCACTCTAGCATGCATTTTACCCTCTATCAAAGCCTCTTTTTCCATTTGAGTTAGTGGGAGTCTAATATCCTCCCAAAACTCTTTGGAATATTTGACAGTAAGTCCATCCCACCCAGGGGAATTTTCCATCCCCATTGTCTTCAAGGTCCTCATTCTCTTCAAGGTATCCCAACACTCATAGCTGATATGGGCCTTTCTAGGACTTTTATATCTCTTATCAACATAATGTTCTTCACATTCTTAAGTAGCAATGACCTCACCCCCTCGACCATTTGTGAGCAGACTTTTGATTGACCTATAATTTTGTTAGAGTGGTTGAGCATAATCCTAGCCATATCATTTTGGTCTTAGACTATTACTCCATGTCATTGGTGATAGCTACTACTAGGTCCCTCATTTTAACCTTTAGAGATTTGTAGAAGTGGTCTTCATTTGGGAACATCTAGTACGCAGGTAAGTGACAACCTTGTTTTTTTAAACTCTTCAACTTGAAAATTGGCAAACATAGCCTTTGCTTCAAGCCACCTCTTGTGACCCTCCCCTCTAAAGCATTGGTTGTAAATTTGATTATTTTTTTTGAGCTCTTCAAATTATTCTTGAATTATATGGCTATTGAGCTCCCCATATTTCTTCACCTGAGATTGTGTACGTTTGATTGACATCTGGATGCTATGCACTCGAGTGGGCGAGGCTCAAGGGTATGTCACTGCTACATCTTTCTTTAGCATATTAAGTACCAATTTATCCAAGGACTTGAAGAGTGGGTCCTTGAAGAGATCTCCCCGAATACAAAAGTTTTCTTCTTCCCTTCTAAGAAATCATACTCCTTGGCCCTGACAAATATTACCCTAAGGGGAAGATGGTCAGAAGTGCTCTAGGTGGTATCAATACTCAGCTCCATTGAAGTTGGAAGCCAGTCTGCTTGGTGCAAAATGTAGCACCTATCAAGAAGAGATTCCATGTTGGCATATTGGAGGCTCATGTAGGTTAGGCTAGGTGAGATACTCTCCAATACTCCATAGGTCGGTCAATCCCCCTTTCTCACATAGCAATTTCTATTTCTCTTTTTTTTCAAGATTTCTTGTAAGACCAAGGGGTGACAAGCATGCTAGTAGCCTCCCAACCATGCTCTTATATAGATCCCCACCTAGCATGCACACATGAAACATGGTAGGCCTTGCCCTCATTGGCCACCATAGAACCTTGCTCTCATGGCCACCATAGAGCCCCTACCCTCACACTACTCCCATCTTGGAGAATAGTTTTTGTCCTCAAAAACAAAAGTGAGAAAAAATTCTTAATTACTAAATGTTCTTGCAAGTGGATCTTCATTTGGTCCATCCTTCCACTTGATAAAAATCTTTGTAATAATCATAAAGTATTTTCTAGAATTCACCATATTGACTAAGAAGAAGGAACATATGAGATGCTCACATCATATACACTTCATTAATGAGATGTCTTGATACACCTATTAAAAATAACAATAGGTAAAGAAAAACAAGTAAAGACTACCATTATGTGAATTACTACCCTACAACCACTCATAAGATTGTTGTACTTTCTTATCGTGTCACTCTTGCAAGTAGATTCATAATCATATCTGAATAGAAAACCTTGCCGACATAATCATCTAAGCAAAGAGTGCCTTAATGATCCTCATAGAGTGAGAGTGATCGGCACCTTAAGACTCATTGTGGCACATGTAAAATTATGGTGCCAGTGTCATAGTCCATGAGAATTCATGCTCTCCACATGTGGAATATGTCTCATATGATATGTCTTGAGAGGAAAGAGAGAAGGATTTGATACATCTATAGAGGGTTCTCAATGAGCGCTTGTAGTGATGCAACATACTGCCCCATTTGAGATTTATTTTAACAAAGTTGGCGTAGGTCCGTTTGACCTCATACTACTAATAGGCTAGATGAGCTTCTCTTGTCCTTTTAAGACTCAACCATATTAAAATATTCCAAGATGTAGATATTTCCTTCCAAACATCAATCCCTTATCTCTACCCACATTTTGGCTCAGCCCTTGGCATTGCACATGCCATAAATATTAATAATGGCAATATATTGGTCTACCCATTTTATCTTAATGGCTCAAATTCTTTCCAAGGCATGATTCAACACCACTTGTAGTTCAAACTCCCCCTCTACCATGATTAATACCCCACTAAAACCAAGTGGTCCCTCCCCATAGAACACCATATTTTCACCCACAGCTTGCTTTAGGCAGCAAGTGGCATCTAGCCGATGCTCTTAGATCACCTAAACATTTGTCGTTGACTTTCTCACCTCTTCTCAAAATAGAGTGCACTTTTTTTGTCAATTTTATGCCCTTTACATTTCACAACTGAACATTGAGGACCTCCATTAAAGAGAGAGATACAAACTCTTCAACATTTGGAGAAACTTCCTCTATATTCTCCTTGTTGTCATCTTCCTCCATATAGCTCTAACAGGTGCCTTTGCACTCTTTGAGTCCATTCACAAGAATATCCACCTATGAAGTGGAAACCTTTGAGGTATGCAGGTCCAATGGATTACTGGCACAAAGCACCTATAATAAGTTCCTCAAATCAACAAGGGTTTTCACGCTAACCGATGGGTTATCCTTACGGTCTATTACTTCAAGCGAAGGATTTGAAGTGCTTCCAATTGATAATAGATACCGTTTGCCATCCATAATCCTCTTTTCTAGGAGTGAGAGGCATGATAAATTTGTTGGTATGGGAGAGGAAGAGAAACTGGAAATTGGGGTGGCCTTTCTTTGTTTATTTGATGCTCCTTGCATTTTCTCAGGGTATTCTTGTGACTTTTGATTATGAACGGCCATCTTGCTAATCTGAGTTCTTGCTTCTTGTTTATTAGGTCCACCTCCACCTTGCCTCACAATCTTGATATGCATTTTTTATAATTCTTGTTCTATGAGGGAGTTTGATGGGACCTTCTCAACCATAGTGTTTATCGCCAAACTTTCATGGTTGAGTTGGAAGTCCCTAGAAAAGTATTTGAATCCACTTCATTTGAAACTTGCTCAAAAGAATGTGCCAATCTTAGCTAGGATCACTTCTATTTTAGCCAACCCTAACATTCCCGACCATAATTTTTGGAGGTGGTTTTTGCACCAACCAACATATACAGACTTTATTTGATGTGCTCTAAATATTTTTTCTTGAAGGCACAAATAGTAAAGTTCCTAGAGTGCTCACCATACCTTTCATATTGTTTCAAATCCACAAAAATAGGTTTCCAAATTCAACCCATACCAAGCATAGGTCCTTGAAGGATTCCAAATTTTCACATGAGGGATCCCAAGGTAGTACACAAATAAGAGACTGATTGAAAAACAAAGGGCTTTTTATCATGACCTTTTTGCTTGTTGTAGGGTCAATAAATCTAATTGTGAAGAAACCATTTTTATGATAATGGACAAATTCCACCTCACCACCAAGATTAAGGACAGCATGGCCTGAAAATCAGTTGATGAGATCCACTTTAGAGGTTACCCTACCCATACAACCAAATACAAAGGATAATCCAGTCAGGGCTGCCAAATTTTTCTTCACAAATGTCAGTTGACAAGTGTTGAAGGGACCAACACTGTACATGAATTTTCCACCTCTAGCACTATGGAAATTTTTTCTTGAGGACTTGGAAAGCTTTGTCCTTGATTGTAGGGTCCATTGTTGCCACTAAACTCGCAAATGCCCCAAAATAACCTTTGTTTCACATGTGGAGCCTTTTTTTGTCATCTTGTTCTAAATCACGGAGAGTTTTATTTCTAGTTGGGTTTTGTGTTCTAGTAACTCTGAGTGATGATTTACTTGCAAGTCATATTTCTTATGTAAGGGACCTTAAACCTTGTGGTTCCCCCCTTGCTAGCCCCATCTTCATCCTCCTAGAGGTTGGTGCCAATGAGCCTCTAGTGATCCATTGCAAAATTGTCACCCGTGTTCTCTACAACAACACCTACAAAGGAGGTCTTGCATGATGTCATCATGGTTTAGACCAAAATTGATGGTTGTTTGGAATTGTATTAAGGAAAATACAACCACAAGCTTAGAGAGTAAAAAGCACCAAAAGAGGCTTCATGCAAAAAATACATGGAGTTCTCACTATATTTTGTCCTTAAGCTTAATTAAGGCAATATCCAAAGAAAGAAGGACACAAAGAAATCTACCTCTCAAAGGCTGCAGATGACCTGCAACCTTACCCTTGCAAAGTTAGAACCTTGGAATAGAGTTATTAACCGCAAAGAACCTTGGGATATATTTTTCAAAACGTTTTTGAAGAGAGGTTGCCAAAAAGGTTAATAACTAAGGAATCCAATGACTGACCCATTTCTAGGAAAGCAGCAGCAGAGCAGGAAGAGCTAAAAATAGATATACCTTGTGGCTACCCACTATCACCTCAATGAGTGGAAATCTTGGTGTTGGCCCAAGAACATCCATATCTATGAATTGAAAACCAAGGGTATCTACCACACACTAATGCTTAGGGCCGATTGGTTTTCCCCCTCAAAACGAAATGGGGTAAACAATAGGTAGAAGATTGATGGGAGACAATGGCTCTATTGACAATGGAGATCTTCTTGCAGAAGGTGCTTTGGGGAGCATGGACGAATGGCATCAAGATCCAAGCTCAAGGTATCAACCCAAATAGGTGTTTGGCAATGGCTAGTGAGGACCTCTCCCTCCTATTGAAGGAGCCCTTGACAATTAGAGGGATACCAAGCAAGATTTGCAAATGGATCGGAAGAACTTGAAAGATAGCATTCTTCAAGAACAACTTATTCCTAGTATGGAAGGGATGAAAAGCCAAGTACTGTTAATTTGTAAACAAATTGTTAGATTTTGCTTCTTTCATCATATTTGGAAGGCCAAAAAATGCCATGTGATCAGAAAGAACCATTTTGTGCCTAGCTTCACAGAGATTATCCAAGAAACTAAGTAAATTATTGATGCAATTGGGAATAGGAAAAATTTGGACGAGTGGAATTGTTTATCTAGCATAGTCACCAAATGAAAGCAAGTAGACCTATTGAAATAGAGAAGAAGACCTTCCTAAAAGCACCATGCATACCCTACTCACATGAATGCTTAAACAATCATCACTTGCCATCATTGCACACATTGTTACCCTTGATCAACCCTTTTGATCCGTATGCACCCCCAAACCAACCTTGATGAGAGATACCCCTCCCCAGGTGTCTATGCACAAAATATACAATTTACACTTTTAAACAATTTAAATATACATTAGAGTTGTGAAAGTGTTTGCATAGGGGAGGAGTTCCCAACGCCTGAGCTAGCATGGAGTTTAGGCCATGAGTCGCCGGACTGCATCCAGAGGCACATAGAAACTAGTGCTACCTCTAAATGGGTGGCATGAATAAAGGCATACTCAAGAAAACTTACATTGTGGAGGGTGATTATATGTGCACACCACATTGTGGGAATAGAGAGAGAGAGAGAGAGAGAGAGAGTGTTGGACGGATACGCCGTGACGACGTCAGCACAGCGAGAACTCACCTAACAAGATTTGTCAGCTAAGGATGAAGCTCGACCCACAGGCGCGTGGAAGCAAGCATAGGGTGTCAACCTACACTCGACCGACTCCTAACTAATTCCTACAGAGGTCTCTACCCAATGTCTAAGCTACAGTCTTCAGGAGTGCATAAGAGGAAACTTCCTAGAATGCTTTCTAGAGCCGAATACCCATCAAAAAATCTCGAAACACCACAGAACTTGAAAGAGACACTACTAACACCAATAGGTCGCTCTCCCTAAGGTCTATGAACCAAAATCCCAACCCAAAACACCTGGTGCTAAATCACGTAGGATATCTGGCCAAAATTTTCACGTCGTCGTTTTCAAAAACTAAAGTGCCTAATGTGTAGCTCTACTCAATGCGAACGCGTGGATATGCTAGAATGCAAAATGGGACAACGTATGCTCACCGAATTACCAGATGAAGCTCGTAGATGGAGCTCGCAAAACCGGACCGTACGCGTAGATGGAGCTCGCAAGACCGGATCGTACGTGCACAATGTAGGTATTGGCACGTAGCTCTCATCAGGAGCAACACGCTGCACTTCTCCGCACTTAATTCCGACCACCGGTACGCACATAGCGTCAAGATAAAGCTCTCACTCTCTCTCGTACACAGTACGCTCACTCACGGACTTCATTAAAATGACAAAAGGTTTTTCATTAAGGTCAAAAAGTGGTATAAATACCTTACAATTCTCAAACCCTAATGTTTCAATTTAACCATATACTCAATCTAAGTGTCAAAATTGGGATACGATCTGGAAACTTCTATAAGCCCCAATATTTACAAAGGTGAAATGTCGGGTTTTCTCAATAAATGAATAATTACAAAAAATAATAATCTGCCAAGCCGTCATTTTTCATAGGGTGTGTCCAGCTTCTAACACTCCCCCCCTCCTTGCTCATGTCATCCCTGACATGGCTGTTGAGCTGCTTCTTCATCTTAGGCTTTCTCTCATCTTGAGGAGCGACTCGTATCTTGCATGTTGAGCCAGTAGTGTCGGGCCGAATATGTCAGTGTTGATTGTGAAGAAGCTGGTGTAGAAAGATTCCTCAAAGGCCTGGAGGTGATAGGATGGCAAAAACATGATCCTTTGATACAATGCATGTATCACCTCCTTGGAAGGATGACCAGACAGATCGTATGCACACCTGTATGTATCTTGAAAGAAGAAGATATTGTTTGTCGCCTGTCCTAGTTTGAACGTCTCGAAGACTGCCAAAAGTGTTTTGCAAATCTTTCTCATCATAATGCAAGATAGGTCAGGCGAGCCAGTGAAAAATTTGATGGCACCTGTTAGGGTTTTCACCATGTATTGAACACTTATTCTCTCGCCTACCTTCAAGCCTGGCAGCTTCGGATAGTTTAGCCAAGTAGGTTGGCTTCTTTGCAATAGCTCATGGGCCTTCCACATCTGCATCCTTGGTAGAGGGCAGAAACTTAGGTTATCTCTGATGACTTTTGGTGCCTCTACCAGATGGATTAGATACTGTGGATATTTTGTCAGCCATGCCTTTCTCCACCTGGGTTGAGAGTCGACTATCAACTTTACCTCTTCAAGCTTGGAGATGTCTGCTTTGTACAGTGGCACTGTTGGCTCCTCTCTGATTCTTTTGTTGATTGTGGAGGCTTCGTACTTGAGCATAGGATATGGGAGAGAGGGCTATAGCCATTCACGCCGAAGGTTGCTGGCATCTATCTTCTGAATAGTCATTGATTTAAAGACCCTTTGCTCCCATTCCAAGGATTCTTTGGCCGTGTCTCTGATTTCCGCTTCTATGGCCTTTCACAGCTTCTCTTCTTCTTCTTGTGTCAGATCTTGTGGCTCTTGAGAGGGTCCTACAAGGATTTCCTCTTGCATGGCTGTGTTCACATGATCTGCCACATTCTCTAAATCTATTCCTTCCATGGCTGCTGGCCCGGTGTTGAACTACTCTTCTGTCTGCTGGCCTCTCAGCTCTTCTATATGCTTTTGGAATGTCTGCTTTTCTGCTTCAGCTTGCTCTCCCATATTCACAAGGAGGTCGTTCAAATTGGCATTTATCTTCTCCGCCTCCTCGAGCTTTCTCTTGATGGTTTCTAGCTCATTCTGCATTGCCTTGTGCTCTTCTTCCATGCGGGTTTGCATGACCACTGACCCCTCGGCCATCACCAATCTCTGCTTTTTCTCTAAAGTTAACTCCTTTTGGAGCTCTTTCATTTTTTCTTCATAAAGCTAACTCTCTGAAGTGGTGTGAGTCGAGCTAGTAGCTCTGACTCTGGAAGGAGATGCCCGTAGCCGTTGGATGGTTTGATCTTTAACTTTAATCTAGTCTTTGAGCTCAATGACCTCATCCTGGCTAGCCTCCTGCTCTATCTCTACCTTCTCTTTGGCATTCCGCCGCATGGCTTCCACTTCCTTGGATTCTTCAGCAAGTTGTAGGGTTAGGTTGTCCCTTTCCCTTTCTGCATCTGTCAATGACTTGCTGAGGTTTCTATATTCATCTTCAGCTACTTGTAGTCTTTGAGCTGTTGCCTGATTCTCTCTTTCCATCTCCTAGCATCTTTGCAATGCCTTTTCCAGACTAGCTTGCAGCTCTTCTTCTCTCTCTATATGCCTTTGGCTTTGTTTTTGTAGAGTGTCGACTTCATACTTGATCTGCACTTTAGTGGTTTTGAGATTAGCCATCTCACTTTCCGTGGCCATTGATTGTGCTCTGAGCCCGTTTAGCTTGGTCATTACCACATTCCAATCATTGGTGGGTGGCTGCAGGTCCACTGTATCAGTGGCCATCTCTTTTAGCTCCACTAACCACAAGCTCTACAGCTGTTCTTTGGGCCCTGTGCTTGACAGGTCAAATGCGACTATGGATGCCTGTTCTCTTGAATATCCCGCAGCTAGTAGATCAAGAAACGTGTTAAACCTTGCTTCATCTAGCTCTGGCTGCTTCTCTTTGGGCTTAGATTCTTCTTTTTGCTCTTGCTCTTGGCTCTGTTCTTGCCTTGAATCTTCTTGATCTTCAGATTTTTCTAGCTCCTCCTTTTGTTGGGTTTATGGAGGGCTATGAGGAGGTGGTGATGGCGGTGGGCTGGACTCCGGGCTGGATGGTGGAGTTGCCGGATTTTTCTTGAAGTCCCTGTCCGCCTTTGTCTTTCTCTCTCTCTCTCTCTCTCTCTCTCTCTCTCTCTCTCTCTCTCTCTCTCTCTCTCTCTCTCTCTCTCTCTCTCTCTCTCTCTCTCTCTCTCTTGGCCTTCCTTCTCTTCTAGCAGTTACCGTCGGACTTCCTCCACTTCTGCTTCTGTAAATGGTACATTTGGGATAATTTTTGCCGTAGCATCTAGGATCTCAAAATTTTTGATATAATCTTCAAACCTGTCTCTATGCACCATTCGGGATGATCCCGACATGGTTTCCAGTGATGGCTTCCATAACTCACTTAAATCTCCCTTGAGAGATGTTTTGAAACTTTCCATTAGCCGCTCTAGCCGTGCCGTTTTCTGTGATTTTGTCTCTTTGACCAGCACTTGGACACTCTCTTTCTTTCCTTTCTTCAACTCTGGCTGCTCCTCTTGCACGGTCTCTAACCGGCGCCTCAAACATGTTGCCACCCGGGGTGCTTTGGGTGGTTCATCCTCTTTATCTTCCTTGAGCCTTAGCCAGTCATTTTGTGATGGAGGGTCAGGCCATCTTCCCTTCGCGTGCAATGCCCCATAAACCACTTTCATGATCAACTCACCCGGCACAATGTAGGTGGGGTTCTTGTCGCCCATGTTTACCAGATTATCATGGATATAGGCAGCATAGTTGATCACCTTCGGCTTGCTCTTCTACATTGCCCAGGTGAAGGTTGTGGCAATTGCTCCAGGCGGCATTCTGTACTTCTGTGGCCTCTTTGTACACATGTGGAAATACTGGCTATACAGCTCGCTCATGATGGCCACTTTGGGGTTTGCAATGTCTTAAAAGGTGTAGTTTCTTTTCTTTTCAGAGTACACCTTTACTTCATCTATTCTTTTGGTTACACTATCCCCTTTGTTGGAGAGGTCTAGTGCAACTGCCACTACTTTCTCTGTGATTACTATCACAGTGTTCGGCTAGCCCTGCAGATCCGTAACTCTGGCCACTCCATCTTCTTTGATTATAGTCACAGACTCCCATACTCTTTTTATGTCAATTCCTACTGGCACACCTTCAAAATAGTTATGGAGATCTATTTTCTCCAGGTACTCTGCCACTTTTCTTCTGACAAACTCATTGAGCTTCCGCGGTAGCATGGGTAGCTCTATTACATTTCCTTCAGTTTCTTTGAACACGCCTTGGGTAGATTTTCAAATCATTAGACTCTAGCAAGTCCTCTTGAATCCACGTGCTGGTTGGCTTTAGAGTTCCTTCTAGGATGACAAACGACTCCACTTCTTCCAAATAATCTTTTATGGTCATCCTCTTTTTCTTTGCCGGTGATTTTGCGGCTGCCATAGATCCTGTTCCACTCAGTAGTCCGAAGTTAGCGTTTTTTCCGTATCAGCTGAGAAACTGAGTTTTAACTATCCAAATGACTTGAAAATTGAAAATAAAACTTAAAAGGAACTTGGGAAACCCTGCATGTGCTCACAGTGCAATTCTGGCCAAAATTTATCATTTAGACATCCTACGCATAGGATGTCTTTTTCATCAGTTTTTGGTGAAACTTGGCATGCTGGTGGTCCTTGGATTGTGCAACATGGCTATATGATTGGAATTGGGTTTGGGTATCAAAATGTGCATTTTTGGACAGATTCAGACTTTAGGCTCACAAATTGGGTAGGATGTCCACAACAGGTGGCAAATGATATTCAAATGGGTTGAAAATTGATATATGGGCTCCTTGCACCATGGTAATGGCTCCCATGATGTCATTTTTTGCACAGAAGGACAAAAACATGCTCGAGACATCTTACACGTAGGATGTCTATTTCATCAAAATAGCTTGAGATTTGTTTTGTGGGTAGCTCTTGGCCTGTGGAACATGGCCATGCTCTTGAATTTTGATTTGGACAAGAATTGATGTTGGTAAGACCATGTGTAGTGTTTTTGGGCTCAAAAAAGTGTATCTTGGAGGTGTTGGGGGTCAAAAATGATCAGAATGGCTTCAAACTTGATATATGAGCTCTTGAAGGTGATATGAAAAGATCTGGAATTGAAAAACATCATGTGTGGGCCAAAAATGTCATTTAGACATCCTACGCGTAGGATGTCTACTTCATCATTTTTTGCAGGTGACCACACAGATTGGTTGGCAAGGTGCCCATGAATGTATTGTGCAAGTTTCATGTGATTTGGACAAGTTTTGGTAGGTCTATGGACCATTATTTCCTCTATGCCCTGACTTTTCCTTTTTTTTCATGCATATGAGGTCAATTTTGGTCCAAATGTGATGAACTTGGTGGCTAGCATGTAAAGGCTATTCAGAAAATGTGTGTGATGAGAGTTGTTAGATTTGGTGCCCAAATTTGGCCTTGAGACATCCCACGCGTAGGATGTCTATTGATGAATTTTTTGTGGAAAGTTCTACTGGTGCCTGCCCTTAGTCCCCTTGAGTCCCTTTTAAGAATTATTTCAACAAAAAAGTCAAATAGATAGAAAGTAACTCCTTGTGTGAATTTCAGAGCCTCCGAGTCGTTTTCTGACTTTTGGAGTGCTTTATGGCGATGAAATTTCTTGATGTTGGTCTCCTTCCCGATCCCTTGGGGATCCTTGTCGTATGATTTTTGTTGACTTTGGCTTCACCGGAGCTCCATTTGGCAATTTGTCTCTCTAGAAGCACCCGTGGTTGCGTTTACATGTCTTCGATGAATTGTGGTGGTCTACCACCATAGGACTTGGTTGTTGATGGTCTAGGAAAGCTGCTCGTGAAGTTTGGTGGCAAACGGACATGCGGTTTGGCCGTGAGAGCTATTTGACGCTTTGTGTGTCATGCCGTTTCTGAAGTTTAGTGCCGCTTTGGGTCACCTTTTGGTCATGTGGGCTACATAGACTTGTCGAGCATGTCGAGATGCTCCTACCCATGAATTTTGGTAGCATTTGGGAGCCTCTCCGCCGATTTCCCATTTGGTGGCCTCTAGGAATTAGGGTTTTTCCCGATGGTTTTCTACTGCCTTTGGACATCCAAGACTGGTCTCCTATGCTAGGGTAAGCTGCCGATGAAGTCTCATTGCTTTTGGGTTAGCCGTTAGGTGGCCACTTCTACTTGTAGGTCTCTATTGCCCGCTTTCTGTGTGAACCCTACGCTAGTTTTCGCGACAAAACGACAAACATGCGCAAAAAGCTCAAGGTGGTGAGCCTACCTCTCATGTCTGAATCCCGTCGGGTAGTCATGCACGTCGTAGAAGCTGCTGGAACTTCCGTTCGCTCTAGGTCGCAGGAGCTCTCTCTCAAAGGTCAATAGTGGAAATGAGCTTAAAATGAGCTTGGCCGTGTAATGTGGCCCTATTTTATGCATACTCGGTCAATGCATGGAAAAATTAATGCTGTGCAAGAGAAGGGTATAAGCAAGATTCTTATTGGCATTCGCCGTCGAGGTTTCCTATTTTCTTTGCAAGTAAAAGTTGTAACTCTACTGCCCTTTGTTTGATTGTCTTTCTTGCAAAAGTCGCTTGCTTTGCTGCTACTGTTGATATGGCAGTAGTTGTCTCCTTGGAGAGAATTGTCTTGGCCGGAATGGCCGTAGACCTTATCTCTTTTGCTTTCCATTTGTAGCTCTGTTTTGCCGGTCTTTGTAGGTTTATTGCTACTTCCTTGGTTGCCATTGTTTTGTTGCTGATTGGCATCCACCTAAGTCGGTTTGTTGGTTTCATATGCAGTTGTCTGCCTTCCTATGTTGCTTGTACTGAAGGGAGTTCCTTTTGCTTCGGTTTCAGGATTCAGATGCGAGTCGTATTTGAGTTGTTGTTGAGCATTTCCTTTGGGATCCATATCTGTTTTATTCCCTTGGCGTTTGGTTGAACTACCTGCTTCTGTTGAATTCTTCTGTTGTATTATGGTTTGTCTGCCATGTCACTTCTATCCTTCCGCACCCATACTTGTTTTTCTCGTGTTGCTAACCTTGATCTTTGCACTGCGGCGGTCGGTGACTTTTTATGCATGTAGTGAGCATGGTTGGCAGTTACCTATTTGTTTGCCTTGGCTATTGTGTTGTTCTTTAGTGGCACCCTTACTTGTGTCTCTTTATCCAAGGATTGCATGGCTGGTAGAGCTGATTCTTCTGGGGTTGCTGAGCAAAGGCAACCACCTATTGTTCTTGTGCATGCTGAATTGTGACTGCATTTGCATTCCAATCTATCTGCACATTGTACTCTTTTTGCCAAGGTTGTCTCAACAACATGGGTGTTGTGTGCTTTCATCCTCAACCACATAAAACTTGTGTGGTTAAATATATTGATGTACTTGTACATGCAATATAGTCCAGCCCAATGTTTTCAATGAGTGTGATGTATTACTTTCCATCACTTGTGGAGTAGGATGAAGTTGACCTATGGGCTTGAGCTGTTTGTATAATCTGTAAGAGATCAAATTTTCTTGAGCTCCAAAATCAAGCAATGCCGTCGATTCAACTTGACTGCTACCCACTTTGACTGCAATTATTAGCTCCACTGTGTCTTCATCAAAATTTGTTAGTCGAATGGCATTTATTCGCAATGGTGGTCCACATTGTTGTTGTTGTCGTAGAAGCCTTCTTTTTGTAATATGTTCTTTTGCTTCTGCTTGAGCTTCTTCTCGTACCCTCTGTTTCTCCTTCATTCGTTGTTTTTCTTGATGGATTTGTTGAAGCATATCTTGTGTTAGTGGTAAATGATATTTCTTCAATCGACACCCACTAATCCAATTTGGCATTTCTTCTCCTGCTAATGTAGCAAGCTTGACAGCTTCACTTTGTGAAAGGTCTCTAATCACAAAGGGTCCCATCCCTCGCTTTTTAAGCTTCTTGGCATGTTTCTTCAAGGTATAAATAAGTACATAATCACCCGTTTTGAACTCTTTCGTGCGCACATGCTTGTCAAAAAACTCCTTTTGTCTTCCCTTTTTATCATAGATCGAAGCTACAGCTCTTAAGCGAAGTTCATGTAGCTTTTCAAGATCATCTATTCTTGAAGAGAGCTCATGCCCTGTCCATTCTAAGCGTTTTGCTACTTGTAGAGTTGGAATTAAAAACTCTATGGGTAATATAGCATTTAGGCCAAACACCATGTTGTATGGTGTTGTTCCTATCGATGTTTTGTAAGCTACCCTGTATGCCCATAGTGTTGAGTGTAGCTGCTGATCCCAATCTGTTCTTGACTCTGATACAATTTTAGTGAGAACAGTACATAGTGTTTTATTTGTGGCCTCAGCTTGTCCATTTTCCTGTGGATGATATGGAGTAGATTTTCTATGTATAACCATGAATTTCTCTAGCAGATATTCAATGACTTCATTAAGAAAATGTGTTCCTCGATCACTGACAATTTCTATTGGTAAACTGTATCGTACAAAGACATTCTCATACAAAATTGTGCAGTGGCTCGTGCATCTGCTTTTTGTGTCGCCTTGGCTTCCACCCATTTCGTGAGATAGTCCGTAGCCACAATGATATATTGGGTATGGGTGCGATATGCAGGGGGTGAAATAGGTCCCACAAAATCAATGCCCCATTTTGCAAATGCCCTTGCTCCCATCATTGGCCGTAGTGGAATCTCATCTCTCTTTATCGGCACCTTGGTGCGTTGACAAACATCACAATGCTTTACAAACTCTTCAGCATCCATATGCAATGTAGGCCACCATATTCCTATGGTTAAGACAATTTTTGCCGTCTTATCGCACCTGAAAAATGGCCTCCACTTATTCTGCCATGTGCGTGTTCTAGAATCAGCAGGTATTCACTTTCACTTGCACAGATTCTAAGTTGATTGTCCTTTCCTTGCTTATAGAGTTGGTTCCCAATTAACCGAAAGTCACTAGCCTCCAGCTCTATAGCCCTTTTCCGTGCTCTTGTTATGTTTTCAGGGAATGTCCTGGTGGTTAAGAAATCAATGATATATTGACTCCATGCAGGTGCAATGTTTACCTGAAACAATGTCGCGTGATCCACTGGCCATTTGGCACTACATATAGTACACTTGTTAACATAAGCATGTGTGTCCGCGTACATAGTTGGCCAATAAACCCCTAATTGTTTCAGTCTCTGGTGTGTTTTCATGTTGAACAATGAAATGCACAATCCTGGACATGTGCTTCTTCAAGATAACACTTGGATTCCTCCGGATTTATACATAATCCTAGAATTTGGTCCGATCCTAGATGATACAGCCATCCTGCAATCAATTGAAAGTTTTTTGTTTGTCGAATTGTTCGTTGTTTGTGTCTGTCTTCCGTGTTATCAAACCTACCACCAAAGGAAAGAATTCTAACAATTTCTTGAGACCATTTGGGTATCATTTCAATATTGAAAAGATAAGCATCTGGTATGTCATCATCTACTCCTTCGGGAGATTCCCCGTTGTGTAGCCTTGAAAGATGATCCACCCGTTGTCGTGTAGCTCCGCTTCCATGATAAGAAAAAGAGCAGACAAATGCAAGCTAAGCTTCTTTGAAGCCTACTTGTTTAATGGTCAGTGATCAGGGCTTGTTAACAGGCCAAGTCTAATGATTAATGTATGCCAGATACGACTTTAAAGGGCCAATTGATGCCTTAATGATACCAAAAAGGATTATGCTTGAAGTGAGCATAGATGGAATATTATGATCTAGAATTGCAGTGCTTGAAGTTCTCTACCGGCCTGTCTTTACGGCTCATCGATTGGAGCTACGGTGAAGAAGTTATGGCAGTTTAAAGTTCAAGTCGATTGCAGATCCGTACCGGATTGGGCAAATGCAGCTGAGGTGACAGAAATGAAATGAATGCACAAGCCCGAAGTGCTCACTTTGTGGAGCGCCTCGGTCTTTTCAGATCAGCAATCGGAGTTATGGTCGCCAAGTTATTGGCCGTTAAAGATTCACCGGGGGCCGCTTCCGTGCCAGACCAATCGACTCGACCGGAGTGCCATCTGGGAGATTTTGACTCTCGCTCGGATTTTGGAGTGTAACAGAGTAAGTGCTCGATGAGAATCTTGTCCGAAATGTTATCTCCTACAGTGCATTGATAGCAGGGTACATTGCCAGCAGTAGTACTATGATAGTCTACGTGTAAGTCAAATATGGTGTACGTCTCATAAAGTGCAAAAAGTTCTTGGAGAGCTTCGTGTTCGGAATGTCATCTCTTGGAATGCAATGATTGTGGGATAACTCCAACAGAGTTAGGGCTAGGAAGCTGGACAAATGTAATCACATATGCTTATATCTTGAAGGCAAGCATCACCATGCAAAATGATGCGGGCATCGAAATTCACAAAGGCATTGTTAATCAAGGACTACTGGGGAAAGATGCAGTGCTTAAGCCGCCCAGCCAATATGTATGCCAAATGTGGTGCCCTTACAAGTAACTATGCCGCCTAATGGAGCACTAAGGCCGCCCAAGGGCTAGAGGCCGCCCAAGTGGGTATGGCAATTAGAGGCCGCCCACATGATTTAATTAAATGGGAACACAAAAGCTAACCATGGCGTGCAGACAGCGGCGACGAGCAGGCAGCGTGAGGGAGAAAGAGAGATGCGCAGGCCGCAGGGTTGCTCGGACGGCAGTGGCCAAGAGACGGGAACCGGTTAGAAGCCCAGGGCGCTCCGTTCGAGGGTGCTCCTGACGCAAACGGTGCAGGTCTAAAATCCGGCCGCCACGTCATCGATGTTGTTCCCATGCCACGTCATTAGCGCCGGGCGCCACTGCATATGAGGCACGCTATTATTAGGGTGTGGTGTGGTCTCTTTTGCAGGCGTATCGAGGTAAGTTAACGAAGGATTTGGAAGCCAAGGAGGCAAGAGGAAGGAAGGCTCTCGACCTCAAGGGGAAAGGGCTTGCCATCCCTCTCGTCCTCTCTCTCACTCTCATCCTTGGCTACTAGCAACCAAGAAAAGCCGCTCTCTCTCTCGGCCATGATCACGAGAGGGCATGCAGGATCTTGAGAAGCAAGGAAGGCGAGCTTGAACATAGCAAGCAAACGAGCAAGAAGGGAGAAAAACCAAGGGAGACAACGAGGAAATCTCCCTCTCTCTCGCTCTCATGCTCGGAAGCAAAAGCTCCCAATCTCTCGCTCTCATCCTCGACTAACAAAGGAGGAAGGGAGAAGAAGGGAGAGTAGAGATTCAATGCAAGACGGGGATGAGCTCCCTCTCTCTCGCTCTCGTCCTCGAGATTGAGAAGCATAACGGGACTCCTCCCTCGTCCTTGAAGTAACCAAAGCAATAGAAGAAGCATAAGAGCAAGCTAAGGAAGGCACTCGGAGAAGCAAGGGATAAAGTTTCGGATAGCAATTGAAGAACAGGAGGGAGTTAAAGTGCAGACCATGAGGAAGTTAATGTGAAGAGCATAAAGAGCAGGATAATTGATAATAATTGAGGCTTGACGATTGAGGCAGTAAACTGAATTGAAGCTTGCAGAATTTAATGGGACTTGAAGCAGATAAAGCGACAAGAGATAATTTCCATCACCGTCATCTGTTAAAGATTAAATTAACATTCTGATAAGTTTGGTGTCATTAATGGCCCGGTTAATACTGTAAAGCGGGAGCTTAAACTCCTCGTTAGCAGATGATCCAAGTGCCGGCGCTGTTAACAGCCCGCCTTGGCTAAGGACTAAGTTGTACTCAAGTTAATAATCAATTAATTGATGATTGCGGTGATTGGCAAAGCCATATGTTGTTCTTGTTCTCTCTCTTTCACACCTCCCACAGCCAAAGGCCCGGCGCCTGCCCGGCTCACGTAGCGAACACATATCCCCCGAGACAGTAGATGAGTTGTATCCTTTTTGACTACCACTGTGAACTCAAACTCTAGCAATACAATAAACCATCATACAATTCTCTCATGTATTGCATGGTTTATTTACCAGATACAAAAGAGCTTGATGGTCTGTGAAGAACACAAATTTGTTTGTGAGCAAATAATGCCGAAATTTCTTTACAGCCTAAATCATTCCTAACCCCTCTCTTTCGGTGGTTGTGTAGTTCTTTTCCGCACTATTTAATTGTTGGCTTGCATAACAAACTGGAAAATCCATTGTTCCGTCTCCAGGTTGAGCCAGAATACTCCCAATGTGAACATGGAATATCTTTTCCCAATCCGGTGCTTTAAGTACAGGTGCGGATACAAGGTTTTCCTTCAGCTTTTGGAATGAAGTTTCATACTCCCCAGTCTAGTTGAAACTGACTAGCAAACGATACAGAGGTTGTGCGATGACTGCATACATATATGAATCTTCGATAATATCCGTAGTGTCCCATGAAGGATTGCACTTATTTTGCATTAGTAGGCTTGGGCAGGTATACTATGACTTTGATTTTGTCTAGGTCTATGGTTATGCCATTTCTTGAGACAATGTGTCCTAAGATGCGGCCTTGCCTAACCATCATAAAAATACACTTTTCAGGGTTAAGACAGATTCGATATGTTCTACATTTTTCAAATACCTTTTGCAAATGGTCAATATGTTCCTCTCGTAGAAGAGAGTGTACACAAAGATCATCCATGTATATTTCTAAGAATATTCTTAGGTATTCTTTGAACGCATGCTTCATTAACCTTTGAAAAGTAGCTGGGGCATTAGTTAAGCCAAAAGGCATAACTCGATACACATATATTCCCCATTCTGTGGAAAACGCTGTTTTGTGTTGATCCTCTATTGCAATTTCCAGTTGGTTGTATCTTGAAAAACCATCTAGGAAGGAATAAGCCCGTTTCCCGGCCACCCTCTCAAGTACATGTTCTGTGATTGGCAAGGGATAATTATCCCTTATGGTGGCTGCATTTACCTTTTTGAGGTTTACACACACTTGCAGTTTTCTGTTCTTTTTGGGGACAACCACAATGGGTGACACCCAATCTGTATGTTCGATTTCATAGATGAATTCAGCATCCATCAGCTTGTCAATCTCCTCTTTGATTTGTTTAGCAAATGTATCATTATATGTATAAGGACGCTATTTGCTAGGTTTGGCATCTGATTTCAAAGGAATTGTATGTTGGCATATCGATGGATCAACTCCTTTGAGGTCTTTGTAGGACCATGCAAACACATTCTTATACTTCTTGAGAAGTTGTGTTAGCAGTTCTTCTTCTTAAGGCTCTAAATCGGTTGCGATATAGACCGGATGAGGCTCTTCACCTGGTTCAACGAGGTCTATCCTTTTTGCATTTTCTGGCCCATCGTAAGATTCTTGGTTTGTTCTTTCCCTGACTGGTGGTGTCATTATGATTTTTCTATCCTGGATGGTGAATTTCTGATAGTGTGATGGTACATTCATGTTTCCTTTTTCTGACTCCCCCTTACCATCACTATCTCCCTCAGTAGTCCATACCTCTCGTAAAGACCGTTTTAGTTCTTGGTATTTCTGTTTACGCTCGAGTTTGGTCCACTCTGGGTCTTTTGTTGTTTCTTTTTTTGAGTTTTGGGATTCTTTGATTTTGTTTCTGTTTTAGCTTTCCGTACTTGTCTTATTTCCTCTCGCGTTCTTTTCCTTCGAACTTTTGAGAACCCTCCTGATATTTGATCTTTTACACAATCCTCTGCTTTCAAAAGCATTAGATAGTGAGTTTTATCTTTCATCTTGGGCATCAGGTTCTCTCTCGCTTTGTTTTTTGCTCGTTTTCTCCTATAGTGTTCCTGGCGTCTAGGGTGCTGATTGGCAAAATCATAAAACTGTTTTCTCCCCACCCTCACTTGAGTTGTCTGAAAACTCATTATCTGCATCGTTATTTACCTCCAGATTCTCAGAGGAGTTATAAAACTCTTCTTGTTCTAGTGGTTCTACCATCTCATCTCCTCCTGGTATAAGGCTTACCATGTAATAGGGTAGCACATCATAGCCATCCTTATCGCAAAATTTTGTTGTTGGCCTATCTGTAATGGTATAGACATCCAATGTTGCCAGTATGTGTTCCCATTCCAAAGGTTCCAAGGCATCTTCAGGAAAAGGTTCCGGAATATAATCCTTGTCCTCAATAGATCTTTCTAAGACACATTCCTCTCTTTTTAAGCTCCCACAATGTGAAGCTCCGCACATCCATAGCTCTTTTTGTTGCCCTGCTAATGTAGCTAAATCAAACTCTTCCACTGGTGTCTGGTTCACATCCTTGTAGCTATGGTCTTTTAGGTGTATTTTGGTTGTTGTCTCACCATGTCTGAGGTATATGTGGTCGTAACCCCAATCCTGAACCATCTTTAATTGTCTCATGAATGGTCTTCCCAAGATGATCTCGTAATTGTTCTTTTTGTCAAAGTCGACTATTGCAAATGTATGCTCATACTCAATTCCGCACGAGGTGACAATCACTTTTTCTAAGAGTCCTAGAGGTTTCTCCATGAATCCATCTTCCAATTTCAATTTCATTCTGGTAGCCCTCAAAGCCGGTTTTCCCCATTTTTTCCAGATTTCCTTGGTGGCGATAGTGACTCCTGCTCCACTGTCAAGAATAGCTTTGGAAACTACTCCTTGGAATTATACTGGTAGCGTGGTGTTTCCATCTTCTCCCTCGCAATACTCTCCAAACTTGTTTAAAGTACTGGCCTAGTGTTTAGTTGAGGCCTGTCCAATTCTCTAATCCTTCCTGAAGCTTCGAGGTGGGATCTTTCACTCCAAATTTTTCTAGGCATTTGCCTACTATGGTCCACATGTTTGGTCGTAACCTTAGGAGTTTGGCTAATGTGATTGTGCATGCCACCGGGGTGGACAATAACTCAATCAACCCTTGTGAATCCATCACTTTGTTAGAAGAAAGTCTTTGCGATGGAATTGATCTCACCTCAGACTTGGCTTCATACTCTCCTTGATAAGAGGGTAGAGTTTTCAGCGAGTCTGGTTGGCTGTGTATCGAACTAATTGATCCCTAGTCTCCCCCTTGTGAATGTATATCAAAGTTCATTTGTGATCTTGCCTCAAATTCTTCAATAGGAGGTAAGATCTCATTTTTCTCTTTTCTCGTGTTGTTCCTGTGGTAACTCACCCTGTTAGCTTCGTTGGCCTCACGGATTTGCTTCCACAGATCATCTAGACCATTACAATCCTTACCCATTTCTATCAATGTTTTAGGCTGGAACCCGTCACTTGCCTCATCTGTTGTATTTGACACTATGATAGGCTTTCCCCTAGACTCATAAGCATTCGTGAGTCTTTCCTTCGTTTCTACTTGTTCCTCTAAAGCTGGTTTGATAGGAGTGGGAGCTGGTACTTCATGCCAATCATGCCAACTTCATGTCAATCATCTTTCTACACATTTCCAACCTCTGTTTTTCTATTTCAGCATATGGATAAGTCATCCATCTTTGCTTTTGGGTTTGGTTCTTTTTGATTCTGGCTTTGTAAGCTTTTAAAAGTGCATCTAACTACTCATTTACCTTGTCTGCCAGTACTGATCTTCCCGATCCTGCACTTTTGGGTTCTGCTATTTCCTTGGGTGCTATGGTTGCCGTAGTGTGTGAGCTTAGGCTAGCTAGATCCTCTAACCGCTCTGATCTATCCTTTGTGTGTTTTAACTCCTCGGATAGAGCCATTTGCTCTCGTTCTTTCCTGGCTTTCATACGCGCCTTTCTAGCTTTCCAACTACTTCTCGGATTTTTCGTTTCTGAACTTGGGGCATCGGTTTTTGGCTCTTCAATTATGGGTTCGTTCGTCATTCTTTGAGCTTGGGCTCGTGTCACTGCCTGAATGGGTATTATTGTTTCGTTTTCTGACCCTCCAATGGAAGGCACTATTTCCAGCATGTTCAAGGTAGTTTTTGCTCCTTTGCTTGGGTTCTTAGGGCAATTAGGAATCAAATGAGTAACTCCACACTCGGTGCAATATGCGTTGACTCTAATGATTTCATCATGAGGACAGTCTCTTAGCCAATGGTCTCCACCACACTTGTAGCAGGGTCCTTTAGGCTGTTGAGGTGCTCCTTGAGATCCTCTTTACTGGTATGTATGTCTCTGTCCGCCCATGCCTCCGTTGGCTATGAACAACAATGTTCGTTCATCCAAGCTATATCTTCCTTCTCCTGCTATCTGTGCAGCTGTTGGTGGTCTTGCATTTCCCATCATGCGCCATGGTTCTGGTGTTGAGGGTTCTTCCGGTGGCTAATAGACAGGATTTTTCGCATATCCATTGGGATCTTCATAATATGCATGCATAGGCACCAAAAACTTCTCTTCTGATTTGGTTACGGTTGGTGTGTATCTTATGCCAACTGGTCGTAATCCTGGTAGGGGTGGTTGTTGCCCCAACACTGGTTGTGGTCTTTCTACACCTACAGGTCCTAGTAGGTTGCCTGCTTGATACCTAGGCATCGATGGAATTTGAGGAGATGCTACCTGAGCTTGGGGATCATAAGGTATCTCTCTCACATATCCCTTGTTATAATAACATTCCTCTATCCCATGGTTTGTCCATTTTTGTTCAATAGCACACCACTTGGGCTGTTTAGCTTCGAGTTTGGCGTACAAGTTAATCTTTTTTAGCACTTCCTCTACAAGTTGCTCCTGGTTTACGGCTACTTCTCCTTTCGATGCTGTCGTAGAAGACTTTCTTCCACTTTGTTGTGAGGATGAATCGTCGTCAAGATCCTTGAACTCACCCTCTTTGTAGACCACACAATTGTCTACAAGGTAAAGAGCCTCCTTAGTTAACTCATTCAACGTCGTGCTCCTCTTCATATGTAAGTTCTTCTGGAGATCTGCATTCCTTAGTCCTTGGATAAATATAAGCATAAGTCTGGACTGAGTTGGCAGTTCTTCCACAGGGCAGAACTTAACATATATTTTTAATCGGAGGGTTGCCTTTCGCACAGATTCCCCATCTTTCTGTTTGAATTTATGGATTTGTGAGTTTGTATTATGAGCTATCCCCCTTTGTGAGAATTCCTCAATAAACTCGTCAGACACCTCCTCCATAGAATCAAAGTCTCCATGCTCCACAGAGTCAAACCAAGTAGCAGCGTCATCCTCGAGGGTTAGTCTAAACCCTACAAATTGGGTAGGGAAGTCTAACACCTCTTCAGCTCTAATTACACGCACAAAGGCTGCTACATGGTCCCTAGGATCCCTGTTTCCCGTGTATTTCTTGTTTATCCATTTTTGTACTTGAGAAGGTCTAATTCTACGATGGTCTACAAATCTCATCATTGGATCTCCTTGTCCCAATCTATATACCTCCTCTGGCCTTCAGTAGTGGGCTGGTTCTTCTCCCAATGGTGCTCCTAAGCCATAATTTCTAACAGTTCTTGCAAGAGATGGTTCATCTCTTCGAACTCGTTCTATGGGTGGTCTTCCAGGCTCTGTTGACCCTCGAGTCTTTGGCTTACTCTCTCCTTGATACCATGAATAGAGTGGTGGTTCTTGTAAATCCCTTAGCCCTCGTGCGGCTTGATAACCATCTCGATCTTGGTCTTGTTCTAATGTTGTAGTCTGTCGAAGCCATGCCTGCAATGATGGTTGGGTTGCTGGTTGGTTTTGGTTGTTGAATGTATGCTATCGGGTAGAATGTGAGGTCACGTCATACTCCTCTGAAAAGGGATTTGTCGACTTGCTAGGGGTGTAGGTGGATCTTGGCACTTCATCGGGGGCATATGTTGATGCTCCTGGAACTGTTGCCTTTTCTACCTCCTCTGGGAGAATACGTTGCCCGTACCTATCAACAAAAACGATATCCTTCCCCATAGCAATTTCATAAGAGAATTAGTAAAGAACCTTATCTTTGCTTAACTCGTTTGGGTATGGTTCTTTGCAACAAAATTAAGAGACTATTCCCTCGCTCTCATGTTTGTAAATTCCCACATTCTCATTATAAGTTGAAACCCTGGTTGTTTTCTTATCATACATAAAAAGTGCTCTGGGTAGATCAATGTTTGGAGGTGGTTCTTGAGATTTTGAAACCATTTTCCCCTTCGCCATGTTATCTCCATATCTATTGTAATCCTCAGGGTTACTAACTATCAGATAGTGGTTCCCCTTTTCGTCTCGGAATCTATCTCCATCATCATAGACTAGAATTATCTCCAGTCTCTGAGCCGGCCTTTCTTCAATACAAATACACTTGCGTCCTCGATAGTTAGAATAAACTAGGGCTCCCCTCGAGTTTGTTCCTTCTAAGAAGATCTCAGTGAACTTGGAATCATTCAAATGATTTAGGGAGGTGCTTCCTCCTGGCATTGGTCTGTCATAGGTGAAACCTCCTGACTGTTGACTACCCATCATGAAGAAGGATTTGTCTGATGAAGTGTCAGTATCACTACCCTCCTCAATAATCGGTGCTAGTGGATCTAGCCTTGCCTGAGTTACACTCTCCTCAGTGGACACTAAGCTACCCTGATCACCTGCCACCTTTTGATCTCTAAAAATGTATCTTCCTGATCTTAAATTCATCAAACTTAGCAATGCAATTTATCACAAATCCACCACTCACCTGGCAAAGGATCAGTTTCTGCACAACTTCTTGCTTTGCTTCTCCTGAATATACCTGTACACAAGCGTTTAATTTTGGCAATCGAATCAAAGCATTTAACCGCTAGAGGTGATTTTAGTAATGATTGGTATAACTGGAGAGGCTTTGCTGCTGAATATACCTGTACACAAGCGTTTAATTTCGACAATTGAATCAAAGCATTTAACCGCTAGAGGTGATTTTAGTAATGATTGGTATAACTGGAGAGTTATCCTCAACCACTACAATATTTTATACACTGTTGATGCTCTGTATTAGGTCTGCTAATCTGGAACTGTACTTCCCTTGGATGTTGGTCAATTTACCTGAAAAGTCTTAATTCTATCTTTGCTCCATCAAAAGGTCAAACAAGGTCCAAATTCACTTCTGAAAGAATTTTTGGAAACCTTAAGTCAAATGGAAGCTCACTATATAAGCTCAGTCAAATTTTCTCTTCACTAAGCCTTAGTAGACATCCTACACGTAGGATGTCTCCTTCTCTATTTTGCTTAGATTTTTTGCACTATGGATTCCCCTTGATGTTCTGAGTCCACATCTGTTTTTACTTTTTGATTTGAGCACCTATAAGCTGGTCAATGGATCATAAATCTATTTCGACAGCTTGATGTTGGTCTTGATCAGTCTAATCAACTCCAATTTGGACCAAAATTGACTAGGAGGCTTGCCTCAGGCTATACAGCACCCTGCTATGCCTACATTCAGTATCTCGCTTCAATTTCTTGCTTTAGACATTCTACGTGTAGCATGTATTTTTGCTCTGAATTGATTCAAATGCAAAGCACAGGCTTCTCTTGAGGTGCTGATCACTTTGGTATGCTCAAAACTGAGTTTGGAGTGCAAGATCACACAGATGACATCCTACGTGTAGGATGTCTTTTTGGACTGTTTGACCCCAAACTTGATCCACAACTTCCCCTTGATGTCAGCAACCCAGTGGTATGCTTAGATTTTGGTTTGGATTTCAAAAGTCCCCAATTTTAGCTGTTCTAGCCTTTTTCAGTCAAAAGTGCTAAAGTCTGCTTAGAACCCAATTTTTCTCACCCAAATGAGATGAAACCTCTCTCAGTCACTCAATATATCATGAAGATCACGCTCATTCAATCATCCTATGGTTTTGGTCTTAAAATAATGCCTTGGCACAATTTGGGTAGGATGTCTGGCAATTTCTATCTATCTGGCCTTATTCTCTCAAGATATGGTCAAATTTCCACTTTCCACGTGAAAATAGGGTAAAACCTACCTTTTTGACACACTGGTCAACTCAAAATTCCTAAATTTCCACCAAATTAGCCTGTAGACATCCTACACGTAGGATGTCCTATTGGCTTAAAATTAAATTTTTTCCTGACAGAAATGCTATTGATGCTCTGCATCTCTATCAGAAACATTCACAGCAACTTTTGGACTTCACTTCAGCTTTCAAACACACTTTTGTGTCTTTTACAACTTTGTAATGAATCTAACAAGCAAGTATACATGCATGAAGTGCTCTAGATCCTAAATCATGATGTCCTACTTACTCTACTCCTACTCCTCATGTGAAATGGTGATAAGGGTGTTTTGGTTGCTTCCTGGCCTCTCTGGACTCTCAAGCTCTCCTTTCACCGCTTCTACCACTCCAACTCCTACTCAATAACTCAACTAATACCTAAAACTATCTCAATCTACCTAAATCTACCTAAGGTGAAGGATCTAGGCCAGACACACGCTCCCTAGCCTCCCTCTAAGACCTAGAGAGTCCTCCACCCTCTGATCCTTATCTAAATGTAAAACGAGACTCTTGGAAAGCCAACGAATCTCTATCCTCAAGGACTAGTCTCAGTCACCTACCTAGGGTTTTCGTCCCCGGCAGCGGCGCCAATGTTGGATGGATATGCCGCGACAGACATGAGCACAGCGAGAACTCACCTAACAAGATTTTTCAACTAAGGACCAAGCTCGACCTGCAGGCGTGTGGAATCAAGCATAGGGTTTCAACCTACACTTGGCCGACTCCTAACTAATTCCTACAGAGGTCTCTACCCAATGTCTAAGCTATAGTCTTCAGGAGTGCATAAGAGGAAACTTCCTACAACGCTTTCTAGAGCCCAATACCCATCAACCAATCTTGAAACGCCACAGAACTTGAAGGAGACCCTACTAACACCAATAGGTCGCTCTCCCTAAGCTCTATGAACCAAAATCCCAACCCAAAACACCTGGTGCAAAATCACGTAAGATGTCTGGCCGAAATTTACAGTTCGTCGTTTCCAAAAACTAAAGTGCCTAATGTGTAGCTCTACTCAACGTAAATGCGTGGATATGCTGAAATGCAATATTGGACAACGTATGCTCACCAAATTACCAGATGAAGCTCATAGATGGAGCTCGCAAAACCGGACCGTACGCGCACAATGTAGGTATTGGCACGTAGCTCTCATCGGGGGCAACACGCTGCACTTCTCTGCACTCGATTTCGACCACCGGTACACAATAGCGTCAAGATGAAGCTCTCACACTCTCTCGTACACAGTACGCTCACTCACAGACTTCAAACTTTTTTTAAAATGACAAAAGGTTTTTCGTTAAGGTCAAAAACTGGTATAAATACCTTACAATTCTCAAACCCTAATGTTCCAATTTAACCATGTACTCAATCTAAGTGTCAAAACTGGGATACGATCTGGAAACTTCTGTAAGCCCCAATATTTACAAAGGTGAAATGTCGGGTGAATAATTACAAAAAATAATAATCTGCCGAGCTGTCATTTTCCGTAGGGTGTGTCCAACTTCTAACAGGGAGAGAGAGAGAGAGAGAGAGAGAGAGAGAGAGAGAGAGAGAGAGAGAGAGAGAGAGAGGAGCCTGAAATAGAGTGCACAAAGACATAGGAGAATGAAAAAAGAGAATCTTTAAATGCCCCATCTAAATGAAATAGGCAACCATGTATTAGTGCAATAACAAAATCTAGGTATTCTATGACATCAAAATATAAAATGACTAGCAGAGCATCGGACCATGTGTAGGGATTGACCGGTCCACCCATTCACTTCCACTCTACTATGGACAAAGAGAATTTCACTTCGCAAGGAGAGAGCCAGAACACCTCCAACCTAACTGAGCTAGACATAGCTGAGGCCGCTTTTTCTCCCTCCGTGAACGCGAGCTCTAAAAGGGTCCCAAATACCAGTAGGTTGTAGGGTAACAACACTAACCATACCAATTTTGGTGCCATGCCACTTCAATGCCCATCATTGGGTGTTTAGGAAAATCCAAGGCAAGATCCCCGATGTGTCAGTCGTACATGTCATGCAACCTTGACGCACTAATCGTGTAGATGAGCCTAAAAGAAAGAAGACCTAAGAAACACCCCTGATCCAACAAAGCCCTAGGTCATTGGCCCTTTTGCCCAAGGATAAGCAATGTAGGTGATCCTAGTGTTGTAGCAACGCTGCCATAAGAGACATAACACATGAGTCCAATCACAATAGAATCTTCCATATGACAATCAATCTTTTTCAATTAGTCAGACTGTACAGGATCTCTATCCTTACACGTCCACCATAAACCATCAAAACCCCTCCATGTTCCAAATCAAAACCATAAACCATAATCCAATCACATCACATGGGTGAGTACTCCATCCAACTCAGGGTAATGCACATCCAATCCTGCAAAACCACTTTAGCACATAACATGGTTACAAAAATTTTGGCAGCACATCCATATCCCAAAAAAATGATCCAAGAGACACATTGGCTCCAAAATCAAAATCAAAACCATAATTCATAAGGGATCTCAACCCTTGACCATAAACCATATTCCATATTGAGCCTACTCCCACACTTGGAGTTTGACATATCCACTACAATCAAATTGGGTCCACACACATAGCCCTTAAGACATGTACATTGTATGCACAAAATAAGTTCGACTAGCAACTAAACACGAGTTCAAGGTCTAGTTTTGATAATGTTTAACCATGCATGTGATGCACTATGACTGCACCTCACCCCCTAGCACATAAAGCTAGTTTTTGGCCTTGAGGGTGGAAAGAAATATACACATGCACATGAGTCATCCACATCCATTATTGAGGTTCCTTACATCACATGAAATCATTCCATAAACATAAATATGATGCAAAACAGCTCCGTCACTTTGATAAACCATAAACCATAAAATCAGTTATATGCAAAAAACAACATTTTGCCATTTTTGGGTGCATGCATAGCACGCAAATGAAATTATTTGACCTCAAACCAATGCATCAAGCTCAACTCGTAATATAGAAAAAAAAATTATCACATCAATTGGCCCAGATGAGACTCATACAAGCCACATTATTCATATCTAACCGTACGGTTTGGGTTGGAAAACCATATACCCCCATATAAGTTTATGGACATCAAACACTTGAAATCAAATCACCAAAACAAACCATAAATCATATATGAACAACTCGTCTAACTCACGACGTCATATGGTACTCCCCCTTGGTAGCACCCCTACATGCGTAGGCAAATCCGTACATGGAAATATTAATAACTCACATTCACAAAGTGAGATATAAATACATTTATCAATGAGTTTAATCAAGGTTTTGGTTTGGCTAAATGGGTTTTTTGACCCGATGAGTCTATATGGTGGTTCTCGAAGGAGTGTGGGGTCCAAAATTTTGACTGTGTAGTGGACAAGAAGCTGTTTTTTGACCATAACTCTTAGCTCATCTGGAATTTTCACATGACACCCAAGAGAAAAAAATATATTAAATGATGTGTTTAATCTTTGGTTGAAAGGGTTTGGGATGATTCATAGCTATTTGTGAGATACGACCAAAATAGTGTTCCTACAGTCTACATGATGACGTAAAATGAAAAGCGCTTTTTATGTACACACGTGACCATAAACACATCATGTACATAAATTAGTGTACTAAGCACAATGAAACAAACACAGAGTATCCTCATACACACCCAAAAAATCCATACATGCCCTCGTATATGAAAAAGCAACCATCGAAAGGATAGTAGAGTAGACAGAGAAAGAGATAATGGCTCTGGAGTCTAGATCTTCTTACTGTGCTTTAAGATTGTTTAGAGGATGTCAAAGGATTCTTTATTTTCTGCAAGAGAGCAATGATAGCTACATAGATATTTTCACCATGATGCCGTTGGAGAGTGCGCACATCATGAAAAGAGAAGAGAAGATAGTAAGCAAGTACAGAGAGAATATTCTTCTTCTTCTCTTTCCGAAAAATGAGAGAGGAGATCTTATGGGGGTAATGATGGAGAGCTTGCAGCACTTCGTATAATAGATACGTATTGTTGTGAAATAGTAGACACAATTTTTGGCATTGAAAATTGAGGCATGCAAGTCAAATTATAGTTACTCTACCAAGCTGGAGTGAGGCCCAAACCAGCAAGTAGTGCTACCTCTCCACCTGGAGTAGCCTCCAACTTTTTGGCACTTTGCTAAAAACATAGACTTTGATTTTGGCCGTCAACTCTCCAATTTTCCTTAACTCTCCAAATTTTAGTCAATCTTTATAGTAAAAATTGACTAATTGGATAGTATCTTGGTAACTAATGTGATCGTGGTAAACTATGTTGCACTGTGATGCTTGACATAATTATGACTGTTCTGTACTACCTCGACCTATTTACGATGTCATTTTTCATAAAAATAACTCTCATAAAAATCTTATTTCTTCATCGATCGGATAGTCGTTTTTAAATTTGACAGTGACTAAAAATAATATTTTTATATTAAGGTCAAAAGCATCAAAAAGCACAAAAATCTAAAAATAGAGTAAAAAGAAAAAAGCAATTTTTAAAAAAATTGAACCACGGATTTTCATTGTCCAACGGAATAAGAAAGCGGGCTTGCTTTTCATTAAAAAAAACTAAAAATCATGAAAAGCTAAAAATAGTGTAAAAAGTGTCCACAAAGCAAATTTTTACAAAATTGAACCATACCTTCCCCGATACTTGTAGATTAAGGGTCCAAACTTGTTTTTTTCTAAAAAGCACCAAAAAGCACAAAGAGCATGAAAAAGATTTAGATTTTTTTTTTCCAAAATTGAATCAAACGCATGTTTGCTAACCTACCGTAACATGAAAACGACCTTTCTTTTCACTTTAAAACCTTACACTAGCAAACAAGTATTCTAAACCAAAATTTCACGAAGCATATATTAAAATCTATTTCTCTTATTAAAAGTGACCCAAAAATCGAGGATCTTACACTTGAAGTAACCCCTTAACCTAAGTTAAAGCATAACCCTTAACTACCCAAAGCTAGCTCTTAGGACTTGTTGGGTGTAGAAGGGAGTGAGGGAAGCTATAGACGCGCACACACGCACCCGTAGATGCGCGCACACACACACAAACAACAAGAAGCTTGATAGCTTGAAGCTCCCTCAATTATTTATGAAGAGTTCAAGTGTGAGTATGAGAGAAAGATACGAGTCTCCCTAAGTACAACGTACCACCACACATGCGTATAGTGTGTATATGTGGTTACACGGGGAAAAAACCTCTAGCCAGCACTAGAGTAAAAAGTGCTCGTGTATAGGGAAACGGTTCACATCAAAACTATCCAAGGGACACATGAGTGTAACAAACCCCCTTGGAGTGAATGATGTGAACATGTACAGGGAGGTGACATATCAGCCCCCACATGGTAACAAGCCTAAAGGTTTGCGAAAAGCTTTAAAATTTTCCCTTGGAAGAGCTATGGTAAACAAGTCTGCCACATTGTCTTGTGTAGGTACATACGCCAAATCAATATCTCTTGCATGTAGTCGCTCTCTGACATTGTGATAATGCACCTCAATGTGTTTTGTGCGACCATGAAACACTGGATTCCTCGTAACTGCCAATGCACTCTGACTGTCAGGGAAAATGGTTGTAGACTCATGTGGCTTCATGCATAGATCCATCAAGAGACGTTTGAGCCATATACACTCCACCGTAGCCGTGATTGCTGCCCTGTACTCAGCCTCACAACTGGATGTGGCCACATTTGGCTGCTTCTTACGCAACCATGATATGCATGATTTTCCAAGAAGAAAGTAATTGCCACTAGTGGACGCTCCTGTATCATAACTACCAGCCCAATCACTATCTATAAATTCATGCAAGCATGGCTGATTATCTCTACCATAGAAGAGACCAAAGTTCATAGTGCCTTTGAGGTATCTAAAGACACGCTTCACAACTTGCCAATGCTTAGTGTCGGGGCTATGCATAAACCTGCTCAACTGGGAAACAATATATTGTATGTCTGACCGAGTGTTGCATACATAAATTAAGCATCCCACAGCTTGTTGGTAGAGAGAAGTGTCAAATGCATCATCACATTTCTCAATTGAGAACCTGAATCCTGTCTCAACAGGAGTTGAAATGGACTTGCAATCCTCAAAACCAAAAAGATGAAGCAGCTTCTCAATGTATTTTTCTTGATGCATGATAATACCCCCCTCAACGGAAACAAACTGGATACCAATATAATAGCTCAAATGACCAAGATTTTTGATCTCAAAAGCTTGTTGCAAATTAGCCTTTAGTTCCTCAATTTTCAACTCACATGACCTAGTCAAAAGAATATCATCAACATAAAGAACAAACACAATCAAGTCATTGCCATCTTTGCGTACATAAAGTGTGTTCTTAATTGGACTACATTGGAAACCAAGAGCAATCAAGTGCCGATGCATCTTCTCATACCATGCACATGATGCTTGCTTAAGTCCATACAAAGCCTTTCACAAGAGACATACTTTATGCTCCTGACCTTTAATGGCAAAACCAGGAGGTTGTTTGACAGAAAACTCTTCATGTAAGTCACCATTCAAAAATGCAGTTATCACATCCAATTGATGCACTTTGCAACCACGTTGAGTAGCCAATTCAACCACAATACGAATGGTAGTCATGCGTGAAGTAGGTGCAAAATTCTCCTCATAGTCAATACCATATTGTTGCTCATAACCTTTCGCAACAAGTCTCGCTTTGTAGCATTCAATACTACCATTAGACTTTCGCTTAACTTTGTAAACCCACTTAGTACTCATTGCATGCTTACCTTTAGGTAAGTCACATAACTCCCAAGTACTATTCTTGGAAATCGAATCCAATTCGGATTGCATAGCAGCCGTCCACTTCTCATTTTCTGATGCATCTTCAAAAGACAGTGGTTCTTCATTACGTGTTGTTGCAATGAGAGCTACATCCACAAAATCACTTGATACATGGCGAGTAGATGATCTTGTTCTACCACGCAAAGGAGCACTCAACTTACTATCTTGTAAAGTTTGCTTCAACAATCTTGGCATTGCTTGTGCATCATGATCAACTTGTACATCATCAATGGGCTGAACTTCATGTTGATTTTCAGCCATGTTTGGATGCAAAATTTCAGCTCTTTGAACCTCCATTGGATGCTCTACATGGTCATTATCCAATGTACCACTTTGAAACAAAGGCATAAGTGTATCAAACATATCTTGTGACCCAATAGTTGGCTGCGTTTTAAATTCAAGCAAGGGATGGACTGAATTTTCAGCAAATACCACATCACGACTTACAACAATCTTGTCCGCTAATGGATGATACAAACGATAACCTTTACTTTCATCACTATAGCCCACAAAGATACATTTTATAGCATTGTCTTGTAGTTTGTGACGTTGTTGTGAAGGCACAAGAGCATATGCCAAACAACCAAACACACGCATATGGCTCACCATTGGCTTTCAACCATTCCAAGCCTCATAAGGTGTAACAACTCTCAAAGCTTTAGTGGGATATATATTCAAAACATAGTTTGCACACATGAGTGCTTCCATCCAAAACTTATTAGGAAGATGCTTTCCTTTAACCATACAACGTGCCATTTCCAAGAGAGTACGATTCTTACGCTCGGCAACACCATTTTGCTGAGGTGTATATGGCATAGTACATTGATGCATAATACCTTTGTCACAAAGAAAAACATTAAACTCATGCGACATATATTCCCCACCACAATCTGTGCGAAGAGTAATAAGTGTGTTGCCACTGAAATTTTCAGCCATAATCACAAAGCTTTTAAAGCATGCAAAAACTTCATTCTTTACTTTCAATGGATACACCCAAGTATGGTGAGTAGAATCATCTACTATGAAGGTAACAAAATATACATACTTTCCAAAAGATGGAGTCTTCACAGGACCACATACATCACTGTGTACAAGCTGTAAATTTTTTGTAGCATGAACAGAACCATCCTTTGGAAAAGAGGCATGATGCATTTTGCCAGTATACAACCTTCACAAGTATGCTTCTTAATGGAGCCAAGTGTGGGAAAACCAACAACCATATCATGCTTTTGTAAATAGAGCAAGCTATTGAAGTTTAAATGACCAAAACGTGCATGCCATAACTCCGTTTTAGCCATAAAAGGAGTACGAACAAGCAAGGCATTTGATGCACGTCTCTCATAACTATCTATGCGATACAAGACATTGCATAACATCCCAGACATAACAATAACATCACCATTTCTGAAGTCATGAACCATACATTTGGCATCCAAAAAATGTACATGAAGACCCGAAGAGGCAATGGTAGGAACCAAAAGCAAGTTCTTCTTTATGGTTGGCACATATAAGGCATTCTTGAGAGTCACAACACCCCCATTTGTAGCCGTAAGCTTTATGTTTCCAACTCCAATGATAGGGTAAGAGGCATTATTTGCACAAACAACATGCCCCCCCTTTGGTGCATCTTGCAAGGACACAAAAAACTTCTTACATGATGTTATGTGCTTGGAAGCACCACTATCAAAGTACCAATCAAGATCAGCCTCACGCACTATCATACATGTAGAATGTAAAGAAGAATCATATGTGCATGTAACAACACAATCCCAAACATCTTGAGCAAGATTAGCTTCATCATCCTTTGCATTACTCGTGCTCTCAATGATAGACATGCCCGATTGCTTCTTCTTATCATTACGCTTTGCAAGCTTTCTACATTCCTCAATGGTATGTCCCGACTTCCGACAATACTTGCATCTCTTCTTTTTTTGTGAAGCACAATCACTAGAAGAATTAGTGGAAGAGGGAGTTTGGGACTTTGGTTTTGATGTGCCCAAAGCTGGTCTGGACTTGCTTTTACCTCTTTGAGAGATATCAAGTGCTTGAGTTTCCTCAATCAAACCACTTCTATTAATTCTAGGTTGCTCTTCTTGTAAGAGAACACAACCTCATCAAAAGTATACATTTTGGGATTTCCTTTTGCAACCAAATGAAGAGTAGTAGCAAAGCTTTGAAAAGAATATGGCAACCCTTTAAGCAAAGTTTCTCTCTTGCATGAATAATGGCTTGATCATAGGAAGTTGGGATCTTCCCTTTTACTTTTTCTTGCAGAATCAGATAAAGTCCTACTAAAAAGCAGTCCTTCTTAAGACAATCAGGTGCCCTTTCTACCTCGCCTAAGGAGGATGATCACTTCTCCCAAAGCTTGAGAAATTGATCTTTGTATGCCTTATAGCTATTTGGCAAAGACTGACGGAGCTCTTGAAGTTGTCTCCAAATTTCATGTGGGGACTCTTGATGTTGATAGTTGCTGAGAAAAGTCATTTTTAATCTCTCCCAATCCTCTCTCACGTCTGGAGGGAGCGTCTGGTACCAATCCTTGGCCCCCTACCGCAAAACCAGTGGGAAGGCCCTAACCTTAGTAGCTTCCTCATCTCACATGGATACCAAGAAGGCCATTTCTAGATTGTCTAGAAAATCAGAGGAGACTTCACCCAACTTTCCATAGAATTTTGGGAAAGCCATCTGCTTAAGATCTCAAAATTGCAACACCTTTTTTTTGAAATCTTTATATATATATATATATATATATTGATTTAAAAATCACAATGGTTTGTACAACGGGCTATAACTGAGTTTAATGATCAAGGAGCTAGAACAAAATGAAAATAGATACATCAAATGAGTGATAATAATCCAATAGAGGAAGGATGATAAGATGTGGGGATCTAAGGATTTCATCTAATACTTGGGGTCCAAACAAGAAGACTATTTTTTTGCTGGTAGAAAATTTTCCTATCGACATATAGGTTCACATGCATATGACGTAGGAAGCTAAAAGGAAAAAATTGTGGCCCATTATCCATGATCACAGGGTAAAAACTTACTTACTGTAGTTGCACCTTCTTGGCCTTGATAAGGTTGTATATCCACAATAGATCACAACCCTTCATGACTTCCACCTTACCAAACTCCTCAGCTACCATCACATAGGGAGTGATGACGACGTGCTTGACAAATCCGCGGTTTTTTGCTAATAACAATTGCAGGTAGATTCCATAATCAAACCGTTGCATGAAGAGCACTCCATTTAGGTGTAAATCTCCCCCAATCCACTCTATTGCATATGTGGCAGATAGCTTCTTTAAGATGCGTTGCAAGGGAAGAGTAGGGAGGCTCTCAACCCACTCTCCAAAACACCGATGATGACAGTAGCCAAACCACTCTTCCTTTGGACATGGAAGTGCCCTTGATGTCCTTTCTTCGGGGTTGACAAAGTGTACTAGTTGCACTCGCATACAGGCCGCAAAACGGTATGCGACCTTATGTTGCTTTGCCTCAGAGGACGGCCTCCATGGTAGCCTGGGTGGAATCTTCACTACTGTGTTTGAAACGGGCTTTGAACTTGAAGCACTAGCATTGCCAAGTGCCTCCTTTCCTCTGCATACCATGTACTTTCAATCTTGTCTAGACCCTTCCCTTCCTTTCACTCGTGCAACAACCTTGGGCCACTTAGGAGTGGTTATGGATCTCTTCTTCTTTGAGGATTCTTCACTCATTGGCAAGGAAACTAAAGGCTTAGAAAACCCTCCTCAGTGGGGGCACCATTTAATGAGGCCTGCAAAAAAACTTGGTGGCCTCTACACCAAGACGATGCACACGGACCTCATCAAGGGAGGGCAAAAAAAACTTTGGGGCACCACCTAGCTAAAAGTGCGGCTAGGATGCAAAGTGAGAATCAGCACATAGTACACATGCACAAAGGCATTGGGATACGCACTCATGTTGCAGCCTCATCAAGTTAGCTTCTAACACCCAAGTGAGAATGCGCACGCGAAAGAAATCCAAATGGAAGGATGATGGTATGAGGAAACCACTCTTGTGTTGTGGGAGGCTTGAAGGGGTGCGCACCTATTCAAGACCTCTCTTGACCAAATCTGTCAAATGGTTGCAATGGCAAGTGCAATTGTGTGCGTATGTGATTGAGGAAGAGGAGAGAGAGAGAGAGAGAGAGAGAGAGAGAGAGAGAGAGAGAGGAGAATAAGAAGATAAGGTAATCAAAATGTGTTGGAGAGTGGAGAGAATGAAGGGAAGAAGGATCAATGAAAATACAATGCAATGCTTCACTATAGTCTCAAGCCTCCACAATTTGCGACATACTCACTCATAGTCTACACACATACTCACAAGCAAAGAGACTAAACATTATGAAAACTTCAATGTGGACTGGAATAAGGGTAAGCATCAGAAATCCATCAAAGGGAAGGTTGCGAGTAGCAAAGCTCACAAAAAAATATAACCTGCTAATGACAAGATATACATAAAACCTCGCCTCCCAATACACTAGTGGTGTCCTAGTGTTTCACTCAAGTACTTAGTGAAGGAAATATAAAATTTGGAGAGCCCCCTTTGGCTGAGATTGGGGTTATTTATATATATTTTCTTGCATGATTATATTTAGGGATAATTAAAATTTACAAGGCTAAACCGGGGGGGGGGGGGGGGGGGCAAACTGAGATGCCTTGGGAGCCACCACCTTGTCCTTGTAGATTCTTCTCCTTGCGACTTGTAATGGTGCTTCTTCATCACCCACTTGCGGTTATTTTATTTACCCTTGAGCCTTTGAATATATTGAGTTATCATCTCACCATTGTTGGTAGAGGGAAGTGATTAATGAGGCATAGTAAAGAGGTAGATGTATATATATGAGAATGAGTGAGAGTGGGAGGTGAAGAGATGGATTTTCTGAGTTTTATGGTTGATTTGAGTGGGATGAAGTAGGATTTGTGGTGAAAGATAGGAATTCGTATTGAATCCATACTTGTATGGTTGTGTGTGTAGTTAACTAGTGCATGTGTGTAGTTAACTAGTGCACATCCTTACAAGAAAGGGGAAGGTGATGAAGTGAAGATGGAAGCTTGGGAGGGCTGATTAGAAATGAAGAGTGAAGGCAGTTTTGTGCAAAACTAAGTGTGTGTGAGCAAGAACATGAATAGGGCAAGATAAGTGAAGACTAGGTGATAGGAAAAAAGGCCCAAAATAGGTGTTTTTTCACCAAAATGGCTCCAATATGGGTCGCAAAGGGTTAAGGTAAAAACCATGACTACTCACACTAGACCTGAGAATGTACCTGTGAGCCCCTTGAGAACCAGGGTGGAGGATTCTTATGGACATGAATGAGTCCCAAAAACAGAACCTTTAGGATTGACGACGTCTAGGGCTTCCATGAACACACATAGAGGTAGTACTGTTCCTAACATCACTTACACCACTAGAATCCCTCCGACTATTACACGAGATCGACTTGATGAACGTATAGCGGATAGGATACCACTGTTAGTACCAAGAGGAGATTATCAACCTAGAGAAGTCACACCAGGTGGACCAAGAGTTGTTAGAATGGTTGCAAAGGCTAAACATTTGCAACCATATCAAGTGGCAAAATGCGTACCCAAAAAGTATAATGGATATGGAGATCCGTATGCCCATGTGTCAATCTTCAAACAAGTGTTGCGAGCAGAATAGGTAACTGATTTCCACACTCAATATGAAGGTTCTGGGTTGACATTAGAAGGTACTGCCTTGACTTGGTTCCAACCATTAAACAACTTGGAATTCCCAAGTATTGAGAAAATTTTCCGAGAATTCGCTGAGGAATTCTCAAAAAGGGGGATCAAGCATAACACTGTCTCCCAGATCTATGCATTTAGGAAAAAGGAAAAAGAGAAAGTGAAGGAAGCATCACTTTGTTTCAAGCATTAGATAGAAAGATGCCCTACTCAAGAATTACCTCAGGATGAAAGACTTATCAGTCCTTTTCATAGAAGGATTGCAAAATGACACGCTCAAAAAGGACTTTCACTTGAAGGCATGTGTAACTTTTGAACAAGTCACAAAAGAGGTGTTGTATCTTGTAGATAACTGCAAGGCATATGGGGAGGTGGCTGAAGACACATATCAGGGGATGCGTAGCACCTCTCCAACCACTAGTGAGTCCACAACAAAATTGGGAGGGAAAAACCCAACTGTGTTGGACGTTGATCAAATGATCGAGGAAGTGATCAGGAGGATAAACCAAGGAAACATGACGAATCCAAACACACGACAACCGCCCACCTGAAAATGCGATACTTGTAGAGGAGATCATCCAACCTAGTGGTGAAACCTTCAACAAAGGCCAAGAGTAAATGCACAGTGAATACTGAAGTGGTGTGCTACCGAACAAAAATGGACAAACCATGAAACTCACGAATGTTTCTATAATCGAAACTATGTTAGAGAGAGACAATACGGACCACATGGAGGACAACAACTTCCGTCCCCTCCAAGGTACCGAGTAGGGCCAAATAACGCAATCTTGGGGCAAGAAAAAGTTCAACTTGTGTTGGGACATCAACCTCCCTTAACTTGTGTTGGGACATCAACCTCCCTTACCCCAGGAAAATAGGGCTATGGTAAGGATTCCTCAACCAATAGAACCCCCTTCTGATCAGAGTATGGTCCAAGTACTCTCATATCGGGAAGATATGAGAGTATGGTCCAAGTATCTCCCCTTCTGATCAGAGTATGGTCCAAGTACTCTCATATCGGGAAGATTCAGACAATACTTATGAGAGGGGATTTGATGGGAATGTATATTCTCCAGAGGGACATAATCCATGGATAATTCCTGAAGAGATGTCCAAACCCTCATACATAGCACAACAACCTAAAAACCATTACTTGGTCGATGAGAATATGCTCATGTTCATGGCAAATGAGGGCTACAAACCTAGGGGCTACCCTCCTAGAACAGGACAACCGATGGGGGACTCCACAAGCTTCTCCACCACGTGTAGGACCATGCTATGAATGTCGCAGTGATCATTGGATGAGAGTTTGTCCAAACAAAGGAAAGCGGGTGAAACATTTTGGATTCTGTGAGACGGACGCACGACTGACCATCTCATTCCACACTATCCAAAAAAACCCTAAAAACAAAGGAAAAGCAACCATGAACAAAACGGGGATTGTGACAAGGTCAAATGGATCAGAAACAAAACTGAACATTCCGATAAACGCGATCACTAGAGTTCAAGCACATGAGGTAGCAAGGAACGTCCCAGCCAGCCAAACAGAGATACAAAACTTGTCTGTCCGAACCTCTACGAAATCTTGGAAGGCAAAATGAGACAAGATGAAAGCCAAAAGAGAAAAAGAAAAAACAACATTGAAAACCAAATTACTGAAAACAGAGGAGAAACTTCAAAGGGAAAGAGACCTTAAGGGAAACAACGCGATAAAAAAACCATCAGGAGGGTCGGTCTTGCTAGACAAGGTGTTTGAACCTTTAGACACAATTCTAAAAGCTTACAAGGCAAGGCTAAATCCTAAAAAAACTCAAGAGGATAGGTGGTTAACATACCCCCATCCAGGCTATGAGAAAGAGAGGCTAAAGATGTGCAAGGAGCTCATCCAAGCCGCTCAAGTGCTTATGGAACCATCAGTTCCTATGGCTCCAAAAACTCAAGTACTAATCCAAGAAAAGATTCAAGAGTTAGAGGGGTGGGGAATTGAAAAGAATAACCTACCAGATCCTGTAGACGAAACACCATTGGATACGAGGGTGGTAGCCAATATAACAGATGGGGTATTCTCAAGTACCACTGCCAATTCCGGAGGTAGAAGAACAATGGCCTCAAGAGCTATGGGAATAGATCAGGAATAGAAAATATGGAAGTGCCACACTTGTAGCATCTCCCATCCCAGGTATCCACCTGGAACATGAGCTCTATCCAAAACGACATTAGATCACTATATGGCGATGGAGGTACAACTATATCGGAAGACAATAAACCGCAGTCGTTGAAGACTTTACCTTCATTATTGGTAACCGTGGAACTCGATTGGAGGTAAGGAAAGTAACATCTCAATGGAAATTCAATCCTAAGATGATGGATACTAAAGCTCTTCACGAGCTGATGTCATCCCCTATCCGTTGTACACTGACTCTGTCAAAGCTACTGCATATCAGACCACATCTTTGGGATGAGGTCGGAAAAAATCTGGAAAAAATGGGGCTGATAATTCCTTCACCCGAGGATTCTCCAAACACACTAAAGAAACAACCCTCAAAACAAACTAAACATGAGCCAGTACCAGTAAATAAAGTAGGGGATTATTGTGAAGGTGAAGAAGGAAATACTAACATGTGGGTGGAGTACAAAGAGGTCAAGTCGATAACAATATTGGATAGTGGTGCTGGAATAGATATAGCTACCAAAGAAATGTAAAAAAAATGGGGAAAACCTGCTCTCCAAAAGACGAGAATGAAACTTCAATTGGTAGATGGGTATCTAGAAAGACCCATGGGCATCTTGGAGCAGATTGTGGTAACCTCTTGTGGCATTGCATATGAACATACTTTTGCTACTATGAATTTCAATGAGAGCAGCAAGTTCGACATCATATTGGGCGGACCATTCATGCGCCAGCTCAAAATGGTGCAAGATTGGGGTTACGACTATATCTATCTAAGGAACAAGGATGTCACTACGAAAATTAGTGTCACGGATCATAGCTATAGAGACGTAGAAATAACCCCAAGAGAAGAATTGCACTCCACAACTGACCAAGAAGGAGGAATACCGGCTTGGCTCAAAATAGAGCTCACCAATTGGCAGAAGAAGTTTCAGAATGTGGAAGTCTAAAAAAGAAAAATTGCACTCTTGATAGGACTGCTCAAGACGAGGCATATATATCATAGCCTTTCCCAGAAGAGATGTTTGAACCTTTTGAATGCCAACAAATACAGCTAGCCACTCTTGATGTTTGTGTAAACGAGGTGACCCTCACCAAATTTTGTGATAAGGAAGGGTATGATATCATTCCATTCCACACGATGGGTGTTAGCCTAGCTTCGAAGTTAGAGGGGGAAGTCCACGACAAGGATGGGGTTGCCGAGTGCCGATGCATAGTGGATGAAATCTCTGTAAGATATCTTGACCAAACAGATGAAGAATATTTCCAAGACTCAACTGATAAGACACTAGAGGATAACGCAGACGACGAGTTGTCTAGTAGCTCAAGTCAGAGCATCAAACGAAAGGATCTATGGGTGATCTACTATGATTTCCCTAACCAAAATCCTCGAAGACAACACAAATATCGAGATAAACGCAAAAACAACTGAGACAAGCACAACGAGGACTCAATACCTCTATTAAATGAAAAAACGTAGTACTTAAGATTAGTAGAAGTGATCGACTGCCTCAAGGATATGATATCAATGAGATACATGAAACCTGACACAACCAAAACAAAATCAAAGGAGGCAAACACACAAAAACCAAAAAAAGAGAGCAAAACCGAAAAATCGATTAAGCTGTCCAAAATGTAGTGTAAAATCAAATACAATGAATTGAAGCGAGCCTTGAAGGAATTTTGGACAACAGAAATGGAAATTGATGAGGAAACAAATGATGATAAATTTGATGCACCTTCCCACTATAAGAAGTATACCATTCAGGATAGGAAAATCGTGGTGCAAATACCCAAACGAGATCCCAAGGGACCAAAAATGCATCAACTTAGAATAACTAGGCGAGGAGCCTAAACCGACATACATTGCCATGCACCTTACTGATGAGGAAGAGCAACTTCTAGTCGATACACTCAGACGATACAAAGATGTCTTTGCATGGTCATAAAAAGATCTAAAGGGGATAGATCTTGAGATCTGTCAGCACACGATTCCCCTTAAGAGTGATGCTAGACCACGCAGACAACGTCCTTACACGTACAATGAAACTTTTTCCAAGAAAATTAAGGAGGAGATAGAAAAACATCAGGATGTTGAGTTTATCTACGAGATTGAACACACCAATTGGGTGTCCCCGATTGTGGTGGTACCCAAGAAGAATGGCAAACTGCGTGCCTGTGTAAAACTCAAAGAGGTAAATGCAGCCACCATCAATGATAACTATCCATTGCCAGTAATAGATCATGTTATTGAGAGGGTAGCATGGAAAGAGGCCTATAGTTTCTTGGATGGATTCTTAGGCTATAGCCAGTTGACGATTAAAGCAGAAGATCAACATAAGACAGCTTTTGTGACAGGGTGGGGTATATTTGCCTACAGGGTAATGCCTTTTGACCTGACCAATGCCCCACCTATATTTCAAAGACTAATGATCCACGCATTCAAAGAATATCTCAGACAATTTAAGGATATCTACATGGACGATATTTGTGTTCATTCTCATCGACGGAGCACATCACTCATCTGGGAAAAGTCTTTGAAAAATGAAGAACGTACCTTATTTTCTTAAACCCGGAAAAATGCATCTTCATGGTAAGACAAGGTAAAATTTTGGGCCACATTGTGTCCAAAAACAGAATTTCAACTGATCAAGAAAAGGTACAAATAATTGTTGCACTTCCGAGACCAACGAAGATGAAAGAAGTGCAAGCATTTATGAGGCATTGTGGGTACTACAGGCGTTTCATATATATGTCTGGAGTAATAGCTAAGCCGTTGTACGCCCTCATTGCTAAGTTTGAATGGACAGAGGAATGTGAGCGAGCTTTCCAAAAATTGAAGCAGCAATTAATTTCGGCTCCAATTTTGCAAGCCTCTGATTGGAGCAAAATATTTCATGTCCATGTGGATGCATCAACCTATGCCATCATCGGGTGCATATTAGCCCAGCTAGGAGAGAAGAAAATGGATTTTCCCATTTGCTAATCTAGTTCGCAACTAAACAATGTAGAGAAAAATTATAACACTATGGAAAGAGAAGGTCTGGAAATGATCTATGCTGTCAAGAAATTTAGACACTACCTTTTAGCAAACAATCTTGTCTTCTTCGTGGATCACCAAGCGCTGCTATATCTAGTAAACAAACCTTGCAATGCTGGAAGAATTGTTCGCTGGTTTATACTACTACTTGAGTTTGACTTCACGGTAGTTGTAAAAACACAAAAGAGCAGATCATCTTTCACGACTATTTTATGGGGAAGCACCTGAGGGTGTCGATGATGACCTTCTTGATTCATATCTGATTCATATTTGTTTAACATCGAAATGGTGCTGAGATGGAGCGGAGAGGTTATTCCTCTACTCAAAATTGGCTCATTGCAGATAGAAAGACAACCATCAATTAACCATCATCGACACCTGAGGGTGTCGATGATGACCTTCTTGATTCATATCTGTTTAACATCGAAATGGTGATGAGATGGAGTGGAGAGGTCATTCCTCTACTCAAAATTGGCTCATTGCAGATAGAAAGACAACCATCAATTATCCACCAAACATGAAATCTCTAGCTTTTAGCAGGACGACTGTACAAACACGGTAAGAATGAGATATTGAGACTATGTGTACAGCCCGAAGATACCACATACTACCTCAAACAAGATCATACACAAAATATGGGATTTCACAACGGTGAGACACAGAGATGCGAATGGCTATGGACACTGGGCATCTACCGGCCAAACATGGAGCACAGTGTCCATACGTATGTAAAATCCTGCAATAGTTGTACAAAACAACCACCAGTGGAACATGCCACCCTGTTTCGAGTAGTATAAGAACCTAAATGGAGTGCTCACATAGTTGATTACTTAAAAAACTAGACCTTTCTAGAGGAATGGGGCAAAGAAAGAATGAAAACTGTAGAATAAGAGGCCAAACAATATCTGCTCATTGCCAACCAACTATATAGGCGGGGAAAGGAAAAACAACTACGGCTGTGTGCTACATAAAGAAAATATTATGTTATCTTAGAACAAGCACACTTAGGACAACCGCGGGGAGATTTCTATGCTAATAAAATGGCAAGGTTCGTGCTACACTCAGGTATATGGTGGCCAACCCTGTTTATGGATGCAGAGACATATGTCAAACATTGTGATGAATGTCAACGCACAAAACCACCCCAAAGGAGATATGAAATTCCACTGAGGCCAATGATGGGTGTATGTGATTTTGCCAAATGGGGCATTGACTTCATTGGTCCCATCATACCTCCAGGATACAGGACACACGCACAATACATTATCGTAGCAACAGACTACATGATGAAATGGGCAAAAGCAAAATCAACCCCAAAAAATGATGCAAGAACAACAGCTCAGCTCCTTTTTGAAAATCGTCTTTACGAGATATGGACTACCAATAAAAATAGTGAGTGATAGGGGAACACACATTTTAAACAAAGTTATTGAAAGCCTCCTCAACAAATTCATGGTGGTCCATCACAAATTGGCACCCTATCATCCGCAAGCTAATGGGCGTGTAGAGAGTACCAACAAAATCTTATGCACCGTACTCACCAAAATAGTCAGTGACTTAAGAAATGATTGGGATCGAAAGCTACACACAACCTTATGGGCTTACAGAGTAGCTTTTAAAACTTTCATTGGAACGACTCTCTTTAACCTGGTATTCGAGATTAATGCAATCCTACCACCGTAATTCCTAATCAAAACCCTAAGAGTGGCAACGCAATTAGGATGGATGGGCCATGAGCTATCGGAGAGATTAGACACCCTAGAAAAATTAGATGAAACCAGACTTAGAGCGATAGCTGGGATATATGCTAAAAAAAACAAATGAAAGCTTTCCATGATCAACACGTGATTGACAAGGAGTTTCAAGAAGGGGACTACTTTCTTATATATACCCTCAAACAACACTCCAAAAAACTCAAAAAGCGAGGAATGGGGCCTTTTGTAATACATGATATATCGCAAAGTGGTGCCATCAAGCTTGCAGCATTAGCAGGAGAGGAGATGCCTATTTGGACGAGTGGCTACAAATTAAAGAAATATCTTTTTTCGCTAACACCAGAAGAACTCACAACACTATATACAACAGCTCAGCACCGACGTCAAGCACACGACATTCAGGAACAAGCACAATAGAAAGCCAAACTCAGAATTTTAAAGCGCAAAGAGCAAGCAAACTTTGAGAGGAAAGCACAATAGAACGTTTCTATTGAGACTTCTCCGATAGCATCCATACAAACGGCAGCTACATGGTTAAGAGGAATGGATCTATGCATTCATTTACAACTTGCCCATGGCACCACTGAGAGAGCATTAGTGGACATAGGGGTCAAAGCTAATGTGGTTAACTACTCCACTTTCAAAAAAATCACGTGGGAACCTCTCATGCCAAACACTATGGGGTTCAAAGTAGCAAACAAAGTCACTATGGACAGTCTGGGCCACATACATTTACCAATCACCATTGCTGGAACAATTTATCCTCATCAATTTCATGTGGTCGAAGATCAACATCTTAACAAAGCAGTTATTCTTGGAGTGTCGTGGATGCGCACTTATCAAGCCACGCCAAACTAGCAAGACAAACACCTCGAACACGAGGGCCAATCTTTCGCCATGCCATCCATACAAACGGACCATGTATGGGAACCTCTACCATCTCCACATGCACCAACTCAGCGATATTCCACAACCGTGGTCAAGAAAATATGGGTTAAAAAATCCATCATGAAAACCAATCCTAGGCAATTGTGGATAGCAAAACGACAAACCAATACACGTCAATCTACATTGCCTACACAGAAATCAAACCTCCACAAATTACCCACAGCTGTTGTCACACAACCTAAGCAAATGGACTACTATCTTTGATAACCAAACATTGTCAAGTGGGGTATGGCAACCAAAAAAAACTCGCTCGCATGATGCCTCTTCTAGAAAATCCAAACCCAAGCAATTTCAGTGGCGACCAAAACAAAGCCAAAAAGCAACACAACCATCAACATCACAACTTTTGGAGGTCACAGTCAAACGCAAAGTGTTTCTTCTCCAATTACTATTGTTCGAACCACGCAGCTTCAAGGAAACCTCGCCACCAATAGCCACTGAACATATTGTTCAGCACCTCTCTCTTGCACAACATTTTGTTTCCCCATGCATATCCTCCATCAACATCATAGAGCCACACTATACGGCTATGCATAGACACACACTTTGTTCCCAAGAACTCCGACACATGTTTGTCGGGGACGAATCACTCTAGGAAGGGCAAGAAAATGCGGCAGGATTATCATTTGTATATATTATTATTATCATTTTTATATATTATTATTATCATCTTACTTCGTTTGTTTTTCTTTCCTTTCTTTTTATTTAAAAAACAAGTTTTTTATAGCCTTAGAAACTCTTAGTTGGCATAATCATGAGCCATACCGTCACCATCTAATACCAGAATAAGAGTATGTATATAAGGGAGGCGAAACTAATTTTGGCTAATTTTTGCCCGACTAATAGTCATTGTAAATAATTTTCTTTTACAAAAAAGTAAAAAAGAACAGATAATCAACAAAAATTTGATAAATTGAACCAAGAAAGTCAAAATTGACTTTTGAAAGCAAACGCCAAAACTTCAAAACAAGGACTTTGAACATGGCAAATATGGAAAGATTCGACACAAGATGAATTTTGAGCCAACTCTTGAAGGATCAAAATTGCAGATCAAATGCCATTTGTAAATCGAATGTCAGAATGACGAACTGTTCGAACTGCAGGTGATATGAACAACAAGATATGATCAATGGAGGTAAGTACAAATGGGTCATTTCAGGTAGACTAGGAACATATAGTCAAATGGGGCAACATAAGCTCATTTGCATTCAGAGAGAGAGACAGAGAGAGAGAGAGGCACAACAGCATATAATTTTTGGAGTTGTTTCTGCCCGCCGCTGCGACCACCTCGGTGGATCTTACTACACCAGATTTGACAGGTATGATCATTAACCTTGCAAGAGCATGCGTGTATGTCCCATACTGCATCAACAATGACAAAACAACAGATGAAAGTAGTACAAAGTCACAAAATCGGCAAGCTAACAGGGCCATTGAGGAAGTCCAAAACCAATCAAAAACCAAAAATATTTGACAGTAGATCCCAATTAGCTGACAGAATTAGGTAGGGTAGAAACAACAGAGAAAAGTGGTGAAACATGGATCATGATCCATGTTCCCCAAACCCTAAAATCAAAGAAAATTGTTCAGGAGAACCCACACTTGGCAAGGAACAAAAATCTATGATTGGTTTTTCAAAATTCATCCCAACATGGATCACGATCCATGTTCCTTTTTGCCAAAATCAGGGTAAAAGTGGCTCACTAGCTAGACAATGTACAAAAAGTACTTGTGTTGCAAAATGATCACAAGAAGTACTCTTAAGATCATCAAATCCTCTAGGATTGCTACTTTCAGTCTACAAATGGTCTTTTGGTCATTTTCACAGGAAAAAAAGGTGGGATCTCAAAGAAAAACTCATGAGAGGTCAAATGCTGGGATGCCAGCAAGACCCATAAAGAAAAGCTATTGAGAGTCCTGACAAGTTTTCAAATTATTGCTAAAGTCAATTGGGAGACTTCACACTCTCCTCGGAGTCTATAAACAAGAAAATGTAACCTAAGGATGGTGGTAGAATCAAAACTACGCAAAGGTTTACTTGCAAAATGGTGAAAATTGCAGGATTCAATTTGTCTTCTCAAAAGAATTCAATGTCTTGTAGAATTTGCCAAGGAGCCAAGCAAAGCTATGAACTACAAACCTAAATCATCAAAAATCAAAACAATGATAGATCTCAGGCAAAACATGAGTCCAAAAATGATTGCCAGAAACAAATATGGTCAAAACGGAAAAAAATGGCCATAAACTGGAAAAGGGGGCAAACTAAGGAAAAACATGTCCAAAGCTGAAAATATTCACCAGTGTACTAGGAAAACCTATAGGAACAAATGTGCACAAGAACTGTATCAAAATTGTGTCCAACATGGATCGCGATCCATGTACCTTTTTGCCCAATATAAGTAAAACCATGCCATTTGATTTAGTATAGTATGTTAAATAAATCCAAGCCATGGAGTTTCAAGCCATTTGAATCCCAAAATCCACTTCAAAATGCCAAAAACCTCTAAGTCTGCAAAAGGTTTCCAACAATTAGCCCGAGTGTCAAAGCATTGATCCAAATCCCAAAACTTTTGGACCAAGGCATAATCTAGATGAACCCTACCAAATAGTATCATCAGATCTCCAAAATGTTGCCCAACATGGATCATGATCCATGTACCTTCAACCCTAAATCCAAAGAAAATTGCTCAGTAGCATCCCCATATGCCCAGGAATAACTTCCCAGAGTTAGAATTTCAAAATTCTTCCCAACATGGATCGCGATCTATGTTCCTTTTTGCCAAAATTCATCTGTTACATTACATTCTTGCTCCTATAGTAATCCTAGATGCACTAGTGAAATTTGGTCAAATTTGGAGTAGTTTTGACAAAGTTATGCTCATTTTTCATTCTATGGTTGAGTTTACACTTTCCGACAGTTCTGATCATTGGCTAAAACCTATTTTCAATCCTAGAATTGACAACAAAATGCCTCAAAGGAAAGCACAAAGGAAGTGGAGTGCGGCACTCTATGAGATAACCAATATCTCATCCAATGAGAAAGCTCACATCACCGAACAGGTACTTGAAGCAATTCCAGTGAACATCTTCATTGGAAGGTTTCAAGCAACAGACAGAGAAATAGTAAAGGCCACAATCTTTCCACAAGAAATGTGGACTTTGAACCAAAAGCCAGAAGTGCAAGCAGGGGGAAAGTACCTACAGCTAGACAACTTCTTACGACTGCCTCCTTGGGGTACGGACTTCAGACGAGCTCACGAGCTCATAAGTTCAATTCAGTACAATGGGGAAGAAACTCTGATGGACAAGGATGGGACAGTCGTCAAGGTAAAGATCACAACTGAAATTATCAATGAAGCCCTCCACCTACTGCAAGGGACGCACAATCTCCTACAGAAGACGAAGGCAATAGACAATGATAAAGCCTTTTTGAAGCAACAAGGCAATATCAATATCTGATATACTTAGAAACTAAACTGCCATTGCGCCTTATATTGCAACATTTCAAGGTGCAGAAGCCGCTCAGATATACTGAACCTTTGTTGCACATGGCCATGGTAATGGCAATGGGCTTGGCTGAAGGCAGGGTGGCCAGTTTTGATTTTGGCAACTAGCTTCTTGACACTATTGTGGAAGCAAATCTAAAAGGGAGTCAAAAAAGTAAAGCTTACATGAATGGGGGACCAATGCTAACATGTATTGCCGATCAGGAACTGGGAATGATCAAGGATCTACCACCTGCTGAAGCATAGATAGATCTGATCCACAGATCATAAAGATCTTTAAGATCAGTGGTAGGACCTTCTACAAGGCCAAAACCAAAAGTCAAATAGACGAGGCAAAGTGCACCGTTAAAGGATTCTGACAGCAAGAAGACCGAGTCAGATGCTCAGAGTAGGTAGGAAGAAGGGTCCCACCCAAGAGACACTCCTTCGGAGTATCAGTCTCAGAGGAGGAGCAAGACAGCCCATACACACTTGGATATACCCGGTTGAGAAAAAAAGTTTCACACGTGGTAGAGGCTATCCCCATTACTCATGCCAGGAGGACAATGGAAGAAGCTCAGGCATTGAGGGAAAATCTTCACCAGCAAAAGCAAGATAAAAAACAAACCCAAGGAACAGAAGCGGATGATGAGAAAAAAGAGGATGAAGCCAAGAATATTCTACTACTACGCAGGCAAACATCTATTTTAGAAAGGATCAAGCAATAGAAGAGGCAGGAAGCTGAAGAAAAATGGGAGATTGCCAGCACCATGCGGCAACGCATTCACAATGAACTCAAGCGAAAGATGGATCAAAGGCAAAAAGAAGAATCAAAGAAGCCACGTGTCAATGATCTCGAATCATCTGACGAATGTAATCGAATCAAAAAAGAGGAAAGTCACTCGCAAGGAGAGGAACAACACAACACAACACACAGGACCAGCAAGGTCAAGACCTTGGTTCTCGCAAGGATGATGAGGCAACTCTAGAGACTTTGGAAAAAGGGAAGGAAAGAATTGAAGGCTTGACAGAACAAGGAGCGGAGGAAAAGCAGACTGAACACAAAACAAATCAAGAAACGGAGTCCGCACAAACAAAGCCCGCCACAACCTCTGCTTCTCTAGAAGATTAGAAACAAAGAGAAAAGAAATCTGAGGTAGTTGAACAATCGAATCAGGGTCAAAAAGGCCAGCATAGGCCAAGATAGAAGCGGCCATGGAGGAAGGAGCAGAGATAGTTAAATCCTTTGACATTGACGCTCACTTATAGCAGATCAAGCTACAGTTTCAATGTCAAAGGGCTCTTTATAATCTACGAGAGCTGGAGTTAGAAGATACCAAGAAAGAAGCATCTAAAATGGCAGCAGAGTCCTTGCAGCTAAAGCAATAGATAGAGGCACTAGAGAAGGCACAACTCCAAGAACAATCGAAATTGCAAGGAGAACATGAGAATGCAGCCTACTATTACAAGGAAGTGCAACAACTTAACGAGGCAAACTTCGCATTGCAGGTCGAGCAGCAACGTCTCGAGGAAGAGATAACCAGAGAAAGTTAACAAAATGAGAAGCTACAAGGCTCGTATGTGGTGGTTAGCAGATCTCTGACTCAGCTCCTGGCCATACAAGAGACCCCCTCCTTCTCAAAGACGACTGCAAGATCTACCTCCTTGAGTCAAGAAATCAAAGAGTTGAAAGAAGCCATGAATCAAGAGAAATATGACAGATAGATCATGACGGCAAGTCATAGGGCCCTACAACAGGCCAAGGATGAGGAAATCGAAGAGTTTAAGAGGCAATTGGCTGAGGCAAGAGGGGATTTAGCAACTTTGAGATAAGATCAGACAAAATATCAGCAGGCCCGAGGGGAATTTGAGCAAGGAGGATGATTCAAACAATCCACGTTTGAAGCTCATTAAACAGAGGTGGCCACTACCATCACGAGAAAAGGAACGTAGGAATCTAGAGATCCAGCCACGACATCCACTTCGGAGTCGACAAAGGATGAGATTCAACGTTGGATCTCAGAAGTAAAGGACCCTTCGCACAAAGCTTATATGCAATATCAACTGAAGGTGCTGGAATCGGCTGCCCTCCTCATGATCACACCAGATGAGGTAGTAAAGAATCACGGTCATGAGATGATCACACTGCCATTGATGTGGCAAGAAGTTAAATTATGGCAGCAAAAGATGCTTCCTGAACTTGTACCAAACATCAGAGAGGACTACAAGGAGGTTCCTATTACGATCGTTCAGATTCAGACAATCAACCCCTCTGGTGGAAAAAATGGTTTGATCAACGACCAACCAATGAAACCTATTACAGGAATGCTCCCCAGCATCTCAGGATTGACCCCACTTACTGTCCCATCAACATACGGTGATCCTAGGATAATTTTTATATTTGGCAAAGCAAAAGACCTGCAGTGCTAAACTACCCGATAATCACAAAACCTCTCAATAACAACCCACCATCCGAGCACTACATGGTTCAAAATCTAAAAGGGGTAATCAACATGATGAAGGAGATCCCAGATCTCACCTGTCAGATGCTTGTAAAGATTGCCAAAATGATCATCACATGCATTACAGCTTTCAATGATATCAAAGCAACAGAGCATTCCTGGCAAGTTTTTGTCGAAGGTACACGGAGCATTTGCTGGAATATGGAGACGGAAATCTCAAGCAGGAATGTCATCATGGGATTATATGCAAGAATCGTGTTTTTGCCCTCTCATTACATGTAGACCTTTGAAGAAGCTTTCATGACAGGCTTCTTTGAAGTGGACTCTTCCATATTCAATCCAATGAAAAAATATCTACCGGGGGTCTGACACATCGCCTACCAAAGTACCCTTAGTAATAATCCCTTTAGAGAGATGGCCACCAAAGTCGAGATTTAAGCAAGAGCTCAGAACTTCAGAAATCTCACTATAACGCTCGAAATAAGGTAGTAGACTCGCTCAGAGACAGCGTGCACAAGGACGTGCAATAAATAGGAAGGAGGGAATGTTTGGTGGATACAGGCATATGCACACCAAACCTTGTAAACACTCTATTTTTTGAAGAAATCCATGTAATTCAGCCTAGGATGAGTTGTAACCGTGATGTAACTAGACAATACCCTCTCTACTTCTCCGCGTCTACACCCTTGTAAGAGGCCGGATGGCCGTGGGAAAGCCCACTGAACTTTTAAAGTCAAAACCCTTAGTTTTGAGAGGAGAATTATCATTAGCAAAAAGGATTTTGAAACGTGCATTGTGGAGGCCTCTTACTGCTACAAATTGTAATCTTCTTTTCTCCTGAACTGGTAATCAGAATTCATTTTTGAATAACACATTGCATTCCTTGTCTCTTGCTCTACAATCTAAGTGTAATCATTTTCAATTCTGTTGTGGTTTGCGACACATTGTTTGTGAGCTAAATGCATTGATCTGGAGGTTAAAATGGTTGTTTATTGATGTTTTGACCATGGACAAGTGTTTATGCCTAAGGAGGACCTTTTCAAGTACTTATGTTTCAATTTTTTGCACACTTTTTGTGATGGATCGTCATTTTTGTACCTTCTCGGATGGTGACATAACTTGGTAGGATTGAGCCCTTAAGTGTTGTGATACCTCTTTTTAAGTTTCGTTGCATTCCGGATTTGTTTGGATGCCAGAAAGGCGTGATGACCTAGAGTGGTGAGATTGGACACATACTGATTGTCTGACTAGGAAGTGGTTGATTTGCTTTTGCTGTAGAACGAGTAGCCCTCTGAGTTCACTTTGGTGGAGATTGACACTCTCATTAAGTCTCTGTGCCCCATCCCGAGTCGCTTTCTTTCATATTGACATTATGTTATTACAAAAGAACTATGCTGCAGACGTCCGTCGCGGCGACCTGCTAACAATTGTGTGATGCATGTAGTATTTAATCTAAATTTGTTAAAAATGGACACTCAAAGTCTCCTGTTTTATGACCAAACTAGTGTTAAACATAAATATTCCTTTTTTGTACTACCCTCTCAAAAAGAGAGTGGTGAAAATTGAAAAAAAAAGCATGTTACAAATGGAGGACAAAGGTGGCCAAAATGAATCCCTAGTTGTGCATCAACTCTTAAACATAAATCTTAAACTAACTGATAAGTAACACTAAAAGAATACATAAAAACAATCATAGCACTCATCATAAATTAGTCATAAATTAACTTTCAACAAGCTCTAAAGTAATCCTATAGAGACTCAAAACTAGTTTTAACTAATCTGTAAACCAACCCTAAACTAACACTAAAACTAGCCTTGAAATATTGCTAAAAATCATCAACCCTAAAACTAAAATAATCCTTTTTTTTTTCAAACTCACAATAGTGAATGGATGCATTGAATTCTCCATAAATGAAATGTACAAGGAAGCATCGTCAAAGACCACTTGATACACCAATAAGATACAAAGCCCCAGACAGAGGTGAGATATTACCCATGAAACCTTACTCATCATAAGTGATCATGGCGATGATAGTTTCTTGACTCCACTCGTACGTATTCTTATTTTTTCCATGACAATTATCACTTCCCTACTTGCTTGAATAATCTTATTGAAGCTGTAGTAGATGGACCCAACATGCACCCTCCTAGTTGGTCACCTCTTCACAAAGCCACTATTTTTTGTAATCTCATTTTCTTTTTTGAGAAAGCCTTGTTAAAACAGGAACTATGATTATTAAGTCGGATGATTACCAAGACATATCTTTGTAAAAATAATCTATGATTTTGAGTTAGAAATGTGCAGAAAGCTCATAGAGATAGCCCAAGCTCTTATGCAACCAAAATTTTTGAACATTCCTGAACAAGTAGTGCTTCTTCTTGAACAAGTAGTGTTTATACCTAAAAAGGAGAACAAAAGTGCACAGAAAGAAAACCAAACGGGTGAACGAACTAAGCCAGAGAACAAAACACCATTGGATACAAGAGTGGTAGCAAACACAACGGATGAGGCCAAGTCTCAAGAGATGTAGCCAATTCTTTAATTGGAAGATCCATGGCCACAATCCTTGTGAGAGACAATCGAAAACCAAAAAAATGGTAGTGCCACGTCGTTGTCATTAGGAAGAGAATGGGGTCTAGGAGGGCCTCTTTATTTGGCAGTTTAAGGAAGGCAAACTTTTAATATTAAGAAAGTAATCAAAGGGCAGCTTTTGAATTCAAACAGGCAAAATGGCTAGTTTGTTTGAATTCAAATTTCCCCCTCAAAATGGAATTTAATTTTGTAGTGGGTAAAACCATATCACGTAGCATATCTTTGGAAAGAGCTCAATGTGTAGATTGCAGATCTATGATCTCCACTCAAATCAGAGATAATATGTGGGAGTTATGGAAGGTAAAAAATCATAAAATTGTCCACCTTCTTTTGGGGGGAAAAAGTGCATCCTTTGACCACTCTTATCCATCTCTTACACACCCACCATTCTTGCACACATGGCGTACACCTATTTGTCAGAATGTTAATCATCTCCATAAGCTCATGGAAAATAAAGAGGCCCTCCTACACCCCATCCTCTTCCTAATGTCGGCATCAATCCCAAAAATCAACATGGAGCATGAGATTTATCGAGGAGATATGTAGTCATTGTACAGAGGTGCAGGGATGCAATTATCCACGTTCTGTAGATGGACACAAAACGTCTCCACAAAATAATGTCATCCCCTATTATATGCACCATTACTCTCACAAAACTTTTGAAGCTTAGTCCATATTTATGGGATCGAATGGGTAAAAATTTGAAAAAGATGGGGTTGAAAACCCCTCCTCAAGACTTTCTTGTAGGTGAAAATGTGGATAAAACTCAACCTGAGAAACCAAAAGGAAAACCTGTGCCAGTGACAAAAGTGGGTGATTATTGTGAGAAAATACCACGTTACCACTAGAGGACAAGGCAGTGAAGATGATATCTATACTTGACAGTGGGACTGAGGTAGCCATTGCTACAAGGAAATCTTGAAAAAGTGGGGAGGACTAGCTCTCAAGAAGACACGTATGAAATTGCAACTAGCAGACAAAGTTGTAGAGAGACCTTTGGGTATGCTTGAATAGATAATTGTGTCCTCTTGTGGAATTAAGTATGCTCATAATTTTTCCATAGTAGTAGATTTTGGGAAAAGCAATAACTTTGAGGTTATTTTGGGGTGACCATTCATGTGTCAACTCAAAATGGTTCAAGATTGAGGCTATGACCACCTTTACTTGAGACATAAAGGCGTACTAAATGTGAGTCAACACAAAGGACCATAGTTATAGAGACATTGGAAGACTTTGATGTAACTACTGAATCAAATCAACAACTACATGTCTGGTCGACAAAAAAAACACATATTTGGATGTGCAAAGCATCTGAATGTGGAAGCTTGAGAAAGGAAGAGTGTATCCTAAAGCAATTGATAGAGGATAAAAGATACATGTGACAACCCTTTCCAAAGGATTTATTCAAACCCTTTGGTTGAGAGAAAATATACTAGCGACTCTAGGTGTGTGTGTAAATGAGCTAACATCCACAAACTTTTGCAATGAGGAAGATTTCGACATAATACCTTTCCAGATGGTGAATGCTATCCTCGAATCAAAAGTGGAAACTGAGACAATGGGCACTCATAAAATGGTCAATTGCAAACGAATAGTGGAAAAATATTCCATTTGATACGTTAGTGCGTGACGATGAGGAGTTTCATGATTTATGGAGTGACGAGTTAGGAAATAATACTGAGGACGAGCTATTGATTATATCGGAGAACGAAGACAAAGTGAACAAAACAAGGCAATTTTCTATAACTTTCCAAATCAAAAATTGAGGAGAAAAAAAAGATATTAAATGAAATGAGCGAGAAAACAATGAAACAGAGAAGAGAAACCAATGCCTTGAACATTGATCAAAGGCAGTACCTTATGCTTGTGGGAGCAGATTACTGTGTTTTTGCGACAAAACAAGAAAACCATTGAAGTCAGATTCTCTAAAGAAAAAACCAAGGAAGAAAAGCAAAAAGAAATCCAAGGACACAATGAAAACAACAACAAAAATGTCGTAAACTGAGCAAAAATGAAAATATCAAAAGTTGAAACAAACTTGGAAAGAAGTGTGAACAATGGAGATGGAAAGTAAAGAGGATTCTAGTATGGAAAAGTTTGATGCACCCTCTCACTTTAAAAAATACACCATCCAAGACAGACAAATATCAAAAGCTAACAAAGACTCTGATGGACAATGAGGATGACAAGTGAAGAGGATTTTAGTATGGAAAAGTTTGATGCACCCTCTCATTATTATAAATACACCATCCAAGACAAACAATTTATAAAACAATAGCTAATGAGGGAACTCAAGGAACCACGTACATCTTATGATGGACCTAAAAATGCAAAGAGGATTGACATAGCTGAACCAATGGAAGAACCAAGAACAACTTACATAGCCACGGACCTCACTGAGGAGGAAGAGCATCTTATAATAGATACTCTCAAATAGTATAGAGGTGTGTTTTGTTGGTTATATAAGGACCTTAAGGAGTGGATCCAAATATATGTTAGCATACAATCCTCCTTAAGAGTGATGCTAAGCCGTGCAGACAACATCCCTACACTTACAATGAGACATTTGCAAAGAAAATCAAAGAGGAGATAGATAAGCTTAAAGAGGGGGTTTTATCTATGATTGAGATCGGACTAGGACCAGACTAGGACCATAAGCTACATTTATCTCTTTGTGCGTATAGGGTAGCATGCAAAACCAAACTGGAAACAACCCCTCTCACTTTTGTGTTTGGGATCAATGCCATATTTCCCTTAGAATTCTTGCTTCGCACACTACAAGTATCTTAGGATGGAATGGACATGAGTTGCCAGATAGAGTTTCTCAACTCATCAGGTTAGATGAATTGTGACTCAAGGTTATTGTGTCCATGTGTTTGCAAAAATGACAAATGAAAGAGTTTCATGACCAATACGTAATAAATGAGCTAAAAAAAGGGGACTATGTATTAGTCTATACCTTGAAGCAAAACTCCAAGAAATTGAAAAAGCGAGGTAATGGCCCATTTGTGATCAGTTATATATCACCAAGTGGAATTGTAAAACTTGAAAAAATAGAGGGATAATAGATGCTTGATTGAGTCAATGGATGCAGATTCAATAAGTATTATTTACCTCTCACTGTTGACATCTTGGATAAGATTCACCAAGTAAAGGAAGAGAAGCAAAAAGCTCAAGCCATCCAAGACGATGCAAAGGAAGAAGCAAAACTATGGATTCTAAGCAAAAGTAACAATAGAATATAGCTCCAATTTGAAAAATCAAAACCCCATCTCCTCCTATCAAAGCAATTCACATGGAGTTGAATTGGTTTGGAGATATGGATGTGTGAATCAATGTCTAGCTTGCCGATGGATTGACAAAACAAGCACTTGTGGATACTGGTGCACGAGTTATTGCCAAGGGAGTGACATACGGGGTGTACAACCAAACCAACGGAGTGACATATGGGGTGTAATTCAAATGTGACATATGGAGTGTACAACCAAACCAACAAGAGGCACAACTTACAATCAAGCCCAAACCATCTACAAAAGTCCATGGAAGACAAATCAAACAAGTTTGGGTCAAGAAATCCATAATGGAAACCAAACCAACACAGATATGGTTACCCAAAGCAGCCTCTTCATATCAATCTTTCAACTCAATCCAGCTACAAGGAGCAACAACGACTTAGTCCAATTATACGGGTAGAAGAAATCCCTTGGGGGGGTCATTATGTATAAATTGTGTGTATCACGTACATTCAAAACTACTTATTATACTCCTTATCTGTGAATTTATGACAAATAGAATACACCCTTTTCCTATTTAATCTGTAAAAAAACATTCAAACACCATTTTATGTTACCCTTTTGTATGTAAAAATGTGCATAAAAAAGAAATTTAATAACCCCTTCTGCTGCACTCACATGATAATCACATAATTACTAAGTGACCTCCCAAAGAGAAATGTACACAATGGCTCAAGCAAACCAACCCAAGTATAAAGGATTTCCAAATAAAAATTAGAGAAGACCACAACTGCCCACACAACAACCTAGCAATGGAGACCCAAACAAAAAAATCCACAACCAGCCTACATGTGGGTATCCAAAGCTAAACCATGCCAAATCAACAACCCACCAATAGTACTCACTAAACCAACCACCAAGGAACGAGGGTACCATCTTCAAAATCTTTTGTTCAAAAAATGCAATTTATATGGAACCTTGCCAACCCTGGTATAAAAAGATTCCCAAATCCAAATTAGAGAAGACCACAACTGCCCACACAACAACCTGGCAATGGAGACCCAAACAAAAAAATCCACAACCAACCTACAAGTGGGTATCCAATTTTAAGCCATGCCAAATCAACAACCCACCAAAAGTACTCACTACATCAACCATCAAGGAACGAGGGTACCATCTTCAAAAAAAATTGTTCCTAAAATGCAGTTTAGATGGAACCTCGCCAACCAAAACCAGTGGACAATAAGTTCAGTACCCACATTTTTCACAATATAGTGTTACCCATTGAATCTCTTCCATAACCATAATAGTGTTACATTCCATGACCTTGCATAGACACACTGTGCGTGCCCATGTACGTTGCACAAACCTTCATCCAAGATGACTCAGAATAATGGAAAGGGCCAAGTAAGAGTAGCTGGAGCAGCTTATTGCAAGATCTAGGACTGCAAAATTATGAAAGATGGTGTATAGTGTATAAAGTGTGTTTTTCCACTTAATTTTTTTATTTTTAGTAAAATTTAACACTTATCGAGAATATGAGGCATATAGCCAAATTTTGACGGACAAGATTCCTAGAGTGAGAGTATGTACATATGTGTATAAGGAATAATTTGGGCTAAACTTTTGGCCAAGTAATAATAATTTCTATTAATTTTATTTACTTTTTAACCTAATAAGGATAAAAAATGAATAGATAGGGCCAAAAAAGTCAGATTCAAGTTCTGAAAGCAAATGCCAAATCTACAAAAATTCAAGATCTTTGAGGATGTCAAGTTTGGAAGAATTTGGCATATGTCAAAATTCATGCCAACTTACGATGATCCAAAATTGCAAAATCAAGAGAAATTAAAGATTGGGCATCCAAATGATGAGTCGTCTGAGCCGCAGGTTGTATATCATAGGAAATGTGAGCAAATAAGGTATGTCTACACTTGGCATTTGGGTAAGTGAGGCACATATAGGATAAAATGGAAAAAGTAGACCTCATTTGCATTCAATCACAGGCACACACACACACACACACACACAGAGAGAGAGAGAGAGAGAGAGAGAGAGAGAGAGAGAGAGAGAGAGAGAGAGAGAGAAAGAGCTTGTTGACCTAGATCTTCCTATCAAATTTTTTCCTGCTACAACCCTTAGGACATCCACACCCCACCATATTTCATAGATATGCTCCTATCAATGTAAGACTAGTTGTATATGATCAAATGTGCACAAACACAATCACAAAACAACTTGTATCACTCAAATAAAAAATGGGAAATCCCTAAGCTATCAAAAAGTCATTTGGGACATCAATTCTAGTCAGATCCAATTATTTTTTCACTAAAGACTCCTCTCACTAGCTAGAATCAAGTCATGTGATCAAAGTTGTGAAAGGTTGTAAAACATGGATCGCAATCCATGTCCCCCAACATCCTAACCCTGATGCAAAATACTGCTCATGAATGTGCCTACACATTACTGCAATCATAGTAGAGAAACATGGTTGAACATGGATTGCAATCCATTGCAACAGTTGAAGGCGCGGAGTTTTTTGCAAAATACCCAAAACAGCATACTACCAACCATAGAACAGACTAATCAACATACCTGGCAACCACATAGATGCATAATCGTCGATATACACGAACAGAGAGAGACAACGAGCGAGAGAGAGGAAGAGAACATGCGCAGATGCACCTCCTAGAGCGGAGTGCTACGCCTGGCACAACGAGAGAGGAGAGAAGAGAGGAAGAAGAATGAGAAGGACACTGGGTGCAATCTCCCCCCGTGCAAGAGTGATCATTTTCCTCTTGCACGTATTTAAAAAATAGATTCTTGAATGGTCAAAGTGAGTACAAACTGGCCGGCCGGTCATAAATGGCCAAAAATCATAAAGAGCACTTGAATAATGAAATGTACATAAAATATGATATCCTTTTGCAATAGCTTAGCTCGGTCAAGCCTTTTCCACCTGTCACAACTGCAATAAATAATAAGATATTAATTCCATAACATACCTCTTCGTTGGAAAGCAACTGTCCTCAGTTGCGAAGATAAAATCTGCAAACAATGCTTGTCAAAAACAATGATTATAAATTTGTAGAAAATAGTTAAAAAATCCATAAAACTAGACAACATTGCTTATGCCTGCCGTCATCCACATACGACCTATTCTAGTGTCCCATACCACTAGAATAAGCAGTATATGTCACACCCTGATGAATCAGGATATCAGTGGTCACACTCATCATTAATCTCATATTGTGAAGTCTCATCACATGAATACTGCCGTGATAAAATAATCATCAAATACCAAATCCCAATCCAATTCCAGTTCCACAATATAAGTCCAAATCCACATTACTTTCATTATGTCCCGGGTAACAAAATCATACCAGATGCAGTGGTGGCCAGCCATTGCATCATGATTTTGTGATCGGTGTTGCCTAAATTGGCGAATCTGCACCAATATGACGTGCTGCCTAAATTGGCGGATCTGCACCAATGCTGCCTAAATTGGCGAATCTGCATTTGGTATTGTTTAAAAATCATGAATCTGTAATTTTCAATGTGCTGCCTAAATCGGCGGATCTGCACAGATAATTGGTGTTGCCTAAATCGGCAAATCTACACCAAGATGAGCGTTTACACACTGCCTAAATTGGCGGATCTGTGTGTATGTGACCAATGGACTAGACAGGACATAAAAACATAAAAATTGTACTACCTGTTTTAAACCACATTGGGGTAAGGTTGAGTAACAAAGTACTGACAAATTGGTATTGACGGAAGGCACCTCGACTCACGTGAGTAGCTGCATATCTCAATGTGAAATGATCGCAATAGCAATTTTGTTTAATACAAGTATTGGCAAAATGTTAGAGAATGCAAGTAATTAAAAGAGCAATGCCTTCTTCCAAACAATAAATGATGGTAATCAAGTTGATAAGTAAGCCAGATGTGTTGAATTGATGTAACGTTATTGTTCTCTGTTTGCTCTTTGTAAATCATTTTACTCTCGATGATATACTGCATCTGAAATATGTACCAGTCTATGCGTGGGGAAAGAGAGACAAATAGGAGAGGGCTGTAATTAGTAAAAGTCATTTACAATGATGAGGCTCGGATTAAGTGGAAAGTGAGATGGAATCAATGTATTGTAGATTGTTTTGGTTTGAATAAATGGAGCAATCTTTTGAGATTGCAAACTGTTACCTCTAAAGTTCTTAATACTGTTAAAAAAAAAACAAAAACGTTTAAAGAGCATTGACTAGTGTTTAGTCATGATATCACGAGCTTACATCATGCAAAGGTCCTACTATAAACAGTAGATTGATCCAACAAATAAAGAAAACAACACGAAATTAATTTTACCTTAGCTGCTCTATCAAACATTTCCAGTTAGGTGTGTTTGTGTTGTCCCAAGTAATGGCCATGGATAGTGTGCCAGAAATGCAATCAAGATAGATGGGTCGCATTGTCAGCTTGCTCAAAATAGCATAGCGGGAATTAATAAGTATATTTTACTAGATATATGAGAAACAATTACATAATTACTAATAACCTATATAAACATAATACTTATCTAAGTTCGAACCAATAACATCAAATATATAAAATTGTACACAATCATTCTCTTTTTCTATATATTGTATTTTAATGGGTTTTTTAATTATTATTTAAAAAATAATAATAATAAATTCAATTGTTTGATTATGATACTAATATAGTTTATAACTGTAAAATATAAACCACTATTGATTGCAATTACCAAAACGCAATGGGGGGTCAGATGCAGTAGATAAGGGGGAGAGCGAGAAATGAAATAAAATAAAATGTTACATTAAACGCCTTCAAAGGCCAAAATTACATATGATACAATCTCAATGGAGCTAATTACAATATCTAGGTATAAAAATAAAATGAAGTGAAGTGTGAAACTAAAGCAAAAGCCTAAAATCTGCATGCGAAAATCATCATTAGCATTGTTGTGAATGCTTGATGGTGCTCCACCGGGGGTGGTGTCTCTCATAGTTGACGTGCACACACACACACACACCTACAAGAAGTCGTAAGGCCATCATCCTCTGCAGTCCGACTCTTTCTCTTTCTCTCCACCATAAACGTTGGCGTCTGCACTACATTATTACCCTCTTGAGTTTTGTTATTAGCTTGAAATGGTATCTTCAAAGAGTTTCGGCCTTCCTCGACGATTCGAAAGGCTTCTTGACAACCAGCCGCTTCAGGCTGTGTTTCCTCTTGGAGTGCACCTTTCTCGGAGAACGATCAGACGAAGAGGAGCCCAATAGCCCCTCTGCATGGTATAGTGACGACAATGCCCAGAATATACTGATAAGCCATCCTCTTCACCCTGCCCTTCAATATTGACACCATGCATGGAAGTCGACTACGCCTTTGTTTGCAGCATTAACCCCTTGCCCCAGTGGGTGTAGTCCACACCATGTATGCGTGCTTCCACCAACTCGGGTGCAACACCTTGCTTCCCCCATCGGGTGTGTCCACCTGCCTGCAAGCGATCTGGGAAACCCCTTTGCTTGCCAGAGGGGATCTTCCCCTATTGATCTAACTATGAAACATTAAAATAGATTCCTACTGGCGAGTATTAAAACTAAAATTTGAGGAGAAAAATATAGGTGCATGTCTGGTTAGTGAGCGGATGGCCCATGCTGGTTGCGAGCAACTAAGTGAGAGAAAAAAAATCCACAAAACTTGAGGTTACAGTTGCTGCAGGCTGAGTTGAAAGGGGCTGCTTGACTTAGTTCTCGTGGAGGTGGGCAGTGGGAGTTCTGTGGTGGGTGGTCGATAGTTGATCCGAGAGAGACAGAGAGAGAGAGAGAGAGCGTCCTTTGCAGGTGGGAAAGTGGCCGGTGGTTGGGAGATGAGTGGCAGACATCTATAAGTGGTCGAGGACTACTGCATGGTTAAGCAAAAAGAGGGGGGGGGTATCGACAATGATTGGAGGAATGTAGTTGGTGGACTGCATGTTGCTGGGAGAGCGAGAGAAGAGAGAAGTAAGTTGGTTGGCAGCTCGAGTTGATGGCGATGCCGGTGGTTGGCAGGGGGAGAGTGGAAGGTGTGGGTGCCACGAGGCGCGAGAGAGATATGGTGGGCACCCGTTATGAGCCTTGGGATGGCAGTGGCGGTTACCTCTGAGAGAGAGATACACAGAGAGTTTGCATGGAGGCTGGGTGGTGCACAGCCTAGTGCCTGGCAGCCACCACTGAATAGAGAGAGAGAGAGAGAGAGAGAGAGAGAGAGAGAGAGAGAGAGAGAGAGAGAGAGAGAGAGAGAGAGAGAGAGAGAGAGAGAGAGAGAGAGAGAGAGAGAGAGAGAGAGAGAGAGAGAGAGAGACTTGATGTCGCTCACAGCCGCAACACTGCATGGGAATTAATGGAGGGGATAGTTTGAGAGTGAGTGTCCAATTGGTGCCGCAAACGAGTGAGAGAGATAGGGAGTGTGGCGATCGAAGAGAGAGGGATAGTGGTCGTCGAATGAAGAGAGAGATTGGGTGGGATGTGCATGCCACAAGCGAACGAGGAGAGACAGATAGAGAAGCTGCTAGGAAGCCGCCCTCAGCGTTGTTGTTATTTATTGCAGTTATGACAGGTGGAAAAGGCTTGAACAAGCTAATCTACTACAAAAGGATATCATATTTTATGTACATTTCATTATTCAAGTGCTCTGATACCACTGCTACAGCCGAAGGCGCGGAGTTTTCTGCAAAATACCCAAAATAGCATACTACCAACCATAGAACAGACTAATCAACATACCTGGCAACCACATAGATGCATAATCGTCGATATACACGAACAGAGAGAGACAACGAGCGAGCGAGAGGAAGAGAACATGCGCAGATGCACCTCCTAGAGCGGAGTGCTACGCCTGGCACAGCGAGAGAGGAGAGAAGAGAGGAAGAAGAATGAGAAGGACACTGGGTGCAATCTCCCCCCGTGCAAGAGTGACCATTTCCCTCTTGCACGTATTTAAAAAATAGATTCTTGAATGGTCAAAGTGAGTACAAACTGGCCGGCCGGTCATAAATGGCCAAACATCATAAAGAGCACTTGAATAATGAAATGTACATAAAATATGATATCCTTTTGCAATAGCTTAGCTCGGTCAAGCCTTTTCCACCTGTCACAACTGCAATAAATAATAAGATATTAATTCCATAACATCCATGTCCCCCAACATGCAAGATCAAGGAAAAAGTGCACACACAGCTTAGCCTTGGGGAACGTGCCATGCCAATTTTAGGCAAAATGATCCTTAGGTCAGCCAAAAACCAAGGGAAATTAGAAATTCAGTCTCCAAATGGTCAATTTGACCCATGATGTAAAAAAGTGATCCAAAATAAAAAAGAAGTGGACTACTAGCATAGGAAACATGCCCAAAGCCATCGCATGAAGTTTGGTCAAAATTGGTCACCAAACATGGATAGCGGTCCATGGACCCTAAAAGAAGATCTGACAAAATTTGAGTACAAAATATTGATACTAAGTCAATTGTGGGATTGTATGTCAAAATTTCAATGTTTGAATGCATGGAGTGGGAATTGTGTCAAAGCTCAACAATTTCAGAGTGTTCGTGCCAAAGTTTGTGAATTTGGCAAAGTTATTCTATTGAAAGAGATGTTAAGCTTAGTGTACCAAACTTGGTGCAAAAGATGCTTGCGCTAAGTTTCCAGCATGCCCGAGAGGGCCAAAATTTCTAGCAGACCCGGGAGGTCCAAACAAACCCCAACATCTATGAAACTGGACAGTCATATGGGATTGGGACTACAATTCAACTCTTGATCATCACAACTGCAAAATTTCAACCAATACAAGCAGAAAGAGAGATCAAAGATGGGATAAAAAATCAAACATGGAAAAGTCAGACCAAATTGGGCTATAAATTGGAAAATTGGGTAACTTGAGAAAAAATTGTTTACATCTAAAAAGAACTCACCAGTGTATTAGGATAGGCTATAGGAACATGTGTGCCAAGTTTCACCCCATAAGGCTGCCAAGCATCAATGCAATGCATGTACATTTTCAATTTTCCAGACCAAAACCTTGCCATCAGGTCCCGAAAGCAAAACAAGTCAACATGTACAATACCCACCACGTAGGGTTGTACAAATATGATAAAATGCACTATTACAAATGTGATGAAACCTACATAGGAGAGTTGTTAGAACACAAACACTTGTATGTTTTACATACACTGAGGGGAGAGATACCCATATAACCATGTTTGATAAGTAATTGACAATAGATCAAAAGGAACTTGAGAGATATACATATTTTAGAGACCCACTCCATCAATATGATTCACTCCTAGTACAATCAGACCTATTGTATTGGATACAAGACTAGAGATGAGAAGACTGAGTCCAAAGAGATTGAAATTGATGAATCAATGACACTTTTTAGTGTATAGACTGAGGGAATCCTTGGGCTTGAGAATTCCAATGACTACGCACAGGGGTAGTTAAGGTCTTAGCATGATATATATGATGAGAGATCCGATTAGCTCAACAGAGGTGAAAGATGTGGGTCCTAAGGAGAGATCTTTGAAAGAACTCCAACTAGAGCTCATAGTGGGGTTATGAGGCTAGAGATGTCCTAGAAAGAGAGCCAAGACTTGTGAGAGTGGCTGAAAAACACGATGTATGGGACCATCTTAGGTAGTTAAATGCGTTTCTATAACAGATTGGGAGATCCATATGCTCATGTATCACTCTTCAAGCAATTTTTGAGAGCTAAACAAGTTGTGAATTTCCACACACAGTATGAGGCAATTTTTGCATGAATTTGCAGAGGAATTATGTAGAAGGGGAATCAATCATAATATTGTTCCCAAATCTATTCTTCTAAGAAAAAAGAGAATAAGAAAGTAAAGGAAGCTTTGCTTCTCTTCAAGCAGTACTAGAGAGGTGTCTTGTGAGAGAGTTACCACAAGATGAGAGGCTATCAGTTCTCTTTATAGAGTTCTTAAGGAATAAAACTCTCAATAAGGACCTGCATTAAAAGACGTGCATAATGTTTGAGTAAGTCACTAGAGAAGCTTTATATCTAGTTGACAACCATAAGGCGTACCGAGAGGTGATTGAAGATGTAGAAAATGTGACTAGTAGTGCCTATTCTACTACAAGTGAATCCACAATGATGTGTAATGTTCAAACTCCTACCATGCCAAACATTGATCAATTGGCTGAATAAGTGGTAAGAAGAATGAACCAAAGCTATAGATAGAACCCAAATGTTTGAAAACAACTAGGGAGGGAGATGTGACACTTGTGGACGGGATCATCCTACCTCATGGTGTAACACTCATCCAAGACCAACAACAATAAATGTGCAATGTATTTTCAAGTGGTGTGCTATTGAGTAGAAATGGACCAATCACAGAACAAGTGAGTGTTTTTTATAACAATAATTACATGAAGAAAAGGCCACATGGACCTCCAAGGGTGCAACCATTACCACCACCCCCAAGATAACAAACAAGCCCAAATATGTAACCCAAGGGGAAGACAAACCTCAACCAATGTTGGGCCAGCAACCAGGATTTACCTCAAGAAAAGTGAGCAATCATAAGATACACAGAGGATATAAAAACACTTGAGAGTCAAAGAATGCTACCACCAACTCCATACTACAAAGAGCCGATTGAATCTTATGAGAGAGAACCATAGAGTAGCATGTATGTTGACAAACAATAACCTTCTTGGATTGGTATAGATAATGTTGCACATCCATCATATGTTACACAAATTACAAAAACTCATTATATGATGGACGATAACATGGTCATATTCATAATTAATCAAAACTATAATCCTAAAGGTTATCTCCTAGGTCAAGATAGTTGTGGGGGCTCCACAATCACTGATAACAAGGAAAAGCGAAGATGAATATTATTGGGATTTTGTCACGAGCTTGAATGGATTTGAAATTGAGCATACAATTCTAGTAAATGTAGTTACTAGAGCTCAAATTCAAGAAGTTTCCAAAAGTAAATGTGTCAAAAGGAGGAACATACATTGCTTGTTCAAACAAAAATTGAGAGCATATCAATGAGGACTCAAAGAAAATTATGGAAAGCTAAACAAGAAAAATTTAAAACAAAAAAACTAAAAGAGTGAACCTCCTTAGAAACTAAGCTACAACAAACCAAAGAGCATCTTAAACAAAAGAACAAGAAAAGCGGACAAAGGGAAGGAGCGATGTCATCCAAAACATATATGGAGGTTCACTCTTGGTGGACAAAGCTATAGAACCTTTAGGGTCTCTATTCCAAGTTTATGAGGCTAAACTAAAAACCAATCAAACACTACAATATAGGTGGTTGACGTATTTTCATTTAAAAATTGAGAAACAAAGTCTTGAAATGTGTAAAAGGTTCATAGAGATATCCTAAGCTCTAATGGAGCCAGATAAACAAAACATTCCTAAGCAATAAATATTAATCCACAAAAAGAACAAGAAAATTGAGTACAAGGAAAAAAATTCACATGATCAAATGAGACCAACAATGGAAACACCATTGGAAAACAGGATAGTGGTGGCAAATACCACATTTGACTCAAAGTCATGAGTGTTGATTTTAGTTCTTAAAGTGAAGGAGCCATGGCCACCATACTTATGGGAAACAATAAGGAATAAGAAGGATGGTAGTGTGACTTTTAGGTATGCACATATCACTGAGATCAACATGGATCATGAGTTTTACCCAAGAGATATACAATCTCTATATGGTGATGCATATACGAAAGAAAAGAGTAAACCTAGAACATTGAAAATTTTGTCGTCCTTCATAGGTGAACATGAAATGAAATTGGAGGTTAGGATATTGTCCTCGCAATGGAGTCCAATTCCAAAGATGATGGACACTAAGATCTTGCATGAACTAATGTAGACTCCGAGAGCTAGAACAACATTTATCATTAAATGGGGAGAATTTATGTATTGGTAATTCCATTTGGACTTTGTAATGCTCGAACAACCTTTCAATGGTGTATGATGGAAATCTTTAGTGAATTTTTGCAAAAAAATTTGGCCATCTTTGTGGACAACTTTACTGTCTTTTTCACTGAAGAAATGCATATACTGTTTCTTGAAATGGTCTTTGAAAGGTGCAGGGAGAAGAGGATCTGTTTAAATCCATTCAAGTTAGTTTTTATGGTCTAGAAGGTTCAGTTACTAGGACATATTATCTCAAGAAATGGTATTGAGATGGATGGAGATAAGATTGAGAGTATTCAGAAGGCCAAAGCACCAACCACAGTTTTAGAATTGAGTTCATTCTTGGGGTACATTAATTTTTATCAAATATTTTTTCATATGTTTTCAACTAAATCATTACCCATATATGAGCTCAGAAAGAAAGGGAATAAATACATTTGGACTGAAAAATGTGAATGAAGTTTCCAAATGCTTGAAAAATGTGATCAACAAGAAGCTAGTTCTTTGCAAACTTAACTGGGATATTATCTTTCATGTATATGTTGATGCTTTAGTAATGGATATGGGGCTATACTAGCTTACACCAATGGGAAGACATACTACCCAGTCTACTTTGACAATCAATTCAAGAGAACAAGGATATTCAACAACATAGAGGTAGGCACTGGGAATGTTTTTCAGTGCAGCCAGATTCAGGGAAAGTTATTCCACTTTTATTTTGATCATTAGGCCTTACTGTTTTGAATAAAGTGATCATACAAAGAAGGTTAATCAAGTGGATGATTTTCCTAATGGAATTTTAATTCAAGATCTTCCACAAGCTAGGAAAATGCCATTGGGAGTTTCTATGTAATGGGGACTTGACTTCATGGGACCATTCAAGAAGGTAATTCCCAAAAAGAAGAAGTATATCATTATGGCTACGTGCTATGTGAGCAAATGGGTGGAGGCTAAAGCACTTCTAGATAACACTACTAGGTCTACTAGATTATTTATTTATGAGAATTTTATCTGACAATATTACTGTCCTATCGAGATAGTGTCATACTAGGGCACTCATTTCATTAATGATATAATGGAAATCCTCATGGAGATGTTTTTAGTCAACCACAAGAAATCACACCATATTATCCCAGATGCAATGGCCAAGCTAAAAGCAATAACAAAAGCATCCTCACTAAGATTGGTCAGAAGGAACCACATCAATGGGATGCCAAACTTCAGACAACATTATGGGCATATTGTACTTCTTACAAAATAACTACAGGAATGACTCCATTTAAACTGGTTTATGGAATAGAAGAAATAGTGCCCATGGAATTTGTCATTCCAGGTCTAAGACTTGCAATTGAGTATGGGATGGATTTTAACAAAGCAATGACTGGATGATCTGCTATAGTTGAATGAGATTAGACAGAGGGCCTTATTGGAACAAGAAGTGGTGCAACAAAGAAGGAAGAATTGGCATGATAGTAGGATCAAACTCAGAGAGTTCCAGCAAAGTGACTTAGTACTGATATATCATTCCAAACTGGGACCAAAGAAGCCAAATCTGAGAATAGCTTGGTGAGGGCCCTATGAGGTAGATTGGGTATTCTCAAACGGGACATTGAGACTCAAGGATTTTTTGGGTCTACTACTTCCTAGAGTATACAATGGGACCAAGACTAAGTTATATTATTTTAGAATAGAGGAGGTTCCAATTGAATTAGAATCAAAAGAAGAACCTGAAGGAAAACTACTGGATTTTTTCTATGTCACTTTAGTTATGCAACCAGTCAAGCAGCCAACACCAGCACCAATTTTTTCCTTTCATTCAGAGTCAACAATTCCAGCATCATTGTGAACTCCAATCAGCCGATCAGTTTAGTTAAAGACAACCGACCCATTTGTAGCACCGGCTAGTTGCAAGTGGGAAATGCAACAAATCCTGGAATGAATCTCACTAGTAATGATTAATCGGCGGACAAGCCAATGCATGTTTGACACATCACAAGTAGAGCGTAGAGATCAAGGGTGGGCTGCTAGTGGATCATTCATGGCAAGGATTTCCCATCTAGAGTTTACTTGCAACCTCTCACACTACTTGCCTCTCAGCTTGAAGAACACGCTTCAAGTACACTGAGTCACCATCCCGGACACACCTCAATGCTCTTTCAATGACTCGTTTATGACAGTGACAACAAGTAAGTCATCTTCAACCGACACTTCTTTGTCTGAGTCGTGCATGGGCAAAAAAGAAAAGTCACAATGCATGCAAGAAACATTGGATAAGATGATCGTAAAAATAGAAATCATTAAGGAGTCATTAGGTATGGTCCCACAAAGTAAGATAGCAAAGTATGCATTTCAAGAAAGTGAGCAGACTCTGCTCAAACCATGGGGCTTAGAAGTCATACTGGAACCTGCGGTACTTTCCTCTGATGGGAACATCACACAATAAATACTCGCCTCCTACATACCAAAGAAGAGTATTCTTGTTATTAATGGCTGCACGCTCAAGATGACTTCAAGTGAGTTGGAGCATGTTTTCAAACTCCCAATGTTTAGAAAGTCACACCAGCAACGGCTGAGAAATTCAGCCAGTATTTGAAAAAGGATGACCAAGACTGAAAGAAGGAAAAAGAAGAGAAGAGTACTGTTGTTATAATGGTTGCATGCTTGAGCTGACTTCAAGTGAGTTGGAACATGTTTTGAGACTCCCCAATGTGTAGAAATCGACACCAGCAATGGCTGAGAAAGTCACCCAGTATTTGAAATAGGATGACCAAGCCTAGACGAATAAGAAAGATGGTGCTCAGGGTATTCCAATAGCAGCATGGAACACGATACTGTGAACAAATTCATCTCTCATACCATCATCTTGAAAAACAACCCCACGTATCTATCAAAAAATCTATTTGCAATGCTACTAGCCAAGATTCTGAACCCAAAAGCTAGTATACATATCATGCAATGTTTGTATAGTAGTGGCATCTAGAAGAATACCAAGGATGAATCCAAGAGTCTATTCAAGGCTTGGTATGTTTGGTAGTTTGTCTACTTGGAAAGTGTAGTTGCTGTACTTCTGGTGATTAAGAAAATTTGGGATAGAGTAGCTGCTTCTAGAGCAAAAAAACTCAATGTGGATTCATCTGATGAGGAAATGGAGGATCAAATTGGTTTAGATAGGGTTCACTCATAGAGGGCTGGTTCACAAATAAAGGAAAGTTGAGCAAAGCCCTTTAATGAAACATGCAAAGGAAAAGAGCTAGTTGGGGACAAATGCCCTATTACTAACACAACCACACTAGCTCTACTGCTAAGAATCTCAGAACACTAGAACTAATCCTATATGTAAAATCTATATACCACGTGCTTTCAAGGACTATTTATCAAACCCCTTGATTGTGAATTTTTTACCAATAAAAGAGACCCTTTTCCTATTCAATGTGTAAATTTTTTTTCAAGATCAATTCTTCAGCACCCTTTTGTATATAAAAATGTGATGGGAAAAATAATCCCCACTGTTGAACCCACGTGATAGACATTTTTTATTGTCGTGACCCCCCCCCCCCCCTCCCCCCCCTCGGAGAACACATCCAGGGGTTCAAAGCCAGAACTCAAAAACCAGCCGGCATTGATACCCCTATTGAATAGAGTACCAAGGAAAAGGAAAAACCTGCAGATCAACCAATCCATACAATGGAGCAACAAAGAGCCAACCAAATTGAAGAGAACAACTAGGCATCTAGCAGTGGCTCAATCCAAGAGACCAACAACCTATCAATGGTGAAGATGGACCAGATGCAAAGCTTGCAATCATCACCCTTGAAGGGAAGGCTAGTCATAAAAAATTTGGATAAAGCTACTTTGAAATATCACTTTTCGATGACACCCTATAAGAAAAACCTGATTGATCTCGATATCATCACTCAAGGGTGTACAACCACTATTCGATCTAGTTGGACCAAAATAGTGAATGCCATTGATCAAATGATAGATGCTCAGACATCTACCTCTAGTGCTAACACAACACAACTTTGAGAGGAACTTCAGCGGGCCCAGGATGAGCTGAAGAAGCTACAAGAGGGAAAGACTACCTGGTCAACTAGAAATATGGCCATGTAGATACATGAACAATAGCACAAGCAAGAGAAGGAAGTCTTGGAAAAGAAGATTCAAAAACTTATCCACGAAATTTGAGTAATGCAGGAGTCAAGAGAGATTCTATGAGAGATGTTAATCATTTCCAGACATTCTAGAGACTAAGAAATTGAGTAATGCAGGAGTCAAGAGAGGATTCTATGAGAGAAGTTGATCGTTTCCAGACACTTCTAGAGACTAAGAAATCAGACTATTGTTCTAGGTATTGCTAATTCTATTATTCAACTTGTTCCTTGTCCATTAGCAGTGCACGTAGGTTGTAATGAAATTGGCCTATTTAATTTGAGAGTAGCGGAAATTAATGAGAATACTTTTGAGAAATGACTTTGTGACCATAGAGGGTGAACATAATTGAAGATAGCAACATAATCATAGTAATTAGTTAACTTGGCATGAACAATACTTTTGCAAGAGAGAGAATTTAGAGAACATGACAACAGTTGAGGACCGGATTTATGTGGAGCCGATCCCCCCTCCAATAGGCATTTGTATTATGATTTCTCCCATTAAGAGAGACTTGTTACAATACAATCTTTGTGTTCCTTGTGACCTAGGTGATGCAATGAAGATGGAAAGCTTCCTGTATCACAAACATAACATAAACTTGAAGAAAGCTTTAACTATCCCAAGACCTCAAACACCTTCAAAGGTGGAGAGAGCTAGCAGGGAATGAGGGTAGGGAAGAGGAAGAAGAAACATTTCGTAGGAGAAAGAATTAGTTCCTCACTTATCATAGCTCTTGTTGCTAGCATAAATAATAGCATAGTAATGAAGAAGAAGGAGATGGAAAGCTTAAGCATTGAAGCATGGCTCTTGGTTGGATTTGCACTCCATATCCAAGAATGTTGGTGTAGGCTCTCAACCTCTACTTGCTTGGAGAAGGAGAGGGAGCTCTTGCACTTTGCATAACACACAATGAGAGTGTTAGTGAGTGTGTGTGGGTGAGTATACCCCCTAAGCAACCCCCCAGCTTGCTTGGGTCAACCCCCCCTTGTAGCTCATGCTTGAAGCTCATTGGACCCCTCCAGGCCTAGCCAATCACAAGCAGGAGGCATTACAAGCAGGAAGGGTAGCCTTGAGACAAGTGTCCTCCTTTCCCCTTTGAGAGAGAGGGCTAGATAAATGCTAAATCAATTAATTAAATCTCCTAAATTATTATTGGAACCCTTTGGTGGCCAACCAATAGGCTTCACGCACACCATGAGGGCAACATGACAAGGAACTTGATAAGTGTCCCTTTTGCTTTCTTTGTACCATGCATGCCTTGTGTGAGTGTGTGGGTGTTCTCTCTCATCCCCCCTCATGTAGGTCTCGCCCCCTCCTTGTAGGGATTGAATCTTTGACTTTTTGACACCTCAACCCCTCATGCATAGGCCCAGTTCCCACCACAAGCTTGGCTCATAAGCACTTTAACCTTGGGGTGGGTTCTCACCTCAAGTGCAACCGTAGCATCTCAAGCATGTGAAGCACCTCAAGAATCTCAATAATTAAGCACCTCCAGCATCTCAAGCACCTCAATCATCAAGCACCTTAGTCATCAAGCATGACAAGCAGGACAAGCACCTCGAGCTAGGTCAGGTTCTCACGCCTCAAGCTCAGCCGTAGCTGTTGGAATTAGGGTTGCAGAGAAACACACACAGCTTGGAGAAGACGAAGGAAGCTCAAGGCACACAATAGAGAGTGTGTTACTTAGTGTGCAATGGAAAGATAGATAGCCCTAGAGTGATGGGCGTATATACAATGCACGGGGGAAAAAACCTCCTAAAGAGGGAAAAAATGCCCCGGCGGTCCTAGTGTGTTCACACACATCACTACCACATGTATATGGTAACAAATCCCCGCTGGAGTGATGCGGTGAACGAGAGTTGGCACATGAGTAAAGGGAAGTGCCATGCCCTGAGGACAGGATCAGTCCACAAAGGGGAGTAAGCCCAAAGCTTTGCGGAAAGCTTCAAGCTTCTCACGAGACAATGCCTTTGTGAAAAGATCTGCAAGGTTGTCCTGTGTTGGCACATAAGCCAAGCTGATCTCTCCTGCTGAGAGCCTCTCCCTAACATAGTGGTAATGCACCTCAATGTGCTTTGTGCGAGCATGAAAAACTGGGTTCCTCGCAACTGCCAATGCGCTCTGACTGTCAGTGTAGATAGTGTTGGCAGTGTCCTGTCCAACACCCAAGTCAGCCATAAGGCGTCTGAGCCATACACACTCAACCGTAGCTGTGAAGACTGCCTTGTACTCAGCCTCACAACTCGAAGTGGCCACAGTAGGTTGCTTCTTGCTCAACCATGATATACATGAACTGCCAAGCATGAAACAAAAACCACTTGTGGACACTCGCGTGTCAAAACAACCAGCCCAATCTGAGTCCGAAAAAGCATGTAAGTCTGGCGGTAGTGATCCCCCCTTGGGATAAAACAAGCCAAGATGTAAAGTGCCACTAAGGTAGCGGAAAATCCTCTTGACAGCCTGCCAATGCTTAGACCCTGGGCTATGCATAAATCTGCTGACCTGCGAGACTGCAAACTGAATATCTGGCCTCGTGTTGCATACATAAATGAGGCAGCCAACAGCAGTTTGGTAAAGAGTGACATCAGCAGGATCGCCAGCATCATGTAGACTCAACTTCAAACCTGTTTCCATGGGAGTGGCAATAGGTTTGCAATCCTCAAGTCCAAACTTACATAGCAATGTCTCTATGTAACTTTTTTGACACAAGGCAATACCACCATCACACTGCTTAAACTGTATACCCAAGTAATGATGCAACAGCCCCAAATCTTTCATCTTGAAAGTAGCATTCAAATCAGCCTTAAATTCAGCAATATGTCTCTCATTTGGTCCAGTGATCAGCAAATCATCAACATAAAGAACCACAATGAGAAATACATCATCCTCACGCTTTACATACAATGTGCTTTCTGTTGGACTGTTACGAAAGCCTCGTTTAACCAAATGAGTGTCAGCTTTCTCATACCAAGCACGAGGAGATTGCTTCAACCCATACAAAGCCTTCTTACATTTGCACACTTTGTCTTCTTGTCCTTTTATGACAAAACCGCGAGGCTGCGTTACATAAACTTCCTCAAATATGTCACCATTCAAGAAAGCAGTAACAATGTCTGATTGATGTACATCCCAACCAAAATGAGCTGCCAATGCACATAGAAAACGCACAGTAGTCATACGACAAGTGGGAGAAAAAGTCTCTTCATAATCTATGCCTTTTTGTTGTGCATAACCCTTTGCAACAAGTCGAGCCTTATGGCGATCGATCTCACCATCCAGCTTGCGTTTCAACTTGTAAACCCACTTCGTACCAATGGCCTTTTTTCCAGGAGGCAAATCACATAAAGTCCATGTGTCATTCTCTATAAGTGCATCATATTCTGATTTCATGGCAACAATCCAATTTTCTGAATTCTGTGCTTCATCAAAAGACAGAGGCTCCTCAACATCATGTAAACTAGACACAGCCAAAGCATAACAATCGGATGCATAAGATGCATGGCGAGAGCCTGAACGAGTACGACTAGATAAAGGTGCATCCAATTTACAGTCACGCAATGTGTGCACCAGCCATTTTGGCATACCTCTAGCCTGCTCATTTTCAGCCCTTTCCTCATCAAGTACATCATGTACATCTGCATCAGTAATAGGCTGTTCTAAAACATTTTCAGAAACCCCCATAGGCTGTACATTTGCCTCATTGGAACTTACATTCATATTTCCACCACTGAAAAGAGGCAACAAAGTGTCATAAATGTCCTATGAGCTTACATTACTGTCTCTAGTACATGACAGCAAGGGCTGAACAGAATCTTCCACAAACACTACATCCCGTGAAACCAGAATACGTTTTGTTTGCGGATGATACAACCTATAACCTTTGCTTTCAGCACTATAACCAACAAAAATACATTTGACAGCCTTATCATCCAATTTTCTGCGCTGCACTTGTGGCACCAAAGCATATGCGAAACAGCCAAAAACACGCATGTGCTCAATAGAAGGCTTTCTATCATGCCATGCTTCATATGGAGTAATAGACTGCAAAGCTTTCGTAGGACACCTGTTAAGTACATAAGTGGCACACATGATGGCCTCAAGCCAAAAAGAATGCGGAAAAGCTTGACTTTTGACCATACATCGTGCCATTTCCGTTAGTGACCTGTTTTTTCTCTCAGCAACACCATTTTGCTGAGGTGTATAAGGCACTGTACATTGGTGTTTTATCCCACGACTAGCCAGAAATGCATTAAATTCATGAGACATATACTCCCCCCCTCGATCGGAACGGAGGGTGCCCATAGTACATTTTGAGACATTTTCAGCCATAGCCAAAAATTGTTTGAAGCACATAAAAACTTCGGACTTCTCTTTAAGCGGGAATACCCATGCATGCCTGGAGTAATCATCAATGAAAGTCACGAAGTACAGGTAATTGCCCAAGGACGGAGTTTACATGGGCCCACAAACATCACTATGCAAAAGCTGCAACCTGCATGTGGCCCTAACTGAACCATCCTTTGGAAACTTAGAACGCTAAATTTTACCCAGAATACAGCCTTCACAAACATGTTTGACAGGTGCTTCAAGAGGCGGCAAAGAAGCAACCATATCAGATTTCTGCAAACGCAGCAAACTGGCAAAATTCAGATGACCAAAACGTGCATGCCAAAGTTTTGCATCTGAAATAGCCCTTGAATCTGCAACAGCATTTGCAAAATTTTGTCCACACTTGTCATACAAAGTCAGCTTATACAGCCCACAGCACAAAATCCCAGATGCAACAATTTCATCACCAAAACTGAGATCATGAACTGTACATCTGTCATCCACAAATTTGACTACAAGTCCAAGTCTAGCAAGTGCGGATATAGACAAGAGATTCTTCTTGATCCCAGGTACATAAAGTGCATCAACAAGTGTGAAGGAACTGCCATTAGCAGCAGTGAGCACTATCTTTCCAACTCCCTGAACTGGATAAGAGGCGTTGTTGGCACAAGTGTCTGAATTCCCATGAGGGACAGACTCGAGAGAGGTAAACAATTCACGATGTGAGGTAATGTGCTTTGTAGCACCACTGTCGAAATACCACACATGTGAATCTGTAGCAACTGACAAGCATGCATCATGGATAGCCGGATTGTAAGTGCACTCGGCGCTAAAAGCCCATTCTGCATCAACATCAGCATCACAATCTCCTTTCACAGAAGACTCAACAATGGCTGCATTTGTAGTGGAACCAGCATTTGTAGTGGAACCACCCTCTTTCTTCTTAGCCTCTTTGGCCTTCAACTTAGGACACGACTTGATCAAGTGATCATTGGCTTTACAATAATGGCAACGCATCTTCTTTTTTCCCTTATCACCAGAATTGCCAGACGAAGTGCTGCCAGCAGAAGCATTAGGAAAAGAATTTTTGCCACTCGCAGCAGAACCATAAGAAGTGGCTGCATTACTGTTACCACCCTTTCTTTGAGAAGCAATAAAAGCCTGTTCAACTGCATGCTGCCTAGTCCTGTTTTTTCTAGAAAGTGACTCTTGCAACAGCAATGTGCATAATGCATCAAACTTGACAACTTCAGGATTTCCTTGGGTCATGAGTCTCCAAGTACTAGCAAAAGTCTGGTAGGAATCTGGTAAGGCATCAAGAACAGTCTGCACAAGGGAACTGTCCGAAATGACTTCACCTGCAGAAATGAGTTGCTCATTGATATCCTTGACACTAGTAAGGAAAGTGTCCATATCATCTTCCTCATGCATAATCTTCGACTCTAGCTCTTTACGCAGCAAAGCAATTTTAGCCTCATTGCGGCTTGCATAAAGACTTGCTAGAATATCCCAAGCCTGTTTTGCAGATTTTGCTGAACGGATGTGAGGAATAATGGTGCGCTTCACAGACAATGCAATCAATGCATGAGCCTGCGCATCCTTAACATCCCAACGAGCTTGTTCTGCCGTAGGCAAAACAACTCTAGCAGCTGCAATCCTTGCAGCAAGACCTGCAACATCCTCAACATCGCCTACATCTTCAGAACCAGGACGTACATCAATGCCCTGCACAATGTTCCAGACACCTTTTGACACAAGAACATGTTGCATCATATAAGCCCACATAGGGTAGTTGTCCCCATCCAACCTGTCCTCAGCAGCAAACATCTTGAACACATCTGTGTTGTTGTTGTCAGCCATGGTAAATGCTGCACCTGATGTGAAAACTGCCCGAAAATAGGAGAAATGGAGCGGGAACAACTTGTGCTATATAGCACAAACCGTAGAAGACTATAAGGCACCTGTTATGCAGAAAACGGCACTGACAGAAAATCTGCACAAAATGACGAAATAGCCTGTGCAGTACTGCCCGTAGTGGAAACGGAGGCCGAAATGAGCCCAAATGAAAATTCTGAGCAGACCTAGCTCTTCGAGCTGTCCCAAAATATTTGTCGACCTGCGAACGCTCACCAAAGCTCACTGAAATCGGAGAAAGTGAGCAGGAGTGTGCTGGAGCAGCTGGCGACTAAGCCCGGGAGGACGTGACCTGCTCTGATACCAATTGTTGGAATTAGGGTTGCAGAGAAACACACACAGCTTGGAGAAGACGAAGGAAGCTCAAGGCACACAATAGAGAGTGTGTTACTTAGTGTGCAATGGAAAGATAGATAGCCCTAGAGTGATGGGCGTATATACAATGCACGGGGGAAAAAACCTCCTAAAGAGGGAAAAAATGCCCCGGCGGTCCTAGTGTGTTCACACACATCACTACCACATGTATATGGTAACAGTAGCTTACCTAAGGTCAAAGGCCTTTTACACACATTATTGGAGGCCTTCAATGAAGCTAACCCTAAGGTCTTATGCTCCATTTGTTAGCCTTGCTCTTTGATAGACCATCTCTCATTTGGACCCCTTTACCATTGGCCATGCGTTGAGATAGATCTATAAGCACATGTATATATCTTAACACTTGTTCCCATTTATTCTCCCACATTAAGTGATCAATTTAATATGAGAAAATAATTTGGGTTGGTTAGATATTAGATATTAGATTTTATGACATTACCTCTCTCTTGAAATCATAGTCGTCCTTGACTATGAGGTAGAAGATATAAAGCCTTAGTCATTAGTCAATTTTACTTAGCGGGTAGAGGATTGATTTTTACCCTACGACATCTTTCCAAGATGCATGACTGATCCATTTGGTGCTTGGGAGACATAGGTGCCGCAAGCATGTTTGCTCTTTAGTCCATTTCATTCTCCCAAAGTAGAGTGGCAAATTCTACTTGGTGTTTGAGAGACGTCCTCATTACAAACATGATTCTAAGCGTGCATACTAGTTAAATTTGTGCACAATAAAAACGAGGACTAGTCTTATAAGATAGAAACACGAGTCATTTAAAAGAAATTTGTACCTTTGCTTACTCTAATGTAGCATTGTAAGCATTGACAAGGTTCATACTATCCTTAAGCTGTATTCCTTGCATCCATCTAGCATCTTCAAAAGGATAATTTTTGAACTTAATAAGATATTGTTGGATAATCTTACCATGTGGTAGTACCTTGTCTTCATGCCAAAGAACAACTTCGGGTTGTAGCACCTCTTCTTGGTCTTCAACTTCGGGAGGGTCTTCAATAATTGGTTTAGTTGGTGGCTCTCCTTTGTGGGGCTTAATTAGGCTTACATGAAAGGCATTGTGTATGAGCCAATGGTTGGGAAACTTGAGTTGATAAGCCTTCTCATTGATGGGCTTCAAGATTTGGAAAGGACCATAGTATCTTTTTTCTAGTTTAGCATAATACTTTTGATGGCCCGTAGGATTTTTGCCCAGCGTTTGCCTTAGTCAAGCCTTAGGAAACTTGAGTAAGACCCAATCATTTTCTTTGAACATTAAGGCTCTTTTGTGCTTATCAGCAGCAGCTTTTTTCCTTTGTTGAGAGATGGATATAGCCTCCTTAATCTTTTGAAAAGATTCTTGTAGGTCACGGCTATACTCATCGGCGGCGAAGATCTTCCCATGTACTTTGAGTAGCAATGGACTTTTAGGTCTTCCCTCATTGATCTCAAAAGGTGCTTTTCCCGTAGAAGTATGTACAGTATTATTGTAGGAATACTCTACGAGAGGTAAGTACTTTTCCCATTGTGAGCGTTGATCTACTTCGATAACATAAGTCTTGAGTAGATCGAGTATCGTAAGATTGGCTATCTCACTTTGGCCATCCGTTTGTGGGTGATAGGCCGAAGAGAAATTCAATCTTGTTCCTAGATTTTCAAAGAGACCTTTCGAGAAATTACTGGTCATTCTAGGATCTCTATCTGACATGATGGATGTGGGTAATCCATGGTGCTTGAAAATCTGAGATATGAAGAGAGTTGCCATTTGATGTGCCTTAATAGTCTTTTTGACAGGAATAAAATGTGCTTGCTTGCTAAACCTATCAACTATTGTCTATATTTCTGTATTCCCATGGATAGACTTGGGTAATCCAAAGATGAAATCCATGGATATACTCTCCCATGGTGAATTTGGGATAGGCAATGGCTGGAGTAATCCAGGTTGCTTCCCTCTATCATATTTGGTCTTTTTGCATACTACACATTTTGAAACATACTCTTGTATGTCCACTTTCATGGTAGGCCAATAGAAGTACGTCTCTACTCCTCGGAGAGTAGGTTGAATGCCTCTATGCCCCACATATGGAGGAGCATGGGATTCATGCATAAATTTCTCACGAAGGGAATGGGTGACACATAGCCTATTTCCATGGAGAAGATAACCATCCTGCAAGGTGAATGGTTCCTCTTTCTTCCCCAAAGCAAGGACTGACATTATGTCTCTAAAGTTAGGGTCAGTAGCATACTCATCTATCATAGAGGATAGATCATTGTGAGTAGCTATAGACACCGCATTAACTTTGGGTCGTCGTGAAAGTGCATCCGCCACTTGATTGTGCTTACCAGCTATGTGAGCAATATGGAAATTAAATTGCGAAAGACAATTTGCCCACCTCATTTGTTTGTCGGAAAGCTTGGTTTGCGTCATGAAATACTTGAGACTTTGTTGGTCGATTCGTAGGATCAATGAAGTCCGCAATAGGTAGTGCTTCCATGTGTCTAGGGCATGTAGAACAGCTAAAAGATCTTTCTCATAAATGCCCAAGACTCGTTCATCAATATTGAGCCTTCGGCTCTCATATGCTATGGCATGGCCTTCTTGAAGCAAAACTGCTCCAAGGCAATCACCACAAGCATCACATTGGACCTCAAATGGCTTTGAGAGATCCGGAAGCACAAGGACTGGTTGGGAAGTAAGCTTCTCTTTGAGCTTTTCAAAAGCATTTTGCTCCTTAGCAGTCCATACAAAATTAACGTTCTTCTTAGTTAAGTCGTGTAGTGGTCCTGCTACTTGAGAGAATTTTGCTATGAAGCGTCTATAGTATGCGCACATACCAACAAAGCTTCTTAGCTCATGTAGATTTCTTGGGTTAGGCCATGCTTTTATTACCTCTAGCTTTGATGGATCCATTTGGATACTATCTTTAGAGATAATATGACCTAGGTATTGAATCTCTTGAAGGAAGAATTCGCTTTTCTCTTGGTTAAGAAAAAGCTTGTTCTCCCTCAATGCTTGAAAAATCACTTGGAGATGTTGCTTATGTTCCTCCAAAGACTTGGAGTAGATGATGATATCATCAAAGAACACTCCAGTGAATTTGCGGTATGGTCTAAAAATTTTCTCCATCAAACGATTGAACGTAGCTGGTGCATTAGTCAAGCCAAAAGGCATGACTAGATATTCATAAAGACCAAACGTTGTGCGAAACGCGGTCTTTAAGATATCTTCATCCACTATCCTTATTTGATGATAGCCACTCTTAAGGTCAATCCTACTGAAGTAGGTCCAGCCTTGTATCTTATCAAACAGATCTTCTACCTGAGGTATGGGAAATCTGTTTTTCATAGTGATATGGTTTAGTGCTCGATAGTCCACACACATACGGTATGTACCATCTTTCTTTTGCACTAAAAGGACTGGAGAACAAAAGGGAGAGGAACTAGGCCTCACCATCCCTTTGTCTACCAGCCCTTGTACTTGCCTCATGATCTCCTCTTGTTGAGCTTGTGAGACTCGATAAGGAGGTTTGTTAGGTGGTGAGCTTCCAGGAAGGATCTCAATACGATGGTCATCATCCCCTCGTTTTGGAGGTAAGTCCATAGGGATATCATCGATGAACACATCTTGGAATCCTTTTAGAAAATTAGACAAGTCTAACTCTTCTTGATTCCTACCATTTACATTTGATGAAACATTAGTATCTTTTAGAGACTCTTTGACAAAAATCATGTACGCAGAAACTGAGCTCTTCATTGACTTATCAAAAGCAAGAGAATTTACAAGTGGAATAGTGGGACCACGCTCACTAGCATCTATATAACGATAGCCGTTTTTCGGCTTTCCATAATTGCCATAGTAAGCTACCTCACCCTATCAAATCACTCAAACATTTTGGTTATCCCTACTATTTCATTGTACATAGGCGTGTGTGAGTTAGGAGACTTTCTCCATATTTTCTTAAAAACCCTCAATTAGCTAGTCACTGGGCTAGTTGAGCCAAAAAACTAAGTAAAATAAAAAAAATAAAATATATTATGGCCCATTTGTGTGTAAATATTTCATTGTATATAGGGCCTAAATAAAAGGATTTTTCATAATTATTTTGGTATTTATTTAAATATTTCTACCTATGGCGTGTTATTTATGCTATGTACATTGAGTCACCATTACCATATTTTTTCTTACCATTTTGCATACTCTTTATTCCATATAAAAATAATTTCATGCAAGCTTCTCTTATTTTTGGTGTAACTCCATCCCAATAAAAATCCAAAAAAACTAGTTTTATTTATGTGTATATTTTTTCACTATTGTGATTTTTTCCTTCCTACATCTATTCTCTATTACTCTCATAAATTAGACCACCAAAAATATTCATCTTTTTATGGTAGACTTATAATGAGAGATATTTATTTTGACCCCTTTATATTTTTTCCACCTATATTATTTATATTTGACATGTACATATTTTTTTTAGACCCCTCAATATTTGATTTTCTTAGTTGTACTATTCACTTATATCTTGATCTCAACAATATCTTCAATTATAGACCTACCAAATAAGGTCAAGGATATGTGGAATGCATGCATGCAACATGGGGAGCTCACTCTTGGAGGTATTCAAAATAATCATCCAAAGAAAGACCTTACAAGGACTTTGTGCAGTGGAAAAAACAATCGGTTTTGCTGAATTTTTAAAGATTACATGTGCCCCGAATTTGAAAAGGTGATATAAACAAAAGTTGTAGCTCGTGAGCTGAACTTTTACCTCAAATTTTTTCATATTTTTTTGAGATACGAGCTGTGAGCTATGATTTTATTGGTGGACCCCAGTTTGCCCATGCTATGCAGCCACACTCCCTCTTCCACTTTATCATTTTCCTCTTTCACACACACTCCTCCCTCTCCTTCCCACTCCCAAACCTACAACTCCCATGTCCTAATTCACCCTCTTCACCATTGCCACATCTCTCACACCTCCATAGCCTTCATCCTCCATTTCTACACCCTATGTGTCCCTCTTTCTCTGTACATATATGTCCATATTACCATACTCTCTTCAGCTTTGTAAAGAACTTCAAAAAATCAACAAAAATCCAAGGATAACCTCTGCAAATGAAGGCTTTTATCATGAATTTTCCAAGGTTTGAAGATAACATAGCTTCATCGACACGTGCTACTTCACCATGCTGACCGCTTCTTCTACCGGTGTTGTAAAGATGTGAATGTCAACTTCTCCAAGCTTCAACCTTGCTTTACAAGCTTATCCCTTCTCTAACTTTTCTCATCATATATCTCACCATTTGGTGAATGATTTTGTAAATATTTTTTAGTGATAATTACTAACTACTAACCACTAACCTTATTGTAAAATGCACCCTCTACTAGAGTAGGCCCTCCCAAATTATTCACTCAATCCCTCTCTCCTTTCATCCTCAATAATTCTCTTCCCTTGAGCCCACATCCATGTGACTCAAAGGACAAGAGAGACCCACCCTCATTAAAAAAAATAAAAATATGCATAATCTTTTATTCCTTCAAATAAACTTGATTAGGCCTAATCCAAATTGGGGCTTCTAAAACCTATAAATAGAGCCCTTCTCTCCCTTGTGAATCATCACATGATCACACTACACCACACCATTCTCAACACATAACACACCACTCTTCAAGCCTAGTTGTGTAGAGTGTGTGCGTCGTGAGTGCTCTATTCCATCATTACACATAGGTGCATGGAGAAGCTTGAAGTTAGTTATGCCATCTAGAGGAGTGGAGTGTATGCCATACTCTTCACCACACTTGTAGCCTACTCTTGTGCATAAATAAGATTTATAGTTTTGGGTGCAATTGTATGCTGCAACAACAACTCTTCTCTCCAAATTGACTTGATAAGTTGGCTCATCAGGTGGTTGAAGGTATATTGTCCTTGAAGTTTGTTGTGCCATTTCATGCTTGGTGGTTTGAGGGCTTGTTGAATTGTTTGCCTAAAAGGTCAATTGTAAGAGGGTGCTCGGTGAGAGGGCTCCCGTGACCCTAAGACAATTTGTGTATTGGCAACAAGGTCAAGTTTTGTGTTGTCTCTCTATTTCTCACCAAGCTTTGTGTGCATCTATTCTTTAAGACTAAGACTGAGTTGCTCAAGTTGATTTGTGCTCTTTACCTCTCTCTGGCGTGGTAAATGTTTATGTTTGGTGTGTGTGGCTATCTTGCATTCCCCTCTCTTTGTGCATTTGAGTACAAGGAGATATCACGTGCGTCCTAGTTCTCATTTACAACTAGGTGGTGCCCCTTTTCTTGTTTGGTTTCTGGCTGTGGGTTGTTGTTGTCTCTGATTGTGCTTGCCCTAGCCCCAATTGAGCAGCACGGGAGCCTCGAAGGGTATTTAGAGGCCGCTCTTCTTGTTGCCCGCCCCGGACCGCCTCAATACATGTTCTTTCCCTTGTAGGTGAAGTAGATTCTCCTTTCAGGGAACTTCATGTTGGCAGCCATGCGATCAAACCATGGTGCCCCTAGGATAACATCCTCATAGCTTTGGACATGAAGCCTCAACTTCCCAGTCAAGGGAGTAACAGAGGATTGTTTTCCATTGAAAGCTGCATCAACCACTACTATATCTCCCATCTCAAAAGCTTGAATGCCCAACTTGGTGGCCAACTCCATTGATATGAAGTTAAGAGTAGAGTCAGGGTCAAACAAGATGAAGGCATCATGCTCTCTTACCTTTCCCCAAGCATAGAATAATGATGATCCTTTGCAATGAGCATCCTCTTTTGGAGCTTCGATGGTGGAAGCCCTAGGAGTCTCATTGTGAGTATTCTTCTTGGGGCAAGAACGATAGCCATCGGCGGCAGTGAAGATCTTCCCATGTACTTTGAGTAGCAATGGATTTTTAGGTCTTCCCTCAATGATCTCAAAAGGTGCTTTTCCCGTAGAAGTATGACAGTATTATTGTAGGCATACTCTACAAGAGGTAAGTACTTTTCCAATTGTGAGCGTTGATCTACTTTGGTAACATAAGTCTTGAGTAGATCGAGTATCGTAAGATTGGCTATCTCACTTTGGCCATCCGTTTGTGGGTGATAGGCCAAAGTTAACTTGGCATGAACAATACTTTTGCAAGAGAGAGAATTTAGAGAACATGACAAATAGTTGAGGACCGTATTTATGTGGAGCCAGTCCCCCCTCCAATACGCATTTGTATTATGATTTCTCCCATTAAGAGAGACTTGTTACAATACAATCTTTGTGTTTCTTGTGACCTAGGTGATGCAATGAAAATGGAAAGCTTCATGCATCACAAACATAACATAAACTTGAAGAAATATTTAACTATCCCAAGCCTCAGTCCCAAGACCTCAAACACCTTCGAAGGTGGAGAGAGCTAGCAGGGAATGAGGGTAGGGAAGAGGAAGAGGAAACATTTTGTAGGAGAAATAACTAGATCCTCACTTATCATAACTCTTGTTGCTAGCATACATAATAGCATAGTAATGTAGAAGAAGGATATGGAAAGCTTAAGCATTAAAGAATGGCTCTTGGTTGGATTTGCACTCCATATCCAAGAGTGTTGGTCTAGGCTCTCAACCTCTACTTGCTTGGAGAAGGAGAGGGAGCTCTTGCACTTTGCATAGCACACAATGAGAGTGTTTGTGTGTGTGTGTGTGTGTGTGGGTGAGTATACCCCCTAAGCAACCCCCTAGCTTGTTTGGGTCGACCCCCCCCTGTAGCTCATGCTTGAAGCTCATTGGACCCCTCCAAGCCTAGCCAATCACAAGCAGGAGGCATTACAAGTAGCAAGGGCAGCCTTGAGACAAGTGTCTCCCTTTCCCCTTTTAGAGAGAGGGATAGATAAATGCTAAATCAATTAATTAAATCTCCTAAATTATTATTGGACCCCTTGGGTGGCCAACCAATAGGTTACACGCACACCATGAGGGCAACATGAGGAGGAACTTGACAAGTGTCCCTTTTGCTTTCTTTGTACCAGGCATTCCTTGTGTGAGTATGTGGGTGTTATCTCTCATCCCCCCTCATGTAGGGCTCGCCCCCTCCTTGTAGGGATTGAATCGTTGACTTTTTGACACCTCAACCCCTCATGCATAAGCCCAGTTCCCACCACAAGCTTGGCTCATAAGCACTTTAACCTTGGGGTGGGTTCTCACCTCAAGTGCAACCCTAGCATCTCAAGCATGTCAAGAACCTCAAGAATCTCAATCATTAAGCACCTCCAGCATCTCAAGCACCTCAATCATCAAGCACCTCAAGCACCTTATTCATCAAGCATGACAAGCACCTGAAGCTCAACCCTAGCTTACCTAAGGTCAAAGGCCTTTTACACACATTATTGGAGGTCTTCAATGAAGTTAACCCTAAGGTCTTATGGTCCATTTTTTAGCCTTGATCTTTGATAGACCATCTCTTATTTGGGCCCCTTTACCATTCACCCTGTGTTGAGATAGATCCATAAGCACATGTCTTTATCTTAATACTTGTTCCTGTTTATTCTCCCACATTAAGTGATCAATTTAATATGAGAAAATCATTTGGGTTGGTTAGATATTAGATATTAGATTTTATGACATCACCTCTCTCTTGAAATCATAGTCGTCCTTGACTATGAGGTAGAAGAGATAAAGCCTTTGTCATTAGTCAATTTTACTTAGCGGGTAGAGGATTGCTTTTTACCCTACGACATCTTTCCAAGATGGATGACTAATACATTTGGTGCTTGGGAGACATAGCTACCGCAAGCTTGTCTGCTCTTTAATCCATTTCATTCTCCCAAAGTAGAATGACAAATTCTACTTGGTGTTTGAGAGACGTCGTCATCACAAACATGATTCTAAGCATGCATACTAGTTAAATTTATGCACAATTAAAAAGAGGACTAGTCTTATAAGACAAAAACATGAGTCATTTAAAAGAAATTTGTACCTTTGCTTACTCTAATGTAGCATTGTAAGCATTTACAAGGTTCATACTATCCCTAAGCTGTATTCCTTGCATCCATCTAGCATCTTCAAAAGGATAATTTTTGAACTTAATAAGGTATTGTCAGATAATCTTACCATGTGGTAGTAACTTGTCTTCATGCCGAAGAACAACTTCGGGTTGTAGCACCTCTTCTTGGTCTTCAACTTCGGGAGGGTCTTCAATAATTGGTTCAGTTGGTGGCTCTCCTTTGTGGGGCTTAATTAGGCTTACATGAAAGGCATTGTGTATGAGCCAATGGTTGGGAAACTTGAGTTGATAAGCCTTCTCATTGATGGGCTTCAAGATTTGGAAAGGACCATAGTATCTTTTTTCTAGTTTAGCATAATACTTTTGATGGCCCGTAGGAGTTTTGCCCATCGTTTGCCTTAATCGAGCCTTAGAAAACTTGAGTAAGACCCAATCATTTTCTTTGAACATTAAGGCTCTTCTATGCTTATCAATAGCAGCTTTTTTCCTTTGTTGAGAGATGGATATAGCCTCCTTAATCTTTTGAAAAGATTCTTGTAGGTCACGGCTATACTCATCGGCAACGAAGATCTTCCCATGTACTTTGTGAGTAGCAATGGACTTTTAGGTCTTCCCTCAATGATCTCGAAAGGTGTTTTTCCCGTAGAAGTATGTACAATATTATTGTAGGCATACTCTACGAGAGGTAAGTACTTTTCCCATTGTGAGCGTTGATCTACTTCGGTTTGATACCAATGTAATGAAATTGGCCTATTTAATTTGAGAGTAGCGGAAATTAATGAGAATACTTTTGAGAAATGACTTTGTGAGCATAGCGGGTGAACATAATTGAAGATAGCAACATAATCATAGTAATTAGTTAACTTGGCATGAATAATACTTTTGCAAGAGAGAGAATCTAGAGAACATGACAACAGTTGAGGACCGGATTTATGTGGAGTTGGTCCCCCCTCCAATAGGCTTTTGTATTATGATTTCTCCCATTAAGAGAGACTTGTTACAATACAATCTTTGTGTTCCTTGTGACATAGGTGATGCAATGAAGATGGAAAGCTTCATGCATCACAAACATAACATAAACTTGAAGAAAGCTTTAACTATCCCAAGACCTCAAACACCTTCGAAGGTGGAGAGAGCTAGCAGGGAATGAGGGTAGGGAAGAGGAAGAAGAAACATTTCGTAGGAGAAAGAATTAGTTCCTCCCTTATCATAACTCTTGTTGCTAGCATACATAATAGCATAGTAATGAAGAAGAAGGAGATGGCAAGCTTAAGCATTCAAGCATGGCTCTTGGTTGGATTTGCACTCCATATCCAAGAGTGGTCGTGTAGGCTCTCAACCTCTACTTGCTTGGAGAAGGAGAGGGAGCTCTTGCACTTTGCATAGCACACAATGAGAGTGTTTGTGAGTGTGTGTGGGTGAGTATACCCCCTAAGAAACCCCCTAGCTTGCTTGGGTCGACCGCCCCTTGTAGCTTATGCTTGATTCTCATTGGACCCCTCCAGGCCTAGCCAATCACAAGGAGGAGGCATTACAAGCAGCAAGGGTAGCCTTGAGACAAGTGTCCCCCTTTCCCCTTTGAGAGAGAGCGCTAGATAAATTCTAAATCAATTAATTAAATCTCCAAAATTATTATTGGACCCCTTGGATGGCGAACCAATAGGCTTCAGGCACACCATGAGGGCAACAGGAGGAGGAACTTGACAAGTGTCCGTTTTGCTTTCTTTGTACCATGCATGCCTTGTGTGAGTGTGTGGGTGTTCTCTCTCATCCCCCCTCATGTAGGGCTCTCCCCCGCCTTCTAGGGATTGAATCTTTGACTTTTTGACACCTCAACCCCTCATGCATAGGCCCAGTTCCCACCACAAGCTTGGCTCATAAGCACTTTAAGCTTGGGGTGGGTTCTCACTTCAAGTGCAACCTTAGCATCTCAAGCATATCAAGAAACTCAAGCATATCAAGCACCTCAAGCACCTTAGTCATCAAGCATGACAAGCAGGACAATCACCTCGAGCTGGGTCGGGTTCCCGTGCCTCAAGCTCAGCCCTAGCTTACCTAAGGTCAAAGGCCTTTTACACACATTATTGGAGGTCTTCAATGAAGCTAACCCTAAGGTCTTATGCTCCATTTGTTAGCCTCGCTCTTTGATAGACCATCTCTCATTTGGGCCCCTTTACCATTGGCCCCGTGTTGAGATAGATCTATAAGCACATGTCTATATCTTAACACTTGTTCCGGTTTATTCTCCCACATTAAGTGATCAATTTAATATGAGAAAATCATTTGGGTTGGTTAGATATTAGATATTAGATTTTATGACATAGGTCAAGTTAAGGGAAAGATGTTTATGGATGCTAGCATCCTTTAAATCTTCCTTGTTCCATACTTCTTACACAACTCTTCTGGTCTTAGTGCTTTCCCCCATGTTCTCCTGTTGTCTATCTCTATCTAAATACTTCTATTGGAGCCTTGAATTGTCAATGTTTGGTTTGTATAGTCACGTATAGATTCAATAGCTCTGAGCCATGGTCTTCCCGGCAACATACCATAGGCTCTAGGAACGTCATAACCAGAACGTTGGTTTTAAGTTTCCCTTTCCCCACCCTTATCTGTATATTTTTAAAAAGGACTACTAATGATCTACTGCGGCGGTCTGGGTGCGGCAACAAGAAAGGTGACCTCTAAACACCCCTCAAGGATCCCGTGATGCTCAATTGGGGCTGGGGAAACCACAAGCAAGAAACAAAAACAACAAACCCACAGCCAAACAAGTGAAGGGGCACCACCTAGATATGGTATGCAAACTAGGATGCAAAAAGATAGATTTTGTCACACCCAAGAAGATGCGCCACAAAAAAAACACAAGCAATGTCACACCAAGATACACACCAAATGGAGCAGAGCGAGCTAGAGAAAAGGGAAGAGAGAGAGGAATGGAACTTGCGTAATACTTTGTTTGTGACTTGCAAATGAAGATGGTTCATTATGATGCTATCGTAGAGCTTGTAAAAAACTAACTCAATGCTTAGTGAATGCTAAACATTTCCAACACACACACACACACACACACACACACACACACACTGTCTTAGGGTGTGGGAGACCTCTCACCACAATACCCTCTTACAATGGACACAAATTTGGCAATGAAAACACACTAGAACACTATCTTAAACAAGATCAAATGACAGAAACTTAAAATACACAAGTCACCTTGAATTCACCAAACCGTATCGCACAAGTGCAAGGACAAAAATTTGAGCGTTGAATCACACCTTTGATGCACCAAACCTCAATTTATTGATGATGGAGGAACATATACAACAGTGGTTTGGAGATTTTGAACTCACACTCTCTCACTTGCAAAATTTGTAGCTTGAAAGCTTCTCTCACACCAAAAGTGAAGCTCACAAAGTGGTTGCTACATCTAAGTCTCTCCCCACGCTGTCAAGAAATTTGCGGTCTTGCCGGGAAAGCACCAGGCTTATGGCTGTGAGAGTTTGTGAGAGAACTCAACAAAAACTATATGAAGGAGTTAAACCATAGATGCCATGAAGACTAGGGTTTGGAAAGAAGTGCAATCAAAGAAGACCCACTCTTTCTCTCTTGCACTCACACACACAAAGAAAGAACACAAAAGAGAATGTCAAAACAACAAGTTATAGTCTATAAGAGGTAGTATGATGGGATCCGGTGAAAAAAGTATTTCATTGAGCCTTTCTGGACCAAAGAGAAACACTATACGTTGTTGAAATTGTATTTTATGGCTAATCCATACGTTAATTCTAATAGATCGTACAGAGTGAAAACGATAGAAATGATCATCATGTGGGTTATTCATTTAGGATAGTATGTGAGAAATGTAGATATGAGAGAAGTGAAGAGATGAGAAGTTTTCCTCCCAAGCCCTATTCTTGCCCGTAGGCAATAAGGATACTACGGAGAGAGATGTACCTGTAGCAAGGAGAACCTAGAATTTGTAGAGAGGATGAATTACTAAGAGTGAGAGAGATAGGTTTGATTAAGGAGATGAGATTAGATACATATATATATATATTGGATTAGAGATGAAAATGAAAACAACAAGAAATCAAGAAAACATCAATGTAGAACACATCTTACTTGACAAACCCTTCGGCACCATTATTGATGGAGAGAGAAGAAGAGGGGAGAATTTGATTGATATGCCATGTCCACGCCCTTCTTTGATTAGAGTTGATCTTCCAAGGATAGCATACAAGATTGGCTAGTCTTCCTCTAGGAGAAAGTGTAGGCTTGGGCTTATGTTGATGGCTAAATACAATTAGGCATTACTACTCACTCCCTCAAGAATTCTTCTCATAAATAGCTTGAATGCTTGAGTTCTTTTCAAGGAAGAAGAGGTCCCCTTTTATAGGTGAAGGGAACCCCTAAGGGTTTACACAAGAAGAGAGGAGCCAGTGTGAACCTGGAAAAGTTGGAAATGAGCTGTCCTTGCATGATGTGGGAAGACTGGGGTCCAGTATTTTGATCATATATCCTCAACCGTAGCTCCAAATAAAAAAGTAAAAATATGGGCAGAAAATTCAGCTCATTATCTACGATTTTTATTTTAAAATCGTTTTCCAATTCGGATTGGAAACTTGTGTAAAAAATTCATCAAATTAGGGTCCATTTCTGGCAGCAAAAGTCTTCATGTGGTCCCCTTAGCATAGACTTTCATTTGATTCCAAAGGACACCTCATGCCATATGAAAGCATGACATTGCTCCTTGACAAAGTTTTGTAATCATGCTTGCAATAATGCATTAAAATAAGTGTATCTTTGAAATTATGCCACCTAGTGTCTCAATAGGATTTGATTCCCTCCTAGTAGCTATTTAAAAAGAAATATAAGAAAAATATGAAAAATACATAGAATATATATATATATTGGAGTTTACCCTAGATATAGGATCTAGCTAGGGTGTGAGATGATAATGAGATAGTAGAAATAAACAATCAATGTTTTTTGCCCCAAGTTAAAGAGGCGGAGCTATTGACGCTTTTTCCATAGTATTTTCTGAAAGTAAAGTAAGAATAGGTTACCCTTGAGATAAATAATAGGATGAGATAGAAGGATTATTACTTAAATATGCATATGTACATTATAGGAAAGATAATTATGTATCTAAAAAGTTACAAGATAACTCTTGTAGGATGCGTTCCCACTATGTACATGTCACAACATGACAACGCATAGAGTGTTGGGATGCTATGTGATATATTGGGCGTTTTTACAAGAAGGAGAGGGGCCTATTTATAGTTTGGAGACCTCTCATTAAGATTATTGAAAATCTTAATTTACAAGCTAACAAAACAGGATTATGATTTTTTTTTAATATCAAAACATTGCGGGCCGTCTTTGTCTGCTTGAGTCATGGATGTGGGGTATAGAAGTGTGGAAAGAGGTGAGAGAAGACTATGCGCTACTTGTGAGAAAAGTGGGCAGACTGGGCTCCAATAAAAAAATCATACCTCACCGGTGGTAGCTCCAAAACTTATGAAAATGTTTTAGGTGATTATGCAGCTCTTGGTCCACATTTTGTCTTCTAACCACCCCTTCAAATTTGAAATGGAAACGGAGATTAAAAGTCCCACCAAAATGCCTTTTGTTTTCAGAAATTTTTTTTCAGTGGCCCCCCTTTTGTTGATTTTGCACATGGCACCAAAGGTGAGCCCCTCTTTGCATTAGAGCATGCCTAATTGATTATTATGGGTTTGAAAATATGCATGGTTGTGGATTATGCAAAAATATAATATATGGATATGATTAAAAATTTGGCTAGTATATATAAACAATTTATGGAATGTAGAATAGTGTGTGCTATATATATATATAATAAATATATGAAAATATAGAGAATCAAATGAGAAAAGCCGTCATTTTATTATATTGATGTATATTTATGTACAAGAGGTAAGAAGAAATACCTGTAGAAAATAGAAACTTAGTGAAAGGCAATGACTGATGATGGGAGGTATTTTTTGAGGTTTTTCCTTGGAGTGGATTCACACCAAAAATGAGAGAATCTTGCATAAAAATATTTCTATATGGAATAAAGAGTATGCAAAATGGTATAAAAATTGTGGTAATGGTGAGTCAATGTACATAGCACACATAGGAAAATAACGCACACCCAGGTAGAAATATTTAAGTAAAAACCAAAATAATTATGAAAATTCCCTATTTTTAGGCCCTATATACAATGAAATATTTACACACCAATGGACCATAATATACTTTGGCTTTTGTTTTTGTTTTTTTTTGGCTCAACTAGCCTAGTGACTAGTTAGCTGAGGCTTTCAAGAAGATATGGGAAAAGACCCCTAACTCACACACACTGTGTACAATGAAAAAGTAAGAATAGCCACAGTGTTTATGTATTTTTGGTTAGGTGAGGTAGCTCACTGTGGCAATTAAGGAGTGCCAAAAAATGGTGATTATTAGCCCTCCCCGAGGATGATGGTATATTCATGTACCATAATAAATCCTCTTTTCCAAAGAGAGTGCTTCTGAGTCCTTGATGATATCTGGTCCCTTGACAGGATTTTCATTGTGTGGCTTCTTGTCACACTCATGCTTCATGTAGCAAAATTTACATGAGATAGTCGCTCTTTGATAGCTCTTCGGTAGATCCTTTGGCAGAAGGTGACTCAAATAGGGCTTCAGGTGATACCCGTTTACCTTCTTGGAGTGCTCTTTACCATTCAAGTCCATAAGCTGATAGTAACTTGAATTGAAAGCCTTCTTGACTATGTATGGTCCTTGCCATCTAGTTTCAAACTTGGCATCAAAACAATTGTCAAGTCGATTGTCATACCTTACCACAAGCTCTCCTTCCTTGATGCCTTTGTCCTTGAGTTTCTTGCGAAGCTTCTCCGTTGCTTGTGTAGCTTTTCTTTTGTAGCACTCGTAAGTTTCTTCTCTTTTCCACTCAAGCTCAGCTAAGGTAAGAAGTCAATCCATCCAGGCTTCGTGGTTATCTTGTGCACCTCTGTTATGAAGCCTCATTGTGGGAATGTTGAGCTCGATAGGTTGAAAAGCCTCTTGATTATAGATCAAGTGAAATGGTGTGAACTTTGTTGCCTCCCTATATGTGCTTTGATATCCCCACAAGGCACCATCCAAGAAGTCATCCCACAACTTTGTCTTGTTTTTCACCATCTTTCTAATGATGCCTGCAATGACACCATTAGCCTTCTCCACCAAACCATTTGACTGTGGGTAGTAGGGTGTGCTATGACGATGTAGAATGTGAAGCTCTTCACAAACTTCTATGAGTAAACCCTTTTTGAACCCTAGACCATTATAAGACATATTTAGGAATTATTCAAGTCCCATTTTTTTAATGGTACTAAAAAACTTAGTATTTTTGTGTATTTGCAAGTACTCTCTATGTCCCATTTAAATATATCCCTTGGTACATATCTATAAGGGTGTGTGTATCTAAAGACATAGGTACAGACATTAGTTGTAGGGACATCAAAAGCATGGCACTAAACTTTATTTTTATTTTACAACATTCCTCATGTGAAAAAAGTGATGTAAATCAATAGCTCAGTTTTGAGACATTCAAGTTAAAGCTTTGGATTTATCAACACCAAAAACACTTTAGAATACTAAAAAATGATTTTCAGAATTGAAGGACCTCAAAAGAGTGTGGTGTTTAGAAACACCAATATATGAAATAAAATCCAATTGGCATATTAACATGATATTCAAGTATTTTACAACTCATCCTTAGAAAAGATAAAATTCCATACGAAACATATGTCAAGCGGCTCAATGACTGCAAATGAGAAAAAGATAAAATTCCATAAAAAATACTATGTCAAGAGGCTCAATGACTAAAAATGGGAAAAAGATAAAGTTCCATTAGAAATACTCTATCAAAAGGCTCAATGGCCACAAATACATCCTAAAACGTTGCGATTTCTCATTCATTGCTCCAATAAAATACTATGTCAAGAGGCCTATTTCTTAAACCTCTTATTTATGATATTTTCAAGGTATAATCCCTTATTCTTTATAATCTATAATTTTTTTTGTTATTTGTAATACTTTTTTGTTACAATGCTCATGAGGCTAGCCTCACATGGTGGTGTTACACTAATATATGGAGGCAAGGATAAGACTTAAGTTTGAGCCTACAAATCAAATGTCAATCCCTTGTTATGTACAAAGAGATTATGAGTCTCACCTAACATATGCAAGTGGCTACACTAGAAAATGGAATTTTGAATGCCACTTGGAACTTCTTGGCTAGGAGTCCATGACAAGGACTTTAGTGGTTGAGGCATATACACTAATGTTTTACTAGCTGTCTTGGTTAGGCTTGAACTTATGTTTGAGCCTCAATGGTGTTTGATAATGTTATTCTTGTCTCACCAAAATCAAAAAATTTATCCCTTAATATATTTCTATAATAGCTACATCATTAATCTAGCCATGATCTATGGATGGCACTCTAAATAGAAAATACATGATTTCTGATAACTTTACCCTAATTAATGAGGTTCAAACTCAAGTTTGATCCTCCCATTTGTGTTAATGGTAGATGTGGATAGATGACACCTCATAAAAAATGATTGCAAGATAAAATCTTAGAAAAAAAACTCTTCGAATAATATCACCACATTAAAAAAATCACAAAATATTGTACAAATATATCTACAAAATTCCTTTAGAGAAAGACACAAGATATTTTAACTAAAATAGTCTTTCAAGGACCCTAAGTTTCACAATTGATCAATTCAATGCACTTTTCTACCTTTCACACTTTGAGAGTTTGTTGGTGCATGAGAATAACATGCATCACTAAACATGGTGTTACAAATACTCTCAAAAGCATTTCCACCTTTTTCATTAGCTACAATGATTTGACTGGCTCTATCATCCTCTTGTGCATCCTCATCACCTACACCACGATCCTCATTAACTCTAACATTGTCTTTTGCACACTCAATCTCCACAATTGAACTAATTTCTCCAACATTGTCACCCCCCCCACCACCCCTCCCCGCATGGTCAAAATCCGAAGCTTCCTTGACGTTGCTATGATCAGTATTTTCTATATTTTATCATTGTCTTCATTTTCATCACCATAATCTCCAGTTCTTTGTTGCTTGTTGATGTCAAGATGGCTCTGAGATCTACTTTTTCTACATCATCCAACTCCCTTGTTTGTCTTACAAGTGATTCTTGACTTTGTCCACACCACCGTCGCAAGAACAAATCACTCTCCAAATGAACAATGCTCATTGAGATGCTAACTCCATTGCTTCAAAATCATCTTTACATAGAGCAATGGACCTTTTCTTCTTTAAAATATTTTCTCCAACACAACTCCACCACAAAAAAACCTAAATTAAATGTGGCTTTGGTTAGGACAAAACCATGTAATAAGGCCATCAATGAAGCTTTTATCAATAAATTCATGATTGTTACACTAGAGTCTGAGAAAAAGACTCTTTTTGTAAGAGCCTATTTAATCACCTCAATTGTAAAACCTTGAAAAGAAAAAGAGCAACCATTTAAATCTCCACATTTCCATCCATCAAAGAGCCATCTCTTGTTGTTTGCATATTCAATATGGACCTTAGTTGACTAGCTAGAAATCCTTTCCACAAACATTTTGATATTGATGAAATCAATGAAAAAGACTAACACATATTCATATTGTGCATTCAATGTGTTTAGATTGAATTCCAAGTTTGTAATAATATTTTGTAAAGAGATTCTTTTTCATACCATGCAAATCCAAGACTACCAATTAAAACGGTACATGCTCTGCATTACAAAAGTATTTGATCTCCCTCATATCAAAGCCCACCCCCTTGATTTTCCAAGAAATTATTCCCATATTAGCTCTATAAATGGTGATTGAAGAGAGTTACTAAACTTTTTGAAAGTGATGGAGTCTTCTTTGCTCTGTTGAGGGAGTTCTTAGCATAGTACTGGCTATATCTCCTCATTTGATTGTCCTCATGCTCTATCATCTTGTACTTATCACAAAATTATTTCAAGGATAACTTTAACCTTGTTAGATCAAAAAATAATGAGAGTATTGCTTCTTTCAACTTGATCTATTTTTAGCTTCCAAGCCATCTCATCCATGTCCATTCTATGAGGGGTATGCTTGGCCTTATTTAGCAAGATGGTTTTGTCTAGGCTTCCATTTTTTAGTTCAAGAACTTCACTTCTCTCAAGGCTGAATAATTTAAGTGCTAGGAGGAAACTCATATGACACATTCTGAGGGTTATAACCAACCTAATTTTTTACACTATGTAGAAACTAATATGACATGTCCTAAAGGTTATAAGAATTATTTTTCCAATAATTACTTTGAATGAATAAATTCATATGACACATCCTAAAGGTTATGAGCACCCTACTAGCATTATTGCACTTGTCGAATTTATCCACCCTTCATAATTAGAAATTTATGATTTTCATTGGAACCTTCCTCAATGGTTTCTACCTTTGTATTTGGTAGAAATCCTTGAGCATATTGTTTCAAGATCTTGACCCAATTTTTCCATACATCCTCATCACAAATGAAAATTGGTTTTGAAAAATCCCTTTTGAACTATGTGCTTCAAAGGCCTACAAAATTGCAAATTCCAACATTCATTATGACAAGGCATGCTATGATTTATCTTAGCTTCCTTTCAGTACATGAACTTGTGAAGTTGAGGCTAAAAGTTAGGGTCAAGCCTCAAAATTGATTTTTTTGTTGATATTCTCACATACATCTATGCAAAGTCCAAAATACACAAGCATATCTCAGTGAGGCTCAAACTTTAGTTCGAGCCTCGCTTGACAGTGTTAGAGCCTTGTATACAAGTGAGGGTCAAGCTTAAGCTCAAGCCCCTCTTTGAAGTTCTAAATGAGCTCATGGAGGGCATGCTTAAGCCTTTGTTACACTCCTTCTTACAAGTACATATTGCTAATTCATATTTTCAAAGAATTGAACAAATACCTTCCAAGATTCAAAGTCCTTCGTGGTTTGGTTTGACATCAGGTGGTGGTTTAGAAGGATGACCATTTGCCTTCCATTGTGCTAATAGTTGCATCACTTGTTGGTCAAGAAATGGATCCTTTTGCATTGACTTTGCAATAGATAGATTGACATGAGATATCTTTGGTGGGCAATTGAGAATAATCTTTAATCATAAATATTTGAATTGTTGAAGCGATTGAGGGTAACCTTCGCAACTTCTTTGTCCCTGCAAACATTTTGCAACACTAATGGAGTGATATATAGAGATGATCCAATAGTATAACATTGTGAACATCCTCTTTGGAAAGTTTGTGAAGGGAAAATTTGGTAGATGGATCAATGGATTTTGACTTGGTAATTTCAAAATGTAACATTTTTTATTTGGTTCTTGAATGAAATATTAAGTCAACCAAGTCAAGAACCAACATCTCTTGATGTTGCAAGTGCTATCCTTGTCTTATCCACAAATTTCCCCTATTTATTTCTTTCCATATACAACCTTTGATGGTAAGCTCAAGGCACGCTTTGAATGTTTCAGTGCCTTCACTAGGTCATCCACATAATCCACACATGAGCATTCTTGATTAGTAAAGTTGGAGATCTTCAATCCTGACTTTACAATAGAATTTTCTTTTCCTAGTTTTCTACCATTCAAAACTCCCACCAATAATAAACAAAACTTGTTTGCCTTTGTGGTCTCTTCAACACAAGTAGTACATTACATGCAATCATGGAATTTATATTGCATCCACATCATCTTTGACACCCACAAAAATCCCCATTTCTCCATATTTTCTATCACCTTGCATCAAATTCAGATGGATGTCACCTTTGTAGTTTGCATCCATATCGTAGGTATCAGAAACCACCTCACTCCTTCTTTTGTTAATTCAAATGTATTATTAACCTTTATTTTTGAAGCATTCCAAGAGCATCATGTGTGAAGAATTGGGCACCCTACTCTAGTATAGTTGGTACATTGAAAGCATGCATTCCTAAAATAAAAAAACAATTTTAAAAACTAAACAAGAAGAACGGGTTTAAATTTAAACAATACATAATAAACTAGCATGTGCAAGCAAGGCTCAAACTTAAGTTTGAGCCAATAGGTGTTGTGTTATGCCCTTGCTAGCCACAAGGATGCCAGAAGGGTAGCCTTGCAAGATAGTTCTACAATAGCATATGCAGGCGAGGCTCCAACTTGAGTTTGAGCTTAAAAGTGAAGCTTTATGCCCTTGGTAGCCAGAAGGATGTCATGACTCATGAGGCTATCCTTGCATGATAGTGCTACAATAGCATATGGAGTGGAAACTCAAAATTATATTTGAGCTTGAAGGTGATGTTCTATATGCCCTTTGTAGCCATAAGAATGCCTTGAGGCCAGCCTTAGACGCTACTGCCACACTAGCATATGTAGTTTGATCATAAAGATGTTGTTCTATGCCCTTGATAGCCACAAGGATGCCATAAGGTTAGCCTTGCATGATAGTGATACACTAGCATATGAAGGTGATGCTCTTGCCGTTGGTAGCCACAAGGGTGTCATGAGGCTAGCCTTGCACCCTAGTGCTACACTAGCATATGTCAATGAGGTTCAAACTTAAGTTTGAGCTTAAAGGTGTTGTTCCATGCCCTTTAAGTTTGATTCTCGTGCCCTTGGTAGCCACAAGGATATCATGAGGCCCTCCTCTTAGATGCTAGCCATACAATAGCATATGCACTTGAGGCTCAAACTTACAGGTGTAGTTCTATGCCCTTGGTAGCCACAATGATTTCATGAGGCTAGCCTTACATGATAGTGTTGTACTAGCATATTCCCTTAGTAGCCACAAGGATATCATAGCAACTACTGAGGCTTAAGCTTAAGTTCAAACCCAAAGGTGTTGTTCCATGCCCTTGTTGGTAGCCAGAAGGATTCCGCGAGGCTATGTCCTTGCATATTATTGCTACACTCATATATACATATAAGGATCATGCTTAAGTTTGAGTCTCTTGCCATTTGGATGCCAACCATATAATAGCATATGCACTTGAGGCTCAAAATTAAAGGTGTTGTTCTATGACCTTGGTAGCCACAACAATTTCATGAGACTAGCCTTACATGATATTGTTGTACTAGCATATTTCCCTTGGTAGCCACAAGGATATCATGAGGCTAGCTTTGCACCCTATTGCTACACTAGTGTATGCAATTGACGCTTGAACTTACGTTTGAGCCTAAAGGTGTTCGTTTATGCCCTTGGTAGCCACGCGGGTGTCCTAAGGCTGGTCTTACACCCTAGTACTACACTCGCATATACCTTGGTAGCCACAATGATGTCAGGAGACTAGCCTTACATGATAGTGTTGTACTAGCATATTTCCCTTGGTAGCAACAAGGAGATTATGAGGCTAGATTTGCACCCTAGTGCTAGAATAGCATATGCAGTTGAGGCTCAAACTTAAGTTCAAGCTTAAAGGTGTTTTTCTATGCCCTTGGTAGCCACACGGGTGTCATGAGGCTAGCCTTGCACCCTAGTTCTACCCTCGCATATGCCGACGATGAGGCTCAAACTTAAGTTTGAGCCTAAAGATGTTGTTCTATGCGCTTGGTAGCCACAAGGATTCCATGAGGCTATGGACTTGCACAATAGTGCTACACCTCGTGCTACAGTAACATATACATATCAAGCTCGAGCTTAAGTTCGAGTCTCTTGCCCCAGGTAGCCACACGGATATCATGAGGCCCTTGCCTTAGATGCTACCATATAATATCATATGCACTTGAGGCTCAAAATTATAGGTGTTTTTCTATGCACTTGGTAGCCACAACGATGTCATGAGACTAGCTTTACATGATAGTGTTATACTGGCATACTGCCCTTGGTAGCCACAAGGATATCATGAGACTAGCTTTGCACCCTAGTGCTACACTAGCATATTCACGCGAGGCTTGAAATTAAGTTTGAGCCTAATGATGTTCTTCTATGACCTTGGTAGCCACAAGGGTTTTATGAGGCTAGCCTAGCACCCTATTGCTACCCTAGCAACTAATGAAGTTTAAAATTTAAGTTTGAGCCTAAAGGTGTTGTTCCATGCCCTTGGTAGCCACAAAAATTCCATGAGGCTATGGCCTCCCACATCGTATGTAGGCAAGGCTCAAACTTAAGTTCGAGCCTCTTGCCATTGATAGCCACAAGGATGTTATGAGGCTCTGGCCTTGCATATAGTAGTGCTACACTAGCATACGTAGGCAAGGCTTGAACTTAAGCTCAAGCCTCTTTCCATTGGTAGCCACAAGGATTCATGTGGCTAGCGTTGCACAGTGTTGTTACACTAGCATATGCAGTTGAGACTCGAACTAAATTTCGATCATGAAGGTGTTAATCTATACCCTCAATAACTCGAAGGATGTCATGAGGCTAGCCTTGCACCTCAATGCTATACTAGCATATGTAGGCAAGGCTTGAACTTAAGTTTCACCCTAAAGGTGTTGTTCTATGCCCTTAGTAGTAGCCTCAATGATGTCATGAGGTTAGCCTTGCATGGTATCCTCTTGCCATTGATAGCCATGTGTTGCTTTGTGCCCTTAGTAGTAGCCTGAACGATGTCATGAAGTTAGCCTTGCACGATAGTGCTACAGGCAAATTCCAAACTTAGTTCGAGTCTCTTGCCATTTGTAACCACAACAATGTCATGAGGCTAGCCTACACTAGCATATGCAGTTGAGGCTCGAACTAAAGTTCAAGACTAAAGATATTATTTTATGCTCTTGGTATCCACAAGGATGTCATGAAGCTAGTCTTGCACCCTAGTACTATAGTAGCATATTCAAAAGAGGCTCGAACTTAAGTTCGAGCCTAAATGTCCGGTTGCCCTTGGTAGCCACATGCAAGTGAAGCTCTAGCTTATGTTTGGGCCTAAAAGAGAAGTCTCAAGCATGTGCTGGTATTCACAATGAGTTGAAGAGGCTTGCCTCCTAGACTACACTATTATATGGATGTGGGGCTTAAAACTGAATATAAGTCTCAACCTTTTACTAGCTACAAGGGGGAGAAGAAATATTTGGGAATCTGAGCAAATATGCACAAAAAAGGAAAAAAAAATCTTATTTCAACACCGATGTAGGATGCATTTTGTGTTTCCCTAAAGCTATTGAATGAAGTTTGGTGTTAAAATAATGTACCCAGAGGTACCTAGTTTGGTTTTTGAATAGTACTCAGATACAAGAAGGTTGGTGGTTGAATGATGTACCCATATTTTTCGTTGAAGGGTTGTCTTTATAAATGTATGTGCACCAATGATGCACAAATGTATTTCAAACTCTACTTTGTATTTTGAAGGTCGTAGGTTGTTTTAGACTGTTATAACCTTTTGGCCCTAGGAACTACACATTTTACCCAGCTACTCTTTGATCTTGAGCATTCTTGAAACTAACATTGCACTTGCTTGTCAATCATGCATAGTTTCCCACCATGTGGCTAGTCTTCCCATTCTACAAAAACAATACAAGAATTGTGAGTATCGAATTTACACAAACTTAAAGAACCAGGCTATATGTTTGTAGACATCTTTATCCATGACGGCCTTGAAATCCAATTTTTTGATTCTCTTGCTCGAGCTGGAGGCTAAGGTGGAGGTTCAAGTCCAATGATATATGCTTTAGCTTGAACTCAAGGTTGATGTTCGCGTTCAGCTTGACTCTAGCTCAAACTTGTTAATTGAGGTTGAAACTTGAGGTTCAACCATCACGTTCGTTTTCGAAGGCTTCAAGTGGGAATCCAAAGCTAACGCGGTAGTGAGGCCAATCCTGAATTCAAGTGACTTCTATTCTAACTTAAACTAAACTTCAAACAAAAGGTATTGAATGATAAGAACCACGCCATGCTGGCAAAAGTGCACTTTAATTTGAAATTCAAACATAACTCACGTCAAAGAAGACGGCAGGGGAATGGGGCATGCCGTCCGTTGATCCGTGGCTCTGCATTCAACTCCATCTCTCCAAGCGTACATCCATCCGCACACAGATCGATGCATGCCCTAGTATCACTCATAGCCATCATCTCCTCCTTCAATCTCCCTCACATGCAAGTGTTGCCAACCTTCTCCCTTTCTCAGTGGAAATGCTGAAATCCTTTTGTACATACCCGTATGCAGTGGAGATGGGTAGTTTGGAACCCCTTCTGAACCAGCACGCAAGAGAAGAGTGTGCGATCAAAGAACTTTTGAGGTTGTGCAAACGGAAAGAAATCTCGATTTTCTTGCTTTGCTCAGAGACACCCGTACACAGGGCATACTGATCTTGGAAAAGCCGAATCATATGCTCAGCTTGCCACTTCATCTCACCGCTAGAGGGCCACAGAGACTAGAGAAAGGAGCAGGAGGAGGAAAAAAGATAAGAGCTGAATGGGGTGGGGACGTCAAAGTGAAAGGGGAACTACTACTGAGAGCCAAGTTGTATGTTGGAAAAGAGAAGGCCTTGGTTGCAGACAGGGAATAATCACCAAAAGCAAGTCGGGGTGATTATTTAGAAGGTTGTTTGCAGGCTTATATGAAGTGCATGAAGGAGAAACCGCTATTGGGTACCATGAGCTTGTGTGCATGACAGCCAGTATCAAGGGCCACAGGCTTCAAGGTAGGAGGAGTGCTAGAATAGAAGTCTTGCACTTGTGGAATGCCCCAACACTGTTTTCTCTCTATCGCCCTTCTTTGCCTACATAGGGGTTGTCGAAGTTGGATGGGGAGGAGTAGCTGCATCCACGTTAGGGATGGAAGTTGAATCTAGACAAGGAGTAGGAGGGTTCATTAAATTTGTGATCACGTGTGCTCTAGCTGCACTTAATCATAGAGATTGTGGGGCGCCATGCAAGACACTGAATATGCTGCATCGATATGGAGCTCTAACTTAATTTTTAGCTACACGAGAGAGAGAGAGAGAGAGAGAGAGAGAGAGAGAGAGAGAGAGAGAGAGAGAGAGAGAGAGAGAGAGAGAGAGAGAGAGAGAGAGAGAGAGAGAGAGAGAGAGAGGCTTGGAGCTCAAACTTATGTTTGAGCTGTTAGGTAGATTAAGGCATGGAGCTGAACTGCTAGGTAGATATAGGAATGGAGCCTCAACTTTGTTGAAAGGTCAACCTTTCAACAACGCTTCCACAAAGATTCCATAAAGATCCCTCAAAGATTCTCTAAAGATTCCAAATAAAGATGCTGATGAAGTGATGAAGACGAAGATGGATGTTATAATGTGAAGATATAAGCTCATGGACATCATCAAATATCCCGTTATTATCATTTTGATCCATTACGGCCACTTTTGTAATGTTTACGGGAACTTCATATTTTAAGTCACCAATTGTATTGAGGCCACAGATGCTTGTTGGATGAGCAAAGCCAGCTCACGGTGTTGTAATTAAGCTCTATAAAAGCCTAGGGACAAATAAGGTCATTTTGGTCGGACATTAGATTTTCTAAGGCTTAATATATAAGCCAAAACCTAAAGCTTTGTAAAGAGACTTCTAATAATCTGATCTTCTATGTCATTGGGAAACTGCGAGAGAGTGAGAGAGTGTGTGTGCGCGCTACAGGAGCTACGGTGGTCGGAATCGCAAACGGAGAGCAGAAGTGTGTTGCCCACGAGGAGAGCTACGCGTTGATGCTTACATCACGCGCGTTCCCCTGTGTTTTTGCAGATTCACCCGCGAGCTACTTTTGGAGTTTCGGTGAGTAACTGTTGTCCGTTTTTTCATTTCATCATATCCACACGATCAGAGCGAGTAGAGCTACACATTAGGCACTTTAGTTTTTGGAAACGGAGACCTGCAAAAACCTGCCAGACATCCTACACGTTTTTTGCACGGAGGGTATTGAGTAGGTTTTTTTTGTCACAGACCTTAGGGAAAGTGGCCTATTGGTGTTGATAGGGTATCCCTCAAGTTTTGTAACGTTTCGAGAACGTTTAATGGGCTTTTGGCTTGCGGTAGCATCATAGGAGACTCTCACATTCACAGAACCGATGGCATGTAGATTTGATATCTCTGTAGGACGTAGTCACTAGTCGGTCGAGCAGAGATTGACACCCTTTGCTTGCTTCCACGTGCCTGCGGGTCGAGCTTCGTCCTTAGTTGACATTATATGTTAAGTGAGTTCTCGCTATGCTGACGTCCGTCACGGCGTATCCGTCCAACATTGGCGCCGCTGGCGGGGATGAGAGCCCATAGTAGTCCTTGAGGATAGAGGTCCCTCTGGCTTGCTAGAGTACTATTTTACATTTAGATACGATCAGAGGGTGGTGGACTCTCTAGGTCTTAGGAGGAGTCTAGGGAGCGTGTCTCTGGCCTGGATCTTCCGTCTTAGGTAGTAGTAGGTTGTGGTGTAGAGAGTAGGAGTTGGAGTGGTAGATGTGGTGGTAGGTTGACTTGAGAGTCCGTGTGAGGCCTAGAAGCAACCAAGACATCAAAATCACCATCTCACATTGATGAGTAGGAGTAGGGTAAGTAGGATATCTTGATTGCTGATTTAGAGTACTTTATGCATGTCTTATTTGCTGTTAGGCTCATCAGAGAAGTGGGAAACGCTAAGTAGGAAAGAAGGTAAATTGTGTTTGGAAGCTGATTTGAAGTCCAAATTTTTTTGTGATTATTGCTGAGAGCTCTACAAAGCATAGGGAGTACTAATGCCATAAAAAAATTGCATTTTAAGACAGTAGACATCCTACGTGTAGGATGTCTCCAGGGCACTTTTGGCAGGGAATTTGGGGAAATTGAGGTTACCAGTGGGTTCAGAGGGTAGGTTTTACCCTAGTAACATATTGACTTGAGTGTTTTTCCCTATTTTTTGTTGACCAAAAGCCAAAAGGCGGAGTTAGAAAACGTAAAATTTCAGAAAAGGCTTAAATTGAGTGATTTTAGCATGTTTTTGCAATTGTGAAGCACACTTGCACTTGCTGAGAGCATAAGGAAGCATCAGGGACACTTCAGTCTGAAAAAAGGAGCAGTAGACATCCTACGCGTAGGATGTCTACAAGGTGATCTGTGCACTTTTTTGAAAATCTGAGGTTACCAGTGTGTTTAGAAGGTAGGTTTTACCCTATTTTCACCTGGAAAGTGGAAATTTGACCAAATTCTGACAGATCAAAGCCAAAAGACGAGAATTGCCAGACATCCTACCCAAATTGTGCCCAAGGCATAATTTTTGAGACCAAACCATAGGGTGACTTCATGTGCATGTTATACATGATGTTTTGAGTGCATGTGAGAGTTTTCAGCTCATTTGGGTGAGAAAATTGGGTTTTAAGCTGAGTTTAGCATTTTTGACTGAAAAAGGCAAGAATAGCTAGTTTTGGGCTCTTTTGACCTCCAAACTCAAATCTAAGCATACCAGGGGGGTTGCTGAAGACTAGGGGAATCTTTGGTCCAAGTTTGGGTTCATTCTGAGCAAAAAGACATCCTACGCATAGGATGTCTACTGCATGATTCAGAGACCAAAATTCTCCTGTGACCATACCATGCTATCATATAGCCTTAGGTAAGCCTCCTAGGCAAATTTGGTCCAAATTGGAGTTGATTTGACTTGGGAATTCATCAGAACACACCTCAGGCTTCTGGAGGATATTCTTGATCATTTGACCAACCTATAGGTGTCATAATCAAAAAGTAAAAGTAGATGTGAGCTTAGCACATCAAGGGGAAGCTACAGTGCAAGTTTGAGTTGAAACAGAGCAAAAAGACACCCTACACGTAGGATGTCTTGAGGGTCATAAAGTGGCCAAATTCTACTTTGGCCATATAGGGAGTTTCCCAGTGTCTCAAGGATTCCAGAACTTTTTTCAAAAGTGAATTTGGACCTTGTTTGGCCTATCTACCAAGCAAAAACAAGAATTGTCAGACATTGGAGTGCACTAGAAGCTTATGCAGCCCAAATCTTGACCTATTGGCATCCAAATTCAAATTCTAAGCATACCATTGGGTTGCTGAGTACTAGGAGAATCTTGGGATCAATTTTGGACAAAATCTGAGCACTTTGACATCCTACGCGTAGCATGTCTCCAGCTTGATTTAGGACTCCAAACCAACCTATGAGCACACCACTGTGATCAGCACATCAAGGAGAAGCTGAGGTGAAAATTTCAAGTCATTCTGAGCAAAAAGACATCCTAGGCATAGGATGTCTCAAGGCCATTTTTAGGTCCAAATAAAATTTTGAGCATACCATTGTGTTGCTGGACTTAAGGGGAGTCTCTGGACCAAATTTTGTTCAATTCTGAGCATATAGACATCCTACGCGTAGGATGTCTCTAGGCCAGTTTTAGGGTCCAACTGTAATTTTGATCATACACGAATGTTCACAATGTCACAGAGATCCCAAATCTTCTTCTAAAATTGAATTTGGACTCATTTTGACCATTCTAAACTGCAATTCACTGTTTTGGCCATAACTTTCACAAACGGTATCGGATTGGAAAAGTTTTTATATCAAAACGTAGCTTGAGAGCGAGACTACATATCTAAGAGCAGAACCTGAACAAAATGAATGCCTACGTCAACCATTTAGTTCAACTTTGAAAAAAAAACGTCGTTCAAGGCCTCAAAATGCATCCGGAAGTCAGGGGTGTCTAAAACCGACAGTTCGAAAGAATTGTGAGAAAACGGTCACAGTTTTTGAAGACTGCTAAGTTAGCAGATTGAAATTATCTTTTAGGAAAACCATTGGTCACCCACGGAAAGGTGTAAAAGTTAACTACGGCCTAGTGTACGTCCATAAACAAATCTCGTAGCAATAAGACCATTTACAAGGACTCTTGATTTTGCAACAACAGTCGCAAGTTTTGGAGAACTTTAACACAAGATTTTTGCTAGCAAATCACTGCGACTTGTGCATAATTCTCTTGTGCTAGCTTAAGTTTAGTTTAGCTAAAAGCGAACTTGAAAGTCACTTCCGAGCTCACGGAACAAGTGTGGCCATCAAAGGTACATCAAGGATTTTTGCATTCATTGTGAAAAAGTTTGCCAGCTAAATAGAATTTTGTAGATTGTGTGCTAAAGTGAACAGAGGTTAGCTCGACTCAAGAATCACTACAAAGGGAGCAGTCGTTGTAGTGGTAAGTTGCATAACTTATCATAGTGCTTCCACTAGATCGAGGCCTTCTAAAAAGCTCTAGGCAAAGCAAGCAGCGAGACAAGACAATATCAGCCCTGGCAAGCAAAGGAGCTAAGAAGTTCAAGCAGTGCAAGCAAAGCCCAGTGCATAAAACTCAGAGATTAAGGCATCCACAAAAGCTGAAGGACCTCAAGCGAAAAAGACCGACACAAGGGTGCTAATAATTTTTATTAGCATTGAGGCAAGCAATTAGAGCTATCACTAAACAGGTACAACAAGGAAGTCAAGACGAAAGCAATGGCATCTCAAAGGAATCAGACCAGTCAAGAAGAAGCTTCAAGTACATCCACAGATATTACAAGAGAGCAAATTCGGATCTATCTGATTGGATACTACAAAGGACTGCCATGCTATGAGTATGTCAATCGAAATTTGTACATCAAGACAAAGAAAGATACAGAGGAAACTCGGACATCTCAATATGTGGAAGTTGAAACAACGAAGAATGTACTACACCCACATCCAAATTTCATGGAGGACTGTCTGGGATCAATTTACATGAGGCACGGAAAATACATCGACAATGAGACAGAAATGTTGTACAAGGATCAACTTACAGAACTCTATGCATATCCTCCAAGTATTTTTTTGTACAAAGCACAAGATGGAAAACAGAAATTTGGTACCCTCTATGGAGATGAAGAGAGTCGATACTACAGGGCTGTCTTTCTACAGGTCATGAAGTTCTTGTAGAAAACAATCATTACTTTACAGCAGAAGCGTTTGGCTCAAGAGGAGAAGACTACATGTCTAAAGGTGGTAATGTATACCATCTCGTCATGGGTTTACCTCTAACTACGCACTTGGAAGAATTGACACCTACGTCTGTCACTACACAAATGAGTGACACACCACATGACACACAACAAGGCACAACACAAGACACCACATGGAAAGACACGACACAAGTCTTGTGCACCACACCAGCACAAGAAAAAGCTCAAACACACTAAATTGCACAAATAGGGAATACGCCGGAAGTATCACCTATGAAGATAGCACAACTTCAAAAAGAACTAGCTCGGTCTCAAGAGCTACTTAACAAAGCACAAGAAGTCATATCATCAGGCATTGAACAGATGCTAACATCAGATATGGAACACTCTCGGATGGGGGGAGTTCAAACTCAACAAAGAGACCCTATATCTTCAAGAGTGGGATTAAGAAGTCCAGTTCTACAAGAAGCAGTGTCCTTTTCAGGAGTCCAAGTGGAATTTCAAGAAGCATTGGAAGATGCCCAATATAAAAGGTCAGGTCAAGATGTCATTGTGGTCGACAAATACGATAGGCACTATGAAATAGCCGATGTGAAAAATATGGATGAGTTTAGCAATTGTGGGCAGCCTGTAAGTCACATACTTGGACCCCGTCCAAAAGCACCATCAAGGGAAACGGAAAACAAAGATTCGGTTCAATCTTCACCCTCGGTGCAGAACTCGCCAAAATCAACTCGGAAACATAGCCCTAAGGCTATGCAGAAGCCCCACGTCAAAGACCATATACTGAGGGAAGAATTAGCATCACAACTTCTAGAAAGCATGGATAGTGATTTGATCTTGTATGCAAGCAATAATGGAAGCTATTTTCAGCTTCTCAAGGACAAGACGATGAAGGATAAAGAGACAAAGCCAGTGGATACACCTAAGTCAGTCGTAATCTACAGGTTCATGCATGCAAAGAAGAGGTCATATCTGTATCTAGATACCACAGGAAACCATTATCAGCAGTATTATGGAAAGCTGCCTCATCCAAAGGGTGCACATGTTGAGATAACAACATATTGCGACCAATGTGCCATTGGTCATTTAGTGAAGGACTGCCCAATAAAGCTCTACATGGAAAAGAAGAAGCAACAAGCCAAAAGCAAAGTTCAGACAGTGACAACAAGGGAACGGCATAAAGAATCCCCAACAAGATCTCTGAAAAAGAAGTAGATCTAGTCGCAGAGCACAAAAGATAGGCTCAAGACACAGTTGCTTGAAGTCAAGGGTGTCAACGACATTATCATAGAGAATCAGGTTTTCAAAAAAGATCAAGTGAATCAGCTGATTCAAGATCGTTTAAGGAACCTCAGTGAGGACAAGTCAGAGCATCCACAGGTGATGAAGATGAAGCTCGTAGTTCAAGGTTCGAGAGCAAAAGAAGCCAAGATTCTGAGGATAGTGAGCCAATGCAAGAAGAGGTGGCAGAGGTAACAAAAAATCTTAGTGCCACATCACAAGTGGAAGACATGCAAATAGAGTCAATGGATGAAGCTAAAAGTCTACCAAATAAATTTTCTATTGTGGACTCTTCATTGGTGATTGAAAAAATCAAAGAGTATGAGAAGCTAAAAGAATATGTAACTGAAGACATACAATGCACAGAAGAACAGAAAATGACGGAGTCCAAGATTGACTACCAAGGACAAGCAATACACGATATGAATGAATATTTTCAAGAAGAGACTCTACAAAAACCCATGGAACAATGGAAACCAAAGGCCACGGCGACCATTGCATCAGAAGAAGAGAGTAAGCCTCAACATCCTACTACACAAGCTTCAAAACATTTCCAAGAAGAAAAGTCACCATTGAATGACCTTCAAGTGCCAGAAGAAGTAAATAGTGACGGAGAGCTTCTAAAATAAAGAATCAAGGCGTCACAGTCAGAAACTAGCAATGAACACCAACAAGCAACTACAGCAGAAGATAGTAAGCACTTGGGACATGCTACAACCAGTCAAATGACAAAGAAGTTCAACATACAAGAGGATGACAAAGCTTCCAAGGAACAAAAGTCCAAGACAAGTACCAAAAGCAAAGAGGACATCGGTTACTTGGCAGCCAACAAGAAGATTAAATTCTCGTTGGATGTGTATGAGAAAGTGAAATTCAACTTTACAGTAGAGATAGATTGCACTGCCACGACTAATGTCATGTCTTATGGGCTATGGTTACTTCTAGGTAAGCCAGAATTGTATGAAATTCAGGTACAGGTTTCTATATCACATGGAATAGCCGTCACAACTTTAGGGATTGCAGAAGCTTCCCTTAATCTACAGTCAAAGGTAATCAAAGACAAATTCCTAGTGGTGGATTCATCGAAAATGAGTACACATTTGATTTTGTCCAAGCACTGGGCAAAAACATTGGCAGAAGAACCTAAATTTTCAACAATGGTCATCACAACTAGCTCTCAAGAAATCCAGCCTACTACTGCTCCAAGATTATCGGCTTCCGACAATGGCAAAGCCAAAATGAGCCCACAAATGTCCTACCAATAGAAGCAACCCATTAAATTAGAGTCTTCAATCCAGCCCCGAAAAGTTCAAGACAGAGCTGACCACATGCTTCCACATGAAAGACAGAATCCAAAGAAAATCTTTCAACTGAAATACCCTACACTGCGCGATCATCGTCGACAAAAATCTTCAAAGGTCTACATCAAAGCTGAAGAAATCAAGGTCAAGGATCCAATATGGATAAAGGATCCTAGCCAATTGACGAAAGGTAAACACATGGGATGGATAGACTCCCAGTACAACTTAGTAGAGCAAGGCTATTATGAGGGTCAAAAGAAACTTTGGTTACCAAAACCACAGACCTCGACTTATGTGGTGGATAAAGGTTTCAAAAAGCGTCCCCAAAAGCAACAAAGATCATATTTATATCACCAAAGGAGACCAACCAAAGCAGAAAGTTTCAAATCCAACTGGCCTTCATACCAACATAGGACTTCATCGATAAATAATCCCAAAAATGGCACTCTTGTACATCTCAATACGACATCAAAACCATCATGGGAAGTGCCATCTACAATTCTTCAAGCACAAGGTTACTATAAAGGAAATCGGAGAATCTGGCTACCAAAGATGCCAGGTAAACATTCTTCAAGCAAACGACTTCAGCTTGAAAATAATTGCAATTTCACGGAAGGCAAAATCAAGGACAATGTCACTGTCAAGGCAAAGGATATCTACAAAGACACGCTAATCACACGATGCAGATACAAATGGGTACCAAAAGAACAACAAATAACGAAGAAGATTGAAGTCATCTCTAGCTCTCAAGAAATGTCAAGACATGATAGACAAAGTGTTATGGGGAATGGAGCGAGCCAATCTTCTCAACCAAGGGACCAACAACAACAAAAAGAAATTTTGACAACCAAGGTCACCCAGGTATGGCAAAAGAAACCAATATTGCCAGTATGGTCCTTTACAAATCCTCTCTTCGAGGATGAGAGTTTTGAACTTCAAAACCAGTAAGTCGAGTCGCCATAAAAATAATGGCATAAGAGTCAAGAGTCGGGCAGTTGAGCCACTAAATGAGCAAGCATTAGACCCAAGCTTCATGTCTTAATATTCTTTGTGGTCTATGAGTCTAGATATTTAGATTAAAGCTCAAGCTGGAGAGTTGAGTATACATAAAGTCATGTCACTCATGCTAGAAGAGGTGAGCATAAGAGTCAAAGTCTACTATTTTAAATGGTGGAGTGGCAGAGTAGTCCAGAAAACACTCATGCACATGAACACAGTGAGGAGAGTGGAAAACCTCGTCGACAAAAACCCTTCTTGTGAGTAACGGCAGCTCTTGAAGTCAAATATATTTTTTCTTCTCTAGCTACGTTCACTCCTGGAAGCACCCATTCAACCTCCTCTCGCACCTCATATTGTTTCCCATGCATCTATCTGTGCAAGCATATATAATGTCCCATAATTGGACATTTGCATTTGACACGATTTGTGTTCCACCCATGCACTTACACAACAAAATGACGATGACGAAGTGGTAACAAGTTTCATAAGCATTTGCTCAACAACAATGACTCTGACTTCAAGCTACTAACACTTATCCACTGTATATCGAGTAATAGTAGCCATACGGCCATAAGTACTTTAACTCAACAAAACTCGATTACATCAAACATAAGTACATATAGCCTCACATTTAATGGTGACTAAAGGCATTTTTTTCCCACTGGGTTTTTCCCTCTAGTCCTATCCAAGTATCCAAGACCTTCATTTTGTAATATACGCCACATTTTATTTTTTCTATTTTATTTTTCTTATAAAAACACAGAAAAGTAGACCAATGACATCCCTAAACAACTACATGCTCATCATCTATAGGATCCAAGGGGAGCGGCCCACAAACAATTCAAAAAGGCTTCAAGTTTACAGGTACACATGCAGGATGACACCCAGAGAACAAGCAATACAAAGCTGCCATGATAAAGCCTTGCTGCAACAACAAACCTCACTCGACTTATTCACACTACAACAACCAATCGGAGGGAGAGAGCTATGGATTCAACTACACTACATGTACAAGAAAAAGGTAACTCTACAACATACAAAGCATCTGGTAGAACCAACTGCAACAACAAAAGATTCAACCAACACCAAAACATGAACCACTCGCCAAGGCCACTGCAGACATAGGGTCTTGTCGGGGACAACAAGACTTCGGAGGGGGAGAGTGTTGAAAGGTCAACATTTCAACAACGCTTCCACAAAGATTCCATAAAGATCCCTCAAAGATTCTCTAAAGATTCCAAATAAAGATGCTGATGAAGTGATGAAGACAAAGATGGATGCTGTAATGTGAAGATACAAGCTCATGGACATCATCAAATATCTCGTTATTATCATTTTGAGCCATTACGACCACTTTTGTAATGTTTACGGGAACTTCATATTTTAAGTCAGCAATTGTATTGAGGCCACAGATGCTTGTTGGATGAGCAAATCCAGCTCACGGTGTTGTAATTAAGCTCTATAGAAGCCTAGGGATAAATAAGGTCATTTTGGTCGGACATTAGGATTTCTAAGGCTTAATATATAAGCCAAAACCTAAAGCTTTGTAAAGAGACTTCTAATAATTTGATCTTCTGTGTCTTTGGGAGACTGCGAGAGAGTGAGAGAGTGTGTGTGCGTGCTACAGGAGCTATGGTGGTCGGAATTGCAAACGAAGAGCAGTAGTGTGTTGCCCACGAGGAGAGCTACGCGTTGATGCTTACATCACGCGCGTTCGTTTGTGTTTTGGCAGATTCACCTGCGAGCTACTTTTGGAGTTTCGGTGAGTAACTGTTGTCCGTTTTTGCATTTCAGCATCTCCACGCGATCAGAGCGAGTAGAGCTACACATTAGGCATTTTAGTTTTCATAAACATCGACCTGCAAAAACTGGCCAGACATCCTACGCGTTTTCTGCACGGAGGGTATTGAGTAGGTTTTTTTTGTCACTGACCTTAGGGAGAGTGGCCTATTGGTGTTGATAGGATATCCCTCAAGTTTCGTAACGTTTCGAGAACGTCTAATGGTATTTTGGCTTGCAGTAGCATCATAGGAGACTCTCACATTCACGAAACCGATGGCATGTAGATTTGATAGCTCTGTTGGAAGTAGTCACTAGTCGGTCGAGTAGAGGTTGACACCCTTTGATTGCTTCCACGCGCCTACGGGTCGAGCTTCGTCCTCAGTTGACATTATATGTTAGGTGAGTTCTCGCTATGCTGACGTCCGTCACGGCGTATCCTTCCAACAAACTTTCATTCGAGTTGCTAGCTCAAACTTAAGTTTGAGCTGCAGGCAGATAAATACATGGAGCTCTAACTTAAGCTCTAGTTGTGTGTGTGCACGCGCATGTGTGTGTGTGTGTGTATGAGAGAGAGAGAGAGAGAGAGAGAGAGAGAGAGAGAGAGAGAGAGAGAGAGAGAGAGAGAGAGAGAGAGAGAGAGAGAGAGAGAGCGAGAGAGAGAGAGTAGCATAGAAGTTTAGAATACTCTAAATCCAAGTGATATGTGCCACTTATAACACATGCATGTTTCACATGGCGACACAAAAAACAAATCTCTCAAATAACTTGACCCAAGAAAATCTTGGTGAGAACTTAAAAGCTTGACCCCGGCCGATTGGCTCTAAGCTATTGTGCATGGCACTAGGTGTGACTCGTGAGCACTGTGAGGAGCAGGATATCTTTCACAAATTTCTTGAGGGCACTCAGCTGGGTGAGCAAGGCAATCTTCATCTACCTATAGCAACCGAATCTTAAGTTCAAGCTCCATGTCAATATCTACCTGGCAGCTAAACATAAGTTTGAGCTCTATGCATATATCTAGCTTTAGTAGCTCAATCGAGCAGGTTTCAATCTACCTTGAAGCCCAAGATCCATGCCTTTATCTACCCCGCATGTTTGATCTCCATCATCTATGGCTTGAGGTTGTGGTGCATTTGGCGAGTCTACTATTTTCACATCTTCGAGTCTCAACCAGTGGAGACTCTTCACTGTGACATCTAGCTGGAAATGGTTTTTACATCGAGGGGTCAGTTTGAGACACTTTACAAAAAATCTCACCGCACGCGAGAGCGCCATGAGGCCTTCTTGCAACTATGGCACCCAGGACCTTTCTTCGCCATTATTCATGTTGTGCCTGGTTGGAAGTACCGTCCACTTGAGTGGAGTTTTCCTCCTCTCGTCTCTTGATGTTGCCATCATTGTACATATTTTTTTCCCCATTGGGAGAGTCTCCCCACATGTCGATGTAGCCCTCTCTAGTAGGGGTAGATTGTAGCCCATTGGGCAGTGTTTCAACTAATGGAAGGATCTTTTTCTTGGATAGGAATACCCAAACTTCCCTAAAGGTGTTCCTAAAGTATTTCCATGCTTTGAGTACGTTAAAGACAATAAGAAAGCTTTGGAGGGATTAAAGAAGTATGGTAGTTGGTGAAAAGAGCACTTGGAGGAGAAATGAGACAAAAGTAAGTATTCTAGGTGTGTCGACCCAATCCTCATGTAATCGGAGAATCTTATGCAAGCTATGCAAACCCTTGGTGCAATCAAAGAAACTTTCTTTGATGAATTTTGGTCAAGGAGTATATGTGAATAAGCTCATCCTCTTGACCTTCCATTCAAAGATAATACAGATGCAGGACTTGATGTAAATGAGGGCCATTATTGTGGTCCAATGCGCAAGAAAGATGTTGAGGAGTTCAACCCAACTACTAATGTGGAAAAGGTAGACTTTGTACTTACAACCTTGTATACAAATTATCTAATTTGGCTAGGAGTGACAACAAGTGATGTTAAGCATGTGTGGGTGGAGACTTGATTGTGTGTGTGTGTGTGTGTGTGTAAACTATCATGTGCAAACATGCCCTAGTGTATAGTATGGTTGTTGACAACACACATTATTAGATATTGCATACTCATTAGCATTCACTAAACATTGTACCACAATTGTCTTGTGTTTAACAACCTAACACAACACAACCTCGCCTCAAGTCCATGTAACACAAAGAATTGTCCCAAACTTGCTCATTTTTCCCCATTTTCCTAAATATGTGTTTAATATAAAAAACAATCTCCAGAGGTGTGCCAAATCTACAACAAATATTAATGTAGACAAACCTGCTCATTGTTTTCCCATTTACCCTTGCCACACTTTGAGCCTCTACCCACCTAGTCATGTAATCTATAGCCACTAGAATGTAGGGTTTACCAATTTTTGTTCTAGGAAGAGGACCCATAGCATCAATCCCCCATTTTTCAAAGGGTCCATTTGCAAGTAGTATTTCCCTCGGGCCATGCACCAACCTTCTATTTCCATTTACTTGACAGTTGTGAGAGTTTTTACACCAATGTTGGACATCCACATGCAAGCTTGGCCAAACATACCGTGCAAGCAAAATCTTCTTCACGGTTAATTCTTGCACAAAATGACCATCACATGCTTCTTCATGAAAACCTCTTAAAATGGTTGGAATTTCCTCCATAGTTGGTACTCTTCTACACACTTGATCCTTCCCTCTTTGATAGAGGTCTACTTCTAGGAAGAGATAGAAACTTACCTTCTTCACGAGTCTCCTCTTCTGAGCTTTTGTGAAGTCTTGTGGAAACTCGCCCTCCAAAATGTAGCCAATAATGGGAACCAATGACTCCAATCCCTGGTATCTTGGTTGCTTCACATCTTCTGCCACCACAGTGACCTGCACTTCTTTCTCAACACATGTAACTGCTTGTTGTGCAAGTAAATCGGCATCTTCATTTGTTTTCGAGGAATATGATATAGTTGCACTTCTTCAAATTGATTAAACAACCTACGAATGGCATGAAATTTTGTCCTTAGGCTATTATTCTTGCATGCCCAAATGCCTGAAATGTGCTTCACAAAATGAGAAGCGCATCCCCTTTTACCATGAGACGTTGTATACTGTTAGGATTTGGATCGTGCTAGCTATGGTGGATGAAAGAGAAACATGGTGCAAGTGTGTGAGTGTGTGTAAGCAAGCTTATCACTCAAGTGAATTAGGTTCCAAGATAGGATTAGCTTGGACTCATAAACACAATCTTGAGTATTGACTTAGCTTAGCACAAGCTCACCATAGACAAGCATGTAGTGCAAAATGAGTTGTTATTTATTGATTCAAGAAATGAGCTTTAAGTAGCTCTACAGCCTTGCTCCACAGTATGCGGGATAAATCCACTCTCTTCTCCTTGACTCACACCTTAGGACAAAGCTCACACTTTACATATACCTTGGTTGATGCACATTTTCAAACCATTGAGTAGTGTATCATATTTTGCTTCATTGTTGCTAGTTGAATATGGTAGATTGACCTTGTTAAGTATGGAGACTGATTTACCCTTGTAATTTTCTTTGGTAAAAGTGCACATTTGTAAGGCCCCCATTATGAGGAGAAGCCATCGTGCGTGAAGGTAAATCACTCACTGGAAACCAAAATTTTCACAGTCAAAAACTAGGGGCAATATTCCTTTTCTCCGGAATATTGTGGCTGGATGGCGGCTGGAAGGTGGTCAGAAAACAACCGTTGATTGGCCGGTAGTCGGAAGTCAGTGGCCGGTGGCCGGTGGCCGAATTCAAAATCAGACTTGTCTTCTCAAGGGCAGCCACACATGGGCGGATTGGAGGGTCCGATTTGGACTTATCTACACAAGGGCAGCTACACATGGCTGCCTCTCATGAGAGAGAGCAGCCCTTTTGGCCTATAAAAGGAGGCCATTTCTAGACACATTTTATATAGTGTAAAGCTGATGCAACAAGGTGAGTGTGAGGTGGTGAGAGTGAAGCAAGGCCGGAGCTCCATTAAGGGTATAATCCCTTTGTAAACTACTTCTTGTTTTGAAGTACTAAAGCCATTGAGTGGCTGCTTTCCCATGGACGTAGCCCACATTGGGTGAGCCACGTATATCGTGTGTACTCTCTCTCTCTCTCTCTACTCTATAATCTCGTGTATGTAAATCTGTCTCTCTCCATTAAGTAATATACTCAATTATCTATTTAGCTATGTCTTATTTCCTAACAACTGGTATCAGAGCAAGGTTTGCTCGTAGATAAATTATCTCAAGGAAAGCATTCCTTGAATTGAGTGGGAGTTATCGCTGAGGAAGGGAAGCTCAAGATTGAGAAGTTCAACGGCAAAACCTACCAACATTGGAAGATGCAGATTGAAGACTATCTCTACCAGAAGGACCTCTATTTGCCACTAGGCGGTCTTGCAAAGAAGCCCGCAATGATGGTAGATGAAGCATGGATTGTCCTTGATCGAAAGGCACTGGGAACAATCCGGTTAATCTTGGCGTCAACGGTGGCCTTTAATGTTTCGGAGATGAAGACCAGGGAGGACTTGATGAAGTCACTTGACGACTTCTACAAGAAACCATCGGCATCCAATAAGGTATTTCTTATGAAGAGCTTGTTCAATCTAAAGATGGAAGAGAATGGTTCAGTTTGCAGAACACATAAATGACTTTAACACAAACATAAGTCAACTTCGATCGGTGAAAATCAATTTTGATGACGAAGTGCGAGCTCTCCTTATACTATCATCTCTACCGGATAGTTGGGACAGCCTTGTGATGGCTGTAAGTAATTCTATTTCTGGCACAAATACTCTTAAGTTTGATGATGTTGTGGGTGTTCTCCTAAGCGAGGAAATACGAAGGAGAAGCACAGGAGAATCATCAAGTGCTGCACTGTCAGTGGAAACAAGAGGAAGGCATAAGAAGAGGTTCAAAAACCAAAAGGGTTGTGATCGCTCAAGGCGGAGCAAGTCATGCACAAAGTCAGTTCTTGAATGTTGGAACTGCGCAAGAAGGGCCACGTCAAGAAGGATTGCTGGTCCAAGAAGAAGAAGGAGACAGAGTCTCAAGACAACAAGCCAACATCGGAGGCCAATGTGGCAGGTAAAGTAGAGCAAGATGCTCTAATTCTCTCATTAGACAATGTGTCTAATTCCTGGATAGTAGATTCAGGGGCTTCATTCCATGTGACACCACACAAGCAACATTTCCAAGACTACACCAAAGGTAATTTTGGGTATGTATACTTGGGAGATGATAAAGCTTGTGAGATTGTCGACAAAAGTACAGTTTCTGTCAAAACTGCTAATGGAAATGAATGGAAGCTTAAAGATGTTAGGCATGTTCCTTCTCTTCGGAAAAATTTGATCTCTACAGGACAATTGGACGATGAAGATCACAACATTGCATTCGGAAACAAACGGTGGAAGATCTCAAAGGGATCTTTGGTGGTTGCTAAGGGAGAAAAGGCCGGTACACTTTACTTGTGTACTATTAGCACACAAGCTTCAGCATGTGCAACAACTATTGAAGTTGACAGTGCGGTGTGGCACTACCGACTTGGGCATATGAGTGCCAAAGGAATGCAAATCCTTCAAACAAAGAAGCTTCTACCAGGTTTGAAAGAAGTGGACTTAGAGTTCTGTGAAGATTGTATTTATGGTAAACAAAAGAGGGTAAAATTTCAAAAATCAGGAAATGAAAGAAAAAATAAAAAACTTGAGTTGGTTCATTCTGATGTTTGGGGTCCTGCAAGTACACCATCACTTGGTGGCTCATTGTACTATGTAACATTCATAGACGATGCGACTAGAAAAACATGGGTTTATGTCATGAAGAATAAGTTGGATGTATTTTCCATATTTCAAAGGTGGAAAAGCCTTTGTGGAGGATGAAACAGGTACCAAGGTTAAATGCCTCAGATTCGACAATGGAGGTGAATATTGCAGCCAAGCTTTTGAAATATTTTGTGCTAGCAATGGCATTCAAAGGAAAAGGACAACCCCAAGGACACCTCAACAAAATGGGATTTCAGAAAGGATGAACAGGACAATCATGGAGCGAGCACGAAGCATGAGGCTACATGCAGGCCTACCGCTTGAGCTTTGGGCGGAAGCTGTAAGTACGTCTATGTACTTAATCAATCAGTCACCCTCAACGGTATTGGATGGGGGAGTTCCAGAAGAGGCGTGGACAGGTAAACCGGTGAATTATGCATTTCTCAAAGTGGTTGGGTGTGAGGCTTTCATGCACATAGATATAAGCCTAAGATCAAAGCTAGATGCAAAATCCAAAAAGTGTTTCTTCGTTGGCTATGGAGAAGGTGACTTTGGGTATCGCCTATGGAATCCTGAAGATGGTAAAATCTTAAGGAGTAGGGATGTAATTTTTAACGAACAAAATATATAAAAATCAAACAAAAGAAACAGGTGATGAGTACATGGAGCTTGAGGATGGTGAAGACTCAAGGACTGCAAATGGTGACAATGTGCAACAACGTCAACCAAATGAGGAGCCTCAACCTATTCCCTGAAGATCTACAAGAGCAAGTAGACCTCCAGAAAGGTTTGTTCCTTCCTTCAACCATCTCTTGATCTCATATTCTGGAGAGCTGGAATCATACGAAGAAGCTATGAAACATGAATCCAAAGAAGAATGGACGAAGATCATGCAAGTGGAGATGGACTCACTACATTACAACCAAACATGGAAGTTGGTTGAGTTTCCTAAAGGTAAGCGGGCACTTCAAAACAAACGGGTGTACAAGCTGAAGGAAGAAGAAGGTGGGAAGAAAAGGTACAAGTCTAGGCTTGTGGTAAAAGGGTTTTCTCAAAAGAAAGGTATTGACTTCAATGAAATATTTTCTCCTGTTGTAAAAATGAACTCAATTAGGCTTGTCTTAAGCCTTGTGGCTGCTCATGATCTAAATCTCAAGCAAATGGATGTAAATACGGTGATAGCCATTTTTTCACTCTCCGTAATTGCCATAGTAAGCTACCTCACCCTACCAAATTCACCCAAACACTATGTCTATCCCTACCATTTCACTGTACATAGGCGTGTGTGAGTTACGGGACTATTCCCATATCTCCTTAAAAACCCTCAGCTAGCTAGTCACTGGGCTAGTTGAGCCAAAAAAAAAAAAAATCAAAAAAAAAATAAATTATGGCCCATTTGTGTGTAAATATTGCATTATATATATGGCCTAAATATAGGGATTTTTTATAATTATTTTGGTATTTTATTTAAATATTTCTACCTAGGTGTGTGTTTAATTAAACCTATGTACACCTTCTTTCATCCTCTTACACCATAAGTATATTTTTTGCCAATATGTACATACTCTAACCTTATATTTTTCCTTTATACAAATCACTCCCACATCTTCACTCTCACTCTCGTGAAAACAAAAAATTGATTTCTACTCATTGGTCACATTTATTATATTATTTACTTGCATACCTTTTCCTCTTTCACCCAAAATAATTCAAAGAGGGACCATATCATATGATTCCAATATCTTTCCATATCCATAACTCCTCTATATTTTTATTATTATTTTTACTCATTATTCTAACACCATGTGCTCATTGAGGTAAAGTCCATGAATAGTCCATACACTAGTCCCACCATGTATATATTTCTTTATTCACCAATAATGCTCCTCCATGCATGTGTCAAGGGCAACTTGGATGCTTTGTATTATGATATGACAAAGGAGGGTCTCACTCTTAAATGCATTGTACAAATTCAACAAAGGAGGGGGCCACTGAAGACTTTTTGTGAAGAAAAAAAAGGTCTTTTGGTGGGATTTTTAATATCCATCTCCACTCTAAATTTGAAGTGGTGGTCAAAAAAGAAAATGTAGCTCACGCTTTGAATAATCACCTCAAATTTTTTTATGATTTTTGGAGTAACCACCAGTGAGCTATGATTTTTTGAGTGGACCCCAGTCTGCTCACTTTTCTCACAAGTAGCCCATACTCTTCTCTCACCTCTTTCCACACTTCTACACACACACACACACATCCCTCTCAATCCCTCACTCAAACCTGCACCTTCAATGGTTTCTCTCACCTTCTTCACCATTAACCTCCCCACTTACTCCCATAGCTCTCATATGAGCTCTCCATGTACATACACCATCTCTATGCCTCTCTCTATTATCTCCAAAGTACAATTCCATCTTAACCCTTATATATATACATAAATTCAGAATGTGTACCATGCTTAACCTCTGAAAATGAAGAGATCTCATCAACACAATTACCGTTTTCATCACGATAATCAACCTTGGCGGCGGTGGCGTAAAGAAGGGAAGACGAAGAAGAAGATCGATAGTCATTTTGAGAACCTACACAAGTAAGTCCAAAACTTCTTCAAGCTTCACCATCACAAGGATTTTCTCACTTCATTCAACCATCCACCCCATTCTACCCATTGTAAATATATCATTAACTTTCTAGTGATTACTAACACTAACCACTAACATACTAACACGAAATAGCCATTGACCTTACCATAAAAGACACCTCACCTCAAGACATGTGTATAGTAACTCTCTCTCTCTCTCTCTCTCTCTCTCTCTTCTCTCTCTCTCTCTCTCTCTCTCTCTCTCTCTCTCTCTCTCTCCCCTTACTTACTTTCACCTTATCTACCATCAATAATGCTCTCTTTTGAGTCCACACCCATGACTCAAGCAGACAAAGAAGGCCCGCAATGTTTTGATATTCAAAAAAATCATAATTCTGATTTGTTAGCTTGTAAATTAGGATTTCCAAGAATCTTAATGAGGGGTGTCCAACCTATAAATAGGCCCCTCTCCTTCTTGTAAAACAACCTCCAACATCTCACATAGCACCCCAACACTCTATGCGTGAGGAGAGACTTAGGTGTAGCAACCACTTGTGAGCTTCACTCTTGGTGTGAGATAAGCCTTCAAGCTACACATTGCAAGTGAGAGAGGGTGAGTTTATCAAATCTCAAAACCACTATTGTATATGCTCCTTCATCATCAATAAATCGAGGTTTGGTGCATCAAAGGCGTGATTCAACGTTCAAATCTTCGTCCATCCATTTGTGCAATACGGTTTGGTGAATTCAAGGTGACTTATGTATTTTGAGTTTCCATCGGTTGATCTTGATTTTAGAAAGTGTTTTAGTGTGTTTTTCATTGCCAATTTTGTGTCCATTGTAAGAGGGTATTGTGGTGAGAGGTCTCCCACACCCTAAGACTGTGTGTGTGTGTGTTTTCGCAATGATTAGCAATCACTAAGCATTGAGTGAGTTTTTGTACAAGCTCTACGATATCATCATAACAAACCATCTCTATTTGCAAGTCAGAAATAAGGTATTACGCAAGATCCTTTTCTCTCCCTCTTCCCTTTGCTCTAGCTCTCTCTGGTCCATTTTGTGTGTGTCTTGGTGTGAGGTTTCTTGTGTGTGTTGTGTGGTGCATCTTCTTGGTTGTACCAAAATCTCTCTTGCGTCCTAGTTCGCATACCATAACTAGGTGGTGCCCCTATCTTGTTTGGGTTTGGCTGTGGGTTTGTTGTTTTGTTGTGCTTGTGGTTGCCCCAGCCCCAATTGAGCAGCACGAGAGCCTTGAGGGGTGTTTAGAGGTCGCCTCTCTTGTTGCCCGCCCCGGACCGCCACAATTTTGGTGCTCTCACTGAGGAACGATTGTGTGCTTAGTGTTGTTGTATTGCATGAATGCTTGAATCTCAGCATAATCAAGTAGATTTTATGAATCATGAAAACATGTATGACCGAGTTTAATTTCAAGGAAACAAAAATTGATCTAGAATATGGTTCGGATTATGCATAACATAAGAAAGGAAAAAAACATTTTCACATAAAAGTCTAGAATTCATGTTGAAAGACCTTTCAAAACTTTGTGTAGTTAGTTGATGATTGTTTGGAACTAATCTTTGTGTGGTTCTAGGATTGAGAGACTATGACACGCTATACCTTTGATGATATCCCAATCTTCTTCGGAAATCCAGAAGAAGATGTTGATGATTTTCTTGCTGATTTTAGAATGGTTTGTCATATCCTTGGTAAAAGGGATGACATTGAAAAAGGGGATTTTCTATTGCTATGCCTTAGAGGCAACGCTGAGCAATGGTTTTGGAGTATGTCTTCTCAGATTGAAGATGGATATACCCAAATTTACAAAGCTTTGAAGGCCAGATTCTCTAAAGTTCCAACAACGGAGAAAGCATGGGCTTCACTAGGGAGACTTCAACAACATGGTGAAGACTACTATGCTTATGAGGATATTTTTTCTCGTCAATGGGTAGGATGTGGATTTAGTTCTACATTTCCAGATTATGTAAAAATGGATCAATTTATTTCGGGTTTGTCTCCTTTCCTAAAGACTAAGGTTACTTGTAGTGGACCCTCTACCTTTGAAGAAGTGGTCACTATTGCCTGAAGGAAGTTTCACAAGTACTTCTACATCAAAAATGGTTTCCATCATGCTGGAAGAACCAACCATCATGAAAGTGTTTCTATCAAGGAGTCATCTCCTTTGCCATACTTGTCTCCTTCTACTCAGACAAATGTTGAAGAAGTTACTTACATGCCAACTGATTATTCAAGTGCTAAAGTGTGTGGCCACGATTCAAATGTGGAATCTCTATCTTCTACCTTTATCACAAGCATGCAAAAATCGACACAAGATATCTCAAATGGCATTGATGATTCAATAATGGATACATCCAACCTTTTGGCAGAGGATCAATTTCTAATCCGAGCAGACGAAGCTTTTGTGCAACATGACTCTATGGAGAATGAAGACCTTGAAGGTAACCTTGATCTTATGGAATGTTCTGAGAGTGTATCTTGTCTAAAAGAAGAGAGTGAAGAAGAAGATGAAATCATAGGTGGAGAGATCATAGACCACATTGATCATAAAGAGATGATTGTGTACATGGAATGCCAACTCCAAAACAAAGTAGAAGAGTGTGAGTTGAATCCATGTGAGGATAATCTTGAAGAAGTGTTTGAGGATGTTGAAAAGCATTGGTATGACCCATGTATGTTAAGCATGGAGGAACCTATCATGCAAGAAGCCAAAGTTTTCACAAAATCAAACAGTAATCCATCAACCTTTGAGGTGGTACGATGTGAGGAGTTACAACCTTGCCAAAGGGGGGGCTTAGAAGGGGATGAAGAACATGGGAGAGTAGTAAAAGATAAAATCATAAAAGGACACTATCAGAAGGGTATCATTCTCTCCAATGGTGTTTTAGTGGGTGGCTCTTCATTAATGGGACAATCTCTTAGCAAGGAAATCCAAGCTTTTGAAGCCCCAATCATCTTCATATTGGGTTTCACCTCTTCAAGGTCAACTTCTCCTCTCTTCACATATACCTTTCATCGGGGACACCATACCTTCTTAAGTGGAAGAGGACATAAATACTTGGTGATGAACGGATGTTTCCAAACCTTCTTCATTTGGTTCTTTGGTGTATGGAGGTCGCACATTGTGATGCTTCTGGTCTTCATCATAGATGAAAAACTTGTTGATTGCTACATGTGGATATTTCATCAATCAGTACCAAAATCTATTCTCTTCCAATGTGTTGGAGGCAATAGAAACCTTCCTCTGTTATCTACCTATGTGGTAAACTATTTGCAATACCTTCCAATAGCAGTTGGAAGCATGGATCAAGATTTCCTAAATCATGAAGGCCATATAAATTTTGACTTGATGAGCCTACCCAGGTTGAATGAAATTTATGAGCTACAGTTCAAGAATTTGCTCATACAAGCTCTTGAAGATCGTAGCAGATACATCAACTTTACACTGGAGGAAGAGCAACCAATCTTTTATATCACATTCATAGTGATAGATGCAATGATGGACAACAGTAAAATCTACAAGTTTCCTCAACCGAAATCAGTAAGTGATTCCATACCATACATCTCGCTTTGGGAAAGATATTTCAAGATCTTTGATCCTGGGGGGTGCTTATGGAAACGTTCTCAATGGAGGAGGTTTACTCCGTCACTTCATTACATCTTGCTATTGGCTCTGAGAACCTTCCATATCACACAAGGTTTTTTAATCATACAACAAAGGTTCTTCAAAGATGAGAGCAGACAAAGACAGACGTTACACACTCTACATGTTGTATGATCGGATAAATGGTACATGAATGTACCATTATCTAAGGGGGGGGGCTAATGATAGCCATTTTTTGGCTCTCCGTAATTGCCATAGTAAGCTACCTCACCCTACCAAATTCACCCAAACACTATGGCTATCCCTACCATTTCACTGTACATAGGCGTGTGTGAGTTATGGGACTTTTCCCATATCTCCTTAAAAACCCTCAGCTAGCTAGTCACTGGGCTAGTTGAGCCAAAAAAATAAATAAAATAAAATATTATGGCCCATTTGTGTGTAAATATTGCATTATATATATGGCCTAAATATAGGGATTTTTTATAATTATTTTGGTATTTTATTTAAATATTTCTACCTAGGTGTGTGTTTTATTAAACCTATGTACACCTTCTTTCATCCTCTTACACCATAAGTATATTTTTTGCCAATATGTACATACTCTAACCTTATATTTTTCCTTTATACAAATCACTCCCACATTTTCACCCTCACCCTCGTGAAAACAAAAAATTGATTTCTACTCATTGGTCACATTTATTATATTATTTACTTGCATACCTTTTCCTCTTTCACCCAAAATAATTCAAAGAGGGACCATATCATATGATTCCAATATCTTTCCATATCCATAACTCCTCTATATTTTTATTATTATTTTTACTCATTATTCTAACACCATGTGCTCATTGAGGTAAAGTCCATGAATAGTCCATACACTAGTCCCACCATGTATATATTTCTTTATTCACCAATAATCCTCCTCCATGCATGTGTCAAGGGCAACTTGGATGCTTTGTATTATGATATGACAAAGGAGGGGCTCACTCTTGGATGCATTGTACAAATTCAACAAAGGAGGGGGCCACTGAAGACTTTTTGTGAAGAAAAAACAGGTCTTTTGGTGGTATTTTTAATATCCATCTTCACTCCGAATTTGAAGTGGTGGTCAAAAAAGAAAATGTAGCTCACGCTTTGAATAATCACCTCAAATGTTTTCATGATTTTTGGAGTAACCACCAGTGAGCTATGATTTTTTGAGTGGACTCCAGTCTGCTCACTTTTCTCACAAGTAGCCCATAGTCTTCTCTCACATCTTTCCACACTTCTACACACACACACACACATCCCTCTCAATCACTCACTCAAACCTGCACCTTCAATGGTTTCTCTCACCTTCTTCACCATTAACCTCCCAACTTACTCCCATAGCTCTCATATGAGCTCTCCATATACATACACCATCTCTATGCCTCTCTCTATTATCTCCAAAGTACAATTCCATCTTAATCCTTATATATATATATAAATTCAGAATGTGTACCATACTTAACCTCTGCAAATCAAGAGATCTCATCAACGGAATTACCATTTTCATCACGATAATCAACCTTGGCGGCGGTGGCGTAAAGAAGGGAAGACGAAGAAGAAGATCGATAGTCATTTTGAGAACCTACACAAGTAAGTCCAAAACTTCTTCAGGCTTTACCATCACAAGGATTTTCTCACTTCATTCAACCATCTTACTTCAACCATCCACCCCATTCTACCCATTGTAAATATATCATTAACTTTCTAGTGATTACTAACACTAACCACTAACATACTAACACAAAATAGCCATTGACCTAACCATAAAAGACACCTCACCTCAAGACATGTGTATAGTAACTCTCTCTCTCTCTCTCTCTCTCTCTCTCTCTCTCTCTCTCTCTCTCTCTCTCTCCCCTTACTTACTTTTACCTTATCTACCATCAATAATGCTCTCTTTTGAGCCCACACCCATGACTCAAGTAGACAAAGAAGGCCCGCAATGTTTTGATATTCAAAAAAATCATAATCCTGATTTGTTAGCTTGTAAATTAGGATTTCCAAGAATCTTAATGAGAGGTCTCCAGCCTATAAATAGGCCCCTCTCCTTCTTGTAAAACAACCTCCAACATCTCACATAGCACCCCAACACTCTATGCGTGAGGAGAGACTTAGGTGTAGCAACCACTTGTGAGCTTCACTCTTGGTGTGAGAGAAGCCTTCAAGCTACACATTGCAAGTGAGAGAGCGTGAGTTTCTCAAATCTCAAAACCACTATTGTATATGCTCCTTCATCATCAATAAATTGAGGTTTTGTGCATCAAAGGCGTGATTCGACGTTCAAATCTTCGTCCTTCCATTTGTGCAATACGGTTTGGTGAATTCAAGGTGACTTGTGTATTTTGAGTTTCCATCGGTTGATCTTGATTTTAGAAAGTGTTTTAGTGTGTTTTTCATTGCCAATTTTGTGTCCATTGTAAGAGGGTATTGTGGTGAAAGGTCTCCCACACCCTAAGACAGTGTGTGTGTGTTTTGGCAATGATTAGCAATCACTAAGCATTGAGTGAGTTTTTGTACAAGCTCTACGATATCATCATAACAAACCATCTCTATTTGCAAGTCACAAATAAGGTATTACGCAAGATCCTTTTCTCTCTCTCTTCCCTTTGCTCTAGCTCTCTCTGGTCCATTTTGTGTGTGTCTTGGTGTGAGGTTTCTTGTGTGTGTTGTGTGGTGCATCTTCTTGGTTGTACCAAAATCTCTCTTGCATCCTAGTTCGCATACCATAACTAGGTGGTGCCCCTATCTTGTTTGGGTTTGGCTGTGGGTTTGCTATTTTGTTGTGCTTGTGGTTTCCCCAGCCCCAATTGAGCAGCACGGGATCCTTCAGGGGTGTTTAGAGGTCGCCTCTCTTGTTGCCCGCCCCGGACCGCCTCAACGGCATTCCCTCACAGTGACTTAGAGGAGGAAATCTACATGCTTCAACCAAAGGGGTATGAAGTAAAAGGTAAGGAGAAAATGGTTTGCAGATTAAAGATGAGCTTGATTGGTTTAAAGCAAGCATCAAGACAATGGTACTTGAAGTTTCATCGATGGATGTTGGATCATGGATTCACAAGATGCAACTCAAATCACTGCGTCTACACAAAGAATTTGGGAGATGGGAAATTAATCATCCTAATGTTGTATGTTGATGACATGTTGATTGTAAGTGCTAACATGAAGGACATCAAAGACCTAAAAGAGGAGCTGTCTAAATCTTTTTCAATGAAAGATTTAGGTGCTGCAAAGAGGATACTTGGTATGAAAATATCAAGGGAGAGGACGAAGATGACAATAAAGCTATCTCAAACAGATTACATCAGGAAGGTACTAGAAAGGTTTGCAATGCAAAACCAGTTTCTACACCTTTGGCTGGTCATTTTAAACTAACGAAGGATATGTGTCCAAAGACACAAGAGGAGATAGCCTATATGTCTAAAGTTTCATATGCTGCAGCAGTAGGTTCTCTAATGTATGCTATGGTCTGAACAAGGCCAGACATTGCACATGCAGTGGGAGTTGTGAGTAGATTCATGGAAAACCCAGGTAAAGAGCATTGGCAAGCTGTGAAGTGGATACTTAGGTATCTAAAAGGGACAACAAGAAATGCTTTGTATTTTGGAGGAGCTGATATTTTTCTAGAAGGGTATGCTGATGCAGATATGGCAGGTGACAAAGATACTCGAAGGAGCACTACTAGCTATGTGTTCACGATGGAGGCACAGCAGTAAGCTGGGCTTCAAAGCTGCAGAAAGTGGTTTCATTTTCTACCACGGAAGCAGAGTATGTAGCAATGACGGAGGCAAGCAAAGAAATTCTGTGGCTTCACAGATTCTTAGAAGAGCTTGGATTCAGACAAGACAATTGTGTCTTGTACAGTGATAGCCAAAGCGCTATCCATCTTGTGAAGAAATCAGCCTTTCATTCAAGGACAAAGCACATTGAGGTGAGATATCACTTCATACGCACTCTTTTGGAAGAGGGACAGCTAAAGCTAGGAAAGGTGCATACAAGTGAAAATCATGCAGACATGTTTACAAAGGTGGTCAACAAGGAGAAGTTGAGCTTTTTCTCATCTTCAATCGGCATTCAAGGATAAGAAGCCAGGATGGAAAGCAGTCACAGGTTTGGTTTGGAGATTAGTCTCCAAGTGGGAGATTGTTAAGTATGGAGCCTTATTTACCCTTGTAATTTTCTGTGGTAAAAGCACACATTTGTAAGGCCCCCATTATGAGGAGAAGCCATCATGCATAAAGGTAAATCACTCACCGAAAACCAAAATTTTCACAGTCTCCTCGTCGGAATATTCCTTTTCGCCGGAATATTATGGCCGGATGGCGGCCGAAAAGTGGTCGAAAAACAACCGTCGATTGGCCGGTGGCCGGTAGTCAATGGCCGGTGACCGGTGGATGGAAGTCAATGGCCGATGGCCGGATTCAAAAGCGGACTTGTCTTCTCAAGGGAGGGCACACATGGGCGGATTGGAGGGTCCGATTTGGACTTATCTACACAAGGGCGGCTACACATGGCTATCTCTCATGAGAGAGAGAAGCCCTTTTGGCCTACAAAAGGAGGCCATTTCTAGACACATTTTATATAGTGTAAAGTTGATGCAACAAGGTGAGTGTGAGGTGGTGAGAGTGAAGTAAGGCGGGAGCTCCATTAAGGGTATAATCCCTTTGTAAACTACTTCTTTTTTTGAAGTACTAAAGCCATTGAGTGGCTGCTTTCCCGTGGACATAGCCCACATTGGGTGAACCACGTATATCGTGTGTACTCTCTCTCTCTCTACTCTATAATCTTGTGTATGTAAAGCTATCTATCTCCATTAAGTAATCTACTCAATTATCTATTTAGCTACGTCTTCTTTCCTAACAGACCTTCTCTTTCATGACCACCTCTCCACTTGGGTTGAGCAACACTAGCCCTCCCCCCTGCTTTTCCTGTGGCTCGTCGAAAAGCTCCATCAAAGAACAAGGTAAAATAATTAAGAATACTTTTTGGTGGTGGCAATGGTAGGGTCTTTGCTTCAGGCACCTTAATCTCCTTCTCATGTACCCTATAAGTGAGAATCCCCACCAATTGTGCATGCACACTATCTTCTACCTTGAAGGAGTGTTGAAACTCTTGCAACTCCATAAACCAGTTAGAGATCCTAGTACTAAGATTCATTTGAGATGACACCCAAGGGAAAAAAAAAATTGCAGTGAGAATTACAAAAGGTTTTGGTAGCAAGTAGGACTTTCTCACCACAAACATGAGAGAAAGCATCATGAGTTCTGCTTCTGTGTAGCCTCTCTCCAAAGCATTCATGACCATACTAGCAAAGTAGATGGGTCGCATCCTGGTGTTGTGGGGATCTTGTTGTAGCAAAACAACACCAATTGTTTCTTTTTCAACACTAGAGCTAACAAAAAATTTGTACTCCCAACAAGGAGACATAAGTGTTGGTAGCTCTGACAGAATGACTTTGATGTTACAAAAATATTCTTCAAGCTCATCAAACCAAACAAAATTGACTTGTTGTGTTAATTTTTGCAAGGGGTGAAGTAACTCCGAGGTTAAGTGAATGAAGCATGACATATACTTCACCTTTTGAATGAATGAGATGACCTCCTTAAGACTTTTGGGTGTGGTAACTCAATAAGAGCCTTTGCCTTTGAAGGATCCACCTCAATACCTTTATAGGAAACCTTGTGACCAAGCAAGATCACTTTATCCTCACCTATCTGGAATTTGTCGGGTTTGAGTTGACCTCCCATGTCAGAGAGTTTCTTTAAACCTTCTTCTACCCTTTGTAGATGTAATGATTTTGAGCTACAAATGCAAAAATCATCAATAAAAACCCTAATGGACTTTTCAAAGAATGCTTGAAACACCATGTTCATGAAGCATTGGAAAGTTGCAGGAGCATTTGTCAGGCCAAATGGCATGCCTCTGAAAGCATAACAACCCCACGGAGTGATGAAGGTTGTTTTCAATTGATCCTCTAATGAGGTACCTATTTGAAAGTAGCCCGAGTAGCCATCACACACAGTGCAATTCTCATGACCAGCTACCTCATTTAGTATCTCGTCCTGAAATGGGAGGGGAAAGTGATCTCTTTTTGTTGCCTCATTTAGTGGACGGTAATCCACAGACACCCTCCACTTGCCGTTTTTCTAGGGAGTGACAACAACAGGAGAGACCCACTCAGAATTCTCCACTGGATAAATGAAACTTACTTCTAGAAGATTTCTTACCTCCTTGAGTAAAGCCTGCTCCTTGATGACTCCTAGTATTCGTAACTTTTGAGCTTTAGGTGTGGCCTCTGGCTTTAGCTCGATCTTGTGTTGGACATCATCTACTCCACGCACGTCAGTGTAGTCTTTAGAAAAAATCCTAGGAAATTTTCTTAACACACCTTTGAACTCCTCTCTTTCATCCTTTGTAAGTGTTTTGGACAACATACCTTCTAACATTCCTTCATCTTCCACATTTTGGTTCTCTTGGGGACCTACCTCCCCCAAACCTTGACAAGAGGTTTCATGGTTGCTTGGCTTAAACCTTACCCCCATTACTTCAATGGAAGACTCCTCTTCTGTAGTGCTACCGCTACCTTCTTCTTCTGAAGTGTTATCAGTCCAGTCTTCTTCTAGCTCACTTTGCAATTCTTCATGGAGCCCGTCTTGACGTTGCTCCTTCATGTCAAAGACAAGCTTCTTATGATTTTCATTCCTATAAATCAACTTTTCACTTTCCCAATCCTGCAAAGCTCACATTTTCATTAGCCATGGTCTTCCTAGGATAAATGGATAGCCACTACCCTTGGTCGACATAACATAAAAATCCACTGCCTTCTTAATGTCAAAGGCCTCCACAAAGACATTTTTACAAATGCCTACGTACCTAGCCTTGCTATTGTTTTCCACTTTCACTTTGATTTCAAGTGTCTCATGGATATGCATGACTAGTCTTTGCATGAGTCCCTTTGTCATGATGCAAATTTGTGCACCTCCATCCACTAGACCTTTCCTAACCAATCTTCCTTTGATGTAACAGTCTAGCACCGATGTAATGTCCTCATTCATTTCAGCTTGTGCAATTTTCACAACGTGCACGCTTTCTTTTATCTTTCTCTTACTGCTAACTACCTTCATTAAATCCCTTCTAACTTGTGGACACAATGCAAGAAATTGAGGCCATGAGATATCAGGGCCCTTACCTCTCATATCTTCCAATAGGTTGTATGGAGCCATACCATGTCCAAGAGGGAAGTCTTTGAGGTTGATACGACGTCGGGTCCTCTTGAGCTTTTTGGTATCCTTTGCCTTGTTTTCTCGTCCATGATCACTTTGTGACTTGACTCCTTCTTTCTCCTTACCTTTTCCACGGCCACGCTTAATGCCATTTGCGTCCATGTCCACATCATTGGAATTTGTCACCTCTACCACATGAACATTTGGATCTAGCAAAGGTGGAACTCCTTCCTCTCCTTGTGCAGGTGGTCTTGCTCCATTTGGTCTTTGCAGAAGCCGTGTTTGTTGACTAGTTCCTTCACCTGCATTCATCACTGGTGGGTAATTCAAGTTAGGTCTCCCTGGCTCCCCACGGGGCCAAGGACAATTATACATCCCATGTCCAGACTCTTCGCAATTCCAACATTGCAAGACCCTCTTAGGTCGTGGTGGCTCTTGCTCTTCTGACTTCCTTGCTTGTTCCTTTGGACCTATAGCTTGTGCAAGTTGAATTGATAGGTTGCTTAAATATTCATTAAACTTCTCAATCACTTCATACATTACCTCAGGAATCTCTCTAGATGTTGACGCTTGCAATTTTCCCTTAGGTCTAGGACCCTCTATTAGAACCTCTACCCTTAGGCACTTGAGTTTTCTATACTTCTCAATAGCCCTAGTTTCAGTAGCATCAAAGGTGGTAGGTGCACCTGCCTCAACTTTTATCTTGAGTGTGGAAAAGAGACCGGTTATGAACCTCTCCTTCTTTAGGAACTCTGCACCATCACCAAGGTTAGCAACATTTCTCACCCATACAACCCAAAGACGTAGAGACTCTTGGTTATACATGTAGTAGTCATCTAACTCTTTTGTTTGTGAGAAATGATGTCTTGCCATAGCTTTTGAGTGTTTTGAGTATCAAAGAAGTATCACTTGAAATGATCAACAACTTCGTTATAGTTTCCCTTAATCTCTTGAGATAGAGAGTCAAACCAAGTGCTAGCATCCTTCCTCAGAACTACCTCAAACATTTCTAAGCGTTCCTCCTCTCCTATCACTCTTTTTATGCGGCAAGCCATTTTAAAATTTGCTCAAAATATCTCGGCATCCTCGCCAGGCTCTCCAAAAAAGAGAGTATATCCTCACATTTGGCGTTGGGCCTCCATTGAATCGATTTCAAAGTGAAAACGCATTTTTTTTTCTTAAAAAAATTACACAATAATGTTTTCTAAATTGCAATATATTTTACAATAAATTAATAATATGCACATCAAATGATCCATGATAGGCAACAAGAGGTAGGATGACAAGGTTTGGTGATGCGAGAATTTCTCCTACTCTTTGGGCACCAAACATGAACACCGTACGTTGTTGAAAATGGATCTTTCTTCTAATTGCAACGTTTATTCTAATGTGTGGAGTGAAATGGAAGGGAAAAACCTCTATTCTTGGGCCATTATCCATGGTCTATGCATGACCTAATGCTTAAAACAAAACAAAAAATATAGATGTCCAAACTAAGATCATACCTAATGAGAGGCAAAATAAAAGGATTTATTGAAGCATTTATCTCAGCCAACCTAAGGGGACCTAAAATTCTACGAATTACAAGTTAAAATTGCAGCTTAGTACTAACAATGATGTGTACCTTCTGCCTTGCAATGGGAATAAAAGGATCATACAAATTTTCTTGATTCATGCAATCTACTTGATTATTTTTAAAAGCTAAACATTCATGCAATATGTAACAACAATAGACACAAGTCCCTCCTCAGTGGGGGCACCAAAATTGAGGCGGTCCAAGGTGGGAAACAAGAGAGGCGACCTCTAAATACCCCTCAAGGCTCCCGTGCTGCTCAATTGGGGGTGGGCCTGGGTCAACCACAAGCAATAAATAACAACAACAAACCCACAACCAAACAAGTGAAGGGGAACCACCTAGTTATGGTATGCAAACTAGGATGCAAGAAGAGAGATTTTTCCACACCCAAGAAGATGCGTCACAAAACACACGCAAGCAATATCATACCAAGACACGCACCAAATGGAGCAGAGCAAGCTAGAGCAAAGGAAGAGAGAGAGAAATGGAACTTGTGTAATAATTTGTTTGTGACTTGCAAATGGAGATGGTTCGTTATGAAACTATTGTGGAGCTTGTACAAAACTAACTCAATGCTTAGTGAATGCTAAACATTGTCAACACACACAGACTGTCTTAGGGTGTGGGAGACCTCTCACCACAATACCCTCTTACAATGGACAAAAAATTGGCAATGAAAACACACTAGAACACTATCTTAAACAAGATCAAATGATAGAAACTTAAAATACACAAGTCACCTTGAATTCACCAAACCGTATCGCACAAGTGGAAGGACGAAGATTTGAACGTTGAATCACACCTTTGATGCACCAAACCTTAAGTTATTGATGATGGAGGAACATATACAATAGTGGTTTTGAGATTTTGAACTCACACTCTCTCACTTGCAATGTGTAGCTTGAAAGCTTCATCTCACACCAAAGTGAAGCTCACAAAGTGGTTGCTACATCTAAGTCTATCCTCACAGATAGAGTGTTGGGATGCTATGTGTGATATTGGGCATTTTTATAAGAAGGAGAGGGGCATATTTATAGGGTGGAGACCTCTCATTAAGATTATTGAAAATCCTAATTTACAAGTTAACAAATCAGGATTATGATTTTTTCTGAATATCAAAACATTGTGGACCTTCTTCGTCTGCTTGAGTCATGGATGTGGGCTCAAAAGAGAGCATTATTGATTGTAGATAAGGTGAAAGTAGAGTTTTAAGGAAGGAGAGAGAGAGAGAGAGAGAGTAACTATGCACATGTCTTGAGGTGAGGTGTCTTTTATGGTTAGGTCAATGGCTATTTTGTGTTAGTATGTTAGTGGTTAGTGTTAGTAATCACTAGAAAGTTAATGATATATTTACAATGGGTAGAATGAAGTGGATGGATGAAGTAAGATGGTTGAATGAAGTGAGTAAATCCTTGTGATGGTGAAGCTTGAAGAAGTTTTGGACTTACTTGTGTAGGTTCTCAAAATGACTATCGATCCTCTTCTTCTTCCTCTCTTGTTTATGTCACCGCCATCAAGGTTGATTATCGCCATGCAAATGGAAATTAGGTTCATGAGATCTCTCAATTTGTAGAGGTTAATAATGGTTTACATGCTGAATTTTATGTATATAGAGAAGGGGTAAGATGGAATTGTACTTTGGAAGTAATAGAGAGAGGCAAAGAGATGGTGTATGCACATGTAGAGCTCATATCAGAGCGATGGAAGTAATATGGGAGGTTAATGGTGAAGAAGTTGAGAGAAACCATGGAAGGTGTAGGTTTGAGTGAGGGGTTGAGAGGAATGAGTGTGTGTGTGTGTGTGTGTGTGTGTGTGTGTGTGTGTGTGTGTGTGTGTAGAAGTGTGGAAAGAGGTGAGAGAAGACTATGGCCTACTCGTGAGAAAAGTGGACAGACTGCGGTCCAATCAAAAAATCATACCTCACTGGTGGTAGCTCCAAAAATTATGAAAAGTTTTGAGCTTTTTCTTCACAAAAAAACCTTCAGTGGCCCCCCTTTTGTTGAATTTGCATATGGCTCCAAAGGTGAGCCCCTCCTTGCATTAAAGCATGACCTAATTGATGCTTAGGGGTTTAAAAATATGCATGGCTAAGGATTATGCATAAATATAATATATGGATATGATGGAAAAAACCAGGTTAGTATATATAAACAATTCATGGAATCTACAGTAGTGTGGGCTATATATATAAAAACCAAATATATGAAAATAGAGAGAATCAAATGATGAGGGCCCTCATTTTTTTTATTGATGTATATTTATTTACAAGAGGTAAGAATAAGTACCTGTAGAAAATAGAAATTTAGTGAAAGGCAATGACTGATGGTGGAAGGTATTTTTTGAGGTTTTTTCTTAGAGTGGATTTACACCAAAAATAAGAGAAGCTTGCATGAAATATTTCTATATGGAATAAAGAGTATGCAAAATTATAAGAAAAATTGTGGTAATGGTGAGTCAATGTACATAGCATACATAGGAAAATAACGCACACCTAGGTAGAAATATTTAAATAAATACCAAAATAAATATGAAAATTCCCTATTTTTAGGCCCTATATACAATGAAATACTTACACCAATGGGCCATAATGTACTCTGATTTTTGTTTGTATTTATTTTTTTGGCTCAACTAGCCTAGTGACTAGTTAGTTGAGGCTTTTAAGAAGATATGGGAAAAGACCCATAACTCGCACACAACTATACAATGAAAAGACACAATGTTTATGTGATTTTGGTAAGGTGAGTTATCTCACTATGGCAATTACGGAGAGCCAAAAAACGGCTATCACTACCATTCCTATTCTGAATGGAGTTGGCTTCATCTCAGTTATCCCTAGTTTTTGTCTAAGATTCTCGCCAAGAATGTCCACTCCAACACCTCCATCCAGAATGACACCGGATAATGGTTCCCATTGTCTTTTGAGGTTATAACCGATTTGGATCATCGAAACTTCATCATCTTGGATGGTTGGAAAATTCACTATTCAGGCCTCTACCTCGGCTTTTCTCTTTTGTCTGATGAAGTTGGCAGCCTCAGGTAATGTGCCTCGGATGTTGTCCAGTTCCATTGTTAATATTGAATTTGTTCACTAACCTTAACAAATATTTTATCTTGCTCATTGCCCAAGCTACCACTGTTTGAACCAAAAGACTTCTCCTCCTAAGAATCTTCACAATTTCATTTCATTGGTTTGGCTCTGCTTTGTTCGCTGGCTCTATGATTAATGCTCCTGATTCTTCCCCACGCCAATGTTTCCAGGTTTTTCCAAGTGTGCTCTTACTTGCCTTGTTTCATCAACCAGGCTCTCTAATGCAACATTCATAGGCTCCTCCAACCTCTCTTTCGATTTCTTCTTTCTTGGTTCTGAGGGTTGGGGTGGTATCTTTTTAATGGTTTGAGCTTTCAAACTCTCTAGTTGTTCTTACAGCTTCCTTGATAAGTTCTGATTGATCTTTTTTGCAAGCTCCCTTTGTTCATGCCATTCATCTGCAATCTTATCCTTACCCTTAGCCTTCCAAACCTTCTTTTGTTGTTCTCACTTCTGGGCTTCAGAATTTTGATTCTCTTCTTTAGTGGGAACTCTTCAATTACAACTCCCTTGCTTCTGACAACCACTCTTATTGGTACTAGCTCTGGTGGTTTTTGGTTAGCTACCTCTGACTTTGGCAAGACTGGACACTAAGCTACAACTTAGTGTCTATACTTGCCATAAATGTAGCAGTTCATGTTCCTCTTAGTGAAGTCTCCTCTACCTCTACCCCTACCAACTCCATTCTAGTAGCATCCGCTACCCATTCTAGTGCTTGTAGTGGCTTTATTTGCTCTAGACCCATTGGCTCCATCAGCTTTGGGTGCTTCTGCATTGGTTAGTGTTATTATTGATAGATCTATTTCCTTTTTAAAATGATGGATCCTAATCCCACAATTATTCTAGACATGACCAAAGGCCTTGAAATATGTGCACTAGGAACACTCACTCAACATATGGTCCTTTGATATGCATTTAGAGCACTAGATATCTTATTTCCATATTGAGGGTCTTGTCTTGGCTATCTTAGAAATTTGTATCGACATTTTTTCAATATTCTTGGTCGAGGACCCTTTCTTAGATTTACCTTTGTCATTTGGCTTTCTTTCAAACGACGTGGAACTGGAAGTGGATCAAGATATCTTTTCAGTAGAGGATTCATCATCACTAGATTGTATTCTTTGTGGCCCTTCTCCTTTTTTGCATGCTGCTCCAATTTCAGTGCTCTTTGTGCTAGGTCATTGAATTTCTTTGTTGATGATGGTACCTCTTGCTCCCTCAACTACTTACTCTTAAAGCCATTCAGGAACCAAGATCTCATCCTTTTCTCGAGGGCGGTTCTTGCAATTGTTTGGTCAATTCTTTTATTTTTTCCACATAAATCCTGACTGACAATTATCCCTACTTGATCTTATCAAGCTCACAGAGAATATCTTCATTCCCCCTATTGCCTCAGTATTTCAACTTAAAGGATCTAATGAGCTTGCGATATAATTTGAGTTGGTAACTTGGGTAATGGTATTACCATTTTGTAGTTGCGTCCTTCAGTGTTTGAGGGAAAATACTCCCCCCATTCATCTTCATCAATATATTTCAACTTTGCATACTGCTCAAAAGCTTGTATGTGTACATCGGGAACATCCTTTTTCCCTCCTTTGAATATTGGAAAAAAAAATTATAGGTCAGTGGAATGTTCCTTGCTTTTGCTGATTTAGGTTTTGTGTATTGGCTTCTTGTTGCGTCACATTATCTTGTCATAGTGATAAGATCAGCCTCACAATTATTTGTCTCTGTCTCTGAGACTGTCTTTGTCTTTGAGATGAGTATTAGCCTCACAATTCTCTATCTCTGTCTCTGAGACTCTCTCTTCTATTGTATCTTCTATTGTCTTCTTGGTTTCCTTGTGTGATGAGCGATGAGTGATGAGTTCTTCAACTCCTATCATTTCATCGGTTTGCTTTTGACTTTTAGATCCACGAGATTTATTCATCCTTGCATCCCTTTCAATTCTCCAACGCTTGGAATGAATGGAATGCTACAAATCCCTTGATTCATTAGTAGCTCCCCCTCATGGAGCAACCTCAATTTTATTCCCAGGGTGTGGATAGGTTTAATATCCTACTTTAGTCTCTTCTGGAATTGGATTGACTCTCTCTTGATTTTCCATAAACCAAGTTGTTGGTCATCAACCTCTGGTTCTTGATCTAGGTGGCATTGTTGACATACACTAGCTCTAATACCAATTGGGAGGTAGTTCGTTTGTGATAGTGCAACTTATCTCAAACCACCATAATCACCAAAATGAAATGAGCTGGATTCAGAAAACTATTCCAGTTTAGAGAGAACTTCAAACTACTGGAAGAGAGAACTGGAACTGAAATGAGAAAACATTGGAACTAAAAGAATAAGAAACTGGACTTGGGATCATAATCATATTACAATTGGTGAGCATCAAGTATACCAGTAGTTGGCTTTGGAATTATAGAAAGAGAGAGAGTGCAACAAATGACTACAAATTGATACAAAGAGCACAAGAAGCTCACAACCTAGGCATCTAAGGATTCTAGGGAAGCAAAAGTCCTACAAAATGAGTAATGAGTCCTATTTATAGGTAGACTAGTTGTGCACTGTCAATTACTGTGGTAACTTGCTAGTTACTGCTTCTGGAAGCTTCATACGTCTGCCAATCCTAGTAGAGGTAGTTCCATCCTGATTGCCAAAATGGAATCAATTGGATGTGTTCAGATAGCTATTCGAGGTTGGTACTTAGAATTAGAGATTTTAGAGTCACAATATTTAGAGAGAACTTCAGACTATTGGAAGATAGAACTAGGACTGAAATTAAAAAACACTTAGACTAGAAAGACAAGAGACTGTAACTGAGACTCAATGGAACTGGGACTGCATTCAACATAATTATATTACAAATGGTGAGCATCAAGAATACTAATAGTTGTCTTTGGAATTATAGAAAGGGAGAGAGTACAAAAAATGATTACAAAGTGATACAAAGAGCACAAGTAGCTCAAAATCTAGGCGTCTAAGGATTTTAGGGAATCATAAGTACTACAAAATGAGTAACAAGTCCTATTTATAGGCCGTTGGATCGACGCTTGATTGACTGTGCATTGTCAGTTACTATCCTAACTCACTTGTTACTGTTTCTAGAAGCTTCATACGTCCACCAATCTTGCTAGAGGTAGTTCCCACCTTCTACACAAGCATTGGTGGAGAGACCATTGTACTGAGAATAATGTTGACTCTATTGCAACAACTTGGGATTATCTGAAAGATCAACTAAAGAAGGAGTAGCATAAAAAATTATATCATTCTAACCGCATGAATAAGTTTCTTGATTGCACTCAAGAAACTAGATACCTAGAGTCATATTACCAACATTTCTTGACTCTTGTCAAATTTTCTCTAGCAGGAATGACTCAAGAAGTCAAAGTAGCACAATTTGTATTGAGATTACATAATCCTTTGAAGACCAGACTTCAGAGCCTATGACTTACCATAGGTTTCTGAGCTCATTTATAACCCATAAATATGTATAGGTTTGGTTTTTGCATAAAAAATGTTCATATGGTTTTCTAAGTTAGTAGGCTTATGAATTTGCATTAGCCATAGTTAACTGGGTTAGCACTAATAAATGTGAATTTTTAGTGGTTTAATATTCATAAACATCTAGGTTTCCTTCTGCTTTCTGTTGTTTAGATTTTTGCTAGAATGAAATGGCCAAACCAACAAGGCCCTAAGCCGGTTTAGAGTGCCAACTCTTTAGAGACTTTACACAACAAAGTATACATTTTGCATAATTCTTCGGTTAACTTATCTGATATGATACTCATTTTGAAAAGTGGCCACCTTGGGTTCCAACCTGAAGCGACCAAATTAAAATCCACCAACCATTAGGCTAGCCCTAAGAAGATTGAAATGGCGAAAGCCACATGGTGCTAAGTTGGTTTGTGCATCCAATCAATTTCAAATAAAAAACCTTAAGTGATCAAACCAAAAGCCACTAACCCTAAGCAATTAGCCCTAAACATACTAAAACTACCAAACCAAACCAATGCAACCTTAAGCCATATTATAGCGACCAACCCTAAATGGTATGCATGGCCCATTCTTAGCAGCTAGAACCATAAGATGCTAGCACTAAGTGTCTACTCCTTTGTGGATTAAAAATTTTAAGGCAACGTGGCCCTAAGCCGGTTTAGAGCCCAAAGTGGCCTGAGAGAGTTCCAGGGGGACCTCTTAGATATGCGCTCAAGGCCCGAATAGCCTCGTTCTCTCAACATTGAACCTAAAGACGCTTCTGCACTCAACTAAACTTCAATTCCACGTGGTGCCACCAAGGCTCCCACGCATGTCAAGCAAGACGTGAACTCGGGCCGTTTTTTGGAGGAGCCCATCAAGAGCCGCCGGACTCACGTCAGTGGACGCGAGACTCCCAGCATGCAAGCTCCAAGTTGCGGTCCCTTGGCCTCTAGGTGAAGGTGTTCATCTTGAGTGTCCCGGGAAGCCCCGTAAGAGCAGCCAATTCTAAGTGGCTTTACATGGACAACCCTAAGCGGCTTTACATGACCGACTCCTAGCAGCTAGCTTTAAGAGGATTGTACAGAGTGGCTTGCTTAAGGGAACTATTAGATCAGATAACTCTAAACCGGCCAATTCATAAACCATAAACTTTAAGTAGCTAACCCTAAGCAGACTAAAATGACCAAACTAATTAAAAATCTAAATCTAGTCAAAATGTTAATCCTAAACTAAACTAAATTCAATTTTTAAACATAACACAAGTTAATGACAAAGTGAAAATCTAAATTTTATATTCTAAACATGAAAACCATAAGTTTAAAAATTATAAGTTAAATTTAAAGCAAAGCTCTAAATTTACAACATTGATATTCAGAATAACTACAATTATTCAACCAGACAATCATTGAAATCTTTTACAAATCACCTAATTTTTTTGATTTAACAATTAATTGTAGAAAACTCATTTGTTTCTAAATTTCTTTGAATTCTGTGTGCCTATGTGCTTGTGTTTGATTGTGTGTATACTATATTTGTGTGGATCTATAGCGTGTGTGTTACTGTTTCAAACTAATAAGTATACACAATAGAACACATCAGTTCAAAAGATAGCTAGTTTTAGACAAAGGACAAGGATCGACACAAAATCGACTCAGTCTTTGATTCATTTTTGTATATCATAGTGAGAATGAGGTATCATTCTAGTGATTTGTGTTGAGATGTCGAGCTCTACACCTTGAGCTGGCATCCACTACTGGTCTTGGCCGCTTACGGCATTTACTCACTAGCGCGTTAGGTGACCGACACGGAGGATCTCTGCCAGTGATTCTACAGCTGGACTACACTTATAGTGCCAGCCTAGTACGCTTCTAGCGAGTTCACACTTAGTGACCGCATGTACATATGTGCTACTTTTCAGCTTTAGCACTTAGTCATTTTGTACTCTCTTTTCTGTGAAGAAGAAGAAGAAGCCTTCCATCTCTGTGTGCTTTGTGCTTGTCTTGTGTATCTCTCTTGCATACTCATTCTTTACATGGTATCAGAGAGTGGTGTAGGCAAGAGAGGCTAAGAGAGCAAGAGCATCACAATCCCTTCGTTCGCAATCCACGACCAGATGCCGAAGGCGCCTCGCGCACTGAAAAACATTTTAGGGGTTTATCGTCCAAGTTTCTGAATAGGTCTCCAAAGTGCAGTACACAGAGATTTACTGTACAAGTACAGTGGTTGTATGTACGCTTGACTGTGGACACTCGTTGAGTGTAGGAAGCGTTACAAGTACCACGATAGCAGATTCAACAGATTTGTAGGTATTTGCAGATTGCAGCTATTTTGTCTTAGTGCTTCAGGATGTCTGACGGTTTCAGTCAGATTGTTACTAAGAAGCTTGAGAAAAATAACTACCCTGCATGGAAGTTCAGAATAACAAATTTCCTAAAGGAAAAGGTTATTGGGACTATGTAAAAGGTTATTGAGATTCCCAAAGCAAATGCTAAAGCAGAACAAAGGAAAGCTTTGAGGGAATGGCAACAAGGCCAGAGCAAAGTGATGTATTGACTTTCTATGAGCATCACAGATGGCATGATAGGCTATCTACAGGATGGTGAAACCCCCGCCATTGCATGGAAAAACTTAGGCAGAGTGTTCGAGGTGAACACCAAGGCCAGGAAGCTTCAACTAAAGTCGGAGCTAAATCAGGTTAAGAGGAACAACCTCTCCATCAATGATTATGCCTTGAAGATCAAGAGTATCATTGAGGCTCTTGGATCTATTAAAGTCTAAGTGGAAGACGATGACATTGTCCGTGCATGCTTGGATGGTCTAGGAGATGAGTATGTACATTTCAGGTCTTCCATGAATACAAGAGACGACATCCCCGTGTTCCAAGATTTGATTTATATGCTTATTCTGGAGGAGAAGAACCTTGACACATCTTCTTCTCATGGCAGAAATAATTATGAACAGGCCTTCTATTCTAACTCCAACAGAGGTAGAGGTAGAGGTCGTGGTCGAGGCCCAAGGGGTTGCAGGGGCCAATTTCAAGAAGTTCAATCAAATCAAAACAATACAGGTGGTAGGGGAAACCAGTCTCAAGGCAGGGGGAGTCAAAGAGGTCGTGGTGCAGGATCAAGCAGGCAGCAACACACTGCAGATAGCAGAGAATGTTGGACTTGTGGTGAAAGAGGTCACATGTCACGTGACTGTCCAAAGGGAAAAGCAAGTGGAAAGAGAAAACAGGGCAACTATGCATCTACTAGCAGAGATGCAGATGACAGCAAAAACGAGCGCATGTTTGTTATGCAGCATGTAATGAATACAATGACTGCAGAGAATTCCACCCAAGATGATGTTTGGTATGTGGATTCAGGTGCCTCTAATCACATGACGTCTCGTGGAGAGTGGTTTAGAGATATGCGCAAACCAGATGTGTCAGGCTATGTGCAGACAGGAGATGACACAACTCACCCCATTGCTCATGTAGGGGACATACCTCTAAATACGAAGAGTGGCAAATCAAAGTACTTAGCAGATGTACTTCATGTCCCAAACATTACAAAGAATCTTGTTTCTATTGGACAAATGGTTGAGCAGGGTTTGCAGGTTCGCTTCAATCCAAATGGCTGTTATGTAGAAGATTTCCAGAATGGCTGTAAGCTGATCACAGAGGGCAAATGTGTGGGGAGAATGTTTACGCTAAATGTAGACATGCCTAAGGTAAAATCTGCATTATTTGCACAGGGCACAAGTGTTGTGGCTGATTGTGACATTTGGCACAAACGCATTGGCCATGTCAATGAGCAGAGATTGCGCGGCATGCAATCAAAACAGATTGTAAAAGGTTTGCCCAAATTCAAGGTGGATGGTATGCATAAAGTGTGTGCAGCATGCCAGTTTGGAAAACAGTCAAAGGGCTCATTTCCACATGAGCGCAATGTATGTAAAAAGCCACTTGAGGTGGTGCACACAGATGTTTGGGGTCCAACCGATACTGCAAGTATACATGGTTGCAGGTATTATGTCTCTTTCATTGATGACCATACAAGGAAAGTATGGGTCTACTTCATGCATAACAAAAGTGAAGTGTTTGGTCACTTTCAAGACTTTAAAGTCATGATTGAGAAGGAGACAGTTATGCAAATCAAGACATTGAGGTCAGATGGATGGGGAGAGTACTTCTCCAATGATTTTTCATATTGTCTGCGAATGCATGGTATTCGCAAGCAGTTTACATGCAGATATACTCCACAACAGAATGGGGTCGCAGAAAGGAAAAACAGGCACATTGCAGAGGTTGCACGTGCATTGATGAATGAGAAGAACATGCCTCATCATTTCTAGGCTGAAGCTGTAAATACAGCTGTGTACATTATGAACAGGACACCTATAGTTGCGGTGCATGATGTAACACCCGAGGAAAAGTTTACAGGTACAAAGCCTGATTTGGCACACTTGAAAGTGTTTGGCTGCATAGCTTACGTGCATGTACCAGATGAGTTGCGTAGGAAATTGGATCCTAAAGCAGAGAAATGTATTCTTGTGGGATATTCCCTTGAACAAAAGGGGTACAGGTGCTACAATCCTACTACACGAGAATTACGAGTGAGCAGAGATGTAGTCTTTGATGAGATGAGCAACTGGTACAGTAATGCACATGGCACTATTGGGGCTGATGTAAAAGATGATGTGGTTGTACAAAATGTGAGGCCACAGTCACAGGTTTTGAGTGGACCACAAGAGTCCTCTTCTCGTGGCTCTGTTGAGAAGCCATGGAATGGTAGACTACGTACGCAGGTTACTCCACCAGCAGGTACAGAGAATGTATCACGAAAAGGAAAGGAAAAGGTTGATGAACCTCCCTTTATGGCTGATGCATCATCAGGTTTTTCACATGTAGACATGGATTCAAATGGTTATGAACAAAGTCTTGATGAGGAATTTGTAATTCCAGCTGTCAGGACACCTGGTGTAAGGAAAGTATAAGAAGATGTTAGAGGGAAAAGGAGTGACCTAGGACCGCACAGATCTAATAGAGTCAGAAATCCAGTTCAGAAATTGACTTATGATGGGTATCTAGCTCATCACCAAGCCTACATGGCTAAGGTGATACAGGATGTGGAGCCCACATGTTTTGAGGATGCAGTTGGAAATGTGCATTGGGATGATGCAATGGATGAAGAGATGGATGCATTGGAAGCAAATGACACATGGGAGTTGGTGCCATTGCCAAGCGGCAAGAAAGCTATTGGCTGTAAATGGGTGTATAAAACCAAGAATAAGGCTGAAGGTAACATTGAGCGTCACAAGGCAAGGCTGGTCACAAAGGGTTATGCACAGACGTATGGCATAGACTATGAGGAGACCTTTGCTCCAGTGGCAAAGATGACAACTGTGAGAGCTGTCATAGCAGTGGCTGCATTTAGAGGATGGATTATGCATCAAATGGATGTAAAGAATGCCTTCTTGAATGGTGAGCTGCAAGAGGAAGTGTATATGGATCAGCCACCTGGTTATGTCGATCCAGGTTACCCAGATTATGTATGCAGACTTCTCAAAGCTTTGTATGGTTTGAAGCAGGGCTCTAGAGCATGGTATGACAGGATTGCTAAGTATCTTGTCAGTATTGGTTTTAGGAGAGCTCATGCTGATCATTCACTCTATGTACGTGAGAGTGATGTGGGGATTGTGGTCATTACCATATATGTAGATGACCTTATTATTGTGGGTGACAATGCTATGGAGATTGACCATGTGAAGGGTCTTCTCAAACAGGAGTTTGAAATGAAAGATTTGGGCAAGTTGCGCTACTTTCTTGGCATTGAGGTGATCAGGACTCCAGAGGGTGTATGGCTGTCACAGAGACAATATACTTTGGACATGTTGTCAAAGTATGGTATGGCTGATTGTAAGCCGATTTCTATTCCCTTGGATGTGAATGCAAAGCTGAGTGCAGAGAAGGGTGATGTTGTTGAGGATGTCAATATGTACAGGAAGATTGTGGGTAGTCTAATCTACTTGACTATCACAAGGCCAGACTTGAGCTACACAGTAGGCTTGGAGAGTCAGTTCATGCAGCTTCCGAGGAAGACACATTTGGATGGAGTACGACGCACACTTAGGTATGTGCAAGGGACTCTTGACTACGCATTGTTCTATGCAGCAGATGCACCATTAGCATTGTATGGGTATACAGATGCAGATTGGGCAGGTAGAATTGTTGATAGGAGATGTACAAGTGGCTTCATGTTCTCTTTTGGGAGTGCTGCTGTTACTTGGAGCAGCAAAAAGCAGCCTACGATTGCTTTATCGAGCACAGAGGCCGAGTACAGAGCTGCAACAGTTGCGGCATGGGAGGTAGCTTGGCTACGCACATTACTTGAGGACTTGGGAGTGCAGGTGGACCAGTAGATTGTCATTCATTGTGACAACCTCAGCAGCATGCAGTTGGCTAGGAACCCAGTGTTCCATGCTAGGACCAAACACATAGAGGTCCATTACCACTACGTTCCAGAGCGAGTGTTGGCGGGCAACATCGACTTGGTCTACGTCAGCACAGAGGAGCAGATAGCGGATATCTTTACCAAGGCCCTCGAATCTGAGAAGCTTCGACGTTTCCGGACTATGCTTGGACTCTGCGACATGCAAAGCTCGAGAGGGAGTGTTGAGATGTCGAGCTCTACACCTTGAGCTGGCATCCACTACGGGTCTTGGCCGCTTACGGCATTTACTCACTGGCGCGTTAGGTGACCGACACGGAGAATCTGTGCCAGTGATTCTACAGCTGGACTACACTTATAGTTCCAGCCTAGTACGCTTCTAGCGAGTTCACACTTAGTGACCGCATGTACATATGTGCTACTTTTCAGCTTTAGCACTTAGTCATTTTGTACTCTCTTTTCTATGAAGAAGAAGAAGAAGCCTTCCATCTCTGTGTGCTTTGTGTTTGTCTTGTGTATCTCTCTTGCATCCTCATTCTTTACAATTTGTACATAAGATAGTTAAAATAAATTGATACTAAAGTGGCAGAGGCCAAGTATGTCAGTGATAGATAGAAACAAATCCAAAAAAGCTCCTAAGTAAAGATAGAGTCCTCACCTGCATCATGTCTCAATTGTAGGGAGATATCAAGCTATTCCTAGCTCTTTAGGCCCTTCTTAATGGAGAAATAAAAGTTAAACTACCATGATTTGTGCAAATGGATAGGCCCAATGAAATTCCAATTGAGGAGGAATGCTTTGATCCATAGCCCTACCTAGATGAAAGCCTATTATTGAGATATCTATTAGAAATTTGGGACAAAACTTTGAAAGTGATGAGCCTAATGTGACCCTACCAATCACTATTGAAGGATTTAGCCTTCCTATATCTCATGCTCTTCCTAATGGTAAAGTAAAGTGACCAAGTGTGTGTGTGTAATTTGTGCACAACTACATATAAGAGAGAGAGAGAAATAGTGAAAGAGAGAGAGTCAATGCTTACTTGTAGCACAAAGGGGGAAGTGGGTCTGCTTCTTGCCACAAATAAGCTCCAAACTAGTTTGGTCATTTGAGTCTGCTATGTGCATCAATATCACCATTGATATTATTGATATGCATATCAATACACCTATGGACGCTACAAGGAGTTCTAAAACACATCTCTATTTTTGCATCAATAGCCTAAAGGATGGCTATTATCACCCTATGCAATTAGAAAACATGGACTAAGACAACTACTGGTAATGCCCTGTTTGAGGATAAATCAAACGGGCACCCAACTGGTTGGACACATAGCCGGACACCACATTTGTAGTCTATTAGTTTGTCCGAGCTAGTGTAGTGATACTCTGTGTAAATCATGATTCCAAAGTAATGGATCAATTCCCTGAGTTGTAATGTTGTAATGATATTTGTAAAGTTCCATGTAAACCTGTCACTGGCCATTTAGAATGCCCTAGGTATAAAGGTCAATAAGCTTAACGTGAAAGAAGGCTTATCTTTAGAAGAAGAAGGGAGCTCAAAAAAACGTACGCTCAAGCTACGAGCTGCTCCAACCTTGTAATCATCGCAGTTAATGATTGGGTAAACCGTTTTCAAATCCGAAACTTGCATTGTGTTCCTCTTTCTTTGCTCTTTAAATTAAGTGTAAGCATTGTCAGTTTTTCTATGGTTCGCGACTACGCGTCTGTGAGCTATAATTGTAGATTTGAGTGCTTAAATCGTTGTTTTTAGTCGTTTTGACCATAGGAGAGTGTTCTTAGACAATAGGACGACAGTTTTGGATAGTTCTGTTGCAGTTTTCAGGATCTTTTTCATGATGGATCATGATTTTGGTACCTTGTTGGATTGCAACCAGACTTGCTAGGATAGTGCCCCTAGGTGTCCTAGACCTCCTCCTAAAGTTTCGTTGCATTTCGACTCCATTCGAGTGCCGAAAAGGCGTGATGACCTAGAGCTGTGAGAAAGGACATAGACAGATTTCCCTGATCATTGAGTGATGGTTTTCTTGTAGAGTTGTTGTGTTTGCTTGTTAAGGTTCACTTCATGAGATTGACGATCTCATAGAGTGTCCGTGCCCCATCCGAGTCACTTTCCCTGAGTATTGACATTATGTTAGTGCCAGAAAGCTATGCTGCAGACGTCCGTCGCGGCGACCAGCTAACATTGGCGCCGTTATCAGGGATATGATCCTTAGATGGTGAGTGACCTAGTGCGTATCTAGAGCGTTCTTTTTCTAAGATTTTCCTTCCATTCCATTTACACCTTAGTAGTGAAGCAGCTAGACACGGGGTTTAGTGCTTGATAGAGTCTAGAAGTCGAGGACTTGCTAGATCTATTCTTGAGAAGTAAAGAGGGTTGTGAGTGAGATAGCCAAAAGCATTTCATTCTTTGATTTTCTCATTACTTTCAGAGTGTTGTTCCGTTTTCCGTTTCGACTTTATTTTGTACCGTTTTGTTTGTTTTTGTTTCATGTTTCATTTCAGTACTTAGGAGTAGGGTAAGTAGAAACTACCATCATCAAATTTGGGCTAAAAGATTGAAGGAAAAATAAGTGAAAACCATATTTTGACTGAAATGACCATAACTCTGAAATTATGAAAATTTGATGGTAGAGAGCTCAAAAGTGATCCAAATTTGAAAATTTGTGGATCAAAGGCATCAATATACTCTCTAGAAGCAATCTGAGAAGTTTGGCCAGATTCTGTAGAGAAACATGGATCAGGATCCATGTAACCCAAAAAACCATTTTTGGTGAAAAGTGACCAGTTATAGGAAGCATCATTGAGAAACTGCTCTGATCAAGTTTGCTTGAAAGAAAAACTCAAAAATCACTTCAGAATTGACCGTTAGGGCAAAAATAGTAAAACAGGCATTGCAGACACAAAATTGAGCAAATCTTGAGATTTTGGGATCCAAATTCAAAAAGGGGTTGACATTTAGCTTCTATAGGGCATCGAGAACCTGCAGAACAAAATGCATGAAAAAATGCTGTCAAACATGGATCGCGATCCATGTACCTTTCGACATTTGGGGCTAATATTTGACAAGTACATTCATGATATCATTTGGAACAACTTTTCCAAAACGGACTATAGCAAAAAATTGAAAAAAGTTGATCAAAATAGCCAAATACAGAAACTAGTCAAAAACCGCAGGGCAGACAGAAGAACTCACTTTTGACTAGGAAAAAGTTATCCACATTCAAAAAGATTTGGGGAAGAGTATCACCATAACATGGACTACAATCTGACCAAGTTTCATGTCAAAATTTGATCAAACATGGATCGTGATCCATGTGACTCATGAAAACATTTTGCACCAAACTTTCAGATCCAAAAGTGGTGGAACATGGATCACGATCCATGTACCCTTGAGAAATTTTTGGATAGAAACTTTTCCAGCTTGTAGCAGAGACTATTGTGAACAAAAGTCTCCAAAGAAATTTTGTCAAAAAAGTTAAAAAAGTGGGTGAAAAGGGCCAAAAACTGTTCAAGTGAAAACCCTAAAACAGACTTGTAAATTGATTTTTGCCTAGCGTAAACAAGTACAAATCACACAAAAACCACATAGCAGTGATCAGTGAGCCAAGCACAAACTGTGTGCCTGGTTTCAGTGTAATCTGACACATAGATACATGGATCGCAATCCATGTTTCTTTGTCACACACTGATACCAAACTTGCACCATAGCTAGAGGACATCACCAGGAGTCTAGTGGTCTTTTCAAAACTGAATTTGGATATCAAAAACCTGTCCAAAAGCCCAGAACTACCAAGTACTCTGTGCAAGTGCCAGAATTGACCTAATCTTCAATCCAAAGGTCCATTTAAAAAAAAATTGATACCATAGGACCTACTAATCATGCTGAATCTGATGGTACCAAAAAAAGTCAATTTGGGCTCCAAACATGGATCGTGATCCATGTACCCATAGTGACAGCTTGACTTGAAACATTCCAGATCAATAGTGCTTACACAAGAAAACATATCCCCAAGTCCAATTTTGGAAAAAAATGAGCAAATTCGGGTCAAAAGGAAACAAAACAAGTGACAGACTGAAAAACGCAATGCAGACTTAGTGCTGGCCATTTGACCTATCAAACCAAGTCCAAATCCAAAAAGATTTGAGATTTAGCTTGTGGACATAGTCAGGAACAAGCTTCCAAGAGATCAAGTCCAGATGTGGTTGAACATGGATCACGATCCATGTACCTCAATCTCATAATTTGATGAAAATTGGTATATAGCTTGCATATGACCTTGTCTACACACAATCAAAATTTGGGATAATTTGGAGATTTTTTTTTTACAAGAACATAAATCGCGATCCATGTACCTCTCAGCATAGTGGGGGCATTTGAGTTGGTGATCTTATAGACATACTTGAGTACATCCCAAATCTCAAGTTTGAGCTAAAAATACCTTCGGGAGACCAAGATACAAGCCAAAGTTCCTTTGTTCTGGTCTTGAGACTGTTTTGAGTGTTGTTTCAAGTGCAGTTCACTAAAAGTGCTCTAACTTTTGACACACAACTCCAAATTGATTCAGGTATAGCTAGGAAGAAAGCTTGCGGGCAATACCACACACCTAGACCTGAATTTTACTAGGTTTCCTAAATCCAAACTTTTAGGGTACCCCAAAACTAGTTTCCAGAGACCAAAAAGTCATAAATTCCTAACTTCTGAGAGACCTCATCAAGGGCAAAAGGGGATATGTTTCACTAAGCCAAAGTGGGATTGTCAGAGACTATCTTGAGACTTTTGAGTGAGCCTTAAACATGATAAATCATCCACCACCAGGGTTCTCTACTCCACTCGGAGACATGAAAAACATAAGAAATGGTGCAATGCCCTCACAAGGGGGATTGGGAGAATACATAGAGGAGGGGCATCCTCAAATCAACAAACCAAACGTGAGATTCATCAAAGCCAATGAATCCATGAGAGTGCTTACAAATTACACTTATGAGGGCTTATATAGATTCACAAACAAGGATCCATACATCTTCTACATGTGTGTAGAGCCCAATGCTAGAGAGTTGACCACCCATAAGAATCTCTATGCATTCACGTACACAGATGCCAACAGAGTGCAAGTTTTGATGGTAGATAAGTATGGACGTGAGTACAAACTTGTTGATCCAATTGACTTAAAATGATACACATACAAGGGTACTGCGATCTCTACTTACTTTCAGCCAAAAACGATGCCAGAGTACACTTCAAAGAGGATTCCACCGAGACTCTCTCCAAGACGAGAGGATAGGGAGAGAGATGTCTTTCCAAGACACCACGAATTGGTTAAATGGTGATTGAACCACAATGATTAAGACCATATCAAGGATAGGGCGAGAGATGTCTTTCCAAGAGACCACGAATTGGTTAAATGGTGATTGAACCACAATGATTAAGACCATATCAAGTGGCTCAATGTGTCAAGACAAAATACGATGGGTCAGGAATCCATATGCTTATGTCTCACTCTTCAAACAAGTTTTGAGAGCTGAACAGATTGCGGATTTCCATACTTAGTATGAGGGATTTGGATTGACATTGGAAGGAACAGCCTTGACTTGGTTCCAACCACTAAATAGAGATGATTTTCCCAAGATAGCACAACTCTTACAAGAGTTTGTAGAGGAGTTCTCAAAAAGGAAATCAAACATAACACAGTGTCCCAAATCTACGCTTTCAAACAAAAAACGAATGAAAGAGTGAAGGAAGCTTTGATTCGCTTCAAACAATACATTGATAGATGTCCTGTGAGAGAGTTACCGCAAGATGAGAGATTATCAGTTATCTTCATAGAGGGCTTGAGGAAGGAAACTCTCAAAAAGGAACTACATTTGAAAGGACGCACAACATTAAACCAAGTCACCAAAGAAGCTCTATATCTAGTTGACAATTGCAAGGCCTATGGAGAGGTGACTGAAGATACAGACAACACGACTAGTAGTGCCTCTTCTCCAAAGAGCAAACCCACCACAAAACAAGATGTTCAAACTACTTGGGAACCAATCATTGATCAAGTGGTCGAGGGGGTGATTAGAAGAATAAACCAAGACTACAAGCAAAAAATAAATGTACGACATCCTCAATTGAGGATATGCAATACTTGAGGAGGGGATCACCCCACTCCATGGTGTAACACTCAGCCAAAGCCACAACGTGTGCTAGGGCAACAACCACCTCTTTTGAATGATGGGAGAGTGATAGTCAACTACATTCAACCAATTCATGTGCCGCAACCCATGAGAAACCAGTACTCTGATGCGAATACTCTCATGTTCATAGCCAATCATCAAGAGTATGATTCAAAGAACATCCTCACAAGGCAAGAACAACCATTAGCTGGATCACCAGCTGTAAAACAAGAAGGTCCATGGTATGAGTGTGGAGGTGATCATTGGGAACGAAGTTGTCCAAACAAGGGTCCACAAAGAAAATTATTCATATTTTGTGAACGTTGTGGGATAGACCATCTAGTCCAACATTGTGCTAAGAATCCAGACTACAAGGGGAAGGCAACAATGAACATTGTAGGCGTGATGCCTTCTTCAAGCGAGGTGACCCGCTGTGAGCGGGATGAAAACACACACAACGCCTCTATAATGACCTGACACACACTCTTGGGAAGATAAACACACACACTATGGGGCACCACTTGGCTTAGACAACACACCTGGCCGAGACAGGGAACACACCTCTGGAGTGAGAGGAGAGAGACTATCCACTTGCCCACTCCACACAGACACACACACACACACACACCCAAAAAACTCAGCTCAAAAGAGGATAATTTCTAATGTTTAGATACAATTGATCTTGGGCCAAAACCAATGGGGCAAATAGCTCACACGGTATGGATAAAATAAGCCAAATACAATCACAAACTGGAGCAGAAGCTTCGCTCATAGGAGAAACTTACACAGCAAAAACAGCAGAAACAGAGTGAGGAATTTGGTAAAATGGACAACGCCATCGCGTCCGGAACGGTCCAAAACCCCAATCTACAATGTCAAAGTGCTCAAATCCGACCTCGGATGAGCAGTTTACGGCCAAAACAGGCTCCAAAAACCCCAAAAACACACCTGCGGCTGTTCCTCCTCTCTCCTCCACGTTTTTTCTGGTCTTATCTCTGTTTTTTCAGTTCCCACACTTAGCTTTATTAGTTGGGCACCCTTGTCCTTTTAGATGACCTCAAACGGACCCCGAACAGGCAAAAAGCTGACCTCGCAGTGCATAGTTGTCAACTTTTTGCATCATTCGCACACCTGGCACTCAGCTTTTTTCCAATAATGCATCTCGCCACCACGTGAAGTGGCCCCAAAAAAAGGTCCTCAGGATGACCTTTCTGCATAATTCTCACAAGCAATTCACCCTCTTGACGCCACTAGATGCCATCTGACGCACCTGCTTACCTCATGTCGTCGGCCCGCGGATAGCTTCCTCGAGAAGTCTTATGCACTACCAACTCCTCATTTTTATAGAAAAAACACACTGGTACTAGTAATAGTGAAAATCGATGCACTATGTACACCCTGTCCTACCTGTACACACGTGGGCCCCACGTAACCACCTGGCTATGGAAATTGGGCAATCCTTTATTCGATGCACCATGCATGGATATGTACATATATGGAATTCCTTGCTCCAAAAAACTCTTGGCATAATTTACCCACCCCCTAGCCTGCTAGAGCATTCATGCTCAGCAGCAGCACTAGTAGATGCTCATTCCACCTGGATCAAAAGGCCAAAGGAATATTGCCTGATTCACAAGAAGCATCATAACACCACACCTACATTTGTCAACAATCAACAAAAATGCACCATAGGCATATCCAACTAACACATCCGCCCTGTCTGGAGTTCCAAAAGCATAAATATTGCATGCCACATTCAACCCAACCGATAGAGACAACTCAAGTGACTCATCACCTGGCATCTTGGCTTCACCATCCATAGAAACAACCTGCAAATCATGCATCCAAGTAGCTAAAAGCATTGTGTGAAGGTAAAGTTGTTGATATCCAAAGAACAAAAGTATCCCCGCAACACACATATCCCTAGCATAGGCATCCACATAGCTGAGATTGGTGGACTCATATATGCCAAACCCCTTCTCATCATCATAAGCATACTCATCATCACACATAAATTCATCCACATCATAATCATGGCTATCACCACTATCCATAGCTTCTAGCATGGGTTCATCAGTCTCCAAGTATGCAGATCCCTGCTCTAAACCACAATCATGCTCACAAATCGATTCAATCACTGCACATCCATCAACATATGGATTCAAAACAGGCTCCACATCCAACAAATCCACAAAATGGCTCTCAACCTTGCCCTCTTCCCTAATTTCCAAGGAACTAGTATCCAAAGATATGTGCTCATCATCAATAACCTCGACCTCATACTCACACCCAGAATCACAAGGTACACAAGTAGCCAATGCATCCTCTTCAAGACTTTTCAATCCTGTATCCAAAGCATTACTCACCTCTTTAGTCTCTTCCATAAACCTGTCAACCTGCAAGACCTCTCTCTTTACGCTTCACAATAGACCTTGGGAAGAAACGAGAAACATCATAGGATAGGCTACTTTTCACCTGCTTAGGCTTAACTTCATCTTCCATGTCAAATCCATCTTGCACATGCATACCTGTACTGATACCATGTTCCTCAAGACGCTTAAACTTCCATTCCTTGTGCTTTGCAATGCATACCGCATCTTCAAAAGACTCGGGCCTCTTCAACTCAACCTTGAACCACAACCAAGGTGACAAACCATCAACAAAAAAACTTTTCTTCAATGAACAAGGGGGGGTCTCATCCTTAAGAGCAACACACCAACGAGTCCATAAATCTGTAAAACCTTGTACATAGGCTTCAACACCTTGACAAGAACCTTGCTTAAGAGAATTGAGCTCATTCCATACTTCATTTGCATCTTCAAAAACCTGGAAACGCTCTAAAAGAGCTTCTATAAACTTGTCAAGACTCAAACCATAAGAAGAAGCCACTGCTTCTTTAGCTTCCAAATCCATGAACCAAACACGGGCCTCATCTTTCAAAAGCAATCCAAATAGCCTCAAAATCTTCTCCTCATCACACATATTGTTGCTTATACATGCCACCTCGACTTGCTCTAGAAAGTCTTCCACATCTTCACCACTTCTTCCATGAAATTCCGGATAAGAGAAAGCCATGGCTACCCAAGCTACTATGCTTTGAGAACCCCTTTGAACACACATGCTGCAAGAACCCAAGACTTCACTACCCAATCCCCAGAAACTTCAATGGAGCTTAGTTTTAGATAAGGACAAACACATGCACATCAAATGAGTTTTCATAGTTGATCATCGGAATTACAATAGGCAAAGGACATTCCAGTATCTCCCTTAATCTTCTTGGCCCAAACATAAAGATTATGCGCTGCTGGAAAAAGATCTTCCTAGACACATGAAAATTTATTTGGATTCTCTGAGTTAAATGAAAAGGAGTGAATTGAGGGCCATTTTGATCATCCATTAAAGCCAACCATGAAGCTCCCAAGAAATCACACCTGTCTTATCCTCTGATTTTGCCAAAATTTCAGCAGCATAACAGCATAAATGGCTCACAAGACCAAAAAACCAGCCATCATAACTTGGAAATTTTTTTGGCAGAGTTTCCCCAGAAGTAGAGCAGTGAGAACTCAAAATATAGACTGTATATGTATGCATAAACTGTCAACAATAGAACCCGAGCATCAAATAGGAATCACTAATACATAGCCTATGGCGAGGTCACGAAAAGGGTGCTCCAGCTACCTGTATCACCGAAAGGATCTCCACATTTGAGAATCCCCCAGCTCAATAAAACCTCACGCTATCGACCCTCACATGAAGGCTAATGCAAATCACGTATAGTCAAGTCTCAGAAATGGCTGAGACTGCAAAATAAAACCAAATATGGCTCCACAAATGCGTACAATGGCAGTTTCCACAAGTAACGTACTATACCAACAAACAATGCGCTCAAACAGGTGCCAACTGATGTATACCCACGGCAACTGCAAGTGACACCACTGGTAGTATATCACTGTACGCCAGCTACCTGTACCTGTGTGAATCACCTGTACCTGTCTCTGTAACCTGTAATCCCAAATCTCGACGCTTGAAGCTCGAAGCAGAAGGTACTCAAAGAAGATCCTCCGTGGGGGCTCCAAAAGAATGTGAGCGGGATGAAAACACACACAACGCCTCTATAACGACCCGACACACACTCTTGGGAAGATACACACACACACACACACACACTATGGGGCACCACTTGGCTTAGACAACACACCTGGCCGAGACAGGGAACACACCTCTGGAATGAGAGGAGAGAGACTATCCACTTGCCCACTCCACACAGACACACACACACACACACACACACACACCCAAAAAACTCAGATCAAAAGAGGATAATTTCTGATGTTTAGATACAATTGATCTTGGGCCAACACCAATGGGGCAAATAGCTCACACGGTATGGGTAAAATAAGCCAAATACAATCACAAACTGGAGCAGAAGCTTCGCTCATAGGAGAAACTTACACAGCAAAAACAGCAGAAACAGAGTGATGAATTTGGCAAAATGGACAACGCCATCGCGTCCAAAACCCCAGTCTACAATGTCAAAGTGCTCAAATCCGACCTCGGATGAGCAGTTTACGGCCAAAACAGGCTCCAAAAACCCCAAAAACACACCTGCGGCTGTTCCTCCTCTCTCCTCCACTTTTTCTCTGGTCTTCTCTCTATTTTTTCAGTTCCCACTCTTAGCTTTATTAGTTGGGCACCCTTGGCCTTTTAGATGACCTCAAACGGACCCCGAACAGGCAAAAAACTGACCTCGCAGTGCATAGTTGTCAACTTTTTGCATCATTCGCACACCTGGCACTCAGCTTTTTTCCAATAATGCATCTCGCCACCACGTGAAGTGGCCCCAAAAAAAGGTCCTCATGATGACCTTTCTGCATAATTCTCACAAGCAAACACCCACGTTGTGTCCGTACTTCTCCGCGTGCAAGTATTGACCCCATTCGCCCTCCTGACGCCACTAGATGCCATCTGACGCACCTGCTTACCTCATGTCGTCGGCCCGCGGATAGCTTCCTCGAGAAGTTTTATGTGCTACCAACTCCTCATTTTTATATAAAAAACACACTGGTACTAGTAATAGTGAAAATTGATGCACTATGTACACCCTGTCCTACCTCTACACACGTGGGCCCCACGTAACCACCTGGCTATGGAAATTGGGCAATCCTTTATTCGATGCACCATGCATGGATATGTACATATATGCAATTCCTTGCTCCAAAAAACTCCTGACACCGCCATTCCTTTAAATGTGATGACTCGAGCTCAAGCTCAAGAAGCTGCCAAAAACAAACTAGTTGAAAAAGCCACATTGCCGGTTCGAACAAAATTTGAGAACAAACTTGTGAGAAGCTTTGGAAGAAGATCATGGAAAGGTAGATGAGAAAAAATGAAATTGAAAAGGCTGAAGGAGAAAGTGGCTTTGGAAACTGAACTGAATCAAACAAGAGAGAAGCTTAGACAAGAGCAAGAAAGGAACAAAAACACAAAGGGACCTAAAGAGTCAAAGACTAACTCGGGAGGTTCAGTCTTGGTCGACAAAGTGGTTGAACCTTTGGATACGATCTTGAAAGCTTATGAAGCTAGGCTAAAACCCAACCAAACCCAAGAGGATAGATGGCTAACATACCCTCATCCAGGGTATGAAAAAGAGAAGTTGCAAATGTGCAAGGAGCTCATCCAGAAGGCCCAAGCTCTTATGGAACCACATGTTCCAGATACTCCTAAAACGGAGGTGCTAATCCGCAATAAAGTCCAAGAATTGGAGAGCCAGGGTATTGTAAACAGAGACCAGGAAGATTCAAGAGTTGAGGCACCTTTAGATACAAGGGAAGTAGCCAATACCACAGATGGGGTGGGCTCACAAGCAATGATTCCTATTCCGGAGGTAGAAGAACCGTGGCCACAATCCTTGTGGGAATCAATCAGAAACCGAAAAGATGGTAGTTGTTGGAATTAGGGTTGCAGAGAAACGCACACAGCTTGGAGAAGACGAATGAAGCTCAAGGCACACAATAGAGAGTGTGTTACTTAGTGTGCAATGGAAAGATAGATAGCCCTAGAGTGATGGGCGTATATACAATGCACGGGGGAAAAAACCTCCTAAAGAGGGAAAAAATGCCCCGGCAGTCCTAGTGTGTTCACACACATCACTACCACATGTATATGGTAACAAATCCCCCTTGGAGTGATGCGGTGAACAAGAGCTAGCACATGAGTAAAGGGAAGTGCCATGCTCTGAGGACAGGATCAGTCCAGAAAGGGGAGTAAGCCCAAATCTTTGTGGAAAGATTCAAGATTCTCACGAGACAATGCCTTTGTGAAAAGATCTGCAAGGTTGTCCTGTGTTGGCACATAAGCCAAGCTGATCTCTCCTGTTGAGAGCCTCTCTCTGACATAGTGGTAATGCACCTCAATGTGCTTTGTGCGAGCATGAAAAACTGGGTTCCTCACAACTGCCAATGCGCTCTGACTGTCAGTGTAGATAGTGTTGGCAGTGTCCTGTCCAACACCCAAATCATCCATAAGGGGTCTGAGCCATACACACTCAACCGTAGCTGTGAAGACTACCCTGTACTCAGCCTCACAACTCGAAGTGGCCACAGTAGGTTGCTTCTTGCTCAACCATGATATACATGAACTTCCAAGCATGAAACAAAAACCACTTGTGGACACTCGCGTGTCAAAAAAACCAGCCCAATCTAATTGCGAAAAAGCATGTAAGTCTAGCGGCAATGATCCCCCCTTGGGATAAAACAAGCCAAGATGTAAAGTGCCACTAAGGTAGCGGAAAATCCTCTTGACAGCCTGCCAATGCTTAGACCCTGGGCTATGCATAAATCTGCTGACCTATGAGAATGCAAACTGAATATCTGGCTTCGTGTTTCATACATAAATGAGGCAGCCAACAACAGTTTGGTAAAGAGTGACATCAGCAGGATCGCTAGCATCATGTAGACTTAACTTCAAACCTGTTTCCATGGGAGTGGCAATAGGTTTGCAATCCTCAAGTCCAAACTTACATAGCAATGTCTCTATGTAACTTTTCTGACACAAGGCAATACCACCATCACACTGCTTAAACTGTATACCCAAGTAATGATGCAACAACCCCAAATCTTTCATCTTGAAAGTAGCATTCAAATCAACCTTAAATTCAGCAATATGTCTCTCATTTGGTCCAGTGATCAACAAATCATCAACATAAAGAACCACAATGAGAAGTACATCACCCTCACGCTTTACATACAATGTGCTTTCTGTTGGAGTGTTACGAAGCCTTGTTTGAACAAATGAGTATCAGCTTTCTCATACCAAGCACGAGGAGATTGCTTCAACCCATACAAAGCCTTGTTACATTTGCACACTTTGTCCTCTTGTCATTTTATGACAAAACCGCGAGGCTGCGTTACATAAACTTCCTCAAATATGTCACCATTCAAGAAAGCAGTAACAATGTCTGATTGATGTACATCCCAACCAAAATGAGCTGCCAATGCACATAGAAAACGCACAGTAGTCATACAGCAAGTGGGAGCAAACATCTCTTCATAATCTATGCCTTTTTGTTGTGCATAACCTTTTTCAACAAGTCGAGCCTTATGGCGATCGATCTCACCATTTGGCTTGTGTCAACTTGTAAACCCACTTTGTACCAATGGCCTTTTTGCCAGGAGGCAAATCACATAAAGTCCATGTGTCATTTTCTATAAGTGCATCATATTCTGATTGCATGGCAGCCATGCAATTTTTTGAATTTTGTGCTTTATCAAAAGACAGAGGCTCCTCAACATCATGTAAGCTAGACACAGCCAAAGCATAACAATCTGATGCATAAGATGCATGGAGACAGCCTGAATGAGTACGACTAGACAGAGGTGCATCCAATTTACTATCATGCAAAGTGTGCACCAACCATTTTGGCATACCTCTAGCCTGCTCATTTTCAGCCCTTTCCTCATCAAGTACATCATGTACATTTGCATCAGTAATAGGCTGATCTATAAAATTTTCAGAAACCCCCATAGGCTGTACGTTTTCCTCATTGGAACTTACATTCGTATTTGCACCACTGAAAAGAGGCAACAACGTGTCATAAATGTGCTGTGAGCTTACATTACTGTCTCTAGTACATGACAGCAAGGGCTGAACAAACTCTTCCACAAAAACTACATCTCGAGAAACCAGAATACGTTTTGTTTGTGGATGATACAACCTCTAACCTTTGCTTTCAGCACTATAACCAACAAAAATACATTTGACAGGCTTATCATCCAATTTTTGCGCTGCACTTGTGGCACCAAAGCATATGCCAAACAGCCAAAAACACGCATGTGCTCAATATAAGGCTTTCTATCATGCCATGATTCATATGGAGTAATAGACTTCAAAGCTTTTGTAGGACACCTGTTAAGTACATTAGTGGCACACATGATGGCCTCAAGCCAAAATGAATGCGGCAAAGCTTGACTTTTGACCATACATCGTGCCATTTCCATCAGTGACCTGTTTTTCCTCTCAGCAACACCATTTTGCTGAGGTGTATAAGACATTGTACATTGGTGTTTTATCCCACGACTAGCCAGAAATGCATTAAATTCATGAGACATATACTCCCTCCCTCGATCGGAACGGAGGGTGCCCATAGTACATTTCGAGACATTTTCAGCCATAGCCAGAAATTGTTTGAAGCACATAAAAACTTCAGACTTCACTTTAAGCGGAAATACCCATGCATGCCTGGAGTAATCATCAATGAAAGTCACGAAGTACAGGTATATGCCCAAGGAAAGAGTTTGCATGGGCCCACAAATATCACTATGCACAAGCTGCAACCTGCATGTGGCCCGAAATGAACCATCCTTTGGAAATTTAGAATGCTGCATCTTACCCAAAATACAGCCTTCAGAAACATGTTTGATAAGTGCCTCAAGAGGCGGCAAAGAAGCAACCATATCAGATTTTTGCAAACGCAGCAAACTGACAAAATTCAGATGACCAAAATGTGCATGCCAAAGTTTTGCATCTGAAATAGCCCTTGAATCTACAACAGCATTTGCAAAATTTTGTCCACACTTGTCATACAAAGTGATCTTATACATCCTACGACACAAAAGACTAGATGCAACAATTTCATCACCAAAACTGAGATCATGAATTGGACATCTGTCATCCACAAATTTGACTACAAGTCCAAGTCTAGCAAGTGCGGATACAGACAAGAGATTCTTCTTGATCCCAGGTACATAAAGTGCATCAACAAGTGGGAAGGAGCTGCCATTAGCAGCAGTGAGCACAATCTTTCCAACTCCTTGAACTTGATAAGAGGCATTGTTGGCACAAGTGACTGAATTCCCATGAGGGACAGACTTGAGAGAGGTAAACAATTCACGATGTGAGGTAATGTGCTTTGTAGCACCACTGTTGAAATACCACACATGTGAATCTGCAGCAAACAACTGACAAGCATGCATCATGGACAACATGATTGTAAGTGCACTCTGCGCTAAAAGCCCATTCTGCATCAACATCAGCATTACAGTCTCCTTTCACAAAAGACTCAACAATGGCTGCATTTGTAGTGGAACCAGCATTTGCAGTGGAACCACCCTCTTTCTTCTTAGCTTCTTTGGCCTTCAACTTAGGACACGACTTGATCAAGTGATCATTGGCTTTACAATAATGTCAACGTATTTTCTTTTTGCCCTCACCAAAATTTCCAGACGAATTTCTGCCAACAGAAGCATTAGGAACAGAATTTTTGCCACTCGCAGCAGAACCATAAGAAGTGGCTGCATTACTGTTATCACCCTTTCTTTGAGAAGCAATAAAATCCTGCTCAACTGCACGCTATCTAGTCTTGTTTTTTCTGGAAAGTGACTCTTGCAACAACAATGTGCATAATGCATCAAACTTGATAACTTCTGGATTTCCTTGGGTCATAAGTCTCCAAGTACTAGCAAAAGTCTCGTAAGAATCTGGTAAGGCATCAAGAACAGTCTGCACAAGGGAACTGTCTGAAATGACTTCTCCTATAGAAATAAGTTGCTCATTGATATCCTTGACACTAGCAAGGAAAGTGTCCATATCATCTTCCTCATGCATAATCTTTGAATCCAGCTCTTTACGCAGTAAAGAAATTTTAGCCTCATTGCGGCTTGCATAAAGACCTGCTAGAATATCCCAAGCCTGTTTTGCACATTTTGTTGAACGGATGTGAGGAACAATGGTGCGCTTCACAAACAACGCAATTAATGCATAAGCCTGCGCATCCCTAACATCCCAATGAGCTTGTTCTGCCATAGGCAAAACAACTCTAACAACACCAATCCTTGCAGCAAGACCTGCAACATCCTCAACATCGGCTACATGTTCAGAACCAGGACGTACATCAATGCCCTGCACAATGTTCCATACGCCCTTTGACACAATAGCATGTTGCATCATATAAGACCATATAGGGTAGTTGTCCCCATCCAACGTGTCCTCGGTAGCAAACATCTTGAATACATCTGTGTTGTTGTTGTCAGCCATGGTAAATGCTGCACTTGATGTGAAAACTGCCCGAAAATAGGAGAAATGGAGCGGGAACAACACGTGCTATATAGCACAAACCGTAGAAGACTATAAGGAACCTGTTATGCAGAAAAGGGCACTGACAGAAATTCTACCCAAAATGACGAAATAGCCTGTGCAGTACTGCCTGTAGTGGAAACGGAGGCCGAAATGAGCCCAAATCAAAAATCCGAGCAGATCGAGCTCTATGAGCTCACCCAAAGTATTTTTTGACCTACGAACGCTTGCCAAAGCTCACTGAAATCAGAGAAAGTGAGCAGGTGTGTGCTTGAGCAGCTGGCGACTAAGCCCGAGAGGATGCAACCTGCTCTAATACCAATTGTTGGAATTAGGGTTGCAGAGAAATGCACACAGTTTGGAGAAGACAAAGGAAGCTCAAGAAACACAATAGAGAGTGTGTTACTTAGTGTGCAATGGAAATATAGATAGTCCTAGAGTGATGGGCGTATATACAATGCAGGGGGGAAAAACCTCCTAAAGAGGGAAAAAATGCCCCGGCAGTCCTAGTGTGTTCACACACATCACTACCACACGTATATGGTAACAGTAGTTCTACTTTACAGTCAGCACCTATTCTTGAGATAAACATGGATCATGAATTTTTCCCTGGGGATATAAGATCTCTATACGGGGATGTCGGGTCTGTCACATCTGAAGAGAGTAAACCACGCTCTCTAAAGACCTTGCCATCTTTCATAGGAGAACTCGAAACAAAATCCGAGGTTAAAAGGGTACCTTCTCAGTGGAAAGCCACACCAAAAATGATGGATACCAAGAGCTTTCATGAATTGATGTCTTCTCCTATACAATGCACACTTTACCTCTCAGAGCTACTAAAAATTAGACAGCATCTATGGGGCGAAATGGGCAAACACCTTGAAAACATGGGGTTGAAAATCCCTTCTCATGACCAACTTGCAGACAAAAACATGGAGGACACCTTGCCGAAGAAGCGACAGACAAAGCGAGTACCGGTAAATAAGGTGGGTGACTATTGTGAAGGAGACGAAGGAAAAACCACCTTACCACTTGAGTACAAAGGAGTAAAGACGGTTGCTATATTAGATAGTGGGGCAGGAATTTCCATTGCAACCAAAGAGGTATGGAAAAAATGGGGAAAGCTTGCTCTTAGGAAAACTCAAATGAAACTGCAATTAGCGGATGGATACACAGAAAAACCGATTGGAATATTAGAACAAATAATTGTATCCTCGTGTGGCATCGAGTATGAGCACACCTTTTCCATAATGGATTTTGACAAGAGCAGAAACTTTGCTATCATATTGGGCAGACCATTCATGCGTCAACTCAAAATGGTACAAGACTGAGGCTATGACTATATCTACTTAAGACACAAGGAAATTACTACGAAAATAGTCAAAGATCATAGTCATAGAGATGTAGTGCGTACCCCAGGGGAAGACTTAAACTCCCCACTTGATTTGGAAAGCAAAGTGCATATTTGGATGTACGAAGCTCCTGAGAGCGTAAGTCTTAGAAAGGAAGATTGCATCGTAGAGCATTCAGTGGAAGATGAGGCATATGTACCAGAGCCATTCCCAAAGGAGTTATTTGAACCCTTTGGATGGGATCAAATACTGGTGACTCTTGGTGTGTGCGTGAATGAGGTGACCCCGACTAAATTTTGCGATGAAGATGGATATGATATAACTCCCTTGTTTACGATAAAGGTGTTGAAGGAAGCTAACGAAGTTTGTGAGTGTGAAAGAAGAAAAGTTGAAACAGATAGCTACGTCATGGAGCATGATGCCAAAGTGCACATGAAAGAAGCAGAGCAACCACAAGAATATGTCATCATTGATATACCTGAAGAAACAACAAAAGCTGTTTCAAAGAAGCCAAGTCCAAAAAAAGTGCAAATGAAAGCAGATGAAGGAAAAAATTTTCCAAATTCAACGTCAAATGTTCAAAAAATGCAAGATCAAAAGAAGAACAGGGATAAGGAAGAAGATCGATTGTCTCCTACGATGCTCAAATTTAGCATATGCGGAGAAACAGGACTCAAAGTCACAAGTTCAACTGTGATAGATCCAAAAGCAACAAAAAATCTAATGACTTATGGAACGTGGATCATCATGGGAAAGCCGCCAATCACTGAGCTAGAGGAGATAGTATACACAAGTTCAAAAATGCCGACTCCTAGCTTTGGCATGGCAGAAGCTGTACTCAAATTGAGTATCGGGGAATATAAAGATACTTTCCACATAACTGAATCCCATCATATCAAGGAGAGTCTAGTCTTGCCAAAAAGCTAAAGGAACATCTTCTTTCAACCACAAGGAAAATCTTCAGCAACAACACCATCAAAAATCCCAAAAGCACATCAAGTCAATGCAAAAAAGGATCAACCAAGCATTGCAGAAAAAGGTAAAGCTAAGGTAAACACTGAAGTATATCAACCTCGCAAGATGAATTTACCTTCAACGAGCTTCCATCAAATTTCGCTCGAAGCCTCTACATCAAGAGCCACATCACCAACAATGCAATGGAAACCAAAGCAAAAAGTCTATCAACCAAAGTTTCCCATTAGGCAAAATTTGGACTCACAAAGGGGCCCTTTAAGGAGTTTGACTTTACCTCTCTCTACCAAAACGGACGCATGGATAAATTTTTGCAAATAAACTCCAAAGCTAGCAGAGGTTTGATAGGTAGAATGTCCTCTTCAAGCTCTATCTACTGATATATAGCACGCCATGAGATTCCTCATATTTTAGAAGATTCTTTTTTTGATGCCTTACAAATTTTGTAGATCTTCCTGATGTAGGTAATCCCATTGAGATTAAAATTGAATGGTGGTAAAAAGCCTCAGCTAACAGGATGAGTCTAGATCTTTACTTTCTTAGACTCAAGAAGTCGTGTACGTAGGAGGGCACCTCATGACAAAATAATACATCTTAGACTATACAACATTCGGCTCAAAAATCATACTGTCTCTTTTACAAGGCTTTTTGGAAAAAATGATATAGATTACATCAAAATTTTGGACTTAGGCAATGTTGGAATTAGGGTTGCATAGAAACACACACAGCTTGGAGAAGACAAAGGAAGCTCGAGACACACAATCGAGAGTGTGTTACTTAGTGTGCAATGGAAAAATTGATAGCCCTAGAGTGATGGGCGTATATACAATGCACGGCGGAAAAAACCTCCTAAAGAGGGAAAAAATGTCCCGGCGGTCCTATTGTGTTCACACACATCACTACCACATGTATATGGTAACAAATCCCCCCTGGAGTGATGCGGTGAACGAGAGCTGGCACATGAGTAAAGGGAAGTGCCGTGCCCTGAGGACAGGATCAGTCCACAAAGGGGAGTAAGCCCAAAGCTTTGCGGAAAGCTTCAAGATTCTCACGAGACAATGCCTTTGTGAAAAGATCTGCAAGGTTGTCCTGTGTTGGCACATAAGCCAAGCTGATCTCTTCTACTGAGAGCCTCTCCCTGACATAGTGGTAATGCACCTCAATGTGCTTTGTGCGAGCATGAAAAACTGGGTTCCTCGCAACTGCCAATGCGCTCTGACTTCCAGTGTAGATAGTGTTGGCAGTGTCCTGTCCAACACCCAAATCAGCCATAAGGCGTCTGAGCCATACACACTCAACCGTAGCTGTGAAGACTGCCCTGTACTCAGCCTCACAACTCGAGGCGGCCACAGTGTTGAGATTTCGAGCTCTACACCTTGAGCTGGCATCCACTACGGGTCTTGGCCACTTACTGCATTTACTCACTGGCGCGTTAGGTGACCGACACGGAGGATCTCTGCCAGTGATTCTACAGCTGGACTACACATAGTGCCAGCCTAGTACGCTTCTAGCGATTTCACACTTAGTGACCGCATGTACATATGTGCTACTTTTCAACTTTAGCACTTAGTCATTTTTGTACTCTCTTTTCTGTGAAGAAGAAGAAGAAGCTTTCCATCTCTGTGTTCTTTGTGCTTGTCTTGTGTAGCTCTCTTGCATCCTCATTCTTTACATGGTATCAGAGCTTGGTGCAGGCAAGAGAGGCTAAGAGAGCAAGAGCATCACAATCCCTTCGTTCGCAAAACAGGTCTCCAAAGTGCAGTATACAGAGATTTACTGTACAAGTACAGTGGTTGTATGTACGCTTGATTGTGGACACTCGTTGAGTGTAGAAAGCGTTACAGGAACCACGATAGCAGGTTCAGCAGATTTGCAGGTTTTTGCAGATTGCAGCTATTTTGTCTTGGTGCTTCAAGATGTCTGACGGTTTCAGTCAGATTGTTACTGAGAAGCTTGAGAAAAATAACTACCCTGCATGGAAGTTCAGAATAACAAATTTCCTAAAAGGAAAAGGTTATTGGGACTATGTAGAAGGAGACAATGAAAAGGAACCAGAGATTCCCAAGGCAAATGCTACAGCAGAACAAAGGAAAGCTTTGAGGGACTGGCAACAAAGCCAGAGCAAAGTGATGTATTGGCTGTCTATGAGCATCACAGATGGCATGATGGGCTATCTACAGGATGCTGAAACCCCCGCCATTGCATGGAGAAACTTAGGCAGAGTGTTCGAGGTGAACACCAAGGCCAGGAAGCTTCAACTAAAGTCGGAGCTAAATCAGGTTAAGAGGAACAACCTCTCAATCAATGATTATGCCTTGAAGATCAAGAGTATCATTGAGGCTCTTGGATCTATTAAAGTGTCAGTGGAAGACGATGACATTGTCCGTGCATGCTTGGATGGTCTAGGAGATGAGTATGTACATTTTAGGTCTTCCATGAATACAAGAGACGACATCCCCGTGTTCCAAGATTTGATTTCTATGCTTATTCTTGAGGAGAAGAACCTTGACACATCTTCTTCTCATGGCAGAAATAATTCTGAACAGGCCTTCTATTCTAACTCCAACAGAGGTAGAGGTAGAGGTCATGGTCGAGGCCCAAGGGGTTGTAGGGGCCAATTTCTGGAAGGTCAATCAAATCAAAACAATACAGGTGGCAGGGGAAACCAGTCTCAAGGCAGGGGGAGTCAAAGAGGTCGTGGTGCAGAATCAAGCAGGCAGCAACATACTCCAGATAGTAGAGAATGTTGGACTTGTGGTGAAAGAGGTCACATGTCACGTGACTGTCCAAAGGGAAAAGCAAGTAGGAAGAGAGAACAGGGCAACTATGCATCTACTAGCAGAGATGTAGATGACAGCAAAAACGAGCGCATGTTTGTTATGCAGCATGTAATGAATACAATGACTGCAGAGAATTCCACCCAAGATGATGTTTGGTATGTGGATTCAGGTGCCTCTAATCACATGACGTCTCGTGGAGAGTGGTTTAGAGATATGCGCAAACCAGATGTGTCAGGCTATGTGCAGACAGGAGATGACACAGCTCACCCCATTGCTCATGTAGGGGACATACCTCTAAATACGAAGAGTGGGAAATCAAAGTACTTAGCAGATGTACTTCATGTCCCAAACATTACAAAGAATCTTGTTTCTGTTGGACAAATGGTTGAGCAGGGTTTGCAGGTTCGCTTCAATCCAAATGGTTGTTATGTAGAAGATTTCCAGAATGGCTGTAAGCTGATCACAGAGGGCAAATGTGTGGGCAGAATGTTTACGCTGAATGTAGACATGCTTGAGGTAAAAGCTGCATTATTTGCACAGGGCACAGGTGTTGTGGCTGATGTTGACATTTGGCACAAACGCATTGGCCATGTCAATGAGCAGAGATTGCGCAGCATGCAATCAAAACAGATTGTAAAAGGTTTGCCCAAATTCAAGGTGGATGGTATGCATAAAGTGTGTGCAGCATGCCAGTTTGGAAAACAGTCAAAGGGCTCATTTCCACATGAGCGCAATGTATGTGAAAAGCCACTTGAGGTGGTGCACACAGATGTTTGGGGTCCAACCGATACTGCAAGTATACATGGTTGCAAGTATTATGTCTCTTTCATTGATGACCATACAAGGAAAGTGTGGGTCTACTTCATGCGTAACAAAAGTGAAGTGTTTGGTCACTTTCAAGACTTCAAAGTCATGATTGAGAAGGAGACAGATATGCAAATCAAGACATTGAGGTCAGATGGAGGGGGAGAGTACTTCTCCAATGATTTTTCAGATTTTCTGCGAATGCATGGTATACACAGGCAGTTTACATGCAGATATACTCCACAGCAGAATGGGGTCGCAGAAAGGAAAAACAGGCACATTGCAGAGGTTGCACGTGCATTGATGAATGAGAAGAACATGCCTCATCATTTCTGGGATGAAGCTGTAAATACAGCTATGTACATTATGAACAGGACACCTACAGCTGCGGTGCATGATGTAACACCTGAGGAAAAGTTTACAGGTACAAAGCCTGATTTGGCACACTTGAAAGTATTTGGTTGCATAGCTTACGTGCATGTACCAGATGAGTTGCGTAGGAAATTGGATCCTAAAGCAGAGAAATGTATTCTTGTGGGATATTCCCTTGAACAAAAGGGGTACAGGTGCTACAATCCTACTACACGAGAATTACGAGTGAGCAGAGATGTAGTCTTTGATGAGATGAGCAGCTGGTACAGTAATGCACATGGCACTACTGGGGCTGATGTAAAAGATGATGTGGTTGTACAAAATGTGAGACCATAGTCACAGGTTTTGAGTGGACCACAAGAGTCCTCTTCTCGTGGCTCTGTTGAGAAACCATGGAATGGTAGACTACGTACGCAGGTTACTCCACCAACAGGTACAGGGAATGTATCACGAAAAGGAAAGGAAAAGGTTGATGAACTTCCCTTTATGGTTGATGCATCATCAGGTTTTTCACATGTAGACATGGATTCAGAAGGTTCTGAACAAAGTCTTGATGAGGAATTTGGAATTCCGGCTGTCAGGACACCTGGTGTAAGGAAAGTACAAGAAGATGCTAGAGGGCAAAGGAGTGACCAAGGACCGCGCAGATCTAATAGAGTCAGAAATCCAGTTCAGAAATTGACTTATGATGGGTATCTAGCGCATCACCAAGCCTACATGGCTAAGGTGATACAGGATGTGGAGCCCACATGTTTTGAGGATGCAGTTGGAAATGTGCATTGGGATGATGCAATGAATGAAGAGATGGCTGCATTGGAAGCAAATGACACATGGGAGTTGGTGCCATTGCCAAGTGGCAAGAAAGCTATTGGCTGTAAATGGGTGTATAAAACCAAGCATAAGGCTGATGGTAACATTGAGCGTCACAAGGCAAGGCTGGTCGCAAAGGGTTATGCACAGACGTATGGCATAGACTATGAGGAGACCTTTGCTCCAGTGGCAAAGATGACGACTGTGAGAGCTGTCATAGCAGTGGCTGCATCTAGAGGATGGATTATGCATCAAATGGATGTAAAGAATGCCTTCTTGAATGGTGAGTTGCAAGAGGAAGTGTATATGGATCAGCCACCTGGTTATGTCGATCCAGGTAACCCAGATTATGTATGCAGACTTCTCAAAGCTTTGTATGGTTTGAAGCAAGGCTCTAGAGCATGGTATGACAGGATTGCCAAGTATCTTGTCAGTATTGGTTTTAGGAGAGCTCATGCTGATCATTCACTCTATGTACGTGAGAGTGATGTGGGGATTGTGGTCATTACCATATATGTAGATGACCTTATTATTGTGGGTGACAATGCTATGGAGATTGACCATGTGAAGGGTCTTCTCAAACAGGAGTTTGAAATGAAAGATTTGGGTGAGTTGCGCTACTTTCTTGGCATTGAGGTGATCAGGACTCCAGAGGGTGTATGGATGTCATAGAGACAATATGCTTTGGACATGTTGTCAAAGTATGGTATGGCTGATTGTAAGCCGATTTCCATTCCCCTGGATGTGAATGCAAAGTTGAGTGCAGAGAAGGGTGATGTTGTTGAGGATGTCAATATGTACAGGAAGATGGTGGGTAGTCTAATCTACTTGACTATCACAAGGCTAGACTTGAGCTACACAGTAGGCTTGGAGAGTCAGTTCATGCAGCTTCCGAGGAAGCCACATTTGGATGGAGTACGACGCACACTTAGGTATGTGCAAGGGACTCTTGACTACGCATTGTTCTATGCAGCAGATGCACCATTAGCATTGTATGGGTATACAGATGCAGATTGGGCAGGTAGCATTGTTGATAGGAGATCTACGAGTGGCTTCATGTTCTCTTTTGGGAGTGCTGCTGTTACTTGGAGCAGCAAAAAGCAGCCTACGGTTGCTTTATCGAGCACAGAGGCCGAGTACAGAGGTGCAGCAGTTGCGGCGTGCGAGGTAGCTTGGCTACGCACATTACTTGAGGACTTGGGAGTGCAGGTGGACCAGCAGATTGTCATTCATTGTGACAACCTCAGCAGCATGCAGTTGGCTAGGAACCCAGTGTTCCATGCTAGGACCAAACACATAGAGGTCCATTACCACTACGTTCGAGAGCGAGTGTTGGCAAGCGACATCGACTTGGTCTACGTCAACACAGAGGAGCAGATAGCGGATATCTTTACCAAGGCCCTCGGAGCTGAGAAGCTTCGACGTTTTCGGACTATGCTTGGACTCTGCGACATGCAGAGCTCGAGGGGGAGTGTTGAGATGTCGAGCTCTACACCTTGAGCTAGCATCCACTACGGGTCTTGGCCACTTACTGCATTTACTCACTGGCGCGTTAGGTGACCGACACGGAGGATCTCTGCCAGTGATTCTACAGCTGGACTACACTTATAGTGCCAGCCTAGTACGCTTCTAGCGATTTCACACTTAGTGACCGCATGTACATATGTGCTACTTTTCAGCTTTAGCACTTAGTCATTTTTGTACTCTCTTTTCTGTGAAGAAGAAGAAGAAGCTTTCCATCTCTGTGTTCTTTGTGCTTGTCTTGTGTAGCTCTCTTGCATCAAAGTCTTCACCCATTACAACTTGGAACAATTGGTTTCAAAAGGTGAGGACATTGTTCCAAAAGGTATGATCTACCCAAGGAAGCGGGGAGTGTTTGTTGCTAACATCCATCATTCATTTGCTCCCCTCTTAACCTTCCTCCTTGACCTCTCAATCTCTCAATATTAGGGAATGTATATATATAGCCCTATACTCAAGAAAACAAAAATAAAATATTTGAAAGAGCAAGAGCCACCAAACAAAAATCTTGAAACCTACAAATTTTAGTACATTACCCAAAAATCATAATAACACATTATATATGCACAAGGACACGATCTTTTGACATGACCCTTGTAATATTTTCACACTAATCAAAATCTATCTATGTGTACATGTATGGCTAGTATGCTAGAGTCATCCACCCCTACCTTGGGTGAAGGTACCCTTTTTACTTTTCACAAGTGCTTCACATAGTCTACTCCGTGTTTGCCTGTAAATGGGATTTGCTAGACACACTAGCGGGTGAGAAAAAATTTGAGGAATTACAATGTTTGATATGTCTCTTGACTAACTGATCCCTACTTAGTAGAGAAAGTCTCTCTGATTGCACAAGCTTACCCTTTTAAGCAAAATGACTATACACGCCTGGTGACATTCTTAGTGAACATGCGTGCATCTAATGATGAGGAAAATTTACATGATAACATGGATGGAACGTATGGTCTCATTGATGATGAATTTAATTTTCTTAACAATGAGAGGATAGGGGTTTAGACTTAGGGCTACCCATCCATCTATACAATATCATGTTCCCTTGGCCCTCTAGGGGGGTGCAAATACTTAGGATAGGGTTCTTTATGTTTTTTTGATTGTGTTCAATAAAGGTTGGTGCCTCTTTCCAATGATGTGCCTCCTAGAGGTATTCCTTGTGTTTTTTAGTGTGTACAAGAATGCATTGTAGTAGTTGGGATTTTGAACTTCATGCAATCTTTGTCTAGTTCACTTTTCAAATTGAGCGTGATCATCAACACCAACATGTGTTTCTTGTCCATTATCATTGCCTCTTGTCTTTTTTAGCATCCATGCTTATCTGCTTTAATTGTGATTGATAGAAAAATATTCAGCACATTTGCTTTGTATTAAACATTAGATTCAATATAATTTTATGTCATAGTCCCTTGTCTAGGTTTAATAATCAAGAAGTCTGACTAAGCTAGCTTAGCTAAGATAGACATTAGAGATCTTCTTTTGATACCATGGGAAATGCCTTCCTAATTGTCAATGGTTACTTTAGGTTCTCAATATTATGAAGCATTGTATGCAATGTACTACTGCTTTCTAGTGGGCTAAATCCCTCTTGAGCTTTAGCTTAAGTATTATAAAGAGAGTTTACTATTGTGATGAGCCTGGGGAGGGGGAGGGTAACAATGCCAATATAATCCCCCAAAGGTACAAAATTGAAATGCAGTGAAAAATAAATAAACAACAATACAAAAGTGCCAAAAATGTAAAATCTTAAGCTGGAAGAGGACTCCCACCTTGATTTGGTACTTCATTCACATATATTGCCTATGGTACTAGAGCCCTAGAGGTTCCCAATGTGGGCGCTTTTCCTTGAAAAGCAAAAATCCCAAGGCATACATAATAAACACACACATCCAAAATTGAATCAATGTGGAAAAGACTTTGGGGGGTGAAACAAAGGGAATAATTCAAGTGATGATTTCATATGCAATTCTTTTTATTGTAGCTTCAGTAGAAGGTCTTCTAGGTATAGCCTCTAGTCAGCCCTCGGATATGAATACTTTGCTCTCACAATTAAACAGCTTAATTGAATAGAGAGAACTGAGAAGATTTCCCATGGTATTAATAGTTGACCTCTGGTGCCTCTCAACCGTTAAATTAGTGACCCTAAACTTGTTTGTTTTTTTATCTTTACAAGTTCTTTATGTGTTTGATTATATTATAGTTTAGTGTTTACTATTGAAAAAATGTTTAATATTTTATTACCAATCAATCTGTGTGCCTATTCACTGCATATGCTTTTTAATTATATATGTTCCATGAGAATGCAATTACTATGCCATTTTTGGTTGATTTTACTTTGTTTGAAGAAAGTTAAAGACATTCAATCTCAGATGCTCTTCCACCTCAACAAACGAGATTCACCTCACTAGCTTCTGAGTACGGGATCTACATCAAGAAAGGGGGCATGTTAACCAATTATGGACACCCTATCACCTTTGACGAACACCTTATCACTTTCTTTGAGTCATGGACCAAGCTTGTTGGTCCTATCGGTACGTCGGTGATCGTCAATGAGAGGTGCACCACTTATCTCGTTGTTACATTATTTTTGCTATGATTGACCATCGTGGTCGCCCATGTGTGAATGGGTCCATGACCTAAAATCGTCATTCTTGAGGTGTATGCTAAAGAAGTGATCTTGCTCTACCTCTACCTTCTTCTCCATCGTGTGCTCACGAGTGTGTGTATATGCTTGAGAGAGAGAGAGAGAGAGAGAGAGAGAGAGAGAGAGAGAGAGAGAGAGAGAGAGAGAGAGTGAGTGATCAAGCATTATAGCCACATCGCGGCGGCAAGATGGTTGAGTGCAGCGATGGTGGATTCCTCTTCTTTGCAACACAAAATCCTTCACGACGGCAAGCATAGAGCGATGAGTGACATGCCATTCCCCCCTTTGATCTTATTAGAATAATTTGGTTGTGTGGTTGTAGCCATTTGTGGCTTGCACACAATGTTCGTCAAGTCCCCATCCTTTGACACGAGTGGTAGAAGCGCACAATACTCTATTGTGGAATGTAAGGAGCTAGAGAGATGTACATATTTTGAAGGACCTCTCCATTAGTATTATGTCACTCCTAGCATGTTTAGATCTACTTTCCTAGAAACAAGACCAAATAAAAAAAGAGTAAGTCCTTATAGAACCAAAATGGAGGACTCATTTAGTCACATTTTTTAGTATTGAGACCAATGGATCCTTGAGTTCAAGGCTACCAATGACCGCACACAGGCGTAGTGAAGCTCCTAGCACAATCCATACTACGAATATTCGAAATACTTCAACTGAAGAAAGGGATGTGCAACTAGACAAGAGATGCACAAAAAGAACTCCAACTAGAGCTCCCTCAAGAGAGTTCCAAAGGGGGTTTATGAAGCAAGACATGTCATTTTAGGAGAGCCTAGATTTATAAGAATGGATATTGAAACATGACAATGACAGCCACCTCAAGTGACAAAATGTGTTGCCAAAAAGTATAATGGGTCAGGGATCCATATGCACATGTTTCACTTTTTAAGCAAGTCTTGAGAGTTGAACAAGTATTGTATTACAAAGGATTTGGGTAATTTTGGAAGGAATGACATCGACATGGTTCTAGACACTGAATAGTAGAGATTTCCCAAACATAGAGCAACTCTTGCAAGAGTTTGCGAAGGAATTTTCCAAAAGAGAAATCAAGAATAACATAGTTTTCCAAATTTATGCTTTTCAGTAGAGAGAGACCAAAACCGAAGCTTCACTTTACTTCAAGCAACACATCAAGAGATGCCCTATTAGAGAGTTATTTTAGGACAAGAGATTATCAGTTCTCTTTATGGATGGCTTGAGAAAAAAAACTCTACAAAAGGACCAGTACTTAAGAGCATGCACCACATTTGAGAAATTCACCATGGAAGCTTTGTATCTAGTGGAAAATTGCAAGGTTTATAGAGAGGTATCGAAAGATGTAGACCATACTACCAGTAGTGCCTCTTCAACCACAAGCAAACCCATAATGAAGCAGAGTATTCTAGTTTCAAATGCACTAAATGTTGATCAGATGGTTGAGGAAGTCATCAAAAGAATGAACCAAAGTTATCAACAAAATTCAAGCTTAAAACAACAACCACCACTAGTAGCAAATGCACCATGAGTCTTAAAGTGGTGTGCGATCGAGAAAAAGTATACCAATCATGAGACAAATGAGTGTTTTTACAACAAAAATTATGTGAGGGAAAGGGCTTATGGACCTTCGGGGGTGAAAAATTTGCTGCCACCATCGAGGTACCAAATATGGCCACATAATGTAGCATAAGGGGGAGATAATCTTCAACTTGTGCTGGCCCAAAAACCCCCTTACCTCAAGAACATAGGGAAATCATTCGGCATACACAGCTAGTAAAAGCACTCATGAGTCAACAATTTTTGCCACTAGCTTTGTATCATAAAGATCCATTAGTGTAAGATCCCCAATTTTTGGGTCTCTTTTAAAAATAAGAAAAATAAATTTCAATATCTATTTCGTCGAATTTTGATTGACAATATTGGAAAGTCATAATTATGTTGGATGTTATGGTGTGGCGTAGTCTAGCTACGGTTTTTCATTAGTTGGTTAGATACTGTTTGGACGGTCAAATTTAATGTAAAAATTAAAGGTTAAGTGGGAGAGTTGACCACCAAAAAGCAAAGGCTTGCTTTTAGGAAAGAGAGAGTCTTTTTTTTATTATTTTAAAGACGAGGAGCTTAGTTTAGAACTCTTTTCTTGGAAGCCAAGCTTCTTCTTAGAGTTTCTAAATTGCGCATCGAAATTTGTGTCCTAAAAAATAAATAAATAAAAATAAATAATAATAATAAATATATATATATATATATATATAGTTAGCTACGAACATGCACGAACTTGTCTCTCTTTGCTCACTCTATTCTTAGTGCTTTTGGCCTTGAGAGCCTATATAAAGACCTCTCTTCGTTCACTTTGAGAAGCATAGATACACTCTCAGATGTGGAAGCTCTCTTGCCTTGACGTCAGAATTACTTATCTATTATATGGAGTGGTCCAAGCTCTTCATCACCATCTCCATAAACTCTTCTCTCTCGTGAAGAAGAAGAAGAATGATACTCTCTCTCTCTCTCTCTCTCTATTTTCTTATTATCTTCTCTCTCGTTTCACCGTGTACGCACTGTCGAGAAATTAGTGGTCTTTCAAGGAAAGCACCGGGCTTATGGCTGTGAGAGTTTGTGAGAGAACTCCATAAAAAAATAGGAAGGGTTTAAACCATAGATGCCATGAAGACTAGGGTTTGGAAAGAAGTGCAATCAAAGAAGCCCCACTCTTTCTCTCTTGCACTCACAAAGAAAGAACACAAAAGAGAATGTCAAAATAACACAAAGATGAAAACATCAAGGCTATGGTCATATCGTATCATGGGTAGTATGAAAGGGTTAATAGATGAGTTAATGGCATTCAATCTTGGCTGACCAAATAGGCTACAAATTGTTCTTTGGAACTGTAGTTTTGTGCTTACCATAATATATATATTTTGTCTAGAGATTGGGATTAATTGTGTGTACAAATCCTCTTGGTTCATAGCAAGATAACTACGCTTACGTCAAAAGAAAAGTTATAGTCTATGAGAGTTAGTATAATGGGATCCGGTGATAGAAGTATTTCATTGAGCCTTTCTGGGCCAAAGAGAAACACTACACGTTGTTGAAAGTGTATTTTACGGCTAATCCATACGTTAATTCTAATAGATCGTACAAAGTGAAAGCGATAGAAATTATCATCACGTGGATTATTCATCTAGGATAACTCTAGTATGTGTAAGATGTAGATATGAGAGAAGATAAGGAAAGAGAACAGAAGAGAGTTTCCCTCCCAAGTCCTATTCTTGCCCGTAGGCAATAAGGATATTGCGGGGAGAGATGTACCTGTAGCAAGGAGAACCTAAAATTTGTAGAGAGGATGAATTACTAAGAGTGAGAGAGATAGATTTGGTTAAGGAGATGAGATTAGATATATATATATATATTGGATTAGAGACGAAAAAGAAAACAATAAGAAATCAAGAAAACATCAATGTAGAACACATCTTACTTGACAAACCCTTCGACACCATTATTGATGGAGAGAGAAGAAGAGGGGAGAATTCACCCTTGATTGATACGCCAAGTCCAAGACCTTCTTTGATTAGAGTTGATCTTCCAAGGATAGCGTACAAGAATGGCTAGTCTTCCTCTAGGAGAAAGTGTAGGCTTGGGCTTATGTTAATGGCTAAGTACAATTAGGCATTACTACTCACTCCCTCAAGAATTCCTCTCATCAATGGCTTGAATGCTTGAGTTGTTTTCAAGGAAGAAGAGGTCCCCTTTTATAGGTGAAGGGAACCCCCATGGGTTTACACAAGAGCCAGTCAGAAACTAGAAAAGTTGAAAATGAGCTATCCCTGCATGATGTGGGCAGACTGGGATCCAGTATTTTGATTATATCTCCTCAACCATGGCTTCAAATGAAAAGTACAAATACGGGCAGAAACTTCAGCTCATTTCCTACGACTTCCTTTTTATATGCATTTTCCTATTGGGATTGGAACCTTGTGTAAAAAATTCATCAAAATAGGGTCCAGTTCTGGCAGCAAAAGTCTTCCTGTGGTCCCCTTAGCCTAGAATTTCATTTGATTTCAAAGGACACCTCATGCCATATGAAAGCATGACATTGCTCCTTGATAAAATTTTGTAATCATACTTGCAATAATGCATTAAAATAAGTGTATTTTTGAAATCATGCCACCTAGTGTCCCACTAGGATTTGATTCCCTCCTAGTAGCTATTTAAAAAGAAATATAAGAAAAATATAAAAAATACATAGAATGTATATATATATTGGAGTTTACCCTAGATATAGGATCTAGCTATGGTGTGAGATGATAATGAGATAGTAGAAAAAAAGAATCAATGCTTTTTGCCCCAAGTTAAAGAGGCGGAGCTATTGACGCTTTTTCCATAGTATTTTCTGATGGTAAAGTAAGAATAGGTTACCCTTGAGATAAATAATAGGATGAGATAGAAAGCATATTATTATACTTAAATATGCATATGTGCATTATAGAAAATATAACTATGTATGTAAAAAGTTACAAGATAACTCTTGTAGCATGTGTTCCCACTATGTACGTGTCACAGTACGACATCCACCCCCTCTAAACCTGCACATCCTCCGGTATGTGCCACATTTTCTCTTTGTTGTAAGATCAGTCCTCTTGTGCATCTTTCTTGCTTTCTTCTTCACTGGATGATATTCATCTTCACATGTGTTTTTCTCTTCCTCCTCGTCAACATTTTCTGGATCATTGTCACCTCTTCTCTTAATTATTTTGATCCTTTTTCCTGCAATGGGAATCTTTACTTCTGTACCATCTAGTTCAGACAAGCTGTAAGTAGCATTTTCATACACATGCTTTACAACATACGGTCCAAACCACCTTTTTGAGAACTTACACATGACCGTGTGTTGGTTATCAAGGCTACTATCATACACTAAAACCCAGTCACCTTTGTCAATTGCTTTGCTCCTGAGTCGATGTCGCTTATCAAAGTAGTCCTTGTTTTCCAACCTTGCATTTTTGAGTCGTTCTTTTGCAGCTTCAATGTCTCCAGGTCTTCTCTCTAGCTGCCTTATACGCAATGCAAGGAGATCTTCCCTTCTAAGCCCCTCTTGCCAAGGTAGTACATTCCATGTGGGAATTGTATCTTCAATCGGCATCACTGGCTTTTGACCATACATTAGCTCCGCAGGCATGTAGCCAGTTACTGAGCTATGTGTTGTACTATCAACCCATAAAGCATATGGTAACAATTTTGTCCACTCACCAACTCTTCCTTCGCAAGCCTTGGCCAAAGCTTTGATGATAGGAGGGTGCCCTCTTTCACTCTTTCCATTGCCTTCAAGGTTGTAAGTTGTAGTAAGAGAAAGCTTGATTCCCAATCTGGAAAAGAAGTCCCTTGCTTCCTCAGCATCCAGTTCACCTCTGTCTGCAGTGATCTTTCCCACATATCCATAACGGCAAATCACCTCATCAAGAAGGAATTTTCACACAGATTCTGTGGTTTTAGCTCTTAATGCTCTTCCTTCAACCTGATTAGTTAGGTACTCTCGTGCAAGAACCAAGTACCTCATCTGCCAGAGTCCTAAAGGCATTGTGACTAGATCTACAACCCAGTTATAGTGCATGGCTAGTGGATATGTGGTTTTAGCTCTTAATGATCTTCCTTCAACCTGATTAGTTAGGTACTCTCGTGCAAGAACTATGTACCTCATCTGCCAGAGTCCTAAAGGCATTGTGACTAGATCTACAACCCATTTATAGTGCATGGCTAGTGGATATGTAGGGTGAAATCCATCACGATGTCGTACATTTGAATACATTTGACAAGTTACACATGACTCTACAAATTGAGATACATCTTTATACATACCCTTCCATGAGTATTTTTCTTTCAACTTGGAGAAGGTTGCCCACACACCCCTGTGACCAGCCCATAGACTCTCATGAAACTCTTGCATGAGCTTTACTTGAGTCTCTTTTTTACATATAACCCTTTGTGGTGTAGCACCCTTTTGTTTAGGATGCTTCCACAAGTAACCATCCCTCAAAAAGTACCCATATGCTTTCTTGCGTATCCTCCTGAATTCTTGTTCAGAACAATCATCCTGTTTTGTTAGAGTACTCAAATAGCTTCCAATAAGAAGCCAATCACCTTCATAAAGCTCTTTCAAGAATGATTCAAGTAGATTGGTCATGCAGACATTGTTACTTTTGACATGAGAGATAGAATAGAACTTTGTGCCTACATCATCTCCCTCGTCAATCATTTGTGAATCATCTTCATACCTTGCCCTTGATAGCATATCTGCCACTGTATTGTCTTTACTTGCAATGTGCTTAAACTCGAGATTTAGGGACTTAATGTAGGCAATCCACCGTAACATAGCAATGTCTGGCATAGATATCCCCATTGTGTTAGGACTATCCTATAAACTTCTTCTTCTTGAATATTCCAAGCCATCAGTAATTTCAAAACAAGTCTTTCTATATATACTTATACTTTATCTGTGGCTAATCACAAGAACTTCTTGGATTTCTTCATTACTACTTAAAATATTCTTCCAATCAATGTCCCAAAAATTAATGGAACCAATGGCTAATTGGATTAGTCGATGTCGTTTAAAGAAATAAAATTTTCCACTAAGCAATGAATTGCTAGAGAGAATGCATGCAGCCAAACAAAGGAAGATCAAGCGACAGCAGGTTATTGATGAAGCCCAAGAGGAAGCTAGACTTCGGGTACTCAAGCGTAAAGCTGCTCTCAAGAACCAACAAATACCGATTCCCATCAACACTTTGGAAATAGATGATTGACAATGGGAATTACCTAAAGACGCAATTTCAATAGATGACGACTAGTTAGATGGAATGGGTCTACGCATCAAAGTACAGCTCAACAATCATAGCGCTAATGCTTTGGTAGACACAGGAGCTAGAGTGAATGAAGTTATTTATTCCACATACAAGAAGGCAACAAGTCAAGCATTGACAGCAGGAATAGTGACAATCAAAGGATGCAACAAGAATCAAACTCCAACATTGGGAGTAGTCAACTTGAACGTGGTAGTACATGGATGTTCATGTCTTCATCAGTTTGTATGCTTGCCAGATGAGCACATGAATGAGACGATGATTCTTGGAATTCCCTGGATGCGTACATACAAAGCAGTATCAGATTGGGAAACAAATCAACTATTGTTCAAATCTGTAGCAACCTCAATATCAGATTGTAGTTTATAAATTGGGCCTTTTGTCTTACCTTTTGTTGGCTCTTTCTTCTTTCCTGTTGTAGACTCCTCCATGAGTACTTCAGGTGAAGATGATCCTTGTGCTAAGGGTGTTTGAGAAGGCATTGAGTCGCTTCTTCCCCCACTTCTAGAAGCTCTTTTTGATGGTCCTTCATCAGCATTCTCACGTCTGCGCTTCTCTTCTACAATTGCCTCATTTTGTTGGCATTTTGTAATGTAGGCATGCACTGACAATGAGTCCACTAGATCATTCCATCCTGTTTCTAGACATATGCAATCACCTGCTTCATGTAGAATCTCTTTTGTAAGCGTTCCCTTTTTAGCTAATTGCATGACATTTGGCCAAATTTGACCATGATGGTCAATCACCTCTTCATCACAAAAATGCTCAACTTTTACTCCATAAGTAGCTGCCTCAATTGAACATCTAGCACGGTTAGTTGCCATATCTTCAACTAAGGTTTCCGTTCCCCCTTCCCAAAGTTAGTTCTCAAGGGTAGACCTGTCTCTCTTAAGTGGAATTTACCATCCTTAAAAAAGACAACATCTTTTGACAAAGCATCTCTAAAATCATCACAATCCCTTCTTACATGGTCTATACTATCACACCAAATACATCTATTAACAAACCCTTCTTTGGGCTGTTGTCTTTGCCTAGGAAGTGGCTCTGATGGTTGGACTTTTTCTTCAAGCTATGCAAGCTTCACCTTCAAGTCACGCATTCCCTTCACAAGCTCATCTAGCATGGACTCATCAAACTTAGGAGCGATAAAAGTAGGCTTTACCATTTTGTCACAAGTTGAGGTGGAAGGACTTGTAGTGTTTACTACCATCTTGTCCCTTCTTCTTTGTCGTTTGGCAAGTAGTGAGACAACACCTTTAACGTCATTCCAGTCGGTCTTTAGTCCTTGCTCAACATCTTTATCTTCAAGAAGAAGCTCCAAATTTTCTTGAAACTCTTTACATGCAGCTTGTAAGAAAATATATGTCTTCTCTGCATCTAGTGTGGCCCTTTCTGTCCTTGTGAGTTGTGCATAGCGCCGCTCAAATTCCCTAAGTAGCTCTGTTATTGTTAGTCCTTGCTTTGGCTTGACTACCCATTCTAAGAATGTCCTTTTGGTCACTCTCTCAGAGTCCTCCATGAAATATTCCTCCTTTAAAGCTATTTTGAGTTCTTTCCAATTTCTCCCATGCCCATCTTTTATTCCCCTAACATGTTCTCTAATTTCTAGAGCAACAACTAGCTCAAAGCTTTGAATCATCTCACCTTCTGACACGCGATGGAGCTCCATCTCCTTCACATACTCGCGTAAGTACTTGGTTACATCTTTGCCATTGAATTGATCCATTCTGTTGACGACCGCTTGTATGGCCTTCGTTGATGAAATCTCCCTTCTTTCAGTGTCATGTTGTTGTTGCATGAACATTGCAAATACTTGAAACATTTACATTGTTGTTGGGTCAAAATGCATACCCTGTTGCTCAACATGATCACCCATGGTTACCCACAAACTCTCATCCTGGCAGGTTCACCAAAATATATGTCGAGAAATTTATGGTCTTGCCAGTCCAAAGCACCGGGCTTATGGCTGTGAGAGTTTGTGAGAGAACTCCAAAAAACTATATGAAGGGGTTAAACCATAGATGCCATGAAGACTAGGGTTTGGAAAGAAGTGCAATCAAAGGAAGCCCCACTCCTTCTCTCTTGCACTCACAAAGAAACAACACAAAAGAGAATGTCAAAATAACACAAAGATGGCCATATCGTATCATGGGTAGTATGAAAGGGTCAATAGATGAGTTAATGGCATTCAATCTTGGTTGACCAAATAGGCTACGAATTGTTCTTTGGAACTGTAGTTTTGTGCTTACCATAATATATATATTTTGTCTAGAGATTGGGATTAGTTGTGTGTACAAATCCACTTGGTTCATAGCAAGATAACTATGCTTACGTCAAAAGAAAATTTATAGTCTGTGAGAGGTATTATAATGGGATCCGGTGATAGAAGTATTTCATTAAGCCTTTCTGGGCCAAAGAGAAACACTACACGTTGTTGAAAGTGTATTTTACGGCTAATCCATACGTTAATTCCAATAGATTGTACAAAGTGAAAGCGATAGAAATTATCATCATGTGGATTATTCATCTAGGATAACTCTAGTATGTGTAAAATGTAGATATGAGAGAAGATAAGGGAAGAGAAGAGAAGAGAGTTTCCCTCCCAAGCCCTATTCTTGCCTATAGGCAATAAGGATACTGCGGGGAGAGATGTACCAATAGCAAGGAGAACCTAAAATTTGTAGAGAGGATGAATTACTAAGAGTGAGAGAGATAGATTTGGTTAAGGAGATGAGATTAGATATATATATATGTTGGATTAGAGACGAAAAAGAAAACAATAAGAAATCAAGAAAACATCTTACTTGACAAACCCTTCGACACCATTATTGATGGGGAGAGAAGAAGAGGGGAGAATTCAACCTTGATTGATATGCCAAGTCTAAGACCTTGTTTGATTAGATTTGATCTTCCAAGGATAGCGTACATGAATGGCTACTCTTCCTCTAGGAGAAAGTGTAGGCTTGGGCTTATGTTAATGGCTAAGTACAATTAGGCATTACTACTCACTCCCTCAAGAATTCCTCTCATCAATGGCTTGAATGCTTGAGTTTTTTTCAAGGAAGAAGAGGTCCCCTTTTATAGGTAAAGGGAACCCCCAAGGGTTTACACAAGAGCCAGTGTGAACAGAAACTGGAAAAATTGGAAATGAGTTGTCCTTGCATGATGTGGGCAGACTGGGGTCCAGTGTTTTGGTCATATCTCCTCAACAGTGGCTCCAAATAAAAAAGTAAAAATATGAGCGGAAACTTCAGCTCATTACCTACGACTTCCTTTTTATATGCATTTTTCAATTCGGATGGGAACCTTGTGTAAAAAATTCATCAAAATAGGGTCCATTTCTGGCAGCAAAAGTCTTCCTATGGTCCCCTTAGCTTAGACTTTCATTTGATTTCAAAGGACACCTCATGCCATATGAAAGCGTGACATTACTCCTTGACAAAGTTTTGTAATCATGCTTGCAATAATGCATTAAAATAAGTGTATCTTTGAAATCATGTCACCTAGTGTCCCACTAGGATTTGATTCCCTCCTAGTAGCTATTTAAAAAGAAATATAAAAAATATATAAAAAATACATAGAATATATATATATATTGGAGTTTACCCTAGATATAGGATCTAGCTATGGTGTGAGATGATAATGAGATAGTAGAAATAAAGAATCAATGCTTTTTGCCCCAAGTTGAAGAAGCGGAGCTATTGACGCTTTTTCCATAGTATTTTCTAATGGTAAAGTAAGAATAGGTTACCCTTGAGATAAATAATAGGATGAGATAGAAAGCATATTATTATACTTAAATATGCATATGTACATTATAGAAAATATAACTATGTATCTAAAAAGTTACAAGATAACTCTTGTAGCATGTGTTCCCACTATGTACGTGTCATGGCACGACAGCGCTCTCCGAAAGTCTTCGTGGCGGATACCTCTATGTAGCTCTCATCACCGCTCTCTTGCGGCATAGCAAGAAGCCTTTCGACAACCCCAAATAATTGGAAAGTACGGTGAGAAACCATAAACTCCATAGTCATCATCTCTCTCTCTCTCTATGTCGTTTTTTCTACGAGTGCATGTATGGATTAACCAAGTACATACGAGGTTGTCTCATGATTGTTTCATCATGTTTTACACGTTGATTTATGCACATGATGCGTTATGGTCACGCACATGCATAAAGAAGTGCTTTTCATTCCACATCATAGAAGCGGTAGGAATACTGTTTTGGTCATAAATCACAAACCGTTATGAATCATCCCGAACCCTTTATACCATAGATAAAACACATCATTTAAAACATTATATCTCTTATGTGTCATGTGAAAAACACGCACAAGTTAAGAGATATGGTCAAAAAACAGATTGCTACCCACTAAACCAAAGTTTTTGATTCGAGGCTCCTTGGAGAACTACTATATAGATTCACTCGATGGGAAAACCCACTTAACCAATTGAAACGATTGATAAAACTCGATGATAAATGCATTTAGGTCTCCATTATCACTTCGGGAATGCGAGTTATTAATCACTCTATTATCAGCTTTACCTACACGCGTAGGAGTGCTATCAAAGGGGGATACCATATGACGTCGTGAGTTAACTGAGCGGTTTTGATATGTTTTATGTTTTTTTTTTGGTGAGTTGATTTCAATGATTAGATGGCCCTAAACTTACATGAGAGTATATGGTTAAACATTCCGAACCGCATAGACGAATATGAATAAAGTGACTTTCTTGGGGGGTTACCATTTGTTGTGTGAGTATCATATAGTCAAAGTGACATGATGGAGTGATATTCTATATCATGGATCTGAACTTGATGCATTGGTTTGAGGTCAAACACTTCCATTTGCATGTTTTGCGTGCTCCCGAAAATGTCAGAAAGTTGTTTTTGCATATGTGTAAAGTTATGGTTTATGGTTGACCTAAAGGTCGGAGTGGTTTTGCATCATGTTTATGGTGTTGGAATGTTATCATATGATGTAAGGGAACTCATGGATTGATGTGGATGCCTCATATGCATGGTTATGATTGCTTTCCACCTTTCTAAGTTAAAACTAGCTCTATGTACTAGAGTGGTGAACTTCAGATGTGATGCATCAACTTTGCATGGTTTGATGTTGTCAAAAATTGGATTTTTATATCATGCTTAGTCTCTAGTAGAGCTCTTTTTATGCATGAAAGAATCACATCTTAAGGGTCACCTGTGTGTAGACTCCGATTGATTGCAGGGGATATGTCAAACTCCAAGTGTGGGAGTTGGTTCAATGTGATTATGATTTATGGTTAAGGGCTGAGATTCCCTCATGGATTATGGTTTATATTTTATGGTGGAAGATGGTGTGGCTTACGGTTTTTTTTAATGGATTGAGTTATGCTGCCGAAAGTTTTGCAGCCATGCTATGTTGCTAGGATAAGGAGCAGGGATGGGAAGCGTGTAGTACAATTCCTTACTGTTTGTGTAGACCATGAAAGGAACCGTGAAGTTTTAGAGAGCAACCCTTGCCAAAGACAAACAAAGAATTCAAGGACTACAGGGATATGAGGAGTTTTGGGCATGTACCATTGTACAACGGGATTGCAGTGGTACAAGAAGAGAAAAGTTCTCGCATGATGTATATGCAAAGGAGACATTTTCTACAGGTTTTGTAGGACTGACAGACTATGGATCTATTGCTTTTACAAGGTGTGAGGACTTAAAGCGGGGTGAACGACAACATGTAAATAGTGTACAAAGAGGTTTGAAGATGAATGGTTTTCTAGAAGATAGTGAATGCATTGCAGGTGTGTTTGATGAGTGCTCATTTGTGGATACTATGCAAGACTTGGAGTCTTTAGTGGATTGCGATTTGCATAGTGCCTCACCCAAGTAGGGTGGAGAGCTCACCCGTGTGATGTGATTAGATTATGGTTTATGGTTTATGGTTTATGGTTTTTGGACTGGATCATGAAGTGATCAAGATGGGTTATGGTAGACGTGTAAGGGTAGAGACCCTGTACAATCTAACTGTTTGGAAAAGGGGTTGTTTGTGCATCTGGGAAGTGCTATTGTGATTGGACTCATGTGTTATGTTTCTCATGGCAGCATCACTACAAGACTAGGATCACCTACATCGCTTAGCATTAGACTAAAGGGTCGCTGACATGGGCTTTGATGGGCCTTAGACTAAAGGGTCACTGACCTGGGGCTTTGCTGGATCCGAGGTGTTTTTTGTTAGGCTCATCTACACGGTTAGTGCATCGGGGGTTGAATGACCTACACGGCTAATGCGTCAGGGATCTTTCCTTGGCTTGTCCTAAAAAACCCAATGATGGGCATCGAACAGGCGTGGCGCCTAAACTGGTATGGTTGGTGTTGATACCCTACCACCTGCTCGTATTTGGGATCCTTTCAGAGCTCGAATTCATGGAGGGAGGCGAAGCCGCCTCACCTATGTCTCGCTCAGGTAGGATGGAGGTGTTCTGGCTCGCTCCCGGTGAAGTGAAATTCTCTCTGTCCGTAGTAGAGTGGAAATGGATGGGTGGACCGGTCGATCCCTACACAGGGTCTGGTGCTCTGCTAGTTGTTTTGTCATTAACTTTTTTGATGTTATGGTATACCTAGATTTTGTCATTTCATTAATACATGGTTGCCTGTTCCCATTTAAATGGGCATTTAAAGATTCTTTGTTGTCAATTTCTCATGTCTCTGTGCACTCTATTTCACCCTCCACCATATTCTCTCTCTCTCTCTCTCTCTCTCTCTCTCTCTCTCTCTCTCTCTCTCTCTCTCTCTCTCTCTCTCTCCACAACGCGGTGTACACATATATGCACCCTCCACAATGTTATATTTCTTCGTGAGTACTCTTTCATTCATAACACCCATTCAGGGGTAGCACTAGTTGCTAGGTACCTCTGGATGTAGTCCGTCTCATGGCCTAAACTCCATGCTTGGTCGGACACCGAGAACTCCTCCCCTATGAAAATGCTTCCACAACTCTGAAGTATTTTGAAAATTGTGTAAATGTGTAAATTGTATATTTTGTGCATAGACCCTTGGGGAGGGATATCTCTCAATTAGAGACCTACAGAAGAGAACCTAAGGTTGTTGCGTATACTGATGAAGGTTATCCTTCCTAAGTAAGATCTAACATATATTTCTCAACCAATGAAGAATCATCATATGATCGGAAAAAATATGCTCATGCTCATAGCAAACTAGAACTACAAACACAAGGGTGAGCGCACAAAGACTTTTGGGTTTTGTGATGGTTGCGTGGTAGAACATTTACTTCCAAACTGCCCTAAGAATTTTGAAATCAAAGGAAAAGTGATGATGAATTTCATTAGAGTTTTTCCTTGTTTGAGTGGATCAGAGACCAAGCCTACAACTCCTATCAATGTGGTAATAAGCGCTGAAGCTCAGGAAGATACAAGAAACATGCCCATCGAGGATGATAAAAAAAATACCAAATCAAACTGAATTTGAAAGCCTAAGAGTAAGGACTTAGAGAAAATCATGGAAAGAAAATTTAGACAAAATGAAAGCTAAAAGTCTAAAAGAAAAGATTACATTGGAGACAAAGCTACAACAAACAAGGAAGTAGCTCAAATGCAAAGAGACGATAAACAATGAGTGGAAGGAGTGGTGTGTTCCAAGATATCATCAGATGGTTTAGTCTTAGTGGAAAAAGTACAAGAACCCTTGCAGGCTCTATTGCAAGATTACAAGGCTAGATTGAATACCAACCAGACTTTGGAGCAAAGATGGCTCACATACTCGTGTCCTGAATTCAAAACATAGAGATTGGAAATGTGAAAATAACTCATAGAGACCGCTCCATATCTAGTGAAGCTTGAAACACCAATCATCCCCAAATAGGAAGTGATAATACACCAAAAGAGTAGAGAAAGTGAGCACAAGAGAGATGAAATGATTAATTAAACAAAACTTGAAATTGAAACACCATTGGATATACGAGGGTAGTGGCAAATACCGTTGATGATGCCAAGTCACAAGGAATGGTGCCCATTTTAGAAGTGGAGGAGCCATAGCCACAAGCTTTATGGGAAACAATCAGCAATAGAGATCAATATGGATCATGAATTTTATCGTAGAGATATGAAGTATCTATATGGTGATACAGGAACAAAAGTATATGTAGAGAGCAAGCCTAAAACATTGAAGATTTTACCATCTTTTAGAGGAGAAAGAAAAACATAATTGTAGATCAAGGTTATGCCCTCCCAATGGAATCTAGTTCCAAAGATAATGGACACCAAGAGCCTCTACGAATTAAGGTTGACTCATACACGGCATACAATAACTCTCTTGGAGCTCTTGCAGATTAGTCCGCATCTACAAGGTAAAGTAGGCAAAAACATTAGAAAAGATGGGGCTGAGAATCCCTCATCAAGACATCCCCATAGATGAACACATCGGTAAAACTCTACTAGAAAAACCAAAAGAAAAACATTTTCCTATAAATAAGGTGGGTGACTATTGTGAAGGAGAATAGGGAAACACCACTTCGTCGCTAGAGCACAAGGGAGTGAAAACCATTGCTATACTTGATAACGGGGCTAGAGTGGCCATTTCTACAAAAGATATATGGGAAAAATGGAGGAGTCCATCTCTCAAAAAAATACGAATGTAACTGCAAGCTGTAGGTGGATATGCAAAAAGACATGTGGGTACTTAGTCTCTAGACATGTGGGTGACCTTAATCAAGTCTAGTTAAGTACCCAAATGTCTTTTCACATATCCATCTATTGGTTGCAGTTTCAAATAACCACATGGTCTAGCAATAAAACAAAACCAAACCAGAACAAGGTGATCTTCTATGAATTTCCAACCAAAAGTTTATAAGACAAAAGAGGTATTGAGAGCAAAACGAGTGAAGAAACAAAAAAGCATGCAAGGAAAGCCTATGCCTCTCTTGAAGAGCAAAACACAATATCTGATGCTCGTAGGAGCAAATGACTATGTCAAAGACAAAAGTACATGAAGACAAGTGAACTTATCCAAAGAAACAAAACTATGGAAGAGCCAAAGACACAACTAAAACATTGTAAGGAATGACAAACACTCAGCAAAAACATGAAAGCCAAAAGCTAAAGAAAACCTTGAAAGAGGTTTGGATGAACAAAATGGAGACTGAAGAGGGATCAGACTCTAACAAGCTTGATGGACCCTCTCACTACAAAAAGTCATACAATACAAGACCAAAAGATTATAGTTCAGTAGTCAATGAGAGAACTTAAAAAACTAGGGACATCCTATGATGGAACTAAAAATGCCAAAAGAATTGATATAGCTGAACCTAGGCAAGAACCAAAGGTATTATATATTTCCAGTGACCTCACTAAGCAGGAAAAGCACCTATTAACACTAGTTGGATAACAAAACAGGACATAAAAGTTTCCTTTCAGAGTTTTGAGGAAAGATTCAATACTCCTTGTATATGTGTGAAGTTTCAAGCATCCTTACATCAGCTTGATGCTAAGAACCCATTCTACATGGGAAAAATAAGTATCATGCATATCTGTTGATTCCTAGGTTAGGACAAGATTCCAAAGCTAATGTAGTGCTACATTTGATAAATTTGGAGCTGATTTGTAGAAGGTATGGCCTCCCCACTAGAACTCAAATGTGGGGAGAGACTCCATTTATAAGACGGAGTTATCACATCAAAAATGAAATCTTCTAGAATATAAGGAATCTGATGGCATGCTATATATCATTGGATAAATCTTAATGAGTATATTCTAAATTCAAAAGGTCCAATAAGTTTTGTTTTCATTTGTAAAATTTTTACCCATGCGTTTGTTTTAGATAAGAAGGAGAAAGTCCAAGTTCTTGTAGGGCCCATTTGAGAGTCCAAAATTTCCCTAATGTAGTATATATGCTTTATATCAATACACCTTGGTAATTCACCTTCATACTAATACTCACAAAAAGAATAAAAAATATCCAAACATGTTTTCTTATGACAATTCTAGACATAACTACAAAGCCCAAAAACTGCACGAACAAAAAACCTAGCTTCCACATTGTGGCCATCTCAATCTCTTTGAAAAGTATGTACTTACAGCCAAATTGGTATTGTATGCTTAGGTTTGGACCTAAGCAAGAAGTTGACAATATTCATTGAATGAATTGAGCAATATTGGACATAATACATTTCTAACTCAAAATGAATCGTAGGTTTGTAGAATGGATTTTTTTCTTAACTTTGTGTTGTTAGATATTGGGAGTATTAGGTGCTCCAAAACTCAAGAAAGATGCAACAAATTTTGATCAATCTACATGCACAATCAAACTTGCCTTTCTATTGCATATACATTGCCAAAATGTTGCATCAAAGTATAAAATACGTCCATAAATTTGTACGGCAAAATTTTCATAAATAGGACATAGCTTCAAATACATGGAGTATCCATCCATTAGAAGCATTTGAAAACCTTTATAATGATGAAGGATATTTATTTAGAACCCTAGAAATTCCTAAGAGGATTTTTAGGGTGGTCTATGGTCAATTGTATGAAAAATGTGCAAAGTCATTTCCACATATCTTGAAAAGATACAATCAGATTGTTTCTCCTCCAAGACCAAAAAAAGTTAGAGAGGTATAACCCTTTATGGGTCCTTGTGGTTACTATAGATGATTCATTCATATGTATGCAATCACTTCCAAGTCTCTCTATGTTCTCACCACAAAATTTGAGTGGATTGACAAATGTGACGAAGCATTCTAGCAATTGAAGTAGAGATTGATATCTACTCAAATTTTGAAAGCCCTTGCTGGGACTAAGATATTTTGTGTCCACATTCATGCATCGGCATATGCTATCGAATGAATCTTAGCACAGCCTGGAGAGAACAACATGGAGTTTCCCATCCTTAATCCTGTGATATAGCTTAATAGTGCAGAGAATAATTGCATGACCACAAAAAGAGAACGGATAGGAATGGTCTATGCAGTAAAAAATTTAGACACTACCTTCTCGCGAACAAACTTTTGTTCTTTGTGGATTGTCAAGCACTATTATACTTGGTGAGCAAACCCTATAATACGGGATGCATTGTTTGACAATTTCTCATATTTCTTGAGTTTGATTTAGGGGACTACCCATCAAGAGAGCTAACCATTTTTCTAGATTTGACTCATGGAGAAGCATTGAAGAGAGTTGACGATGATAAGACAATGACCTGCCTGACTCTTATCTATTTAGTATTGAAATAGTACCGAGGTGCAGCAAACATGTCATACCTTTTTTTACCATTGGTTCACTTCAAATGGAGAGGCAACCATCAGTCATTGAGCAAACACAAACACTTTCCCTAATACCGAGAAGTCTATATAAGCAAGGGAATGATGAAATATTGAGACTATGTATAGAGCCAACAAAAATAGATGTGTACTTGAGCCAATCTCATGTGAAAACCACGGGGATTCACAATGGGAAAGCAAAAACATTCCAATTGCAACAGAATGTTCATGACTACATTAATTCATGTAACATTTGTGCAAATCAGGCACCTTCAGAACATGCGACACTGATTAGAGTAGAAGTTGCACCTAAGAGTAGTTCATACATTGTGGATTACATGATCAAAGGTGTCTTACCCAAGGGGTTGAGTAAATCAAGGATGAAAAAATTTCAGGCCAAAGCAGAAAGCTACGTGTTGATTGAGGACCACCTCTACAAGCAAGGGACCGACTTGTGTGATCAATTTTGAGCTCAAACTCAAACTCTTGTAGCTCTAGCACCCACTTCATGATGTCTCTTCTTGGATTTAGATGAAGCACAACTTAAGGCAACAAATTGTTAGATGTAAGAACATAGAACTTGCAAATAATAAAATGTACATCAAACTTCCTTCATGCAAACACCGTATTCATCACCTATTGTTCAACTTCAGTGTAAGTCCTTTCTCTTGGGCTAATCACTCTACTATTGTGAAGTCCCCACCCCGCCGTATCAAACGGAGGATCTGATGGTGAACTTGGTGGCCACTAGATCTATAGCGGAAGCAAACAAAGTGGTTCAGGGTTCAACTAGCGGACGATCTCTCATCACAAAGTGAGTCGAGTTCGAGTCTACTAGCAATGAGATCTACCTCCACCTCGCAAGGGAAGCATACTTAACCTATCTAGAGATCCTAAGATCCACCTTCCAAGAGGAGAGAAATCCCGAGTGCCTTTTTCCCCATGTTTCAGAGGCATGTACACTTGATACTTCGCCGCTCTAGGGGCAATGAGTATTACTAGTATCGATTTAAACACTATGGGAACAGAGAGTTCCCGACCAATCGGGACCACCCTTCTCATAGGCATTGGAAACCTGAGCCAAGCCCCCACTTTCCACCCCCACACTCACACTTCCTTGTGTGTCCTAATTACTACCACAATGGTTGTTCAACATAAACATTCCTTGATTAGATTCCGAATCACAATGTTCTTTAAGACAGCCCTTCAACCAGTATTGCAAGCGGCACCAAGACAGTATTCTAGTAAAAATTCTACTCCAACTTATTCATTAAAATTCCAATGTTCTGGAGGTACAACATCCCCCCTCTAGCGAGAGTTTACTCCTCCCGTTGTCGCCTAGCTACCCATACAACTAGGTATGTCCACCTCATAGAAAGCATGACATGGACATTCCCACAGAAAAGAAAGCAAGATGTGGGTTCCCATCGCATAGAAAGCAAGTCGTGGGTAAAGGCCCTAAGCTCGTACCTCTAGCTACTACGAAATCGTTGCGAGCCGCCCCCTGTGATCAGTAGGGGGATCAGGACCGATTCAACATTGGAAATAGAATGAACATGTCGAGCTAAATTTTCCCTAGCAGACATTCTTTCCTATTACAAACAGTATATTCGTCAAACATTTCTTTCCTACTTTAGACTTTTAATATACAAATGAATTCAAATGCCGAGGTTTCCGTTGGATTTCTCCAACATGTTTGGGGATATGGTCTTTCCTGGCTAAACGTATGCAATGTTAAATTAAACAACTTCAATAAAATTGTGACCTACCTAGACTTCCATTTCTTCGTCGATGGCTCGTGAGATGGCCGGTGCTTGTTCGTCCATGGGAGTTTTTCCTTTTCCATTCACATTGCTCGTTCCCGCCTCGCGGTCGTGGGCACCACCGAAGTGAGTTCTCTTAACCGGGGCCATTTTATACTTACTACTTTAAATGATAAACTTGAAGAAAAGAGCTAAGGTCCGAGAGCATCATAACAATCCAATTGATAGATTATAATCATTGAACAATCTCCCCTTATACGAGAGGGTTAGATTTTCCTTCGAGACATAGTAATTTTTTGGATAATACTTTACTTGTCCTATGGGAACCGTCTCTAAAGTTAATCACTTGGCTTAGATGATTAAGAATTTCAGAATTTTACTAATTAAATTACAAGAGAGATAAATTAGCAAGCTCAATCACTTTCCTAGAGCAATTAGAAGGATGCAGAATTACCGCATGCATAGGTGAGAGAAAATTCTCTTTTTCGTGGCTTAATGATGAATTAAGTTTTCCTTAATCGCATCTTAATGTATGAGAAAATTGAATCTAACTTAGTTACAAAAATATTGAGTGGTAAAAGAAAGAATTTCATCAAATCTACATCATTACTGGTTGACAATTAATTACTATGCTGCCTAGAGAGAGAAATCTCTTCTAATCATGTATTAATCATTGATTAAGAGTGATGAATGGCTGCATAAATTAGCTAATTGGATGATGATTATGTAATGGAGTAAATCTATGGAGATTTAGAGAGCAGCTATTGGGAATTATAGCTAGGATTAAGCATGGTAGAAGAGGAATTAAGAGAATGATGAAAAGAATTACAGAAGAGCATAAATTAAATCATGATTGCCGTGGATTAGGGGCTGAAAATCCTCTCGATTTTTCGATCCAAATGAGTTCTCAAGACGAGAATTCGACAACACTTCTCTCCTTTGCTTCCCCTTCAAAAACTATGTACCGACAGCACCTCCCCAAGGTGTGTGTGTGTGTGTGTGTGTGTGTGTGTGTGTGTACTGGGTGTGTGTGTGTGAGAACACCTTTAAATAGGCTCCTCAAGGCTGAAAATCGAACCTAGCTGCTATAAGCATCTGAGTGACCACTCACTCCATGCATTGGCAAGTCTAGTTACCTTCCCACCAAGTGTCCAGTTAGCTAGTCTAACTGGCTCTCACACCCACTCTCTAGCCTGGAAAATCTCCTAGAACTCCCACAAGGCAAGAGGGCGCCCCCTAGCTGCTAAAGCTGGCTCAGAGTGGCATGGAACCTACTCCCACACAACCTCGAGCCCCGATGCCTCCCCGTACAACTTTAGGAAAAATTGGTTTTAGGCTAAAACAGCCCATACGAGTCGGAATTTAATGCCGTAAATTTCTATACTAAGCTCTAACTAAGGCGTACTGGTCCAAGTACCTACCATATTTAGTAGCCCCCGGGGTCCGAAAATGCATCTTTTTCAAATTCGGGGTACGGGTGCAGTTTTTCAAGATGGTCAAAACTAGACGGATCGGGTGACCAAAAACTTACTATTTTTGGAAAATTTTTTACGAAAATTATTTTAATTCACATTTTGAAGCTTTAAAACATTCTAAACATCATGGCACTGATAGAATTCGAAAAAATGCTAAAAATAGTAACTTTTTTCCTTATGTTCATCACATGGTACAATGGTGCTCTTTTTGGGTCGGGTCAGAGACCTTACAACTATCAAAGTAGATGGGCTTGTAACATCTCCCCACCAAAACAACATATATAGAAATAGTGCACACCGTCCTTATTGTTGGGACGACAAATCATTGGAAATTGGCAAAGAGTCTTCTTCACCCTGTCAAAGGCTATTTGTGCATCTTTAGTCCATTAAAAGCCATAAACATGCTGACTCATCTTTTCAAGAAGATACAAATATTGCAAAAGCATCAAAACAAACCTGGATAAATACTGCAGCTTGTGCACAAACAAAGACAAACATACCGCATTGGTTGGAGGCTCCATCAATACCAAAGCCTTCACATTCTCAAGAAGATTAGCCTCTATACCATTCTGTGAAACCACATGACCCAGCAAATGAGCTTGCGATTGAGCCAAGTTTCACTTTTTTGCATTCAATTGTCCACCCTCTTTGTCTAGCCTTCAAAAGCACCACTTCAACTTTGAAAAATGATCTATCCTTGAACTATAGCAACTTATATCATCCATAAATACTCTATTAAACTTACCCAAATATGGCCCAAACATCCTATTCATCCAATCTTAGAAAGTTGCATAGGCATTCACGAAACCAAAGTGCATACCTGCAGTAAGCAAAGCAACCCCATGTCAAACTGAAAGTAATCTTCAACTAGTCCCCCAAAGCAATACCAATTTGGAATTATCCTGCAAAGCCATCCATAATCAAATACCTCTCATGCCCTACTACCTGGTTTAAAATCTCATCCTGGAATGGCAAGGGATCATCCTATCACCACCAAATAAAAGTGGCTCTCTCTAGTCTTCAAATAAAGCACCACATGTCTACCATTTTATTTATTTGACAGAGTGAAAAATCCCCTCTCCCAATCCTATTTAGCTCCAATTGGAAGAAGTCATGGCCTCCACAAAATAACAAGGTAAGAATTCTCACCTGCTTTCATCACAAAAAAGTCAATAAGGCATTCAATTCCTCTTATCTTTACCTTCATATTCTAAGCCCCCCCCCCCCCCCCCAAAAAAAAAAAAACACCTCACCATGGCATGGTTGGCCTTCCTCATTTACACATTGGACTTAACCACCACTTTGATGCCTATGTCCTTCATAGTTGTCTTTGTCAAGACACAACATTGTGCCCCACCATCAATGTATGTATGCACTTGCACCTTCTTCTTAAATAAGACATCAACAATAGGAAGTACATCCATTGGATGGGTCTACCTTAGAGCTAAATTTTGTATTGCATGCACATCACCTCAAACCCATGGAAGCCTTGTATTGACATTGGTAGACCATTGCCTCCTCAACATGGGGTTTAGTGCTAGCAATTTCCCAAATATAATATTAACCTTTTGATTGTGGAGATCACTCCCAAGATCATACTCCGGATGACCCATCCCAAGCTGAAAATTTGATTATTTTATCTTGCACGGATGTCTCCTTTTTCTAGTCTTTGGCTAGTCTTTCTCTTCATACACCTTCTCTTTGCCTTTATGAGCTCTAGTCTCTTAATTTTTATCTCCATTTCTCCTTGTGCTCTTTTGTTGTCCGACACATCCACATCTTGTTTATCCACATCAATGAATGGATTTTACCCTTTGCCTTTTCCAAACAATGGGTACATACCTCCTCTTTCCCTAGATAGATATAGTCAATTTAGAGCATAGTAGCCTTCTTTCTTCCAATTGTAGCATTGGCCAGTCAATGGCCTAGCCCTACCTCTACCTGCCCTTGGTTGCCCTTTTTCCATTACAATTAGACAAAGCTCTAAATCTCGAACAATATGTACCCAATGTTGAGGAGCGGTTGCCACCCGGGGAGTCCACTAGGAAATATGTAAGATAACATCTGCAAACAAAATAAGGAATTTATAAGTAGGTACATTTACCAAAAAAATGTACTTACTTAAAGGGTTTTTTAATTCAAAAGGGAAAATTCTCATATGTAAGGGCTAGTTCTTTTACAAAAATGCATACATAAGGGGTACATATAATACTTGAAAACACATTGGTAAGGGTTTATTTAAATACCTCTTGTAAGCACGCATTATATGAAATTTTTACATAGTGGAATCCTCAAGGGTTTCCACTCTTCAATTTGCTTGATTCCGTGTTTAAACTTTATCTCTCGGGTTGTGGAGGAGCAAGCTAGGAGACATCACTTCATACCCTAGCATGCCTTCCTCAATCTTCTTCTTGAATTTCTTGCTCTTTTTTTGTGCAATTACAACCGCACCATTGTAATTCTTTGGACTCTCAAAATTCACCTTTTCTTGCACCTTGGGATGCAAACATACCATGAATTTGTCTATCTTGAAACACTTCCCGTTGGCCAGTTGCATAACAACTACTAAATCTATCCAGCATTCTTTAAAATGATTAACAAAAACACCAAATTCTTCACTTACATCGTTCCTTAGAGTCTTCATTCATAAGTACAAGTGACACGTCCTTGTGGAAGTCCTACAAGAAGTGGACCCCCAAAGTTGTTCGTGCCTGCCTTGTTCACCTCCTAATGGATCAAACCATACCTTTACTCTACTTTACATCAACCATGGAATTATTTGCATCTTGCTATCTTCATTTGGCATACATTTTCCCATGGTGATGGAGGACACCATGAGGATGGGATCGGCGATGGTGACCACACCATCAATGACGAATAGGGAGATTGGTCCCAGTTCTATTCCGGAGTAGGTGACCAACCAATCAAGATACCTACACTTCCTACCTTTCCCTCGTATCGGCGATCGAGTCGAGACAATTATGCCATTTGGAAAGCAACCAAGATGGCAATTTTTGACTATTACGAGCTTGGAGGATTTGTCTCAAGCAACTTTCAAAAGCCAAAGGACTTCAAGGGAGCGAAGTTATGGGAACGAGTAAATTCCCGGATCCGCTTTTTCATTATCCTCAACAGTTTACCCATAGTGATTGGCCACATTCAGCTAATGCAAGATGAAAAGTTGATGTGGGATCGGTTTTCTTCTCTATACAATTGAGTCTCTCCAATGAAGCGGATAGCCTCAAGGTGCAGTTGAAAACCTTGGATGTGAAGAACACTTCCATGCAGGATCATACCAACAAGATGCAAGAGCTTTAGGAGAGATGATTCATATGGGAAATCTTATCAGTTCAAAGGACATGGCCATTCATCTTTTGGCTCAATTGCCTCCTCGGTATACCAACGTCTACTCTTCCTTGATTACCAGTAGATGGCTGAATACTATCACATGGGAGGAGCTCGTTCCAATGGTTTTAGACCAAGACGAGCAGTTCCAAAAGGGGAAGAAGTTAAGCTCCAAATTCTTGACCGGTAGTTCCAACAACAACAATAACAAGAATACAAAGGGTAAGAAGAAAAGCACCAACACCAAGACAAGAAGAGTGATGCCAAACGTGATGCCTTGAAGGCGGAGGAGCATTGCAACAATTGTGGTGAGAAATGACATTATTGGAGGAAGTGTCCAAAGCGAGTTGGAGAAGCTTTGACCTCCTCCGCCACAGTAGTACACCGGCCTTTGTTCATATGGAGATTCTCCCTTTGACAAACTCTTCCAGGAAATTGGAGGCATTGGTGACCCGTTCTCCTTATGATAGTCTTGATAGTGGTGCCTCATGGTACATGACACCTACGAAGGATCTAGTCCAACATGCGGCGACACTGTGATACTTTTTTCATTGGCGACAAATCAAAAATTCCTATTCACAACAAGGGTTCCATCGAGCTCATTCCGGACATGTGAAAAATAGTCCATCCATTACTCTGGATTATTTTTCGCCAATGAAGATCGGCCCATATGCTATAGCTTCATGCTACCATCACTTCTTGTTGAAAAAAACTTCTTTTCCAATCCAACCAATGAGAAATTAGATTTCCTCCTTCATACGGCCACTAGAAGATGGAAAGGGGAAGGAGAACACACCCAGAAATACACACAATTTTCTTCTCTATAGCCTAGGGAACTCATAGCACCCCAATCCACACAAAATCACCCTTGAAATGGCACACTTTATAGTAAACACACACTCCATTACATGCTGATGGATGCACACACCATTATGAAGATCAATATCTAGGCACAATCATTGATGCTTCAATCCTATACATTATGATCATACACAAAAACTCTCTCTCTCTCTCTCTCTCTCTCTCTCTCTCTCTCTCTCTCTCTCTCTCTCTCTCTCTCTCTCTCTCTCTCTCTCTCTCTCTCTCTCTCTCTCTCTCTCTCTCTCTCTCTCTCTCTCTCTCTCTATCTCTCTCTCTCTCTTGTTCACTCTCTTTGTGCACACACCACAAATGGTTTGGGTCCCAAGCACACACCAACACCAACATGTGGTAGAGTAGAAGAAGAAGAGAAGGGATTTTTTAGGGGTTTGGGGGAAGAGATGACATAAAAGGAAGCTATGGATCTGATCACTTCATAAAAAACTCACGTACACCACTCTCTTCTTTTCACACGCTCCTCTCTCATACACTGTCAAAAAGGCCCTCAATAAAAAATTGGGGCCCTTATAGGTCATTAGCTACATTTGTGGCAAGTTTATGCTGATTGGGATGCATGTTGAGTTAACTTAGTTCACTTTAGAGATATTTGATGGAGATAACTCCCCTTGGGAAAAACTGACCCCATGTCAACGTTCCTTCTTTACTTACTCTCTGATTGCATGGGACCATTCCCCTTGGGTGCCATGGGAACTCCCTTTTATTCTCACTAGAAGCGGGAGCTACCATGGCTCCCCCGCATGAGAACACACCCTAACAAGCACCACTGGTCCAACACCGCCACCGTTAACCACCATATTTGACCAAAGCCTCCAAGCACCGCTAGCGCCATTGTGGGCCCTTCACAAATAGCATCGTGCACACATGCACACAAGAGAGATGGAAGAGGCACCATCACTGAGATCCATGAGCTCTTGACTTGGATACCACAAAGGGATTTCAACTCCTATATATATACCATGGCCCCTCCAGTGCATCCTGCATATGGGATTACCCATATAACTATTTGGCAGTCTTGTGTGAGGTGCAACCCCTTGAGGGTTAAAATTTTTGAAAGCCCATATAAAGAAACCTATTTTTATTAAAATTTGGAGTGCTGCCATTTTTTGCTCCACTTTAAGATGCTCATCTTGTAAAGCCACAGTAGAAGTACACATTTCCATCTTCAAATACCCAGAACCTTGTCACATTTTATCAACTCAATGATCATAAACAATGAGCTCCAAAGCTGGAAAACATCATATGAAACCTCCTCTCTACTTCTATCAACTACCAACTTCAAACTATAATACCTTGATTCTTGCAACTCCGTTTGATGAGCCATCACTTTTAGCTAGCTCAATACGCTTCATACTACCTTTGCAAACCCTAGCAAACTTGAAATAACATCTGATGGTGTGCTCTCAAGGGAGGTCAAAATGGTGCAAAAGTGGCCCTCGTCAAAACTTTAATTGCTCATATCTTGGCCATTTGAGATTTGATTGCCAACCCAAAATGACCGACACACTCCATAAATTAAACACTTTAGGCCTATCATCCCACATTTTCTCTACCCACACCATGCTACACCCATTTAATCTGATGGGAATTTGCAAAGCACCCTTTCCTTCAAACTTCCATAATGTGAGTTATACCTCTCGGATTGATAGGCCATTATCCTCTCCTTGTGGATGGTGTTCCCACACACTATCTACTGACACTCCCTATCTACCTTTTCTTTACCTTGTTTTTTTTCTTTATTTACTCTGCATGGTGCATGTCACCTCAAATATAGACTCCACTTTAGCCCCCTTCTCACGGCTATTACATGCCTTCAACCACCCAAGTTAAGAAAATCATCCTCTTTAACCTCTTTGCACGCCTTTGATGGTTGAGATTCTCTCCCATGCCCAAAAAAACTTTTGTTGTTCTTCCGCTTTAATCAATAGATCACCTGAGCTAAGGCCACACAACCTCATGTGAATGTACTTCCCTTATAAAAAGATATGGGAAGGAAGCATCCCAATGGAGAATATTACCACAACCTTAAAAACTATCAAATATAAAACATAATTGGTTGCCATAACACCCCTACAAAGGTTTGGTGGACATTGATCCTCAAACATCTAAAGAACTTTGAACTCACTAAAATAAACCAATCACTTTGCATACACACCATGATAACATGATGATATTCACCATCCCTCAACAGTCTTAATCTTCTCAGCTAGCAAATCTTGAAAACCATTATTGACTTCAAAATATTTCATGTGATATACATCTATCAGTGGTGCCGGTTGGAACCTTCTCCCAACATATACACAAACACTTTGCCATACTTATTCTTGATTTTCTTTCTTCTAATTAGAAATAACGGGAGTACTTCATGGAGAAGCACTAGATCAAATTAGACCTTAGTCAAGAAGTTAAGTACGTTGCTCTTTGAGTTATGTAGACTCTGGTACTAGCATCTTGTATGGTCTTTGAGAAATTGATTGAGCTCCTAGAATAAGCTCAATTGCATGATCAACTTCACCTTAGGTGGTAATTCTAAAAGTTCTTTGAGGAGCACATCAGTAAGTTAGGTAAGCCAGCATGCTCAAGTGTTCTTGACTTCTTCTATTCTAGGTTAAACTTTACATCATAAACCATCTTTTTCTTTCTATAGCTTTTCAATAACTTACTGAAGTTCCCAAACTGAATTTTAGGTTGTATGTTCTTTCTAGTAATGTTAATCCTAGCATTATGTTCATTTACAAAAGTGGATGAAGCATGTTTACATTTAAATTTAGCATCATTTTATTTAAGCCAATCCATACCTAAAATTCCATCATAAATTGCTATGGGTAAGACCCTAAAATAAGATGAAATTCTATGGCCATCCAAATAAAAATTCAACTCGCCCAATAAAGCAGAAGAATTGAAGTTCTTACTTGTAGATAATTCTACTCTAAGGTCAGTATCATGATATTTATGGAGAATGATATTTCTACTGTATCTAGAAGAGATGAAAGAATGTGTACTCCTATCATATGTATGTGTTTTTTTCTATCCATAGCTAATTCCATTGTAAGGTCATTATTAGGATCTTTATGTGGAATGAGATTTCTAATGCATCTAGAAGAGATGCAAGAATTTGTATCCTTATCATATGCATGTGTTCTTCCCACATAAAGTGTGGTGTTATCTTTGAGTTGAAGTAAGGACTTCTACAAACACATGTATATGATAGGAGTTTTTTTTTTCCAAAACCCTTAAAGGACACTTTTATGTCCTGTTAGGTTACCAAACTAGTGCTAATATACTTGCTTACATGCACTGCTCTAGGCTTTCAAAATAGCTTCCAGTCATCCAAGTTATGCCTTTCACTTAGCACATATATTATCTCCTTAATTACTTGTACAATCTCTAAGAAGCACACACAACAAACATCTTTCACATTAGTCTATGGTTAGGAAGCCATTATTTCATTTGAATTTTATGTTCCTAGTCTTTGGGCAACAATAGAATGGGACTTGGAAGGCACCCACACCATACAAGAATGCATAGAGCAATTAATTTAGTAAGAGGAAACTTGCCAATATGCCATTTGAAATAACGAAACCATGAAACAAAAGACCAAGAAAAATCTTCAAATGTTTTAACACTAGGTTGGTAGTGGGACACTTTTATGTCCTGTTAAGTGACCATTTTCCTCGAACTATGTCAAGAGTTTCAAAATGGATTTTGAGGTGCTATCTGTCTAGAAAGTTGTCTCATGAGCTGAAAAAAACTCCACATTTTTTTGGAATATCAATTTCATCTTTAACCTTGTCCTTGCACAACATTTCACAACCTAAACTGTGTGAAAAAACGGGTCCTGTTTTTGGCTTTTTTCAACTTTTTGCAACTATACCACTCTAGAATTCATGTTTGTGAGGTCTATATTGCTAGAGAACTATCTTTAGTAGTTCTCAACATGTCCTGATGCTTCTAGGGAGAAATAAATGTTAAAGTTGTAAGTTATGACCAAATTACAAAAAAATGTCAAATCCTGTTTTTTAGCCAATTTTAGCTCTTCTATGATTTTTTTGGTGGCCTTCATGATATCCAAATGTAGTTTTGATTTTCTATGTCGCATATTGTAACATAAAGCTAATATTCCTTGAGTTTTGGGGCACCTAATACCCTATTTTGCATAGTAGACAATGATGGTTGATTTTTTCAATTATAGATGAAAACGAAACATTCTAGTATATCAAGTATAGCTTTTTCAGTATTGTTAGTTTCTTGTGACAACTACATGCATTTTGTAGGTAGTAACCATATCGAGTCATAAGGATCAAATTTGGCTAGATATTGAATAATTTCTATGGGATTCTACAACTCATAATGTTGAACCCAGTTTTTTCATGTTTGCTGTATTTAATACTTCATCTTTGGCCCCAAGATTCCCCTTGGTAAGAGATGTATTATTCTTTTGACATGCTCCATGGCTCCTTGTGAACCTAAAGGACAATAGGGAACTAAGAAAACATGCATATATTATTTGTATTGAGCGTGGCTATAGAAACTTTCATGATAGGTTTGCAGAATGGTAAAAATTCAACTTTTTTGTACCTATTTCTTTTGGCAAAACAAAAAATAGTGAGTGAGAAGCAATCATATGTTCTGATCACCAACCCATTGAAGTTAACTAGGGAATTTATCTCAAGTCCTGCAAAAATCCCTAATCTTATTTTTATGCAACAAAACATAAGAAATGACTGTTTTGATGAAAATGTACTCGTCCATCAACTTTGGAGGCTTGGTGTGACCAAAAGATGAGAAATTTTACAAGTTTATTATTTTTTCCATGTGTAGTAGGCCTTGAACTATAACCTCATGAAAGGATTTTACAAAATGAGTGGATCTACTATGGTTTTGGAGGTTTTTTTCAAAACCCTGAAAGGACACTTTTATCTCCTGTTAGGTTACCAACCTAGTGTTAATAGAGGGGATATGATCCTACGGTATACAAGAAATTAAATTATAATAGACACAGCCTCACAATTGAACGGAAAGGACCTTCTAAGCTGCATCATGTGTTTATGATCAATACAAAAGGCCCTTCATTGCAGCAACATCAAGGTGATTCACTACTCAACCCAAAAAAATCCATATTAAATCAAAATTCAATGGGATTTTTTTTTCAAATAGCCAATTTAATGGCTGCACATCACGCATGCACAAGAAACGAGGGTGGCATTAAATGCTTCCATTATCCACTACTTTCCATCATTGCACTCCTAGTGTTAATGATTTTGTGTGCTATGCTACCATATAATTTTTGCGCTCACACTGTACTACTCATTTTTTCATACACACACTCTATGTTATTGTCTTTCTCACACTCTGCACCTTCCTCAAGCTTTATCCTTCCAACTCACTTACCATATGCCTATAAGAAATAAAGAAAAAAATTGGATCTTGTAGCAAGGAGAGAAAAGAGAGGTACAATGCAAAGTAGATTAGTGGAAAATAAAACATTTTGATTAGCATTATCACAAAATGATGGCATCATCCACCCATGTGCTGTCAAGGTATAGCTTAGATGGAAACATAGACAACTAGAACAAGTAGGCAGGAATACAAGGGGCTGGTATCCTTCAATATAAATTCCCCTCAATATGGGGTGTAAAATGGTTCATGGAGATGGCCTCCTTATATAGATGTAAAGGAGCCTCTATAGGTTTCCCTCTCTCATGAGCGACACCCATCCATGCACCCATGTGTAGCCATCCATATGTAGCCAAACCCACCTAGAAGTTTACTACTAGTCCTTGAATGCTGCCCATTCGCCACCGCCTAAAGACCATTGACATCCCACCATCGGCCACCCACCATTGACTACCAGTCACTAGATTTTTTAATCACTTTTTGGCTGCCTCTAACCAAGATATTCCAACAAAATGGAAGGTTCCACCAAGACCATAGTTTCTTATGAATGAAAGTAGAGAGAGAAAGAGAGTTTCATCAGATTCTACAAAATTGTCAGCCCCAAAAGTTGACCACTAATTATTGCTCACTGATAGGCTGAAATGTGTCCCAAGACAAAACGGGGTGGTGCTCCCTCTTCTATCAGAAATAGACCCTACTTTTGGGAATTTTTGCTAGAAACATGGCCTTGCTTTTGGAAGTCATACCTCACCAAAACCATTCTACTAATGAGCCATAAATGAACTACCACATAGTGGTGTCCAAAAATAATCATGATACCAGTGTATTTAAAATATCGCTTTTTATACATATTTCATATGTAGAGTTATGGAAGGATAAAAGTGCATCCTTTGACTACCCTTACACACCCACCATTCTTGCACACATGGCGTGCACCTATTTGTCAAAGTATTAATCACCTTTCCATAATCGCATGGTAAATAAAGAGGCCCTCCTAGACTCCATCCTCTTCCTAATGATTGGGATTGGTCTCACATAATGATTGTGAATTCATAAATGAAGTAGTGGAGCAGCTCAATGATAGATTATTCATCAAGCACTGGCATTCAAGCACTTACTATTTGTGTAGTAATGAATAAGCAAAGATTTCTAATAAAACTGTCAAGTGTATCTTGACCACAATGGTCCAAACCAACACAACAGCCTAATTAGCACTAGATTCGTAACAAAACACTTTTGTGTTCTCTTAAATCACGAACTCTCTAGAATTATTTCTTGAGACTCCAAGCAGAATCTGAAGTGCCCTATATACACCAAGCTAGCTTATGACCTATGAAAAAACTTGACATTTTTTGGGGATACTGATTTCACCTTTAGATTTGGGTTTAAACAACATTTTTAACCTAACTTTAGCCAAAAAATGTGTAACGCTTTTGGCCAATTTTTCATGAAATTAGCATTAGATCACCCTCAAACACAACTTAGTGACCTCTAAAGTGCTACACACCTAGTATAGGTAGTTCTAAAGATGTTTTTATGCTTTTATAAAATGGAAATCCTGTGTATTGGAAGCTATGGCCCACTTATAAAAAATTATATGTACTGATTTTCTAATGAAATTCACATTTTTATGAACATTTTGCAAGTGTCTTTGTTATCAAAAGGAAATTCTGAGTGTTTTTATGAAGTTCTCACTATGTAAATCTTCTTGCTTGAGTTTTTGAGCACCTAATACCCTAAATAGCAAACAAGTTAAAAGAGGAAGTGATTTTTAATCTTACCATAATCAGACTCATCTTGAGTTAATACTATTTTGTCTTTGGAATTTCTAAATTTCATTCAAGAAACATGGTATATTTCAAGCGTAGGTCCAAATGTAAGTGTATAATTCCAATTTGGCACCAAATTGATATGCTTGTGTGCCATACCAAAGGCTATGCACATTGTGGAAGCCAACTTTTTAATCATCTTAGTTTTTGTACTTCAAAGGTGTGTTCCAAATTGTCTTAGGAAGTCATGTTTTGATTCTTTTGATGATTCCCATGCTTCAACATACAAGTGAAGAACTGAAGTGTGTAAAGTGGAAGCATGGAAGCATTTATAAATGTAATGATGGGTGTACACATAGAAACATTGATGATAGGTCAACAGAATGCAAAAAATGCACCTTTTTTGTACTTAATTCTATTTTCAAAAGGAAATTTTTGGGCCTACAACAGCTATGCACTTTGTTCAAGAACTCATTGATGTTTATGAGAAAAATAGGGTTCTTGTCTAGAGATTTTTTCACCTTGTGTAAAATAGGGTTCACCAAGCAAATATGTTGTTTTTGGTCAAATACAACACTCTTTTGTCTTTCACGGCTTCCCATGACCATACAAACAAGATTTGTGTGTGCTTCTTATTCTTCTCACATAAAGTGTGGTGTTATCTTGGAGTTGAAGTAAGGATTTACACAAAAACATACATATGATAGGAGTATTTGATTTTTTTCCCAAACCCTAAAAGGACACTTTTATGTCATGTGCTAGATTACCAAACTACTGCTAAGATACCTGTTATGGAATTGATATCTTATTATTTATTGCAGTTGTGAGTGACAGTTGGAAAAGGCTTGACCGAGCTAAGCTATTGCAAAAGAATATCATATTTTATGTACATTTTATTATTCAAGTGATCTTTGTGAGCTTTGGCCATTTATGACTGGCCGACCAGTTTGTACTCACTTTGACCATTCAAGATCTATAAATTAAATACGTGCAAGAGGGAAATGGTCACTCTTGCATGGGGGGAGATTGCACCCAGTGTCTGTGTACTTCTTCTCTCCTCTCCCCTCTTCTCTCTCGCCGTGCAGGCGTAGCACTCCACTCTAGGAGGCGTGCCTGCATGTGCACTCTCGTTCTATCACGCTCTCTTTCTCTTTCTGCTCGTGTACAACTTGGATTATGCGTTGTGTGATTCGAGGCATGCAAATTTGTTCGTTTCATGGCTTGTAGTATATTGTTTTTGCTATTTTGTAGGGCTCGCGATGTTTCCATTTGTAGGATTGGTATCAGAGCGCAGGGCGTTGTTCTTGGTGAGCTGTGGATCATAACAACCAAGGTTTCTATGTGCGATAAAATATGGAGCTAAGTTGTACTTATCACGATTCTTGCTATTTTTCTTTTATTTATTCCTTTCATAAAACTAATAGGAGAAAGATCTTGTTATTGAAAAAAAAAATGATGCTTATATTAGCTAGTTCGTGCATATTTGTTTCCTTGAAAATGTGTTTATATCGTGAATCCGTAGTAAATAATCTTTTCCCTAAGATGAGAATAACTGGCTGCAAAAGTACTACTATCGAAGCAATCAGAGAGATATTTTAGCTTCAACCACAACATGCATAAGAGTATATCTATTGATTGCATGCTTTGGATATATATATATCATAAGAGGAAGATTTTTTTTAGTAAAGATAAATATGGAGAATTAGTAGTGGGAGAAAGAAAAAAGGAGCAAGAGATGATGTAGCATATTAATGAAAAGAAAAGAGAATCTTAACATGGTACAAACAACTCCGAGGCAACCTCAAGGACTTATCAGATGAGTCTGGAACTCAAGACCAGATATTCAGGAGGGATGAAATTTTAGCATCATTGGAAAAAAAAAATTAAAAAAAATCCGAAGAGACCTGATAGATCTCTTTACTGAAGGCTTGCAAAGCGGAAGAAGGATGTAGATTTGGGGAACTTTGAATAAATAAAGGTCTAACACCTTGGGGGATAAAAACAACGATGGTTGTTTCGACATCAGGGCAGTCACTACTAAGGCTCGCTATCACCATGGCACATCCTCGTCCAATATCTCCAACCAGCGAGGCTTGTATTTTTGTTTTCTTTCTTTCCTCCTCCTTTTTGAGTAGGCAAAAGCCTGCATATTTCAACTTGCAATGCCAATTCTCACTGCCTTCACAAACTCAGACTCGCCTGTAGACATGACAACCCACCCCCCCTTCCACAAGCTTCCCTCTACGTCCCACAATTGTACATGCAAACATGGCTACTCATCCACATGCTCTAGCCAATGAGGTTGTTTCCAACCGCTGCATGGTGAGCCGCGCCCACAAATTTTTCATTTTTTATCTGATTTTTGCTACTCTCGCCAGCATGCAACTATCACTGTGGCGCCGTTTTCTTCTTGGTTGGCACACCATAGCGACCACAGAATCTTTGCCTCACCTACTCTTGACCACTTGCAAAAGCAGTAGTCTCGCGACCGGTTGCTCTTAACTGCACGACTCCACCATGAAAACTCATTTCTCTCTCTCTCTCTCTCTCTCTCTCATGTTGGACACACCGCCAGCATGTAGCCCACTATTGCTCTCTCCTCCTCTCTCGTCCGTTGCCCACACCACGTAGATGGAGACAATCTCTCCCTCTCTCTCTCATTTGGTGGTAGACCACCCACCCAACAGTTCCACTGGACGTCTTCAACCCCACCAACTCCCCCAACTGGCGCTGCTGACTCTCATGCCATGCATCCATCTAATTATCACTCTCATCTCTCTCGTTCTCACACACATGCACTGGAGCCATCATCGGCCAGTTTTGATTGCAACTTGGCTCTATTTTCCTCTCATAGTTGCACGCGCGCACACACACACACACCTACAAGAAGTTGTAAGGCCATCATCCTATGCAATCCGACTCTTTCTCTTTCTCTCCACCATAAACGTTGGCGTCTGCACTACATTATTACCCTCTCGAGTTTGTTTATTAGCTTGAAATGGTATCTTCAAAGAGTTTCGGCCTTCCTCGACGATTTGAAAGGCTTTTTGACAACCAGCTGCTTGAGGCTGTGTTTCCTCCTAGAGCGCACCTTGCTCGGAGCACGATCAGAGGAAGAGGAGCCCAATAGCCCCTCTGCATGGTACAGCGACGAGAATGCCTAGAATATATTGCTAAGCCATCCTCTTCACACTGCCCTTCAATACTGACACCATGCATGGAGGTCATCTACGCCTTCGTTTGCAGCATTAACCCCCTGGCCCAGTGGGTGTAGTCCAAGGTGACAGTGAGCGTCAACGCAGCTCTCTGTAAGCCGACATTTGGGGAAAAAATGGCAGTGCTAGATCGACTTGAAGCACACTAGTGCAGCTTTGACTCCCTGCTTCTGGACTTCCAATCCTACCTCCTCAGTAGCCAGGCCGCAAAGACCCTCATCATCTCATCAAGCACCCAGGGATCTTCCTGCGCTACCTGACATGGCATGGCAACAATAAGGCCGCTACTCCTATATCTGCTACATCTCTCTATTCGTGTTCTCAAGCCATCCCTGCAGAGAAAGAATGACCCACCACTAGGGCTCTCAAAGCGAGGACGGGGATTGGCGCAGAGTAGGCCTTCAAAGGCTTCACAAAAGGTTAGGCAATGGCATGATCACATTCTTCCCTTCGCCTATAAGGTCCGAGGAGCATTCTATTACTGCTTGTGCGGTTGTAGCTCAGGCCTGTACCTCTCATATACACTATTTTTAGGGCTTGCTTTTCTTTGCACGGTTTTCTTCTCTTGTTATATCAGATGCATTGACGTAGTCGTCCACAAGACTATATAACCATTATCCCTTTATATAATAAACTTTAAGCGTTATTATTTGAAGTGCTTCCAAAAGATGAACCCGTCATTGTGTAGGGTTCTTTTCCTTGAGACATTGCTTGCTGAGCACCTTGTTTGTCAGTGTGGCGGGGAGAGCTATAATATTTTTCCATGCTTGTGATGGGAAGCAGTATTCGAGACAAATCATTTTCCTAACCATACATAGAAAGAGGAAAGTTTAGAAGGATGACTTGTATTTTTTCTCTTTACACTCCTCTTAAATTTCAAGCAGATTGATTTCTTTTCCTCCTGGTCCTAAGGGGCATTATTGAATTTTCAAGTAACATGATTGTAAGCTGAGACACACTTTCCCAGGTGGGAAGGGCTGCAGTTTTCAATCTTGTACGGTCTGTGTCTATTTTTTTTTATTTCTTTTTATTTTTTGTTTTGTTTGGCTTTGATATTTGTGTGTCTATATTTAAGCGCTGCTATGTCCCTTGGTATTTCAGTGTTTGTGTATCCCTTCAAAGATGACCATTGAAAGTAGTTCATACAGGAAAAAAAATAAAAAAAAAATAAACACATAATTCTCTTTGAGAGAGCAATGGTGGATATCAAACGTTGGATCAGAGTAATCATAGCAATGTTTGTTGATCGAGTTAGGACCTACCAAAAATAGTTTTCCTAACTGAAGAAAATAAGGGCACACCTACAGCTCTTTTGCTTTTTTAAGTCAACATTCAAAGATTTTCAGGTATTCAGTACACTACAACTTTGTCAATTTACTTGAAGGAAAGATGGAATCTAGCTGATGTTTTGCTATTTTAGTTCGTTTCAACAACACTGGCAAAATTTTACTAGCTTCTAATTTTCTTGCGACAACAATCAATGGGTTTTTATTTAAATAAAAACTTACTCACATATATAGTCCACCTCACCGATATATGACACCTATCTGCACGACTCGAACTTTATGGCATCTGTACTTTGGTTTGTTCTACCTTGCATGACATTACTCAAATGATGAATTTTGTTGTTGCCCTTTATTTTCAAGAACTTGTTTAAGCATTTGACGATTTGGATACTAGTCACTTCTTCAAACCGCCTCCAGGTACGTAATTTTACGTTGTTAAGTATGCTAACTCTCTTGTCTACAACTCTGGATGTGTCTGCTGCCCCCATTCCAAAAGAGAACAACACAGTTAAAACCCTCTCCAGCTTGTACGAGCATTCTATTTTTGTGCGACCCCCTAATCTGAATGGTCATTCTTTCAATTATAGCTCTCTATTCACACACACACTGCTTTGGATTTTATTTCTCATTAATTTCAAGGATTTTCCATTAATCATTTCTCATTAAGCTATATGATGCATGGTTTTTAGGACCCCTTCTGAAGATGCAATAAAGGCATAGTCAGTTGTTGGGGAGATGAGGATACTCTAGTCCAAGGGATCTCGAAAGAGAAGAAAAATCTACTTCACAAGCACCAAAGAGTAAAAAGTGCCATGGACAGAAGATACGTGGGAACGAGCTCTTATGCATGCCTACAACCTATATCTTACAGAATAGCCCATTCTACGTGTGAATTTCTAGTGAAATTTACACGAGGATTGTTTGTGTGGACTCACAGCACAGCATACTCCGTTTTCACTTTTTTACCGACAGTAAATATTTTTTACCTACAGTAAATATTTTTCACCTACATGGTAAATACAAATCACTTTTTACCTACGGTAGCTTTTTTTACCCATGGTAAATATTTTTTACTGCACAATAAGTATTTGGTAGGTAACTGTTCACTGTTACTAGAAGCAGTGATTGGGAATCAACAATGCAGTTACAGGAGGAGAAAAGGGGAAAATCTTATGGTAAAGGTGAGTCAACAGGGATAAAGACTTTTGAGTTGAAAAGAGACATGCTGATTTTTTCAAAGAACACATGTCAAAAGAAGCCATGGTTGAGGATTTTTTGAGAATTTGATATTCAGGAGGACCCAACAGGTCCCCCCCTGACATGTGCAGAACCTCCAGTTTCAACAGCCACCTACCTGCTCTTAAATGCTGGTCAAGGCCTTATCCCCATGTGTCACAATCAGAAAAATCAGCATTTACCCTCCCCTCTCACATCACTCTAGAGAATATCTTGATGGTGACATATCAGGTGACCTCAATCTGTTGACCACCCTAAGCAAAAAGTAACCCCAATCAGCGGATTTAAGCATGTTTATCCCTAATCCTAAACCCTCTCAGAAACCTATATAAGGAGGCCTTCTCTCACTCAAAACGAACACAACACTTCACCCACTTCACCAAGCAACGAAGCTATGACGACATTGCTCACAACGAGGAGCTATGGATGGAGCTCTACTCTCTCTCCCTCTCTCTCTCTCCCTCTAGTATGCTACATTACTAGCCCTAAAACCTAAATAAGGAGTCTTCTCTCATGCTCCATGGCCACCATCCTCGCCATCATTCTCTAAGGTATTGATGTGTTGCTAGTAGGATCATACCTACTTGCTGGGTTGATTGTTTTTGACAAGGGGTTATGCCATCCTTGGCTTGCTTCTCTATATCCTTGTTATGTATGATCAGATGCCGTTGTATTGTTAAGCTGATGTCTTGTGTATATATATGCTACATAAGGTCCCTAAGCATCGTTTCTATGTGTTTTGCCATATGTTTTGATGCCATCATAATGCCAGAAGTCTCACTTGCCTATGTGCACTATGTGTGAGGTCCCTAAACCTCTTAATTTAGGGTGGTGCCCCCTTTGTTTTGTTCTTTGCTTGTTTTCATGAGGCATGGTTTGTGGAGTGTGCACGAGTACAGAGGCCACCCGATTGCACTGCTCTTTTTCCCGCTATCATTTTGGTGCCCCCACGGAGGAGGGCTACACAGACCTTCAGTCCACAAGCAATGAAGATGTGCAATCTACAACATGGACGAATGGCGTGAGGAGTTTGCAAATTGGAGAACAGAAGAGGAGGAGGCTTTAGAGGCCTTAAAAGCTTTCATCAAGGTCTTATTACCAGGTTGCAGTGTCATTGAAATTCAAGAAGGAAGTTCTTCTACATGCCTTGTTCGTGATCGTCGCCAACGAAGGAGAGTAAGAAGAAGAGCTTGATATACCTCTCCTCTCAACCTATGAGTGCTCCAGAAACCTCCAACGCACACGAGCTTGAAATATTATACATGAACATACACGAAGGTACTGTGACACACATTAAGGGAAGAGAAAGCATCACCAGACCTTTCTTTCCTAAGGAGCCGACTAAGAGGAGGAAGATCACCTCTACACCTAAGTGGCCCAAGGCCGCAGCGCGGGCTCAAGCGTAAGGTAACATTTGGCTTAATCTCATTAATAAGGGATTACATGATCACTACAGGCAAGAAAAAGGCTAGTGAGCAACCAACTTCAACCTCCAACTTGCAACCACGACTCTCACCCCTAAATCCTCCTAAAGCAAAGAGGCGAAGGCTTGCCTACAAGATTGCCACCCGTCTGCGAGTGCTCCCAGTGCACTTTGTGAATCCAGACACCACCAATCCCAAGCCAACCTCCTGTCCGCATGAAGATCACTTTGGATATTGTCCAAAGTGCTTTGGAGACCGGGTGAAAAGCCTCCCTACCCTACCTTTGCTGCTAATTTTCAAGAAGTTATCTCAATCTAAGGAAACTATCTTAGTTGATGATGTGCTGCACATTAATGGTGTCACTTTCATTCGTCATGCTCATTATGGTAATAGCATCCAATTGTTGCTTGCTAAAAGGCTCAGCATTGTACAAAGTGTTGCCATCACGCCTTACGTCTTCACAGATGCATCAGGAAGAGTCGAAGTGATCCGAGGTGCTGACCTTTTGTGGCTGATCAGGCTCATTGGTCCCAAGGTGGTGCAACTAAGCTAGGCTCTTGTGTGTAAGTATGGATGAGAATAATGAGAATGATGATCCCCGCATGTTTCCTTTCCATTTTGTGCGTCATATCCGTGTGAATATTTGTATTGATAGAAAAATCTTTTATCAGCAAAGAATAGCCCTGTTGTTTGGAGCCGAGAGACTTGGGGAAATCTTGCGCTCTCCTCATCCTGTCATTCTACCCTTACTAGACTATTACCATTCCTTTGATGTGTCGATCTTCATCCTATTTTGAGCTAAGTTGTGCTAAAGCTCCAAATTGTAATTACTATACTCTATTTTAAAATAAATTGGAGTTGTTTGTGTAATTGTTTACTCTCTCACTTATGGCCTTCCCTAATTTTTATGGTAAGCCTGGGGAGGTTGCTCCAGACTTTTTGGATAATTTGGAAATGGCCTTTCTGGTATCGGGAAGGGATGACGAAGCTACTAAGTTAAGGGCCTTTCCTTTGGTCTTGAGGGAAGGTGCAAAAATATAGTATCAAACTTTGGTACCTGAAGAAAGAAGAGACTGGGAGTCCTTAAAGATGGCCTTCATCGAAGAATTTCGCCGCCATGAGCCTCCAGAGGAGATATGGAGACAGCTCTTAGAGCTACGCCAAACATCACCCAATGACTATAGAAGCTATGAAGGAAATTTTTCCAACCTGTGGGAGAAATGGTGTGCATCACTAGGTGAAGGAGAAAGGGCACCAGAATGCCTAAAGAAGGACTGTTTCCTGGCAGGGCTTTACCCCAGGGCTTTACCCCATCCTTCGAGAAAAGGTAAAAGGTAAATTCCCAGATACCTTTGATAAAGCTATGACTTATGCAAGGGGGAAGGATAGGAAGTTAAAATTCCAAGCTCAACTACAAGGGGGAATGGAGCCTCCACCGCTAGCTCAACCTACGGCAAGGGTAGTAGCAGGGACAGGAGCAACAGACCAAGAGTCCTCTCAACAAGAATTACTTCAACAAATCACCAATCAACTAGAGAGCTTGTCCATCAATCTGGTTCAAGGTGTAAGGGCTCCCCAGAAGGAAATGAACGAAATAGACAAGAAGGACAAAGGCAAGCACGTGAGTACATTTGCTACAACTGTGGAGAGGTAGGTCACGGCATGTATTATTGCCCCCATCCACGACGCTATCAAGGAAATGGTAATCAAAGACGGCCTCCTCGCCAGAAAGTCACTCCTCCTCAAGCTAGGCCACTAAATGGACAAAATGCACACGTGGCTCCACCAATCCAAATATTGAGAACCCCCTCCTCCACCACCACAAGCACCAGCGGAGATCCCTCCACTACCATTGGGAGGGGAGGACAGGGCTGTCTCTGTCATAAGTCTTGACAATGGTGAGGATAAAGGGAAAGAAAAAATGGAGGAAGTTGTTGCCATGCCAATAAAGAGAGTTAGGAGACAAAGAACTGATGAAATGGAAGCTTCAGAGCCGGATAAAGGGAATGAGGGTTCCTCCCAAGTGATAGGAGACAAGAAAAGGAAGAGTAGGTCAAGGAGGCACATAGGAGTAGAAGACTTTCCACTTGGGGTAGGATCCATACCTTACGACCTGGTAGCAGATGTGAGTAAGCAAGGACCAAAGATTTCATGGCAGCAACTCCTCCACCTTTCCCCAAAGATGCGTAGAACCTGGTCTAAGATGGTCAGCACCAGGAGGGCTAAGGAAAAGTCAGTTGGGTCTATTAGTGCAAGAGGCATGAAGGATATCGTGCCAGTCATTGATGCAGAGATTAAGAGTCAGCGAGTCTCCAATGTGTAAGTAGATGGTGGAGCCGAGATTTGTGTTATGACAGAGAAATTAATGCACAGGTTGGGTTTGGAAGTAAACGAGCAAACTTCCTTACAAGCTAAGATGGAAAATAATGTAAGGGTGGCTTGTGTGGGAAAGTTTAATGGAGTGAAGGTTTCAGCTTTTGGTGTTGCAGTCTCAATTGATGCTTATGTGATCCCAACTAAGGGGGAGGGCTATCTGCTAATCCTTGGAAGACCTTGGCTTATGGCTATGAAAGCTAGGCAAGATTGGGAGACAGGTTCCCTTGAGTTGCGACCAAATCATAAGGTAGGTGGCAAGCAACAAAAAATTGTGTATGACATGAAGCAGGGTAGACAACAAGACCTAGAGATGGAGACTTCTATGGATGAATGGAGCACAAGCAGCTGCTCTTCATCTAAGGATGAGTCATCTGAGGAGGATGCTAGCTCTTTGGAAGTCATGGGTATAATACTGCGAAACCCAGAAGGAGAAGGTGGTCAAGACTCTCTAAACAAGGAAGAAGCCACAGGCTTAGAGGAGATGCTAGCTAAGGACCTACTAGAAGAAGAGAGAGAACCCTATTTGCAGGTACTAAAGAAGCATGCTGGCCTCTTTATAACTGATTACGAGCACATTAAAGGAGTGACGGTAACCCAACACCATATCCAATTAAAGGAAGGTGCCAAACCAGTGGTGCAAAGGCTAAGGAGATTAGGGCTAGTGCAACAAGATGCACTCTTAAAAGAAGTAAAAAGATTACTCAAGGCAGGATTTATCTACCCAGTGGAAGATTCTGAGTGGGTGTCTCTAGTTGTGGTAGCACCAAAGAAAAATGGGAAGTGGAGGGTATGTGTGGATTACAAGCCTCTAAACGCAGCCACAAAAAGGGACCATTTTCCTTTGCCTTTTCAAGATGAAATACTAAATGAAGTGGCTGGTCATGAAAGGTACACAGTGTGTGATGGGTACTCAGGCTACTTCCAAATCAGAATTGCAGATGAAGACCAAAGAAAGACTACCTTCATAACACCTTGGGGGTGTTTTGCTTATGAAGTTATGCCTTTTGGTTTAACTAATGCCCCAGCTACTTTCCAGAGGTTTATGAACTTGGTGTTTCAACCTTACTTTGGTAAGTCCATACGAGTCTTCATTGATGATTTTTGCATTTACAGCTCTAGGGAAGTACATCTGTCCAAGGTTGATGAAGGTTTCACCCGTCTGGCCCAAATGGGTGGGCAATTGAATAAAGACAAGTGCCACATAGGTGAGAGCAAGGTCACTCTACTAGGCCATGTTGTGTCTCAAGATGGTATTGAGACTGACCCTGAAAAGGTAAAGACATTGTTAGCTTTACCTACTTCTTCAAACGTGAAGCAACTAGTCTCCTTCATTCAAAAGGTTCGCTACATGGGACGATTCATACATCTCCTTTCTCAGGCAATCTATCCTTTGCAGAAGCTCACTAAACACACTACATTGACATGGAGTGAGGAGGGTGAAAGGTGCTTTCAAGAAGTTAAAACCATTTTGAGCTCATTGCCTGTCGTCCTACAACCCACATGGGGTGAATTATTCTATGTAAATCCTAGTGTAGGTCCAGAAGCTCTAGGAGCTGTCTTGATGAAAAAAGACCCAAAGACATCTCTCATGAGACCAGTCTACTTCTCTAGTAGAGTGATGACAACTGCTGAAAAGGGTTTCAGCGCAACTGAGCAATTGGTTCTAGCTCTTAAGTTTGCAGTGGAGAAGTTTCGGGCTTACTTACTTCCGAGACAATTTGTGGTGATCAAAACTGAGGAGGTTTTTCCATATGCCCTACAACACATGGAATTGTCTCAAAGAATAGCAAAGTGGGTGGTGCAGCTTCAGAAAGAGGCACCTAGTAAGGTACCGCCTATCCCGGAGCCTGAAGTTCTACTGGGAGCACACAATCTGTATTTTGATGGGGCTTACAAGAGGACCAAAGACAAGGCATCAGCAGACATAGTAATATTAGGTCCAGAGAAGGAGAAGATCTTTGCAAAAGGGTTTCATCTAAAAGAGGTTCATTCTAACAATGAGGCTGAGTACCATGCCCTTGTTTTAGGGTTGCAATGTTTTCTTTCTCAGGGCATCACAAAGCTAAATGTTTTTGGTGACTCCATGTTGATTGTTAAGAAAATGGTTGGTGTATGGGCCTGTAAAAATGACAAATTGTCTGTTAAGATGAGGGAAGCAAAGGCCTTGTTGAAGGGTTTTAAAGAAGTTCGAGTGCACTTTGTACCTAGAGATCAAAATCGAGAAGCAGATGCCTTAGCAGGTGAAGAACTACAAACTCTCATAGTAGGTGCTATCCTTGTGAAAAGTCCTTTATACCAGGGAAAGGAGGAGCTGCATGATTTACTTTAATTTCTTGAGCATTGTGAAGCACCCTCTGGTATGAGTAAAAGTGAACGTAGGTGGTTAGCAAAAAAGGCTACCAGCTATAGCTTAGTGAATGAGGACTTGTATTGTAGAGGGAAAGATGCTGTCTTAAGGAGAGTTCCTGCATCCCAAGAGATAAAGGATATTTTGTTTAGTTGTCATGAAGGTGTGTGTGGTGGCCACTTTGCACAAGAGATTACTAGCAGAAAGATTTTACAAGCAGGGTTCACGTGGCCAAGCCTCCATCGAGATGTACAACATTAGTGCCGCACATGTGAGGTTTGCCAAAAAGCTGGACCAAGGCGTCTTACCCATGAAAATCAGCATCCAATCAAAACCTATGGGCCATTTGAAAAATGGGGGATAGATGCAATAGGGCCACTACCTTGCACTCAATCAGGGAAGGAATACATCATTATGGGGGTGGAGTACATGACCAGATGGGCAGAAGCTCGTCCCACAAAGCGCATCACAGCCAAGGACGTGAGTGATTTCATTTTTGAATGCCTTTGTTGTCGTTTTGGCACACCTTTGGATATTCTCTCGGATAGGGAACCGGGATTTCGAGCTAATTTAGTCGGGCAATTGATGAGCAAGTTAAAAATCAAGCGCAGGCACTCTACACCATACTACCCTCAGTGCAATGGTCTTGTGGAAAAGGTGAATGGTCTTATATGTAAAATCATCACTAAGAAAGTGCATTTACATACTAAGGCATGGGACAAACACCTAGATGCAGCACTTTGGGCCTACAGAACATCCTTTAAAACATCCTTGGGGTATACACCTTTTCACTTGGTTTACGGGCAAGAGGCACTATTGCCTATAGAAGTGGAGCTAGCGAGCCTCCGAGTTCTAAAAGCACATCAAGGAAGGTTCTTTAGGATAGTCAAGAGAAGCAGGTGGAAGGAAGAATCATCGATTTGGAGAGGTTAGGGCTAGATCGAGAGTCAACAGTGAAGTACTATGCAGCCCAGGCAGAGAAGAAACGAAAGAAGTTCAATCGCAACCTTGTCAAGAAAGGTATCAAGGAAGGTTCTTTAGTGCTCAGATATGACAATCGCTTTGATCGCAGGAAGGATGGTAAGTTCTTGCTTAAGTGGGAAGGCCCTTTTGTAGTGATACAGAGGTTCTCAAATGGTAGTTACCAACTAGGTGACCTAGATGGTAAGGTACATCAGACCGCGGTAAATGGTTGGCAATTGAAGGCCTACCAATGTCGTCTTTCACAGCCATATGCTGGTGAAATCAATGCTAAGGATGGTTCAGAGGAGAGCTCATCATATTCGAGCTCCAACTAAGGTAACAATCATGTACAAGCTTCGTTTCAAAAAAAAAAAAAAGAAGACAAAAAAAAAGAAAAAAAAGAATTAAAAAAAAGGAAAAAAAGAGAAGAGAAAAAGAAAAAAAGAGAATGCTACCAGTGAAAGCGGATATTGACAATGGATGGGGTATGGCTTTCAAGGGTCTAGGAGACTAGTTGTTAGTCATGGATGGATACAATTATTCATCAGAAAGGACTAAACAGGGTGCATCAGCCAAGAAAGCAGTAACATGGAAAATTTAATTGGTACCAGGTGGGTAAGTATTCAAGAGAACCCTATTGTAGCACAACCTACAGCTAGAGGCATCAAATACCTCTAGCTTAAGGGGGAGGGCTATATGATGCATGGTTTTTAGGACCCCTTCTGAAGATACAATAAAGGCACAGTCAGTTGTTGGGGAGATGAGGATACTCTAGTCCAAGGGATCTCGAAAGAGAAGAAAAATCTACTTCACAAGCACCAAAGAGTAAAAAGTGCCATGGACAGAAGATACGTGGGAACGAGCTCTTATGCATGCCTACAACCTATATCTTACAGAATAGCCCATTCTACGTGTGAATTTCTAGTGAAATTTACACGAGGATTGTTCGTGTGGACTCACAGCACAGCATACTCCGTTTTCACTTTTTTACCGACAGTAAATATTTTTTACCTACAGTAAATATTTTTCACCTACATGGTAAATACAAATCACTTTTTACCTACGGTAACTTTTTTTACCCATGGTAAATATTTTTTACTGCACCATAAGTATTTGGTAGGTAACAGTTCACTGTTACTAGAAGCAGTGATTGGGCATCAACAATGCAGTTACAGTAGGAGAAAAGGGGAAAATCTTATGGTAAAGGTGAGTCAACAGGGATAAAGACTTTTGAGTTGAAAAGAGACATGCTGATTTTTTCAAAGAACACATGTCAAAAGAAGCCATGGTTGAGGATTTTTTTAGAATTTGATATTCAGGAGGACCGAGCAGGTCCCCCCCTGACATGTGCAGAACCTCAAGTTTCAACAGCCACCTACCTGCTCTTAAATGTTGGTCAAGGCCTTATCCCCATGTGTCACAATCAGAAAAATCAGCATTTACCCTCCCCTCTCACATCACTCTAGAGAATATCTTGATGGTGACATATCAGGTGACCTCAATCTGTTGACCACCCTAAGCAAAAAGTAACCCCAATCAGCGGATTTAAGCATGTTTATCCCTAATCCTAAACCCTCTCAGAAACCTATATAAGGAGGCCTTCTCTCACTCAAAACGAACACAACACTTCACCCACTTCACCAAGCAACGAAGCTATGACGACATTGCTCACAACGAGGAGCTATGGATGGAGCTCTACTCTCTCTCCCTCTCTCTCTCCCCCTCTAGTATGCTACATTACTAGCCCTAAAACCTAAATAAGGAGTCTTCTCTCATGCTCCATGGCCACCATCCTCGCCATCATTCTCTAAGGTATTGATGTGTTGCTAGTAGGATCATACCTACTTGCTGGGTTGATTGTTTTTGACAAGGGGTTATGCCATCCTTGGCTTGCTTCTCTATATCCTTGTTATGTATGATCAGATGCCGTTGTATTGTTAAGCTGATGTCTTGTGTATATATATGCTACATAAGGTCCCTAAGCTTCGTTTCTATGTGTTTTGCCATATGTTTTGATGCCATCATAATGCCAGAAGTCTCACTTGCCTATGTGCACTATGTGTGAGGTCCCTAAACCTCTTAATTTAGGGTGGTGCCCCCTTTGTTTTGTTCTTTGCTTGTTTGCATGAGGCGTGGTTTGTGGAGTGTGCACGAGTACAGAGGCCACCCGATTGCACTGCTCTTTTTCCCGCTATCACTATACAGCTACTCATGTGAGCTAAGGTGCTCTAGGACAGTGAACAACAGTTTGTAAGTATCCTCCAAATTTGTCTCACACATGTGATAAATGTTATAATCCTAGCCTAGTCCATTGGTCACAACCACACAGATTCGCTGATTTAGGCAGTGTGTATATACTCATCCTGGTGTAGATGCTCACCTTGGTGTAGATTCGTCGATTTAGGCAACACCAGTTATCTGTGCAGATCCGCTGATTTAGGCAGCACACTGACAACTTGCAAATTCACAATGGTAAATGCAGATCCACCGATATAGGCAGCATTAGTGCAGATTCGCCAATCTAGGCAGCACGTCTTATTGGTGTGGATTCGTCGGTTGAGGCAACACCGATCAAAAAATCATGCTGCAGTGGCTGGCCACCATTGTAACTTGTATGATTCTGTTACCCGGGTACACAATGAAAGTAATTTGGATTTGGACTTATATTGTGGAATTGGATTGGGATTTGGTATCTGGTGATTATTATGGCAGTGTTTATGTGATGAGACTTGACATTATGAGATTAATGATGAGTGTGACCAATGGTATCCTGATTCATCAAGGTATGACATATACTACTTATTCTAGTGGTATGGGACACTAGAATAGGTAGTATGTGGATGACGGCAGTTATAAGCTAATGTTGTTTAGTTTCTTAAATTTTTCTTTTATTATGTGATGTTTTTGACACAACATACTAATCATTGTTTTTGACAAAGATTGTTTGCAGATTTTTATCTTCGCAAACAACTGAGGACAGTTGCTTTCCGACGGAGAGTTATGTTATGGAATTGATATCTTATTATTTATTGCAGCTATGATAGGTGGAAAAGGCTTGACCGAGCTAAGCTATTGCAAAAGGATATCATATTTTATGTACATTTTATTATTCAAGTGCTCTTTATGAGCTTTGGCCATTTATGACCGGCCGGCCAGTTTGTACTCACTTTGACCATTCAAGATCTATAAATTAAATACGTGCAAGAGGGAAATGGTCACTCTTGTACGGGGGGAGATTGCACCCAGTGTCTGTGTACTTCTTCTCTCCTCTCCCCTCTTCTCTCTCGCCGTGCCGGCATAGCACTCCACTCTGGGAGGTGCGCTTGCATGGGCACTCTCGTTCTATCACGCTCTCTTTCTCTTTCTGCTCGTGTACAACTTGGATTATGCGTTGTGTGATTCGAGGTATGAAAATTTTTTCGTTTCATGGCTTGTAGTATATTGTTTTTTCTATTTTGCAGGGCTCGCGACGTTTCCGTTTGTAGCAATACCTGCGTACATGCAATGCTCTAGGCTTTCAAAATAGTGTCTAAAGTAACCACACACAAAATATCTTTCACATTAGTCTATGGCTAGGAATCCATTATTCCATTTGAATTTTACCTGCCTAGCAATAGAATAGGACTTGGAAGGCACTTGTACCATCCAAGAATGCATAGAGCGGTTAACCCAAGAAGAGGAAACTTGCGAGTGTGCCATTTGGAATAAGCACATCATGAAACAAAATGTCGAGAAAAATCTTGATCAATAGTTAAAGAAATGTTTTGAGGAAGGGGATCTAATCCTGTGGTACACAAGAAGTTGAAGTTTAAAAACCCAATCTCACAAGTAAATGGGAAGGACCTTTCCTTCAAGGAACTCTTTCCATGGGTGTTCTGATGCTCCTATGTCCTCAAATGTGGCCATGCAGCTTAGTACCATTTTGTCTATCTTCACCAGCATTGGCATGTAAGGTTTGGGACATCCCTCATCTGTGTAATTACTTCCTGTAAAGTATGTACCATGTACGATTTGGTTGGCCTATAGTTGTTGATGGAAATTTGGTAAAATTGCTTAGTTGAGCACTAATGGTCTTTTGATCTACCAATTGTAGTAGCTATCCCAGGATCTCCGTCTTGGAATCAGATAGTAGGTGGGGTCAATCATGAGGTGTTGAGGTCCATTTTGGTACATTTTTGCGTCCTATGGTGGTTTCTCAAACCACTTCTTGCACCATAGGGGTTGGTTTTCCAAAATGGCTAGCACCTAATCTGTTGACTCTACTACATCTTTGTAATCCCCCTCCTTGTTTGGATGAAGACCTTATGAGAGGGATCCGGAATCTTTGCTATCCACTGCTTGATTTCTTCTCTTGTATCTGGAATATTATCTATCCACCACTTGAATATTTCTTCTCTTGTATCCGTAAGCTCCTACGTGCTTTCAAAATCATGTAGCCTACCCTCAGTAGATGTACTTGGTAGATCTACTAGGGGTAGGTATACTTGTGTGGCTTTTGCTTCTAGAACCGGTAGCACCACCTTTGCCTATTGGTCATTGATTTCCATCTCTTGTCAGTGCATCTCTTGTGCATGATTTTCAACTTGAGTAGCTAGGTCCACATGTGCTATAGCTAGCTGCTTCTATAATTGTTGGACCTCTTGATCCTATAATCTTGGATGGCCATATGACCTATTGTGATTATCTATCTATCATATTTGGCTATATCCAGCTCTGCTTTAACTGTATTCAAATCCTCAAGGACACCAGCTAGATTTTGAGATGTTGGTGCCACAATCAATAAATCTTCTTACATGGCTAAGAGTTGTGTCAAGGTGTTCTTAACCGCACCATAGGACTCTCCTAGATTTTTATATTTTATTTTCTCCTTTTCCAATTTAGGGCTTGTTTCTTCAATTATTGACGAGAATCAAGCAAGCAAGGGCATCTCTTACTGTTGGTTGCAATGTGCTCCTAGAGTATTTTGTAATAATTGGCAACTTCTCTCTTTTTTGTGATCATATCCTCTTGTAGCTTGTTTTGATTCTCTTGTAAGCTCTCAATCTGCTATTGTAGTGTTCTATTTTCATCTTTCACTGCTTGAGTCTCTTCTTTATCATCTTGGGCATCCAGATCCCAAAAGGTGGATACCACTCTCTTGCAACGGAATTGCAACTTTATAGCTTTGAGGTGATGCTCCAGATAGGATTCTTTGATTAGGCATCCATCCTCAATTACTGCATGAGAGTGCAAAGATACGGCCCTTGCACAACCCACAATCACAAATGAAGACCTTATTAATGTGTAAGCTTGATTCCACCAAATAAATGTGCATTATTGGCTTCTCCTCATATGGGGGCCTTATAAACTATGCAACTTACATTATGGTGGGGAAAAGTGACAGGTAGGCATTTCAGGTATACTAACAGTGTCATGACTAACAAGAAAACCACCATCAACATTTCTACCATTACCTAAACTTATCTCCCTCCTTGATCTCACCAATGAAGAAAAATTCAACAGTCTTCCCAAGACAACCTCAGAAAACTCTATGAAGCTTTGTAGAAACCTCTCAGTGAAAGCACTGCACTCAAATCGTTGAAAGACTATGTACCAAAGGAAGCATCCACCACCATCAAAGAAACAATAGTAAACCAAAGAGAATCGTGTAAGACCGATTTCTCTACCATAAGAAATAATAGGCATGGCTTGGAAAATAGAGCAGGTGCATGGTTTTGTGGTGGATATAAAGGAGGACTTAGCCGTCACAAGGAAGAATTCTTTAGGGAATAGAAGTAGAAATCTTGAAGGCATTGTGGCCCATGATGTGATGTGTGGAACATGCCATAAGAATATTTCAAAAACCTAGTTCACAAAGATGGTGAGACTCACAGATGGGAGTCAGTGGGATGTGCCCCAAACCCTTTTTGGGCACTTGCAAAATCACATGCGTGGGGTTTTGAAAAGCAAGAGATAGAAATCTTGAAGGCATTGTGGCACATGATGTGATGTGTGGAACATGCCATAAGAATATTTCAAAAACCTAGTTCACGAAGATGGTGAGACTCACAAATGGGAGTCAGTGGGATGTGCCCCAAACCCTTTTTGGGCACTTGCAAAATCACATGCGTGGGGTTTTGAAAAGCAAGAGATTTTACAATGAGGGGCACACCTTTCAATCCCTTTATCAACTACAAATAGATGTAAAACCAAGACAAGAAAAAGACCAACTTGTCACCTCCAAAAAAAGCCCTCAGAAAGACCAACGGAGGCCCATCAGAGTGACCTAAGAAAAGACACAAACCTCGTTCCACTAGCATCATTGAGACCTCATATGCTATTGAGGCTTGGAAAACTATATAAACCAAGGAAGTTCCATCATAAAGCATGAGTCAATGATTGAACACATTTAAATCCTTCAAAACAACCTTAGCAAAAACAGGCACTTCAATGAAAATCCTAAATAAGTGCTCAAGGGGAGACAACAGTGAAAGAGTTAGAGCCAAAGAAACTTAAATTCAACATATAGGGCTACATGTTGATGGAGAAAGATGAGGATCTACCTCTAGCCACACTTAGAAGAAGTAGCTTGCTCCTTGCTAGGCCTTGGAAGTTGAACCACTTCCCTTGGCATTGCTATTTTTACAAGCCAAGATACCATATCTAGAGACCTAACCATATATCCAATGCTTCATCCAAATCATCCAAATTAATGCCTGGAGTGGTAGACAAGATTAGTGATAATATTTTTGCAAGCCAAGATACCATATCTAGAGACCTAACCATATATCCAATGTTGCATCCAAATAATCCAAATTAATGCCTAGAGTAGTAGACAAGATTAGTGATGATTTCTCTCAGTACATTTGTGCATAGTCTGAAAAAAATGAGCATTGTGTTGTAGTGTCAAAGGTAGGCGTCTAAAAATTCTTGATGAGGAAGAAACTTGCCAAGTCAAAGGTAGAATGCAAGAATCTAGTGGATTAGCACACAACTAGAAACACCCAGAAGGAGGAGTAACCCAAGAAATTATAAACCAGGAAGTCAACATTAACAATATCCAAGAATAAAACAAGAGCCTAGCAAAATTAATGGAAAGTGTTCAAGACCAATTAAGATCTTACTATGCTAATGTAAATCAAGCAATCCTTGCTAGATCAATTTAAATCCTTTATAACTCGCATGAAGGAGGATCTCACATCAATGTGGATGAGATAGACATAGCATGAGACATTCTTTCTAGAATATGCCAAAGTGCTTATAGATGGCATGGTGAGTGCAATAACTTCCCAACAACCTCCAAGAATAGGATTGAAAAAGCACGCCCAAAAAGGATAATAAAGATAGCACCACTAAAGGTGATGACGGACAAGAGAACTGATAAGATGAGGAGGGGGACAAGAAGAGTAATGAAGAGCATGATCAAGATGTTGGAAATGATGATAGGATCATGGCATGGGCCCTTTAGTTGCGGGAAGTATAGGTGGATCCATGATGGGAGTTGAACTGGGGAAGGGAAGAGAAGCACCTAAAGTTCAACCTCAAAGTGAATCCAAGCATAAGGGATAGTCTAGACAGCAAGCCACTAAGGGAAACTCTTAAAAAAGGTTCATGCAAAGGGATGAAACATTAAGTAAAGTGTTTGTCATCATACAGGCCCTGCAGTTAGTTAGGATAGGATGATAGGCAAGCACTGGGTAAAGCATCTACTTAAACAAAATGCGGCTATAAGCAAACAAAAGAAATACATTTGCAAGGAATGGTACTAGCTTCAAAAGGAAATCCAAAGAAAAAAACAAAGGAGGATGATGAATTTTGATTGAAAATCACCATGCAAAGGACCACATAAGCCCTAAAATATTGCAAACCATGAAGTTGAGGATCAAAGAGTTCACCAAGGGATGGCTTGAATATTACTCTCACAATTTGGCAAAATTTCAAGCACCACCTCATCCTAGCTACATTTAGGTACTAGAAAACCCCCTAGTTTTGATTTTTCACAGCAATTTTCTAAAAAAAGATGACAAGCACATTGAATGATGGGGTATGCTAAGCATAGCCATCTCCAAAGAGCTCCTCCTTGGGAACAATGAAAGCTATAAATACATGGAAGACTACTAAAAATAGGTATGGCACATCATGAGTGAAGCAATAGACATTAAAAAAGGACCATTGGACCAACAAGTAGAGTAATCTCCAATCCCTAAAACAATCTAAAGGGTCTAGAAAACTACATGTTGACTTTAGTATCTACATCAGTTGCATGCCATATCTAAGTAGGAGTTTTGGCTAGTAAAGAAAGTGGTGGAGCAAGTGCTTGGCACACATCCTCTCTTATGCACTATTACTTTGTAACCCAAGGTGCTCCCAATATTCTATCCTTTATTATTCCAACCATGATGGAGCCCATTAGGCGTTGAACATTAGGTAGCCATGTGGACAAGTTCAAGGGCTAGTGTGCCCAAATGAGGGAAAATGAGCAAGTCACATAGACTCATTCAAGAATCATGAATACCAAGCGTGGCATGATAAGTTAACCACTAGCAAGTATCGCATGGATATCCTACTCTAGAGTTTCATAAATGAAAAAGTGCACTTGCAAAACCTATTATAATTATGTGATGAGTTGATTCAATGCTCACGACTGACACAATTCATACTTGTTGACAATAGTGAGAAGTTAGCCATGGAAAATTATATCCACTTTGAGGAAATAATATATTGGCTACATACTTTTCTTTCATAATAGGCCACTAAGTTTATTTAATTCTTATACAATTCATACTTGTTGAGAATAGTGAGAAGCTAGCCATGGAAAATGATATCTACTTGGAGGCAAAGAATCTACTAGCTACATAGTTATTTCATAATAGGGCAATGTCTTAGGGTTAGATAGCTATTTCTCAATGGTGTGTAAAATTGTCTGGGGTTTGGATTGACTTAGAGAATAAGAAGATTGACATACCCACTCCAGGCATGGTAACAATGTGTATGTTGAGCGAAAGAAAATAAGCCGTTTCTTTATGCCTTTCCGCACCTATTAGTAGAGAAAAAATCATGACGGATTTTACAAAACTAAGGAATGAAGGCAACCCCTTAGATGAACTTTTTGCAAGAGGAAGTCTTAATAACATGTAGAGCTACTCACATAATATATGTGAAAATACTTTGATGTGGTGATTGCAAAGTAAGCTGCCAATCCTAAAGAAATGTAAAATTGAAGCATCCACCAACCGCATGTCTCTAGAGGACACAAAGCAAGTCTTGCTTCTACTCTTGGACCTAATCATGGCCTTGGCCTATGTTAGTTTAGGTTGGATTAACTCTCCTCATAGTAGGGGCTTCTTCTAGAGCCAAATGTGTGCCAAAGGTGTTGGGATCACCAAGTGTGGGGCCACAAGGGGAAGTAGTCATAGTTCTATATTGTCAACAAAGAAATGCTTCATGGTATAGTGCTTCTTCACTCACTGGTGAGGCTCTCATAGAAGGCAACTTACTCTAGCTGTTTTCTGGAGAGGTATGCTTCCAAGGTTGCTTTGACTGATTCGAGATCCAATTGATAAGCGAGCAGTTCCTGAAACTTCTCCTTCTGGTTGAGCTTTTTCTTGGCCCTCTCTGCTACTTGCATGGCTCTTGTTCAGTGAATAGAGTGAAAATTTAGTAGATTTGTCGGAATTTTCTCTGAAATGTCCTTTAGTCTGAAATGCTGACAATTTTGGTCCAATTTGCTTCAAATCAATTTCTGAACAAGCATAGATGCATAAAAACATGTGCTGGCAGCAAGGAACAAAACTATAAAGTCAAAACAAGTTTTTGCAACCAAAGTAAATAATCGCGATTATTTACAGGTGAGTATTTTTTTCAACTTTTTGCAAACTTGGCATCACAGGCTTGAATTATATACCAAATACATGCTCTGAGTGAAATATGGGATCATTTGGATGCATAGGGTGAAAATGGTACCAGATTTTGGCTCTAGGTCTCTGAAACAATAGATATAAAGGAAATTTGAGATTTTGAGCTCCAAATTGGTTCAAACTTCGCTAGTGGGCTTAACACATCATGTACTTTGGATGTATGATGGCAAATTATCCAAACTCCCCAATTTTGGCTAGAAAGTAAATAATCGCGATTATTAACTTTTCTACCAAAATCAACATTTTTTGGTACAAATTGGTTCTAGGCATTGTATAGACCCTGTGTATGAGATATGAGGTGATTTGGATCAAGAAATGTTTTCCATAATCCAAAAATTGGCTTGCAAAGACTTCTTTGTGTTTTCTGGAAATTTTCCAAGTTATAGGTGCTCATTTTGGCTCATACTTGATTTTTGGCATGTAATAGGTGTGTACACATGATAGGTGAGGTGATGTGACAATTTCCAAGAAAAAATCATACAAAAGTAGATCATCGTGATTATTTACTACAGTGACAAATTCTTTGCAAAACTTACAAATTTTGACCTAGACACACTCTATACACCTAAAACAAGTCCTAAATTGAATTTGGTCAAGTTTGGTCATGCCGGCATTAGTTTGTGCTTTGTCCACTCTGAAATCACTGTTTTTTGTGACTACACTGTCTATTGGGTTGGTTAGTCAACTTTGAGGCTTTGGACTTGTCCGCAATATAGTCGTGAAGCAACTCGTCCAATTCTGGCTCATTTGAAGTCAGTTTGACCCCGTATGTCAAATATGACGCCTTGTAGTCTTTGAGCCGTTCTCTGCTTTTTGAGGGCTTTGCTTGATTGATTTCACTAAACCAATCATATACAAGTGTATATGGACCTCATAAGCAAGCCATCTGTGGAGTCAGATCAGAATTATGGCATTTGCCAAAAACCTAGCTTTTCTACTAGGGACCCCCTCGACCCCTGCCGAATGGTCAACTGATGATATAGGAAGGTTCTATTATGTTAGGGCATGCTATGGTTCAAATCCCATTTGATTTGGTGGAGATGACAGGCCGCTATGGTCAGTTTTTGGTTGTAGGTCTTCCTGCACTGTTCGGTTTCTAGGGTTTTTTCTAGGGCTTTAGACTAGCTACCTGTTGTACAAAATGGATAAATGATGAGTAAAGAACTTACCCCTCATGTTTTGTGTAAGACAGCGCTGAAAACAGTCAACTGTGGACTCCAGAAAAGTTGCACGAAAGAGGTCGAAATCTCTCTCTGTAAAGGCTGCAAGTGGAAATGAGGTGGTTTTTAGCCTACTTTGGATGTCTATCCCCATATGTCTATACTTTGGATGTCTATACCCGGTCTTCCCGAACCAATTTTCCCCAGATTCCCCTGTTAGTCCTACTAGGCTGTGAAATCTAAGTTAGACTCTAGAATTTCCCTGATCGGATTCCTGTAGCTCATTATGCAAGAATTTTGCAAAAGTAGGTATGGCCGCCTAATTTAGGCTTCCTGCTTCCATATTTTGATTTTATTGAAAATTTTTGTGCTTGTCCGCCTTGTCTTTCTGATCACCATCGTGTCTTCGGTTTTTCCATCTGAGCTAGCTTGCTATTTATTATTAATTTTTGATCTGTTTATTTGAAAAAATCAGAGAAAATAGCAAAATGCGCTAAAAAAGTAAAGTGAAAATCCAATAATTAAGAAAATCCATTGAAAAACACAGCTTTATTTTTTTTTGTTGGAGTTTTCTATTTTTAAGCCTCATTATTAATAAAAGTGATGAAAAAGTACCCAAAAAAGGACTATTTTTGGTGATTTTTTGATAGTATATACACTATTTACACTCATCGGGAAGATATTATCAATGAATTTTGCCTTGATGATGAATTATAAGGGCATTATTAGGTAATTTTGCAAAAATCAGACGTTAACATTGAACTTTTTCCTCCCTCTTCAAACATTGCCCTTAATTCCTTAGTACGTAGTGCCCTTCCACCCATCCTAGATGGCGTACTCCGGGATGAATTTGTGCATGTGTTGAAAAATCGTGTCTATGCATAGTCGTGGTTGGCTCTACCATGATTTGAAGATTAATGAAATTCAAACGAATATGTTGTGCAAGAGATGGGTCTTCAGTAATTACCTCAACGGTTTCTGATGTCGAGGTTTGTTGCCGATGTCTCCAAAGAGCAAATCTTGTAGCTTGTGTGCTCTCTGTTTGATTGTACCATCCGGATGCTTTAGCACACTGATTGCTTGAGCTGTTGGTAGCACTTTTGTTTGTTGTCGAGCTTTTACTGGCCATTGGTAGCTCGGTCTGCTTGGTGTTGTATGGTGTGATGGAGTCTTTTGAGACTTAACTCACCATTTCTTGATTGGTTTTATGGTGAGTGGAGAAGATAAGTGCTCTTTTTTCTTCTAAACCAATTTCATGTTAGGTTCCTTGCACGGAGATGCTCGTCATTGTGTTTTAACCCTTGGAACCTTCTTTTCTTTTGTCGATGAAGTCTTAGGCACCCAGATATGAATAGGTTTATCCTTAAGCTGTACATTAGTACCCAAATTTGCCTGACTCCTTGCATGCTACTCGTAGCATTTGCTTGTCGAGGGGATGGAGAAGATTGACTACTTTGTGGTTTGGTCTGCTGATTGCTTATTTTCCATTTCTCCTTGCTTGGTGCAATTGGAACAATGAGTTTCCCGCCTTCAGGTGATAGCTTTAGCTAATTTGTATCCCAATATGGTATTTCCTTGTATGCTCACATCCATGGAATTCCAAGAATCATCGTCTCATTCATGTGTTCATCTGGTAAGCATACAAACTGATGAGGACATGAACATGCATGTACTATCACGTTCAAGTTGACTACTCCCAATGTTGAAGTTGGGTTCTTGTTGCAACCTTTGATTGTCACTATTCCTGTTGTCAATGCTTGACTTGTTGCCTTCTTATACGTGGAATAACTTACTGCATTTACTCTAGCTCCTGTGTCGACCAAAGCATTGGTGCTATGATTGTTGAGTTGTACTTTGATGTAAAGGTCCATTCCATCTAACCAGTCATTATCTGTTGAACTGCATCTTTAGGTATTTTCCATTGTTGGTCATCTAATCCCAAAGTGTTGATGGGAATCGGTATCTGTGGCGAGGCGGGAACGAGCAATGTGAATGGAAAAGGAAAAGCTCCCATGTACGAACAAGCACTAGCCATCTCACGGGCCATTGACGAAGAAATGGAAGAGGTAGGTCACAATTATATTCAAGTTGTTTAATTTAACATTGCACACGCTTAGCTAGGAAAGAACATATCCCCAAACATATTGGATAAATCCGACGGAAACCTCGGCATTTGAATTCATTGGTATATTAAAGTCTAAAGTAGGAAAGAAATGGTTGACGGATTTACTGTTTGTACTAGGAAAGAATGTCTGTTAGAGAAAATTTAGCTCGACATGTTCATTCTATTTCCAATGTTGAATTAGTCGTGAACCCCCTCCTGATCAGGGGGCAGAGTTCCTAGTTTAGGGCTCTTGAATCCACGACTTGCTTTCTATGCCGTGGATACCCACGACTTGCTTTCTATGCGGTGGGAACCCACGTCTTGCTTTCTATGCGGTGGGAATGTCCATGTCCTGCTTTCTATCCAATGGACATACCTAGTTGTATGGGCAGCTAGGCGACAACGGGAGGAGTAAACTCTCGCTGGAGGGGGGATGTTGTACCTCCAGAACATTGGAATTTTAATGAATAAGTTTGAGTAGAATTTTTACTAGAATACTGTCTTGGTGCCGATTTGCAAGACTGATTGAAGGGCTGTCTTAACGAACATTGTGATTCAGAATCTAATCAAGGAATGTTTAAATTGAACAATCATTGTGGTAGTAATTAGGACACACAAGGAAGTGTGAGTGTGGGAAAGTGGGGGCTTGGCTTAGGTTTCCAATGCCTATGAGAAGGGTGCTTTCGATTGGTCAGGAACTCTCTGTCCCCATAGTGTTTAAATCGATACTAGTGATACTCATTGCCCCTAGAGCGGCGAAGTCTCAAGTGTACGTGCCTCTGAAACATGGAAAAAAAGGCACTTGGGATTTCTCTCCTCTTGGAAGGTGGGTCTTAGGATCGCTAGATAGGTTAAGTACGCTTCCCTTGCGAGGTGGAGCTAGATCTCATTGCTAGTAGGCTCGAACTCGACTCACTTTGTGATGATAGATCGTCCGCTAGTTGAACCCTGAACCACTTTGTTTTCTTCCGCTATAGATCTAGTGGCCACCAGGTTCACCATCAGATCCGCCGTTTGATACAGCGGGGTGGGGACCTCACACCTGGTATCAGAGCTTAGGTTAGACTGAGAAATAAATTCGTATTGTTTGAATATTTAAAAAGGAACTAAAAATATTTAGGTAGCTGATCCGAATTCCTTGCATTAGTGTTGTAGGAAGATCTCGTGCTAGAATATCAAAAGTTCCAAGTGTTTGAGCTTATTTACGAGCAAGCTCGACGATCCCCAGTTTACCAATTCATGTGAGATGTCATGGAGATACTGATGAAGGCTCATACGCCACACTCCACTCGCATCGATAGAGGATGGGGACTTGATTGGACACTTGCTGGAGGGGTTTACTACATCAACGCTCGGAATCGAGGATGTCTAGCTACCGATTTGAAGAAGTTACGTTGGGGAGAAGAGTTGAGGGTGGTGGAGATATTCTACTTGTTGCCTACTCGATTGGACCTGACTGTCTTAGACGACACCAATCAAACCCTCAACGAGTGGCTTTTGGAGAAGGTCACCAATGTAATCCCAGCAAACAGAGTCAGAACTTTTGGAGTACCAAAAGAAGAATCTCGGCTTGACACCATAGTTTATTATCCACTCAAGGATGATTACAGAAACTACTTCACAAATAAAGTAGAGTATCATGTGAACACAATCTGCTAGGCGTATCTTATACGCAATTAAAAAAAAAATCCATGTAATAAATTGATCATCAGTTATCCTAAGCCTTGAGGGGTTTCGATTGTAATAAATTTTCATCAATAAAAATGCTTTTTGTCTCTGAATCTCTGTCTCTTGATAAAGTGGGATCTTGAATTTTATTTAAAGTCTCGTGTCTATTTTGAAAATCCAAGTAATGGTATCAAGAATCTTGTATAACCCATGTAGGCACCGCCTGCTGCTCTCTACTTGGCAGCGCAAGAGAAGAAGCTCCTCCTTAAACAAGCCCAACCTCCACTCTTTTAGGGCGAGGGGGCAAATGTGGAGAGAGATGCAGAAGTGTGGATGGAAGCCATGGACGATTACTTTGAAGCTGCGGGAACCCAACCCGTGAATCAGACTATGCTTGCGATGTTCCGCATGTCTGGCGATGCCAAGATATGGTGGAAGCAACATTGTAGGGACTTGGATATTAAGGGATCTTCCCAATCCTGGGAAGACATCAAAGCTGCAATAATGGAACGTTATTTACCACCCGCCTATAAAACCTTGAAGATGAATGAGTTCTTTTCACTTCGGCAGCAGTTGACTTCATCTGTCGAAGAGTATTATGAAAATTTTGTCACTCTTCGGAGATATGCTCCTAAGATGACCTTAGAACAACAGGTAGCGAGGTTTTGCCAAGGGCTAATCGACCCTTTGAATACGCGGTTGGAAACCCTCAGGCCAACAACACTACAGGATGCCTGTTGAGGGCCAAACCTCTAGCTCTTGAAGTACAAAAAGTTAATCGAAATAGGAGGAATCACTGGGCAAAGAGGGCAAGGACAAATTATTGGAATAACAGACCAGCCAACCAAGCATATGACCAGCGTCCTATTGTGGCTACCACCACAACCATGGAGTTCCCAAATGTTCGATGCTATGGTTGCTGCAAGTTTGGACAATACAGATCCAAGTGCCCCAGGAACACTCAGGCAACCAACGCCAATGCCATACCCTTGAATGCCCATGGGCGTGGCCAATCTAATGGAAGAGGAGGGCGTGGAAGGATGAACAGAGGGAGAGGGTGTGGAGCTACCGCCAGAGTGAATGTCGCAGTGGTACAACCAAATGTGGGTGACGAAGTAGTGGAGAGAGCAACCTTGCATGCTACAATTGACAACCCCAATGGTTGCAAGCAATACGCAGTCATTCATACGCCACGATCTCTCAGAGGTGAACAAGTTAACTTCCTTATAGATTGTGGTAGTACTCTTTCATTTCTTTCACCCAGATGCATGAGGAAGCTAAAGCTAGATAAGTATCCAACAAGCAAGCTAGTTGTAGAGTTAGCAAATGGCAAGGAAGAGTATCTCAACACTCTGCAGGAAAAATCGACTTTGATCTAGGGGGACACCCAGCTTCTGCCCAATTTCGAACCCTACCCTTAGGATTCTTTGATGGGATACTAGGGATGGACTGGCTAAAGCAAAATAAGGCCCACATACATTGTGCACAAGGGAACTTTACCTTTACAGATAACTTGGGTAATGAAGCCTTAATCTAGGGGGAAAATGGGAGACCTAGGGCTACTCTAGGTAAGGCGAGAAGACTCTTGAAGGGACTGAGAAAGGGGAACCAAATTTATGCGGTAAAGCTCAACAAGGTGGATCAATCAGATACCTCACTTTGACCAAACTGGTTGAGGGAGTATGATGATGTATTCCCTAAAGACCTTACGAATCTTCCGCCACATAGAGAGGTTGATCATGAGATTGAGACTATCCCTGGATGTGAACCTATCTCAAAAAGACCTTATAAAATTTCACTTCCACAAGCTATAGAACTCAAGGAACAACTTAGGAAACTCATTGAGCAAGGATTCATTCGACCCAGTACTTCTCCTTGGGGTGCACCGGTTCTTTTTCAGAAGAAGAAGGATGGAACCTTAAGGCTATGCATAGATTACCGTGGACTGAACCAGGTAACTGTCAAGAACAAGTATCCAATTCCAAGGATTGAGGAACTCATGGACAGAATCCACGGCGCCAAAATGTTTACAAAGATTGATCTAAGGTCAGGATACAAATCAGGATCAAAGAATCAGATATTCCAAAGACAGCTTTCAACACTAGGTAATGTCTTTTGGTCTAACAAATGCTCCTGCAAGCTTCAACCGACTTATGCAGGATATTTTCAGACCTTACCTGGATGATTTCGTTTTGGTTTTCTTTGATGACATTCTAATCTATTTTAAGAATGAGGCAGATCACGAAGAACATGTTTGCAAAGTACTTGATCTTCTTCGGGAACACCAACTTTACGCTAAAGAGAGCAAGTGCACCTTTTGCTCACCAAAGGTCAATTATCTTGGATTTGTCATATCGGCCGAAGGGATTTCAGTGGACCCAGACAAATTCAACGATATCGTTGATTGGCCTTAACCATCCACCCAGTGAAGTAAGAGGATTTCTTGGGATAACGGGATGGTACAGGATTTTTGTCAAGGATTATGCACGTATTGTTGCACCTTTGACGGAACTCCTGAAGAAAGGAATGAGGATCTAATTGAAGACAGAGCACGAGTCTAGCTTTGCTAAGCTCAAAGAGTTCTTGGTCTCAGCTCATATTTTAAAGCTTCCAGATTTCATTAAGGAATTTGAAGCAGCAAACGATGCTAGAAAATTTTCTCTAGGCGGAGTTCTTACTCAAGAAGGAAGACCGCTGGCGTATACTTCGCGAAAGCTGAGGGATCATGAGAAGAATTATCCTACTCATGATTTGGAACTTTTAGCATTTATACATGCGTTGAAGTTATGAAGACATTATCTTCTCGAATGCAAGTTTCAGTTGGTTTTACTGACCACAAGAGCTTAAAATGGATTTTTACTCAACCTATTCTCAACATGCGACAACGGCGATGGATAGAGCTATTACAAGAATATGACCTTGACATAAAGTATCGACCAGGGAAGGAAAATGCAGTTGCAGATGGTCTTAGCCGAAAATCTTTTCTCGGAGCTATCTCTATTCCAAATAACCTTATCTGGGATAGAATCAAAGAAGCATCCTTGGTAGATCCAAAGTACCAACGTATAGTATCGTTAGTTCAGCAGAATAAGATGCCTGAAGCTAAAGATTACTCTCTTATGGGAGGATGTCTTTACTACAGACATAGACTCTGTGTACCCAGAGACCCAGCTCTAAAGAAGGCTATTCTGTATGAAGCACACGATAGCCGTACATCTGGACATCCAGGCTATGCTAAGACTCTTCATGCTGTCAAAAGGAGTTATTTTTTGGTATGGAATGAAAGGAGACATACTTCGCTACGTGAGGCAATGTCTTTTTTGTCAGCAGGATAAAAGCTGAAAGGATCAAGTTACCAGGGCAACTTCAACCTCTTGCAACTTCCCCGTACAAGGATTTTACATCCATGTTTACATCAGAAGGTAGGTTATCCAACAAGACTGCCTCTATAGAGCTGACTTTAGAGTTAGGCTTCCATCATTGATCTCTCTCACTTTTTTTCATAAGTGTCATGGCCAGTCTTCCTCTACGAATGGAACTCCGCCTAAGGCATCTTTGTTGTCTGGCACTATAAGCTCTGGTTCTTTTGTTTCAAGGTGGGGTTCTACCACCACATCGGATTCTTCTTTAGTGTCTCTTGCCACAAGCTCTTCAGGTTTTGCAATACTTTCAAGCTTGGGTTTTTGTTTTTCGAGCATTTCTTGCGTGATCCTAGCTAAATTTTGTTAAGTTTCCAGCTTAGCTATGTAAGGTCTCTGACCCGACCCAAAAAGAGCACCATTGTACCATGTAATCAACATAAGGGAAAAAGTTACTATTTTTAGCAGTTTTTTGAATTCTGTCAGTGCCATGATGTTTAGAATGTTTTAAAGCTTCAAAATGTGAATTAAAATAATTTTTGTAAAAAATCCCAAAAATAGCAAGTTTTTGGTCACCCGACCCGTCCAGTTTTGACCGTCTCGAAAAACTGCACCCGTACCCCGAATTCGAAAAAATGCATTTTCGGATCCTGAGGGCTACTAAATATGACAGGTACTCGGACCAGTACGCCTTAGTTAGAGCTTAGTATAGCAATTTACGACATTAAATTCCGACTCATATGGGCCGTTTTAGCCTAAAACCAATTTTTCCTAAAGTTGTGCGGGGAGGCACCGGGACTCGAGGCTGTGTGGGAGCAGGTTCGAGGCGACTCTGAGCTAGCTTTAGCAGCTAGGGGGGTGCCCTTTTGTCTTGTGGCAGTTGTGGGAGAGTTTCCAAGCTTGAGAGTGAGTGTGAGAGCCAGTTACACTAGCTAACTGGACACTTGGTGAGAAGGTAACTAGACTTGCCAATGCATGAAGTGAGTGCTCACTCAAATGCGTATAGCAGCTAGGTTCGATTTTCAGCTTGGAGGAGCCTATTTAAAGTCGTGCTCTCACACACACACACACACATACATGCTCACACACACCCAGTACACACACACACCTACACACACACACCTTGGGGAGGTGCTGCCGGCACACACAGTTTTTGAAGGAGAAGCAAAGGAGGTAAATGCTGCCGAATTCTCGTCTTGAGAACTCATTTGGATCAGAAAATCGAGAGGATTTCAGCCCCTGATCACGGTAATCATGATTTAATTTATGCTCTTATGTATATCTCTTCATCATTCTCTCAATTCCTCGTCTACTATGCTTAATCCTAGCTATAATTCCCAATAGTTGCTCTCTAAATCTCCATAGCTATACTCAACTACATAATCATCATCCAATAGCTAATTTATGCAGCCATTTATCACTCTTAATCAATGATTAATACATGATTAGAAGAGATTTATCTCTCTAGGCAGCATAGTAATTAATTGTCATCCACTAATGATGTAGATTTGATGAAATTCTTTCTTTTACCACTCAATATTGTTGTAACTAAGTTAGATTCAATTCTCTCATACATTAAGATGTGATTAAGGCAAAATTAATCCATCATTAAGCCACTAAGAAGAGAATTTTCTCTCACCTATGCATGCGGTAATTCTGCATCCTTCTAATTACACTAGGAAAGTGATTGAGTTTGCTTAATTCATCTCTCTTGTAATTTGATTAGTAAAACTCTAAAATTCTTAATCATCTAAGCCAAGTAATTAACTTAAGATCCGGTTCCCATAGAGGACAAGTATTATCCATAAAATCACTATGTCTCGAAGGAAAAATCTAACCCTCTCGTATAAGGGGGGATTGTTCAATGATTCTTATCTATCAATTGGATTGTTATGATGCTCTCGGAACTTAGCTCTTTTCTTCAAGTTTATCATTTAAAGTAGTGAGTATAAAATGGCCCCGGTTTAGAGAACTCGCTTCGGTGGTGCCCATGACCACGAGGCGGGAACGAGCAATGTGAATGGAAAAGGAAAAGCTCCCATGGACGAACAAGCACTAGCCATCTCACGGGCCATTGACGAAGAAATGGAAGAGGTAGGTCACAATTATATTCAAGTTGTTTAATTTAACATTGCACACGCTTAGCTAGGAAAGAACATATCCCCAAACATATTGGATAAATCCGACGGAAACCTCGGCATTTGAATTCATTGGTATATTAAAGTCTAAAGTAGGAAAGAAATGGTTGACGGATTTACTGTTTGTACTAGGAAAGAATGTCTGTTAGAGAAAATTTAGCTCGACATGTTCATTCTATTTCCAATGTTGAATTAGTCGTGAACCCCCTCCTGATCAGGGGGCAGAGTTCCTAGTTTAGGGCTCTTGAATCCACGACTTGCTTTCTATGCCGTGGATACCCACGACTTGCTTTCTATGCGGTGGGAACCCACGTCTTGCTTTCTATGCGGTGGGAATGTCCATGTCCTGCTTTCTATCCAATGGACATACCTAGTTGTATGGGCAGCTAGGCGACAACGGGAGGAGTAAACTCTCGCTGGAGGGGGGATGTTGTACCTCCAGAACATTGGAATTTTAATGAATAAGTTTGAGTAGAATTTTTACTAGAATACTGTCTTGGTGCCGATTTGCAAGACTGATTGAAGGGCTGTCTTAACGAACATTGTGATTCAGAATCTAATCAAGGAATGTTTATGTTGAACAATCATTGTGGTAGTAATTCAAACACACAAGGAAGTGTCAGTGTGGGGGTGGAAAGTGGGGGCTTGGCTGACGTTGCCAATGCCTATGAGAAGGGTGGTCCCGATTGGTCGGGAACTCTCTGTCCCCATAGTGTTTAAATCGATACTAGTAATACTCATTGCCCCTAGAGCGGCGAAGTCTCAAGTGTACGTGCCTCTGAAACATGGGAAAAAAGGCACTCGAGATTTCTCTCCTCTTGGAAGGTGGGTCTTAGGATCACTAGATAGGTTAAGTACGCTTCCCCTGCGAGGTGGAGCTAGATCTCATTGCTAGTAGACTCGAACTCGACTCATTTTGTGATGAGAGATCGTCCGCTAGCTGAACCCTGAACCACTTTGTTTTCTTCCGCTATAGATCTAGTGGCCACCAGGTCACCATCAAATCCGTCGTTTGATACGGCGGGGTGGGGACCTCACAAGCTGTTTCTATGTTTGGTGAAGGATAGTTTTTCCATTTGTTTTCCATGTTTTGGCCTGCTTTAAGTCCTGCTTAGTAGGCTTCCAATGCGGCGTTAATAGGCTCAAAAATTTTATCAACCAGAATGGATCCTCCAGATTGCACGGTTGTTTCCTTGATTTTGCTTCCAATTTCTTTCAACTTTTCCTGGAATAGCTTTTTGGCTTTCTTCTCGATTTCAACCCGTTGTTTTTGTTTTCTCATCTCATATATTTTGCTTCTGCTCCTTTTGATTCTTTGAGAGGAAACTTTTGTATTTTTGAATCATCAGAGGAGTTTTGTTTCTTTTTCTTTACCTGGGCTCTAGTGATTACCTTGATTGGAACAATCAGTTCACTCTCTGATGAGCTACTAAGTATCACTTGGACTACATTTATTATGGTTTTTCCCTTGTTCAAAGGATTTTTAGGACAATCTTCCGGAAAGTGTCCTACATTTTTGCAACATTGTATGCAATAGGCTTCAACTGGTTTGACGTTTTTGTTAGGCTCTGGACATTCATTTTTCCAATGATCATCAGCACCACAGTTATGATAGTTTCTTGTTCTTGGATTATTCATGGGTCTTACCATGGGAGGTATGACACCTTGATTAGCTACATAATACATTGGTGCGAGCTCTGGTGGGGCATGAGTCACGGTTTCTTCCATTAGTGGTGAATGGGAATTATACCAATCTCATTCTACCATTACTGTAGATGGACTAGGCTCTGCATAGGGTGTAACAGGCACTAATGCTTGTTCATCTATGACTCCTTCGAGTGCAGGTACTTTACAGGAACTGCATTATGTCCTGGATACAGAGGTTGTTGTCTCAACACAGGTTGAGGTCTTTCCATACCCATTGGTGGTTTTTGATCTTGGGCCATATTAGGTTTATATTTGTACATGGGTTGTCCTTGTGGCCTCATGGGCACGTACTAAACATTCCCGTCATACTTTGGTCTGAAGTAGCACTCGTGGGTCTCATGGTTGGTCCACTTACCCTTGATTGCACACCATTTTTGTGGCCTAATTGGTTGTCCCTGTTGAGGTATCCCTTGTCCTGGTCCCCTCATTGGTGCTTTTTGCATGTTTTTCATCATGTCGTTCATCCTTTTAAGCATATCTTCTATGGCTGAGAGTGGTGCTACAGTAGCCGTTCCCACTTGTGTTGGTTTAGTAGATACTGTTTTCTCGCTTTGGTTATCCTTAGGAACATCTTCTTCATTGAAAATATCACAATTGTCTCCTAGGTCAATATCATCTGACACACACTCTTCTAGGGTTGTATGCTTTTTATTATAGAGTATAGCATGAAGTTCTTTGTTTAGCAGTCCCTCTAGAAACAAGGATACAAGTCGTTCTTCTGCAGGTATCTCTAGCCCTGGGCATCTGGCAATGTATTGTTTCATTCGAGTTGCACAATCCCTAACAGACTCACCATGTTTCTGTTTAAAGCTGTAGATTTGAGCTACTATATTATGTTTGATCCCCGTTTTGAAACAAACAACTACAAATCCTTGAGCTAATGTGTTCAAGTCCATGATTGACCTTGGTGGAATGTTTTGGAACCATGTCAATGCTTTTCCTTCTAATATCATTCCAAACCCCTCGAATTGAGTATGAAAATCGAATATACGTTCTGCTCTTAGCACTTGCTTAAAGCTTGCTAAGTGGTCGTATGGATCCCCTGATCCACTATATTTTTTGACCCATTTCTAAAAATCAGCTAGTCTGTCACGTCTGTTGTTCAATTCTCGGTCTCCTTGCAGTTGGTCCTTTTTCAAGTCCTTCAAACCAGTCTGTTGGAAATAGTGACTCATGTAGCTTTGGACTGGCCTTAGTGTCACCCGTTTTTCTACGTGATGAGGTGGTTTTTGGTTTCTTTACATTACTCTTAGATGATCTCTCACGGTGTTCATCTCTTGGAATTATTTCTGGTACTTGTCCCAATATCCATGGAATACCATTGGTATTTGGTTTGTTTTACCTCCTCAGGAGTCATCATAACAAAGTTGTTGTTATAACAATCCCTAAACAAGTAGGTTGGTAGGTTTGTTGACCCCTTATCTTTGATCTTGAAGATATAGATGATCTTCATGGCCGTTAGTTGTCCTGGTTTGGCATGCAAAGTCCATAAAAGATTTTTTATGTTTCTATCTTCCCAACAATAGACCCTGATCCTAGGATTATCCGTACTAAGCCATTTCAAAGGCTTCAAATCTACTTGATCGTATCCCTCGAATTCTAAAGTTGATGGTCCTTCTTTTGCTGACATATCTGGGATTATGGTGTTTACTTCTAAACCCCATTTGTCTACCACATCAAGGTTTTTGACTTGTACATATTAAGTTTCGTTTCTGTCCATGTACATTTTTCCTTGTTTGTTTGCCTGAATCTCTTCTTTGAACTCAATACCATGATAATTAATGCAAATAGCATACTCCTCGTTAGGATCCAAGTAAACCTGGGCTCCATGTTGGTTAGTTTTGTAAAAATATAGTATATGCTTATAGCGCATTGCCGTTCCGGTTTTCGAGTGAGTCGAGTAACAAGACATTTTGGATGTTGAGTCTGAAAAAGTGTCTGAGACTGCTTGAAGAATTGTGTGCAAGGAATTGTCTTGATTCATGCTTTCTTCGATGGATACTCTACTAGAGGTTTCTCCGAGTATGCCTTGATTTCCTAGTACATGACCAGATCTAAGGTTCATATAGACTTGTGAAGCCCTGGATAGAGTACTCACCTTTGGATTGACTTGTCGTCAATTTCCACTTGATTCGATTGCAACTTTCTGTCAAGCCACTGACTCCCTCGTCTGCAACTTGATTCCTGTACAAATTTGATCAAGTTAGCTATTCTTCTATAAAGACAGTAGAGTTTTTGCTAACTCTCGTGATTGGTCTATGTGTATCACTTCAAGTCGAGCTATGGGAGTCAAAATTTGACTTTCTTTAGCAAAAAATCAAAGGTTTAATCTACAACCTAGAAACTGAGTGAACATGTACAAGTTTTTATCCAATTGAATCCAAAATTGCCTGGTGGCTTTATATTATGTTGGTATAACACTGTATAAGTTCAAAAGTCAAAATTGATGTCTCTGGATAGCAGAAGTAAATAATCATTATTATTTACTTTTGTCACTTTTTTGCACTTTTTGGATTGGTTTAGAAGGTATACAACTTGTTAAAGTCCCTGGACAAGTTTCAACAAGTTTGGACAAAATCTGATCAAGGTTATTAATTATTTTGTGTCCGCAGACTCTGATTTTGAGAATCTGGCTTAAGTCTCACGTTTGTGATCCAAATTTCACCAAAATTGATTAGTGAGGTCTACTTGATATGCTTGACCTTGTGGTATACTCACATTTGCAAAATTATCAAGTTTTGAAGCAGATGTAAATAATTGCGATTATTTACTCCATCTATATTTTTGCACCTTTTTGCCCCAACTTTGACACAGATCTTTTAAGCACCTCAAGTTAAGGTCACTAGCCAAGTTTTATCAAGTTTGGACAATTTTTTGTCAAATGGTCATCAATTATCTTTCCACAGACTAACTTTGCAAATTTGGTCACAATTTTCAATCCAGTGATCCAAATCTTACCAAATTTGGTTTGTGGGCTTATTACAACATACTAAAACTAGTGGTATGCTGACTTGGTCAAAAAAGTTGAAAAATGGGACAGATGTAAATAGTCACTATTATTTACAACTGATAAGTTTTTGCATCTTTTTGGTCAATTAAGCATGTACACATGTTTATCACATCAATATAAGCCTATGAATCAATTTTCAACAAGTTTGGATAAATTTTTCCCCAATTTACACTCAAACTTAAAAAGTTAGTACAAACTTTAGTTTTTTGCCAGTTTGGTGATCCAAATCTTTTGGGTCTTTAGAAAAGTTGTTTGTACACATGCAATGAATCAATGGTATGAACCTTGGTCAATTTAGAGTAGAAAGTTAATAATTGTGATTATTTACTTCAAGTTGAAATGAACACTTTTTTGCAATTTTTTCAAAGACAGTCTTTATATGAGCTATTTTAAGCCTATGAATCAAGTCAAAACTTAATTTGGCCTAAAATGTCAAGAAAAAGTAAATAATCTGAGTTTTGTCCAACTCTTGAATTTTTACCTCGAAGTGTCTTTGAGTTTACCAACTGGTTCAGATAATTCTTAAGCTTACTCTCCATTCGGATTGAGTGGTTTCGTTTCTTTTTGAGCTATTCTAGCCGTAGACTTGAAATTTTGCAACTTTCAAAAACAACTTGTACTTGATTCTTTCAGAGAGAGAAATGTTCTGAAATCCACCTCGGATCCTACTTACCCTACTCCTAGATTGTCATGCAATGGGGTTGTGGAAAGTGTCCACAAACACTAGTTTTCTTATTTTTTATGGTTTTTTGAGCACTGATCTTAAGACTTGTCTCGTCTACCAATCACTCTCTGTCTCATCTACCAATCACTCTCAAAATTTTAATCTATTTCTACAATCCTACAATCCTAAAGACACTCGACAAGTAAGATTACTTCCAAGCTACCTCTACACAGCAAAAGACAACAATCTTAAGCTATGCGGCTTCTAAAACAAAGTTTTGAACTCTAGGCAAACCTAGAGGAAGTTAAAGGATAACTTCACAAGACACTCGTGTTTTTTCCTAGTTTAGGTCTCTTCACTCCTCCCCGGCAGTGGTGCCAAATGTGGGACGCATGTCTAACCTCACTATCCTATCTTATTGCAGTATTAGCGAGAACCACGATTAATTTGTCAATCCATGGGATGAAGCTGACTCGACTAGTTCATAGAGAATACAAGAGGTTGTCAATCTCTCAGAAAACAACTAACTACTCGCATCTAACTCAAGCGACACTCAAGTGATTGAAATCACCAAAAGCCAATCGCTCATCGGCAAACAAAGCACATTGTTACAGCATCAATTGACATCCAAACGTAACGAAACTTTTTGGACATGTTTATAAGACCTAAGCACACATGCTTATGGTCTCAAACCCCACTTTAGGTCAAGTTTCAAAATTGCAATTATTAACAACAATGGATTTTTGGCCTAGTCGTTTTCGATCCAGAATGCATCTAAATGCTTAGCAATGATTCCCCAATATCCCGCCTATGCTTAATTTTTTATTTGACAGTGTAATTTTTTTAGTTATGATGAAGTTAGGCCACGGGTCGGCAATGCCAAAAGCTATGAAATACTGTGAATTGTTTACGCCAATGCGTAGAGCTCTTACCTGCGATTGTAATGCAACAAATGCGATTGCAATGTGACAACTGGGGAGGGAGTAAGAAGCGCGAGAAGAAGAGGAATGAGTGCCGTTAGCTCACGTTGTGTATTTCTTATCCAAAACTTGTAAAAAACTTACAAAAATTGGCCTTTATACCTTAGCCAAGGTTTTTGGGTGGTCAAAACTAATAATCTAGAGTTCTACCAAAGCTGGGTAATGACAGGTTGATACAATCTAGAAGCTTGTAGCCCCGGCTCATTAATTACAGAGTTTATCCACGAAAATAGGAGTTACAATATTCCCAATTTATCAAAATAATAAATGTTTTACAAAGAGAACTCCCAAAGATGGTATCCGTGTTAGCTTGCTGCTAACAAAGGGTAAGCAAATTTGTGAGTGGATATTGTCCCCCATCTATGTTGTCAAAATGGAGGTGTTATAGAATCTGTCCACAAATCCTTCATAGGTTTTGACACCCCCTTACTTCCACAATATTGAACACGGAAAATTAATTTGTGAATAGAGATTGTCCCACAATTTCTTATGTGAGCTACTATTTTTTCCCCCATGTATCTTGTGAAAATGGAGTGTTATTGAATCCACCCAAAAATCCTTCAGAAGTTTTGGCACCCCTTACTCCCACAATATTGAACATGGAAAACTTTTCTACCATGCAAGTGCAAGGAGGGATTTTATTCAAAAAGATTAATAAACTTATAGTTTAGGGGTAGGCCCAAATAATTTCACCTTCTAAACTTATAAGCAAGGGTGGGATATAAGTTTCACGTGAGGGGGGAGGGGAAAGCGGAAGGCAAAAGATAGATATGTATTCGAAGGAGAGGAACATATATTCTTGCTATTTAATCTAGCAGTAACATATAGCTTCATTGGAATATATAAATATATAGTTTGATGAATATATCATATGCCAACATTGATAATACAATATTGTCGATTGAAAGTTAGTCATATGCCAACATTGATAATACAATATTTGTAACTTCCATTTGATGTCAATTGAAATTTAGTCTTTGATATTACAAGATTGATAGACCCTTTTTACATAAATCAAGTCAGATTTTTTATTGCTCACGCATTGCTGTCAAGAATTACTTGAGCTACTAATTCTATTATATGTGGTGCGAGGCTTATTTAAGAATTAAACGAAGGAGAAATCCATCAAGGTATATTGTCATAAATTAATGCTAAAAGAACACAATAGGGAGTTTTACTACACAACAGACTATCCATTGTGTGTTTTCAAAGAACCATAGAAGCCTTAGGTGTGAGATAGGGGTAAGGTAACTTATTTTTTATTCAACACTTATAAGTGTAAGAATGGGGGTCAAAATTAACATATACTAGTTGTAAATGTGGGAATTCTAAGACCCTTACCTTGTAGGTGGCATGTCTTTCTTTGTCTCTGTAAAGATTAAATCCCTCAAGCCCTTACTAAGAATCTACTTTGGCTGTCTAGTTGATTCGTTCCTATATTCAAGATCAACCTTCTTGTGAGGTTCCCAACCCCGAGAAGATTGGGGAGACTTGATAGATGGTCTTCCTTTATTCTCAAGTTTTGTTGATGACACCCTACTTAGTTTCTACAAAGTAGATATACGAGCAATAGAAGAGAGGAAGTTCTCTATCCATCATGATCGTGGTTGTAAGGGTCATACATCATAGGCCAGGTTGATAAATCAAGGGATTTTAGTGAAAGCTAATTTCTTTATCACAAAGAAAAAATATCATTGACATACTTAAGATCTATAAATAATGCCTTTTTCCCCACGTTTAAGAGACACGGCCTCCATTCATAAATCATAGGTGTGAATGAGACTTATACTTAACTAACCAATAATCTTGTGAAAAGTACTCGACTAATCAGTTCCACCCATCTATAGACTAGTATCCATTAGGATACTAGTCTCCCACTTTCCACACCACACACACTCATTCTCTTGTTTTCTAATTACTACCACACAAGTTTACATATACAAACAGTGTTCCTTATTTAATTATAGACATGGGTTCTTTTATATGGCCCTTCAAACAATACCAAAACAATTCAAACAAGACCTAATGAAGACAGTCCTATATTTCAACAAAAATAACTTTTCCAATTTCTTATGAGTTGTTGCTACTTGCGGACTTTCTCTGTCTAACCAACAGAGCCTTTGCAATGGATTTATTTGCTAACCACAAATTGCACAACCTTCCCATCTCGCTAATTGCGAGGCGTCCCGCTGATCGCGAGGCATCTTGCTAACCGCTAGGCATCCCACTAACTGGGATACATCTTGCTAACTACCAAGCATCTCGCTAACCGCAGGGAACAAAAGAGATCTGATAACCTCATATTAATCTTCGCTAATTGTAGAATCATCTTACTAGCTGCAAGGCATCTCGCTACCCACGAGGAGCAAAAGATATTCTTCCATCAATTCTTCTCGTTAAATGATTCTTCAAACATGATCAAACAACTCTTCATATCACGAGTAACAACTTATCAAACAATAAAAATTTATGAAGAAATAACAATTTAACAAAGAGTGAAAATTTATCAAACAGTTCTTTCACTAATCTATGAAAATATATATTTGTTTCTTGTGATGGAATCACATTTCTTGGACAGTTTAAGAGATTCCCTATGCTTGACTTCCCAGTTCAACATAAATAGCAATGCAAAATTATAAATTTGTCTTACCAGATTAGCGACATGTTTGATTACATCCCGTGTTGGAGGTTGGACGGCTTCAACTTCTTGTGGAGTCAATACCTCTGCTTGAGTTATGATTGGAGTATATGATACCTTCTTTTGCACCTTCCTTGGAGGTGGAACAACATGAGCATCCTTGGAGATTCAAGTCACTCACTTTGGGGCCATTGTAATGCAAAAGAGGAGGGGAAAAGAGAGAAAGATAACTCAAGAATTTGAGGGGCAACATGCCAATGGTAGAGAACAAGTTGGAGATGGATTGAGGGTAAGAGGTTGAGAGAGAGAAGGTAACTTCCAACGTTATCGTAAGAGAGATTTTTCTTTTGAGAACTTTTGTGTGTGTCCCTTGAAAGTGGGGGAAGAAGGGCCTTTATATAGGCTCTCAACAGCCAAAGGCACAAGTTAAGAATAACAAAAAGTAGAGAGATAAGTTTCTGCGTGTTTGCAGCAACTGCTTGAAAAAATATATATATATTTTCTATTTTTTTGGACACGCATCGTGATGCACACGTTTGAGTCTCTAATTTTAGGCAAGGCTTGGCTTCCAAGAAAGAAGCTCTAAACTTGACTTACTCCCCTTTCTTCTCTAAAAATACTCTTTTTTCCTAAAAGTACTCCTACTCCCTCTCTTCTAAAAATACTCCTCCTTGTTTAAAAATACCTCTTCTACTCCTTCTTGTCTAAAACTACTCCTCCTTTCTTGAGGGTCAAATCTTATCTTTATAAATAGACTTGAGGCTTAAGTTTTCCATCCACCCTATTGTTTTCAAGTGAATAACGGCCATAATTAATAGTTATAAAGTCTGATTTTTGATCCGATCATTTCGTTAAAACACTTTATGAATTAACAAAATTTGAACCTTAAATAATTTTGCAAAGTAAATGAAATATTTTTATTGAAACATGTTGGCTACATTACACTTCTAATTGTAATATGTTATCATGAGATCTCTAATATTTATAGGTGGAGATGGTGAGAACCCAAGAAGGTACTTGCGAGAAATAAAACTCCACTACTTATTGTGACAATAAATGATTGTGAAGAAAAATGATTGTGTATGTTTCCTCTCTTTCTTGAAGGTGATACATATCTGTGGTATAAGGGCTTGCTTGATGAGGATGATAGTTATTTCTTACTATCTCAATTGGCAATTTTTATCACATAAAGATGTTTTCATATGAGACATATGCCATTGTTCATGCGTCATTCTTTTGTGTTGCTTTAGCTTCAACCCACTTGGTGAGATAATAAATAGAAACAATGATGTATTGGCATGTGTATAATAGGCAGGTAGAGCTATGAGACTTGAAAATTCAATTCTCCATTTTGAAAAATCTATTGCCCCCATCATTTCATCAAGTTCTGCAAGCACTTTGGTATGTTGGCATTTGTCACTTCTACTGACATAAGTTTCAGTAGCCATCAAAAAAATAAGTTTCCAAATACTACAAAACCATTTGGCTATTTTGTCACCATAAAAAAAACCTCCTACTTGACTTGCATGTGCTTGTTCAAGTATTAGTACATAATCTTTTTTTTTGCACCTATTTGTAATTGCCCATCTTTAGCTCTTTTGTAGTTATGATATTAGAAAGTACATCATAGTCTTGGTATTCCATTTCAATTGATTTAATATTGGTCACTCATTTCTTCCAGGAAGTTTTGAGTTGTTAGGTATATTAGGGCTGAGGCCAATTGGCCGGCCACCCATCACTAGCCACTAACCTTATTATTTCATTTTAATGAAGAATAAGGATTGGTGAGAAACACTCACCGATAGATCCACCAAAATTTATGTCTCTTCTCCTCTCCTACTCGCTCCCTTGCTCACACTTACACACGCTCATCAAGTGGTTCAGAGCAAGTTAGTTTCCCACTTCCCACCTTGCGTGTGCAGCCCACCCAAGCTTGCAAGGAATCTTGAAGGAAATTGAGCAGAGAAATTGGCAGCAAGCTTGGAGTCTTTTTAGGAAACTTGGATCTCCAACACCAAGTAGAAAACCTTGGAAAGAATTGGATTTGAAATCAATCCAAAGGAGGTGTTTCTACATAGGGCAATAAATTGAAATCTTGAAAATTCTTAGAGCTTGCAAGCAACACACGTGAGATTTGGAAAGAAAACCAAGTAGGCAATGCCAAAAATAGGCAACACCATGAGCATTGAAGCACAATAGGTTGTAAGCCCAAAATTGGGTATGCACGCACTTATCATCAATGAATTCATGAGGCTACGGTGCAAGATTGGGGCACCCATGGCATTATTTTCTTGTGTTGAAAACTTGGTAGATTAATCAGAGTGGGAGAGTGGGCAGTTCAACATTTGACAAGGAATTAAGTTAAGAAATAAAAAATCTAAGGTGTGTGTAAAGGTGTGTTCACACACACACACAATCTCTACATACACCGACCATGATTGAGAGAGAGAGAGAGAGAGAGGATGTATTCTCTCCTCTTATCCTTCCCCCTTCCTACACGGACAAGCATGGACTTCCATCCCTCACAAGTGCAATCTTATGTGCATGATTTGATGGAATCTAGGTTGTGATTGCAGGTTGCACTTAGGGTTTTCATGCAGTATTCTCTGTAGGTGAAGATAGGGTCGATGGAATAGCCCTTATTTTCTACATGTGTTTTGCACTTTTCTCTATAGTTTTATAGAGCTTGTTATTGCCATACTCATTTTGGCACATGTATGACATTTAAGGAAGTGTGAGTTAGGGACACTGAGCTTTCTCCATGGTTAGCACACAATCAAACACTGCATTTGTAGTGGGAGTGATCAACATGTATATGGAAAACCCAAGCAAAAAACATTGGGAAGTGGTGAGGCATATCTTGAGATAAAGGGTTCAGTCAACAAGTGCTTATGTTTTGGGAATCATGACGCATCCATAGTTGGATACATTTATTCCAAATATGCGGGTTGTGTGGACACTAGAAGATCCACATCTAGCTACATTTTCTTGTTTTTTGGAGCGGTAGTTTCTTGGAGATCATGTCTCTAAAATTATACTTTATCCTTGACCATTGAGACTGAGTATGTTGGAATTTCTAGTGCCATCAAGGAAGCTGTGTGGTTATCTCATCTAGTGGGAGACCTTGGTATACACCAGACTCTAGTATTACATTGTGACAGCCAGAGTGTGATTGTGTTAGCAAAGAAACCCATGGTTCATTCCAAATTAAAACTCCTCATGGTCAAGTATCATGTGATACTGAATATTTTTTGGCCAACAAACGCATTGATTTAGCCAAAGTCTACACGGATGAGAATCTAGCAGATGCTCTAACAAAGAGCCTATCTCCAGAGCAGTTTTCACATTGCATCGAGATGATGGGTGTAGGGTGAAGCTATGGTCATGTTTGACACTTGTATCATTGTACATACTATCCCTCACGCTTATAGCCACTTGGGTTGCATTGGCCTTGAGGTGGAAGATTTTTAGGGTTTGGGCCAACTGGCCCGCCATCGTTCACTAACCACTAACCCTATTCTTTGGATATAATGAAGAATAAGGAGTGGTAAGAAACTCTCACCGCCGAGAGATCCACCAAAATTTGTGTCTCCTCTCCTCTCTTGCTCGCTCCCTTGCTTGCACTCCATGCTCCCTCTCCCAAACTCATCAAGGTATTCCACAATGTAGTTACTCTACTTAGGTGTCATTGTGATTTGAAACTTACCAACATAAACATGTGGTAGTTTAAAACTACATTGCACACATCTATCTATATACTCATGAACCATCCTCTTCATGTTTGGCCAATATATATGTCATTATATCAAGCATTGGTAAATATGTAAGTTTCCATTGTGAAGATTGATGTTTCGAATATGCACTTGAGAAAAATAAACATGTTTTTCTTCAAGCTCAATTTATATTCCCAATATTTTTTGTTTAGAGCCCTATTTGTAGAGACTTCTAGCCAACAAGTAAGAGAAATTTTGATTGTTCCAATATGTGAAGTTATCTCTTTATTTTTACACTCTCTATGGCGAGAAGAGGAATAACTTCTTCACTCCATTTAGGCACCATCTCTAACTTCTTCACTCCTATTGGTGCTTCTCCATGAATCATTTGAGAAAGGTGATCAGCCTTTGGTGGGTTGTCCCCTTTTTGAATACTACCATAAAATGAAATTCAATCAAGATTATGAATCATTGAGTAATATGTCCTTTGTTACAATGTTTATTCACTAGATAAATCAAAGCAACTATCCACAAAAAACATGAATTGATTAGCCTATAAAGTAGTGTCAAAACTTCTCTACTAGACAAATTATATCCAATCCTTCTTGTTTTGTAGTTCTTTTCAACACTATTCAATTGCCAACTAGTGTAATAGAGGGGAAAATCCTTATTACTATGATCTGGTTGAGCTCATATACATCCAATAGCATAAGCTGACGCATTAATGTGGACATTAAAATTTTTAATATAACCATGCGCTTTTAAGGTTGGAGTAGAAATCAAGAATTTATGAAGGTGTTAAAAATAATTTTCACATTGTTATATTCAATCAAAATTCATAATCAATTGGTAAAGAGGTTTTGCAAATATTGCATTCATGTTTATATATGAATTTTCTATAATATCCACATTGGGCCCATTAAGGATTGTACATCTTTCACCCTCACAAGTCTAGATATTTCCACAATCACCTTGAATTTCTCTAAATTTGTGGAAATGCAATTTCTAAAGACACTATATGACCAAGATTCTTGCCTTGTCTTACTATCAAGAAACATTTTTTAGGGTTTACATAGATTTTGGAAGTTCTCTACTTTTCAAACACTTTCCAAAGATGTTTAATATAGTCTTCTCTCAAAACAAATAATGAATGCATAGGTCATCCATATAAATTTCTTTGAGACTCTCTGTTGATGTTCCTTGAATACATGGATCATCACTCTTTGAAAGATAGGTGGTGCATTAATTTAGCCAAATAGCATACCTCTATATGAAAATATATGAGAAACATACCTTATTCACTAAAAGAGGATATTTTATGTTGATCCTCAGGTTTGATTTTATCTAGAGGAACCATATAACTAAGAATCTTATAGCTACCATTGTTTAAATCTCAGTGAAGCTTCCAAAAATTGTTATACTTTATTCCCCATTCTGAAATTTTTTCTAGCATTACAAGATTTTTGTAGCAAAAGATTCTTGATCTAGTGGTTGGAACCAAGTCAAAGTTGTTCCTTCCAAGGTCAAGACATTAAGTCCCTCATACTCAATATGGAAATCATGCACTTTCTCTGCTCTTAAGACATATTTTTCATATTTTTTGATTAAATATCACTTGAGAAAGTCTCATTTGTCAAGGTTTAGCAACATATCTTATCATCCTTGGGTCTCTTGCAAAGATATCTCTCCCCACTGCTTGCCCTCTTAGATGAATTCCAGCTGTTATTTTATGAGGTGCATGCCCAGGGGCACTATTTTTGGAACTTTATCTCCAAATTGTAGTGCTTTGGACCCCATTATGGCTGTATAAACACCTACTTGGTACATTGTATTAGGAACTACACTCCCATGAATAGAAGGCTCGTTGAATTTTATGCTCTCCACATTTGGTGTCCAAAATTTTGGTGGATTAGTTTCTACTATCCTTAGTGCACTTACGCTTGATTGTATCTAGTACGTCAAAATTGGAATCCATACATAGATATATATTTATAGGTGGATTGAATCAATAGGTTTGTACTCTCGTCCATACTTATCTACCATCAAAACTTCACTCCTTGAGCATCTGTATACATGAACACATAGAGATTCTTATATTCTATTAGCTCCCTGGATTGGGCTCTTCACATCTATATAAGTTATTTTGATCCCCATTTATGAACCTATATAGACCCATATAAGTGTAATCCGTAGAGACTTTCTATGCTTCATTTATCTTGATGAATTTCACCCTTGCAATGTGGTTGATGAATTTAAGAGTTTGAGAATTCTACCATTTTCTTGCATCTTTTGTGATTTGGTTTCAAGTTTCCATGTTTTCTATCACTCTCTCTAAATTTTAGAGCTTTTTCCTTTTACTCAAAATATGGTCTTTGAACCAATTTTTTTGTGACTTGCAAGTCAATTGTATTTTGTTTTGGCCTACTACCCTGCTCCTATGAAATTGAAATGAAAAATTGCAATAGAATGTTAAAAACTAAAATTTATAGCTTATGGTGGTGGAATGAAACAACCCTCTAAAAGCAATAGGCAACTTGACATATTCACTTCTTTGAATCACCTTCAACTATCACAAAACTTATTTGTTATCAAATGAGAGATCTAGCCAATCATTGACTCCTAGACTTTACCAAGCAAAAAAGCCTTGTTTTTCCACTATGTTGCTAGAAAAAATGTAATGGTTTTTTGAAGCATTGATGAACACAATTATGGGTACAAGGTCTCACAAGATCAACTCCCCAATAGTTGCACCAATGTTAGCGGATCACCGTGATGGATGTCTATACCATAGCTATTGGATACTGATACATACAATGTCAATACTAAGGGAGCTAGCCTAAATGAGGCTCACAGATAAAATGGGGTGTCAATCCTATCAGAGTGAACCTATGCAGGAAGGTACACTAATACATACAATGTTAATACTAAGGGAGTTAACCTACATGGGGCATGGAGATACAATGGAGTGTCAATCATAACGGAGTGAACCTATGTAGGAAGGTACACTAGAGCAATCACAAACAAAAATCCACAATCAATCATCACGCATATAGTCAATTCTCACACCAACTAATCACTTGATTTTTTCTTTGTCATATGAGGTCAGTATGCTACAAAACTCAAAGAGATGATAGGCTAAGACTATCAATCCAACCCTAAACCATTAAAACCTAATTTTAATAGTACCAAAATTCAAGATTCTTTATTCTATAGATCATCAAATGATGCACAAAAATAGTCTTACACCTTCTCCTAAGACCTGCATGATTAGCCTCCTATCAAAAGATTAGCATTTAACCTTGAATGTATCACCAAAATAGTAAAATAATGTTTGCATAGCATAGACATGATCCTTCTTCAAACTAATAATGATTATAATCAAGTGATAGAGCAAGAGAAGAGAAACACAATGCACTTGATGAACCTGATTTGGATTACCAAATTGCAAGATATGTTGGTTACAAAATAGCTCCGCTCACTGCACTACTTCACCATACACAAAATTATCTGAGTTTTGCTAATAATTATATTTTACAACTAGGGATACCCAAAAAATTTATCTTGGTCTAGCTCCCGTGGGTAGTATATGATTACATGTGGGGGAATCCCAACTACTGCATCATTGTTTAGGAGCTTCATCTAAATTTACAATCCATTAATAGGATTGCAAAACGAGTACTCCATTAAAACATTAATTATAATGGGTATCCATCATCAATATCTACAAATCGGATGCAATAGGAAAATTGTATAAATCATGCTAAAGTATTGTTAATGAAGGAGTTATGTTGAAAATGCTGATAAGCAAGCTGGACCCTACCTTGAGAACACATGTGGCATTGAAGAGGCCCAAAATCATAAAGAAAGCATTACAAGTTTCATGCAAAAAGTAGAAGAAGGTTAAGCTTATGGTAGACTTGGATCCATCATCAAAGATAGAAAATATGCACTTGATTGATATTTTATGGGGTTAATAAAAATGATCATGTATTTTATATGTATGAAGAATATGTGTCCACAGTTGGTTTGCTTGATATAAATGTTTTGGGGTGTGAATCTATAGAAGCATATGCTATGATTGTTGATTGTGATGTGGATTCCAATGACTCCTCTCTTGATAGGAAAAAATGCTAGTTTTGATGGGAATTTAGAGATTGAGAATTCTCATGATATGTATGTGATAAATGAAGAGTTTGTTTCAACAAACATGCTATTCATTGAATTACCCATGGATGAGAATACTAATGATATTTCTTGTGCTACATGCAATGCTTTGGTGTATATGGTGCTCACTTGGATTCCTCTAGTGTTGACAAAGTCTCTGTTTGTGAGCCAAGGATTTCATAATCACGTGATCACAGTTTTTTTTTTGGTAATAATAGTTGTGAGCATGTTATTAACATGTTAACAACTTCTCATGTTCACAAAAATACCGGTTTGGGGTGACTTGGAAACCGGTCAAAATCCCATCGGGTTTTGGATTAGCCCCGAAGGCCCACCGGGTATCTCCAATACCTAGCAGTGTCCACTGGGGTCATCAAAAAGCCCAACAAGATACATATTCCTATATATAACTACCCCAACAGGCCCTTTGGGATATAGTTCCTAACCATCTTCTCACCCACTTGTACTTTGTATGTGTGAGTCTGAGTGGGTTTGTGTGGGTGTGAGTGGGTGTGTGTGCTTGTGTGAGCAGTTGTACACAATGTGTAGCTAGATGTGTGTATTCCAATACACAAGGGGTGCATGCATGTGTAAGGCCATTCTTTGGAATGGTGCTTATCATGGGGCACTTGGTCGGTAACGCGATTAAGTAGTGTCCTATGATAAGTATGGCACATTGTAGAGGTACTAGTTGGTAGCGTGGGAATAATAGTATCTTTATGACGATGTCACCTTCCCTTCCCTTTATCAAATAAAGGCATAGGGTCGGTAACGCGTCTAAGTTACGTATGTATACAATTCCTATTCCCTTAATTTTGGGTGGCACCTTGTTGGTAACGTAACAAAATGGTGTCATTTGCTAGTGCAGGTTGTATTTTTGGTATATTGCAGCATTTGGTCGATGACATAGCCAAAAAATATTTTAAATTTGTTTGATTTTCCAGTTATGTAGCTTGTATTGTTTTTAATGTGTGTGATTCATGCAATACTTGGTCAGTAATGCGGCCTGAGTATTTCTTGGATCATAGTTTACTTCATATTATCTTCCTCTTCAAATTGATAAACCTCTAAAATTTATTGAAATATCATCTAATCGGTCTCTATCTCTATTTAAAAAATACATAAAGATTCATACCATGCAATATCACCTTTTTTTTCTCTCTTTCTCTCTCTTTTATTAAGAACTTGTAAAAGAATTGAAAATGCTACATATAATTCACTCTAATTCTCTTTATGACACTTTCAAAATATAAAATAAACCAAAAAAATTGTTCTATGTGTCTGCAACATGAAGTAATTATAAAGAGGGATTCAGTATCTAGTCTCTCTCTCTCTCTCTCTCTCTCTCTCTCTCTCTCTCTCTCTCTCTCTCTCTCTCTCTCTCTCTCTCTCTCTCTCTCTCTCTCTCTCTCTCTCTAAATATAGATCAAATTATAAATCTTTCCACTGATTATTGCATTCCATCTTCCCATCTTTGAGGCCAATGAGATTTTTTTCTTATGTATTAATATTTCATTCACCAAGTTTCTTATATCATCTATATTTTGTAGATATGGTAGAAGAACAAGATAACGAGCACCATGAGTTGGCTAGAAAGGCACACGAGTGACTTAAATCTCATGCACAAGGTTTGACTACCCGCCACGCAACCAGAACGGCTTGTAGATTGTCCAAATGGGAAAATCCCAGTCATGCCAAATGGAATGGCATAAACAAACAAGTCACAAAGGATATTATCAAAGAGATATGGCTGTGCCCAGAAGGTGTCAAGATGGAAAAATAATGACATCAAACTCAACGTTGAGCGAACCTTCCTGGAGGTGAACGACCATCCTCTCCATAATGCAGATACACCACTCTACTTTGATAAAATGATTTATATGCATTTTATTCTCAATAGGTTAGTGGACTTCGCATCTAGAGATGTCATCATTAGCACCCATGATATACATGAGAAGATAGTGATATTCACAAGACAAGAGATTTCTCTTATGGTGGAGGGGGCTAGAATGGAGTTGGGAAAGGTCAATAAAAGAATGGGAGCAAATCTTGTCGAGAAAGATCAAGAAGCAGTGAGATTATCACAAGCGCAGACACCCCCCCCCCCCCTCACCTCTTGACCACAGCAAAGGTTAAAATGAAACTTAACAAGCTTAGTAAATATGTGCTGGACCTTTCTCAATGTTTAACCTATATGCCAAGTCAATCACATCTCCCACTTTTTAACGCATCCTGAGGTTGTGGACATTTCAAATGTGGCTAGTAGTTCCTACACCAACCAATGTCCCCTAGCAGGAGGCAACTCCTAGTGTACTTTGAAGTCTCTTCCAAGATAAAAGTAATTGAAATATTTTACTAATGATACTCTTTTGCACAGTCAATGAAATTGTTGCTTAATCTTCATTGTAATCATTTTCCAAGATTCCTTTATCTATGTCTACTTTGTTGCATGCTTGATTGAGCTTGTTTGAGTCTATATCCAGATTTTTCTCTAGCTCAAGGCTTGTGCTATGCACAAGCCTTGATTTTTCTCTATCAGAGTTTATATCCCAATTTTTCTCTAGCTCAAGTCTTGTATACAGCACAGGTCCAACATTTAAGTGTTCCTCTTCTACATCATTGCAATCACACATCCATATGGGCATATCTTCTTCATATTCTTTGGTTTCAATGTGCCACAAAAAAATTTCATTGGAATACATGTAACCAAGTGTATTTACACAATGTACGAGAAGCCAATTTGCAAGTAGTGTTTTGAATATATTTGTACATGCTCCAATTTCTTTATGAGCTTGAATTCAAAGAACATTGGCTTAAACCTTCATTGCAACGTTATGCAACAAATCATAGTGTTCTCCACCATTCACCATTCACTATTTCCATGCAGGCTTCTCTTTTTCCACTTGTTGAACAAGAGAGTTTGAAAATAGACCTTCTTTCAATCGAAAGGAGGACAATTCTTTTATGCATCTTACACGATCATCAACATTGGCATAGAAAGTGTTTACCACTGTGTAAAAATCATGAACCACTATAACATTGGGCATCAAGTCCATATTCCATTGTTCAAGATCTAGCATGTAAGAAGCATTGTGTAATGGTGTATGCACTCCAATCCATTTAGCACAAAAGTAATTCAAGAGGATTTTCCTTTGTCGATGAGAGAATGGAATACGCAAATTCTTTTCCACAACCGGTTGCTCTAATTTTTTAGGACACTCCAAACTCATTTGGATAGTCCACCATTGCATCCATACATTTTTAAGATTGGTTTCACTCTAGTCAAGATTGCGTATGGCATACCTAACAAACATCATTACATGATATGCATCCATCACACTACTTCACCAAGTATTTTTTGAAAGTTCTACCCTTAAAACTTTGATTTCTCTTTTATTTTTTTGTTCTACTCGCTCTCCTAGTCATGAAATTCCATACATGTAGATGTAGTTATGACTACATCTTTGCTTTGAAGAAGAGACTCAAAAGTGTAGAAGTGAGTACAAAGTCTAGTCTTTGCAGGTAGTTTTAACATAACTGACATGCAAGGTCCAAAAATATATAATACTCTCTGTCTTTTGAGCATAAATCTCACAAGCTAGCAAGCAGTATCGACAATAGAGGCAAACCACTTGGTATCGTCACTTTTATACCAATCTTTTCATACAAGATTCAACATGTGTGTTGCACCCGGAAGGAAAAACATGCAGGTACTATCACTTCAAGATTTGCACAGCATTCTTGTAATTATTTGCATTGTCCATCACAATTTGGACTACATGTTTAGCACCCACTTCCTCTATCACAGAGGCAAAAACACTAGCAATTGCCTCTATCATAGAGGAAATTGACTCTATCACTTCCTCTACATGTAATTACCTCTATCACAAAGGCAGCTACATCAGCAATATAAACCCTACACTTCATTGAACCATGTGAATCCACAACACAAACAAATGTTTGGCCTTTAGGTGACACAATCATTAAATTAGTTAGTGGTTTTCTTTGTACATTGGAACAGTCATTGTTGCTAACTGTGGTACATCCAAAAGCTCTATATTGCTAAGAGTTACCCTTTTCACAGTTTCTTTTACTTGAACATAGCATTTCTCCAATAGATCATTTTTCATAGCATGGTATATGGGTAGTGAAAATCCTGATCCAAACTCACCAATTCTCTTCCATGCTCTCATCCAACCAATGCTTATTGTCCACCATCATTATAACACTTTTTGAAAAGTAAATCGCTTCGGAAAGGGCAATATGTGCATCATCAAGTAGACCGTTACGTAATATTTCTTTCAATAAAGTTTGACGCATAGATACTTTTCCCAGGTCAAAATGACGATATGAAGATGCACTGGGTCGATTGCCTTCTGGCTACACATTGGGATTTGGAGTGCAATCCGGTGATGGTTCTGGAGTTTGTTGGTTGGAACCAATATGTTTTGGCATCCCTAAGACATTAGAAGTAGATGTGTAATGTTTCTTTGATTCTTTATTTTGAATTTTTTCCCTCAAAAGTTTGACCAATACAGTTGCACTGGGTGGTACATGTGCGACTCGGTTTCTTGGTCCACCTAGAAAATGTTCCCTTAGTCGAGGTGCCCCACTAGATTTTGTTGTATGGCATATCTTACACTCCTATTCTATGAATCAATCACAGATGTTAATTTCATATTTCCACTCTATCCTAGGTGCCTTTTTTCCCTTGCTAACTTGAATTTGAGCTATCACTAGGTCTAACATTTCCTTCCATCTCAAATAACATATTCAAGAAAGCATGGGAACAATGAATACATAACTAAAGTAAAAACAAAGATACTCATGTATCACAACAATGTACATCTCTAGCAAACATACACTAATTTTGATGATAAAATGTAGCCACACAACAATTTAAAACTATTTATAAATTTCAAGTATTGTATTTATTATTCAACTATTTCAAAAACTTACTTTGCATGCATAGCCAAATATATAGAGCTGCTTAATCAATAGTTTTGATGTTCTTTAAAATATCCACAAATATTAATCTTTGTAGATGTACATATATCAATTTTTATTAAACCTCAAGCCTCATATCATGATTAATACAAGTAATCTTTACACAATGTAAATGTGTGTTTTCAAATTAAGATACATGAAATTGATAGCACACATACAATGCACATTGCACACCCAATGAAGGATGTCTTTTGTACGTAATTAAAGATACTTTACACCACTCAAACCAAGGATCTATGTCTGCCCAATACTCTAGTATAAGACAATAGACCCTTGATTAACGTGGAACATATCAAATATCAAGAACCAATACTAGCCCCTAAGCAGGACTCTTGGCTCCATTCAATCATTTATAAAGCAGCATGAGGGAGAAATAAACATGTAAATTACTTTTGTTGCTCAAATACAAACAAGATCAAGTGACCCAAACTTTGTCCCTAAATCTTTGCAGGTATTAACTATGAGCCACACTCTGCCCACAATTCAAAGAACTGAATACTAGTGGCTCAGTAGCTTAGGCAAGCCTATAAGGAAAGAAGATCGTCCCTAAAATAAGGACCTTCTTCCCAAAAGGACCTCCCTAGACAATTGGAAGCTCTAAACACTCTAAATATCTCCCAAAAAGCTAAAAATGTGTCTAATCATCCACTCTATATAGTGATGGCATAGCCCTCCGGGCTTAGATTTTGTCTGACAAGTCCGCCAAGTAAACCTAGATCCCGATGGGTTTATAGGTAGAGCAGGTTTAGGCAGTCATTGAAAAATTTGTGTGAATATAAATGTGATCACAACATAAGTTATTTTATTAACACATGTTAACGTCTTAATGAAATCCCTGTTGTGAGCTGAAGGTGCTTGAAGATAAAGACTATGTCTCCATGTATGTCCTGTTTCATTCATTGATAGCTCTTCCAAAGTTTCCATTGAGAGGCCTACAGATTTGTAACTAGATAATTCATTGAGCCATCCTACTCTCTACTTATATGGTAGCCCTCGTGTTGGGCCCACTTAGCCATTGGCCTCACATTTCTCCCCCTTGGAGAAGTGTTTTTAGTCTCAAAAATAGAAGTGGGATATTTCTTTTTAAGTCCCTAATTTTCTCCCAAGTGGCACCTTCTTAAATCAGTCTTTTCATGATGCACATGATGATGAGTATAAATCATGATAGTTTAGAATACACTCAAGTTCATGCGGCTGGATTGGAGGTTCAATAAAATCAACCAAAACTTGATGATCAATTACATTTTTGTTCCTATGTAAGGGTTTATATTAAAGAATTACATGAAAAAAAGGATGAATGTGAGAGTGTGGAAGTAAAGAGATTTTGTAGGCCGTATCTCCAACTTACTAAAGTGTTTTGGATGGGCCACAATATTTAGGAGATAACTTATGTGTAGGACAAGCATTCAAAATTTTAGAATGCTCTAGAATACATAATAATATCTCTTCACCTTCCATGAAAGTGACTTACTAAAATTTCTCATCAACATACTTCCAGTATATGTCTTGTGCTTGTCAAAAAATTTGATGAGCAATTTTCAACATATCCATATGGTCTTGGATAAACTCCTCGAGTTGTTGAAGCTTCTTAGTAGCCAACCCCATCATAACTCATGTTCTAGGTTCAAAACCATACATAATCATGAAGGGACTAAACCTTCTCGTAACATGCTTTGTACTATTGTAAGAGAAATCCAAAATACGGACATAATCTTCCCAATCAGATTTCTTCTTATGAAGGTACGCTCTAGCTTGTCATCTAGCACCCAATGAGATTATGTTTAGTATGCCCATCCATATATGCATGATCTGCAATACTGGTATTGAGTTGTTGTGTTCCCAACTATTTGAACATAGCCCTCCAAAAATGACTATTAAACTTGGGATCACAATCACTCACAATATTGATGGAAAATCTATATAACATGTATCAATTGTCAACAAACAACTTTGCTAAATTTTGAGTTTTAATAGTTAGCTTGGTTGGAATAAACTTACAAATTTTATTCAACCTATCTACAATCACCCATATTGAATCATGACCTCATATAGTGTTTGGTAGACCCACAAAGTAATACATAGCTCGATAGTCTTCCATTTACCATTGGGAATCTCTAAAGGATGCAAGAGACCTCCTTCCTTTAGGTGATCTGCTTTATTAGCTTGACATTTTTGGCAATACAAGACTTAGTCTTGAGCATATCCATGTAAGTCTGGCTAAAAATATTGTCATCATACAGGTGCATAAGTCTTCTTTATGTCTAGGTTCCTTGCATTTTAACTATAATGACATCATAAAGAATTTGGTGTCAAATGTCTATGTTTGTTTGTACAAAAAATCTCCCCTTGTAGAGTACCCATCATCAATGGAAACATTTTTCCATATAGTTAGCTCATCACTCAAAAGAGGAGAAGCGAGTATGGAGAAAATGCACATGGTATGTTGGCAGTCAAAACAGACTGATGTCCTTCGAGTTGACCCTTCATTTTTGAGCCTCAAATTTTGATATCCATCATTTTTTCCAAAAAGCCTTTCTAGTTATATAAGAGTCTTTGGATTTTTTCAAATCAACATGAGTCTGTCTATGCTACATCTGACTTGTATAATTTATAAATGAGTTTGAGCCTTGTAAAGTTGTCCATTGGCCAAGAGGGCCCTAGGTATAAAACTCATTTTGTAAAGTGGAAAAGGAGGACCCTTATCATTATCAAAGTCATGAGTTTTGGAACGTACGACTGAGAGCGGCTACTCTCATATACTTTGTAATCATCACATCTTGAGATCACTTTCCAATTCGGAAACTTGCAATGTATTCCTTGTATATTGCTCTTTCATTCAGGAATATTCATTGTTGATTCTATTGTGGTTTACAATAGAATCAACAATCTTGAGTTTTGGAACGTACGACTGAGAGCGGCTACTCTCATATACTTTGTAATCATCACATCTTGAGATCACTTTCCAATTTGGAAACTTGCAATGTATTCCTTGTATATTGCTCTTTCATTCAAGAATATTCATTGTTGATTCTATTGTGGTTTACAACTATATTGTGATTCTATCTTGAGTTTTGGAACGTACGACTGAGAGCGGCTACTCTCATATACTTTGTAATCATCACATCTTGAGATCACTTTCCAATTCGGAAACTTGCAATGTATTCCTTGTATATTTCTCTTTCATTCAAGAATATTCATTGTTGATTCTATTGTGGTTTACAACTATTCGCTAGTAGGCTAAAATTGTTGTTTTGAGTGTTGTTTTTTGACATTCCGACCATAGAAGAGTGTTCTTAGACCCTAGGGAGACCTTCCTGGTATGTTTTATTGCAGTTTTTAGGACCTTGATCATGATAGATCGTGAATTTGGTACCTCATCAAATTACAAACAAGTTAGTGTCCCTAAGTGTCATGGACCTCCTCCCAAAGTTTCCTAGCATTTGGACTTTGTTTGAGTGCCAAAATGGGTTGATAACTGAGTGCGGTGACATAGACATAGGCAAGTTTCTTAATCCAAAAGTGATAGATTTGATAGTGTTAGAGATATCATTGTTCCGTAGGTTCACTTCTTGAGGTTGACACCCTAAAAGAGTCTCCGTGCCCCATACAAGTCGCTTCCCTAAGTATTGACATTATCTTAGTTCCAAAATGCTATGCTATAGACATCCGTCGTGCGGCCCACTAACATTAGCACTATTGCCGGGAATATTGATTCTTAGGTGGTGAGTGACCTAGTCGTAGTTGTTTACTTATAGACTTTTGATTTTGATTTCCAATTCATTTACACTTTAGCAGTCAGGTAGCTAGACACGAGGTTTAGTGCTTGGTAGAGGCTAGAAGTCGGGGACTTGCTAGGTCTACTCTTGAGAGCTATTAGTTGTGAGTGAGATACAAAAACATTTCATTCTACATATTTTCTTATGCTTTGAAAGTATTGTTTCATATTCCACTTTTCTTCAAGTTTTGCACTATTTCTTGTGGTTTAGTCATAGGATTCAATTCTGCAATTAGGAGTAGGTAAGGTAGCATCTATAACCCTCAAATTGAGCAAAAAGGATCAGAGAAAAAACTACCAAAACCTTATTTTGGTTGCCGACCATAAATGCTAAAATCTTAGGACTTTGTTAGTTGGAGCTCAAAAGAAAATGCAACCCAAAAATCAAAGGAAAAGGAATAAACCAAGCTGAAGAAAGCTGATTTCGACCCCTGAGACAATTTGGACAAAAATTGGTACCATTGGGTTCATAGTGGTTTTAGATCACTGAATATACACTTTTGGTTTAAAAAAAGTTCTAAGAGTGGAAAAAGTGTCGGATTTCCACACACAATACAAGAGATTTGGTTTAACATTGGAGGGGATGGCATTGACTTGGTTTCAACCCACTAAAAAGTAGGTATTTCTTGAACATTGATCAACTCTTAAGAGAGTTTTCCAAGAAATTCTCTAAGAAGGGAATAAAACATAGCACGGTCTATCAAATTTATGTCTTTAAGCAAAATAAAAATGAAAAGGTGAAAGAAGCTTCACTTCGCTTTAAGAAATACATTGAAAGATTTTCAGTTCACGAGTTACCATAGAAAGATTGTTTATCGGTTCTCTTTATTAAGGGCTTGAGAAACAAAAATCTCAATAAGGGCTTACACTTAAATGCATGCACAACATTCAAACAAGTCACTATGGAAGTATATCAACTAGTTACAACGCTTCCTTAGTGACTTGTTCAAATGTTGTGCATGCTTTCAATTGTAAGTTCTTTTTGAGAGCTTCAAACCAGACGGACCTCCTTCGAGTTGATCCCTTCATTTTTTAGCCCCAATGTTTGTTATCCATTATTTTTCAAAATGCAGTGTAATTATATGAGAGTGTCTGTGTAACTATATGAGAGTTTTGGATTTTGTTCAGATCATCTTGAGTCAGCCTATGCTAAATCCAAGTTTTATAAATTATAAATGATTCTGAGCCTTGTAAAGTCGGCCACTCGCCATGAGAGCTCTAGGTATAGAACTCGTTTTGTAAAGTGGAAAAGGAGGACACTTATCATTATCAATTTTTTATAAATTATAAATGATTCTGAGCCTTGTAAAGTCGGCCACTCGCCATGAGAGCTCTAGGTATAGAACTCGTTTTGTAAAGTGGAAAAGGAGGACACTTATCATTATCAAAGTTTTGAGTTTTGGAATGTACGACTAAGAGCAGCTACTCTCATTCACTTTGTAATCATCATATCTTGAGCTCTTGTAATCACTTTTCAATTTCAAAACTTGCACTGTGTCCCTTGTCTATTGTTATTTCATTCAAGTATATTCATTGTTGATTTTGTTGTGGTTTACGACTACTTGTTAGTAGGCTAAATTTTTTGTTTTGAGAGTGTTAATGATTTTTTTTTGACATTTTGACCATAGGAGAGTATTATTAGACCCTAGGGCGACCTTTCTGGTATGTTCTATTGCAATTTCAAAGACCTTGATCATGATAGTTCGTGATTTTGATACCTCATCAAATTGCAAAAAAACCTAGTAGGTTAGTGCCTCTAAGTGTCATGGACCTCCTCCCAAAGTTTTGTAGCATTTGGACTTTGTTCGAGTGCTAAAATCGGTTGATGACTAAGTGTTGTGACATAGGACATAGGCAGGTTCTCTGATCCAGGAGTAGTAGATTTTCTAGTGTTAGAGCTATCATCGTTCTTTAGGTTCACTTCTTGATGTTGACACCCTCAAAGAGTCTTCATGACCCATCCAAGTTGCTTCCCTAAGTATTGACATTATGTTAGTACCAGAAAGCTATGCTATGGATGTCCGTCATGGCAACCCGCTAACACAATACCAGCATTGGATTGAAAAGGATCCCTCTTTTTTACATGACTCCACACCTTGGAGTATGCATCATTGTGCTCACATTACCTTTAAGAGACTCCAAAAACACACTTTTAAGTCTTGTGAGTGACTGAAAGAGAGTTGATCACATGTATTCTATTAAGATCATCATCTACCACATCATCTTATCCTTTATTATACCACAACTTTGCATCATACTCTTGAAGAATCTCAACCCACCTAGCCTTTTGACCCTTCAAGTTAGACTGTTGTATAAACCGCTTTATACTTTCATAGTCAAACAGTATTCCAAATTGAGCACTATACAAATAATGTTGTTGCATTTTCAAAACAAACACTATTGTATAGAGCTCTCTTTCATAAGAAAAATGATTTTGTTGTGCAAAATTGACTTTTTTAATTTCAAATGCAATTGGCCTTTCTTCTTGCAAAAGAAATACTCCAATACCTTGGCTAATAGTATTTGCCCCTAGCACAAAAGGTTTCATCACATTCACAATATCTAAGATGGTTGTAGTAGCTAGAGAAACCTTAAGTACAACAAAGCGTTGTTGTTGAGCTTCTTCCCAATGAAATGCTGTGGACTTGGCTTTCAATTGGTCTGTTGTTGTAGGAAGAAAATATTGGCATATTTTTTAACAACCCTACAACAAAAACTTGTAAATCCCAAGGATATCCAAAGCTCTTCCAGATTTTTGTGGGAGGGTGAGTTACAAATAGCATCGACTTTGGATTTATCCATATGTAGGCTTGTAGGAGAAATAACATGTCCCAAATAGTGATCTTTTTCTTTCAAAAATCACACTTTGATTCCTAACCATATAATTTGTGTTGCCTAAGAAGATCAAACACTTTCTTAGTGCCCTTCTTTAGATGCACTATACTCTAAGATGTCATCGAGAAAAACAATGACAAACTTGCCCAAATATTATTTCAAGACACTATCCATGAGTGTCATGAAAGTAGCGGGAGCATTGGTTAAACCAAAAGTCATAATCAGAAATTCATAATGTCCAAACCTTGTTTAGAAAGAAGTTTTAGATATATTTTCATGCCTTATTCTGAGTAGATGATACCTTGATCGCAAATCTATTTTTGTAAGGATAAGAACATGGTTGAGTTTATCAAACAACTCAACTACTCGTGGAAAATGATGCTTACTCTTAATAGTAATTTTGTTCATGCCATGGTAATCTACACACATGCGCATATTTCCCTCATTTTTCTTCACCAGTAGAATGGGGCATGCACATGGGGAAGAACTAGGTTGAATAAACCATCTACTAAGGTAGTCGCAACTTACGTTCCACATCAGTAGACTCACCATAATGACTCATTTTGCAGGGTGGTTTACTACTAACAATTTTACTACTTCGAACTACATCTATCTTGTGTTGCTAGACACAAAATATGTCGGTGGTAACCCCAATGGTAAATCTCCTCCTTCTCTACCCCAAACGGACTTGGACAAAGCCCCCTCATCTAACCCCGCAGAGCCAACCAACTGACTTACTCTATCATCGATGGAGCAATAAATCATTCTATTAGTGGTGGAGTGCCTACAGACCACCTTTGTCATTTGCAAGACTCTTAGCACTAGACTCAATAAAGGTGATGTGTGTGACCTCCTCCAAGACCACCTCCTTACAAAGGTGTGGAAGATCAATATTGACATTCACCTTCTTGGGAGTGGTTACTACCAAATCAAGTTTGAGACTCGTAAGATGGCTTCCAAGGTCATTTCAGTGAGCTTGCTATCCATTCAAGTAGTCAACGCTCATCTTGTCAAGGAAGTAGACTTGCCCAATTCAGTTTCCTTCCTTGGCTTGAGGAGAAAGTATCTCTCGCTACTATCGACAATTGGTTCAGATATTGGGACTGTCTTGAAGACCTTGCTTACAACAGCTTTAGTTGCCACCAAGGCAGCAGGTATACCTATTGTATGCATTTTGGTTTGGGACACCCACACTCTCTCAAAGGTAGTCCTTCTATCCAAGGTGAGTGGCGGCTATCTCTTCCAGAGCGTGGAGTATTTGGGTCTCCCAAACTAGTGTTTCATTTGTAGAAAAACGGTCCATCTTGTGAAGTTTTTTCCTTGCAAGAGACCTCCACCTACACAATATGCTTTAGCCTCCCAAGGCTGGACACAGACAGAAACCAGAGACACATGATGCATATGTTACCATATACATGTGGTAGTAATGTGTGTGTGAACACACTTAGGACCATCGAGGCATTTTTTCCCTCACTAGGAGGTTTTTTCCTCCGTGCATTTTATATACACCCATCACTCTAGGGCTATCTTATTTTATCATTACACACTAAGTAATACGACTCTCTGATGTGTGCCTTGATCTTCCTTAATTCATCTTCTCCTTTGTTGCAACCCTGTTTTCAAAATTTCGTATCAGAGCAAGTTGTGTCCTCCCTGGCTTAGTCGCCAGCATCGCCACCACACTCCTCCTCATTTTCTCAAATTTTAGTGAGATTTTGTGAGTGTCAATAGGTTGACAAATAATTCAAGAGATATCTTAGAGCTTTGTCTATTCATATTTTCCATTCGAGCCCTTTTCCGCCTCTGTTTCCACTACAAGCAGTACTACATAGGCAATTTTGTCACTTTATGGAGAATTCTTTTCACTATCGTTTTTGCATAACATGTGCCTCACAGTCTTCTACGGGTTTTGTTATATAACATGTGTTGGTATTGCTTTGTTTCTCCTCTTTTCGGGTAGTTTTTCACATCAAGTGCAGACATTTGCCATAGTTGACAACAATACAGACGTGTTCAAGATGTTTGTTACAAAGGATAAATTAGATGGGGACAATTACCCAACGTGGGCTTAAATGATGCAACATGTACTTCTTTCAAAGGGTGTTTGGAATGCTATGCAAGGCCTTGATGTATGCCCTACTTCTGAGGATGCAGGCAATGTTGAGGATGTTTTAGGTTTTGTTGACAAGGTTGCTATTGCTAGAGTTTTTTTGCCTATGGCTGAGAAAGATTGTTGGGGTGTTAGAGATGTACAAGCTCATTCATTGATTGTGTTATCCATGAAATGCACTATTACTCCATTCTTTTAGCTAAATATGCAAAACAAGATTGGGATATTGTGGCTGGTCTTTATGCAAGTTGCAATGAGGCTAAAATTGCATTGTTGCGTACCTAGGGCGTCCACTTGAAAATATGTAAGATAGCACGTGCAAACAAAATAAGGAATTGATAATTAGGTACGTTTATAGAAAAATGTACTTACATAAAGGGTTTTTTAATTGAGAAAGTGAAAATTTTCATACATAAGGGCTAGTTATTTTACAAAAATGCATACCTAAGGGGTACATATAATACTTGAAAAAGTACAATAAGGGTTTATTTAAATACCTCTTGTTCACATGTGCTATATGAAATTTTTACATAGAGGACTCCCTGAGGCTACATAAAGAGCTAGAGTCGAAGATTATGCATGAGGAAGATAAAATGGACACTCTCCTTGCTGGTATCAAGGATATAAATGAGAAACTTATTTTTGTAGGAGAATTCATTTTTTATTGTTTCCTTGTGCATACTTTTTTTGATGCTTTTCCAAATTCTTACCAGACTTTCTCTAGTACTTAAAGACTTATAACCCAAGGAAATCCAAAAGTTGTCAAGTTTGATGCACTATGCACATTATTGTTGCAAGAGTAACTTTCAAGAAAAAACAAGGCTAAATAGCATGCAATTGAACATGCTTTTATTGCTGCTCTCAAAGGAAAAGTGGTAAACAATGTAGCCACTTCTCATGGTTCTTCCACAAGTGGCAAATCACTTGTTTCCAATGCTTCTTCTGGAAATACCCATTTGGGAATTCTAGTAAAAATGTCAGAAAGAAGATGTGTTGCTATTATTGAAAATCTAATGATCATTTGATCAAGAAGTGTCCAAAATTGAAGGCAAAAGAGGCTAAGAAGAAAGAGGCATGTTCCACTACAAGTGCAGCTATTGTAGAGCAGTTTGTGAAAGGAGATTTTTGATGTTGATGTAGATGCAGAATGGGATTTTAGTGTAGAGTGCACTTATGATCCTTCTATCCATGATGCATGTATGTCAATTGATGTAGATGCTCATGTGCGGTAATTTGACAGTGGTGCTACAAAGCACATTACCTCTCATCGTGACTTGTTTACCTCTCTCAAGGATGTCCCTCATACGAATACAATCACTTGTGCTAAAAATGCATTTTATCCAGCCAAGGGAGCTGGAAAGACTGCGTTGACTACTGCAAATGGCAATTCTTTTACACTTGTTGATGCATTGTATGTACCTGGGATCAAAAAGAACCTTTTGTCTATATCTTACTTGCTAGACTTGGCCTTGCTGTCAAATTTGTGGATAACAGATGTACAATTCATGATCTCAATTTTGGTGATGAACTTGTTTCATCTGGCATTTTATGTCGTGGGTTGTATAAGCTCTTTTTGTATGATAAGTATGCGCAAAATTTTGCCAATGCAGTTGTGAATTCAAAGGCTATTTCAGATGCAAAACTTGGCATGCACATTTTGGACATCTAAATTTTTCCAGCTTGCTACATTTGCAAAAATTTGATGTGGTTGCTTCTTTTCCACCTCTTGAAGCACCTGTGAAGCATGTTTATGAAGGCTATATTTTGGGTAGGACGCAGCGTTCAAAGTTTCCAAAGGATGGTTTAATAAGGGCTACATGCAAGCCTTGTAACTTGTGAATAGTGATTTTTGTGGGCCCATGCAAACTCCATCCTTGAGAAATTACCTTTAATTTGTGACTTTCATTTATGATTACTCTAGGCATGTATGGGTGTATCTGCTTAAAGAAAAGTCTGAAGTGTTTATGTGCTTCAAGAAATTTCTAGCTATGGCTGAAAATGTCTCTAAATGTACTATGGGCACCCTCTATTTTGATCGAGGGGGGGAGTATATGTCTCATGCATCTAATGCGTTTCTGGCTAGTCATGGGATAAAACACCGATTTGTGGTGTTGTATACACCTCAGTAAATGGTGTCACTAAAAGAAAAAGTAGGCCACTTATGGAAATGGCATGATGTGTAGTCAAAAGTCAAGCTTTGCCACATTCATTTTGACTTGAGGCTATCATGTGTGCCACTTATGTACTTAACAAGTTCCCTACTAAAGCTTTGCAGTCTATGACTCCTTATGAAGCATGTCATGATAGAAAGCCATCTATTGATCACATGCGCATTTTTGGATGTTTGGCTTATGAAGCATGTCACGATAGAAAGCCATCTATTGATCACAAATGCAGAGAAAAAAATTGGATGATAAGGCTATCAAATGCATTTTTGTTGGTTATAGTGTTGAGAAAATGTTACAGGTTGTACCGTCCACAAACAAAGTGTGTCTTGGTTTCACAAGATGTTGTGTTTGTGGGAGATTATGTTCAGCTCTTGTTGTCACATACTAGACACGATAGTGTAATCTTACAAGACATTTATGATAGTTTGTTGCCTTTTTTCAATGGTGGAAATTTGAATGTAAATTTAAATGAGGCAAATGTACTTCCTATGGGGGTTTCTAAAAATGTTACAAATCATCGTATTACTAATGTAGATGTACATGATGTACTTGATGTGGAAAGGGCTCAGAATGAACAGGTTTGAGGTATGCCAAAATGACTAGCGCATACTTTGCGTGATAGTAAATTGGATGCACCTTTGTCTAGTCGTACTCCTTCAGTTTCTTTCCGTGCATCTTATGCATATTTCTAGCTTATGTGATGTTGAGAAACCTATGTCTTTTGATGAAGAACAGAATTAAAAAATTGGATGGCTACCATGCAATCAGAATATGATGCACTTATAGAACATGACACATGATTTGCCTCCTGGCAAAAAGTCCATTGGTATAAAGTGGATTACAAGTTGAATTGTAAGCCGGATGGTGAGATTGATCCCCGGGGGATTCACCATGGAAAACTTACCGCACCACGTAAGTGTAGGGGAGGGGGGTTTTTTTACAAGTTACATAAGCATATAAGTTAGGGGAAGGCCTCCAATAATTTTTCTCCCAAGCTTAAAAATAAGGAAGGGGGGTATCGTATTTATGGGGGGGAGGGGGGGGGGGGGAAGGAGGAAACCTAACCCGGGTTTATTACTTGTAGCAATTGGTCACCGATGTGCAGTAGAACTTGGATGATTCTAGGGGAAGTTTTTTATCAGGTCACACATCAAAATTTTGCATCAAGCCGGTCATAGATAAGTGCCGATTTGGAGCGGGTCAAGGGTTGATTTACACCAGCTATGGATGGGTTAGAATTGGACGAGTAGCCAGAGTGCAAGATAATCAGACACATAGTTTGAAAGTCAAACTAAGACACATTGAGGGTACATCTAGTTATCAACAGAAGTGGTTCCAGAAACTATGCTACACACTCTTTGAGTAGTTTTACTTAGTTATATCAAGTGAGACCTAAATTTTATATGTAAGATAGGGGTATGATATTAAATAGCATGTTTACCGCAAGCCTAATACGTTGATTTCATGTAGCTACAGTGCTCCAAATGCAACAAAACTTACTATCTAGAATTTGGAGAGTATCCTCAGCATCCTCATGTGCTCAAAATTCATTTTTGACACTTGGACCAAATCGTGCCTAAGATGAAAAGCCTATTGAGGAGGTCAATTTTGGCCTCTGAAGCACTCTATGGCTTCCTTAGGGCATGCTCTATCTATTCCTATGGTCAAAAACCAATTTGGATGCGTGTATGGTGTGTAAGAAACAAAAATAGTTCGTAGATGACACGAATAGAACCACAACTTCATCGCGAGAAACTTACGTCGAAAGAGAGAGCTTTCACCTGTGAACACATTGGTATGCTCGAATTTGCAATGCAACACCACACGAGGGAGACACAAAAGATTGAAACAATAGAGAGCTCACAAGACTATACTACAGCACTTTCATTATCCAAAACTTACAAAATCCTTACAAAAATTGTCTTTTATACCTTCGCCATAAGGTTTAAAAATGTGCAATGTCCAGGTGCCCAAGACCTTTGAGGCTCCACAATTTACTATATCTAGAACCTAGACATGCTAATTGATATATTCTTTACAACCCGGAGCTCTCATTGATCTTGTAGCACGTTACAATTATCACAATGGCTAAATGAATTAGAAGATTGCAATACATGGCCATTTTGGAGAAATGTAAAAAACGTGTAGCTCCAATCTTCACTGCTTCTCCGTACTTATCTTTGATATACATTCATAAGGCTTTGATCATTATCATCTTGAGTTAAGTGACATCAGCTCAGTCAACATTCGAATAATGCACATATTGTTGAATTTAAGGCTGATTTGAATACCTCTGTCAAGGGGATCACCGTTATACGAGGGAAATCTTATGAGTGATGCGAGCAAGTCAAAAGGGATATACTTCTTGCAGACCCAATCTGAGGAATGTTTTAAAATAATCCAAAAGATATTTCTTTTAGAAACTATGCAATTAGCCAAACAACAGGTCGCGACTTGTAGGTCTTCCACTCACAATATTGATATGGTTAATATTATCTCCACAAAACCACACAATTTGGTTCTTTGAAACTTGTGATGTAATCTATGCCTCCCCCTAAAAGCATGAAGCACGCCACCCACTAACCTTGATCTTCCTTTTTGGTTAATTCGCTTATTACATTTTCTCCTTTTGTCATGGAGATAGCCTTGACATCTTACTTCACTTCGAGGATTGGTCCTATGTATTGCCCACCTACTAGGATGAATGTTTATTTAAAGTATATCACAAACTTGTTTATGCTCTTCTTGTTTTTTCCTAGTTTGTTGCATGTTCTGTGTGACATACTCATATTCTAGGCGGTGGGAGTCACCTTCCTTAATAGGTGTTTAAGTGTGCCCTAACGCTTTCTCCTTATTGTATGTGCATCACCATCAGCAAATACTCTCATTTTTGGTATATTCAACTACATTTCCATCTCAATGGTTAGATCAATAACATTGCTTGCTGTTATTGGCATCGTAAACATTGAAGATCTCCTATTTTTCATTTTTTGCAATCCTGGACCACACCCTTTGTGCCAAACTTGGAGAAATGAGTCAGATTGTTGCAAGAGAGTAGTGGCTAGATCTCTTTAACAAGCAACAAACAAGGAGACATATTTAACGCCATCATTTGATGGTAGCAATCTATCATTGACTAACTCTACCATGTTTTCCCTTAAATCATTTGTCTATCATCCCTCTCCATTGCCTTGTTTGTGCACACAATGAAACTAATTAGGCATAGAAATTTCATATAACAAACAAGAAAAAATATTACAAAAGTACCTACATCATGTATTCTCCGCAATGTGAAACTATTACATGCCACCATACCAACCATGTTTCAAGCATAGAGATTTGTGGCTTGCCTACCTAGTTGTTTCTTACCCATGATTGCAGTATTTTAAGCTCTACCTTGGTTGCTTGTTTAGATGGATCTTCCTTCCATTGTTGAAACCTACTCTTGTCTATGAGGAGGTATAATGCTTTTTGTATGTTGTTGCAAACTCTAGTCCTTGTGAAACAAGCAAGACCTTTCTTTCTTGCCATCACTTTGTCCAGCTCTCAAGTGTATACAACTCTTATTGCATGCCAATTTTCTTGAGCCTGACCAACCATGAACCCTTTGAAGTATTCTTCCTTCTCCATCTTGTTATTTAGAAGTATCCAAAATAATGTTTGTGCTTGTGTATTCTCTACTTTGAGATCCCCAATTGTAATACTTTGCATTTCTTGGACATAAGGGTTTGTATACATGGCAAACTATATTATAATCCAATCATCCATTCTCTTCACAGAATCAAAGCACAACCAGGAATTCACCTGTTCTCCTCTAGGTATCATTTGTTAACAAGCTCTGTACCATTTCCAGTCCCCTGTGTTGACATTTTCACTACATGAAACCTATCCAAATCCTAAAAAATCTAGTTGCAAAGGAATTCAACAACAATCCTATTTCTAGCTTGAAAATTCCATCGTAGTCTCCCACTAATTGACCTATATCTACCTATGCCTCCTTGGTCCATTGTGATAACCTTCTCTTGTCCATCACATGTGTCAACTTTGCTAACACATCACTAAGATCCTTCTAAAAATATCTTTCCTTTGAGATGTTCTCCAATGAGCACTGAGATCCTTATCTAAAAGTCTCTTTCCTTCTGGATGTTTTCCAATGAGCACTAAGATCCTTATTTGAAAGTTTCTTTCCTTTTGAATGATCCATCATGATAACATTCACTTGTCCAGCACAGGTGCAAACTTTGATAACAAATTATTAAGATCCTTATCTGAAATTCTTTTTCCTTTTGGATGGTCTCCAGTAAGAGCTGATTGCATCACAACCTCCTTTGCTATTTTTTTGTTGGATTGACCTTGGTCTACTAGTAAAAGCTTTAAAAACTAGCTCCTTGACCCTTGTTTGGACCTCAACGAGTGCTTGCCTTGTAACACCCTCTGCCACAGATTTCATGTGATAGTTAACGTTTATAAGGTGCTTTGCTTTTTTTTTTTTTTTCATCTATCAAATTAAATTAGTAAATAAGCTTACATGAGTACCCTTAAATGCACATGGGTGACATAGAGCAAAAGAAACACTTTAAATCCCCAAACCCATTTGCATTGCTACCAATGGTGGGGCAACAATCGGTCAATGCCCAATGTTTCTCATTCAATTTGTGTAATCATAAAAATTTAGAGCATAGGGGATTCATGCACTGCAAGTCGCCACGACACTTTCTACCCCTCATAGTCCCTTGAAACCGAGTAACATTGCTTGTAATTCCATCGGTCCAATAATGCCCATTAAGCTTATTCTCTATTCCTCCAATTCTCTGACCTGCTATGTTGAATAGAACCTCAAATAATATGTTTCCATCATATCTTTTGGAATCTCTGCAACCTATTGAATCTCTATCACCAAAGAAAATCTTACCTTAAGAGAGTTTCTTTCAAGAAGGTTTATAAGCATGTTCATCATACTCAAACTTAGAGTTTGACTAGTTAATGCACCTGTCTATACAAAAGTTCTCCCAAATTGACTATCAAGTTGAAACATGTGATGTCTCCTCTTCTGGTATTTGGCATTTCAAATGACAATCTATTTTCTTTCCTTCCAAAGATCTGATCAAGTCGAATACTATTTTCTTTGAACCCAAATATTGTTCGCAGCTCTTGCCCTAAGACCTCAACAACACTATGTTGTGTGATAATTTTTACTTGCTTTGCTTTCCTCTCATTTCTAATCACAACACTATTCATCTTATTGCATGACACTCCATCATTTTTCTATTTGATTACATAAACTTTATATCTTTAAATCTCTACTTATCATTTTGAGAGTATGTTGTTAAATGTATACACAATTTGAAAGGAAGTGGGGTATTTGATTATCTATCTCTCTCATGATAATTTTTCAAATGTACATGTTTTAATATGTATTATCTCTCAATAGATCTCTCTCTCTCTCTCTCTCTCTCTCTCTCTCTCTCTCTCTCTCTCTCTCTCTCTCTCTCTCTCTCTCTCTCTCTCTCTCTCTCTCTCTCTCTCTCTCTCTCTCTCTCTCTCTCTCTCTCTCTCTCTCACACACACACACACACACACACACACACACACACACACACACACACACACAACATGTCTAGAGGTCAAGACCCATCACAATAGACAAAGAATCTTCAAAAAGTTTGAATTTGTCTCCTTCCTTGAAGCAAAGAGGCAAAAAAAAGGACAAATATGGACATGGTGAGAGGCAAGTGCAAGGTACACAATGCTACTGACAATGAATCTAATTCACACTTTTCTCCCCACGCAAACCGGTTCATAATCCTCATTGCGGTATGAACGTAGCTCCTAGACTCTTGAAGGGTTTCGCCAGTGAAACTCACTATAAGAACAGATTGTTTTCCAAGCCATTTGAAGGGTTTCGCAAGTGAAACTTTGTCTTATGAAGCCTTGCGCATTGTTTTGTGCCCTCAAAATGTTTCGCTAGCAAAACCCACTGGGAGGGGCAACAAATGTATTTGTGTGTGTGTGTGTGTGTGTGTGTGTGTGTGTGTGTGTGTGTGTGTGTGTGTGTGTGTGTGTGTGTGTGTGTGTGTGTGTGTGTGTGTGTGTGTGTGTGTGTGTGTGTGTGTGTGTGTGTGTGTGTGTGTGTGTGTGTGTGTGTGTGTGTGTGTACACAATTTTATGCTTTTTGACTGTCAAGGGAACTGATTTTCACTCTATTAGTGAATGATCAAGCAAATGATCTGGTGGCAGTCGCTAGATGTAAGCCATTCAACATCCCATTGCGCATCTGCAATAATATGCACTGCACCAGACCGGAGAGTGCACACGGTGTGGGTTGTGGATCATGAGCAGCAATAAAGTCTTATGATGGGCCTTAGGGCCTTATCAAAGTTCAAAGTTTGATAAAGCAAGACAGGAAAATATCAAAAGGAACTTGAGAGCAGGTTTTGTTCACCAGCTCGCTCCCCATATCTCCTAAGTATGAGTACCATGTAGTTGTGCCCAGACTGTGTGGAGAAGGACAGTATGAGTAACTTATACCAATAGGAATCAGACTAGCTCATCCGACCTGGACCATAAAATCAAATAGTGTTTGGTAGTATGCAAGTATGCTGCAAAGATTTGAAAGATGACCTCCCTCCCACTTGCAACATGGCCAAAGTAGAGAACTGTGGGATAAACAATGGGAGGAGCAGAAGGTGAAGATGAAGTGGACAAAATTCCAAGATCAATCCACTTTGTTGAAGCGAATCAAGATGGCGCAAGATGCGTAGGGGGCCATTGGTGGCCAATCATATACCAACGGCACCGGCACATTCATAAACACAACTTTGAATGCTAAGTGTGCACATTTAATGGGCATTCCTCATGAAGCCGTGGTTAAAGGTTCTAGGATTGGAGCACGCTTGTTTGGTGTTTGGAATTATATACTATTAAAAGCATATCATTCTTTCTAGAGCACATCACTTACATAGGAAAATGCTACAAGGGAGGGGAAGAAGGGAAGTTTGATAGCTTTGAGATAGAGAAGGGCATGCAAACATTGCACCCCTCTATTGTTAAATGTATCAACTTTACTACAGAGGCCCCCTAGATCACACTCTCCCCATACTATAATGGGGGCTCATTGGGAGATCTAATGTGCCGAGTGCCCTTCTCGTAAGGCACGTTTTGGCGTTGCATGCACTGACTTCAATATGGCTAAAAGAATTTGTCACCTGCAAGTCAACAACTATTAGAGATATAAATTTCACATCTCAAAGGAGTGATTGAGAAAATGCTAGCTATTTTACATGCTTTGATTGATGGCGTTGTGATCTCCACTCTGTTGGCATAGTGTACTGTGATTTGCATTCCTATAATGTAATGTTAGATTATACCCACGCGAATAAACCTCGCTTTAGTATTACGAATTGGGGTATGATGCTTAGAACCCCATCCAAGCTGATGTCCAACAATTTTGTACATAATCTGGCTTAGTCTTCATTTGCAATTTTGGAAGCAAAGGAAGTAGGAGAACATGAAATGCAAGCCATCCATAAATATATGATCCATAGTGTTCAGATGCATACACAAAAGCTAGCGTTATATATGCATTAGGATTCTTGTGCGAGATATTGATAGACTTATAGAGTGCAGCTAGAAACTTATATTTCCAAGATAAAGTATTATGTAACCCCAACCAAGATGCTCTCAGGGCTATCCACCAAAAGGTAGACACTTAGCTGAAGCTAAGAGAACGTGAAGCACAAAGAAATTCTTCTAACATTTTGCTATGCTTTAAAGAAAACTTAAAGACAGACCCTAGTCCTACTCAATGATCTCTCATTAAACTTACATCATCTTTTTATCCCCTTAAAACATTTTGAAGGGTGCTATCGATTATTGTAAATGATTTCCCACCTGGGTTTCTTATTAGAGCCATCCGTGTATAATTGATAGTGATATTTTGTTAACATGAGTTGAAGTATATTTGGATCAATTGTCTTTAGCCAATCAAGTTTTCTATTATACAACTTAAGTGTTTGAGTTGAAGTATATTTGGATCAATTGTCTATAGTCAATTTGAGTTGTCTACTGTAAAGCATTTTGATATCTTTGGTTTAACGTGGTCTTGTCATGATTTATAAACACTTTGAAATGAAGAGTTACAAAGTAATGGATCGAGCACAAAATATTTGCCTAAGATATACTATTTCTCTATTTGGTAATTGCATTTCTGAGACACCATGGATGAGGAAGACCAAGCATGTGAAGCACAAATATAGCATTAGGAAGAGAATGGGTTCTAGGAGGACCTCTTTATTTGGTAGTTTAAGGGAGTCAAACCTTTAGTATTAAGAAATCAACCAAAGGACAACTTTTGAATTCAAACAAGTAAAACGCCTAGTTTATTTGAACTTTAAAATCTAGTGGGCAAAAGTATATCATGTAACATATCTATTGAAACAGCTCCATGTGTAGATTCTAGATCTATATTCTCCGCTCAAATCGGAGATCATATGTAGAAGTTATGGAAGGCTAAAAATCATAAATTTGTCTTTCCCCTTTTTTGCGGGGAAAAGTGCATCCTTTGACCACTCTTACACCTCTCTTATAGACCCACCATTCTTGCACGCATGGCATGTATCTATTCATCCAAACATTGAGGGCGAGCTTTTTGAAATGGGGCCTCTAAACCCAAACCAATGGGCCTACCCTCACAAAATGTTCGTAAAGAGGTGCGCACACTACTTGGGGCACCACCTTCTTTTGGGAGTGGAGAAGGAAACCAATCAAAATAACACTTGCACTCACCCACTCAAGCAACACACTTTGAAAACCCCCTTACTCTATATACACTTTGGACACTTGAACACCATCAACGATTATGCAACCCAATGCCGTGCATCAAAATGAAATATGCAATTTGTGGAATAGCATTCACCTTCTCCCCATAAGAATACCCATAATACATCCAAACTCTTCCTCTCTCAAGCACTCATCAAAAAATCATGCGCACAAGACTTGCCTCTCAAACACACAAGAGAATCACTTACATCAAACTAACACACTTTGCATAGAGAGCTCATCTCCATCTATGCAATGCCGTGACACTAAAAAAATCACCATGAGAGGTAGCCACATGCATATGTAATGAAGCAAAAGAGAGTTGGAGTGAGAAATTTCTTTAGACCAATTGAATAAGTGTGGAGAAACAAACCAATGGTAAATTGAGAATAGAACACCTACTTGATTTCTCGCACACCTTTTAAGGGGAGGACAGACGCTGGCTAACCATCACGAATTGCGACACTTGAAAGTTTTGAAGATGATTTCATGATCATTAACATAACCATGAGAGAGATCATGATGTATTTACAAGTTATTGAGGTGCTACAAATGATTTATTGGGTTGATGGAGTAAGAGATTGTAGAATGGAAAGAGTGGAGAATAGAGTTGCACTTCCTCCAAAGAGGAGGGTTAGGAGGGAGGATGTGAAAGAGGGAGAGTTGGGGTTTTCTCTACTATTGATCAAGAAACAACATGAAGTTGAAAATATAGGTGTGTGTCCTTGAGTCTCTCCAAGGGGGGCTATTTATAGTTCTGTAGGAGTGGGATTATGCTACACTTAATTAGAGTAAAAGATTAGACCTAATTAAGTGTCCTTTGACCACTCATTGAATATTGGACATAAAGGGGACTATTTATTCACCAAAAATATCATTTTAGACCGTGAAGGCTCCATAGGGGTGCATAATGTAGGTGGGCCCCACCATGAGGCCCTACGGGTGGCTCCTGCGGGGTATCTCAACTTGTCTGTCTTGGCATTTAGAAAGCATCTTTAGGTTGGTCCCATCACATGCAAGTGACCTTGAACACTCATTGCTCTTCTAGAAGATGAGTAGGGGAAAAATAATATCTCACCCTCTTGATTTACTTGATTTACAGTTCCCTTTTGCTGCGAATCTGACAGATTTACACTATTTTGACCATAACTTTTTACCTGTAGCTCGGAATGACATGCTTCAAAAGGCAAAATTGACCTTCTCAACATGTTTGATATGAATTTGGACTATTCTTCACGCCCATGCACCAAGGAATTTGGTTTGGAAGGTCCACACTAGGCTAGGGAACCTTTTGCTTCCAGGTCTTCTTGTATGGGCCCTTTGCTTGCATGCATCCAAGGGGAATCATGCTTTTTCAAAAGGCTATGATGCTTAAACAAATAGAGGAGGGCCCAATATTATTTTCTTGTGATAAGAATATACAATTGGAGTCTTTTTTGAAAGGAGAGAAACTATATATATATTCTTAAGAGATATTGGGCCACCTATGTAGGGGGCATAGAAGACTTGTAGAGAGGGACCATAATCTTTGGTAAAGACAAGTGGAGAGTTGATTTCCATGGGAATTTATCTATATGGGGTGGAAGATGGATATATTATTTTTCTACTACTAATTCACAAGAGGTAAGAAAGTTTGGGGGTATATAGTTGGTTATTATATGCTTATTCTATTTACAAAGCAAAAAAGAAAAGGGTGGTGATATAAATGTATGACTAAGGTGACATTTTTTGGGAAGAGTATAATTTATGTGTCGCCACAAAGGTTAAACAAAGAGGGGGAATTTACTCTAGATAACTTAATAGCGTAGAAAAATATATACACATATGAGGAAGAGGACGTTGAGTAGGCTGGCAAATGTTGCAAAAAGATGGTTACCATTTTATGCCACTCATATTAGCCCTCCCCCAAGCCTAAAGATATTCATATCTTTAGGAGCACGGTGTTGCTTCTTTTTCTTCTTCTTTTTTCTCTTTTTTTTGTCATTTTTTCTTTTCCACTTTTTTTTTTTCAATAGGAGGAGTGTCATGCACTCTTTTACTCCATTAGACCCGCTTTTCATTACCTCAATCCCATAAATCAGAGATGGGAGGATTGCCTTGGGTATGTTCAGATTCCAAGGCTGGTTCTTCTTTGCACATCAAAGCTTTAAAAATAGGTGGAGCATTTGCCAAGCCGAAGGGAGCCATGTCAATTTGGAGCTTAGACGATGTAGGTAGATGACTGCCTATCAACGGATTGATACGTTGAAAGTAGGGCTTTAATCTCCATCCATTGACTCTGGTCTTGTGGAGTTTTTCTTATAAATCTGCTAATCTGTAACTACCATTCCCAAACTTTGTTTTTATCATGAAAGGTCCCTCCCATCTTTGCAAAAACTTTTTGTCAAGTCGAGTATCAAGTCGGTTATCATAGCGAAGAACCAACATACCTTCCTTCAATCCTTTCCCCTTCAACTTCTTGTTGATTTTATCCCTTTGGCTTGTCGCTTTGGTGATGTAGTGATCAATGGACTCTTCTCTATCTAGCTCAAGTCGTTGGAGATCTAAGATCCTTTCATGTAGAACCTCTTTTGGTTTTTTTGCCACTCTTGCAAGAACGCGCAAGCTTGAGAGCTCTACCTCAATGGGGAGAAGTGCCTCATGTCCATAAACTAGATGGAAAGGGGTGAATTGGGTAGATACCTTGAAAGATGTCCTATACGCCCAAAGAGAAGCCGTCAAATGGCGATCCCAATCATTAGGCCGGTCCACAACCTGCTTAGAAATGATCTTACATATCATTCCATTCACTTTTTCCACCAATCCATTGCATTGAGGATAGTAGGGTGTGGAATGCAGGTGTTTCACTTTTAACCTCCTCAAGAGATCATTCAGAAGGTCAGCCCTAAAACCCGGGCCTCGATCTGATAAGATTTATAGGGGTGTTCCAAACCTACTACAAATATGATCAAAAATAAACTTTGATACCTCTTCAGCTGTGATTCGGGTTGTGCTTGTTGCTTCCGCCCATCGTGTCATGTAGTCAACACCCATGATGATGAAAACCTTCCCTGTAGAAGTACGAGGTAGGGGACCTATTGCATCCACACCCCACTTTTCAAAAGGGCCGTAAGATATTATTGGGACTCGAGGCTCATATGTTAGTCGTCTATCCCCAGCAATTTGGCATGGCTTACATGCCTTACACCAATATTGGACATCACGATGTAAGCTCGGCCACATAAACCCTGCTTGTAAAATCTTCCTACTTGTAATATCTTGAGAAAAGTGACCACCACAGACATCATCATGACATGAAAGAAGAATTTTCTCTATCTCTTGCACACCTGGTACTCTCCTCAAGACCAAATCTTTCCCTTTGGGATATAAATCATCCCCGATCAACTGGTAAGGTGTGGACTTCTTAACTAGTCTATGTCTTTGCACCTTGTCTAAGTGTTTGGGACACTCACCTGCTTGTAGAAAGAAGATAATTTCTTTTAGCTCCTCTTGACCTTGATATTTGGGTTCATATAGTTTCACACCTCCTACCGCCATTTGAAGCTTTTCATTTGCGAGTAAGTCTGCTTCCTTGTTATGAGTTCTCACAATGTGTTGTACCTGTGTTGCTTTAAAACCCTTCATCAAAGCTCTTACACTACTAAGCCACTCAAACAATGTACGATTCTTACAACTCCAAGTCCCTTGGATTTGCCTGACCACTAGCAAAGAATCACCTTTTATAATAAGTCTTTGTATGCCTAATTCTTTGCATTCTTCTAACCCAAGGGTTAGAGCAGCATACTCAGCCTCATTGTTAGAGTGAACACTGGGTAGAGTGATACCTTTTCTAACCATTACCTCCTTTTGTGGGTTCAAAATGATGATTCCCCCTGCTGCTTTGTCTTGTTAGCGTTGATAAGCTCCGTCAAAGCATAAAGTATGGGCATTATCAATCTCCTTCACTTTGAACTGTTTTGAGCCTTCGTCTCTTTGTAGTCGTGATCCTTCCCTTTCTCTCACTTTGTAGGTGAGAATGTCTGCAAGTCCTGCTCTTGTGCTATCTTCTACAAGGAAAGTGTATTCAAATTCTTGGAGTTCAAGCACCCACTTTGCTATTCTAGATGAGAGGCTCATGTGTTGTACTACATATGGTAGATTGTGCTCTAAGGTGAGAAAAACAAATGGCACGGGGAGAAGATACAATCGAAACTTCCTTACCGCAAACAAGATTGCAAAGACCACTTTCTCCATTTCAGTGTATCCCTTCTCGGCCGGAGTCATCACCTTGCTTGCAAAATAGATCGGCCTCATGTATGATGTTTTAGGATCTTTTTGCATCTAAACAACACCAATTGCTTCGAAACCTACACTTGGAGTGACATAGTAGGTCTCCTTTGGATCTGGTGGCATTAGGATTGGGAGAGAGCTAAGAATGCCCTTCACTTCCTCAAAACATTTTGCATGTTCCCTCCCCCATTCAAATGTAGATTGGCTTGCCAACCTATGCAAAGGGGCGATGGCTTCTGCTAGGAGATGGATGAAGCGAGACATGTACGACCTCACTTTGTGGTCGAAGGTCATTAGCTCCTTAGTTGTTGTTGGTGGAGATAATGACAAAAGGGCCTCTACTTTAGAGGGATCCACTTGAATTCCTTGTGAAGAAACCACATGGCCTAGCAAAACCACCTGAGATTCACCGATATGACACTTCTCTAGGTTGAGTTGTCCCCCAAATTGGTGGAGCCTCTTAAGCCCCTCTTCAACCTTTTGGCAGTGAAGTGATCTACAACTATAAATAGAGAAATCATCCATAAAGACTCTTATAGATTTTCCAAAGAATGGCTGAAATACAAATATTGTGAATCTCATGAAGGTGCTAGGAGCATTGGTGAGCCCAAAAGGCATTACTCTGAATGCAAAACATCCCCCAAGGTTTGATGAAGGTGGTTTGTGGTTGGTCCTCTTCTGCTATTCTAATTTGAAAATATCCTGAATACCCATCACACACAGTGTAACATTCGTGACCTGCTACTTCATTCAAAATTTCATCTTGGAAAGGGAGAGGGAAGTGGTCCCTCTTTGTCGCAGCGTTGAGGGGTTTGTAATCCACGCAGACCCTCCACTTACCATTCTTCTTGGGAGTGACTACAATAGGTGATACCCATTCGGAGTTGGATATTGGATAGATGAAGCCAGCCTTCAAGAGTCGATTCACTTCTTGTAGGAGAGTCTTTTGTTGCACAGATCCTAGTCGCCTTAACTTTTGAGCCACGAGTTTGGTCCCTGGTTTCAATTCAATTCGATGCTCTATTACATCTACACCTCTTATTTGTGAGTAGTCAGTGATAAACAAATTGGGATACCTCCTTAACATATTGATGTAGGACCTCTTCTCCTCACAAGTAAGATCTTTTGCCAGCATCTTCTCAAATCCTTCTTCAAGGTGGTGGCATCTTTCATCCCCTCGTGTGTGATTGTCTGTTGGCTTTTCTTCTACAAGAACATCTTGAGTGTTGGCGTTGAATACAATTCCCATTACCTCCAAAGAATACTCCTCTTCACTGGTTGATGCACTGGTTGATGCTTCCTCATCACTTGAGTAAGGATTCTCCTCCTCGCTCTCTTCATCTGCCGTGGTTTCGTAGTTGATATCTAGTTGCTTTCCTTCTCGCCAATCATACACCACCGGTTGACCCTTCTTAAGAATCAAACGACCACTTCCCCATTTTTTATCTGCATTCACAGCAATGAGCCAAGGCCTCCCTAGGATGATGGGATAACCCTCCCCCTTAGCTGGCATGACATACATATCCACTCGTGCATCTATGTTACATACAGAGACTTTTACATTTTCAATGATCCCCAAACACTTCACACTTGAGTTGTTGGCTAGCCTAGCTTGACAATTAGAGGACTTTGTAATTTCAAGCCCTAACCTGTTCATTGATTTTTCCGTGATCACACACATTTGAGCTCCACCATCAACATATACATTAGACACCTTTTTACCCCTTATGTAAGCATCCACAATGGGTTCCACATCTTTTTGTAGCTTTGAGGCCACAACCTAAATGGAAAGATTTGCTTTCTTTTTTGGAATTCTTGTACTTACCAACTTTTGGCCATTGCCTTCTTACTATGGCTGATAGGTGTAGAAGTTGAGGCCATGAAATGTTTGGCTTTTGGGTTTGTAAATCCTCCAAGATGTTGTAGGGCTCTAGCTCCTTTCCCAATGGGAAGTCGTTGATACCAATTTCCCTTCGCCTTGATCTTTTCTTCCTGCTACTTTCAGCTTCTTCCATCTTTGACTTCTTCTTCTTGTCCCTTCTGGCTGAATTTGTTCCTTCACTTCTCATGTCTTCATCCTTATCATGTGCTCTTGTGCGTTTTTCTGCCGGCATAACATCAAAGTTTAGAGTATGCTCATCTATTACCTCTTCTAGCTTGATGATTTTGACTCCTCTTTCTTCCTCCTCATGTGGGACGGGAGGTATATTTGCTGGTGGTGGTGGTCGACAAAGGATCTGTGGGCCTTGAGCTAGTTCTTGCTGCACAGTGAGAGGAGGCGGTCAAGGGGGATATATGTCTCCCGGAAGTCTCCTTGGATGTGGACAATTGTACATGCCATGGCCCATTTCATTGCAATTCCAACATCACAACTCTTGAGCTTGTCTTCGTTGATTGCGATTCCCTTCTCTTGGTTGTCGTTGTTGAGGTAGGCCCTGTATTAGATTCAGAGTGAGGTTCTCAAGCTGTTGAGTTAGCCTTTGTAAAACCTCTTGTTGAGAGTTATCTCCTATTTGTGAAGATTGTGCAAGAGGGGCCCTAATTGGTGCTTCCATGGTTTGTGAAGACTCCCTCTCACTCACTTCATTCAAACCCGTTGCTCTATGTGCTTGGAAGTGTAGTTTTCTAAACTTGATGCATGATGGCTACCTCACGTGCTTCTTCGAAGGTGGATGGGAATTTTAGCTCTACTTTAGCCTTTAAAAGTGGATACAAGCCAACCATGAATCTCTCTTTTTTTAGAAAGTTAGGTGCACCACCATGATTTTCTAATGTAGCCTCCCACCTACCCCATAGATTGACAAAGGTTGCAATAAGACATTTCCATAGTCCTTCAGAAGTATCACCTTGCCCGAACTTGGAGAGGAAGCTTGCTCGCAGTCTCTCCCAATTGGACTTGATTTGGGGTTGCAAGGTCTCATACCATGCTTTAACTTCTGCTTTTAGAACCAACGGGAAGGCTCGTAGCTTTACTTCCTCTTCATCTCTCCCGGATATGAGATGTGCCATCTCCAAGTTGTCAAGAAACTCTTGCGCATCTTCCCCACTTCTTGCATAGAACGTGGGAAAAGAACTTGACATTTTGTTTAGACTTTTTGAAATTTCTTTTTTTTAAAGAAACTTTTCTCTTACGGGCCGCACAAGATTGTTGACACTATAAATCTGATTACATTAAAATGAAGATGTACACATCCATTGTTAATTCGTACTTTATCATAGGTAGAATAAATGGATTAATTGAAGCATTGATTTCATTGAGGCGAGTGGATCCAAATATCCTCCTTGTGATAGATTGAAACCTAAACTTAGTTGCAATGATTATATGAATGGATTGCCGAGCAATAGGCCTAAAAGGTTCATTGTTTTGATCGTGATTCATGTGCTACTCCTCGTTGTTGGTTTGAAAACCTCGTTCCTTCATATGGCCCTTGAGCACCCCTTCACCACTCCTTGTTTCTGCCTTTAAAACAAAATGAAAACGTGAACATCAAAAGAAGTTTCACAATTGATGATTGGAAGTATAATTGGATTGGGTGATGCCAGTATTTCTCTAAGTCTTTCTGCACCAAACATAAAAACAATGCGTTGCTGGAAAAAGACTTTTCTATCTATGTGAACATTTACTCTAATGTGTTGTGCAAAATGAAATGGATAGATGGGAAGTCCATTGTTCATCACTAAAAAATTTGAAGGTAACTTGGAAATATGTTCCTCAGTGGGGGCACCACTTTATGAGGGCGAGCTTTTTGAAATGGGGCCTCTAAACCCAAACCAATGGGCCTACCCTCACAAAATGTTCGTAAAGAGGTACGCACACTACTTGGGGCACCACCTTCTTTTGGGAGTGGAGAAGGAAACCAATCAAAATAACACTTGCACTCACCCACTCAAGCAACACACTTTGAAAACCCCCTTACTCTATATACACTTTGGACACTTGAACACCATCATTGATTATGCAACCCAATGCCGTGCATCAAAATGAAATATGCAATTTGTGGAATAGCATTCACCTTTTCCCCATAAGAATACCCATAATACATCCAAACTCTTCCTCTCTCAAGCACTCATCAAAAAATTATGCGCACAAGACTTGCCTCTCAAACACACAAGAGAATCACTTACATCAAACTAACACACTTTGCATAGAGAGCTCATCTCCATCTATGCAATGCCGTGACACTAAAAAAATCACCATGAGAGGTAGCCACATGCATATGTAATGAAGCAAAAGAGAGTTGGAGTGAGAAATTTCTTTAGACCAATTGAATAAGTGTGGAGAAACAAACCAATGGTAAATTGAGAATAGAACACCTACTTGATTTCTCGCACACCTTTTCAGGGGAGGACAGATGCTGGCTAACCATCACGAATTGCAACACTTGAAAGTTTTGAAGATGATTTCATGATCATTAACATAACCATGAGAGAGATCATGATGTATTTACAAGTTATTGAGGTGCTACAAATGATTTATTGGGTTGATGGAGTAAGAGATTGTAGAATGGAAAGAGTGGAGAATAGAGTTGCACTTCCTCCAAAGAGGAGGGTTAGGAGGGAGGATGTGAAAGAGGGAGAGTTGGGGTTTTCTCTACTATTGATCAAGAAACAACATGAAGTTGAAAATATAGGTGTGTGTTCTTGAGTCTCTCCAAGGGGGGCTATTTATAGTTCTGTAGGAGTGGGATTATGCTACACTTAATTAGAGTAAAAGATTAGACCTAATTAAGTGTCCTTTGACCACTCATTGAATATTGGACATAAAAGGGACTATTTATTCACCAAAAATATCATTTTAGACCGTGAAGGCTCCATAGGGGTGCATAATATAGGTGGGCCCCACCATGAGGCCCTACGGGTGGCTCCTGCGGGGTATCTCAACTTGTCTGTCTTGGCATTTAGAAAGCATCTTTAGGTTGGTCCCATCACATGCAAGTGACCTTGAACACTCATTGCTCTTCTAGAAGATGAGTAGGGGAAAAATAAGATCTCACCCTCTTGATTTACTTGATTTACAGTTCCCTTTTGCTGCGAATCTGACAGATTTACACTATTTTGACCATAACTTTTTACCTGTAGCTCGGAATGACATGCTTCAAAAGGCAAAATTGACCTTCTCGACATGTTTGATATGAATTTGGACTATTCTTCATGCCCATGCACCAAGGAATTCGGTTTGGAAGGTCCACACTAGGCTAGGGAACCTTTTGCTTCCAAGTCTTCTTGTATGGGCCCTTTGCTTGTATGCATCCAAGGGAATCATGGTTTTTCAAAAGGCAATGATGCTTAAACAAATAGAGGAGGGCCCAATATTATTTTCTTGTGATAAGAATATACAATTGGAGTCTTTTTTGAAAGGAGAGAAACTATATGTATATTCTTAAGAGATATTGGGCCACCTATGTAGCGGGCATAGAAGACTTGTAGAGAGGGACCATAATCTTTGGTAAATACAAGTGGAGAGTTGATTTCCATGGGAATTTATCTATATGGGGTGGAAGATGGATATATTATTTTTCTACTACTAATTCACAAGAGGTAAGAAAGTTTGGGGGTATATAGTTGGTTATTATATGCTTATTCTATTTACAAAGCAAAAAGGAAAAGGGTGGTAATATAAATATATGACTAAGGTGACATTTTTTGGGAAGAGTATAATGTATGTGTCGCCACAAAGGTTAAACGAAGAGGGGGAATTTACTCTAGATAACTTAATAGCGTAGAAAAATATATACACATATGAGGAAGAGGACGGAGAGTAGGCTGACAAATGTTGCAAAAAGATGGTTACCAGTTTATGCCACTCAACATTAATCACCTCCATAATCTCATGGCTAATAAAGAGGCCCTCCTAGACCCCATCCTCTTCCTAATGGTCAGCAGATGAACATCAATTGGTTGTTAATTCTTTCCAGCGTATGAAATTCTAGCACACAAATCAATTGTCTATACTCAGTTTGAGTTGTCTATTGTAAAGCATTATGATATCTTTGGTTTGACGTGGTCTTGTCATGATTTATAAACACTTTGAACTAAAGAGTTACAAAGAAGTGGATCGAGCAAAATATTTTCCTAAGATATTAATTTTTTCTATATGGAAATTGCAATTCTGAAGACTGAGACGCCATGGTTGAAGAAGAGCAAGCATGTGAAGCACATACGCAGTCAGCAAATCAACATCAATCGGCTATTAATGCTTTTCGACGTATGAGTTCTCTAGCACATGGAATGTGTGCTCAACAAGCAACATGCACATCTTGTCGATTATCAAAATGGAAAAATCCAAACCACACGCAATGGGAGGAATCCCTAATCTCGAGCAAGAGTTTTCGAGCAATCTATAAATCGAGCAGACAGAGGCAAGATAAAAATATCAAGCGTAAAAATGAGATGGATGTTCTGGTAGGGGATATGATCATTATGCTTCTTTGTGACATTTGCAAATTCTTATTACACTCTTTTTCAATAGCCAAGGTAAATGTATGTGTGGACTTATGATGGTGGTTATAGTACATTTTGTTGATACATGTGAAAACTCTGTTTTAGATTTGGACGCATTCACTCTAATACAAATTCTTGCATGTCAAGGTCGAGCTATTTGCAATATCGTCAAAATTGAAGCATTCAATTGGCTCTCTATTAAACTCCTTGAGCAAACTTATGACCTTGTCTTTTGTCTAACTTTGGTAATCCATGGGTGCCCATGCCCAAGTCACCACCCATGTCCCTTCCCACATTGACATTGCCCAACTGAATCCAACAACTCCTACAACCTAGGGCTAGGGGAAAAGATTCGACTCCGAATCAAGTTTCAACATTTTTAGTTGAAAGTTTAATTTTATACAGGGTGGGTTAGTGTTCAAAGAAAATGTGCCTCAACTTAGCCTTGGGTTGGTTGAAACATCAAACCAGCCATTTGAGGGAGGGTGGAGAAGGAGAAAATTTGCTTTAAAAATTTAACAAACTAGTTTAAATGGCAAAAACTGCCAATTATTCCACTTGCCCCAACTTCTTTTGGACCACCCCCCCTCAGAAATGCAAGACTAATGCTCAAAAATCTAATAGCAGCATGCTATCAAGGATTTGAACACTCCTCCATCCAATAGTTGCAACATATAGTTTATGTGACCATCTAAGTGCATCAAAGCTTTTGCATCTAGCCTCACAAGCTGCCAACAAAAATCTGGAACCTATTTTCCTCCACCCACCATAGGCTCTAAGGCGGTCTCAGTTTCGAGTCATACATGCCATCCCTCTCTCTCTCTCTCTCTCTCTCTCTCTCTCTCTCTCTCTCTCTCTCTCTCTCTCTCTCTCTCTCTCTCTCTCTCTCTCTCTCTCTCTCTCTCTCTCTCTCTCTCTCTCTCTCTCTCTCTCTCTCTCTCTCTCTCTCTCTCTCTCGCTGCATCATCGTCAAATCTTACTTTTGGCTCTTCTTCTTCTCTCTCTCACTCTCTCACGGAACCTTTCTAGCCATAACATCGAAATGGTGTCATGCGTCTGGGTTTTGCGCCTCAATCTTGTCGTTATTTTGTGATTCCTTGTTGCACCTTGATGGTAACCCCAGAGTGATGGCTCATTAGCTCTGGTGATATGACTACATTTCTACTTCTTACCTGCTCTACAGCTAATTCCGAAACATCTCTTCCATGAGCCAATTCCTCCTCAATTGAACTTGTCAAACTCTCTCTAGTTGTGCACGCGGTCATGGATAGCTAGACAAAGTTTCTTGCATGCGCTTGGCCACAACTTTATTCTCTTTTTTTCTCAGAGTCTATTGTGGTAATGGAGGCATAGCTGAGGTTGAAGGCCACCATAGGCAAGGAGGAAAACTTGGCAGGAAAGAAAGCGTCCTGTCTTTTTTGTTGCCCTCTCTTCTACCTCCTCCTAAGGCACACTAGGAAAGGCAGTAGCAGTAACAACTCAATCTTCTAACATGCTTAAGAGCTCTCCTCCCCCTCTCTATAGCAGTGCAGGGCGTCTTGCGGTGCTACGGATAGATTTGAAGGTTTAGCCAACTCTCTTCTCTCTCCCTCTCTCTAGCAGTCCATGCCGGCGTGGGAGGAAGATTTAAAGCTTTACCCAACTATCTTCTCCCTCTCTCTCTATGGCAGTCCATGCCGGTGTGGGGTTCTAGAGAAAGATTTAAAGCTTCTGCCAAAAGGTGTTGGAAATCTCATTTTGAAATATGAGCTATAAATAGTTATTGAAGTCCTTTGTGAGTGATATGGATATGAGCTGCTCATGAGATAGATAGATCTTTGAGGCCTCTTGAGATTTCTTTTGTCGTTCTCTCTCTTCTTCTTCTTCTCCTTCTCTCTCTCCCCCCTTCCTTTAAATATGTTTTAAATATGTATAGATATCAGCTCGTGCCAACCTGGTCTCCTAGAGAGATATTCTCATGTGCATTTTGTGACAAACTCCAATTTATAATCTCTATTTTAAAAATAAATTCAAAAACTATAACTAAATAAAACATAACTAGATTTTCCATGCTCACTAGAGAGTAATACATTACCAAGCAATAATGTGTACATTGCTCGTGCATGACTAAATTTTGATTGTTTTCTTGAGAGTGCAATGACAACACAAGAGCTTCATTGTGTGGACAACGAACCCTATTGTTTGAAGAAGAAGTCCCTCCACACATGCCCACATTCCTAAGGAGCTATGGCGTTCTTGGCAACTCAAGCTTATACTTCATGTGCATTGAACGGTGTGCCAATGGGATGCAAAACAATGTTTATTGATGCTCGTTCACAATTTTCTCATATTTTTGCATCATGCGATAAGGGCTTACGGGAGCATGAAACAAGTTCCTAAAACGGTTATTAGGAATAAGGGGCACAAGTCAATTGCTTGAGTTGGTAAATTAAGGGCTAGAACCCTAAAATTGCAAAGGAGGAGAAAAATTAGAGGCTCAAGATCCACAAATGAAAAATATATATAGTGTCAGCGTTGCAAGATTTAAGAAATAGAAAGACTTGAACACTTTTGCAAAGTAGTGTCCAGGGTGGTCCACCTCAAAAGTATAAATGTCTATATTTATATAATACGCTTAACCTTTTAAAGCGGAGGAAATAATGGCATAACATAAAATCATCAAATACGTAAGTATCAAACAATATGTAAGTATGTAAGTTATGTACTTGACAATTGAAGTCTTACCATATACATACATAATAAATAGGGTGTGAGTAGATGAATGATACGCTTAACCATTTAAGACAGAGGAAAAGTTGACACAAAAGAAATCATCAAATATGTAAGTATCAAAAAATATTAAGAAACAAAGTACTTGGCATCTAAACCAAAGTACTCTCATTAATCTATGGATCTTGGTCTGCTCGCAAAATCTCGCTCGATGTTTGGTAGGACTCACGCAATGGAAAGACATCATCAAAGAAGTGACGATGGATATGATTAAAACAATATGGCCATGTGTGAAGACATAGAGATCAAGAAAGGTCAGTGGAAAGTTTGGAAGTGCCAGCACCAAGAAATCAAGGAAAACGTCAAGAGAATCTGATTGGAAGTTTTTGGCCATTTGCTACACAATGTAGATTGTGTGTTGTATTTTGCAGCTAGGACTTTCGATATGATGCAACATCTTTTCACTGCAGAACATGTAAACTAATTGTTCTGTCTACTAATAATCTGTTGCGGATTGTGCTATATATGAACATACTTGTACATACTCCAATTTCTCTCAGAGCTCATTGCACCAAAACTTTCATTGCAAGAGGACGTAGAGTCTTCCATGTAGGTTTCTCTTTTGCCATTGATTGGACAAATTTGTTTACAAAAGTTCCTTCTTGAATGCATTTATATCTTTGATGCAATTAATACGATCTTGAACATTGGAGTAGAGCATATTGACTACCTGATAGAAATCGTTGACCACCTCTACATTGACATCAAGTCTAAAGTCCAATACTCAAGGTCCAGCATGTAAGCCACACTATGGAGTGGACTATGAGTACTCTTCCACCTTGCATGAAATTACTTAGAAAAAAATTTCCGTTGTTTTGTAGATGATGGTATTCGCCACTCCTTCTCTACTACATACTTTTTTACTCCTCAAGATTTTTGAAACTTTGTTGGACTATCCACCAAGTCATCCACACTTCGCCCAGATTTGTTGCCTTCTGGTTAAACTTGCAAATCAAAAACATAACGGACATCACTACGTGGTATGCATCCATTACACTCCTCCACCAAGCATGCTTATTTATGGATCCACATAAAGTCCTAATTTTATCTTTTTTTTTCGTGCAGATTGGTCAAGCTACCATTCTTCAAATGTCATTCTCATGAACGTATCAATCACATTGCACTTATTGTGTAGGAGTGATTCCAATGTGTTATAGTGCATGAAAAACCGAGCATCAGCAGGCAATTTCGACATAACTAATATGTGCATCATCTACAAAATCTTTGTCGTTTCAGGATGAATTTCACAACTTTCCATGCTACATCAATTATTTTGGTGCCATGTAGTTTCTTCACTACTATACCAATCTTTTAGCACCAAGTTCAAACTCTATGTATTGCATCTATTCACGTGAATGTGTAAAGTTTTTTTTAATTGTGTTATGAGTATTTTTATAGTTTTTTGCATTATCCATGACTACTTGAATAATATGTTCAGTGCCAATTTCTTTAATTACATTAATCAAGACCTCAGTAATATATTTGCCACTTTTAATAGCACCAAAATTATCGATAGCTTTTATGAATGTCTCTCTCCTTGAAAAAACCAGCATAACATTGATCGGTTGTCTTCTCTAAATATTTGACCAACCATTTCACTGACAATTGTGTATCGTGAATGTGATATATTCCAAGAATTTTTTTGGAAACACGCTCGTTTACTTCGATATAAGATTTGTCCAAGAGATCATTCCGTATCGTGTGATACAAAGCGAGTGAAAATCTTGGACCGTACTCATCGATTTTCTTCCATGCATGCTTTCAATGATGGCTGTCAACCATGACTAATGCACTCCTAGCAAAAAAGAATCTTTTGCAAGTGCATTTTGTGCCTCTTCCAGCGTCTACGTTTGAAACCTTTGATGCAATGATCTTTGTCTCATTTTCCCAAGCCCAACCTCATTGCGTTTAGAAGTAACATTGTTTGGTATTGTATCTCCTTGTACAAATTGTTGTGTAGTGTTGGTTGGTGTCACCACAAGATTATTATGATTGATAGTTGGCTCTAGCTTCTCTTGGCATGCATCCATAACAAATTCCTCTACCCTATGTTTCTTGCCATCCTTCTTTGTGATCTCTTCTCTCAAACGCTTTGCAAATGTAGGTGCCTAAGGATGATTACATTTGCGACAACTGTTTTTAAAGCTACCCAAAAAATGGTCCCTAATGTGTGGAGCCCTGTCTATTTTTGTGATGAAGAAAAATTTACATTGCCACTCCTAATATCAACCACATATGTTGTAAGAAAATATGTTGCATATGTGGCTTTTTCTTCTTTCTTGACTTCGTACCACTTGTGCCGGGACGGCATAAGAACTTCATATTCAACTATAAAAACAATTCTCTACTTTTTAATATATACTAAAACAAAAAACTTCACTAAAAAACCAATTGAATTTACACATTGTATGATTTGCAATGCACTCTCTATCTGACATTATGCATAAAACAAAACTATGAATTTTTCAATGCAATTGCAGACTTGATGGTTACTTTTAAGTACTCTGCAATTTACTGTCAATAAGACACATTTAAAAAGACCTTATTGTCTATATGTAGTGGTTTAGGGGTTTTTTTCACTTATTTTCATATGCAACATAGAATAGTTAACTTAGATATTGGAATGATGATAATCATTTGCAAAACACAAACAAAAGTAACAATATGTATGATTTCAACCTCATGCACCAATACACTTTTGCAATACATAATACACTCTCTATTCTAACATTATGGATCAAACAAAACTATAAAATATAGATCTTCAATACAATTACACACTTGAGGACTATTGTTACCCAATCAAAGATTGCAGCCCCCTTATACATTCAATTGAATATATAAAAGCTATTGTCACCTAATTAAGGATTGTAGCTCTCATATTGTGCAGTGACAAACAATATACATCAATTAAAACCTGACGGTGTGAAATGCAAGACTTCAAGGATCTTTACATACCCAAAATACTGGTACAGGGCATCTAACACTTAACTAACGACTCATATTTTAAATATTCTCATCTTCTAAAACTAACTTCAACCCCTTTATGGACCAGTGGCTTCGTCGCAATGAGCATGACTTTTAAGAGATTCCATTTGTTTGGCATCGTACCTTTGCTTTTGTTCAAGGAATTTAATTTTTTAAGAAGTGATTACAATATTAAGAATAACGCTTAGCCCAGAAATAGGACCTATGACTTTGTAACCTTAGGTCAACTCACAAGGAGAAATAATTGTACCCGGCGTTACAATACACTCCCCAGGGATTTGTATAGTAAAAATGCTAAAGACAGTATAGTTTTAACTATATACAAAAGGGCCCACCAAGCTTTTTTATTTTTTTGGCGGGCCCGTTGAGAAAATAAAAAAGCCCAATGGGGACATGTTTACCAGCAGAAGTGGTTTTTACAGGTTACCAAGAGGGCTATCTTACTATTTAATGTGATCATGTGATTTTCATGTGTGATCACTCAACAATATTAACGTGTTCAGGAGTTCATGATCATGTCAATGAAATCCATGATGAGAAGTTGAAGTGTGTGCATTGAAATACATAAAAGTGTCACAGGCTTATTTGGTTTTGTTGTGTGTTGGGGGGGCGGGGGGGGGGGGGGGGATATATGTGACGTGTGTTTGAGAGATGATGTGGGCCACCCCAAGAACTTTAGTTGATATTTTTGAAAGCCTTACATGTACATACGACATGCATGTACAAAGTGTACATAAGCGGTGTGTGGTAGGTGTAAATATGTGTAGGGAACAACTACATGGATATAAGGTTGAGTGAAGACTTTGTATATAAGTTAATTCCAAATTCATATGCAAGTAGGGGGGTGCTTTGTTCCATTTTTTGCAGATCCTTTTCATGAATGAGGTGGGGTTTTCATCTTTGAAGAAGGAAGATCTTGTTCCTACCGCCGTCGTGGTGGGTGGGGTTTTGAGAGTAGAGGTGCCCATATGTGTGAGGGTCCTACAGCTTGCGTTGAAGGTGTGTCCCTCCTCATGAGGGCCATAAACATGAATTGTGACCTATTCACTTTCACCCCTCTTCATGTTGACTAGTAACAAAAGTTGTCTGTAGTGGATCTCTGTCGAATGCGCGTGTCTACGACTCGATTTTGAGAGTAAAAGCCCTTTGTTATGCATAAGAAAGGGATATTTTTACATGGTTATTTATTTTTATTGGTTGAATATTATGTAGTTTTGTGTGCGGCTGAAATTCAGTCAGTTTTGATATTTTTATGTGGAAATATGAGAGCAAATATGGAGCCCGCTATTGCTCTCACGTGTAAGTCACAAATCCCTATGGAATATTCACATGTTATATATTGAAAACTCATGGTACTTCAATTCTTTGATGGACTCAAAAGCATACTTAACTCAGTGATAATCAAGCATATTTTTTGGCTAAATAACACTTAAGTTATATAGATTCTCTCTTGAAAGTCTCTCTTAATATACATTCAACACTTAATGTTATCACTCTGTTTCCTCTTCCTAGTATGCAAGAGGTGATAAAGGAAGAGATTTATTACCCGTTGTCCAAGTGGAAGCGGTTAGACGAGGTAGATAGCCACGAGGGCATTCTCTCTCCATTGCTATGTTGTTGGTGTATGTGCAAATGACGTGAGTGGAGAAGAACATAAGCAAGATAAGAACACATTGGCTCTCCATTGCTAGGATCTTGGTGTGGGTGAAAATGCTGCAAGTAAAGAAGAAAACATAAGCAAGATAAGATTTGGAATGTGCAATGAATGGACCAGAAGCCCAAAAAAAACTTAGTAGAGGAGTTGAGTCAAAAAGCTATTTGCACATTGAATGCCACCATTGGAGGGTAGTGTCTCCTTTCGTTGCGAGCACGTAGGAATGCACTTTAATCTAATTTTTAGACCATTTTTTTATTTTTGTGCTGATTTTGAAAAAAGTATGAAATTTGAGATATAAATTAGTTAATTTTCAACCTCCATAGCAGATGCTCCTCTTTCATTAGTTAAATGCCATTTGCTCTCTAGATCAAAAAGCCCAAATTTAACTCCAACGTTTTCCTAATGATAAATGCAGAAGTTCCAATTTTGCATTAGTTGTGATAGTCAAAATGTTATTTCACTGGTACGAAATCCAATGTTCATACAAAGACAAATCATATTGATGTGTGGTATCATTTTTCTCACAAGGTCCTTGGGAAGAAGCACAAATTGATTTGTCAAGATTTAAATAGATAACAACCCTGTAGATCCACTAAACAAAGTTCTACCCTGAACGAAAGTTTGTATGCTATCAAGTGCTTTTGGGCATTGGATAGAGATTCAGACTCTGCATACCTGGCGTATGTGTCCATAGCTTGCTTAAAGGCACATTGGCCTTCAAGTGGGAGGTTGTTATGTCTAAAGGCTATGTGCATGATGGCTACTTGTATCTACAGTGGTCACCCAACTCACCAACTCCACTAGTTCATCAGTTATTTATTATCCTAAACATTACGATAGCCATTGCTTCACCAACTCTCATATGCTCTCTCTCTCTCTCTCTCTCTCTCTCTCTCTCTCTCTCTCTCTCTCTCTCTCTCTCTCTCTCTATGCACGCATCACCAACACAGCCCATCCCAAACAATTATTGTCAAAACTATATACCAAAAGAAGTGCTTTTCTCCTTTACTCTCCCTTTTTGCAAGTTATTTAGTGTGGTAGGGATAGCTTAATATTTGGGGTCCATGGATACCAACTAAGTGAAGCCCATTTCATGCAAGTACCCCACGTTAAGATTCAATGTTGTAATAAATCTAAAGAAAAAAAAATGTTTTAGTGGATATTAACAAGAGAGTTGAAATGAGGGAAGTGGTGAGACAGAAAGATGGGGTGGTTCAGAGATTTTTTGCAACCTACCTAGCGAAAAGAATATCTCAACGTGATACACCTAAGGAGGGAAGAGAGTATGAGAGAGGGCGAGGGGGGCAAGAGACAAAATCTAAATTAACAATTGAGATTCTTGAATTTTTAGGCAGATCTAGAAAATTAGTCAAGTATTTTGTTTAAGAATCAACATATCATTCATTTTTGCTAAGCTTTTATGGACAATTACACCTCCCAACCTGAGCATAGTCAAAGCATTTTCTCATATAAAGGGTCTCTATGGAGACACCTTAGCCTCTCCCTTTTGAACTACATTTGCACCAATAGCATAGGGTATATCACAATGCATGTGTGTGTGTGTGCGCGCGCGTGTATGTATGTATATGTATGCATTTATATATATGCATGATGAATGCACCAAAACTTAACTCTATCCTTTTTCCTTTGATATGGGTATGCATAAGGCACTAAGTTTTTGCATCGGTAGCTCTAGATAGCCTTTGTTAAACTACTATATCGCATGTCTTCGAGGGGTATTACTAAAATTCCTTATCTATAAATTTCTCATGATTATAACACAACCCTTTCCTATTCCACCAGTATATTAATTTACACCGCTCTATAAATAAAAATGAACATTTTTTGGAATCAAAATTATCCTTATGTCGAAGTCATGTGACACACACATATTATATAGGTGACATACCCAAGACCATTAGCAAGAACAAAGCAATCCTATGAGTCAATCAAAGATACATTCATGTTTTCATTGTAAAAACCAAACGTTTTTATTAATTGCAGATATAAATGTAAAATACATGTCTACAGCTATGTACATGTTGTGTTTAGACACATGTCAAAACTCACATATATTCAATTAGTATTGTCTCCATGGTGGTGTTGAGTATCTCCAGAAAGATGGATGGAAATTGTGTACAAAGGACAAGTACTTAAACAATCAACTTCTTTGTTCAAGCAGTGCTAATTGTGATGGTATGCCTAGCCTTAATCTTTCTTAATGATAGACTAAGAGAATAGAGTCAAAATGCGACCCCTCTACTCTTTATCAGATTCGTTACTTTGAGATGGAATGGTTGCAAGACAGGAAAGAGATTATTGTTTGGTGTGGAAACGAATAAAGGTGTTCTACACTAGTACAGATGTAGTGATAGCTTTCTTTTTTCTCACTTACATTTTCCTGGAGCCCTTTTGGTTTGCTTGTGAACATAGCTCACAAGATCTAGGGTTTGCATAAACACACTATAAACAAGGATTTGTATATGAAAGTGCTTCTAAGATCTCACTTTGGATAAAATGTAAGTGCTTGGAGTGTACGAGGCAAAGGGTGGAGTGTTGCGATTAACAAGATTCAACTAGGTGCCTTGACTGAGGACTTAAAGGGGTCTCATAGCAACGATGAAAAGGTTAATGTGAGGTGGCTTGTAGAGACAACAAAGGAAGGAGGGGGAGAGAGAGAGAGAGAGAGAGAGAGAGATGTGTGTGTAGGTGTGTAAGTGTGTCTTTAGGGCATGTCTATGAGAAATGGTGGGGTCCAAAAGGGGCTAAGGCTAAGACCACAAAAGGGGAGAAGAATAAAGGTGGGGCTCACTTGGTAGGATGTGGAAAAGGCCAAAAATGCGCTTTGCTTAAGGATTCAGCGTTCTAAGGATCCTTGCATCCTTTTGAGGCCACACGTGCCCCAAGAAGGGAGCGCCCAAATGCACAAAAAGAGAAAAACACACACTCACAATCTCTTAAGACTCTCTCTAGTATCAGTATGGAAGTTGGGGGGAGTTGGGAGTTGCACCACAAAATCCAAAAACGCAGACCTCGAGACACCCAGAGATACCTACTATCAACCTCAAGTTAACTACTTAACTAACTTTGAGTACCTCCCACCATCATGCCCCAATTGTGTGTGTATGTGTGTGTAAGAGAGAGAGAGAGAGAGGGAGATAGAGAGAGAGAGAGAGAGAGAGAGAGATTGCGTGTGTGAGTGTGTGTGTGTGTGTGTGTTTAGAGAGAGATTTCTCTCGTCTTTCCCTTTAGGGCCTACATGTACACTCTTTTCCTTCTGTACACCATATCTCTTGGCATTCCAAACTCCATCTCTGTACTGAGAGAGGGAGAAGAGAAGTATTAATGTAGTGGAGGCCTCAAAGATCTATCCGTCCAGTGTTGAACTCAAGACCTGTTAGAGAGAGAGAGAGAGAGAGAGAGAGAGAGAGAGAGAGAGAGAGACTTAACGTCGTGGAAACAATACAGAGAGACCCTCCCCAAGATCTACCGACGAGTCTTGAACTAAAGACCTGTTAGAGAGAGAGAGAGAGAGAGAGAGAGAGAGAGAGAGAGAGAGAGAGAGAGAGAGCACTGTGCATTATTTTGCTCTCTCTTTCCTCTGTTCTCTCCATCACTATAATATGTCTAGGTTCTCTCTATATTGCATAGAGAGATAATATAATTGGGATACACCAAATGTCTACAATAAGAAGAAATAATACCTGTTCCTTCTCTCTCTCTCTCTCTCTCTCTCTCTCTCTCTCTCTCTCTCTCTACACACACACACACACACACATGTTCCCGCATACCCCATGAGGTACCCATATTAAAAAACTAAACAAAATGATTGGTTAGATATTCTTCAACAAGGACTAGGAAAATGCTTTCTTTGTGGATCATCAGCTGCTTCTTCCAGGTCTCTCCCCTTTTCTCCGAGCCACTTACAAAATGAGTTAGCACAATGCAAGCTCCCTGTAGATCCCTTCTAGCACTTGATACACACATATTGATAGCATCACAGAAATACTACTCTCTCTCTCTCTCTCCCCCATATATGTGTGCGTGTATAAAAACATAATCCATTCTTCAATGGTAAGGTGGCATTAGACTAGCTCTGCTGTTGCTTCTGTTGCTACCCATGAATATGAGACTAGTAGCTGCAGATCTCTCCCTTGGGAGATCCTTTGCCTCTTCTTCGACGACTATGTCGAAGGATCCTGATACTAGCCGATGTCTCATGCAGAGAGAGCAGCTCAACGGTAGTACTCACCCCATGAGCTGCAACTCTGATCTGCATGCTCTTGAAGTGTACCACAAAGCTCTTGAAGACGAACGCCTCAAAATTCAAGCCTTTGAAAGAGAGCTTCCCTTTTGCATGCAGCTCCTTGATGATGGTAACAAGTCACAACTCTAACTCTCTCTCTCTCTCTCTCTCTCTCTCTCTCTCTCTCTCTCTCATGCCTGCATCATTATCATTCCTCTTCAATAATGAGTGATCTCATTGATCTCTGCATGAAATTGAGCTTTTTCACTGCTGTACTTATATTATACTCCTGTACTTCATGATAAGGAATAAATCAAGTAGCTAACTATTGCTCACAATGGTATCATTAACTTACAAACTAGCTAATTTGTCCATGGCTCTGCGACAATTGAACTTGATCAGCTCTTTCAGAGGCCCGTTTTGTAGGTTTTCAAGTTCCAACCAATTTGACCATGGACGTAAATCTCAAAGCAGAAGAAAAATTACAAAACTCAAAGGAGAGGCAACTACAATTAATCCTACTTCCTGATAATGGAAGTGATACTGATCATGGGTGGTGTCCATGAGAGCTACCATCGTGCGCGGTGCTTGCTCACCAACCTTGCAGGGAGCCTAATCCCCGCGTGCTCACTTTTCACAATGTGGACGATATCATGTGGGTTAACTCGCGAGGATTAGGGGGTTGAGGATTTATAATAGTACCTCCATATATAAGCATCTATATGAAGGTATTATTCAAAATGTCTTGAAGGCAACTGATATAGGGAGCTTTAGATCAGTGACCACCCTGGGGGCCTAAGCGCCAATCATGACAGTCCCGTTATTTGCGTGTTGTTCTATTTGGGAGAAAATTTTCTTTTTTTAGCCCATGTTGATTTATTTAGTGTCTTATGATTGTTCTCACGTTTTGAAGTTTATGGAAGCAGAGAGGAAGAAGAAAAGGTGGTAATTAGGTCTAATACTCTCTTGCTTGTTTTTCACAAGCAGCAATTGAGGCATCCAAGGAGCAACTAGAGGAGCGACTAACTTGCAAGCTCAACACTCCACTTCATGATGAGGCCCCAACTCATCATGAGTTTGTATGCAAGTACACCAACAGCTTGACAAAAGGCAGTGAGTCGGCCCCGACAATGGGAGAGATCAACCTGCATTTCAAGCACAAATGGACTTGCGGCTTGCCTACGTCATCAGCTCCAGACGTGGAAACAGCGCCATCACTGATTGAACCAACTAGATGGATGCTTCAAAAAACAACATCTACTGCACCCATTAAGGTTATTCCTGACGCAAGAAGCATTATGTTTACTATGAGTATTACAACTTAATCAAATTAAGCTTCCTTTTTCTCGTTGGGTTGTTTATCCTCATATAATAATACGTCTGGTCTTTCGAAGCTCTTAATTCTAGCTATACTCCATGTTGCAGGAATATATGCCAGCCAGCAGCAAGTTCCTTAAGCTTAAAGAGTGTTCGACGGCACTTTCAGATGGTGCAACTTCTCAGCAAGCTGTCGTGAAAGAGACGGATACTTTAATGATAAGCTCAAGTACAAAAACCATGCCCAACTCATGCCCCTCAAAGCTAATCACCAACAATGCCATGCAATATCTCTCAACAATGCAAAGCATTTTTAGTCGCTCGTTGTCCCCAGATCAAAAGGCAGCAGCACCTGACTTGCTAGACAAGGGAGATGATGACACAATCAAGGGACCTGATGAGAAACGCCAATGCATCCAAGCAATGCCCGCATCGTTAATGCCGATAAACATGCCCGCACTCATAAATGCCAACCTCCGCTCGCCCAATTCCTACTCAAGATCAATCGGCTGCATCACTGCAAAGCTTGGGCCCCAAGAGCTTCACATAAACACTCATGGGCTGTCAAGTACACCCTTGGCAAAATCAACGTCCAGCTCCCCAGGTGGAAATGCTATCAATCTACAACCAGGGAGTGTGCAGAGGAAACCCAGAAGATGCTGGTCTCCCGAGCTCCATCAACGTTTCCTCACCGCCCTCAATCGTTTAGGAGGTTGCCAAGGTTAGATATTCACACACAAAATAATACTTAAGCTTGCTTTAAATGTTTAAAGACATATGGCATGCATGCATTGAGACTGTTTGATGCAACTAGCTCAAGGAGATCACCATAATATATATGCATTGTAGCTATGATGCGGATTCAACAGAGGGACATTCTTAATTCCAAAGTTGTCACATTTTTATTTACTGAGGGTATCATTTAAGGAGCTTCAAAACAAAATGCAGAATGAATAGAAAAAGGGTGTTAAAATCATGGCTGATTCACAAATAAGCGATCTCAATAATTCCCCTTGAAGGCACGGGATATAGTAGTTCTACAAAGAATGAGCTCCCCAAGCCCAGTAAGTCTTTTCCAAACCGGTTTTATGGGATAGAGACGATCCATCGCCATAATAACATGGTGGCTTGGTAATGGTACTGTCATTGCCAAATGACAGCACTTTCCCATGAAAAAGAATTGGTTATGGAATACGTTTAAAACAACACACTCACTACAATGGCAAATGCAATAGGAAGTGCAGCCGCAAGGTAGAACGAATCCATAACATTCATAGAGTGATCACATATCCTGGTTGTAATTCCAAAATCAAGCTCCAAAATTGGGCATTTTAGTTATAAACCCCGGTCAGTGCTTGGGAAAAATGTGTCTAAGCTTAATATCGTGCCGTTTTCAATTTCAAAAATGCCAGTTGAGGGCAAGGGGAAAAGGAGAAATTTCGCCCCAAAATAGAGAAACGTAGTGTAAAAACCTGAAAAAAATGACCTAATTTTCTAAAATTTCCTCTTGACAAAATCAAGAAAAGGAATTTTGTATGTTTGGAAAAACGATTTTCCCGAACACTGACCCCGGTAAATACCCTAGATTTTGGCATAAATCCTGGTTGTCTGACTAGTTTTTACTTAAAAGACATGATCAAGAAAATGGACCAGTGCATTCATTTATGCAAATACCTGCCGATTGCACTTTTAATCATACAACTCATTGTAATTTGTGCATGAATGTTTAAAAAGTAAAGTTGTATGCAGTGCACTTGAGTCTAGAACACTCAAGTTTCATAGAATTGTACACTAAATTTCAAAAGGTGGCTGCAGTGGCTACCCCAAAGCAAATCCGAGAGCTGATGAATGTTGAGGGCCTTACTAATGATGAGGTCAAGAGTCACCTTCAGGTACTTTTCTTTACCCAAAACTGCAAAATCTTATGTACACAGTTTCCTAGGCTTATTCTAATAGGGTATGCCTGTGTATGTATGCACACACATCCACATGCATACAAAGCCCAAATTTATTTGTGTGTGTGCATATACTAATTATTTACCCTTCAAAGGCTTTGCATCCGAGTGTATATCCATATCCATGAAGGGCAATGTATGTACGTATGTGTATATTGGATAATGCATGTATGAGTGTATATCCATATCCATGAAGGGCAATGTATGTACGTATGTGTATATTGGATAATGCATGTATATACGTATGCGGAACTGTATGTGTACACATCACGTGTACATACCTGTTTCCTTCTCTAGACATGTACAATGCATGTATACGCATTATATGTATGCATATTCAATGATATAGGAAAATGCATGTATATAAGTATGTGGATCTGAATGTGTACACATCATGTTACATACCTGTTTCCCTCTCTATACATGTGTTTTTCGTGACATGTGTATGTGTGCACGTGTTTGTTATAACCTATTGTTTGAATGTTTCCTTATGCATATGCAAATGTGCATGCCAATCTGTAAGCTCACCTTGCGTGTGTTTCCTTATCTGTCTCCATATAAAAATGTCCAATACCATAGATGTGAACTTGGGAAGCTCTTGGAGGGATTTAGGAGACGTCACCTATGTGCACCCAAACTCCCTTATCTAGCCCTATATACAGGACTCTCTTTGTAAAACTTTGCCCACTTGTAATAACCTTGAGCCACTTCACATCAAAAATAAAAATATCAAACTTTCTAAAGCTAATTTTCAATACGTCTTGGATGTAGCCAAAGTATTCAAGTTGGACGGTCTGTGTATTGTCATCACTGGCACTACTCCGACTTTCTTGAACAAAGCTTTCCCTGACACCACTTTAGAAGGTGACCCTTCTTTCGTCCAGTTTCACCTTGCAAAACCCTCCCCCATTGCATACTCACGTGATACCAAATAGTAACCCTTAGAGAATATTACCCTGGGGAAGCTCACTATATGTAAACCTTGTATATCAAATGCGTCCAAGACCAAGTTTAAAAGCTCATTATATATCACATGCGTCCAAGGCCAATTAGTTTAAAAGCCCCTAATCAGTACGTTTTTCATGAACATAACACACCCTTTTCCAATTCAACCTGTGTATGTGCCTGTAAGACCTTGGGTACTCGGATATTGATCTACTTCTGTCCAACTCTCTTAAGTAGAACTCCTTGGCTCAACTACAGGAACTACCATGCATGCCGTACATGTGGCTCTTAGCCACCGGCTCCTGGCCGACCTTGCTCTAGAGGACCTATACATTAAAAATGTGTGAAAATGGGGTTAAATAAATCCTATGTTGAACGTACTCACGTGCTACATTAACATATTTACAAGTGAACCCCAACCGACGCGAAATAAGTGTAATACGATGTTAATAATGTGAGCTTCACATCTGATTTCTGCAGAAGTTTAGGCTTCACATGAGAAGGCCAATTAATGGTGTGGTGGCGAACTCAGTACAGAGCAACTCTCCGCAAACTACAGGCCACCATGTCCTTGTGTTGGGGCACATATGGGTACCGCCAGAATACGACGAGCAGCACCAACAATATGCAGTTGCAAACCTCGACAACATGCATATAACATCAAAGGATCTTCCAGAGTGTGACTTATATGGAGACAAAAGGGAGGTGAAACTAGGTGAAATCAAGAGCTTAAGTACTAACAATACAATAGAAAGCGAAGATATTGAAGATGGAGGTATCTCTGCAAGGGCTGCTGGCATCACTATCATTGACCTCACCCCAGCTGAACTTGATAACAATGCAGATAAGCATAGCCAGCACAACATGCTAACTAATATGCACAATTTCTCACCGCAAGCGGCCAACAGTACCCCAATCGCCCTTTCAGACACAAGAGCTCACGATGCAAACACATTGCCTCGAGCCCACTATGATCAAGGGAACAATATAAAGCAATTGCTCCATCTCATACAAGCCAAAGATGATAATATCAGTACCACCGCTGACGCTGATGCTGACTTATCCCATACCAATATCAATTTAAGAGAACGTGAAACAGTCCAGCCAGATAAAATTGCAGATTTCAAGGAATTCAAGCAGCTTACCATGGTGGCTGCTGGTTGCAGTTCGACATCGACATCGGCAGGCGCAGCAACAATACCATTGCGGAGTGGTCATCTCAATGAAGATGCTGCTGCAAGCACAGCTCCTTGTAATATCACTGACATCAACAATAGAATATCTACTGAGGGCTATCGTCGTCATCATCATCATGATCCGGAGCTGATTGCGTGATGATCAAAATCTTTAATGTAGGTGAAGTGTCATATTAAACGTGGGCATGCCACTAATATAAACCGCATCGCCATCGCCATCGCCAGCAGCCTTGGTGAGCTTTAATTCTCTGTGTCCGTTATTCTGCCTGCTTAAACCTAATGATAAGGGCAGCTGAAGATTTGTGTGTAACTCCATTCTTCTTAGTAATACTATATCAATATCCAAGTGATATAGCTTAATTTTTGAATGACTCTATAAATGCATGTTACTCTTGTTGTCAAGTGCCACGTCGCCAAAATGTAATTAATGAGCATAGTAATATGCTACTTATATAGCCAATATGTTGGGCACACAGGTGGATCGAGATGAGAAGGAGCATGAGCACAAGAGAGAGGGACTCAAGCATACAATAAAAAACCTCTCTATACATTTAATGAGCATGTACGATGTATATATAGCCTTTAAACCTCCATGCATGCAACAATTGCTCTTACCCACATAAACTTCTAACCACTCAAGCATAGGTGGTGCATGCTCTGCATGCTTTAGGACCTTATTCTCACACAAGTTAGTGGTCTTATGCTAACACAATAGACCAACAGTGTTGCCAATGGTGTGTATAAGAGATGGACTATGGCTTATTAGTTTAACCACCTGGTTATGAATGCTTTGAGTTGTACTTTATATCTATAATCTGCATAAGTCTTAAGCATTTCTTTTTATTTTCTTTGAGCAATTCTCCAGACATCAATCCTTTCTTCTTCATTTGGTGCTCACGGTGATTGCTTTCATAAATAAATACTCACACTGCTATTGAGATTACTCATGGAAAACATTAGCATCTTGATTTTCTTGAAACAAAGATTCAAAACTAGAAGGTTGTGGCACAAAATAATGGAGTGTTTGTCTAAATTGTTTTGGCAATTTTCAACTTGTTATGGAACAACAACATTGTTCACAAGAGGAGTCATGGAATCTAGTAGAATTGGCCATTATCTTGTTGCAACAAAAGGTGGCTTGCAACCATGTTTGTCCATTCTAAGAGATGCAAGGGTTGAATGAAGAAAGGTAATGCATGCCATGGTGACATTGACTATCCTTCTCATTGTCCTTAAGTGGTGCGATTTCCTAAAATTTCAGGTTCAGGTCATGAGCAGCTTCAGGAAAAAATTGGAGAATAATCAAGGTCTTATAAGGTGTATTAGCATTGAAATATCCTTCTAATGATACAACAAACGCGTTCAATAGTGATCAGAGCTTTACTACAACCATTGAAGGAGTGGTGGCTTGACTTAGGAGAATGAGGATACATGCAAACTCTGAACATTGATGCCAAGAGTTGTATAAATTGGAAGTTAACTGTCATCATTTTAACTATTCCAGCTAACTTCCAAAGATACTAAAGCTTTACTAGACATAATAGTATTGAGAGAGAGAGAGAGAGAGGGGGGCGGGGGGGGGGGGGGGGGGGGGGGGGGGGGGAAATGGAGGGAGGAAAGGATGTTACCATATTATGGTACTAGTGATGCATGTGACACACTTATAAGGGCACTTTTTTCCTCTCTACGAGGTCGTTTTCCCCCATTTTATCTACATATATGCTTATTCTAGGGTAACCCTATATTATCTCACCCACTACTACTATTGCCTTTGTTGTGTGGCCTTGAGATTTTCCTTCATCTTCTCCTTCTTTGTGTGCATTTGTGTAGACTTATTTGAAGCAATTGGTATCAGAGCAGGCTTTGGCATCTCGGGTAGCATTGCCAGGACCCTCTTGGCTCATTTTCTTGATAACATCAACTTGAAATTTGCTAAGCATTTGTAAGGTGACATAGCCTTTGGGATTCTAATTCGGCCACATCTTGGACCTCCGTTTTCATGGTAGTACTGTAAGGACACAGGTCCTACGAGCAAGGCCACCGGCACGGCCGGACAGTGTGTATGCTAGGGGGAGGCAATAAGATAGCATGGTTGAGTGGAGACTAGCATGGTTGGGTGGGGAGTAGCACATGGCATTACTCTCGTCTTTTCATTGGTATTCAAGCTATTTCACGAAAGGGGAAAATCGAGTTGCATGTGCATGCGATACACATCTCCTCTCCCACACTCTGCAGGCAACAAGCAGGAAAGACATGTACGCCCTCCATAGCGCAGCAAAAAGAAGGCACGCACAGAGTTGTGTGCGGAACACACGAAGTAGAAATCGAACAGCGACTGTAGCCACCTCACAGCGGGCGATGAAGGTGGGAGACCAAGGAAAACTCGATCGGCAACTCTATGGCACCAAGGCTCCATTGGTGTCGTTGGCTGTGCACGTAGGAAGACCCTCTAAACCCTTGCATGAAGGAGGGTTGCACCCACCCCATGAGGGTAAGAGGCCAACTCCTTGTTACCATATACATGTGGTAGTGATGTGTGTGAACACACTAGGATCTCCGGGGCATTTTTTCCCTCTTTAGGAGGTTTTTTCCCCCCAGCATTGTATATACGCCATCACTCTAGGGCTATCTATCTTTCCATTACACACTAAGTAACATACTCACCATTGTGTGCCTTGAGCTTCCTTCGTCTTCTCCAAGCTGTGTGCATTTCTCTGCAACCCTAATTCCAACAATTGGTATCAGAGCGGGTTACGTCCTCCCGAGCTTAGTCGTCAGCTGCTCTAGCACACGCCTGCTCACTTTCTTCGATTACAGTGAGGTTTGGCGAGTGTTCACAAGTCGACAAATATTTCGGGCAAGCTCATAAAGCTCAATCTGCTCAGATTTCTGATTCGGGCTCATTTCGGCCTCCATTTCCACTACAGGAAGGTCTGCACAGGCAATTTCGTCATTTTGTGCAAAATTTCTGTCAGTGCCTTTTTCTGCATAACATGTGTCTTACAGTCTTCTACGGTTTGTGCTATATAGCACGTGTTGTTCCTGCTCCGTTTCTCCTATTTTTGGGCAGTTTTCACATCAGGTGTAGCATTTACCATGGCTGACAACAACATAGATGTCTTCAAGATGTTTTCTGCTGAGGACAGGTTGGATGGGAACAATTACCCTATGTGGACTTATATGATGCAACACGTTCTTGTGTCAAAGGGCGTCTGGAATATTGTGCAAGGCATTGATGTACATCCTGGTTTTGAGGATGTAGGCGATGTTGAGGATGTTGCAGGTCTTGCTGCAAGGATTGCTGCTATTAGAGTTGTTTTACCTACGGCAGAACAAGCTCGTTGGGATGTAAAGGATGCGCAAGCTCATGCATTGATTGTGTTGTCTGTGAAGCGCACCATTGTTCCTCACATCCGTTCAGCAAAATCTGCAAAGCAGGCTTGGGATATTTTGGCTGGTCTTTATGCAAGTCGCAATGAGGCTAAAATTGCTTTGCTGCGTAAAGAGCTGGAGCGAACATTATGCATGAGAAAGATGATATGGACACTTTCCTTGCTGGTGTCAAGGATATCAATGAGCAGCTTATTTTGTAGGAGAAGTCATTTCAGACAGTTCCCTTGTGCAGACTGTTCTTGATGCCTTACCAGATTCCTACCAGACTTTTGCTAGAACATGGAGACTGATGACCCAAGGAAATAGACAAGTTTTCAAGTTTGATGCATTATGCACATTGTTGTTGCAAGAGTCACGTTCCAAAAAAAAACAGGACTAGACAGCGTGCAATTGAACAGGCTTTTATTGCTTCTCAAAGAAAGGGTGGTAACAGCAATGCAACCACTTCTTATGGTTCTACTGCGAGTGGCAAAACTTCTGTTCCTAATGCTTCTGCTGGCAGCAATTCGTCTGGAAATTTTGGTGATAAGGGAAAAAAGAAGATGTGTTGCCATTATTGTAAAGCTAATGATCACTTGATCAAGCAGTGGGCCTAAGTTGAAGGCCAGAGAGGCTAAGAAGAAAGAGGATGGTTTCACTGCAAATGCTGGTTCCACTACAAATACAGCCATTGTTGAGTCTTCTGTGAAAGGAGACTCTGTTGCTGATGTTGATGCAGAATGGGCTTTTAGTGTAGAGTGCACTTAAAATCCTGTTGCCCATGATGCATGCTTGTCAATTGCTACAGATTCACATGTGTGGTATTTTGACAGTGGTGCTACGAAGCACATTACCTCACATCGTGAATTGTTCACCTCTCTCAAGTGTGTCCCTCATGGGAATTCAGTCACTTGTGCCAACAATGCCTCTTATCCGGTTCAAGGAGTTGGAAAGATTGTGCTTACTGCTGCAAATGGCAGTTCCTTCACACTTGTTGATGCACTTTATGTACCTGGGATCAAGAAGAATCTCTTGTCTATATCCGCACTTGCTAGACTTGCACTTGTAGTCAAATTTGTGGATGACAGATGTAAAGTTCAAGATCTCAGTTTTGGTGATGAAATTGTTCCATCTGGGCTTGTGTGTTGTGGGCTGTATGAGCTCACTTTGTATGACAAGTGTGGATAAAATTTTTCAAATGCAGTTGCAGATTCAAGGGCTATTTCAAATGCAAAATTTTGGCATGCACGTTTTGGTCATCTGAATTTTGCCAGTTTGCTGCGTTTGCAAAAATCTAATATGGTTGCTTCTTTGCCGCCTCTTGAAGTACCTATCAAACATGTTTGTGAAGGCTGTATTTTGGGTAAGATGTAGCATTCTAAGTTTCTAAAGGATGGTTCAATTCGGGCCACATGCAGGTTGCAGCTTATGCATAGTGATGTTTGTGGGCCCATGCAAACTCCGTCCTTGGGCAATTACCTTTACTTCGTGAATTTCATTGATGATTACTCCAGGCATGCATGGGTATTTTCTCTTAAAGCGAAGTCCGAAGTTTTTATGTGCTTCAAACAATTTCTAGCTATGGCTAAAAATGTCTCGAAATGTACTATGGGCACCCTTCGTTCCAATCGAGAGGGGGAGTATATGTTTCATGAATTCAATGCATTTCTTGCTAGTCTTTGGATAAAACACCAATGTACAGTGCATTATACACCTCAGTAAAATGGTGTTGCTAAGAGGAAAAACAGGTCACTCACAAAAATGGCACGATGTATGGTCAAACGTCAAGCTTTGCCACATTCTTTTTGGTTTGAGGCCATCATGTGTGCCACTTATGTACTAAACAGGTGTCCTACGAAAGCTTTGTAGTCTATTACTCCATATGAAGCATGGCATGATAGAAAGCCTTCTATTGAGCACATGCGTGTTTTTGGTTGTTCCGCATATGCTTTGGTGCCACAAACACACTAGTGCAGAAAATTGGATGATAAGGCTGTCAAATGTATTTTTATTGGTTATAGTGCTGAAAGCAAAGGTTACAGGTTGTATCATTCGCAAACAAAACTTATTCTGGTTTCACAGGATGTAGTGTTTGTGGAACATTCTGTTCAGCCCTTACTATCATGTACTAGAGACAATAATGTAAGCTAACAAGACATTTATGACACTTTGTTTCCTCTTTTCAGTGGTGGAAATACGAATGTAAGTTCCAATGAGGCAAATGTACAGCCTATGGGGGTTTATGAAAATGTTACGGATTAGCCTATTACGGATGCAGATGTACATGATGTAGTTCATGATGAGAAAAGGGCTGAAAATGAGCAGGCTAGAGGTATGCCAAAATGGATGGTGCACACTTTCCGTGACAGTAAATTGGATGCACCTTTGTCTAGTCGTACTCGTTCAGACTCTCACCATGCATCTTATGCATCGGATTGTTATGCTTTGGCTGTGTCTAGCTTACATGATGTTGAGGAGCCTTTGTCTTTTGATTAAGCACAGAATTCGGAAAATTGGATGGCTACCATGCAATCAGAATATGATGCACTTATAGAAAATGACACATGGACTTTATGTGATTTTCTTCCTGGCAAAAAGGCCATTGGTACGAAGTGGGTTTACAAGTTGAAACGCAAGCCGGATGGTGAGATCGATCGCCATAAGGCTCGACTTGTTGCAAAGGGTTATGCACAGCAAAAAGGCATAGATTATGAAGAGACTTTTGCTCCTACTTGTCGTATGACTATTGTGCGTTTTCTATGTGCATTGGCAGCTCATTTTGGTTGGGATGTACATCGATCAGACATTGTTACTGCTTTCTTGAATGGTGACATATTTGAGGAAGTTTATGTAACGCAGCCTTGCGGTTTTGTCATAAAAGGACAAGAGGACAGAGTGTGCAGATGTAAGAAGGCTTTGTATGGGTTGAATCAATCTCCTCGTGATTGGTATGAGGAATCTAACACTCATTTGGTCAAATGAGGCTTTCGTAACAGTCCAACAGAAATCACATTGTATGTAAAGCGTGAGGGTGATGTACTTCTCATTGTGGTTCTTTATGTCGATGATTTGCTGATCACTGGACCAAATGAGAGACATATTGTTTAATTTAAGGCTGATTTGAATGCTACTTTCAAGATGAAATATTTGGGGTTGTTGCATCAGTACTTGGGTATACAGTTTAAGCAGTGTGATGGTGGTATTTCCTTGTGTCAAAAAAGTTACATAGAGACATTGCTATGTAAGTTTAGACTTGAGGATTGCAAACCTATTGCCACTCCCATGGAAACAGGTTTGAAGTTGAGTCTACATGATGATGGTGATCATGCGAATGTCACTCTTTACCAAACTGTTGTTTGTTGCCTCATTTATGTATGCAACACAAGGCCCGATACTCAGTTTGCAGTCTCACAGGTCAGCAGATTTATGCATAGCCCAGGGTCTAAGCATTGGCAGGCTGTCAAGAGAGGATTTTTTGCTACCTTAGTGGCACTTTACATCTTGGCTTGTTTTATCCCAAGGGGGGATCATTGCCGCCAGACTTACATGCTTTTTCGGAGTCAGATTGGGCTGGTTGTTTTGACACGCGAGTGTCCACAAGTGGTTTTTCTTTCATGCTTATGTATATCATGGTTGAGCAAGAAGCAACCTACTGTGTCCACTTCGAGTTGTGAGGCTGAGTACAGGGCAGTCTTCACATGTACGTTTGAGTGTGTATGGCTCAGACGCCTTATGGCTGATTTGGGTGTTGGACAGGACACTACCAACACTATCTACACTGACAGTCAGAGCGCATTGACAATTGCGAGGAACCCAATTTTTCATGCTCGCACAAAGCACATTGAGGTGCATACCACTATGTCAGGGAGAGGCTCTTAGCAGGAGAGATTAGCTTAGCTTATGTGCCAACACAGGACACCTTGCAGATCTTTTCACAAAGGCATTGTCTCGTGAGAAGCTTGAAGCTTTCCGCAAAGCTTTGGGCTTACTCCCCTTTGTGGACTGATCATGTCCTCAGGGCATGGCACTTCCCTTTACTCATGTGTCAGTCTCGTTCACTGCATCACTCCAGGGGGATTTGTTACCATATACATGTGGTAGTGATGTGTGTGAACACACTAGGACCGTCGGGGCATTGTTTCCCTCTTTAGGAGGTTTTTTCCCCCAAGCATTGCATATTATACGCCCATCACTATCTTTCCATTGCACACTAAGTAACATACTCACCATTGTGTGCCTTGAGATTCCTTCGTCTTCTCCAAGTTGTGTGTGTTTCTCTGCAACCCTAATTCCAACACTCCCTACCATCCAAGCTATTGAGCCTTGTTATATACAACAAGGAAAGATAGCATACTTGAGTTGACAAAGAAAGGTAGAAGGAAAGGAAAGGTACAAACATCAAGGTAGTGTTTTACCTTCCTTTTCACTTCTTAGAGAAAGGAAAATTCTCTTCCAAAATTCCTTTTTCTTTAAGGAAGAAGCTTCACAAGTGAACAAAATCCTTCAAAAAACGACGAGTTTTTGTGAAGAATCAACGAAGGTGTTCTTACGAAGAACAAGACGTGAAGCGCTACAATTTTCGCAAGGTGATAATTGCATTCAACGCAAAAGTCACCGAGCATAAAAAACACAAAGACTTCAAGATGTACAAGGTACAAGTTGACGTTTTTTTTTCTCTCTACATTCACGTGTGTTTACCATGGCCAGTGAGGATATCCACCTACACACACTTTTGATTTTGAGCACGCACATCAAATCCGGACACCACGGGTACTGTCGACATTAATATGCATGACGATGATGATCTAGGAGTCATGGCCTTGTAAAAATGGATGCTTTCAAGACTTTGGAAATTTGTCAAAGCGTACTTGAACGCAACCTCTCTGCATTAAATGAAAATTTTTACAAACCTTACTAAGCTACTTGTAAAATTTATGAATTCACAGAAGTCTCAATGAGCCCAAGCTGGCATAGTCCAAGGAACCCAAGCTCGCATGACTCAAGGAGTCCATGAGGCAAGTGCTTCAGAAGATGTAGAAGGTAGCAATGCATTACTTAAGAATATCACCATTCTTGAGTTTCACGGTGAAGAGTGTGATCGCAACAAGGATTTGGTCAATACGTTCTTACATAAATGGAGTGATATTCATAGGCTGATACACACCTCGGATATTAAGATAGTTGTGGAAACAAGTCTATCTCTTAAAGGCAAGGCCTATGAGTGGTGGATGATATTTCCAATAGATGCTCATCCTCCGTCTTGGGCTTTGTTTCAAGCTTCTTTCTCCAAAGAGTTTGGAATCCAATTAAGAGGATAAGAATTGGTTAGCATGGGATGCATGCCGCATGTCTGGCCTCTTTCTCACTCAGTAATCTTTCCAAGTATCAGAAAATCATATTAAAACTAGAAGGTCTAGATGAATTTCCAAAGATACGAGGTTTTAATAGGGATCTTGATAAAGAATATCTTCTTCATGTCAAGACCCAACATCCAAAAAATTTAGAAGAAGCCATCGGTCATGCCCAAAGATATGATGATGACCAAGAGAGGTAGGGAAATGTTCCCTACTTTCAGAATACTTTTTCTAAGAGCAATTTGTCTAATAGCCAAAGGCAAGGTAGATCTCCCACACGTTCCAAGAGGAACAAGAGAAAATATACCTCTCCACACCCACAAGAGGCTAAGAAGCCTAAGAAATCACGAGATACACCTGGGTCTCTCAGCATTGTCTACTTTGAGCGTGCAAAGAAACCCAATTTGTGTTTCAGATGTCTTTTGAACCAGCATAACAAGAAGGATTCACCTCTTTTGCAAGGCAAAGAAAAGGCCATGCACACGGTGCAATGCCTCACATTAGATTCATCTCCTAAATATTGTGTTGTAGAGGTTCTTCATATGGAAGAAAAGCACAAGTGTTGTGTGCCTACTTCAATGTGGCAGCCCACCTTTGGCCCCCATGAGTTGATTCGCATGCATGGCACTATTAACGGACAATGTGTTCATATTTTAGTAGATGATGGTGCAACTCATAACTTCTTGAACTGTAAGCTAGTCAAGAAATTAAACCGTACATAGACTCCCTGCTCCCACAAGTTTGTGGTAGAACAGATGTCTGGAAATGATAAAGAAGTATGGGATACAGTAGTTCAAGGGGTTGATATTATTGTTCAAGATCATTCCATGACCCTTGACTTTTGACTTATGAACATGGACCATATTGATGTAGTTTTAGGATGGGAGTAGCTGAATGGTTTAAGAAACACATTGCACACTAGTTATGAACACAACTCCTTATCCTTTATGGCGAATGCAATGGTAAACATGTCCCTTTGCTTGGTAACAAAAATATACCATCTGCACCTCTTATATGTACAACTGAGATTTCTATTTTACAAAATAAAAGTGCTAACAATTCTAAAGAGCAAAGTGCTCTCAATTCTAATTCTATTGAGCAACGTGCAAGTGTTGTAAAACAAACATTGAAGGAATTACAAGACCCTCCATCCCAGCATAACTCTAGTTTACTTTCTCCTTTTGCACGGCAAAAGCTGACTCACTTACTCACGGAGTATAGTGATGTATTCTCAAGTGATTTACCGTCAGGTTTACCCCATACATGTGATGTGCAGCATGGCATAGATGTCCTATCGGGCACTAAACCAGCGAGTGAACCACCTTATCATATGCGTGCTAGTGAGGCCAAGGAGTTTGAGATTTAGTTGGCTGACTACCTCGCCCGTAATTTCATTAGACATAGTACTTCGCCTTGGGCATTGCCAATTCTATTAGTAAAAAAGACAGGTGGTACTATGTGCATGTGTGTAGATTATCGCGAAGTAAACGCCATAACCATCAAGAACAAGTATCCTTTGCCTCGAGTGAATGAGTTGTTTGATCAACTCCATGGAGCAAGATACTACACAAAGATAGATCTTTGTTCAAGATACCACCAGGTGCGTATCCTTTTGAAAGATATCTCTAAAACCGCCTTAAGAACACGGTTCGGGCATTTTGAATTTTTGGTTATGCCTTTTGGTTTAACCAATGCTCCAGCTACATTTATGACACTCGTGGATAGTGTCTTATGTCCCTATCTTGGAAAATTTATTGTGCTTTTCCTTGATGACATTCTCATTTACAATAAGATTGAAGATGAACGCATAGAACACTTATGAGTAGTGTTCGAATAGCTATGAACTCACACCATGTATACTAAGCCGAGCAAGTGCGATTTATTTAAAACAGAGATACATTACCTCGGTCATGTGATCTCTTATTCTGGAGTCATTATGTGGCAAGTGTGCATGAGATCAATTATATGCTAAAGTGTGGAGTGCAATTTTAAGAAGGGATCCCTCACTTCAAATCGTGGCCATGATGCCATATGGGTAATTGTAGATTGTCTAACAAAGATGGGCCAATTCATTATCACTAAGACTACAATTAAGACACCAGAACTAGCAAGGCTATTTATAGAGCATATATATAGACTCTACGGTCTTCTAGCTAGTATCACAGAAATTGAAAGTTCGATGTCTTCCACAATTTGGAAACTACACTTAATCTTAGTACGACTGATCATCCAAAAATAGATGGTCAAACTGAAAGAGTTAATCAATGGGTAGTGTGTGAAACACTTGATCAACTCTGAAGTAATTGAATGTCACTTTGTAACACTCAAATTCACATGTTTAATAGTTGACTCCCTTTCCTTCACCTTTTTTTGATATATACACTTCCTTGTGTAATTTCATACTCCCTGATTGAGCTATGCTTGGATTGAATACACTTGAATGGGCCAAACCATAAACATGATGTGCTTGGTGAAGAAGTACGAGCGGAAGTGCGACGCGAGAGAGAGTGCGAGAAGAAGAGCACGACGATATGGTGAACTCGCTCTACTGTAATGTGTAGAGCATAGTGAGTTCTTATTAGGTTTTTACAAAAGAATATGTGTACATACCTGGCGGCCCGCCCACTTACCTAGGCGACCACATTGGGCTTTATACCCCAACAACCTCCCACTTAAAGTCCAATGTGGTACTTTAAGTGTGAGAGAAGCTACTATACAAGCTAATATACAAGAGATGTAGAGAAGTGATGTACTACCCTACACCTAACTGCTTGCGAAAATGCGCAAAGCTCTCTGAGGGAAGTCCTTTTGTAAGTAGATCAGCAGGATTTTCTATGGTGTGAACTTTGACAAGCTGAAGTTGCTTATCCTCGAGCATTTCCCTGATGAAATGATACTTCACATCCACATGCTTTGTCTTTGAGTGATAAACTGGATTGCGAGCCAATTGTATAGCACTTTGACTATCACAATATAACATAGGCATCTCTTCTTTGATTCCCAAATCTGTTACTAGTCGATTAATCCAAATTGATTCTTTGCATGCCTCTGATGCTGCAACATATTCAGCCTCTGTAGTAGACTGAGTAACACAATCTTGTAATCTAGAATGCCATGATACTGCTCCACCAGCCAATGTAAAGACATACCCTGACGTAGACCTTCGGTTGTCTAAGTCACCTGCATAATCTGAGTCTGTAAAACCCTTTACACTTAGCTCCTGACTCCCATAGCATATACGCATACTCTTTGTAGCTTTCAGGTATCTCAATATTCCTTTCATTGTTTCTTGCCTGGGTTTGACATGTATCGACTTACTACTCCCACTGCAAATGCAATGTCTGGGCGAAGCAATCATTGCATACATTAAACTACCCACTGCAGACGCATATGGAATCTTATCCATTTCAGCATGTTCTTCCTCAGACACAGGACAATCTTGTTTGCTAAGTTTCACATATGGTGGCAATGGAACACTCAATGCCTTTCCCTTCTCCATATTGAAACGTTGCAAAACCTTGTCAATATACTCTGTTTGAGATAACCAAATCAACTTCTTTGATCTGTCTCTCTCAATGCGCATACCAAGTATATGACTTGCCTCACCCATGTCTTTCATGTCAAAAGATTTTGCCATCTTTGACTTCAAAGCTGAAATTTCTTCCAAGTGCTTGCCAGCAATCAACATGTCATCCACATACAAAATAAGGATCAGCCAACTACCATCCTTAGCCTTCTTTGTATATAGACAGTGATCGAACTCACTACGTTTGTAGCCTTGAGAAAGCATAAACTTGTGGAATTTATGGTACCATGCCCTCGGTGATTGTTTTAAGCCATAAAAACTCTTTAACAACTGGCATACCCAATCTTCCTTGCCTTTCTCAACAAACCCTTCTGGCTGTTGCATGTAAATTTCCACATATAAATCACCATGCAAGAACGCTGTCTTGACATCCATTTGGTGCAACACCAAATCTAATATGGCAACCAATGCAAGAAAGCATCTCAATGTAGTCATCTTGACCACCGGAGAGAAGACTTCATCAAAGTCAATGCCTTGTTCTTGCTTAAAGCCCTTGGCAACAAGCCTTGCTTTGTACTTTGGTTGACTATCATGAGCAGTGATCTTATACCTGTAAACCCATTTACAAGGTAGAGCCTTTTTGCCCTGTGGTAATTTAACTAGCTTCCATGTCTTGTTTTTATGCAGAGCTGTCATCTCTGACTGCATGGTTGTTGGACGGATACAACGCGACGGACGTCAGCATAGCGAGAACTCACCTAACATATAATGTCAACTGAGCACGAAGCTCGACCCGCAGGCGCGTGGAAGCAAGCAAAGGGTGTCAACCTCTACTCGACCGACTAATGACTACTTCCTACAAAGATATCAACTCTACATGCTATCGGTTATGTGAATGCGAGAGTCTCCTATGATACTACCGCAAGCCAAAAGCCCATTAGATGTTCTTGAAATGTTACGAAACTTGAGGGATATCCTACCAACACCAATAGGCCACTCTCCCTAAGGTCCGTGACCAAAAAAACCTACTTAATACCCTCCGTGCAGAAAACGCGTAGGATGTCTGATCGGTTTTTACAGGTCGACGTTTCCGAAAACTAAAGTGCCTAATGTGTAGCTCTACTCGCTCTGATTGCGTGGATATGCTGAAATGCAAAAGCGGACAACAGTTACTCACCGAAACTCCAAAAGTAGCTCGCGGGTGAATTTGCCAAAACACAAACGAACGCGTGTGATGTAAGCATCAACGCGTAGCTCTCCTCATGGGCAACTCACTGCTGCTCTCCATTTGCGATTCCGACCACCGTAGCTCCTGTAGCACACACACACACTCTCTCACTCTCTCGCAGTCTCCCAACGACACAGAAGATCAGATTTATTAGAAGTCCTTTTACAATGCTTTAGGTTTTGGCTTATATACTAAGCCTTAGAAAACCTAATGTCCGACCAAAATGACCTGATTTGTCCCTAGGCTTCTATAGAGCTTAATTACAACACCGTGATCTGGCTTTGCTCATCCAACAAGCAGCTGTGGCCAAAATACAATTGCCGACTTAAAATATGAAGTTCCCGTAAACATTACAAAAGTGGCTGTAATGGCTCAAAATAATAATAACGGGATATTCGATGATGTCCATGAGCTTGTATCTTCACATTATAGCATCCATCTTTGTCTTCATCACTTCATCAACATCTTTAGTTAGAATCTTTAGAGTATCTTTGAGGAATCTTTATGGAATCTTTGTGGAAGTGTTGTTGAAAGGTTGACCTTTTAACACTCTCCCCCTCCGAAGTCTTGTCGTCCTCGACAAGACCCTATGTCTGCAGTGGCCTTGATGAGTGCTTCATGTTTTGGTGTTGGTTGAAGCTTTTTTTGTTGCAGTTGGTTGTACCAGATGCTTTGTATGTTGTAGAGGTACCTTTTTCTTGTACAAGTAGTGTAGTTGAAGCCATAGCTCTCCCCCTCCGATTGGTTGTTGTAGCGTGAATAGGTTGAGTGAGGTTTGTTGTTGCAGCAAGTATTTATCTTGGAAGCTCTGTATTGTTTGTTCTTTGGGTGTCATCCTGCATGTGTACCTGTAATCTTGAAGCCTTTTTGAATTGTTTCTGGGCCGCTCCCCTTGGATCCTATAGATGATGAGCATGTAGTTGTTTAGGGATGTCGTTGGTCTGTTTTTCTGTGTTTTTATAAGAAAAATAGAATAGTAAAAATAAAATGTGACGTATATTACAAAATGAAGGTCTTGGATACCTGGATAGGACTAAAGGGAAAAACCCAGTGGGAAAAAAATGCCTTTAGTCACAATTAAATGTCAGGCTATATGTAATTATGTTTGATGTAACCGAGTTTTGTTGAGTTAAAGTACTTATGGCCGTATGGCTACTATTACTGGACATACAGTGGATAAGTGTTAGTAGCTTGAAGTGAGAGTCATGGTTGTTGAGAAAATGCTTATGAAACCTGTTACCACTTCGTCATCGTCATTTTGTTGTGTAAGTGCATGGGTGGAACACAAATCGTGTCAAATGCAAATGTCCAATGATGGGACATTATATATGCTTGCACAGATAGATGCATGGGAAACAATATGCGGTGCGAGAGGAGTTTGAATGGGTGCTTCCAGGAGTGAACGTAGCTAGAGAAGCAAAAAAATATATTTGACTTCAAGAGCTGTCGTTACTCACAAGAAGGGTTTTTGTCGACGAGGTTTTTTCCACTCTCCTCACTGTGTTCATGTGCGTGAGTGTTTTCTGGGCTACTCCGCCACTCCACCATTTAAAATAGTAGACTTTGACTCTTATGCTCACCTCTTCCAGCATGAGTGACATGACTTTATGTATGCTCAACTCTCCAGCTTGAGCTTTAATCTAAATATCTAGACTCATAGACCACAAAAAATATTAAGACATGAAGCTTGGGTCTAATGCTTGCTCATTTAGTGGCTCAGCTGCCCGACTCTTGACTCTTATGCCATGATTTTTATGGCGACTTGACTTACTCTCGGGAGCTTTCGACCAAGAATAGGCTTTGAAATTCAAAACTCCCATCCTCGAAGAGAGGATTTGTAAAGGACCATACTGGCAATATTGGTTTCTTTTTCCATACCTGGGTGACCTTGGTTGTCAAAATTTCTTTTTGTTGTTGTTGGTCCCTTGGTTGAGAAGATTGGCTCGCTCCATTCCCCGTAACACTTTGTCTATCATGTCCTGACATTTCTTGAGAGCTAGAGATGACTTCAATCTTCTTCGGTATGTGTGGTTCTTTTGGCACCCATTTGTATTTGCATCGTGTGATTAGCGTGTCTTTGCAGATATCCTTTGCCTTGACTGTGACACTGTCCTTGATTTTGCCTTCCCTGAAATTGCGATTATTTTCAAGCTGAAGTCGTTTGCTTGAAGAATGTTTACCTGGCATCTTTGGTAGCCAGATTCTCCGATTTCCTTGATAGTAACCTTGTGCTTAAAGAATTGTAGATGGAACTTCCCATGATGTTTTTGATGTCGTATTGAGATGTACAAGAGTGCCATTTTTGGGATTATTTATCGATGAAGTTTTATGTTGGTATGAAGGCCAGTTGGGTTTGAAATTTCCTGCATCCCTTTGCCGAGCCTTGTTGGTTGGTCTCCTTTGGCGATATAAATATGAGCTTTGTTGCTTTCAGGGACGCTTTTTGAAACCTTTATCCACCACATAAGCCGAGGTCTGTGGTTTTGGTAACCAAAGTTTCTTTTGACCCTCATAATAGCCTTGCTCTGCTAAGCTGTAGTGGGAGGCTATCCATCCCATGTGTTTACCTTTCGTCAATCGGCTAGGCTCATTTACCCATATCGGGTCCTTGACCTTGATTTCTTCAGCTTTGATGTAGACCTTTGAAGATTTTTATCGACGATGATCTTGCAGTGTAGGGTATTTCGGTTGAAAGATTTTCTTTGGAGTCTGTCTTTCATGTGGAGGCATGTGGTCAGTTGATGTCGAAGCTCTGTCTTGAACTTTTCGGGGCTGGATGGAAGACTCTGATTTAAGGGGCTGCTTCTGTTGGTAGGACATTTGTGGGCTCATTTTGGCTTTGCCATTGTCGGAAGCCGATAATCTTGGAGCAGTAGTAGGCTGGATTTCTTGAGAGCTAGTCGTGATGACCATTGTTGAAAATCCAGGTTCTTCTGCCAATGTTTTTGCCCAGTGCTTGGACAAAATCAAATGTGTACTCATTTTCGATGAATCCACCACTAGGAATTTGTCTTTGATTACCTTTGACCGTAGTTTAAGGGAAGCTTCTGCAATCCCTAAACTTGTGACAGCTATTCCATGTGATATAGGAACCTGTACCTGAATTTCATACAGTTCTGGCTTACCTAGAAGTAACCATAGCCCATAAGACATGACATTAGTCATGGCAGTGCAATCTATCTCTGCTGTAAAGTTGAATTTCAGTTTCTCATACACATCCAACGAGAATTTAATCTTCTCGTTGGATGCCAAGTAACTGATGACCTCTTTGCTTTTGGTACTTGTCTTGGACTTTTGTGCCTTGGAAGCTTTGTCATCCTCTTGTATGTTGAACTTCTTTGTCATTTGACTGGTTGTAGCATGTCCCAAGTGCTTACTATCTTCTACTGTAGCTGCTTGTTGGTGTTCATTGCTAGTTTCTGACTGTGACGCCTTGATTCTTGATTTTAGAAGCTCTCTGTCACTATTTACTTCTTCTAGCACTTGAAGGTCATTCAATGGTGACTTTTCTTCTTGGAAATGTTTTGAAGCTTGTGTAGCAGGATGTTGAGGTTTCCTCTCTTCTTCTGATGCAATGGTCGCCGTGGCCTTTGGTTTCCATTGTTCCATGGGTTTTTGTAGAGTCTCTTTTCGAAAATATTCATTCATATCCTGTATTGCTTGTCCTTGGTAGTCAATCTTGGACTCAGTCATTTCCTGTTCTTCTGTGCATTGTATGTCTTCAGTTACATCTTCTTTTAGCTTCTCATACTCTTTGATTTGTTCAATCACCAATGAAGAGTTCACAATAGAAAATTTATTAGGTAGACTTTCAGCTTCATCCATTGACTCTATTTTCATGTCTTCCACTTGTGACTTGGCACTAAGAATTTTTGTTACCTCTGCCACCTCTTCTTGTGTTGGCTCACTATCGTCAAAATCTTGGCTTCTTTTGCTCTCAAACCTTGAACTACGAGCTTCATCTTCATCACCTTGTGGATGCTCTGACTTATCCTCACTGAGGTTCCTTAAACGATCTTGAATCAGCTGATTCAATTGATCTTTTTTGAAAGCCTGATTCTCTATGATAATGTCGTTGACACCCTTGACTTCAAGCAACTGTGTCTTGAGCCTATCTTTTGTGCTTTGCGACAAGATCTGCTTCTTTTCCAGAGATCTTGTTGGGGATTCTTTCTTCCGTTCCCTTGTTGTCACTGTCTGAACTTTGCTTTTGGCTTGTTGCTTCTTCTTTTCCATGTAGAGCTTTACTGGGCAGTCCTTCACTAAATGACCAATGGCACATTGGTCACAATATGTTGTTATCTCAACATGTGCACCCTCTGGACGAGGCAGCTTTCCATAATACTGCTGATAATGGTTTCCTGTGGTATCTAGATACAGATATGACCTCTTCTTTGCATGCATGAACCTGTAGATTACGACTGACTTAGGTGTATCCACTGGCTTTGTCTCTTTATCCTTCATCGTATTGTCCTTGAGAAGCTGAAAATAGCTTCCATTATTGCTTGCATACAAGATCAAATCACTATCCATGCTTTCTAGCAGTTGTGATGCTAATTCTTCCATCAGTATATGGTCTTTGACGTGGGGCTTCTGCATAGCCTTAGGGCTATGTTTCCGAGTTGATTTTGGCGAGTTCTGCACCGAGAGTGAAGGTCGAACTGAATTTTTGTTTTCAGTTTCCCTTGATGGTGCTTTTGGACGGGGTCCAAGTATGTGACTTACAGGTTGCCCACAATTGCTAAACTCATCAATATTTTCACATCGGCTATTTCATAGTGCCTATCGTATTTGTCGACCACAATGACATCTTGACCTGACCTTCTACATTGGGCATTGTGAATTTCCAGTGGTCTCTCCTCCGGCTCGGCATCTTCCAATGCTTCTTGAAATTCCACTTGGACTCCTAACTGCTTCTTGTAAAACTGGACTTCTTAATCCCGCTCTTGAAGATATAGGGTCTCTGTTGAGTTTGAACTCCCACTATCCGAGAGGGTTTCATATCTGATGTTAGCATCTGTTTAATGCTTGATGATATGACTTCTTGTGCTTTGTTAAGTAGCTCTTGAGACCAAGCTAGTTCTTTTTGAAGTTGTGCTATCTTCATAGCTGATACCTCTTGTGCTAGTGCAGTGCACGAGACTTGTGTCGTGTCTTTCCATGGGGTGTCTTGTGTTGTGCCTTGTTGTGTGTCATGTTGTGTGTCACTCATTTGTGTAGTGACAGCCGTAGGTGTCAATTCTTCCAGGTGCGTAGTTAGAGGTAAACCCATGACGAGATGGTATACATTACCACCTTTAGACATGTAGTCTTCTCCTCTCAAGCCAAATGCTTCTGCTGCAAAGTAATGATTGTTTTCTACAGGAACTTCGTGACTTGAGACAGCCCTGTAGTATCGACCGTCTTCGTCTCCATAGAGGGTACCAATTTTCCGTTTTCCATCTTGTGCTTTGTACAGTAAAATACTTGGAGGATATGCGTAGAGTTCTGTAAGTTGATCCTTGTACAATATTTCTATCTCATTGTCGATGTATTTTCCGTGCCTCATGTAAATTGATCCCAGACAGTCTTCCATGAAATCTCGATGTGGGTGTAGTACATTCTTCGCTGTTTCAACTTCCACATATTGAGATGTCCAAGTTTCCTCTGTATCTTTCTTTGTCTTGATGTACAAATTCCAATTGTCATCCTCATAGCATGGCAGTCCTTTGTAGTATCCAATCAGATAGATCCGAATTTGCTCTCTTGTAATATCTATCAGTGATAGCTCTAATTGCTTGCCTCAATGCTAATAAAAATTATTAGCACCCTTGTGTCGGTCTTTTTTCGCTTGAGGTTCTTCAGCTGTTGTGGATGCCTTAATCTCTGAGTTTTCTGAATTGGGCTGTGCTTGAACTTCTTAGCTCCCTTGCTTGCCAAGACTGATACTGTCTTGTCTGGCTGCTTGCTTTTCCTAGAGCTTTTTAGCAGGCCTCGATCTAGTGGAAGCACTGTGATAAGTTATGCAACTTACCACTATACTGCAACGACTGCTCCCTTTGTAGCGATTCTTGAGTCGAGCTAACCTGTGTTCACTTTAGCACACAATCTACAAAATTCTATTTAGCTGACAAACTTTTTCACAATGAATGCATAAATCCTTGATGTACCTTTAACGGCCACACTTGTTCCTTGAGCACCTTCTAGCGGGTGACCAATGGTTTTCCTAAAAGATAATTTCAATCTGCTAACTTAGCAGTCTTCAAAACCGTGACCGTTTCCTCACAATTCTTTCGAACTGTCGGTTTTAGACACCCCTGACTTCCGGATGCATTTTGAGGCCTTAAACGACGTTTTTTTCAAAATTGAACTATAAGGTTGCCATAGGCATACGTTTAGTTCATGTTCTGCTCTAAGATCTGTAGAGTCACTCTCAAGCTATGTTTTGATATAAAAACTTTTCCAATCCGATACCCTTTGTGAAAGTTATGGCCAAAATAGTGAAATGCAGTTTAGAATGGAAGAAGATTTGGGATCTTTGTGACACTGTGAACACTTCTGTATGGTCAAAATTTCAGTTGGACCCTAAAACTGGCCTGGAGACATTCTACGCGTAGGATGTCTATATGCTCAGAATTAAACAAAATTTGGTCCAGAGACTCCCCTTAAGTCCAGCAACACAATGGTATGCTCAGAATTTCCTTTGGACCTAAAAATGGCCTTGAGACATCCTACGCGTAGGATGTCTTTTTGCTCAGAATGACTTGAAATTTTCACCCCAGATTCTCCTTGATGTGCTGATCACAGTGGTGTGCTCATAATTTTGTTTAGAGTTCAAAATCACACAGAAGACATCCTACCCGTAGGATGTCTTTTTGGCCTGTTTGACCCCAGACTTGTCCCACAGCTTCCCCTTGATGTCAGCAACCCAATGGTATGCTTAGAATTTGGTTTGGATTTCAAAAGTCCCAAATTCTAGCTGTTCTTGTCTTTTTTTCAGTCAGAAGTGCTAAAGTCCGCTTTGAACCCAATTTTCTCACCCAAATGAGGTGAAACCCCTTTCAGTCACTCAATATATCATTCAAGACATGTTCATGCAGCCATATTATGGTTTTGGTCTTGGAATAATGCCTTGGCACAATTTGGGTAGGATGTCTGGCAATTTCAGTCTATCTGGCCTTATCCTATCAAGATATGGTCAAATTTGGGTAGGATGTCTGGCAATTTAAGTCTATCTGGCCTTATCTTATCAAGATATGGTCAAATTTCCCCTTCCAGGTGAAAATAGGGTACAACCTACCTTCTGAACACAATGGTCAGCTCAGAATTTCAAAATTTCCACCAGATCACCCCGTAGACATCCTACCCGTAGGATGTCTTTTTTTCTCAAAATGGACTTCTGTTTCTACCCAAGGTGCTTCTTGATGCATATAACAAGAATATGTGATCACATCAAATTTTGGATGTCAAAATTTCTCAGAATCACCACTTCTGGGAAAATATTTCTCTGAAAGAGTAACATCCCCTTAACTCTCAGTCTATATGTCCAAATGACATGAGCTTTGGTGTGTGTGTCCAACACAACATGCAGAATATGGGTATGATGCCAAAACTTGATTTTTGCTTCCAGAATCACTCTCTAGACATCCTACGCATAGGATTTCTACTGATGAAATTTGTGGCAGAATTCATCCACATGCATCCCCAAGTCTTGAGCACTACTTTTCAAGCATTCCTACCAGTTTTTATGCAAAATTGTGCTCAGAATCTTAAGTTTCTTGTTTTTGCGTTTTTTACACTCTGTCTTTGGTCTTTTGGGTGTCAAGAGTTGGTTAAAACTTTAGTTTCAACGTAACTAGGGTAAACCCCCCCTTTTGAACCCACTGGTAACCTCAGTTTTCCCAAATTCCCTGCCAAAAGTGCCCTAGAGACATCCTACGCGTAGGATGTCTACTGTCTTAAAATGCAGATTTTTTTTGGTAGTAGTACTCCCTATGCTCTGTAGAGCTCTCAGCAATAATCACAGAAAATTTTGGACACAAAATCAGCTTCCAAACACAACTTACAGTCTTTCCTACTTAGCGTTTTTCACTTCTCTGATGAGCCTAACAGCAAATAAGACATGCATAAAGTACTCTAGATCAGCAATCAAGATATCTTACTTACCCTACTCCTACTCATCAATGTGAGATGGTGATTTTGATGTCTTGGTTGCTTCCTGGCCTCACACGGACTCTCAAGTCAACCTACCACCACATCTACCACTCCAACTCCTACTCTCTACACCACAACCTACTACTATCTAAGACGGAAGATCCAGGTCAGACACATGCTCCGTAGACTCCTCCGAAGACCTAGAGAGTCCACCACCCTCTGATCCTATCTAAAAGAATGAATGTACTCTGGAAAGCCAGAGGTACCTCTATCCTCAAGGACTAGTCTCGGTCACCTACTTAGGGCCCTCGTCCCCGGCAGCGGCGCCAATGTTGGACGAATACGCCGCGACGGACGTCAGCATAGCGAGAACTCACCTAACATATAATGTCAACTGAGCACGAAGCTCGACCCGCAGGCGCGTGGAAGCAAGCAAAGGGTGTCAACCTCTACTCGACAGACTAATGACTACTTCCTACAGAGATATCAACTCTACATGCCATCGGTTATGTGAATGTGAGAGTCTCCTATGATGCTACCGCAAGCCAAAATCCCATTAGACGTTCTCGAAACGTTACGAAACTTGAGGGATATCCTACCGACACCAATAGGCCACTCTCCCTAAGGTCCGTGACCAAAAAAACCTACTCAATACCCTCCGTGCAGAAAACCCATAGGATGTCTGGCCGGTTTTTACAGGTCGACATTTCCGAAAACTAAAGTGCCTAATGTGTAGCTCTACTCGCTCTGATTGCGTGGATATGCTGAAATGCAAAAACGGGCAACAGTTACTCACCGAAACTCCAAAAGTAGCTCGCGGGTGAATCTGCCAAAACACAGACGAACGCGCGTGATGTAAGCATCAACGTGTAGCTCTCCTCATGGGCAACTCACTGCTGCTCTCCGTTTGCGATTCCAACCACCGTAGCTCCTGTAGCACACACACACACTCACTCACTCTCTTGCAGTCTCCCAATGACACAGAAGATCAGATTTATTAGAAGTCCTTTTACAATGCTTTAGGTTTTGGCTTATATACTAAGCCTTAGAAAACCTAATGTCCGACCAAAATGACATGATTTGTCCCTAGGCTTCTATAGAGCTTAATTACAACACCATGAGCTGGCTTTGCTCATCCAGCAAGCATCTGTGGCCAAAATACAATTGCTGACTTAAAATATGAAGTTCCCGTAAACATTACAAAAGTGGCCGTAATGGCTCAAAATAATAATAACGGGATATTCGATGATGTCCATAAGCTTGTATCTTCACATTATAGCATCCATATTTGTCTTCATCTTTAGAGTATCTTTGAGGAATCTTTAGAGTATCTTTAGAGAATCTTTGAGGAATCTTTATGGAATCTTTGTGGAAGCGTTGTTGAAAGGTTGACCTTTTAACAATGGCCAATTGCAAATTCCCGGAGTCCTTCATTTGCACTGCTTCCTTGTAACATGAAGGCTCATTGCAATAAGTCAACATGACATAGTTCATAGATGGAACAAACCTATCAGGAGGTCGCGTGACACGTCCAAATCTACGCACAATAGGTGGCTCAGGCTCAGCCACAACCTGTGGTTCCACTCTATCCTGTCCTTGCTCCTCTTGAGCCCTGACATTTTGTCTTGCACGTGCAGGTCCATCTTCTTGGAAGACAACTTTTCTAATCTCCTCAACCCTCTCTGGTTTAGAATGATATTTGTATTCATTAAAGTGAACATCATTGCTGCGGACAACCTTTCTGGATTCGGGATCCCAAAGTCTGTACCCCATCTCACCAGAATTACCATAGCCTAGAAAGATGCACTTTCTACTCTTTGGCTCAAGTTTGTTCCTAAATTCCTTTGGAACGTGAGTATATGCCTCACAGCCAAAGACTTTGAGATGCTTGTATGAGGGCATTTTGCCTGACCATACCATCTCTGGCACTGAATCCTTCTGCAAAACCTTGCTAGGAGATCTATTTACAAGATGAACAGCTGTTGATACAGATTCAGCCCAAAACCCATTTGGCAGCTGTGCATTAGACAACATACTTCTGACCTTCTCTTGTATGGTCCTATTCATCCTCTCGGCAACACCATTTTGAGGACGATTGTAAGGAGCAATAAGTTCACGTTTTATACCTTTTGACTCACAAAAGTCCTGAAAGGCCTTTGAAACATACTCTCCACCATTGTCAAGGCGTAAGCATTTAAGCTTCTTGCCACTCTGATTCTCCACAAGTGTCACAAACGTTTTGAAAACACTAAACGCTTCATCCTTGTGCTTGAGAAAGTAAACCCATACTTTCCTCGAGTAATCATCTATAAATGTCATAAAGTAAGAAGCTCCCCCTAGAGATAGGTTAGGCATAGGTCCACACAAATCACTATGAACATGTGCCAACTGTGTATCTCTTCTACTGCTTCTATGCTTATGTGGCTGCTGTGTTTGCTTACCATACAGACAATGTTCACAGAATTCAAAATCATTAAATGAAAATCCAGGAAAATAACCAGAACGAGACAAGATTTCCATTCCCTTCTTGGACATATGTCCTAACCGTCTATGCCACAAAGAAACGTTCGGCTGCTCGGTTACATTGATTACATTTTTAGAGACATTTGATACATAAATCATGTAAAGTCCTCCAGACTTTACTCCATGTGCTACTGTCATAGAACCCTTGGATATCTTCCACATGTTCTGTCCAAAAGTGGTGACGTAGCGAGCATCATCAAGTAAACCTGTGCTGATCAAGCTCTTTGTAATTGCGGGAACATGTCTCACATTCTTTAGCGTGAAAGAAGAGCCATTCTGAAACTTCAATTGAACATCTCCAACACCTAAGATCTCACATGTCTGCCCATTGCCTAGCCGAACATGATCTTTAGTGGTCACATAAGAGGTAAACCACTCCTTGTTTGGAGACACATGAAGTGATGCCCCTGAGTCTATAATCCAGTCACTCAATGCATTTCCATCAGATGCTGTAAGAAGAGCCGAGTCCATTGTATTCTTCAAGAAGTAGATGTCTCCTGACACTAGACTGTCATCCTCTGCAACAGTGTTTGTCACATTTATTTCTTGAATCTTCACTGAGGACTTGTTCTTCTCACCATGGTCTTCAGCTTTCTCTTTGCCTTTTTCTGCTTTCCATTCTCTGCAGTCTCTTTTCATGTGACCCTTCTTGCCACAATGATAGCATTCTATGTCACTCTTGCCTTTAGCACTGCGGGACTTGCTACGAGACTGATTCCTCTTTCCACCTTTGTACTTTTCTTTGGTCCTTCTCCTAAAAACAAAGGCTGTTCCTTTGCCTTTGTCCATTGTCTTTCTATTGGTTTCTTCAGTAAGCAGACTTCCTTCTACACCTGCTATGTTCAAACCATCTGGAGGTGCAGAATTACTCAAAGCTGTGCAAAAAGTGTCCCAACTTTCCGGCAATGTGATCAACAGGAACATAGCTCTAACAGGTTCATCAAACTTGACACCTTGAGCTGACAACTGACTATAGATTGTGTTGAATTCATTCAGATGATTGGACATAGGTGTCCCTTCTTTCATCTTCAAGTCAACAAGCTTCTTAAGCCAGTATACCTGTGAAGCTGCACTCTGCTTCTCATAAAGATCACTCAGCTTTAACCATGCTTGATAAGCCGACATCTCGTCCGCTACATTGAAGTAAACGCTTTCTGCCAAAGTCAGCATAATGGTAGAAAGTGCCAATTCATCCATTTCGCTCCATTCATCTTCGTCCATATCTTCTGGTTTTATCCCCTTGATCTTTATAGGTTTTATCTGCTTCTTTTGTACCAACACGTGCTAAATCTGCTTCTTCCACAATGGGAAATTGGTTCCATCCAGCTTTTTGATATTGTAAAGAGCAGTGTCCTGTGATCCAGCCATAGCTACGCTTCATAGTGGTTTACTTTCCTGGGAAAAATTCGGCAGAGTTTCCCCTGTAAACTGACCTCTGAACCAATATCAACCTGTCAAATGAACCAAGAAAGCTTCAGATTCTGCATAAATTTCGGCAGAGTCTCCTTTGTAAAATGGCTCTGGTGTACTCAACAACAGACCAAAAAACAGCTCAAAAAACATTGTCTCTCTGACACTGTAAGCTGTCGGTAAACCTGTCCTGCACATGTACTGTCTCTGACTGTCCTGTCACTGTCTTGTAAGCATAGACTGCGACAATGCCTCAACGGCAGTAAAGCAAAGATGCAATCCCAGCTGTCTAACTCACAGTCAATACATCTTAGCTGCCTATCTAAGGGTGCTCAAGGGATCGCTCCAAGACCTGTATCACCGAAAGGATCTCAACATTCGAGAATCCCCCAGCTCAATAAAACCTCACTTGACCCTCAACAAAGGCTGCAGTAAATCTGACAGTACATAGACTTCCCACAAAGTCATACATCCACAAATTTCCCACTGTATGTTGTAACCGCTGCGGCGGTTGTTTGCTGCGTGACTCACAGCCAACAAACCCTCAACAGACATACATCATCTCTGACAATACATCCCATGTGGAAGTACCTGCAATGTCAGGATGAAATCTGGAATATCAAGCAGCAAACACAAGCTACCTGATGAACTAGTGGATGTCGCCTACAGTCTGTGTGTAGATGCGCCTGTGTTGTATGTGACACGCCTCCAAGAACTGTGAGCCGTCCTTCGATGTGTAGACAGCCACAAATCAACACTCTGGGAGTGTCGATATCCTCAGCACCTGCAGTCGTAGGCCGAAAACCCCAAATTTGCAGAGTCAGATCTGCACCCGCTAAGACCACGTAGTCGAAAATGGCCTGCGCAGAACTTTGTCGAAGTCGAACGGTAACCGAGATGACCTCAGAATGAAATTCTGAGCACACCAAGCCCTATGGATCCTCCCACAAGATTTGGGGCCGTGTATTTGCCTGTCGAATTTCACTCCAATCTGAGCTGGTGACTCTAGCCTCCTGCGGTGCTGCCCCAAGGCTCGATCTGAGCTCTGATACCAGTTGAAGGAGTACGAGCGGAAGTGCAACGCGAGAGAGAGTGCGAGAAGAAGAGCACGACGATATGGTGAACTCGCTCTATTGTAATGTGTAGAGCATAGTGAGTTCTTATTAGGTTTTTACAAAATAATATGTGTACATACCTGGCGGCCCGCCCACTTACCTAGGCGACCACATTGGGCTTTATACCCCAACACCTGGAATATCTGTTACTTCTACAAGAGGAACTACTTCTATGTTCTAGAAACCTTTTGAGAGATCTCAATAGAGAAGCCTATTGAGAGAGCTCTACAAGATGCTATAGAGAAAGAGGATCAATACCCATGGAGGGTGCACACACACACACACACACACACACACACACACACAGAGAATTATCGTCCACGAAGGTCAGATATGAACTATGGGACAGAAATAAAAACATTATAACTGCTCAACTCGACAACTGCTTTATCAAGTTGAGAGTGTGGGATACATATCAGCTAAGGACTGAGGGACCATCAAGGAATAAAAGAGACAAAAAGAAAAGGAAAGAGCCTAGGGGGGAATTTGGGGGGTGGGGTGGGGGGGGGGAGCTGCTTTGGGGATCAAAATTCTTGAATGATGGCTTTACTGCTGATAGCGGGAAAAAGAGCAGTGCAATCGGGTGGCCTCTGTACTCGTGCACACTCCACAAACCACGCCTCATGCAAACAAGCAAAGAACAAAACAAAGGGGGCACCACCCTAAATTAAGAGGTTTAGGGACCTCACACATAGTGCACATAGGCAAGTGAGACTTCTGGCATTATGATGGCATCAAAACATATGGCAAAACACATAGAAACGAAGTTTAGGGACCTTATGTAGCATATATATACACAAGACATCAGCTTAACAATACAACGGCATCTGATCATACATAACAAGGATATAGAGAAGCAAGCCAAGGATGGCATAATCCCTTGTCAAAAACAATCAACCCAGCAAGTAGGTATGATCCTACTAGCAACACATCAATACCTTAGAGAATGATGGCGAGGATGGTGGCCATGGAGCATGAGAGAAGACTCCTTATTTAGGTTTTAGGGCTAGTAATGTAGCATACTAGAGGGAGAGAGAGAGAGAGGGAGAGAGAGTAGAGCTCCATCCATAGCTCCTCGTTGTGAGCAATGTCGTCATAGCTTCGTTGCTTGGTGAAGTGGGTGAAGTGTTGTTTTTGAGTGAGAGAAGGCCTCCTTATATAGGTTTCTGAGAGGGTTTAGGATTAGGGATAAACATGCTTAAATCCGCTGATTGGGGTTACTTTTTGCTTAGGGTGGTCAACAGATTGAGGTCACCTGATATGTCACCATCAAGATATTCTCTAGAGTGATGTGAGAGGGGAGGGTAAATGCTGATTTTTCTGATTGTGACACATGGGGATAAGGCCTTGACCAGCATTTAAGAGCAGGTAAGGTGGCTGTTGAAACTGGAGGTTCTGCACGTGTCAGAGGGGGACCTGCGGGGGGGAGGTGGCAGCTGGGTCCTCCTGAATATCAAATTCTCAAAAAATCCTCAACCATGGCTTCTTTTGACATGTGTTCTTTGAAAAAATCAGCATGTCTCTTTTCAACTCAAAAGTCTTTATCCCTGTTGACTCACCTTTACCATAAGATTTTCCCCTTTTCTCCTCCTGTAACTGCATTGTTGATGCCCAATCACTGCTTCTAGTAACAGTGAACTGTTACCTACCAAATACTTATGGTGCAGTAAAAAATATTTACCATGGGTAAAAAAAGTTAGTGTAGGTAAAAAGTGATTTGTATTTACCATGTAGGTGAAAAATATTTACTATAGGTAAAAAATATTTACTGTCGGTAAAAAAGTGAAAACGGAGTATGCTGTGCTGTGAGTCCACACGAACATCCTCGTGTAAATTTCACTAGAAATTCACACCTAGAATGGGCTATTCTGTAAGATATAGGTCGTAGGCATGCATAAGAGCTCGTTCCCACGTATCTTCTGTCCATGGCACTTTTTACTCTTTGGTGCTTGTGAAGTAGATTTTTCTTCTCTTTCGAGATCCCTTGGACTAGAGTATCCTCATCTCCCCAACAACTGACTGTGCCTTTATTGCATCTTCAGAAGGGGTCCTAAAAACCATGCATCATATAGCCCTCCCCCTTAAGCTAGAGGTATTTGATGCCTCTAGCTGTAGGTTGTGCTACAATAGGGTTCTCTTGAATACTTACCCACCTGGTACCAATTGAATTTGCCATGTTACTGCTTTCTTGGCTGATGCACCCTGTTTAGTCCTTTCTGATGAATAATTGTATCCATCCATGACTAACAGCTGGTCTCCTAGACCCTTGAAAGTCATACCCCATCCATTGTCAATATCCGCTTTCACTGGTAGCATTCTCTTTTTTTCTTTTTTTCTTCTCTTTTTTTTTCTTTTTTTTTTCTTTTTTTAAAACGACTATGTACATGATTGTTACCTTAGTTGGAGCTCGAATATGATGAGCTCTCCTCTGAACCATCCTTAGCATTGATTTCACCAGCATATGGCTAGGAAAGACGACATTGGTAGGCCTTCAATCGCCAACCATTTACCGGGGTCTAATGTACCTTACCATCTAGGTCACCTAGTTGGTAACTACCATTTGAGAACCTCTGTATCACTACAAAAGGGCCTTCCCACTTAAGCAAGAACTTATCATCCTTCCTGCGATCAAAGCGATTGTCGTATCTGAGCACTAAAGAACCTTCCTTGATACCTTTCTTGACAAGGTTGCGATTGAACTTCTTTTGTTTCTTCTCTGCCTGGGCTGCATAGTACTTCACTGTTGACTCTCGATCTAGCCCTAACCTCTCCAAATCGATGATTCTTCCTTCCACCTGCTTCTCTTGACTATCCTCTTGATGTGCTTTTAGAACTCGGAGGCTCGCTAGCTCCACTTCTATAGGCAATAGTGCCTCTTGCCCGTAAACCAAGTGAAAAGGTGTATACCCCAAGGATGTTTTAAAGGATGTTCTGTAGGCCCAAAGTGCTGCATCTAGGTGTTTGTCCCATGCCTTAGGATGTAAATGCACTTGCTTAGTGATGATTTTACATATAAGACCATTTACCTTTTCCACAAGACCATTGCACTGAGGGTAGTATGGTGTAGAGTGCCTGCGCTTGATTTTTAACTTGCTCATCAATTGCCCGACTAAATCAGCTCGAAATCCCGGTCCCCTATCCGAGAGAATCTCCAAAGGTGTGCCAAAACGGCAACAAAGGCATTCAAAAATGAAATCACTCACGTCCTTGGCTGTGATGCGCTTTGTGGGACGAGCTTCTGCCCATCTGGTCATGTACTCCACCCCCATACTGATGTATTCCTTCCCTGATTGAGTGCAAGGTAGTGGCCCTATTGCATCTATCCCCCATTTTTCAAATGGCCCATAGGTTTTGATTGGATGCTGATCTTCATGGGTAAGATGCCTTGCATTGGTCCAGCTTTTTGGCAAACCTCACATGTGTGGCACCAATGTTGTACATCTCGATGGAGGCTTGTCCACGTGAACCCTGCTTGTAAAATCTTTCTGCTAGTAATCTCTTGTGCAAAGTGGCCACCACACACACCTTCATGACAACTAAACAAAATATCCTTTATCTCTTGGGATGCAGGAACTCTCCTTAAGATAGCATCTTTCCCTCTACAATACAAGTCCTCATTCACTAATCTATAGCTGGTAGCCTTTTTTGCCAACCACCTACGTTCACTTTTACTCATACCAGAGGGTGCTTCACAATGCTCAAGAAAGTAAAGTAAATCATGCAGCTCCTCCTTTCCCTGGTATAAAGGACTTTTCACAAGGATAGCACCTACTATGAGAGTTTGTAGTTCTTCACCTGCTAAGGCATCTGCTTCTCGATTTTGATCTCTAGGTACAAAGTGCACTCGAACTTCTTTAAAACCCTTCAACAAGGCCTTTGCTTCCCTCATCTTAACAGACAATTTGTCATTTTTACAGGCCCATACACCAACCATTTGCTTAACAATCAACATGGAGTCACCAAAAACATTTAGCTTTGTGATGCCCTGAGAAAGACAACATTGCAACCCTAAAACAAGGGCATGGTACTCTGCCTCATTGTTAGAATGAACCTCTTTTAGATGAAACCCTTTTGCAAAGATCTTCTCCTTCTCTGGACCTAATATTACTATGCATGCTGATGCCTTGTCTTTGGTCCTCTTGTAAGACCCATCAAAATACAGACTGTGTGCTCCCAGTAGAACTTCAGGCTCCGGGATAGGCGATACCTTACTAGGTGCCTCTTTCTTGGCCTTCTTATAACACCTTTGTGTGAGGACATCTGCCAAACAAGCACGGGTGGAATCCTCTACTTGTAGTGTGTAGTCAAACTCTTGAAGCTGCACCACCCACTTTGCTATTCTTTGAGACAATTCCATGTGTTGTAGGGCATATGGAAAAACCTCCTCAGTTGTGATCACCACAAATTGTCTCGGAAGTAAGTAAGCCCGAAACTTCTCCACTCCAAACTTAAGAGCTAGCACCAATTGCTCAGTTACGCTGAAACCCTTTTCAGCAGCTGTCATCACTCTACTAGAGAAGTAGACTGGTCTCATGAGAGATGTCTTTGGGTCTTTTTGCATCAAGATAGCTCCTAGAGCTTCTGGACCTACACTAGGATTTACATAGAATAATTCACCCCATGTGGGTTGTAGGACGACAGGAAATGAGCTCAAAATGGTTTTAACTTCTTGAAAGCACCTTTCACCCTCCTCACTCCATGTCAATGTAGTGTGTTTAGTGAGCTACTGCAAAAGATAGATTGCCTGAGAAAGGAGATGTATGAATCGTCCCATGTAGCGAACCTTTTGAATGAAGGAGACTAGTTGCTTCACGTTTGAAGGAGTAGGTAAAGCTAACAATGTCTTTACCTTTTCAGGGTCAGCCTCAATACCATCTTGAAACACAACATGGCCTAGTAGAGTGACCTTGCTCTCACCTATGTGGCACTTGTCTTTATTCAATTGCCCACCCAATTGGGCCAGACGGGTGAAACCTTCATCAACCTTGGACAGATGTACTTCCCTAGAGCTGTAAATGCAAAAATCATCAATGAAGACTCGTATGGACTTACCAAAGTAAGGTTGAAACACCAAGTTCATAAACCTCTGGAAAGTAGCTGGGGCATTAGTTAAACCAAAAGGCATAACTCTATAAGCAAAACACCCCCAAGGTGTTATGAAGGTAGTCTTTCTTTGGTCTTCATCTGCAATTTTGATTTGGAAGTAGCCTGAGTACCCATCACACATTGTGTACCTTTCATGACCAGCCACTTCATTTACTATTTCATCTTGAAAAGGAAAAGGAAAATGGTCCCTTTTTGTGGCTGCGTTTCGAGGCTTGTAATCCACACATACCTCCACTTCCCATTTTTCTTTGGTGCTACCACAACTGGAGACACCCACTCAAAATCTTCCACTGGGTAGATAAATCATGCCTTGAGTAATCTTTTTACTTCTTTTAAGAGTGCATCTTGTTGCACTAGCCCTAATCTCCTTAGCCTTTGCACCACTGGTTTGGCACCTTCCTTTAATTGGATATGGTGTTGGGTTACCGTTACTCCTTTAATGTGCTCGTAATCAGTTATAAAGAGGCTAGCATGCTTCTTTAGTACCTACAAATAGGGTTCTCTCTCTTCTTCTAGTAGGTCCTTAGCTAGCATCTCCTCTAAGCCTGTGGCTTCTTCCTTGTTTAGAGAGTCTTGACCACCTTCTCCTTCTGGGTTTCGCAGTATTATACCCATGACTTCCAAAGAGCTAGCATCCTCCTCAGATGACTCATCCTTAGATGAAGAGTAGCTGCTTGTGCTCCATTCATCCATAGAAGTCTCCATCTCTAGGTCTTGTTGTCTACCCTGCTTCATGTCATACACAATTTTTTGTTGCTTGCCACCTACCTTATGATTTGGTCGCAACTCAAGGGAACCTGTCTCCCAATCTTGCCTAGCTTTCATAGCCATAAGCCAAGGTCTTCCAAGGATTAGCGGATAGCCCTCCCCCTTAGTTGGGATCACATAAGCATCAATTGAGATTGCCACACCAAAAGCTGAAACCTTCACTCCATTAACCTTTCCCACACAAGCCACCCTTACATTATTTGCCATCTTAGCTTGTAAGGAAGTTTGCTTGTTTACTTCCAAACCCAACCTGTGCATTAATTTCTCTGTCATAACACAAATATCGGCTCCACCATCTACGTACACATTGGAGACTCGCTGACTCTTAATCTCTGCATCAATGACTGGCACGATATCCTTCATGCCTCTTGCACTAATAGACCCAACTGACTTTGCCTTAGCCCTCCTGGTGCTGACCATCTTAGACCAGGTTCTACGCATCTTTGGGGAAAGGTGGAGGAGTTGCTGCCATGAAATCTTTGGTCCTTGCTTACTCACATCTGCTACCAGGTCGTAAGGTATGGATCCTACCCCAAGTGGAAAGTCTTCTACTCCTATGTGCCTCCTTGACCTACTCTTCCTTTTCTTGTCTCCTATCACTTGGGAGGAACCCTCATTCCCTTTATCCGGCTCTGAAGCTTCCATTTCATCAGTTCTTTGTCTCCTAACTCTCTTTATTGGCATGGAAACAGCTTCCTCCATTTTTTCTTTCCCTTTATCCTTACCATTGTCAAGACTTATGACAGAGACAGCCCTGTCCTCCCCTCCCGATGGTAGTGGAGGGATCTCTGCTGGTGCTTGTGGTGGAGGAGGAGGGGGTCTCAATATTTGGATTGGTGGAGCCACGTGTGCATTTTGTCCATTTAGTGGCCTAGCTCGAGGAGGAGTGACTTGCTGGCGAGGAGGCCGTCTTTGATTACCATTTCCTTGATAGCATCGTGGATGGGGGCAATAATACATGCCGTGACCTACCTCTCCACAGTTGTAGCAAATGTACTCACGTGCTTGCCTTTGTCCTTCTTGTCTATTTCGTTCATTTCCTGGCTGGGGAGCCCTTACACCTTGAACCAGATTGATGGACAGGCTCTCTAGTTGATTGGTGATTTGTTGAAGTAATTCTTGTTGAGAGGACTCTTGGTCTGTTGCTCCTGTCCCTGCTACTACCCTTGTCGTAGGTTGAGCTAGAGGTGGAGGCTCCATTCCCCCTTGTAGTTGAGCTTGGAATTTTAACTTCCTATCCTTCTCCCTTGCATAAGTCATAGCTTTATCAAAGGTATCTAGGAATTTACCTTTTACCTTTTCTCAAAGGATGGGGTAAAGCCCTGCCAGGAAACAGTCCTTCTTTAGGCATTCTGGCGCCCTTTCTCCTTCACCTAGTGATGCACACCATTTCTCCCACAGGTTGGAAAACTTTCCTTCATAGCTTCTATAGTCATTGGGTGATGTTTGGCGTAGCTCTAAGAGCTGTCTCCATATCTCCTCTGGAGGCTCATGGCGGCGAAATTCTTCGATGAAGGCCATCTTTAAGGACTCCCAGTCTCTTCTTTCTTCAGGTGCCAAAGTTTGATACCATAATTTTGCACCTTCCCTCAAGACCAAAGGAAAGGCCCTTAACTTAGTAGCTTCGTCATCCCTTCCCGATACCAGAAAGGCCATTTCCAAATTATCCAAAAAGTCTGGAGCAACCTCCCCAGGCTTACCATAAAAATTAGGGAAGGCCATAAGTGAGAGAGTAAACAATTACACAAACAGCTCCAATTTATTTTAAAATAGAGTATGGTAATTACAATTTGGAACTTTAGCACAACTTAGCTCAAAATAGGATGAAGATCGACACATCAAAGGAATGGTAATAGTCTAATAAGGGTAGAATGACAGGATGAGGAGAGCGCAAGATTTCCCCAAGTCTCTCGGCTCCAAACAACAGGGCTATTCTTTGCTGATAAAAGATTTTTCTATCAATACAAATATTCACACGGATATGACGCACAAAATGGAAAGGAAACATGCGGGGATCATCATTCTCATTATTGGCATCCATACTTACACACAAGAGCCTAGCTTAGTTGCACCACCTTGGGACCAATGAGCCTGATCAGCCACAGAAGGTCAGCACCTCGGATCACTTCGACTCTTCCTGATGCATCTGTGAAGACGTAAGGCGTGATGGCAACATTTTGTACAATGCTGAGCCTTTTAGCAAGCAACAATTGGATGCTATTACCATAATCAGCATGACGAATGAAAGTGACACCATTAATGTGCAGCACATTATCAACTAAGATAGTTTCCTTAGATTGAGATAACTTCTTGAAAATTAGCAGCAAAGGTAGGGCAGGGAGGCTTTTCACCCGGTCTCCAAAGCACTTTGGAAAATATCCAAAGTGATCTTCACGCGGACAGGAGGTTGGCTTGGGATTGGTGGCGTCTGGATTCACAAAGTGCACTGGGAGCACTCGCAGACGGGCGGCAATCTTGTAGGCAAGCCTTCACCTCTTTGCTTCAGGAGGATTTAGGGGTGAGAGTCGTGGTTACAAGTTGGAGGTTGAAGTTGGCTGCTCACTAGCCTTTTTCTTGCCTGTAGTGGTCATGTAATCCCTTATTAATGAGATTAACCCAAATGTTACCTTACGCTTGAGCACGCGCTGCGGCCTTGGGCCACTTAGGTGTAGAGGTGATCTTCCTCCTCTTAGTCGGCTCCTCAGGAAAGAGAGGTCTGGTGATGATTTCTCTTCCCTTAATGTGTGTCACAGTACCTTCGTGTATGTTGATGTAGAATATTTCAAGCTCGTGTGCGTTGGAGGTTTCTGGAGCACTCATAGGTTGAGAGGAGAGGTATATCAAGCTCTTCTTCTTACTCTCCTTCATTGGCGACGATCACGAACAAGGCATGTAGAAGAACTTACTTCTTGAATTTCAATGACACTGCAACCTCGTAACAAGACCTCGATGAAAGCTTTTAAGGCCTCTAAAGCCTCCTCCTCTTCTGTTCTCCAAGTCGCAAACTCCTCACGCCATTCGTCCATGTTGTAGATTGCGCATCTTCATTGCTTGTGGACTGAAGGTCTGTGTAGCCCTCCTCAGTGGGGGCACCAGAATGATAGCGGGAAAAAGAGCAGTGAAATCGGGTGGCCTCTGTACTCGTGCACACTCCACAAACCACGCCTCATGCAAACAAGCAAAGAACAAAACAAAGAGGGCACCACCCTAAATTAAGAGGTTTAGGGACCTCACACATAGTGCACATAGGCAAGTGAGACTTCTGGCATTATGATGGCATCAAAACATATGGCAAAACACATAGAAACGAAGCTTAGGGACCTTATGTAGCATATATATACACAAGACATCAGCTTAACAATACAACGGCATCTGATCATACATAACAAGGATATAGAGAAGCAAGCCAAGGATGGCATAATCCCTTGTCAAAAACAATCAACCCAGCAAGTAGGTATGATCCTACTAGCAACACATCAATACCTTAGAGAATGATGGCGAGGATGGTGGCCATGGAGCATGAGAGAAGACTCCTTATTTAGGTTTTAGGGCTAGTAATGTAGCATACTAGAGGGAGAGAGAGAGAGGGAGAGAGAGAGAGGGAGAGAGAGAGAGTAGAGCTCCATCCATAGCTCCTCGTTGTGAGCAATGTCGTCATAGCTTCGTTGCTTGGTGAAGTGGGTGAAGTGTTGTTTTTGAGTGAGAGAAGGCCTCCTTATATAGGTTTCTGAGAGGGTTTAGGATTAGGGATAAACATGCTTAAATCCGCTGATTGGGGTTACTTTTTGCTTAGGGTGGTCAACAGATTGAGGTCACCTGATATGTCACCATCAAGATATTCTCTAGAGTGATGTGAGAGGGGAGGGTAAATGCTGATTTTTCTGATTGTGACACATGGGGATAAGGCCTTGACCAGCATTTAAGAGCAGGTAAGGTGGCTGTTGAAACTGGAGGTTCTGCACGTGTCAGAGGGGGACCTGCGGGGGGGAGGTGGCAGCTGGGTCCTCCTGAATATCAAATTCTCAAAAAATCCTCAACCATGGCTTCTTTTGACATGTGTTCTTTGAAAAAATCAGCATGTCTCTTTTCAACTCAAAAGTCTTTATCCCTGTTGACTCACCTTTACCATAAGATTTTCCCCTTTTCTCCTCCTGTAACTGCATTGTTGATGCCCAATCACTGCTTCTAGTAGCAGTGAACTGTTACCTACCAAATACTTATGGTGCAGTAAAAAATATTTACCATGGGTAAAAAAAGTTACTGTAGGTAAAAAGTGATTTGTATTTACCATGTAGGTAAAAAATATTTACTGTGGTAAAAAATATTTACTGTCGGTAAAAAAGTGAAAACGGAGTATGCTGTGCTGTGAGTCCACACGAACATCCTCGTGTAAATTTCACTAGAAATTCACACCTAGAATGGGCTATTCTGTAAGATATAGGTCGTAGGCATGCATAAGAGCTCGTTCCCACGTATCTTCTGTCCATGGCACTTTTTACTCTTTGGTGCTTGTGAAGTAGATTTTTCTTCTCTTTCGAGATCCCTTGGACTAGAGTATCCTCATCTCCCCAACAACTGACTGTTCCTTTATTGCATCTTCAGAAGGGGTCCTAAAAACCATGCATCAACTGCCACACACACACACACACACACAGAGAGAGTAACGGACATCTCAAATAGGAAAACGTGCGCTAGGTAGGATGAATAATTGAAAGTGAGCCTTTAAAAATTAACCTTTTGAAAAATCCCCCCCACTACCCAATGCACTTTTTGTGTTGAAATCATGAGGTAGCTTCCAACATGATAGCTATGTTTAGGACACAGGTAGTAATTCCACCTAGTTATGCATACACCCCATAACTATGCACAATATTTCAAACGCCCTTTGTAACAAGAACATATTGTATCATGTATGCCCAAAGCGGGTGGATTATCCCCATCTAGTTTGTCCTTAGGAGACAAAATAAATATAACATGATTAGTGATAGCCATGTCCGTTGATTGCACTTAATAAAAAAGTTACTTATATAGAGAAAAATTTGTGCTATATAGTACATCACATAGAACACTGCAAAGTGCCTATTGATAGCCGTTTTTCGGCTCTCTGTGATTGCCATAGTGAGTTATCCCCCCCTATCAAATCACTCAAACACTGTGGCTATCCCTACCATTTCACTGTACATAGGCGTGTGTGAGTCACGGGACTTTTCCCATATCTTCTTTAAAAACCCTCAATTAGCTAGTCATTGGGCTAGTTGAGCCAAAAAAATTAAAAAAAATAAAAATATAAGTATATTATGGCCCATGCGTATGTAAATATTTTTTTGTATATAGGGCCTAAATAAAAGATTTTTTCATAATTATTTTGGTATTTATTTAAATATTTCTACTTAGGTGTGTGTTATTTATGCTATGTACATTGCCTCACCATTACCACAATTTTTTCTTACCATTTTTCATACTCTTTATTCCATATAGAAATATTTTCATGTAAGATTCGCTTATATTTGGTGTAACTCCACCCCAACAAAAATCCAAAAAAAACTAGTTTTATTTATGTGTATATTTTTTTCACTATTGTGATTTTTCCCTTCCTACATCTATTTTGTTTTTTTTTTTTTTCTAAAAAATTAGAACACCAAAAATATTTATCTTTTTATGGTAGCCTCATAATGAGAGAGATTTCTTTTGACCCCTTTATATTTTTTCCACTTATATTATTTATATTTGATATGTACATATTTTTTAGACCCTCAATATTTGATTTTCTTAGTTGTACTATTCACTTATATCATAATCTCAACAATATCTTCAATTATAGACCTACCAAATAAGGTCAAGGGTAGGTGGCATGCATACATGCACTATGGAGGGCTCACTCTTGGAGGTATTCAAAAGAATCATCCAAAGAAGGACCCCACAAGGACCTTGTGCAGTGGAAAAAAACAGTCGGTTTTGCTGAATTTTTAAAGTTCACTTGCTCTTCGAATTTGAAAAGGTAATACAAACAAAAGTTGTAGCTCGTGGGCTGAAATTTTGCCTCAAATTTTTTCATATTTTTTTGAGCTACGAGCTGTGAGCTATGATTTTATTAGTGGACCCCAGTTGTTCCATGCTATGCAGCCACACTCTCTCTTCCACTTTATCATTTTCCTCTTTCACACACACTTCTCCACTCATCATCCCCACATCTCTCACCACTCCTCTCTGCACCCTACTCACCTTCTCCTCAACCTTGAAGAATAAGAGAAACCATGGTGAACTCATACCTCTCACACACAATTCCATTCCAAAATTGACCACCTAGTCTCATTTTTCCTCCTCCAATTTACCCATATCTATCAAAAAAACCACAAAATTCAGCCTCTTCTCTTAAAAGACAGCATCATGGTGGTTGATTACTCAGCTTCAATTACCTTGTCTCTCAAGGAAGGTCAAGAGTGGAGAAAAAATGTACCGTCAAAGCTAGTGGACCGTCAACAAGCGTCAAAAATTGGCCCTACTCAAGACACTTGGAGCATCAACCTTGTAAGAAATCCACCTTTTCTTACCTCTTAAGAGTTTTTCTTCCTTATTTGTATCCTACATGCATACTCCCATTGTAAATATCCAATTCCATTTGTAAATTAATACTAACTCTACTAACACTAACCCACTATGAAAAGTCCTATCACCTCCATTTCTCTCCTCTCTCTTTCCCCACCAACTTCTTGATAATTCCAAGCAAAAGAAATTAGATAAATTGCTGAAAATCTAACCCAACCATGGTTAGAGGAGTAACCCTAGCCTTCAAAATTGCTATAAAAGGAGGGTGTAGGTAACACAAAAGGGGGAGCCATAAGCAAGAGCACTATGCTATAGCTTGAGAAGCCAAGCTCAACCTCTCTAGAAGGAGCTCTTGAGTGGAAGCTCATTGTCTTATGCATGTGCATGTGTTGTAATAGGGGATTAGCAAGGGAACTCTATGCCATTGTAAGAGAGAGAGTGATCATTCAATTGAGAGTAGGAAATCTATCATTTCTCCTACTAGTGTAAGCCCAACATTTGCTGAATCAAGGAGGGTGGATTTGGACTAAGCTTGGATACTTTGTCTCCCTTCCAACGTGAAGTAATGGACAACAATGATGCGTAAGTGTCTTGGTGTTTTTTGTTAAGTTCTTGATAGCTTGTCTCTGGTGTTGTCATCAATCTAGCCATAAATCCCACATACTGTAAGAGGGCGACAGGGTGGAGAGGACTCCCCTGGCTTTAAGACAGTGATTGGGGTGGCTTTTCTTGTGATGTGTTGTGGTGAAATTTATGCAAGCTATGTTAAACAAATACTAATCTCACTTTGATTTGTCATGACAGATTTGTAAGAAGGTATTAATGCAACAAGCACCCCCTCCCCCTTTCTCTCTCTTTCTTAAATATATAGTTGTGTTTGCTTGATCATTGCCGATACGTTTCAAAGCAGCCCGAGCACTATCTCTCTCTCTCTCTCTCTCTCTCTCTCTCTCTCTCTCTCTCTCTCTCTCTCGTGTTTTAGTGTGTGAGAGTGTTCCATTGGTGTTAGGGTTAGTGTAAATTCCTTGCTTGTTTGTGGGTTGCTCTAACGATTCTCCTCTTTTGCGTCCTAGTTCGCTCTTAAACTAGGTGGTGCCCCTTGTGTAGTTGGGATTTGGCTGTGGGTTTGTTGTTTTGGTTTGTGTTGTGTTGTGCCCCAGCCCCATTGAGCAGCACGGGAGCCTTGAAGGGTGTCTAGAGGTTGCTCTTCTTGTTGCCCGCCCCGGACCGCCTCAAATTGGTGCCCCCACGGAGGACGGCTTGTGTATTTTTGTGTAGAATCAACCTTTAGCATAGTCAAGTAGTTTGCATGAATCACGAAAATTTGTATGATCCCTTCATTCCCATTGCAAGGCAAAAGGTACACATAATTGTTAGTACTAAGTTGCAATTTCAACGTGTCATTCGTAGAATTTTAGGTCCTCTTAGGTTGGCCGAGATAAACACTTCAGTAAATCCTTTTATTTTGCCTCTCATTAGGTACGACCTTAGTTTGGACGTCTATATTTTTGTTTTGTTTTAAGCATTAGGTCATGCATAGACCATGGATAATGGCCCAGGAATAGCGGTTTTCCCCTTCCATTTCACTCCACACATTAGAATAAACATTGCAATTAGTAGGAAAATCCATTTTCAACAACGTATGGTGTTCATGTTTGGTGCCCAAAGAGTAGGAGAAATTCTCGCATCACCAAACCCTGTCATCCTACCTCTTATTGATTATCATAGGTCGTTTGATGTGAATATCTTTATTTTGTTGTAGAATAGATTGCAAGCTAGAAAACATTATTGTGTAAATCTTTTTAAGAAAGAAAAACAAAAACGGGTGTCAGTTTGAAATCAATTCAATGGAAAGCCAACGCCAAATGTTTGGGTATCCTCTTTTCTGTGGAGAGCCTGGAGAGGATACAGAATTATTTTTAGCAAATTTCAAGATGTCTTGCCGTATCAAGAGGATAATAAGTGATCAAGAACGTGTAGAAATGTTTGAGGTGGTCCTTAGGAAAGATGCTAGCACTTGGTTTGACTCTTTGCCTGAGGAAGTTAAGGGGAATTACACAGAAGTTTTGAATCGTTTCAAGAAATACTTCTTTGATCCCCAAAACACTCAAAAATTATGGCAAGACATTGTTTCTCATAAGCAAAAAGACTTAGATGACTACTACTTGTACAAGCAAGAGTTTCTACGTCTTTGGGCTCTATGGATACGAAATGTTGCTAACCCTGGTGATGGTGCAGAATTTCTAAAGAAGGAGAGGTTCATAGCCGGACTCTTTCCTGACCTTAAGGTAAAAGTTGAGGCGGGTGCACCTGCTACCTTTGATGCAGCTGAAACTAGGGCTGCTGAGAAATATAGGAAACTCAAGTGCTTAAGGGGAGAGGTTCCAATAGAAGGTCTTAGACCCAAAGGTAAGTCACAAGCATCAACATCGATAGATCTTCCTGAGGTAACGGCGGAAGTAATTGAGAAGTTAAACGAATCTTTAAGCAGCCTGTCAATTCACCTTGCACAAGCTGTAGGTCCAAAGGGACAAGCAAAGAAGTCTGAAGAGCGAGATCCACGACCTAGGAGAGTCTTGCAATGTTGGAATTGCGGAGAGTCTGGACATGGGATGTATAATTGTCCTTGGCCCCGTGGAGAGCCAGGGAGACCTAACATGAATTACCCAGTGATGAATGCAGGAGAAGGAGCTGGTCAACAACCAAGGCTTCTACAAAGGCCAAATGGACCAAGACCACCTCCACAAGGGGTAGAAGGAGTTCCACCTTTGCGAGATCCAAATGTGCATGTGGTAGAGGTGACAAATTCAAATGAGGTTGACATGGAAGCCAATGGCATTAAGCGTGGCCGAGGCAAAGGTAAAGAGAAAGAGGGTGTCCCTCCACACAGTGACCATGGACAAGGCAAGAAGGCAAAGGAGACCAAGGAAGCTAAGAGGACTAGACGTCGTATCAATCTCCAAGACTTCCCTCTTGGACATGGTATGGCTCCATACAACCTGTTGGAAGACATGCGAGGTAAGGGTCTTGATATCTCATGGCCTCAGTTTCTTGCATTATGCCCACAAGTTAGGAGGGATTTAACAAAGGCAGTTAGCACTAGGAGAAAGGTAAAAGAGAGTTTTCCTGTTGTAAAAATTGCACATGCTGAAATGAACGAGGATATTACACATGTGCTAGATTGTTACATAAAAGGAAGATTGGTTAGGAAAGGTCTAGTGGATGGGGGTGACAAATTTGCATCATGACAGAAGGGCTCATGCAAAGACTAGGCATGCACATCCATGAGACACTTGAAATCAAAGTGAAAATGGCAAACAATAGCAAGGCTAGGTGCGTAGGCATTTGTAAAAATGTTTTTGTGGAGGCCTTTGGCATTAAGAAGGCAGTGGATTTTTATGTTATGTCGACCAAGGGAAGTGGTTATCCATTTATCCTAGGAAGACCATGGCTAATGAAAATGCGAGCTTTGCAGGATTCGGAGAGTGGGAAATTAATTTTCAGGAATGACAATCATAAGAAGGTTGTCTTTGACATGAAGGAACAACGCCAAGAGGAGCTCCATGAAGAATCATCTCAAAGTGAGACGGAAGAAGGTTGGACCGATAGCACTTCAGAAGAAGAAAGTAGTAGCAGCATTACTGAAGAGGAGTCTTCCATCAAAGTCATGGGGGTAAGGTTTAAGCCAAGCAACCAAGAGACCTCTTGTCGAGGTTTGGAAGAGGTAGGTTCCCAAGAGAACCAAAAGGTGGAAGATGAAGGAATGTTAGAAGGTATGTTGTCTACAACACTTACAAAGGATGAAAGAGAGGAGTTCAAATGTGTGCTAAGGAAATTTCCGAGGCTTTTTGCTAAAGACTACACCGATGTACGTGGAGTAGATGTTGTTCAACACAAGATTGAGTTGAAGCCAGAGGCCACACCTAAGGCTCAAAAGCTACGAAGGCTAGGAGTCATTAAGGAGCAGGCTCTACTCAAGGAGGTAAGAAAGCTTCTAGCAGCAGGTTTCATTTATCCAGTGGAGAATTCAGAGTGGGTCTCTCCCGTTGTTGTCACTCCTAAGAAAAACGGCAAGTGGAGGGTGTGTGTGGATTATCGTCCACTTAATGAGGCAACAAAAAGAGATCACTTTCCCCTCCCATTTCAGGATGAGACACTAAATGAAGTAGCTGGTCATGAGAAGTACACTGTGTGTGATGGCTACTCGGGTTACTTTCAAATAGGTATCGCATTGGAGGATCAATTGAAAACAACCTTTATCACTCCTTGGGGTTGTTATGCTTTTAGAGTCATGCCATTTGGCCTGACAAATCCTCCTGCAACTTTCCAACGCTTCATGAACATGGTGTTTCAAGCATTCTTTGGAAAGTCCATTAGGGTTTTTATTGATGATTTTTGCATTTATAGCTCAAAATCATTGCATCTACAAAGGGTAGAAGAAGGTTTAAAGAAGTTCTATGACATGGGAGGTCAACTCAACCCCGACAAGTGTCACATAGTTGAGGATGAAGTGATCTTGCTTGGTCACAAGGTTTCCTATAAAGGCATTGAGGTGGATCCTTCAAAGGCAAAGGCTCTTATTGAGCTCCCCTCACCCAAGAATCTCAAAGAGGTCATATCATTCATTCAAAAAGTGAAGTATATGTCACGCTTTATTCACTTAGCTTCGGAGTTGCTTCATCCTTTGCAAAAGTTGACACAACAAGTAGAATTTGCATGGTCTGATGAGCTTGAAGAGTATTTTTGTAACATTAAAGTCATTTTGTCAGAGCTACCAACACTCATGCCTCCTTGTTGGGAGTACACATTCTTTGTTAGCTCTAGTGTTGGAAGGGAAACAATTGGTGCTATGTTGCTACAACAAGATCCCCACAGTACAAGGATGCGACCCATCTACTTTGCTAGTAGGGTCATGAATGCTTTGGAGAGAGACTACATAGAAGCAGAACTCATGATGCTTTCTCTCATGTTTGCGGTGAGAAAGTTTAGATCCTACCTGCTACCAAAACCTTTTGTAATTCTCACTGCAGAGAATTTGTTCCCTTGGGTGTCATCTCAAATGAATCTTAGTACTAGGATCTCAAAGTGGATTATGGAGTTGCAAGAGTTTCAATACTCTTTCAAGGTAGAAGATAGTGTGCGTGCACAATTGGCAGGGATTCTCACTTATAGGGTGCATGAAAAGGAGATTAAGGTGCCTGAAGTAAAGACCCTACCATTACCACCACCAAAAAGTATTCCTAATGCTTTTACCTTGTTCTTTGATGGAGCTTTTCGTCGAGCCACAGGAAAAGCAGGGGGAGGGCTAGTGTTGCTCAACCCAAGTGGAGAGGTGGTCATGAAAGACAAGTTCAATCTACCAAGTTCAGCTAGCAACAATGAAGCAGAATACGACACACTAATTCATGGTTTGAAGATGTGCATTGGCCAAGGGATACAACGCCTCATGGTAAAGGGAGATGCACTTCTCATTGTTAAACAGATTTTAGGCATTTGGGCATGCAAGAATGAAAGCTTACGGACAAAATTTCATGCCATTCGTAGATTGTTGAATCAATTTGAAGAAGTGCAACTATATCATATTCCTAGGAAACAGAATGAAGATGCCGATTTGCTTGCACAGCAAGTAGTTACATGTGTTGAGAAAGAAGTGCAGGTCATCATGGTGGCAGCAACTGTCAAGCAACCGAGATACCAGGGATGGGAGTCATTGACTCCCATTATTAGCTACATTTTGGAGGGCGAGTTTCCACAAGACTTCACGAAGGCTCAGAAGAGGAGACTCATGAAGAAGGCAAGCGCATATCTCTTCCTAGAAGGCTCCCTCTATCAAAGAGGGAGGGATCAAGTATGTATAAGAGTACCAACTATTGAGGAAATTCCAGCCATTCTAAAAGGTTTACATGAAAAAGCATGTGGTGGTCATTTTGCCCAAGAATTAACTGTGAAGAAGATTTTGCTTGCGGGGTATGTTTGGCCAAGTCTGCATGTGGATGTCCAACATTGGTGTAAAAGTTGTCACAATTGTTAGGTAAATGGGAATAGAAGATTGGTTTATGGTCCAAGGCAAATCGTGCTTGCAAATGGATCGTTTGAAAAGTGGGGCATTGATGTTATGGGTCCTCTGCCTAGGACAAAAAATGGTAAACTCTACATTCTAGTGGCTGTAGACTATATGACTAGGTGGGTGGAAGCACAAAGTGTGGCAAAGGTAAATGAGAAGACAGTGAGCAAATTCGTCTACACTCACATTTGTTGTAGATTTGGCACACCTTTGGAGATTGTTTCTGATAATGGTCCAGGGTTTAGAAAGGGATTGCTCACAGAAGTCTGTGAAGAACTTCACATTCTACATCGTCACAGTACACCCTACTATCCCCAATCAAATGGTTTGGTAGAAAAAGCTAATGGTGTCATTGCAGGCATCATTAGAAAGATGGTGAAAAACAAGATAAAGTTGTGGGATGACTTCTTGGATGGTGCCTTGTGGGCGTATCGAACCACATATAGGGAAGCCACGGAGTTCACACCATTTCACTTGGTCTATGGTCAAGAGGCTTTACAGCCAATTGAGCTAAACATTCCAACAATGCGACTTCATGGCAAATCAGCACAAGATGATCAAGAAGCATGGATGGATCGACTTCTTACCTTAGCTGAGCTTGAGTGGAAAAGAGAAGCAACATACGAGTGCTATAAGAGGAAAGCCACACAGACAAAGGAGAAGCTTGACAAGAAACTGAAGGACAAAGGCATGAATGAAGGAGATCTTGTGCTAAGGTATGACAATCGACTCGATAATCGTTTTGATGCCAAATTTGAAACAAGATGGCAAGGGCCATACATAGTCAAGAAGGCTTTCAATTCAAGTTACTATCAGCTTATGGACTTGAATGGTAAAGAGCACTCCAGGAAAGTAAACGGGTATCGCTTGAAGCCCTATTTGAGTCGCCTTCTACCAAAGGATCTACCAAAGATCTATCAAAAGGCCACTGTCTCATGTAAGTATTGTTACATGAAGCATGAGTGTAACTCTAGCCAAAATTCTGAGGGGCCAAACAATAAAAATCTCGTCAAGGACTCTGAAGCACTCTCTTTGGAAAAGATTCTTTATGATGGTACATGAATATACCATCATCCTGGGGGAGGGCTAATGATAGCCGTTTTTCGGCTCTCTGTGATTGCCATAGTGAGTTATCCCCCCCTATCAAATCACTCAAACATTGTGGCTATCCCTACCATTTCACTGTACATAGGCGTGCGTGAGTCACGGGACTTTTCCCATATCTTCTTAAAAAACCCTCAATTAGCTAGTCATTGGGCTAGTTGAGCCAAAAAAATTAAAAAAAATAAAAAATATAAGTATATTATGACCCATGCGTATGTAAATATTTCTTTGTATATAGGGCCTAAATAAAATATTTTTTCATAATTATTTTGGTATTTATTTAAATATTTCTACCTAGGTGTGTGTTATTTATGCTCTGTACATTGCCTCACCATTACCACAATATTTTCTTACCATTTTTCATACTCTTTATTCCATATAGAAATATTTTCATGTAAGATTCGCTTATATTTGGTGTAACTCCACCCCAACAAAAATCCAAAAAAAACTAGTTTTATTTATGTGTATATTTTTTTCACTATTGTGATTTTTCCCTTCCTACATCTATTTTGTTTTTTTTTTTTTTCTAAAAAATTAGAACACCAAAAATATTTATCTTTTTATGGTAGCCTCATAATGAGAGAGATTTCTTTTGACCCCTTTATATTTTTTCCACTTATATTATTTATATTTGATATGTACATATTTTTTAGACCCTCAATATTTGATTTTCTTAGTTGTACTATTCACTTATATCATAATCTCAACAATATCTTCAATTATAGACCTACCAAATAAGGTCAAGGGTAGGTGGCATGCATACATGCACTATGGAGGGCTCACTCTTGGAGGTATTCAAAAGAATCATCCAAAGAAGGACCCCACAAGGACCTTGTGCAGTGGAAAAAAACAGTCGGTTTTGCTGAATTTTTAAAGTTCACTTGCTCTCCGAATTTGAAAAGGTGATACAAACAAAAGTTGTAGCTCGTGGGCTGAAATTTTGCCTCAAATTTTTTCATATTTTTTTGAGCTACGAGCTGTGAGCTATGATTTTATTAGTGGACCCCAGTTTTCCCATGCTATGCAGCCACACTCTCTCTTCCACTTTATCATTTTCCTCTTTCACACACACTTCTCCACTCATCATCCCCACCTCTCTCACCACTCCTCTCTGCACCCTACTCACCTTCTCCTCAACCTTGAAGAATAAGAGAAACCATGGTGAACTCATACCTCCCACACACAATTCCATTCCAAAATTGACCACCTAGTCTCATTTTTCCTCCTCCAATTTACCCATATCTATCAAAAAAACCACAAAATTCAGCCTCTTCTCTTAAAAGACAGCATCATGGTGGTTGATTACTCAGCTTCAATTACCTTGTCTCTCAAGGAAGGTCAAGAGTGGAGAAAAAATGTACCGTCAAAGCTAGTGGACCGTCAACAAGCGTCAAAAATTGGCCCTACTCAAGACACTTGGAGCATCAACCTTGTAAGAAATCCACCTTTCCTTACCTCTTAAGAGTTTTTCTTCCTTATTTGTATCCTACATGGATACTCCCATTGTAAATATCCAATTCCATTTGTAAAGTAATACTAACTCTACTAACACTAACCCACTATGAAAAGTCCTATCACCTCCATTTCTCTCCTCTCTCTTTCCCCACAAACTTCTTGATAATTCCAAGCAAAAGAAATTAGATAAATTGATGAAAATCTAACCCAACCATGGTTAGAGGAGTAGCCCTAGCCTTCAAAATTGCTATAAAATGAGGGTGTAGCTAGCACAAAAATGGGGGGAGCCATAAGCAAGAGCACTATGCTATAGCTTGAGAAGCCAAGCTCAACCTCTCTAGAAGGAGCTCTTGAGTGGAAGCTCATTGTCTTATGCATGTGCATGTGTTGTAATAGGGGATTAGCAAGGGAACTCTATGCCATTGTAAGAGAGAGAGTGATCATTCAATTGAGAGTAGGAAATCTATCATTTCTCCTACTAGTGTAAGCCCAACATTTGCTGAATCAAGGAGGGTGGATTTGGACTAAGCTTGGATACTTTGTCTCCCTTCCAACGTGAAGTAATGGACAACAATGATGCGTAAGTGTCTTGGTGTTTTTTGTTAAGTTCTTGATAGCTTGTCTCTGGTGTTGTCATCAATCTAGCCATAAATCCCACATACTGTAAGAGGGCGACAGGGTGAAGAGGACTCCCCTGGCTTTAAGACAGTGATTGGGGTGGCTTTTCTTGTGATGTGTTGTGGTGAAATTTACGCAAGCTATGTTGAACAAATACTAATCTCACTTTGATTTGTCATGACAGATTTGTAAGAAGGTATTAATGCAACAAGCACCCCCTCCCTCTTTCTCTCTCTTTCTTAAATATATAGTTGTGTTTGCTTGATCATTGCCGATACGTTTCAAAGCAGCCCGAGCACTATCTCTCTCTCTCTCTCTCTCTCTCTCTCTCTCTCTCTCTCTCTCTCTCTCTCTCTCTCTCTCTCTCTCTCTCTCTCTCTCTCTCTCTCTCTCTCTCTCTCTCGTGTTTTAGTGTGTGAGAGTGTTCCATTGGTGTTAGGGTTAGTGTAAATTCCTTGCTTGTTTGTGGGTTGCTCTAACGATTCTCCTCTTTTGCGTCCTAGTTCGCTCTTAAACTAGGTGGTGCCCCTTGTGTAGTTGGGATTTGGCTGTGGGTTTGTTGTTTTGGTTTGTGTTGTGTTGTGCCCCAGCCCCATTGAGCAGCACGGGAGCCTTGAAGGGTGTCTAGAGGTTGCTCTTCTTGTTGCCCGCCCCGGACCGCCTCACTATATTGAAGTAATCTATGCTACAAAAAGAACTACACATAAGTAATCAATACATGATGAGAGCGTGCATCTACCCTAGCATACACAATGTCCATCATGACGGTGGCCTTGCCCGTAGCACCTGTGTCCTTATATTACCCCCACTTGGAGAATCGTTGTCGTCCTCGAAAACAAACGTAGGAAAACATTTCTTAAGTGAGGAGACATTCTCCCATGTAGAACCTTCTTCATGTCTATGTAGCCAATTTACCAACACCCGTTGTTGTCTGACATACCATTTCAATCACTTGATCCACATCAAAACTCACATTGGAAACTTCTAAACATACAAGAAACAATAATGTTCAAGATAAATAATGATGAGAGAGAGATAGGGAAAAGGCATTCATTGACTCAAAGTAGTCATTTCAAAAAATGAAAACAACTTTGCTACAGATGCAAAAGGCTAATGTTCACGTATAAAATTAGGAGAGGGTATATCTAGCCATTACCAAAAAGAAAAAATTTTAAGGGTAGGAGTATTTTTTTTACTCAGGTTGTGTTGGTACCTTTTCTTCCCGCTTCTTCAAAAACATTGGCAGGTGCCTCATTACCCTACTTCTCCTTCACTGGGTCCGAAGCTTCTTCACCAACTTTGTTGTTTGAAGCTGAAGGACATTTTGTGTTTGGTTGAACTACAATAAAAAGGAAATTAGTAGAGGTTTAAGGCTTGTCAAAACACATACTCTAACATTTAGATACAAAATTGGAAACTTATCGATCATCTTTCTCTATTTTTCTTTCTTCAACATCACAAGGATGTCCAATAGTACAGGACTACATTTGGTCCCTTCCTCACTATTTGATAATTGGAATGTAGTAGCCACCAAGTCAACAACCTCATCACCTCTCCCACCTTCCTTCTCAGTATCTACCACACTATCAACATCCTTTTGTAATTGGCCATTAATACCTACCAAGTCACTAGAAATTATATCTTACTTTTCATTAATTGCCTCAACTTCCATAGTACTATCACCTTCATCATATATATGCATTGTGCATAGGTCTACATTAAAACCTATGGCTTGGTTAGGGTCATCTATTAGTTTAGGTTCTTTGGCATCATTAGGATCTGCAATATGAATCATTAGAATAAAATTCATGAGTTTATTAGCAATAAACCCTATTAAGTTGATATTGGGAGTGACACATCAAAATCAAACAAAGCATGTAGCTATCAATCTCAATCTAGTAGCTATCAACCTTCCCTTGGTGGCTACCATCCTTGCTTGCAACAGTTCTTGGATTGATAACTTCAATCTTTCAAATAACCTCTGGTAGTTATTGAGCTACCATTAGTAGCTAGTTATTGAGCTACCATTAGTAGCTAGTTATTGAGCTACCATTAGTAACTAGCAAGCTACAACTAGTAGCTAGCAAGAGACAACTGGTATCCATTAGGAAATGTATTGACCTTGCATGGAATTTTTATTGTTTTGGGCTTAAGGATTAATTGGTTGTCATTAAAGGGGACAAAGGTAATGAGTGCTCTTACTTTTCTAGGCTTTTTTCTAGCCCACTCCCTAAAAAAAGGCTAGAAATTAGCCTAAAAGCTTCTCTCTCTCTCTCTCTCTCTCTCTCTCTCTCTCTCTCTCTCTCTCTCTCTCTCTCTCTCTCATGTGAAGCAAAGAAGACTCTCTCTCCTTCTCATGTTTTAATGGAAAGCTTACCACCTACTCCAAGCTTGTGAGAAGGGAGGCCTACACCAACGACTCTTGGCTTTGTGATGCAAATCCAACCGAAAGCCAAGCTTCAATGCATGCTCATCTCCTCTAACATGCTATTTACTAAGCTAAGCTATGGTAATATGAGTGATTATGTGAGGAGATGTACATCTTTCTTGTAAGAATACTCCTTCCTCTCAATCGACTCTCACATTAGGAGAAATTTGGACTCACAAAGGGGCCCTTTAAGGAGTTTGACTTTACCTCTCTCTACCAAAACGGGCGCATGGAAAAATGTTTGCAAACAAACTCCAAAGTTGGCAGAGGTTTGACAGTTAGAATGTCCTCTACAAGCTCTATCTCTACTGATATATAGCACGCCATGAGATTCCTCATATTTTAGAAGATTATTTTTTTGATTCATCTATGATGTGACAACTCCGTCGAAATCTAAGTGAATCAAAAAAATAATCTTCTAAAATATGAGGAATCTCATGGCATGCTATATATTCTAACTCTTAAACATCCACCAACTTTGGAGTTTGTCTGCAAAACTTTATCCATGCGCCCGTTTTGGTAGAGAGAGGTAAAGTCAAACTGCTTAAAGGGCCCCTTTGTGAGTCCAAATTTCACCTAATGTACCCCGCTAGCTCTCACCATCTTCGAAGGTGTGTGAGGTCTTGGGTCTGAGACCGTCAGGGAATTGATGCTGTGTTTGATAAGTGTTTTGCTTAGTGCATGAAGTTTTCATCTTCATTGCACTAGCTAGTATTGAAGGAACACAAAGAATTGTATTGTAAAATGTCTCTCTTGATGGGAGAAACCATAATACAAAGTCTTTTGGAGGGGGGACTGTTGGGGTATAAAGCCCAATGTGGTCGCCTAGGTAAGTGGGCGGGCCGCCAGGTATGTACACATATTCTTTTGTAAAAACCTTATAAGAACTCACTATACTCTACACATTACAGTAGAGCGAGTTCACCATATCGTCGTGCTCTTCTTCTCGCACTCTCTCTCGCGTCGCACTTCCGCTCGTACTCCTTCAACTGGTATCAGAGCTCAGATCGAGGCTCGAGGCAGCACTGCAGGAGGCTAGAGTCACCAGCTCAGATTGGAGTGAAATTCGACAGGCGAAGACACGACCCCAAATCTCGTGGGAGGACCCAAAGGGCTTGGTGTTCTCAGAATTTCATTCTGAGGTCATCTCGGCCACCGTTCGGCTTCGACAAAGGTCTGCGCAGGCCATTTTCGACTACGTGGTCTCGACGTGTGCAGATCCGACTCTGCAAATTGGGGGTTTTTCAGCCTACGACTGCAGGTGCTGAGGATATCGGCACTCCCATAGTGTTGATTTGTGGTTGTCTACACATCAAAGGACGGCTCACAGTTCTTGGAGGCGTGTCACATACGACACGGGCGCATCTACACACAGACTGTAGGCGACATCCACTAGTTCATCAGGTAGCTTGTGTTTGCTACTTGATATTCCAGATTTCATCCTTACATTGCAGGTACTTCCACATTGGATGTATTGTCAGAGATGATGTATGTCTGTTGAGGGTTTGCTGGCTGTGAGTCTGCTTACTTAAGAAACCAATAGAAAGACAACGGACAAAGGCAAAGGAACAGCCTTAGTTGTCAGGGGAAGGACCAAAGAAAAGTACAAAGGTGGAAAGAGGAATCAATCCCGTAGCAAGTCCCGCAGTGCTAAAGGCAAGAGTGACATAGAATGCTACCATTGTGGCAAGAAGGGTCACATGAAAAGAGACTGCAGAGAATGGAAAGCAAAAAAAGGCAAAGAGAAAGCTGAAGACCATGGTGAGAAGAACATGTCCTCAGTGAAGATTCAAGAAATAAATGTGACAAACACTGTTGCAGAGGATGACAGTCTAGTGTCAGGAGACATCTACTTCTTGAAGAATACAATGGACTCAGCTCTTCTTACAGCATCTAATGGAAATGCACTGAGTGACTAGATTATAGACTCAGGGGCATCACTTCATGTGTCTCCAAACAAGGAGTGGTTTACTTCTTATGTGACCACTAAAGATCATGTTCGGCTAGGCAATGGGCAGACATGTGAGATCTTAGGTGTTGGAGATGTTCAATTGAAGTTTCAGAATGGCTCTTCTTTCACGCTGAAGAATGTGAGACATGTTCCCGCAATTACAAAGAGCTTGATCAGCACAGGTTTACTTGATGATGCTGGCTACGTCACCACTTTTGGACAGAACATGTGGAAGATATCCAAGGGTTCTATGACAGTAGCACATGGAGTAAAGTCTGGAGGACTTTACATGATTTATGTATCAAATGTCTCTAAAAATGTAATCAATGTAACCGAGCAGCCGAACGTTTCTTTGTGGCATAGCCGGTTAGGACATATGTCCAAGAAGGGAATGGAAATCTTGTCTCGTTCTGGTTATTTGCCTGGCTTTTCATTTAATGATTTTGAATTCTGTGAACATTGTCTGTATGGTAAGCAAACACAGCAGCCACATAAGCATAGAAGCAGTAGAAGAGATACACAGTTGGTACTTGTTCATAGTGATTTGTGTGGACCTATGCCTAACCTATCTCTAGGGGGAGCTTCTTACTTTATGACATTTATAGATGATTACTCGAGGAAAGTATGGGTTTACTTTCTCAAGCACAAGGATGAAGCATTTAGTGTTTTCAAAACGTTTGTGACACTTGTGGAGAATCAGCGTGGCAAGAAGCTTAAATGCTTACGCACTGACAATGGTGGAGAGTATGTTTCAAAGGCCTTTCAGGACTTTTGTGAGTCAAAAGGTATAAAACGTGACCTTACTGCTCCTTACAATCGTCCTCAAAATGGTGTTGCCGAGAGGATGAATAGGACCATACAAGAGAAGGTCAAAAGTATGTTGTCTAATGCACAGCTGCCAAATGGGTTTTGGGCTGAATCTGTATCAACAGCTGTTCATCTTGTAAATAGATCTCCTAGCAAGGTTTTGCAGAAGGATTCGGTTCCAGAGATGGTATGGTCAGGCAAGGTTCCCTCATAGAAGCATCTCAGAGTCTTTGGCTGTGAGGCATATACTCACGTTGCAAAGGAATTTAGGAACAAACTTGAGCCAAAGAGTAGAAAGTGCATCTTTCTAGGCTATGGTAATTCTAGTGAGATGGGGTATAGACTTTGGGATCCCGAATCCAGAAAGGTTGTCCGCAGCAATGATGTTCACTTTAATGAATCCAAATATCATTCTAAACCAGAGAGGGTTGAGGAGATTAGAAGAGTTGTCTTCCAAGAAGATGGACCTGCACGTGCAAGACAAAATGTCAGGGCACAAGAGGAGCAACGACAGGATAGAGTGGAACCACAGGTTGTGGCTGAGCCTGAGCCACCTATTGTGTGTAGATCTGGACGTGTCATGCGACCTCCTGCTAGGTTTGTTCCATCTATGAACTATGTCATGTTGACTGATTGCAATAAGCCTTCATGTTACAAGGAAGCAGTGCAAATGAAGGGCTCCGAGAATTGGCAATTGGCCATAAAGTCAGAGATGACAGCTCTGGAAAAAAACAGACATGGAAGCTAGTTAAATTACCAAGGGGCAAAAAGGCTCTACCCTGTAAATGGGTTTGCAGGTATAAGATCACCGCTCATGATAGTCAGCCAAAGTACAAAGCAAGGCTTGTTGCCAAGGGCTTTAAGAAAGAACAGGGCATTGACTTTGATGAAGTCTTCTCTCCGGTGGTCAAAATGACTACATTAAGATGCTTTCTTGCATTGGTTGCCATATTAGATTTGGTGTTGCACCAAATGGATGTCAAGACAGCATTCTTGCATGGTGATTTAGATGTGGAAATTTACATACAGCAGCCAGAAGGGTTTGTTGAGAAAGGCAAGGAAGATTGGGTATGCCAGTTGTTAAAGAGTCTTTATGGCTTAAAACAATCACCGAGGGCATGGTACCATAAATTCCACAACTTTATGCTTTCTCAAGGCTGCAAACGTAGTGAGTTCGATCACTGTCTATATACAAAGAAGGCTAAGGATGGTAGTTGGCTGATCCTTATTTTGTATGTGGATGACATGCTGATTGCTGGCAAGCACTTGGAAGAAATTTCAGCCTTGAATTCAAAGATGGCAAAATCGTTTGACATGAAAGACATGGGTGAGGCAAGTCATATACTTGGTATGCGCATTGAGAGAGACAGATCAAAGAAGTTGATTTGGTTATCTCAAACAGAGTATATTGACAAGGTTTTGCAACATTTCAATATGGAGAAGGGAAAGGCACTGAGTGTTCCATTGCCACCATATGTGAAAATTAGCAAACAAGATTGTCCTGTGTCTAAGGAAGAACAGGCTGAAATGGATAAGATTCCATATGCATCTGCAGTGGGTAGTTTGATGTATGCAATGATTGCTACTCGCCTAGACATTGCATTTGCAGTGGGAGTAGTAAGTTGATACATGTCAAACCCAGGCAAGAAACATTGGGAGGCAGTGAAAGGAATATTGAGATACCTGAAAGCTACAAAGAGTATGCGTATATGCTATGGGAATCAGGAGCTAAGTGTAAAGGGTTTTACAGACTCAGATTATGCAGGTGACTTAGATAACCGAAGGTCTACGTCAGGGTATGTCTTTACATTGGCTGGTGGAGCAGTATCATGGCGTTCTAGATTACAAGATTGTGTCACTCAGTCTACTACAGAGGCTGAATATGTTGCAGCATCAGAGGCATGCAAAGAATCAATTTGGCTTAATCGACTAGTAACAAATTTGGGAATCAAGGAAGAGATGCCTGTGTTATATTGTGATAGTCAAAGTGCTATACAATTGGCTCGCAATCCAGTTTATCACTCAAAGACAAAGCATGTGGATGTGAAGTATCATTTCATCAGGGAAATGCTCGAGGAGAAGCAACTTCAGCTTGTCAAAGTTCACACCACAGAAAATCCTGCTGATCTACTTACAAAAGGACTTCCCTCAGAGAGCTTTGCGCATTTTCGCAAGCAGTTAGGTGTAGGGTAGTACATCACTTCTCTACATCTCTTGTATATTAGCTTGTATAGTAGCTTCTCTCACACTTAAAGTACCACATTGGACTTTAAGTGGGAGGTTGTTGGGGTATAAAACCCAATGTGGTCACCCAGGTAAGTGGGCGGGCCGCCAGGTATGTACACATATTCTTTTGTAAAAACCTAATAAGAACTCACTATGCTCTACACATTACAGTAGAGCGAGTTCACCATATCGTCGTGCTCTTCTTCGCGCACTCTCTCTCGCGTCGCACTTCCGCTCGTACTCCTTCAGGGACCGACTGCATGCAAATCCGGTCCTAAACTATTGTCAATTGCTTAATTTCTCTCTCTTTTGAAGTATTGTTCATGCTATCTAACTAGGTGTTATACTTTTTGTTGCTCTCTCCACCTAAGCACTCTTGTTATTCTCATTAAGAAGCTATTCTAATGAAATGCTTATTTGCCGCTACACACAAGTTACTAGACCAAGCACTCTTGTTATTCTCATTAGGAAGCTATTCTAATGAAATGCTCACTATGTTTAACCAATATTGAGCTATTAGAATCTTGACAGGAGCCGGTGTTGTTTTGGTGTTGAGCGACCCTCTCTTCTATTCCTTGCAACTAATGGTATTCGAGCCACAAATACAGTAGCGTGAGTGCTTTTTCTAAAGGGGTAAAGAAGAGTAGCAACTATGGCTTGAAGTGCCAAAGAACACCTAAAAATTGTTGGAATGGCTGACAATAGTAAAGAGAGTGAAATTAATGTTGATAACTTTGATTTTGCTAATGAGCAAGCTACTAATGATGCCCCAATGCTTGTTAACTATCTTGTTTCTAGGCTTCAACAAGCCATGGGCAATCCATCCCTCCAAAGTGAAGTGCAATGGCAGCTTTGTTCTCATGGGATTCTCCAAGCTCCCCACCATGACGAGAGAGCACCTAGGAAGCCTCCTTGCGAGACTTCCAAAAGAGGCCTCTCTCCGATTCGGGAAGAAGAAGAGGATCCATATGAAGGGCTCAGAAAGTTTCTCCTTGATGACACATCTCCTTCTCAAAGGAGAATTCAAAAGCCTCCACCGAAGGAACGAGAAATAAGTGAGTCTCCTGCCACCTTGACGGAGATGGATCCACGAAGATGGTGGGCTAAACGCTCTCCATCACCTCCAAAACGGAGAAGACCATTGCATACTTCTCCACACCATACTTCAAAGAGGGATGACAAAAAGCAAGAGAAGAAGAATGCGAGAAAGAGGACACCCTCTTCTCCATCTTCTTCATCCTCTTCCTCTTATGAAAGTGATGGTTGGTGAAGACAAAGAAGATCAAGGAAAGAAAAAGGCGATAAAGAGGTCACCCTCTTCTCCATCTTCCTCAAATTCTTCATCTTCTGAAGAAAGTGATGGTGCAACCTTTGAACTATCAAAAATAAGAGGCCATAGGAAATCCTATGCCGCGTGGAAGAGGTCGTCCAAGCTCAAGAAATTCAAAGAGGGAGGGAAGAGCATCTCTTTCCTTACCTATGATGGCACTTTTGGTGCTACGGACAAAGTCTTGGCCTTTATCCAACAATCGATGCGGTGTTTGGAGATGAGGACTTCATGGAGTCCTTTAAGCTATGCCATGTAGCTATGCACTTTCAAATGTCCGCCAGGCAATGGTGGTCTGGCCTATGGGCCAACGGTGAAGCTCCATGAACATGGTAAGATTTAAGAGCTTCCATTATGAAGCAGTTTTTGGCCACCGATGCCAAGGACAAAGTACTCACCAAATGGCAAAGCTTGAAGCTCTCTCCCCTATGAATCCATTCACAAATATGTAGACAAGTTTTGGGATTTACAACTCAAAGCCACTGTCTTCAAAAAGTTGGATTTTGGAGAGCAAAAGCAACAAATTTGTGCGGGCTTAACTAAAGCAATGGCGGAGTATGTCAACTCCCAAAGGCCACGCACCATATTGGCGGTTATACACCATACTATGGTGGCCTCTCGAATCAATTTCCAAACACGGGCCAAAAGAAATTCTAAGCCCACGAAAAACAAGGGTTCCAATGAGCCTAAGGGGAAGGACAATGTCCAAAAGTCTCCTAAGGGCAACTCCAACAAAGCTAAAGAAAAGGGAGTTTATAAAGGCAAAAATAAACTCTCTCCTGAAGAGCTTGAGCATTATCGCAAGGATAACCGCTATTTTAAGTACGACGAGCAAGGGCATGCGTAATGTGCTTGTCCCCAAAAGAACACCCGCCATGAACCTCCTAGAGCTACCTTGGTCAAAATCCAAGAGGAAAAAATTCACCACAAATGATCTCCTCTATGCCATGCTTGGGGAAAGGTAAGAGAACATGATGCTTTTATTCTCTTTGACCCTGGTTCTACTCACAATTTTATATCTATAGAGTTGGCCACCAAGCTAGGCATACAAGCATACAAGATGGGAGATGTCCTACCCGCAGACGGTGCTTTCAAGGGGCAAGAAGCTTCAGTCACTCCCTTAATCGAGAAATTGAGGCTCCATGTCCAAAGCTATGTGGACAAAGAGGACTTCTTTATCTCTCCACTCAAGCATGAGGATGTAATCCTAGGGGCACCATGGTTTGATCTCATGGCTGCCAATGTTAAATTCCCTGAAAGGAGAATCTCCTTTAAGTTCAGGGAAAAAGATATGTATATAGATGCTAAGGAAATGGGTAACACTATCCCTATTGTATATACACAAGCTTTCAACAAGTCAATAAAGAGCTCTATTTCCGTGTACATGATTTTTGTTAAAGATTCTCAAAATGAACCTAATGTTTTAGTAAAAGAAAATATACACAATCAAAAGGAATTAGAGTTATCCAATTTTCTCAAGGGATTTCAAGCTGTTTTTATTGACGACATCCCTTGTGAGCTACCTCCTAAACAAGGTAATGATCACCATGCAATTGAACTTCTTCCAGGAAGTTCACCGCCTAACAAACCTCCTTATAGAGTTTCTCAAGCTCAACAAGAGGAGATTATGCGGCAAGTGCATGAGTTAGTCGAGAAGGGCATGGTTAGGCCTAGCTCATCTCCATTTTGTTCTCCTGTGCTACTAGTGCAAAAGAAAGACGGCACATATCGTATGTATGTCGACTATAGATCACTAAATAGGATCACTATCAAGAATAGATTTCCTATTCCACGCGTAGAAGACCTATTTGATAAGCTACAAGGGTCCACCTACTTCAGTAGGATTGACCTAAAAAGTGGCTATCATCAAATAAGGATAGTTGATCAAGACATTGTAAAGACCGCATTTGGCACTACGTTTGGTCTTTACGAATACATTGTCATGCCTTTTGGCTTGATCAATGCACCAGCCACATTAAACCGCTTGATGGAGAATCTATTCAGGCCTCACTGAACCTTTACTGGAGTGTTCTTTGATGATATCATCATCTATTTTAATTCGTTAGACGAACACAAGCAGCACCTCCAGGTAATATTTCAAGTTCTAAGAGAGGATAAACTTTATGTTAATTGAAAGAAAAGTGAATTTTTCTTACAAGAGATTCAGTATTCAGGTCACATTATCTCTCAAGATGGCATCCAAATGGACCCATCAAAATTAGAGGTAATAAAAGGATGGCCTAAACCAAGGAATCTTCATGAACTAAGAAGCTTGATAGGTATATGTGCATACTATAGATGCTTCATAGAAAAGTTCTCACTAATAGCAGGACCATTGCATGACCTAACAAAGAAAAACGTTAGGTATACATGGTCTACCAAGGAGAACAATGCTTTTGAAAATCTTAAAGAAAAGCTTATCTCTTAACCCGTGCTTACACTACCGGATCTCTTAAAGCCATTTGAGGTCCAATGTGATGCTTATGGTGATTTCCTTGAAGCTATTTTTCTCTAAGAAGGGCACGCCATAGGCTATGAAAGTGGAAGGCTCGACCCTGTTGAGCAAGCCCTAGGCATATATGAAAAGTAACTCCTCGCAGTTCTACATGCCTTAGACTCATGGAAGCACTATTTAGTGGGGACTCCTTTCATTCTGCGAACAGATCACCAAAGTCTTAAGTACTTCATGACGCACACCAAGCTCTTCAACAAAAAAATGAGGTGGGAAAATTTCCTTTCGCAATTTCATTTTCATATTGCTCACATTGCTGGCAAGCATAATCAAGTAGCCGATGCACTCTCAAGACAATCGAGAGTGAATGCGGTTTCCAAAGCAACTCACAATGATGTATCTTCTATGATAGATGAGTATGCTATTGATCCCGATTTTAGAGATATGATTTCAGCCCTTGCATTAGGGAATAAAGAGGAACCATTTACCTTACAAGATGGTTATCTTCTCTATGGCAATAGACTATGCGTTACTAGATCACTACGTGAGAAAGTAATGTATGAATCTCATGCTCCTCCTTATGCGGGGCATAGAGGGATTCAGTCTACCTTGAAGGGGATTGAAACATATTTATATTGGCCTACCATGAAACCAAACATACAAGAGTATGTTTCTAAATGTGCGGTATGCCAAAAGACAAAGTTTGATAGCGGGAAGCAACCTGGATTGCTTCAACCTTTGCCAATCCCAAATTCACCATGGGAGAGCATATCCATGGATTTTATCTTCGGATTGCCTAAGTCTATCCATGGGAATACGGGAATATGGATGATAATAGACAGGTTCAGTAAACAAGATCATTTTATACATGTCAAAAAGACTATCAAAGCCCATCAAATGGCAACCCTCTTCATTTCACAAATCTTCAAGTACCATGGCTTACCAATGTCCATAGTGTTAGATAGAGATCCTAGAATATATGACCAATAATTTCTGTCTCTTTGAGAATTTAGGTACAAGGCTAAATTTCTCTTCAGCCTATCACCCGCAAATGGATGACCAAAGTGAAATAGCTAACCTAACAATTCTCAACCTACTAAAAGCCTATGTAGCGGAAGTAGATCAAAGATCCCAATGGGAGAAGTACTTACCCTTAGTGGAGTATGCCTACAATAATACTGTACATACTTCCACGGGAAAAGCACCTTTTGAGGTAATTTAGGGAAGATAAAAAAAGTCCCCTGCTACTTAAGGTACACGAGAAGATCTTTGTTGCAGATTAGTACAGTCGAGACCTACAAGAATCTTTCCAAAAGATTAAGGATTCTATCTCTATCTCACAGCAAAGGCAAAAGGTTGTTGTGACAAGCACAGAAGAGCCCAAGCCTTTAAATAAAATGGTTGGGTCTTATTAAAATTTTCCAAGGCTCAATTAAGGCACACAACAGGCAAGAATCCTACAGTACACCAAAAGTACTATGCTAAGTTAGCAAAAAGGTACTATGGTCCCTTCCAGATTCTTAGGCCAATCAATGATATGGCCTATCAACTCAAGTTGCCCAGTCATTGGCTCATACACAATGCTTTTCATGTGAGCCTATTAAAGCCTTACAAAGGAGAGCCACCTCAAGAACCTACTATTGAAGAACCACCGGAGATTGAGGACCAAGAAGAGGTGCTGCAGCCCAAGTCCATTCTCCAACATGAATACAAGGTACTAAGAGGCGTTAAGACTATCCGACAATATCTTATTAAGTTTAAGAATTATCCTTTTGAAGATGCTAGATGGATGCAAGGCATACAATTAAAGGATAACCTAAACCTTGTCAATGCTTACAATGCTTCCCTAGAGTAAGAAAATGTACAAATGTTAAAAATGAACAAAGTTTTTGTCTTATAAGACTCTTTTTCTTTATTGTGCACAAAAATGAAGTAGTATGCATTCTTAGATCAAGTTTGCAAAGACGACGTCTCCCAAACACCAAGTAGAGCTTGTCACTCTACTATGGAAGATTGATAAGACTAATGTGCAGACATGCTTGTGACAGCTTAGGCTCTCAAGCGCCAAAAGGACTAGTCGTCCATTCTAAAACGATGTCTTAGGGTAACATAGGGATCCTCTACCTGCTAAGAAAAAGGACAAATGAATATGCTTTATCTTCTCTACCCCATAGTTGAGGACGACTATGATTTCAAGAGAGAGGTCATGTCATAATAATAAATATCTAATTCTCCTAAATGATTTTCTCATGTTAAACTGATCATTTAATATGGGGAAGTGCCAGGGGAGAAAAAGCTAGAATATTGGTTAAGCTAGCAGACCAGCCACAGTAGGGATCGAAAGGAGGGAAAATAGGGATCCAAAAGGGGGGCCATCTGCAAAAGATCAATGTGTACCAGTGGGCTTAAAAGACCCTAAGGTTCAGCCCATTAAGACTTCCGAAATGCTAAGGTTCCAAAATTCAAAGGTTGTGTCCAAAGGTCAAAAGACTAGGGAAATTGGATGCTTTGTGTGTGTCCCAAAAGTCTTCAACCATCCCTACATAGGAGGGGGCGAGCCCTAGAAGTAGGAGATGAGAGAGAAACTCACACACACACACACACACACACACACACACACACAAGCTCCCTTTACACAAAGGGAATGAGGGACACATGTCAGCTCCCTAGCCCAGATGCCCACAAGGTGTACTCAATTCCTATTGGATGGCCTTGGAGGTGAACCAATGAGAATTAAGCCAGAGTAAATCTAGTTTATTTAATTTAAAAACACTTAATAAAATAACCAATAAGAATTAAGCTCTCTAGAAGACTATTGGACAGTCTCCCAAGGGGTCCAATGAGCATTCAACGGCCCAATGGCTTGCCTGATTCCTATTGGCCAAGAGGCAAAGGGGTCCAATGAGAGTTTAGTTGAATTAAGTAATTACCTAAAGCTCTCACAAAAGGGGAAAGGGGGACACATGTCAAAAGGCTATCAATTATGCTGCATAATTTCCATTGGCTAGGCCGTGGGAGGTCCAATAGGACTGTAGCATGAGCAATTAGCAAGGGGGGTCAACCAAGAGAGAGGGGGGGCTGATTTTCTCAAGGAATTATTGACTTACACACTCACACAATCTCATGTGTGAAGCAAATAAGACTCTCTCTCCTTCTCAAGTTTTAATGGAAAGCTTACCACCTACTCCAAGCTTGTGAGAAGGGAGGCCTACACCAACAACTCTTGGCTTTGTGATGCAAATCCAACCAAGAAACAAGCTTCAATGCATGCTCATCTCCTCTACCATGCTATAAGCAAAGCCCTCACAGGCTCTCACTCGCTCTCTCTCATCCTCGGTAACGAAGGAAAGCAAAGCTCGAAGGAGAAGAAGGGAGTCGGCTTGGCGAAGAAGGCGGAGCAAGGGTTGACCAAGGCAAAGCTCTCTCAAACTCTCTATCGTTCCCTCATCCTTGGCTAGCTTTCTCTCACTCTCCAATTGAAGCAAAAGAGAGAGGGTGCTGACAAACAAAGCAAAGTTAAGCTCTCTTTCTCTCGCGCATAAGATAGAGAAGAGGGGAGCAAGGAGTAAACGAGGAAGCTAAAGGCGCTCTTTCTCTGGACTGTGGAGATTAAGCTCAAGGCTTGAAGCCGGTGAAGGGAGAGCTTGGACGACCAAAGCATGAAGAAGAAGAAGAGGGCTTCTCTCGCTCTCTCTCTCTCTCTCTCTCTCTCTCTCTCTCTCTCTCTCTCTCTCTCTCTCTCTCTCTCTCTCTCTCTCTCTCTCTCTCTCTCTCTCTCTCTCTCTCTCTCTCTCTCTCTCTCCCTCCTTGGTTAGCAAAAGAAGAGCAGCAATTAAGGCAAGGCAAAGCACACAAAGCAGGACAATCGAAAATAATTAAAGCATGACGACCGACATAGTAAACTTAAATAAATCTTGCAGAATCTAACGGAACTTGAAGCAGTTAAAGTGGCATAAGAGAATTTTTCATCAGCGACATTAGTCCAAAGGTTGATTTAACATCCTGTTAAGTCTGGTGTCGTTAACGACCTGGTTAATCGTGTAAATGGGAGTTTAAACTCCTAGTTAGCAGATGATCCAAGTGACGGTGCTATTAACAGCCCGTCTTGGCTAAGAATTAAGCTGTACTCAAAGCGTTAATCAATTAATTGATGATTATGACGATTGCCAGAGCTATCAGTGTCTCTTGTTCTCTCTTTCACACCTCCCACAACCAGAGGCTCGGCGCCTGCCCGGCTCACGTTTCGTACACATATCCCCCAACATCTTTGGTGAACCCGACGTGAAAGAAGCTGAGGTGGGAGGTTAAGATAGAGAATTTAGAGCAGATGATGAAGATAATTGCAGAGTTAAGTGCAAATGGTTTTGATGATAAGTCAACAGTTCCATATTTATTGAAGATGCTTCAATTGGTTCAAGGATCTCTGCTTGAAATGGAGACTGCAAAGAAGAAAAATCAAATGGATGCAGTTTTAGATGCAGTATACAACGAGAGATGAGTCTTTGATGGATATGATCCAGAGGGCTACCTTGAGTGCTATGAGCTAGAAACCAAGGTAAGAGGGATACCAGAAGAGTTGATGATCAGATCTTTTGAGATGTTAGTGATTTCAGATTTGAAGGAACAGATTCAAGAGGTTACCAAAGCCTGCAACAATGACTGGGAGTATTTCAAAGAAGCTATTGTACAGGTAAGTTATGAGCAGTATGAAAGCTATCAAGAACAAAGTGCAAGTCTACCGGACTACGCAGATATTCGAGGACAAGTACGATCAAAGTTAGAAGTTGTGATTGATGAGTTTATTGTGCAGGATGCTAGCTTCTTACATGCTACTGATGACGACATAGTTGAAGCTCTGTATAAAGAGCTAGGTTTAGCATATGCTTTACATGAAGTAGAAGTCTTTGAGGGTAAGGCTTTACACCTTCAGGATACACATGGTGAATTTTGCAAAGAACCTATACATGCAGTACATGAGAAAAAGGGATCAGGGAATCAAAACAATGAAGTGGCTAAAGCTCAAGAAGAAATTGTGCAGGTGAATGAGTGCAGCCATATTCAAGTAGACATGCAGGAATATTCGGTTACAACTAATACTTTTGCTACTGACTCAAAATTAGAGCAAAATTTTTCTAGTACAAATTCTACCATAGAGTTGATTGATGATACTAGTATAGATTCTACCATAGAGTTGATGATGATACTGGTATAGAATCTACCATAGAGTTGAATGAGGATACATATGTTATAGGTCAAAGCAGGGATGCTATTGAGAGCAGCAGGAACATGGATTTTAGTATACCATATTTACCAAATTTGGATGTGCCAGATTTTGAGGACTTGGTTAAGCAAGAGTATGTGATTGAAGATCTGCAAAATATTGATTCAGAGGGGATGCGGACTCCTTCATTGACAAGTTGTTGTGAAGCCAAGCTACCAAAGTGGAAAATTAAACTTGAATGTGATGGTGATGAATCAGAGGGTGTGCAGACTCCTTCTTTGACAAGTTTCTGTGACCTAGAGCTACCGATCTTTCAGACTGATCTTGAATTTGCCGATGATTTAGAAGGGGAGAAAACCTCTTCTCTATCAAGAATTTGTGACACGGGGCTCACACTATGGCAAGATGATCATGAACTTGATGATGCTAATTCAGAGGGGGTGCATAGTGAAGTGAAATCTCTTGGTGTTGAATATGATTGGTTTCATTGTACCGATGATACAAACAGGGCAGTAGATGAAATTTTCAATGTGCACGCTAAACTTTGTGCTATAGAAGTGCAAAGATATTTGGATGAGGGTGAAAGACAAACACAGCAGTCTACAGCAGATATGTTTAGTATGCATGTCATATGTGGAAATCTTAATTTACAGCAGCCTGAGATGTGCAAGATGGAGGAACCTTCTGAAGTGGTGGACCTATATCTTATGTGCTTATTGGATGAAGCTTTGGAAGGGTTCTCAAATGCAAATGCTAAGGATACCGATAAATTTAGATTCATACATGAGCAAGTTTGTTCATATGTAGTTGATGATGAACTTATGCAGTTGCTGGATGATGCTTTACTTGATTTTGAGCCTCTACAAGATAGAGATTTTTTTTTTTTTGATGCACCTTGCGAGCCTAATGAAGAGGATTTTACCAGAGACTTGATGTATTCAGATATACATGATTGGGATTCCAATACTAGTGAGAGTGAAGGTGCACTGCCAATGCTTTTACCTGTGATTGATAATCGACAATTGGATGAGCCAGTATGGCAGTATTTAGTGATACCTAATGCTATATGGGATCTGATGTTACCCTATGATGTAGAAGATTTTGAGCTAGCTTTTGACCCAAGAGGTGAGAGATATATGCATGGTCCGAGGCAATTGACTTATATACCATATGATCCAGGCGGTTTGCATGAAGATTTGTGGGCTAATTTATGTTTATGGACTTATATACCATATGATCCAGGCGGTTTGCATGAAGATTTGTGGGCTAATTTATGTTTATGCTATAACGATTGGAAGTTCTTGTATTTTCCCTATGATCCTGGAGGATGGTGCAAATTTTTTAAAGGAATGCTCATAGTGGGGCAAATGATTGGTTTCCCATTTCATCCCGAGGGCTACTAAAGTGCTAGGTGCAGATTTGAAGAGTACCAGCTATCTGATGTAGCAGGTTGCATGGTACAAGGTTTTGTTTTCTAGATTTATGCTGAGTCAGAAGAGTTTTGGTTATGCGTTCAATAAGATTACATGGCTAGCTTCCAATTGACTTCTTTGGACAATTGATAAAGTATCTTCACATCTTTTGAGTTGGTTCTACTACGAGAACTTGAGGTAAAGGACTTCACGGCCATTCCATGTGCAGACAGAGTAAGGCATACTTGAGCTTGATAGGGTTCCCTTAAGAGAGCTTAGTGGTCAAGCCGTGTGCATCATTAACTGGAGCACTTGAGTCTGGCTGAGTTCACTAAACAGGTTATCCATAATCGACTACTTTGGAGATGCGACAGATACAGTTCAAAGATTTCTGATGGGCAGCTACCTAATGATTAAGTTAGCACATTGATGATAGGGTATAAGCCTTATTTCATTTCTCATATCCTTACCAGTTACGTGAGTTTGATGATGGCAAAGAGCTTAAGGTACATGTACCAGATGTAGATTGAATTGCAATTGGCACAGACTAGAGGCTGTGCAGGTTAAGAGGGGGTGGATGTCGTGTAGCTCCGCTCCCATGCTAAGAAAGATATCAAGAAGATGCACATTGAGCCTAGATGAAACTTACTTGACTTTTGAGCAGTGATCAGGGCTTGGTAATAGGACAAGCTTAATGATTAATGTATGCCAGATGCGGCTTAAAAGGTCCAATAGATGCCTTAATGATGCCAAAAATGAGTATGCTTGAATTGATCACAGATGGACTATTATGATCTAGAACTGCAATGCTTGAAGTTCTCTACCGGCCTGTCTTTACGGCTCGTCTATTGGAGCTACGGTGAAGAAGTTATGGCAGTTTGAAGTTTAAGTCGATTGCAGATCCGTACCAAATTGGGCAACTGCAGCTGAGGGGATAGAAATGAAATGAATTCATGAGCCTAAAGTGCTCACTTTTTGGAGCGCGTCTTTTCAGATCAGTGATCGGAGTTACGATTGCCAAGTTATTGGCCGTTAAAGATGCACCGGGGGCTGATTTTGTACTAGTCCGATCGGCTCGATCGGAGTGCTATCTGGGAATTTTTGAGCTTTATCCAGGTTTTGGAATGCATGAGCAGTAATTTCTTTGAGGAGTCCCATGTTCGGAATGTGGTCTCTTGGAATGCATTGACTGCGAGATATACCCAACAAGGCAGGTCCAAGAAGGTAATGGCACTAAGAAGCTGATAAGGGCATCAAATTCACGATGATATTGTTAGTCAATGACTGCTCGAGAAAGACGTGCTACTAGGCAATGCTTGGCCGATGTGTATACTAAATGTGGTGCCCAAAGCAAGGCAATGAAGCCGCCCAGAGTTGTTGTGCTTAGCAAAGCTTTAGTCGATATGTATGCCAAATGTGGTGCCCTTACTATTGGGGTATAAAGCCCAATGTGGTCGCCTAGGTAAGTGGGCGGGCCGCCACTTATGTACACATATTCTTTTGTTGTCAGCTTAAGGTGTCAAGTTTGGTGTTCTCAGAAATTCATTCTGAGGTCATCTCGGCCACCGTTTGGCCTCGACAAAGATCTGCGCATGCCATTTTCGACTACATGGTCTTGGCGGGTGCAGATCCGACTCTGCAAATTTGGGGTTTCAGCCTACGACTGCAAGTGATGAGGATATCTGCACTTCCAAAGTGCTGATTTGTGGCTATCTACACAACGAAGGACGGCTTACAATTCTTGGAGGCGTGTCACATACGACACGGGCACACCTACACACAGACTGTAGGCGATATCCACTAGTTCATCAGGTAGCTTGTGTTTGCTGCTTCATATTCCAGATTTCATCCTGACATTGCAGGTACTTACACATGGGATGTATTTTCAGAGATGATGTATGTCTGTTGAGGGTTTGATGGCTGTGAGTCACGTAGCAAACAATTGCCGCAGCGGTTACAGCATACAGTGGGAAATTTGTGGATGTATGACTTTGTGGGAAGTCTATGTACTGTCAGATTTACTGCAGACTTTGTTGAGGGTCGAGTGAGGTTTTATTGAGCTGGGGGATTCTCGAATGTTGAGATCCTTTTAGTGATACAGGTCTTGGAGCGATCCCTCGACCACCCTTAGATAGGCAGCTAGGATGTATTGACTGTGAGTTAGACAGTTGGAATTGCATCTTTGCTTTACTGCCGTTGAGGCATTGTCGCAGTCTATGCTTACAGGACAGTGACAGAACAGTGAGAGACAATACAGGTGCAAGACAGGTTTACCCACAGCTTACAGTGTTAGAGAGACAGTGGTTTTTTGAACTGTTTTTGGTCTATTTTTTAGTACACCAGAGCCATTTTACAAAGGAGACTCTGCCAAAATTTCTACAGAATCTGAAGCTTTCTTGGTTCATTTGACAGGTTGATATTGGTTCAGAGGTCAGTTTATAGGGGAAACTCTGTCGAATTTTTCCGAGGAAAGTAAACTACTGTGAAGCGTAGCTATGGCTGGATCACAGGACACTGTTCTTTACAATATCAAGAAGCTGGATGGAACCGATTTCCCATTGTGGAAGAAGCAGATTTGGCACGTGTTGGTACAAAAGAAGCAGATAAAACCTATAAAGCTCAAGGGGATAAAACCAGAGATATGGACGAAGATGAATGGAGCGAAATGGATGAATTGGCACTTTCTACCATTATGCTGACTTTGGCAGAAAGCGTTTGCTTCAATGTAGCAGACGAGATGTCAGCTTATCAAGCATGGACAAAGCTGAGTGATCTTTATGAGAAGCAAAGTGTAGCTTCACAGGTATAGTGGCTTAAGAAGCTTGTTGACTTGAAGATGAAAGAAGGGACACCTATGTCCAATCATCTGAATGAATTCAACACCATCTACAGTCAGTTGTCAGCTCAAGGTGTCAAGTTTGATGAACCTGTTAGAACTATGTTCCTGTTGATCACATTGCCCGAAAGTTGGGACACTTTTCGCACAGTTTTGAGTAATACTGCACCTCTAGATGGTTTGACCATACCAGGTGTAGAAGGCAGTCTGCTTACTAAAGAAACCAACAGAAAGACAATGGACAAAGGCAAAGGAATAGCCTTAGTTGTCAGGGGAAGGACCAAAGAAAAGTACAAAGTTGGAAAGAGGGATCAATCTCGTAGCAAGTCCCGCAGTGCTAAAGGCAAGAGTGACATAGAATGCTACCATTGTGGCAAGAAGGGTCACATGAAAAGAGACTGCAGAGAATGGAAAGCAGAAAAAGGCAAAGAGAAAGCTGAAGACCATGGTGAGAAGAACAAGTCTTCAGTGAAGATTCAAGAAATAAATGTGACAAACACTGTTGCAGAGGATGACAGTCTAGTGCCAGGAGACATCTACTTCTTGAAGAATACAATGGACTCAGCTCTTCTTACAGCATCTGATGGAAATTCACTGAGTGACTGGATTATAGACTCAGGGGCATCACTTCATGTGTCTCCAAACAAGGAGTGGTTTACTTCTTATGTGACCACTAAAGATCATGTTTGGCTAGGCAATGGGCAGACATGTGAGATCTTAGGTGTTGGAGATGTTCAATTGAAGTTTCAGAATGGCTCTTCTTTCACGCTGAAGAATGTGAGACATGTTCTTGCAAGTACAAAGAGCTTGATCAGCACAGGTTTACTTGATGATGCTGGCTACGTCACCACTTTTGGACAGAACATGTGGAAGATATCCAAGGGTTCTATGACAGTAGCACATGGAGTAAAGTCTGGAGGACTTTACATGATTTATGTATCAAATGTCTCTAAAAATGTAATCAATGTAACCGAGCAGCCCAACATTTCTTTGTGGCATAGCCGGTTAGGACATATGTCCAAGAAGGGAATGGAAATCTTGTCTCGTTCTGGTTATTTGCTTGGCTTGTCATTTAATGATTTTGAATTATGTGAACATTGTCTGTATGGTAAGCAAACACAGCAGCCACATAAGCATAGAAGCCGTAGAAGAGATACACAGCCGGCACTTGTTCATAGTGATTTGTGTGGACCTATGCCTAACCTATCTCTAGGGGGAGCTTCTTACTTTATGACATTTATAGATGATTACTCGAGGAAAGTATGGGTTTACTTTCTCAAGCACAAGGATGAAGCGTTTAGTGTTTTCAAAACGTTTGTGACACTTGTGGAGAATCAGAGTGGCAAGAAGCTTAAATGCTTACGCACTGACAATGGTGGAGAGTATGTTTCAAAGGCCTTTCAGGACTTTTGTGAGTCAAAAAGTATAAAACATGAACTTATTGCTCCTTACAATCCTCCTCAAAATGGTGTTGCTAAGAGGATGAATAGGACCATACAAGAGAAGGTCAGAAGTATGTTGTCTAATGCACAACTGCCAAATGGGTTTTGGGCTGAAGCTGTATCAACAGCTGTTCATCTTATAAATAGATCTCCTAGCAAGGTTTTGCAGAAGGATTCAGTGGCAGAGATGGTATGGTCATGTAAAATGCCCTCATACAAGCATCTTAGAGTCTTTGGCTGTGAGGCATATACTCATGTTCCAAAGGAATTTATGAACAAACTTGAGCCAAAGAGTAGAAAGTGCATCTTTCTAAGCTATGGTAATTCTGGCGAGATGGGGTACAGACTTTGGGATCCCGAATCCAAAAAGGTTATCCGCAGCAATGATGTTCACTTTAATGAATCCAAATATCATTCTAAACCAGAGAGGGTTGAGGAGATTAGAAGAGTTGTCTTCCAAGAAGATGGACCTGCACGTGCAAGACAAAATGTCAGGGCTCAAGAGGAGCAAGGACAGGATAGAGTGGAACCACACGTTGTGGCTAAGCCTGAGCCACCTATTTTGCGTAGATCTTGACGTATCACGCGACCTCCTGATAGGTTTGTTCCATCTATGAACTATGTGATGTTGACAGATTGCAATGAGCCTTCATGTTACAAGGAAGCAGTGCAAATGAAGGACTCCGGGAATTGGCAATTGGTCATACAGTCAAAGATGACAGCTCTGCATAAAAACCAGACATGGAAGCTAGTTAAATTACCGCAGGGCAAAAAGGCTCTACCTTGTAAATGGGTTTACAGGTATAAGATCACCGCTCATGATAGTCAGCCAAAGTACAAATCAAGGCTTGTTGCCAAGGGCTTTAATCAAGAACAAGGCATTGACTTTGATGAAGTCTTTTCTCCGGTGGTCAAGATGACTACATTGAGAAGCTTTCTTGCATTGGTTGCCATATTAGATTTGGTGTTGCACCAAATGGATGTCAAGACAGCGTTCTCGCATGGTGATTTAGATGTCGAAATTTACATGCAGCAGCCAGAAGGGTTTGTTGAGAAAGGCAAGGAAGATTTGGTATGCCAGTTGTTAAAGAGTCTTTATGGCTTAAAACAATCACCGAGGGCATGGTACCATAAGTTCCACAAGTTTATGCTTTCTCAAGGCTACAAACGTAGTGAGTTCGATCACTGTCTATATACAAAGAAGGCTAAGGATGGCAGTTGGCTGATCCTTATTTTGTATGTGGATGACATGTTGATTGTTGGCAAGCACTTGGAAGAAATTTAAGCTTTGAAGTCAAAGATGACAAAATCGTTTGACATGAAAGACATGGGTGAGGCAAGTCATATACTTGGTATGCGCATTGAGAGAGAGAGATCAAAGAAGTTGATTTGGTTATCTCAAACAGAGTATATTGACAAGGTTCTGCACTGTTTCAATATGGAGAAGGGAAAGGCATTGAGTGTTCCATTGCCACCATATGTGAAACTTAGCAAACAAGATTTTCCTCTGTCTGAGGAAGAACAGGCTGAAATGGATAAGATTCCATATGCGTCTGCAGTGGGTAGTTTGATGTATGCAAGGATTGCTACTCGCCTAGACATTGCATTTGCAGTGGGAGTAGTAAGTTGATACATGTCAAACCCAGGCAAGAAACATTGGGAGGCAGTGAAAGGAATATTGAGATACCTGAAAGCTACAAACAGTATGCGTATATGCTATGGGAGTCAGGAGCTAAGTGTAAAGGGTTTTACAGACTCAGATTATGCAGGTGACATAGACAACCGAAGGTCTACGTCAGGGTATGTCTTTACATTGGCTGGTGGAGCAGTATCACGGTGTTCTAGATTACAAGATTGTGTTACTCAGTCTACTACAGAGGTTGAATATGTTGCAGCATCAGAGGCATGCAAAGAATCAATTTGGCTTAATCGACTAGTAACAGATTTGGGAATCAAGGAAGAGATGCATGTGTTATATTGTGATAGTCAAAGTGCTATACAATTGGCTCGCAATCCAGTTTATCACTCAAAGACAAAGCATGTGGATGTGAAGTATCATTTCATCAGGGAAATGCTCGAGGATAAGCAACTTCAGCTTGTCAAAGTTCACACCACAGAAAATCCTGCTGATCTACTTACAAAAGGACTTCCCTCAGAGAGCTTTGTGCATTTTCGCAAGGAGTTAGGTGTAGGGTAGTACATCTCTTGTATATTAGCTTGTATAGTAGCTTCTCTCACACTTAAAGTACCACATTGGACTTTAAGTGGGAGGTTGTTGGGGTATAAAGCCCAATGTGGTCGCCCAGGTAAGTGGGCGGGCCGCCAGGTATGTACACATATTCTTTTGTAAAAACCTAATAAGAACTCACTATGCTCTACACATTATAGTAGAGCGGGTTCACCATATCGTCGTGCTCTTCTTCTCGCACTCTCTCTCGCGTCACACTTCCGCTCGTACTCCTTCACTTACAAAGCTCCACTATGGCCCACTTAATGAATAAGTGAGTGCGAAATCAAGGAGGGAAGGGGGAGCCTAAGCATGGCGGCAACGAGCAGTCAAGCTACGCAAGGAGGAGAAGAAATTCCCAGCTTGCACAGGGCTCCAAAGTGAGCGAGCATCAAACAAAAGTGGCTCAATAGCCCATTGCAAAGATTTTTGGCATTGTCTCCACCGCAAACAGCGCTGGTCAACCCCAGTCTTGCCACATCATCGATGCCGTTCCCACAACGACGGCACCGTCATTGCATTAAAAAAATAAGGGCTATTAATAGGGGAGCGGGAACGAGGAAAAGGACGAACGAGATGAAGGGAGGTTTTAGGGCATGCAATAAAGAAGGGAGCTCGTAGGAAAGCAAAGCCCTCACAGGCGCTCACTCGCTCTCTCTCATCCTCGGTAACGAAGGAAAGCAAAGCTCGAAGGAGAAGAAGGGAGTCGGCTTGGCGAAGAAGGCGGAGCAAGGGTTGACCAAGGCAAAGCTCTCTCAAACTCTCTATTGTTCTCTCATCCTTGGCTATCTTTCTCTCACTCTCCAATTGAAGAAAAAGAGAGATGGTGCTGACAAACAAAGCAAAGTTAAGCTCTCTTTCTCTCACACATAAGATAGAGAAGAGGGGAGCAAGGAGTAAACGAGGAAGCTAAAGGCGCTCTTTCTCTGGACTGTGGAGATTAAGCTCAAGGCTTGAAGCCGGTGAAGGGAGAGCTTGGACGACCAAAGCATGAAGAAGAAGAAGAGGGCTTCTCTTGCTCTCTCTCTCTCTCTCTCTCTCTCTCTCTCTCTCTCTCCTCGGTTAGCAAAAGAAGAGCAGCAATTAAGGCAAGGCAAAGCACACAAAGCAGGACAATTGAAAATAATTGAAGCATGACGACTGACATAGTAAACTTAAATAAATCTTGCAGAATCTAACGGAACTTGAAGCAGTTAAAGTGGCACAAGAGAATTTTCATCACCGACATTAGTCCGAAGTTTGATTTAACATTCTGTTAAGTCCGGTGTCGTAAACGACCCGATTAATCCTATAAATGGGAGCTTAAACTCTTAGTTAGCAGACGATCCAAGTGACGATGCTGTTAATAGCCCATCTTGGCTAATAGTTAAGTTGTACTCAAAGCATTAATCAATTAATTGATGATTATGGCGATTGCCAGAGCTGTCAGTGTCTCTTGTTCTCTCTCTTTCACACCTCCCACAGCCAGAGGCCCGACGCTTGCCCGGCCCACATTTTGAACACATATCCCCCGACACCTTGTGAGCCCTCCACTTGCGCAAAATCTTCTCTTTCTTCATGGTTTGTCTCCTTCCCACTGACTCTCTTCTATGTTCTCCAGTTCTCCTTCAACTTCAAGTGTCTCATATGAATCTTCTAAGGGTTTGTGTACACCTTCCTTATCTTTCTCAGACTCCCTATGGTAGGTGATCTGCATGCATTCAAACCTCTCATCCTCACCATCTCCTCCTTTGCAAGAATCTCCCTAAGCTCAATTAAAATATTTAGCTACAATGTACTCTGCATGCCAAACATCCTTATCAAGGGAGATTGCAATGATAGTGTTACATTGGAAGGTGATTGATGACCTTTTACATGATTCTCTTCACTCATGCTGACTCACAAATCTATCTCATCAGGTAAAACCACCAGTGATGAAATGGAAATTTTTGAAGTATCCAACTATTTCCCTTCTTTTTGTGAATCAAATTGCTCTACTATGGATCTTAGAACTTGTAACTGAATTGTAACTTCAAATGATTTATAAGATAACGGTTTTACTAATCAATGAATGCCACTAATGATCAAGATAGCAAGACAAGCATACATCGACATTGACATAGTGTAAAGGATCAGATGTTGATGGTTGGATTTCATGAGGGCAGCAAAGGGAATTTTCCATTATGAATAGAGAAATCACAATTTTTTGATAGGAGACGCTAAACTATCTAGGTCTTTGTTAATTACCACACTTTGTGATGAAGACTTAGAACCTCACGAAATAGATCATTAGTAGCTTTGTTTAACCATTTTTGCACGTGTAATACTTGCCTCCCTCTCAAAGTCATTTGATTATTGAAATTAGGTAGCCTTGCAAGGAGAAGGAGAGACTAGAATTAGAGGATAAGTAATTGATGATGCTTATTTGGCTTATATGAGAAGCTTATGGGGTTAATAGAAACATCTTCGTCATCATGTTGTGAAATAGATTACCTTGTAAGTGATGATGAGAGCACAGTATAGAAGAAGAAGGGATATTTGTGATTAGCCTAAGCACACTCTATGACTCCAAATGGAGTGTTCTTGCATGCACACACACACACACAAAAGGAGATATGGCACCCTATAAAGGAGTGGCATTTGCTATTTCTAGCACATGCCTTGCCTACCAAGCTAGATCCCTTGCTTTTGGCCCCTTTTCATCACATTTTGGGTCAACCCCCCTTTCAAGAGTTGTGTGTGTGTCACAGGAAACCTATGAACCTATCACAAGGCCCCTTTCACATGTTGGCTTTCCCATGTAGTTCCCGTACTACTCTCAAACCATTAAAATCAAACTTTAAAGATCATTTTGAACCTGTTTTGATCCCAAAAGAGTATAACAGGCTCCTTACAAAATTTTGCACATCATAAAGGACATTCCCTAAGATTTTGAATCTTCATTGTCACTCTTCTATTCAACAAGAGCTTCTTGCAAAGTAAAAATACCATCCTAGGATCAAATTTAGGTGGTTTAATAGTCGAAAGAAATTATCAAAACCCTGGCCTTTAACCAAATATTAGTATCTTCTAAATATTCTAGGGCTTGTTTAAAATTTTTGCCTTGGTTTTACCATTCTCGCTTGCTCCACAACCCATTTTAGGTCAAATACGAATATTTTCCCTCTCTAGGCTAGAGAGACAAAATTACTAGTCTAGCAAATAAATTTTAATTATGATCACTCTTAAATATATTTGAGTGATCAAAATGAATTTTTATTATTCTCATTGTGATTTAGACTTACCAAAAATTAAATTTAGTGACATTACCGAGCCTTATTCATAGTCGTCCTCAACTATGAATGTATATATTGAGAAAGGTGACAAGTTGCATTGGATCCACTAAATGTACTAAACACAATTCCAAAATAGATGCTTAAATGACTTGGTTCTTGAAAGAATGAACACAAGAGACATATAAAGAGATAAAATTTTGACTTTATTACACGTGATTATACATTGATGTCATGTGCGTTACCCAACCTGTGTGTATGGTTATAGTCCTCAACCAATGAGAGGGAGTCTTTAGGTTGAGGTTCCATCATCCATTTTGCATCATCAAAAAAGTAATTCTTAAACTTGACTAAATACTTGCACAAAACTTTACTACTACGAAGGAGGTTATCTTCATGTTGCAAAATGACTTTTGGTCGATATATTTCATCTACCTCATCAAATTTAGGAGGATGTTCTTAAACCGCCTCTACAGAAGGAGCTCCTTTACATGAAAATTAATAAGCTAGCATGAAAAGATTCATGAACAATGGGATGGAATATTGATCTTAGAAGCCCTTTTCTTGAATTTTAAATGGTCCATAATAACAGAAGGAGCTCCTTTACATGAAAATTAATAAGCTAGCATGAAAAGATTCATGACCAATGGGATGGAATATTGAGCTTAGAAGCCATGTCATTAATCTTTTCTTGAATTTAAATGGTCCATAATAACAATGAGGTAGCTTGGTGTAGAAGTTTGGATGCCTGGTTTTCGCATCTTGCCAAGTTTTGCTTGATGTATGTTGCAATCAAACCTTTGGAAACTTGAGCAAAACCCAATCATCATCATTGAATGTGAGAGAACCACATTGCTTATGTGTAGGTAGGTTTTGCTTATGGTGGTGAGATTTTCTTATGACATCTTTGACTTTTGGAAAGTCACTATGCAAATCATGCACATTCTCATCAACAACAAAGTTTCGTGTAATGTGTTCTCGAGATAGAAAGAACATTGAATCTTCCTCAACAATTAAGAATGGAGACTTTCCAGTAGAAGTATGCATTATTGTTGTTATATGCATATTCTACAAGTGGTACATACATCTCCCATTGATTTCTTTGGTCTACTTCATTGATATAAATTCTTATGTAGACCCAAAATAGTGGATTTAACAATTTCACTATCCCCATCCATTCATTAGGAAAAGTTTGGACTCAAAAATGGGCCTTGTAAGAAATGCTAGGTCAGCTTAGAGAGAGATAATAAAAAGTCCCTAATTTCATTTTTGATATTCACTTTCAAAAAAAACTCGGATATCAGATTTGGGGGGTACGTTTATTAAAACTCTCAAAAAGTGTTCAGACAATGATAACATACGATGGCTCCGAATTGAACGCCGATTGTCTCAATCTTTTGGATTTTTCAAAACTAAGATTTGGCGCTCAACGAGGTGCATTGAATGTTATTCTTCTTCTCATTTTCGCATCTCTCTTGCTTTCCACATGCGCACAGTCTCCTCCTTTGAGCTCTCTTCCATTTGCTTCACTCTTGCGCTCTCCTCTGTTTTGAGCTTTCTCATTCACCAAGTCATCTCAATGTCATTATCATCTTCACACAGAACTCAAACGAGGAGTCAAAACGATGTGTATCATATGCATATCAAACTGTCCAGAGAATACGAGCCCCTCCACAAGAAGAATAAGCGAGGCATCCTTTCTGAAGCTTCAAAAGAGAACTTCAGATTTCAAGGTAAAAAAATCGTCGATCTTTGGGTGGATGGCAGGATATATCATGAGCATCCTATCACCAACTCAACTCCACCGTTCAGAAACATAACATCATTGTTGAACTATATAGGAGACGGTTATTCTGGTTTATATGGCTAGACCAAGCATTTGGCGGCCAAAAGTGATATTCTTAAGCTTGAGAGAGACCTTGCACACAAAGAAAACTTTTGCTTCAAGCAAACTGTGATAGAGTGCGCTCAACAACTGAAAGGCAAGGACGAAAGCATCACACAACTCACGTAGGATCTCAGAGAAAAAAATATTGTCTTGGGTCCTCGGTTAAGAGAACGACGCTTACGAGACATTGAATAACTGAAGGTTGGTTCTGGGGGTTTGAAGAAGAGGGTTAAAGCAATCAAGTAAGATTATCATTCAAGCAAGTTTAATTCATCTTTACATTTGTAGTTTTATATCTTACTTTTCATATTTATGCTTGGATCGTTGTTACATCCTCAGTCAAATATTGACAGCAACACACCAACTTCTTCAATTCCCTATGGTCTCATACTAAAACGCAAAGATGTCGCCGGACTTTTGGACGATAAGCGCTACTGCAAGATTGTTGCTAAGCAACTTGACACTCTTTTGAAACACAAATCAACTCCAAACACGTGATGTTTAGTCAATTCTGGATGAAGCCGGAATATCCAACAAAGGTTATTTTGCAATTTTTAGGTATTTCTGGTGTTTGAATCAATTGTCTTCACCTGTCAAATCAAATGTCTGCAATTTTTAGGTATATTGGATATGTGTAGAATTTGAAAACTTGGAAATAGTCCATTTGCTTAATTTTCTGTTTACAGAACTATGCAGCAACAAAGTAAGAAGTTCAATCTCAAGCACACGTTGCTGCCAAATCCTTTCTCCATTCGAAAGACAAGACTGGAGGTCAACCAGGAAGTGCTTCGGACATTGGGCACTCCTTTTCACATTGAAGCAATGTACAGATCGCCATCAGCAGAGGAAGTGGTCTATGACAAATACAATAATATATTTTATGATTTAGTAGCTTTGCAGACATATATTGTTCAATTGTTCGAGGTTTCTCAAGGGGAATGCAATGGAGTCGTGAAGTTTGTGCTTCAACTGGATGAGTGGAAGCTAGTGAAAGAGACAAAGGTTGAGCGTGTCACAATAACACTTATGAATAGAGCATTAGATGAAAGCATTGCTTCAGACGACCCTAGAAACTTTAGCGTGCAATCCGAAAACAATATTTTCTTATTAGCCACATTCAAGGTTTGATATCAACAAGTTTTTGCTTTAAAAAATGATTAGACATGTTTCATTTGATTGGTTTGGTTTTCCCATTTCAGGTGCCTGCAGAGAATTTCGATATTCTTAACTGGGTTTTCCATCAAACAAGTATTCCTGAAGTCATAAGCGAACAGAGAAATGGAAAGACACTCGATGTATTAGGCATGGGTTCATACACAGTAGAGTGGCATATGGCTGGAGATCTCAAAACCCTAAAGTCTATGTACAACATCTCAAAAGGAGCAACAAGTAAAATCCCTTGTTTGTATTGCATGGGAGGAGTCATTGGTCTTGACAAAAGAAATTGGAGGAGAGCACCGGACAGGCACTTGCAGGACCTTAACTTCCGCCCAGTGTTGGATATTCCACTATCCAGAGTACATATTTGCATGATGCATGCACTCTGCAGAATCATTGAGAAACTTATGTTTATGTACATTTGTTTTGCTTGGACCACTCAACCAGCATCCGCAAAACAAAGGGCTATATTATCATTGGAAACAGTTTTCTCAGATATGGGCTTGCATGGAGGACATGTGAAAATAGAGCAGGACGAGAAGAGGTCTAAGAATGGTCGAGATGTGCCAAAGAAGTTGTCTATTGGCGGTGTGAAAGCCCGTCTCTTCTTGTCGATGCCAACAAGTGGCAGACAACGCAAAATCCAAAGTGCTCAGGAAAGGTTGACATTGAGATACAACCGGTGGAGAAACCTGCACAATGCAGTGGTTGACCATGTAGACAATGGTGCAGCAAGGACTCACAAAGCAAACGTGTGGAAAAGTTTGGATTCCATATTCAAGTTTTGTGAGCTCAATACTTGGAGAGATACTGACTATACATTGTTTCAAGATGCTTTGGAGACCTTCCACAGGTTTTTCATAGCTGCATGGACAAATCAACACATAACTCATTACATGGTATATTAATTTATTTGATAAAATTGTGATTATATATTTACATATAAACAATAGGTTGGTTTTTTTTTGCAGCATATCATATGCAACCACATGCCTTGGTTTGCTAGGCAGTATGGTAGCTTGGCTATATGGTCTACACAAGGTATGGAGAAAACTCACTACCAAGCCCGTACTGGATATTTCAGCCACACTCGTCACGGAGGTGGTGCAAACAAAGCCAACAGTTTGGAGGAACTACATCAATGGACTTATCAAAAACTTATGCATAGAACACACCGAAAGGAATTTGCCAAAGATAGTCAGATTGGCCAAGCAATGAGATTAGCAAGCAAACGACGGAAGAAGGAAATATGGGAGGCATCTTCTGCGGCATCGTGACATGCAGAGTGGCGACTTCAAAAAGAACGCACTGGAAAAACTTGGACAACTCCGACCCAAGTTGTTTGAGACTTCCTAAAGATAGCGCATTGTAACACAATATAATTTTTGTGCCAAGAGAAGACAACCAGTCACAAAAGTGAGAAACATAATGTACTCATTGTTTTGATAGAAAATGTACTATTTTTTGGCATCGACAATATACATTGGAGCTTCTCTATTCTTCATCTTCGTCAGGAAAAGTTACAAAATATTCTGGCCTTTTTGTCTGTTGTGTGTTATCGTCTTCTTCTTGCCTTGGTCTTTTGCAACCTAGTCCTGCAGCTTCGTTTGTCGACAGTACATTTGTCTCCACCTCCACAGCCACAAGAGAAATTTCTTCAGTAGGTAGATGCGCAATTGGTTGTTTATTGCGAAACATAGCATGCTTGTCATACTCCAGTGATTGCGCAGGGTCAGTGATTCTGCATGCCAAACCATATGCTGCTTGGGTCAAAAAATAGCGACTACACAAACCATACATTCTTGGCCCTTGGCCAAACATATACAATGCGGCCTTTTTTTCTAAAAGCATTATTTTATCTACGTTCCACCTGATGACGGCCCCTCCTAAATATCTTGAAAGTGTCTTCAACGTCATCAAGGGTAGCTCTGCGTTGTCATTGGAGAAGGACGAATGGAAGACCAAAAAACTCGGATACTTAAGATTCTTTAAGTATTGGCCAAGAGAGGAATTCTTCCCTAAATCTCCCATGCCTCGTCCACGAGGGCGAGGAATGAAGGTATCATCATAGACCACCAACTGCAACAAATTAAAGTTATGAAATGAGATAAGTAGAAACCAAAAAGGTAAGGCAAATAAAAAAAGATTACCTTCTGGTTTTCATCTTCCTCGATTAAGTCCTCATTCCATAGGTTGATGCCGCCCTCACCTCCAGTGGGCGCATTGGAGGTTGAGGCCAAAGATGATGAAGAAGTGCTTGCCTTACCCATTTCTTCAATCCCTAGATTTTTTTGCACTTCCATGAACTCCTTTTTTGTTGGAAGTGTGCGCTCATACCTAGCAACATCATTGTAAATCATCACAAGTGCACTTGCGGGGTCAACGAACTCATCGTCATTTACATGGGCATCTATAACAGAATACTTGTCGTGCTCAGGGTCAATGACAACATCATCCTCTTTGAGATTCAGTGCCACAATGGCAAGGCAATAGTCCTCTCGAAGGTCAAAAAGCTCCATAATGTCGTTAAGCAAGACATACTGCAAATCACCAATAGGTATGGTAGGTAGAACACTAGTAGGCAAAGCAACCTCCGGAAGCTGCACTCCCTCTGAAACCTGCAAGGCAAGGCTTCCCCGAGACTTGGGCTCTTGACCCTCCCCAGTCTAATCCTCTAGCGAGACCTCTGCAGCATCATCATGCTCATCCAAAATTAAATGCAAATATAAAATAAAACCGGCATAATATTCAGCCACTCGATACTTGCGGTTATGAAGTGTACACTTGTGGTCTGTTATCCGCAAGTGCACTGGCAGCTTAAGGCAACTCCTAGAAAATATGTGTTTCTTGGAGGAGTCTGAATTGATATCCTTCATGTGAACAAAACGAACTCCTTGTATCTCGACAATGCCACCAGATGTTTGCTGCTCGTAGGTCTGCTCAAAACCTGATAGGTAATGTTGCGCGGAGACAATCCACTTATGCAAAGAAAAATCTGGATTGAACATCGGCCTGATCTATCTCGCGCTGTTGAAGCCCAATGCGGTATAGAAAATGAGATAGTTTGTCTTGGGGGGCATCCTCAGAGCAAGGCACTTCCTCCTCTACTTCAACATTGAAGGGGTCCATAACGGAAATTCAAAAGTGAAGATAGACGAGAGAGCACAACATCCAAACAAAGGGGGAGCAAGTCATATTTATAGGACTCCCAAGGACAATGATGACATCGATTGATGTGCATCATGGGGCGGACGTGTATCATGCAGTTGCCGTGATGATTACGCCACGTGTCAGCCGCCGTGGAACAGTCGCGCCACAACGCGAAAGTGGTGCCGCCACACAAAAAAAGCACCGCTATCGCGTTTTGGCGCGACAACTTGTTGTCGCGTCATAACGCGATACGGCCAGTCAAGAGTATTGCGGTCTGCCTCCTCGCGTTGTGCCGCGATGCCTATTTTGTCACACCACGCGTGCATCATGCAGGCGCCGTGATGATTACGCCACATGTCAGCCGTCGTGGAACGGTCGCGCCACAACGCGAAATGGGTGCCGCCGCTCTACAAAAGCACCGCTATCGCGTTCTGGTGCAACAGCCAGTTGTCGCCTCATAACGCGATATGACTCGTGCAGAGTATTCTGGTCCACCTCCTCGGTTTGTGCCGCGACATACCATTGTTGCTAGGGCAACCCGTTGGGGCGCTTTTGTCCCGATGTGCCACATGGCGCGTCATATTTCCTCGCATTCTCCTCGTTCAGGTCATGGCCCGCACAAAGCAAACAACTAGGAAGGTTTATTCTGGCCAGTCTGCTACGCAGGGCCAGGCTAGCTCGTCTACAGCACAACCGTCAACATCGCATGTGATTCCGGGCAAGACCATGCCGCAGTTACGCGCAACAATGCGAAGAAGAAGATACGAGCAGAATAGGAGCGTTCTACTCGAACTTCGTAAGCTCCAAAAGCACATTTCATTGTCAATACCTAAACTGCCATTCCAGAGAGTTGTTCGCGAGATTTGCGAGCAAAACAACCTGAATTTCCGGTGGTCTCGAAGTGCAATGGGGTGCTTGCACGAGGCCGCCGAGGATTTTTTTGTAGAGCTTTTCCAGGACGGCTACATTCTCTCGACCACGCCCATAGGACAACATTGATGCCGCGAGACATCAACACACTTCACCTTCTCAGGTTCAGGTATGACAAAACAATACCGCTTGCCGGTATTTCAGACCGAAAGATGGACACTATTCTTAGAATACCACCTATTGACAAGGTCAAAGTTCATGAAGTGTCTACACAAATGCATCGATACAGCACCCGTCTCAACACCGAGCGAGACACAACAGAAGATGATAATGAGATATTGGAGTAGTTACGCCTTGAGATGATGGAGGAACAAATGGCAAATGCCATCAGCGACGCCAACACTAATGATTTGTCATTGCTGTTTCATTATTTCCATGTTGGCGTTCCTGTGTGGGGACGCATTCTGTATTTTCCTTATCACTCCCACGAGATTGCAATTTTACAGAACCGGACGAGGGAACTCATAGACACAGTCATCAATTTCTTGCTTTGGTGCGTGCTATTCTTTTTTTCACAATAAATTCTTTTAATATATTCAATTTTGTATGACACGAATTTCTTTACAGTTTTGTAGTTTCAAATTTGCCTTGGAATATGCAAGATGATGTCACCGTCCTTGACTCAAACCTCTCAGTCATTTTGACGGCCGAGGATACATCTTTAGTGGAAGTACTTGACTGGTTCCAGTCAGTGAACATGGATACAACAAATATTTTTGTTCTGGCTTATCATGAAGGGTACGCGATGTTTTCAATAGTGAATTTATTTTATCTTGAACTTTAATTTATTGTGATGACATATGTTTTGCTTATGTTTATTTGTAACAGATCTCATTGGAGTCTTGTTCTCTTACACCTTGAACGAAACCGGTGCTACCTTGCTAATTCATCCCATGGATTTCATGGTGAAGTACGTAGGTAAGAGGTTTTGTATTTTGTTCGACATCGCATAGAATTTTGTTAAAAGTCACTTATGGAATTTAATTGTATTTTGCGCAGATCTGTTCGAAAGCTTGTGTCTGCTCTTGAAGCTTTAACGCAAGAGCAGATATATGAGAATCTTACGATTATTAGTTGCAAAGTCCCTAAGCAGGACGATGCCTACTCTTGTGGATGGAGGGTCTTATTCAATGCAGAAATTTTGTTAGGGGTCATGCTTGATGGAAGTCGTAGAAGTGTAAGCATTTGACACTCGTTTACAGATTTGTATCTTAATAAGTTAGTAGCTATGTTAATAAACATGATGTTCTTAACGGAGGTAAGAAATTTGGCAGATTATTCAAAGGCTGATGTTTCTTCGTTTAGAAACAGAATGATTGAAAACTTGATCAATTGCGCGACCATGCGTCCAGACGGAGCACGTGATGCTTTATCCAGCTAGCACCAAGGCCCACGCCTAGGCCTCCGCCGACAAGATACCCCGTGTCTGCCACACCAACACAAGCACATATCAATATCTCCCCAGATGCCTCCCCAACCCAAGCTCCCACCAGCTCTCGTCCTGAAGAAACAGCTCCAGAACCCTCAAACCCCCCACCCAGCACCTCTCCTGCTCATGAAGCAGCTCTAGAGCCCTCAAACCCCCCACCCAGCACCTCTCCTACTCATGAAGCAACTCCAGAGCCCCCAAACCCCCAAGCCACCACCTCTCCTCAACCTCAACCAACAGCCCCCACATCACCGCACGCACAATATTAGAAAGAGATTATGAAATGTACTTTTGACAAATTGATTACAAGCAGTGGATCAAAATTTGACTTTTTTTTTTATTATGGTTCAAAGTTTACAAAATGTTAAGTACAATTTTTCAAAAAAATGGGAGAGTGAGGATCCAATCGTGTTTGGTAATGTAGAGAGCTGCCTTTGTCGAGTAATCTTTGAGAATAGTATTTGAATCATTGTGTAAAGTTAGTTCACTATTTCAAGTCTTTCGCTGGTAATCTGTGCACAAAGAGTCGTTTTTTCTTGTCTGTGAGGTACCTGCAATGCAACGTACGCGATAAGACATTGGGATACATGAGCATGATAGAGACATCAACGTATAGAAGTAATACATGTAGCTTAGTACCTTTCGCATGTTACACTTGAAAAAAAATTTTGAAGGCAAATTGAGATCGGACTCATTTAACAGATCCTCTCTAACCTGTCTTAAAGTGACATTTGATCTAACCACAACAATTGTAAGCAAATAATTTGAAAACTATATCTCGATGAACATCAAGGGATTAAAAGCATCGTCACTTAAATCTTGATCCATAGCTACCAACTGACCATTCACTCGATGCCACCTCATGTAGTAGAACGAAACTATAAAATTATGTGATGCTATCATACACTTGCACACAACCGAGCGTTTGTCAACTTTGCACAAAATGCCTTCAGAATCACTAACATCCCAATTATCATCCAAAAAATCAAAGCAAGTTTGGGATTTGCACATGAACATGGTTTCTGTTTTTCTAACCTCCTCATCGTGGAAGAAATCTATAAAGACATGTAATGGCGTAAATAGACTGACTCGTACTTGCCTGCTTGCAATGTTTGGTCGCAAACACATCAAAATTTCCTGATGAAGCTTGAGTTTAAAACACTCAGAGGTTTCTGAAGTTGGAACTGGCCACTTTTGGGAATCTTATTGGGGAAGAGGGAAAGGTTTCAAAGTGCCAAATCCATGGACAAAGCAAGGGGCGTTGTAAAAATAGTTGTAAAAGAAAAGTCCCCTCTCTGCGAGAGCTCTTCTCGCACTAGTTCTGTACATAATTTCTCCCACCGAAGCATGAAAAGCATTTCCTAACAGTTAAAACAATGCCTTGATCGTGAAGTCACTCTTCACAAAAGATTTGTGAAGCACCTCTTCACAGGATTCTGATAATTATTTCGCCTTGAGAGAATTTTAAAACAACTACGGTTGCTTTGCATTGCTTCATGTGAAGATTCAAATTTCTTCGCCTTCATGTGTAGATTTGATTTGCTCTGTCTTGCTTCGCGTGAAGAGCCGCCATGTGTATAAAATTTTGAAGGGCCGGTTTGCTTGGTGTGGATGGCTGCCCTGTGAGACTTGAAGGGATTGAGTTTGAATTTTCTCAATTTGATAATGAGTTCGTCTTTACTTGGTGTGAATGGCCACTTTGTGAGCTCAAAAGGTGAGTGAAATTGAAAAACAAAAAACGAGCTAAGCTGAGAGATGGTGAAACCTGTAGAGAAGCAATTATCATTCATTGGCTTTCTGAGCTAAAGCGTGCAACTACATGTGACTACATCCTAACGAGCCAATTGGTTCCAAAGCCGGGGAGAGTTATTGAAGTGAATCCAGAGCCGTTGATTGAGGCAATAGAGTGAAAATCTCAGTTTTGCACGATTGAAGGTTGTAGGAGAGAGCGCCCTAGTGAGGGAAGAACATCCATGAGCTTAGATCGAAGTAATTTAAAGCTATACTCTTGATTTTTGTCGATTAAGGGGCTGATTTGGGCTTCTTTATCACCTTCTAATCAATGATTAATTACATAAGAGATCAAAAGATTGGAGTTCTCTATAATTGTACTAAGATTGATAAGCTTATGGCAGTGCCAACTAGCGAGCAACTAGCTTTGATACCAGTTGTGGGAGATGGTGGGTGTGTGTGTGTGCGTGTGCGTGTGCATGTGTGTGTGTGTGTGTGTGTGTGTGTGTGTGTGTGTGTGTGTGTGTGTGTGTGTGTGTGTGTGTGTGTGTGTGTGTGTGTGTGTGTGTGTGTGTGTGTGTGTGTGTGTGTGTGTGTGTGTGTGTGTGTGTGTGTGTGTGTGTGTGTGTGCACGCGCGCTCAAGGAGGTTTGTGTGTGTGTGCAAACATAGCTTACACAGTTAGAGAGAGAGTACTCATGATTTTGACTCAATAGGTATTATATTAAAGTACACACCATAGCATAAAATATGTACATAGAGGGATTTATTTATAAGCTTGGAGTAGATATCCGGCTAGGGCTCCTCATCTTTTTGGCTTACACATAGCCATACTAGAGAACCTTACAACACATAGGCCAGATGCCATATAGTAAGCTATACAAGTGTAGAGGTGTTTCCCATGGTTACATAAGGACATGCCTATCCCAACAGTTGCTTCCAAAGCCATCATTTTCACAACATGCCAGGCTCATAATTAATTACAAGGTCATGGAGATGCTTGGAGAGCCTTTCCACATCAATGACATATATCCTAGTAAGAAGAAAGACGTCAAGTTTAACTCTTTCAACAATATTTTCTTTGACTTAAGAACTTTGCAGAGGGAAATGATAAAATTATATGATCGTCAACATACTGAGGTTAATGGACATTCCTATCCCAACACTTCCTTCCAAAGCCATCATTTTCACAACATGCCAGGCTCATAATTAATTACAAGGTCATTGAGATGCTTGGAGAGCCTTTCCACATCAATGACATATATCCTAGTAAGAAGAAAGACGTCAAGTTTAGCTCTTTCAACAATATTTTCTTTGACTTAAGAAATTTGCAGAGGGCAATGATAAAATTATATGATCATCAACATACTGAGGTGAATGGACAAGCCAATTTTGTCATCAAATTAGATGAGAGTGAAATTGTGAAGGGTAGAAAGTTTAAGAGAGTATCAATAACCCTCATGAATAGAGCTCTTAATACCATAGAGGAAAAAAAACCCTAAAAATTTTAGTGTGCAGCTAGAGAAGAACATTTGGTGGTTGGTGCTTTTGAGGTTGATAGTGAAGATTTCAATGTGTTGAATTGGGTATTTCACCACACTAGTATCCCTGCAATAATCAAAGCTCAACAGAATGGGGAGGAGCTAGAGGTTGAGGGCTTTGGTAGGTACAAGGTGGAATGGCACATGGGAGGGGACCTTAAGACACTAAAGTGTATGTACAATGTGTTAAGGGGTGTCAATGCCAAAAGTCCTTGTATCTACTACATGGATGCAACAAAGGAGTTGAATCCTACTAATTGGAACAAAGCCCTAGATAAACACTCTAAACATCCAAACTTTCGATCCATTTTAGATATTCCCCTTTCAAATGTCCACCTTTGCACATTGCATTCACTTCTCTTATTGTGATAAAAGTGATTAGAGAAAGAATAGCCTCTCCAACTTTAAGAAAGAGTTGAATGGATTTAAGAATGCTACGACAAGTGCTTGGAGCTCAGAGCACTTCAGCCACTACATAGTAATACTTATGAATTTGATTCTACTCATTTGTTTTAACACTTGCATAAGCTGCCAAAGAAATTATCTTCTTTTTTATGCAACACAATATCTACAATCACACTCCTTGGTTTGTAAAGAAATATGGCTTGTCAATCTAGTCTACTCAAGGTATGGAGAAGTCCCCACTATCATGCAAGAACCAAGTTTTTCAAGCACACTAGAGATGGTGGAGGAGCTCAAAAAGCTAATAGATTGCTTGAAGTATTCCAATGGTTTTATAGACAAGAGTGGTACATAACAAGATCACATGAGACTAAAAAAAACCAAACAATTCTGATATTGCTACATCTATACAGAGGAGTATACCAAAAAGGAAGGATGCATACAATAGATCATCTACAAGTGAAAGGTTTTTACAATGGCTTTCCACTAGAGAAAGGCACGGAAGCAAGTGGGGAATAATACAAGAATCAATTCTGGCTGCTTGATTAGGATTTTCATTTTTCCCCATCCACTTCAAGTACTCCAGATTCTTGTAACCCTACAACTGCTTGCCTATGTCACCAGAAGAGGCAAGGACATAACTGGCCATAGTACCAAAGTATGCACTTCTTAAGACCATAAATCTTGGAGCAAGTCCAAAAACTCTAATGGCTTATTACTTCTCAAGAAGTATGATTTTGTCCACTCCAAGTCTTATTGGATGTGAACCTATCACCCTTGACAAAGCCACTAGTGCAAGTATGGGGAGTGGGTGATTGGGAAACTTCCTATTGTAGATAGCTATTGTCTCCTTGTTGAGCTTCCCAATGTAATGGCCCAAACTCTGATCCTCCTTCCAATCCAAAGGCATGGAGCCCTTCCCTCTTCCTAGAAACTTGTCAGGGTCTACAATATCAATTTATGCAAAAAAAACCATCAAATCAATTAAAAGAAATGAAGTTTCACTGGCCTAGATAATGTGCTTACAAAAACTTTTTATTACCATTTCACCTTGGTATTTTCATCATCTTCAAAAAGGTCCTCTTTCCAAAGGTCAATGGATTAGCTTGGTTTATTCTCTTTGCTCTCTCTTGGAACTTCTTTGCCCATGTGTTTACTCTTCAATCTGTTTTGAATTTGTTGAAACTCCTCGTCTATGGGAAGCCCTTGTTCTTCATATCTTTGAGCAACTTTTAGTACATGCTCTCCAGCATGGAAATGATCAATTAACTTTACAAATTTTGTATCAAGCAATGACAATGAGCATGGTGTGTTGTAGTCCACAAAATCTTTATCATGCTCTGTCCACTCTGCCAAAATAGCAAGGCAGTAGTCATCTCTTATATCAAAGAGGTTTTTTATATCCTGTAGAAGAAAATACTCCTTATTGTTTATCTTGTAGGTGGGCATGGTTGGTGTGTACAGCAAGGGATCAAGCTCTTCCTCTGGAATATGGATGGGCTCCTCCACCTTGGTGATGTTCCTTGCCTTAAACTTTGCAACATCCAAGATCTCTTTGCTTTGAAGCCTCTCCATTTTCTCTCTAAAAGCTTCACGTGTTTCCTCCACATCTTGAACATTCATAGTCGTTGTGATTTGCAGAGATATGAACTTTCTTTCCTCTATTGGAATAAGAGTCAAAAAGAGCAAAAATGCAATGTATCCAATCATAAGCTTACAACCATGCTTCCATGCCATTCACAAGGGTTGGTGGACCTTCTTCCAATCATCTTGGAGTAATGCCAACTTCGTGGATCCAGTGCTTGGAGTTAAATTTCCCTCTTTAAAAATATCATTAAAGTGTATAAAGTTGTCAATCTTGTGCTCCTTGGTAAGGTCAACAAAAACCTTTTGATAGTCAAGAATTTTATTTCTAAAGCCTTCCAAAAGACTCTCAAGATCAAAGGGAACATTAAAATTTCTTTCTCACATGCAATAATTGCTTGACTTGGTATAGTAGGTCCATCAACTTGTCCTCACTTACCTCTTCAATGTCAACACCCTCCAAACTCTTCCTAGTCACCTTTTCTGCACAAGGAAGAACAAACAAACCTTAAAATATATTATACTTGGTTAAAATATTGGTCCTATACTTGGTAAAAAGATTGGTCATGTTGATTCTTCAAAACAGTTGGTCTTATGTCGTCCCTATGCAAAAATAGAGCATACGGACGTATGTCCGGGTAATCTAATTTTGCATAGGGATGATATATGAGAAGGACTGGATAATATTGTTGCTATGAAAAAATAGAATAGAGGGACATACGTCCGGGTGCTCTATTTTTTCATAAGGGCGACATAAGCAAAATGTCTTTTGACTACTTGATTGTATATTTAATATGCAAAAATAGAGCATCCGAATGAACGTTTGGATGTTCTATTTTTGCATAGAGACAACATTGTGTCTACTTGATTGTGTCATTGCTATGCAAAAATAGAGCACTCGGAGGCATGTCCAAGTATTCTTATTTCGCGTAGCAAAATGACACATTATTAAAAAAAAAACTTTTTTCATATAATAACAAGGATGTGTCTTTGGTATGCAATTTATGTAAATTTGACAAGGTATCCGTGTATATTATGCTTGCGTAGGGACGACACACTTTATATTTTCATTGAAAAAAATGTTCTACAAAAAAACCCAATGAAAATACGTACCTTTGTGCTTTCTCAACAACATTCTGAGCTTTCTTGAGTTTTATGTTCTATACAAAAATCTTAACAAATTACAAGGGACGGATCAAAATGTCCGTATATAAGCGCTTTGAGATCTATAAATACTATTTCAATCATGCACCTCGAAACACGTGCACAACGTTCAAATCCATGCACAATGATCAAATCCACGCATCTATCAATTCAAACTTTATCTAGGTAGTTGCACACTATTATATATAGAGGCATTCGCACCCAAACAATTTATTTATTTTTCTCAACTCCATTCTTCTCCCCACATTGCTCCACAAGGTCGATTTATACCAGACCTTCTCCTCATTTTCTATACTCAAATCTTTGGATGCTCATTGTAAGGTGAAATTTTGTAATCTTAACGATTTCCTTGTAAATTTTGCGACACATTTTTTTTTTCAATCCATGTCATCGCTACGCCAAAATAGTGTAGTCGAACGCATGTCCGACTACATTGTTTTTGCATAGCAATGACATAATAGCTTTTTTGAATATTTTTTCTTGCTTATTTCTTTTCTTTGTGAAAATAAAGTTTTGGGACATAATTTTTTTATGGATGTGTCTTCCTGAAGCAAATATAGTGTAGCGGGATGCATTTCCGACTACACCATTTGTGCGTAGGGATGACACAAAGACTTTTGTATTAAAAAAAATTATGGTGTCCTCCTTAAGCAAAAATAGTGTACACGGATGCATGTCCAACTATACTATTTTAGTGTAGAGAAGACACAAAGGCTTTTGCATTAAAAAATATTTATGGTGTCCTCCTTAAGCAAAAATGGAGAGCCACCCATATACATAGTTTTTGTGCAAGGAGGATATGATCAAGGAAAAATTGATTTAAAAACTCAAAAAATGGTGATTTTGACCCCGCCAGTACGTCCGAAGGGACCAAAAACCCTAGGATAACGCCAATGCATCTGGAAGCCCAAAGTCCCTCTGTTGGAATTCCAGACGCACTAGTGTCCTACGATGTGTTGGGCCTTCTGGATGCACTGGCGGGGTCAGAATCACCATTTTTTTAGTTTTAAAATCAATTTTTTCTTGATGGTGTCCTCCTTGCACAAAAACTATGTCTATGGGTGGCTCCCCATTTTTGCTTAAGAAGGACACCATCAAAAAAAAAATTTATGTAGAATCCTGTTGGACTCCTAAATTGATCCTAGGTTTTTATGCCTTCCAGAGGCATTGGCGGGGTCAAAATCAACATAGATTGAGTCACATTGTTGGTTTTTCTAAATTCTTGTTAATTTTAGTATCTTGCTTAAAGAATTTCAAGGGTACCCTAATTTTGTGCATAAGGGACACCCTTTGCTAAAACACAATCTTTACCCTGAGAATAAACTTGGATGAAATTCATCGTCTTCTATATATGTATATGAAAGACAAGTATTCTTCTAATTATATGCTTTTTTTTTACTTATACTATGGTTGATGATACAGGGAGGGAAAGTCATTAATGGCAAGGACCAAGCAACAACTAGGAAGGTTCTTAAAGAGGAGATGAAGAAGGAGGAGCTACATGCTGAATCAAAAGCAAACCAAAGAAAGAGCTCAAAGCAAGAAGAAAATCTTGCACCTAAAAACCTATCTCTTACAGAAGGAATTGATACCAAGATTCCACTTCATTCTCTTTCAAAGAAGATAAGATTTTTTCCAAGAGTGATATGCTTCAAAGAGATTAGAAGAGCACAAAATAAGCACTCACTGTGGCAATTCATAGGCTTCCTTTCTAGAAACTTTGTAGGCATGTTGTAGAACAACTCAAACTATATATGAGTTGGAACATTTTGCAAAGAGCACATAACATTTTGTAAAGAATTTCCAATATCCCTTTTTGTAAATCAACATTTTGTATAGCTATAAAACCCTTGTAAAATTATAAATTTTGATTATAAATTAAGTAAATACAAGTAGATTTAACCAAAGGCTTCCATTGTCTCCAAGTCAAGTGTACCTTCAATATAGTCTTTTAATTTTTGTTGCAATTGCGGTAGTCCTTGGATATGTTTGTTCATGTTCAATCCCATCTAATTTTGTTGAAATTAGCATGTCAAGCCCCAAAGCATAATACATGCCATCTTCCAGTGATAGCCATTTTTCGGCTCTCTATAATTTCCATAGCGGGTTACCTCACCCTATCAAATCACTCAAACACTATGGTTACCCTCACCCTTTCACTGTATATAGGTGTGTGTGAGTTAGGGGACTTTTCCCATATCTTCTTAAAAACCCTCAATTAGCTAATCACTGGGCTAGTTGAGCCAAAAAAATAAAAAATAAAAAAATAAAAAAATTTATAAGTATATTATGACCCATTTGTGTGTAAATATTTCATTGTATATAGGGCTTAAATAAAAGGATTTTTCATAATTATTTTGGTATTTATTTAAATATTTCTACCTATGGTGTGTTATTTATGCTATGTACATTGACTCACCATTACCATATTTTTTATTACCATTTTGCATACTCTTTATTTCATATAAAAATAATTTCATGCAAGCTTCTCTTATTTTTGGTGTAACTCCATCCCAACAAAATTCCAAAAAAACTAGTTCTATTTATGTGTATATTTTTTCACTATTGTGATTTTTTCCTTCCTACATCTATTCTCTATTACTCTCATAAATTAGACCACCAAAAATATTCATCTTTTTATGGTATACTTATAATGAGAGAGATTTATTTTGACCCCTTTATATTTTTTCCACCTATATTATTTATATTTGACATGTACATATTTTTTTAGACCCCTCAACATTTGATTTTCTTAGTTGTACTATTAACTTATATCATGATCTCAACAATATCTTCAATTATAGACCTACCAAATAAATTCAAGGGTATGTGGCATGCATGCATGCACCATGGGAGGCTCACTCTTGGAGGTATTCAAAAGAATCATCCAAACAAGGACCTCACAAGGACTTTGTGCAGTGAAAAAAACAGTCAGTTTTGCTGAATTTTTAAAGATCACATGCTCCCCGAATTTGAAAAGGTGATACAAACAAACGTTGTAGGTCGTGAGTTGAAATTTTACCTCAAATTTTTTCATATTTTTTTGAGCTACAAGCTGTGAGATATGATTTTATTGGTGGACCCTAGTTTGCCCATGCTATGTAGCCACACTCCCTCTTCCACACTATCCTTTTCCTCTTTCACACACACTTCTCCACTCAGCATCCCTACCTCTCTCACCACTCCTCTCTGCACCCTACTCACCTTCTTCTCAACCTTGAAGAATAAGAGAAACCATGGTGAACTCATGTCTCCTACACACACTTCCATTCCAAAATTGACCACCTAGTCTCATTTTTCCTCATCCATATTACCCATATCTATCAAAAAACCATAAAATTCAGCCTCTTCTCTTGAAAGACAGCATCATGGTGATTGATTACTCATGTTCACTTAGCTTGGCTCCCAAGGAAGGTCAAGAGTGGAGAAAAAACGTACCATCAAAGCTAGTGGACCATTAGCAAGCATCAAAATTGACCCTACTCAAGACACTTGGAGCATCAACATTGTAAGAAATCCATATTTTCTTACCTTAAGAGTTTTTTCTTCCTTATTTGTATCCTACATGGATACTCCCATTGTAAATATCCAATTCCATTTGTAAATCAATGAAAATACTAACTCTACTAATTTACTAACACTAACCTACTATGAAAAGTCCTATCACCTCCACTTATCTCCTCTCTCTCTCTTCTTCATCTATCCCCACCAACTTCTTGATAATTCCAAGCAAAAGAAATTAGATAAGTGCTGAAAATCTAACCCAACCATGGTTAGAGGAGTAACCCTAGCCCTCAAAATTGCTATAAAATGAGGGTGTAGCTAGCACAAAAATGGGGGGAGCCATAAGCAAGAGCACTATGCTATAGCTTGAGAAGCCAAGCTCAACCTCTCTAGAAGGAGCTCTTGAGTGGAAGCTCATTGGCTTATGCATATGCATGTGTTGTATTAGGGGTGATTAGCAACGTAACTCTATGCCATTGTAAGAGAGAGTGATCATTCAATTGAGAGTAGGAAATCTATCATTTCTCCTACTAGTGTAAGCCCAACATTTGCTGAAACAAGGAGGGTGGATTTGGACTAAGCTTGGATACTTTGTCTCTCTTCCAACGTAAAGTAATGGACAACCATGATGTGTAAGTGTCTTGGTGTTTTTTTAAGTTCTTGATAGCTTGTCTCTGGGTGTTGTCATCAATTCAGCCATAAATTCCACATACTGTAAGAAGGCAACAGGGTGGAGAGGAATCCCCTGGCCTTAAGACAGTGATTGGGGTGGCTTTTCTTGTGATGTGTTGTGGTGTAATTTACTCAAGCTATGTTGAACAAATACTAATCTCACTTTGATTGGTCGTGACAGATTTGTAAGAAGGTATTAATGCAACAAGCATCCCCTCCACCTTCTCTCTCTTTCTTACATTTATAATTGTGTTTGCTTGATCATTGCCGATACATTTCAAAGCAGCCCGAGCTCTCTCTCTCTCTCTCTCTCTCTCTCTCTCTCTCTCTCTCTCTCTCTCTCTCTCTCTCTCTCTCTCTCTCTCTACGCGTCCTAGTTCGCATCCAAAACTAGGTGGTGCCCCAAATTTGTGTAGGGTTAGGTTGCGGGTTTGTGTGTGTGTTTGTTGTTTTTTCCAACCCCAACCCAATTGAGCAGCACGGGAGCCTAGAAGGGTGCTTAGAGGTCACTCTTCTTGTTGCCCGTCCCGGACCGCCTCACTAGCTCTACACCTGGAGGGCCTAAGAGTTGAGATAATGAAAATTGGTTCAAAGTGTGCCTCTACCTTCTCTTCTACTTCCTCCTCTACCTTCTCCTCTTTTATGGTCTTCTACTCATCCTCTTTTCTCTTTTTCTTCTTCTCCTTGTTCTTGCTCATAGGAAATCAGGAAGAGGAGCATGTATCCTTACCCATATTTCTATATCTATTGCCCATTGTAACTGTATATGGGTGATTTTTGAAAACTGGCTTGAGCTACTTATATTATTATAATGCAATAATTGCTATGCCTAATTAGTTTCATTGCGTGTACAAAAAAGGCAATGGAGAGGGATGATAGGCAAATGGTTTAAGGGAAAACATGGTAGAGTCAGTTGATGATAGCTTGCTAGCATCAAATGATGGTGTTTAATATGTCTCCTTGTTTACTTCTTATCAAAGAGATCTAGCCACTACTCTCTTGCAACAATCTGACTCATTTCTCCAAGTTTGGCACAAAGGATGTGGTCCAGGATTGCAAAAAATGAAAAATAGGAGATCTTCAATGTTTACGATGCCAATTACAGGAAGCAATGTTTTTTATCTAACCATTGAGATGGAAATGGAGTTGAAGATACCCAAAATGAGAGTATTCGATGATGGTGATGCACATACAATAAGGAGAAAGCGTTAGGGCACACTTAAACACCTATTAAGGAAGGTGACTCCCACCGCCTAGAATATGAGTATGTCACACAGAACATGCAACAAACTAGGAAAAAATGAAAACCAACAAGATGAGACCTTTACACCAAACAAGTAATTGACAAAGTTAATTGGCATTGATATCAATATATTTTGTACAAAATCCAATTGTAGGGAACAATTGATACAAACTGTCCACAGCACTAGCAGAAGTGTCGGACTCTAACTAAGGAGGAGTTTAGCTTGACAGTAGATGGACAATCCCTTGGCACTTCTTGGCATATAAATCTCTTTCAATTATTACCAAGACCTGCAAGCCATATTATAAGAAAGGGAAAATAAGACTATGACTCATAGAAACAAATAATTGTAGAAAGAAAAACATCATTATCTACACACCTTCCCATCTATCTCAAAAGAAAAAACTATAGAAAAAGATGTATGTGCATTGTGTAGATCTTGCCTCATTTAGTGCAATGTGCACATGGATCTTATCTTCAAGGTGGACATTGTTCATCCACATATCAATGTCCTGGAACATGGAAGAATACCCCATTCTCTGCCAGATACCCATGAGTTCTCCCTTTGTAAAGCTCCTCTGTAAGAACATGGGTCCTATGGGCAAGGCCACCGGCACGGCCGAATAGTGTGTACCCTAGGGAGAGGCTATAAGATAGCACGTTTGGGTGGAGACTAACACACGCATTACCACCGCCCTTTCACTGGTGTCTGAGCTATTTTTGGGAGGAGGTGAAAAGCGGGTTGCATGTGCGTGCAACATGCTGCTTCTCTCCCATGTTCCACAGACAGCGACGTCTCCGTTGTGCTGTAAAAGAAGACAGATACAGTTTCTCGTGCAAAGCGCACAGACAGATAGCAACAACTGACCACGGACGCCCCACATATGTCCTCCACAGCGGGCGACCAAGGAAAACTCAACAGCATCGAGACTCCGAAGGCTTTCGTTGGCGTCGTTGGCTGCACGCGTAGGAAGGCCCGCTTAACCCTTGCATAAAGGAGGGTTGAACCCACCCATGAAGGGTAAGAGGCCAACACTTTACCATCAATCTATTGACCCTTGTTGTGTATAACAAGGAAAGAGAGCATACTTGTGTTGAAAGGAAAGCTAAAAGGAAAAGGAAAGCTTCAAACTTCAAGGAAGTAGTTTCACCCTTCCTTTCCACTTCTTAGGGGAAGGCAAGTTTTCCTCCAAAAATTCTTTTTTCCTCAAGGAGGTAGCTTCAAAGTGAGAAAAATCCTTCACAAAAACGACGAGTTTTTGTAAAGAGGCAACAACGGTGTTCTTACGACGAACGACATGTAAAGCGCTACAATTCCCGCAAGGCAAGGTTCACATGCAACGCAAATCGTGGAGCATACAAAACACAAAAACTTCAATTTCACAATGTACAAGTTGACGTTTTTTCTCTCTTTACATTAGTGTGTGTTTACCATAGCCAGTGAGGATATCTCACCTACACACACTTTTGATTTTGAGCACATAGATCAAAATCAGGATACCATGGGTGCTGCTGACACTAATATGCATGATGATGATGATCTAGGAGATTATGGCCTTGTAGATATGGCTTCTTTCAAGACTTTGGAATATCGCCAAAGCGTACTTGAAAGCAACCTCTCTGCACTCAATGCAAATGTTACCAATCTTACAGAGTTACTTGTGAAATTTATGAATTCACAGAGAATCAAGGAGCCACAAGTGGCACGGTTCAAGGGAACCAAGCTCGCACGACTCAAGGAGTCCAAGAGACAAATGCCTTAGAAGATGCAGAAGGTAGCAATGCATTACTTAAGAATATCACCATTTCTGAGTTTCACGAGGAAGAGCATGATCGCAACAAGGATGCGGTCAATACGTTCTTACACAAATGGAGTGATATTCATAGATTGAGACACACCCCGGATATAAAGACGGCTGTGAAAACAAGTCTATCTCTTATAGGCAAGGCCTATAAGTGGTGGATGACATTTCCAATAGATGCTCATCCTCCGTCTTGGGCTGCGTTTCAAGATTCTTTCTCCAAAGAGTTTTTGGACTCCAATGAAGAAGATAAGAATTGGTTAGCATGGGATGCATGCCGCATGTCTGGCCTCTCTCTCACACAGTACCTTTTGAAGTATCGGGAAATCATATTAAAACTAGAAGTTCTAGATGAATTCCAAAAGATACGAGATTTTAAAAGGGGTCTTGACAAAGACTATCATCTTCATGTCAAGACCCAACATCCAAAAACTTTGGAAGAAGCCATCAGTCATGCTCTACACGTGAGGTGCAGCATGGCATAGATGTCTTGCCAGACACTAAATCGGTGAGTAAACCACCTTAACATATGAGTGCTAAAGAAGCCAAGGAGGTTGAAAGTCAGATGGCTGACTACCTCGCTCGTGGTTTCATTAGACCTAGCACTTCGCCTTGGGTATCACCAATTCTATTGGTAAAAAAGAAAGATGGTACTACGTGCATGTGAGTAGATTATCGCGGATAAAATGCGATAACCATCAAGAACAAGTATCCTCTGCCTCAAGTGGATGAGTTGTTTGATCAACTCCATGGGGCAAGATACTATACAAAGATAGATCTTCGTTCAGGATACCACCAGGTGCATATCCTACTACAAGATATCTCCAAAACTGCCTTTAGAACACAGTTCAGGCATTTTGAATTTTTGGTTATGCCTTTTGGTCTAACCAATGATCCAGCTACATTTATGACACTCATGGATAGTGTCTTACGTCCCTATCTTGGAAGATTTGTTGTGGTTTTCCTTGATGACATTCTCATTTACAGTAAGACTGAAGATAAACACATAGAACACTTACGATTAGTGTTTGAACAGCTACGAGCTCACGCGTTGTATGCTAAGCAAAGCAAGTGTGATTTCTTTAAAACAGAGATACATTACCTTGGTCATGTGATCTCTTATTTTGGCATCAAAATGGACACTGACAAGGTCACTTCCATTCTTTGATGGCCACATCCCAACACGGTTGAGGAGCTTCAAATATCTTTAGGCATGGCTGGATTTTATCGACAGTATATCCGTGATTATGCCAAAATTGTTGTTCCTATGACAGATCATCTTAAAGAAAAAGGTAAGACCTTTTCTTGGGAAGAAGCCCAAAAATGTAGTTTCGAACAGCTCAAGGTAGCTATAGCCACTGCTCCCATCCTAGGAATCGTTGACCCACTTAAGCCGTTTGTGGTAGAGACTGATGCTAGTGATAAAGCAATTGGTGCGGTACTTCTCCAGGAGGGAAGACCTATAGCCTTTGAAAGTAAAAAGTTAGATAGAGCTCAACAGAATTATTATGTCTATGAGAGAGAGCTCTATGCCATAATTCACGCTTTACGAAAGTGGCGACACTATTTATATGGTGCCGAGTTTGAAGTAGTTTTTTACCATAAGAGTATCAAATGGTTTTTTACTCAAACAGACTTGAAGGGCCGTAAAGCTAGATGGGCCGAAATCCTTCAAGGTTACAATTATAAGCTACGATATCACAAGGGGTGATATAATGTAGTAGCAGATGCACTAAGACGGATGCCTTAGACTAATTCACTTGCTTTCATGAAAATAAAGAGTGGATTTTTAGAGTCATTACGTGGCAACTGTACACAAGATCAATCATATGCTAAAGTGTGGAGTGCAGTTTTAAAAAGAGATCCCTCACACTCACATGCCTCTGAACAGCCAGATCAACATGTCTCTGCACGTGTAGATAGAAACTCCAACACACAGAGCTCCACCCCTACTCAGGAAGAGCTTAAGTATTGGAAGAATTTTTTCAATGATGATGGCTACTTACTCCACAAAGGTAGATTATGTGTGCCAAAGGACTCAGACACAAGGCGCCAAATCTTATTTGAGTGTCATGATAGTCCAAGTGCTGGTCATCCAGGTTTTCGTAAGACGTATGCCTTAGTTCGACGGCAATTTTATTGGCCGGGCTTACATCATGATGTTCAAGAGTATGTACTAAACTGCCAACAGTGCCAAGTTAATAAGGCAGAGTGCCTCAAGGTAGGTGTCCTTTTACATCCTTTAGAGATTCCACAAGGTAAGTGGGAGAGTATCTCTATGGATTTTGTAGTAGGACTACCTACTACAAATAGTGGCCATGATGCCATTTGAGTAATTGTAGACCATCTCACAAATATGGGTCGATTCATTCCCACTAAGACTACGGTTAAGACACCGGAATTAGCACGGCTATTTATAGAGCATATATATAAACTCTAAGGTCTTCCAGCTAGTATCATTAGTGACACAGATCGAAAGTTCAATAATCACTTTTGGAGAGCTGTGTTCCAAAAGTTGGAAACTAAACTTAATCTAAGTACGGCTGATCGTCCAAAAACGGATGGTCAAACCAAAAGAGTTAATCAAGTGCTAGAGGATATGCTACGAGCATACGTTAGCAAGAAGCAAACCAATTGGGAAGACTACTTACCTATATTGGAATTTGCTTATAATAGTTTAAAGCATGTGACTACAGGGTTTAGTCCATTTATGCTTTTATATGGATTTCAACTTATATCACCCGCTACGGTGGGGTTGGCTAAGGAGAAGATACAACAAGCGAAGGATTTTCTCCAAGACCATTTTGACGTGCTTCGAGTTGCTCGACAAAATGTTAAGCAAGCTCAAGATCGATATGAGAAGTACGCAGATGAGCATCGTCGTCTTGCTACTTCTGAAGAAGGAGACAAGGTTTTCCTCAAAGTTCTGGAGCATTCAAAAAGTATGAAGACAGAAAAAGTTGCTAAACTTTCACCACGCTATTGTGGACCATTTACCATTCTCAAGCGTATAGGTCAAATGGCCTATAAGTTAGCTCTCCTGGAGCACTCACGAGTTCATCCTATTTTTCATGTTAGCCGTTTACGAAAACAGCTAGGACAGAATCATAATGTCATTGGCACAGGTGTGTTAGTTGACCTTATTGAACCGCCAAGCATTCCTCATGAGCCCGAATAGATTTTGGATTCTCATGAGCTTTGCACTAGACATCATGTCAGACGACAGGTGTTGGTAAAATGGCTAGATAGACTTGAAGAAGGTTCTACATGGGAGAATGTCTCTGCACTTAAAAAACGTTTTCCTACTTTTTTTTTTAGGACGAAAAGGATTCTCTAAGGGGGGGGTAATGTAAGTACATGGGTCCTATGGGCAAGGCCACTGGCACATCCGGAAAGTGTGTACGCTAGGGGGAGGCTATAAGATTGCACGGTTGGGTGCAGACTAGCACACGCATTACCACCGCCCTTTCATCCTCCCCAATGGATCCAAGGCTAGATTTCCAGAATGTCCATGGCACACTTCACCAATTGCTAGGGATAGAGATGTGTACGAATCATAGTAGCACAAAACAAGGAAAAAATATAAAAATCATAAGAGAAAAGTATCGCAAACAATCTAAAGTAACCTGAAAATAATAGTCACCATATGAATCACTTATAGTTATCTCTGTGCAAAGGAAGATTAGAGCTCTGAGGATGGAGATAAAGCTCCTTGTGCATGTAAACATGTTCTTGGCTCTAGAAAGCTTAAAATGTTTCACTCTTTCTTTCCAACATGACAAGAATTTCTTTTTTGAGGAGTCTTTTCTTCTCTTGCTTTGCTATGTTATAGTTCAGCTAACCTTGGCTATGGATGTTGGGATCCACTATTTGTGCTCCTTTAATGTAGCATAGGTGATAATGGCTTCAATGGATGTGTTAGGGTGTCTAGACCGGGTGGACTCCATTGCTTGAGGAAGATGACACACAGAAGATGAGTGAAAAGAAAATAGTACGAAGAGGAGGGAGAAAAAGACGGTGGAATGAGGAGAGAGGTCGGAATAGGAGGGAAAAGAAGGCCATGAGTAGATTCAAAAGAAATGGGAATAGCAGGGCAAAGAAGGCCGTAAGAAGAGGTAAAAGGACCACGTGATTGAAAGTTACCTTAGATTTTCTTTCAATAAAAAATCAATTTCAAAATTCAAAAGCATTTTTAAAAATAAAGGTTCCATAATGGAAGCCCTCCTCTCATTGGCCTAGAGCACTCTCTCTCTCTCTCTCTCTCTCTCTCTCTCTCTCTCTCTCTCTCTCTCTCTCTCTCTCTCTCTCTCTCTAAATGTTAAAAGACAAAAAAAGAGACCTCAAACTGCTCCTATGGTTGCAAGAGCTCCAATATCTCTTTGCCTTGTATTGTTTACTGTACCTCCAAATTATTACAAAAACGCCACGTGGCACAAGTCGGGTCCTCCTCCTTTGGACTCCAAAAATTCTACACAAAAAGTGTCCCACAATATGGGTATTTTGCCCATAAAAGTCACTTCCTGGGCTCGTGAGGCGCCGAAAAGCTAAAAAAACTCTCGGTATTGACACCACAACACAAATACCAGTTTTGGATTGTGAACCAACAAACCCCTCAATCCTTACATTCAATTTTTACACATCCCAATCTTATCTTTTTCTACGGGCTTGCATTGCTATGGTTATGGCTTCTTTGGCTTCCTTCTTGGCATGTTCGACAGCTTAGCTTACAGTCATTGTCTTTCCTCTACATGCCAGGAGCACTTACTATTTTTCTTGACGGCAAACATATGATCACTAGATAAATCATGTTTTGTATCCATGGTACACAAGATCTATCAAAAAAAGAGATACCTGAGTAACTTGTGAGAGGCATTTTATTCTAATAAGAAAGAACCTCTGAGGAATATTTATTAAATTTGGCTAAATTTTAATCATCTCATTAAAAAGTTTAACGGCACTAATAGGAGCATACAATCACTGCATGTCACATTCTTGATGCCAAAACTTATCAAATGTCATCAACTGATGTCAAAGTTGAGACATGCAATCGCATGTGAGTGCAATATACCAAATTTTTTGGGTTAAAATTTGTAATTGATGATGAAGATGTATGCACATTCAATTGCATACAAGTCCATGCCCACTACAAAACTTGGCCAAGCACAATCCAAGATCAAATTTGCAAGAAAATTTAAGAGTGAAAATGTACATTGCCTCAAATTTTTGTCTGTTGTTGACTGCTAACAATGTTGCTTGATCTTTTAATTGTAGGCAAATAGAAGGTGGAAACATCAAACATTTGTATTTCAAATGGTGGTCTTCACTAGTCATCCAAACCAATTTTTTCACAATTCACTTCATGCCAGATTTTAGATGTGCTTTGAACAAGCACTATACATCAAAAAGTGAAAAACATCGTCATCGGTTGCTTCACAACATGACTCATCAAGCAACTCAAAAAATTTGCACAGAAGGAACAGTCCCCTTCACAATAGGAAAAAAAAAAATCATATGGGTTTCTTCTTGATTCCCATGTATTTGATCTCAAAGGTAGTTCACTTCACAGACTCTCATTATGCATTGTGAAAAGTGCAAGAGCTCCCTCTTCTTTTCCAAGCAAGTAGAGGTTGAGAGCCTACACCAACACTCTTGGCTATGGAGTGCAAATCCAACCAAGAGCCATGCTTCAACGCTTAAGCATGCCATCTTCTCCATCTTCATTACTATGCTATTATGTATGCTAGCAAGAAGAGTTATGATAAGTGAGGAACTAATTCTTTCTCCTATGAAATGTTTCTTCTTCCACTTCCCTACCCTCATTCCCTGCTAGCTCTCTCCACCTTTGAAGGTGTTTGAGGACTTGGGACTGAGGCTTGGGATAGTTAAAGCTTTCTTCAAAGTTTATGATGCATGAAAATTTCCATCTTCATTGCATCACCTAGGTCACAAGGAACACAAAGATTGTATTCAAATGCCTATTGGAGGGGGGACTGGCTCCACATAAATCCGGTCCTCAACTGTTGTCATGTTCTCTAAATTCTCTCTTGCAAAAGTATTTTTCATGCCAAGTTAACTAATTGCTATGATTATGTTGTTATCTTCAACAATGTTCACCACCGCTATGCTCACAAAGTAATTTCTTAAAAGTATTCTCATTAATTTCCGCTACTCTCAAGTTAATAGGCCAATTCCATTATAGCACAATTAATGCATGAGCCTAAATCTCTAGCATTCCAAGGTGCTCGCTCAGTATAGGGCAAAACAACTTTAGCAACAAACCCAAAATCTACACATCATCCATAGATCCTATAACCACAAAACCTGGTTGTACATCATGACTTTGCATAATTTCTTTGCAACAAAATCATGCTGCATAAAATAATCCCATAGTGGGTAGTTGTCTTCATTCAATTTGTCATCAATTTGACAACATGCTAAAAACCATCTTGTTGTCACCTATGGCCCATGATTGCCCCTGATACAAAATTTTCATATGGAGAGAAAACTACACAAAAGACTATAAGGTGTTTGTTTGAGAAGATTTCCACTTGAAAGCCCTACATAAAATGATAAAAGTTCATGCACATTATTGCATGTAGTGGAAATGAGCATGAATCAAAGGTCTAAAACCTCAAAGGATGTGTCACCCTCAAATTCACATTGAATATCACCTCGATTGGAGAAAGTGAGTCAGGAGGGTGATGGAGATGTTGCCCTAGTATGGCAAAGCATGCTTTTACCAAAGGTGAAAAATAGGGTTCCAAGTTCTTCGTGAAAAGAACAAGCACATTGACGTGAGATATCATTTCATTTGCAAGGTGCTTGAGGAGAAGCATGTCAAGCTCGTCAAGATTTTCACATAACGACAACAGTGCGGATCTTCTTTTTTAGTGCTTATGGGCATTGGGTATAGATCAAGGCTCTACACATTTTGTGCTTACGTCCATAGCTTGCTTTAAAGCACATTGGCCTCTCAATGGGAGGTGGTTGTGTTAAAGGACCACAATGCTCATGGGCGGCCGTTTTCAAATGAGACAATACTTAAGTATTTTACAACACGTCTCCATTCATAATTAGATGAAGCTTTTTTTTTCTCCCCAAAGAAATGTAAAGTAAAATGTGGAAGCTTGATAAAGGGTTGTTCAAAGTAAATAAATAGTGTGTGTAGTATAAAGAGCATATGAGACAATACTACTCTCTATTGAAGTGTTAGGGCGTATTTGGAATCTTGCTTCCCATAGGTGGAAAGGGAGCATACTAACAACTTTTAATATGGGGAGTGCCAAAATTGGAGAATAAAAGAAATCTAACGATAACCCACGAGATTCCATGCAAGTGTCCGTGCATTGAATTAGCCTCTAGCCGATGCATCAACAATCTCTAGCAACATTCTGCTCAAAGAGACATTGCAATGTGGATCTCTCTCTCTCTCTCTCTCTCTCTCTCTCTCTCTCTCACACACACACACACACACACACTCATGACAATCTTGCACCCACCCCGTTTTTCGTCACTATCATTGCCATCTGAAAGCTCGTTTTTTTGCACCCTAACAGATTTGTGAAACTTCCCTTATTCCAACCCTGAAATAGTCTGTGTGCCTTGTTTCTCAACCCCAATAGCGAACACTCATTGTGGTCGGAGGAGCCCGTTCAAGTTTCGCTAATTGCTTCGAAGGAGCCCTTTCTAGTTCCAACTTCCAGCTATAAGAAAACGAACACAACTTATGATTTTTCTCAGTAAGTCTTTGAAAGCATATCTTTACAAACCAATGACTTTTGATTTTTGGAGATTGGAGACACTACCACCATAATTTTCACCAACATATGAATAACAATTGTGCCACAATGTAACTCAAGTTTCAAATACTTCAATTATCATTCTCTATTTCACCAACATAATTCTCCAATTAATGTCCACTCATCCTTCAAGAGGCACCAAGAGTCTTTGCAAGTTAAGAAACTAGACTTGCAAGTTGTGTGTGTGTGTGTGTGTGTGTGTGTGTGTGTGTGTGTGTGTGTGTGTGTGCGCGCGCGCGCGTGCGCGCTTTTAATAGACTACCGAAACACAAAAAAAACACCAATGTTCATAAGACAGCTTGCTCCAGACAACAAGAAAGTATTTCCACAAAAACATTTATGTATTCAAAGCATTTTTATACAATTTAGACAGAACGAATATTCATTCTAATTATCTATACATCAATACAAGAAGTAAGCATACAAACGAAATAGTCCAATCTTTAAAGTGAATAAACCTAAACATCTTTAAGCAAAGATACAATTCTTGCATATATCTATATAAACAAAACAATAGATTTTGTTAGCTTTGAATATGTATTACAAGTGTCAAAGAGCCAATCAATTGTTATCCATATCAAAACTTGAACATTATGAGATTCACTACAATCCTATTTGTTCAAACATTAAGAGTTTAAGAGTAAAGTTTAAATTTTTTTTGTCAAAGTGAGCACAGCTTCAAGTACGTGTGCACACACGCGTGTGCACATGTTGTTATTGTTGTATAATATATATACTAAAATGAGCACAATAGAAAAAAAAATTGTTCCAAGGAGATACCTAACCATAGACAGAGCAAAGAATGTACAAAACCTTTTAAGTGCCATAAAGATTTTGAACATATAGTATGAAGGATGAAATCTCATTGTTGAAGTTAGGAGAAGAAGATATATGTTAAGTTGTAGAGTGATACAATCCAAGCAAAGTAAATGCAAAAGCCGAGTTCTCACCTACATCCACACAAACAACAAAAGTATTTCATTGGTCTTGTGTGCTTGTTACACGTGTCCACAAACCCTACCTGTCGTTATCCATGTCCTTATGTATGCCCCTAGATCATATATTGAACACAAAAGTGAACTATGCTTCATACGACATGGTTCGTGGAAGGCTTTGAGCTAGTTTGAGAAGTTTCTTTAAGTTGAAGATCCAAAAGAGACAAGAGGCTAGTTTTTCAGCTTCACTTCAGGTTAGCTAGGTAATTATATGCCCTATGGGGGGTACAATGGCAAATATGGAAAGAAATTCTGCTAAGGTAAATGATTCCCCCTTAACCCCCGCCTCCTTCGCCTTCTCCTTCATCAGAGTAGGTCTTTAACAAGGGTCGAAAACCCTACTCTACCCGAGTAGTTGGTGGCACGGCCTTAATGGAAGATCATGAATGTAATATGGTTATCATTGAGAAATTCTGAATAGCACAGATGGAAGGCTGACGACAACAAATGACCACAACCACCTACTCTTGTATTCAGCTAATGTTTAGAAACAATCAAAGTTTCTTGTGCAGCAACTAGAGACAAAAAAATCTGTGGAGATTGGTGCGAAAAAAATCACAGCAAAAAGATAAGAGACCTTGTATTAGAGCATAGGCAAAGTCCTACCTAGGCTTCAACAGGTCACTTATATTAAAATTTCCAACTCCTAAGCCCAAAACAAGCCTGTTTTTTAAAAAGCCCACACAAACTCCAGAGCAACACCAATCCACAAGCCGCACAAAGAGTGTAACTTTTAAAGCACCACCCAAACAGATCAAATTGAAACCTTGTAAATGTGAAAGCTAAAAGAGTAGTAATTCATGGTCTTCTGAAGCATAAAGATGGTTTGCCGGACTCCCTAGATATTCAAGACCATTGCAATATGCAAAGGATGGCAAGAGGCTGTCAATGTATTAAAACAATGCAATAGCAACTCATCAAATGCAAGCACTCATTAACCCACTCAAGTCATCTTTTTTTTTTTTAGCAAAACTCACCATTGTGAGTGGATAATATTGAGCAGCCCAAAAAATTACAAGGTTTTGTCATGCTCATGTTAAGCCATGACAACATCCAGGGATCATAATTACAACAGCTATCAAAGCATCCACCCCTACCACCCCGCCTCCACATCCTTGATACACAAGGTCCATACTCTTGTCATTCTGAGATCTTTTGTTTACAGATGGCCAAGATTTGCCCCCATCCTAGGCATTCCATCTGCTCACAACAAGGCACAAGTAGTCCTAGACCAATCCTCCGAGCGCCCAAGTGCCCATATTAGCACTTCGCTTTCTTGTATAATTTTTGCGAAGCTTGCCACCTCAAATCCTCCTTCAAAAACACGGCGGTTCCTTGTCTGCCATACATTATGAAAGAAGAAGTATCTGACGATCAAAGTGCTGCAGGACTACCTGAATTTTTACCTCCAAGGCAGAGATCAGTCTTGGAAAAGCTAATTTTCCATGTTCTCTGGACCCACTTGCATACTTTCCCTACGAGGCCTTTTATAGCTGGGCAATCCATGAATAGGTGGGCCAGATCTTCACTAGCTAACCTGCACCCCAAGCATCGATCTGACCCAATCCCTCTCTCCTGAATCTTCACCCCCGTCGGTAGAGCACCCCAAATAACCTTCCATAAGAAAACCTTCATGTACTGCAGAACCTTTGGCTTCCATATGTTCTCCATTACATGCTCCTACCTCTCCTCCGGCCATTGCTTTTTCCATAGCTAGTTATGGGGGCTAGACCAATTCTTCTTTTGCATCATTGTCTGATAAATGCTTTTAGTATGGGGTTTCCACAAGAGACTGCTTCTGGGCCATTTCCAAGCATTCCAGTCCAACTCCGAATTACAGATTGGCATCACTAGATTGTCAAGCTCTTTCATCACTTTGTGGACAAGCAAGACCTCTAAGCTATTAAGTTGGTACTAGGCAACCATAAGGTCGATGGTTTTCCAACTCTTGTTGACATTGTCCCAGAAGTGCTCAAGTTGGTTCAGACCCTTATTATTCAGCTTCCTGGCTATCTCAATCCAATAGGGAGTTTGTGGCGGCTCTACAACTTTGGAGAGCCAGGGGGACCAATGCAAGATGGAGTTCTTGAAGTATCTGGCTTCTTCCCCCCACTTTAAGACTCCTACTGCTCTATTGCATTTTCTTACCAATTCTCCTAAGCTGCCCCCAGTCTTAAGGTAGACCACGCCGGGGCTAACAGTTTGTCATGAACCTCCACCCCTCTCCACTTTCCACCTTTCCAGCCAAGTTTAGTTGCTTCTATCATATCTCTGATCATGACAGCCCAAACTTGATCCTGTTTAGCCAAGGAAACAACAAATTTGGTGTAACAAGCTTCTGCATGGGCCACAAGGTTGAGAATTCCAAGGCCTCCTTGATTCCCCGACCGAGCAACTAATTCCCAACTTGCCCATTGCCATGGCCTGGAAGATTTCGTGCTATTTTTCCATAAAAATATTTGGTTTTAAGAACTTTTTCCAATGACACTTAGCCATCTTGAGAAGCAGGCTAGTGAAGGCAATATAAAGAATCATAAAGGCATTAATCACTTTTATCCGACTTTGGAATGGGAGAAGAGCATACTCCCACCTACTCATTTTTGTTTTGATTTTTTCAAGCACCTACTCGAATCTTTGCTTGTGAGCTACATCCACCCCCAAGGGGGCTCCCAGATGTCTAAAGATATTCCCTTTTGTGGCAATCTCCCCTGACCAAACAAAAGGGTCAAATGAATCATTTTCCGATATTATCCTTGACTTCTCTATATTACATTGGGACCCCTGCCCACTCAAGTCATCTTCTCTTGCCACTTAAATTACTCGAAATAAAGCATCGTAAAGATAACGATTCTAAACTCTTCAAGGACACACATGAGCCTGCTGCATTAACCACGCATTGCTTTCATACTGGGGTAAATAAATCATGTTTTCTCTGCAATATATTGATTGTATGTGACATATAACGGATCATCCATCCACATCAGTCATCTAAGTCTGTCAAATGAAAAGACCCATCAATTGACATTGTAAACAAAAGAGGATTCCAACTATTCCAATAATGAAATTTCAAATGTCCATGTAACTCTCTTATCCTCTTAAGGCTTTTTTTAGAAAGCCAACAATGGCAATTGTACCAGTATCCACTAAGAGAACACCAGCAGTTAGACATGACCAATTGGTCTTAACAACCACCTCAGAGATGCAAAAGCCCTTAAGGTTCCCAACAAACAAGAAAAACCTCTGAACATGATTTAACATGAAGACTGCACATATGCAATTTGACGCGCTTACAAGAACTTTCTGAGTTATAAGTACTTGAATTCCTGCTACAACACTCTGCAGCATCAATCATCGCTTCAATAAACCATAGAAAATGATAATATCCACAGCTGGATACAGTTAAGTACCATGCGCTAATTACAAGTCCAATGGCACATACTATCGAAACTGCCTTTCAATGATCTGTATGTATGCAGACAACAACAGATAAAAAAGCATCTGACACCATTCTCCCATATAGAAAAAGCTTTCATGCAATGTGAAAGTTATTACACCTTCACCTGCATTACATGGGTAGTCCTTTGACCTGGCTTCAGTTCACTGCTCCCTTTAATTTCCTCATCAATCTCCACTTGCACATCCTCCGCATCCACAATGCACGCACTCAATCACCTTCTCCTCCCGCAAGTGCTTGGGCACACGGCAAACACACGTGGTGCCATAATTGTGATCACGCGGTTGTATGCATCTCAAGCAACAAAGACGCTCATATCCAGGCTGCAGTAATGAGAGAATTATCAGCAAAGACCAAACACCAACAGGGAATCGCAGATCTCCTTTAACGCCCTGCCACATCCTCCCCACCCTCCCCCGCAAAAAAAACAAAAGTTTTGGGGGGTTTTTTTTGTGTTGTGGGGGAGGGGGGGGTAGTTGTTTGTTTTGGGGTTTTGACGACAGTTCTTTGTTCAAAGATTAAGACAATCACCTACCTTCTTCCATTTGGCAATAAGATTTCGATCGGCATACCCTTGATCTAAGCAAAACTCGTACAGCTCCTTTGAGATTGCCTCCCGTCGATAGTACAAATCATATATATATCTGCTTTTCTGATGAGATATTTTAAATATCGGCCATAGTGACTCACATATCCTCTTGCCTTCATGGGTTTCAGTTTCAGCTGAAAAAGTAAAGCATACCAAACCATTAGATTTCCGTGCCCAACTGGACATTTTCATGTAAGCAGTAACTGGAAATAAAAACAATTTTTTGACATTTTCCTAGTTCCATTGAGATGGTTAAATTGTTCCACAAAACTCGTTAAACCCTAACCATGATCAGAATTGAACCGATGTGATTCTCTTTACAAAAATGAAAAAAGACTTTCCTTACAGATTCAAATAAGGTAAGACTTCATTGCACATTACAAATTGCTTGCAAAGATTGTGCCCTTTCAAACAGATGCTTCAGCGACATGCGAACAGCCTCCTAGTTAAACGCACACCTTCATTTTAGACCCGACATCCAACAATGAGTAGACCCACCTCCATCACTAACCCTCTTTGCTCATTCACAGCAAATCCCTGCGATCTCGTTGTACTCCGCAAAATCCAAAACACTGATATGAATTGAGAAAAGGAGGGATTGTTAGCTGACGGGGTCTTAGATCCCTTAATGAAAGGGCTAACCTTGAAGGCGAACAGAACATTGCATGACACTGTCCTGCGTATGCAGAGGGTCTACTGCTTATTCAGAGGGTTTGGACCTTGAACCAAGGTCATTAAACATTATCCTCGCCGAGTTGTTTAGTCCCTAGAAAGTAATATCCCTTGAACATGTTAACTTTAATAGCCTTACTTTTCCTATCCTGATTTGATATGAAAAGGCAATGTGTCAACTCCCACTTGACTTCCTCATCTATAGACCTATTTGGTGTTTCAACTAAAATTTGAAAGATGCCTAAGAGTATCGAACCCAAGCACCTTGACCACTAGGTTACAATCCTATTGGATCTGTTTTATGTTTTTATTCATTTGTGTTTGCACTCTCCTTGTGATGCTTTCCATCATGGCAACCAGCTTCAACAAAAAATGCCAGCATCAAAGAATTTGGTCTCTCCATCTAAAAAAAATTTCAATAGTGTTTGTAACTGCTATAGATTGTGTTCACAGGTGAAAATGAAAATGAGATGATGATAAATTTGCATATGAAAGCAATTGGAGCAATGACACCTCCAAAATGAACCAAATCACGGTTCGAGATAAGAATCATGAATTTTGAATGATGATGATGAATGATTGAATGAAATTGTGGTGAGCGCATCGAGAGTTAGCAAGGGATGAGATGGCTACACAGCGATAAGATGACTAGAACTGAATGATTGAGACACTCCGTTCAATATGAACTCAAGTGTCTGATTGATGAACTGGAATTCTTGGTAATGATTACTTACACATGTGATTGTGTTTGAGTGCAATATTGAAAGATGGAATGATTGACCAAATGACTGCAGCATTTCAGTCTTGAGAAATCTATGACATGATCGCAATAAGATTTAGTTAATCCGACAACAGTGAGGTCCAGTGTGGATCTAGATGCGATTACTAAATAAGTTGCCAAGAATCATGGTCCTAGATCTGGATGGATTTTTATGTGATATGATCTGAATGTGAATGTGATGTGAGTCTTTGTACAAGTGCTAGATTTGTGTCATCTAGTGCGTCGGTACTTAAGAGTCGGTGTCTAATTTTGTAGGCGTAATCGAGGGCGATTACAATTCTTTCAAGAGGAGGGTATGTCACAAATGATGACGTGGCAATACTGCCCATACCTAATGACGTGGCAGAACTGTACGGATTCCCGTAAAAAGCGTTGACATGCTGACATGGATTGCCGTACGGATATCCGTAAAAAGCGCTGACATGCTGACGTCGAAGGCTGTACGGATTTCCACGATTCACGTTGGTTGCTTTTGGGCCAGATGTCACAAACTGGTGATGTGGTAGGCCCCCAGATACACACACACACCTTGCTAACGTGGCAAGAGCCCGGAAAACGCGTCGACAGGCTGACGTGGCAAACTGTACGAACCCCCGCAAATTGCGCTGACTGCTGACGTGGTAGATTTTCGTAAAACACGCTGACCTGCTGATGTGGCAATCCGTACGATTTTCGGAAATTACATTGGCCAGCTTTTGGGCATAATGCTTTTGAGTTGAATCTTTTGAGTTAAGGGCATCCCTTGTAAGAATAAATTAGTCTTTTGTGAACTCATTACTCAGAGCATCTAGACGCAGAGTCTGAGAGTGAGTTCACGCGGACTCCCTTGTACTTTGCACACAGATTAATATAAAAAGAAATACCGAAAGGGGTGCCAGTCTTTGGGGCCAATACCTCTTGGCACGGAACTACGCCGAGCCGTGTCGTCTTTTGTGATTTGTTTTAAAGTGAATCTTTGCAGTGTCGCGAAAGAATCTTGACTTGGGGTGTCCAAGTTTGTTACAGTAGTATTCGAGGACGGCCGATTTCTCTTCTACCGAGAAATCCGATCCTTTTCTCGTGACACTTAAGGATTCTAAAAAGAATCAGTCGACCTCTTCTGCATCTACTAATGCGAGATCACGAAGAAGATTTTGATGAATTAACAGAGAAAGAGTACAGGCAACCTCAGCCTACTCAGTACGAAATTCAAGAGATGGAACGTCGACAACAGATTGACGAGTGCACAAAGCAAATGATTAAATTTGCGAAGGATCCTCAGTTTGCAAAAATTTTGCTCAGGAATCCATCGCACAAGTGCACACCCAGTGGCAGAAAGCCACAGAACCACCCATCAAACCGGCAATCAAGAAACCTCCTTCTCCGAGGATGTTCACAGAGCGTAAGAATTTTAGGAGGTGGTTCACACAAAGATCAGTCGGCTTTTGGACGACACAAACAATCAATCCAAAAAGCAAGTGAAAAAGCGTAAAAAGGGGGCTTACTACCCTGGCTATTTCGGTTGTCAATCTTCTTTTGCATCTGCAAGAAAGCTAATGTCACGTGACACATCTAACCGTATGTGCACGTGGACAAGCTACTTCATGACCAAGGTTCAGTTCAATTCAGTCAGTCTAAATTAGGAAGTGATCTGGCACTTTTGTGAGTCTATTCGCAGACCCTGCATATCCAGACACTTAGATTAAATGTATATCCTCTGGTTGCACACAGCATGATCATCAGGTTTCCATCAAAACCCATCAGGAGCATTTACACTGCATAGACTTATTTTCCCTATTTTTGACATTTTTCACTTATTATTTTTAAGTGACTCTTGTTGGGAACTAGGTAGGGCAAATTCAGTAAGGATGTATATAAGAAACCTAGTGCTAGTAGATTATGGCAAAAGAGGCAGCAGGAACTTCGCGTTCAACAGGCACCTTCTCAACAAGACCCCCCACCGGCAGTTTACCTAGCGTTTTTTGCATCAAGACCCAGATCCAGCCTAGCGTTTTTGCATGCAATTCAGCCCCTTGCGTTTTTGCATTGCACATCAACAGATCCATAGCAAGGCACAACAAATCCACACCAAGACACGACAGACTCCCTAGCGTTAGCAGATTTCCACAGCAGAGCCCAAATCAGCCCTATCGTTTTTGCGTCCCTGACACCTCAGCGTTTTTGCAGATCTTCAGCCCATAGACCAGCGTTTTCAGTTTTCAGCAGTTAGAACCCACAGAAGAACTCCCAAACCTCGCAGATCTCACCTTCCCGCAGCAGATCCTCGCCGCACGGTCAGATCCGCCGAAGTTTGCAGTTTCAGCCCGGAAAATGCAGATTTCAGCATCTGCGTTTTCAGCGCGTCGTCGTTGCATCGTCGCCATCGACATAGAGTCAAAATTCAACAGATAAAGATTTGCAGATTTCAGCCTAAGCATTTTCAGATTTCAAGCCGTCTCGTCATCGTCCTCATCGTCATCGACATCGTCGGCAAGTCCAAAGCATTGTAGAGATTTGTGCAATCAATAGTAGACCGCTCTCGCCATAATGAGTGGGGCCTTCGGAGGAGGGTTTTGACAACATTCTGGTGCCGTATTCTTTTCTCTCTATCTCTCAGTCTCAGCACCTTCATTCACAGTGTTCATCACTTTGTTTGTGTCCATTGCACTCTCTCACTAAAGGAACGGAAGGCTCTCCCATCCGTAAGTAAAAGGAACCTTGAGCACAGTTCGGAGCACTCATTGTCACCAACGTGTGACTACTATCTATCCTTTTTGTTGATTTCTTTCTTATTATTTATTTACTTTCACTTTTTGGAATCACCCCTCGGGAAATCTAATTGCCCTGCATTGCATAGCTAGTGTGGAACTGTCCAGAGGGAGTCCAGGCTTGAGGGCAAGAGACCACTAAAGTTGGACAAGGACTATGGTTAGCCAAGTGGGGTCATTGACTAGCCAAACTGGAATCCTTTGTTACAGAGGCTACATTCAGTTCTGGGTGTGGCTGCAGTGTACAAAGAGGGTCAGATGACCTAGAAAGATACAATGGCAGCATCTCCTAAAATTTAGGGAACTGCTATTTTGGGACCTGAAAATGTGTTTGCGTCATCACCTCCGGAATGACAAGGAGAACATTTCCTTACTCTGCCGTGAAGTCAATTGGGCGACCGGTTGGGAGAATTTTAGGCGGCAACCCCGAAACGGGAAAATGCTTATAAATGTGCCAAGTGGCACCTTCTGGTGCACTTTCCTCATGCAAGAGAAGGGGGCGTTGATTTTAGAGAGGAGAAGGGCTCATTTTCAGCCTGTCTCACAGGTTAAGAGCTATGGAGTGCTTGCTTTCCCTCCTATGTACAGTGCGGTGCCAGGAGTGATGCCCTGCACGCTACGCACTGCCCTCTCTCTCCCCTATGGCAGTATGTTATGCCCCTCTAGTGGGCTTTTCATTTGACCAATGTACAGTTGTGTGGGTTCATGCGCGATTGCCGAGGCAAGAGCCTCTTGCACAGGTACTGGATTAGCTAGCGGCTAATCCCCCGCAGGTACAGGTGAATTCGGAGAGGTTTCACGCCAGAAATCTCGTCCGATTCAAAGGGCAAGTAGCCCTACAGGTGCGGGAGCTCGAGGACTTGCTACGGATGCGACCGGCACGCAAAACCGAGCCCGAAACAGTAAATTACAGCCTGCTGTGTATTTTTGCAGGTTTAGGGTTTTGGCCCTAAATGGTCCCTAATACCCCCAGGAGGTTTGGGGACATGAAGGGACCGCTGTACAAGTGATCTGGCACATTTTCGGGGCTGAAAACAGAGAATTCAGCGTGCTGCAGGTTCTCGCCAGGTTTTGCAAAGTGCCCGTATGCGTCGGGAAAGTCAGTGAATGGGTGGGAATACTCACTGTGAGGGGTCCTAGTACAATTATGGTGCCGAAATCGGGCCGGAACATTTGAAATTCAGCCGAGTTTGTGCGGGGCAACTTGTAGGGATCCACAGCGTTTATTCCCTCTTTTGAACAATAAAGAAATACCGAAAGGGGCGCCTAAGTTAGGGGCCAATCTGGTGTCGGTCTTCTCATACAGGCGCATTCTAGCAGCCTGTATCCCTTTCCCCCGTGTTGTGTCTTGAAAGTACAAGTAGAATAGACGACTAATAATGGGTGAAAGCTAAATTAAGGTTTGAAGTAAAGTCTACCGCCCTTTTTGGATTGAACAGGCCGGTTTCATGGTTCCATCGACGGGATTAAATCACTTTTTCCCATAGAAGTGAGCCTTGGTCAGTTTGGGCTTGAAGACACAAGGGATCATAGACCAAACACAGGAAATAGCAATTATGGCTGACAGACCAGATGATGTGACTGAAGAGGTTTCCTCTTAACAGGGTCAACAGACACATGACGTGGGTGAGTCCTCAAGACCACCACAGACGAATGATGATATATTCAGGACCCAGTTGGCTACTGCTGTGGCTATGTTCACACAAGTAATGCAGAACCCGAGGTTTTTAGCCTTTCTACAACCTTCTCTTCTGTCTCAGCAAGTTGGGTCACTGGATCATATTCAAAAGCCTGTTAAGGCTCAAGCACAGGTGATTCATACTGCATAGTCAATGGAAACACATGTACACTTGACGGAGAACATGCAGTCTCCACAACCTATGCCTAAGGTGCAAGAACAGGTGGCTGAGATGCCAGTCTTTCAAGCTGTACCACTTCAGCCAGCCACCTTTCAACAGCCTATAGCTGGTTCTAATGGGCAGGGAAGCAACCTACAGGCTATGCAACAGGTCTTCCCACCACCTTCAGTACACCCTGGCTATTTTGGAGGTGAATCGGTATTCCAGAGCATGGCTGGTCATGCACCTGGAAATCAGTTTTACACGCCAGGGACAGTGTTCGGGGATGCTTAAACGATGATGCCTAACCCCATGTATGGTGTCACGGGCATGCTACCAGGGTTTCAGAGCACTCAGGGCCAATTTGGAATGCCACAGGCAAATTTTGGTATGGCTGGAAATACAAATCAGCAGCCAAATATGGCATTTCCAAGTCAACTTAATTGCGGTCAGGGAACACAAATGAACCCTAACAGTGTTCCCATGTTTCAATCACTTCCATATGACAATTTAACGCCGCTGGAAAAGCCAACTCCGTACAAAGAAGGTGGCAAAGGTGTGACATTCACGACCTTTACAAGGTTTGATGACAGGAAGAAGGCTCTCTCATTCCTCCAGCAGTTTGACAAGGCCTATGCAGGGGGAAACTTTACAGAGGCTTCAAAGGTCCGCAAGGCAGCCACTTTCTTGACAGGGAATGCGGGACAATGGTGGACAACTTTATTGCTTCAAGGACAAGCTCCGTCCACGTGGATTTACTTCAAGCAGATTTTGCAACAGCATGGTTATCTAATGATTTTGAAGCAGATGTCATGACAGAATGTCACCAACTTAATGCTGCTACTTGCAAGAATCTGGATGATTACAATCGGAAGTTTTGGAAAGCTCTACTTCCAGTAACTTCCTATAGGTTTGTGCCATTGACAGAACAGATTGAAAAATACTGTTGTGGCCTACCCAAAGGATTGAGAAAATACTGCACGAAGACCAAAGTCACTACTTTGACGCAGCTCATCGAGGTAGCAAACACTGGCAATGGTTTGCTCAAGGGAGAAGATTGTGAATTCAATACTTGCGTCAAGGAAGGATCAGCCAAGAAAAATTCAGCGAAGAAGCACGTTCCCAATGAGGCTCCAAAAGGGACTCAAGAGCCAGCCAACGCAGGGAAAGGCAAAGCTTCAGCTGAATCAGAAAAGGAACCAGCGAAGAAATGGAAAAGAAGTTTTCCTTGCAAGTCTGAAGAGCAAAAGAAGGTCCTGAGGTCAGAGAACAAATGCTTTATCTGTGAGCAGCCTGGCCACATTGCTTACAACTGTCCTACAAAGAAAAGGCCAGCTGATTCTGAAGACAAGGAGGACAGGAAAGGAAAGAAGCCCATGGCTAGTCTAGTGCCAGATATGGTGGGCGATAAGCCAAATTCAGATGCAAGTGAGCTTTACAGAGCATGGGGAAAGGTCAGGGATCAAACAGTGCTTATCTTCTTTGATCCAGGTGCCAAAGCCAACTTCATTTCCCCAAAATTGGCTTCAAAGTTGGGAATCAGACCTGAAGAGATGGGGTATACAGCAGAGGCAGGTTTGGCATGTCCTGGCCATACAGAGGCTGTGACACCCATCATTGGAAAGTTGCCTCTACATATCCAGTCCTATGTAGATGCTGAAGAATTTTACATCATGCCACTGGACGGATGTGATGTGTTGTTAGGTATTCCTTGGTTGTTTCATGTACAGGGAATCATGGATGCCTACAACAAAAGGATCATTGTACAAAGCAGGGGAAAGACTCACATTCTGGATGTAAAGCTTAAAGGGGGAGTCTATTCCCATTGTATCAGCTTCTGCTATTACTTCTGTAATGAAAAAGCATCTTTCTGCGTACTTGGTTTTTGCACGTGAAGTGTCAGATTGTGATGAATCAAATTTATCTGTGCTAGATAAAGAAAGGTCAATGTTTTTACAACAGTATAGTGATTGTTTTTCCGATTCATTACCGTCTCAATTACCGCCAGAGAGACCCGAGGACCATGCGATAGATTTGGTGCCAGGCAATAGCCCACCAAATAAGCCTCCATACAGGGTTAGTGCGGCTCAGCAGAAAGAGATAATGGGCCAAGTACAGGAGCTGTTAGAAAAGGGGCTGATACAGCCGAGTTCATCTCCATTCTGTTCTCCAGTGTTGTTGGTGCAAAAAAAGGATGGCTCATGGCGTATGTGCATCAACTACCGTGCACTGAACAAGAATACCATCAAGAATAGGTTCCCTATACCTAGAATTGATGATATTATGGACAAATTAGAAGGAGCAGCTATGTTTAGCAGGATAGATCTAAAGAGTGGGTACCATCACATCCGCATTAGGTCAGAGGATGTGCACAAGACTGCTTTTAGAACAACGTTTGGCCTTTACGAATTTTTAGTGATGCCCTTTGGTCTCACAAATGCTCCTGCTACGTTCAATAGGATGATGGACAGAATTTTCCGTCCACACCAGCAGTTTGTTGGTACATTCTTTGATGACATGATAGTCTACTCAAAGAATGAAGAGGAGCATAGGCATCACTTGGCCATTGTGTTGGAAGAGCTACGCAGTCATAGGTTGCTCATCAATGCAAAGAAAAGTGAGTTTTTTCTGGAAGAGATTCACTTTCTGGGACACATTGTCTCAAAGGATGGTATCACAATGGATCCTGCAAAAGTTGAAGCGATCAAGTCATGGCCAGATTTGAAGACGGTGCACGATGTCCGAAGTTTCTTGGGACTATGCTCCTATTATAGAAGGTTTATCCGAAATTCGCTGAGATTGCTTCACCTTTACATGCTCTTCAAAAGAAGGCAGTCACCTTTAGATGGACACAGAGAGAGATTTCACCTTTTAATCTCTTAAAGGAAAAGATGACCTAAGATCCAGTCATTGTGTTGCCAGATCTTAGGAAGTCATTTGTGGTCCAATGTGATGCCTGTGGTAATAGCATTGGTGCAGTGCTAATGCAAGATGGCAGGGTAGTAGCCTATGAGAGCAGAATTTTGCAAGGGCCAGAGATGACCATGCAGGTCTATGAGAAAGAGTTACTGGCTGTGATTCAGGCGCTCTTAAGTTGGAAAAACTACCTGCTAGGTGCAGATTTCGTTGTCCAAACAGACCATCAGACCTTGCGATACTTCTTGACACAGACAAAGTTATCTGAGAAGCATATGCGATGGGCAAATATTTTGTCCATGTTCCATTTTCAGATTGTGCATGTGGAAGGCAAGAAGAACGTTGTGGCTGATGCCTTGTCAAGGAAGCCACAAATTTCAACTGTGTCAATTCCTTATCATCATGAACTTGATGATATGAGAGAACAGTATGCAAATGATGAAGATTTTGAAAGGGTCTTCGAGCAACTAATGGATGGACAACGTCATGAACACTATCTTCTTAAAGATGGGTTCATGATGATGCATGGCAGATTGTGTGTCATAAAGCCATTGCGATGCAAAGTTATGGAAGAGAGTCGTGTCCCACCGTATGCAGGGCATCGTGGTATCGATGCTACAGTTAAAGCGGTTGAGACATTCTTCTATTGGCCTACATTGAGAAGGGATGTGGATGCCTTTGTGCGAGAATGCCTAATTTGCCAGAAGGTCAAGTTTGACAGGCAAAAGGCACCAGGGTTATTGCAACCACTACCTATTCCAGATAAACCATGGGAAAGTATTGCTATGGATTTTATCTTTGATCTTCCGAGAACGCAAACAGGAAACGATGGTATTTGGACCATTATTTGCAGATTTAGCAAACAGACTCATTTTATTCCTTTCAGGAAGAAGATAAAGCCAGATCAAATGGCACGCTTGTTTATGAGCAATATTTTCAAGTATCATGGCATGCCACAATCGATTGTTAGCGACCGTGATCCACGCATGACAAGTTTGTTCTGGAGAGGCTTGTTTGAGAATATGGGCACCACGCTCAAATTCTCTTCGTCATTTCATCCTCAAACAGATGGGCAGTTAGAAGAGGCAAATTCTACTGTCCTAGATCTACTGTAGTGCTATGTGTCAGAGCATAAAGGAAAGTGGGAGCAGTATTTGCCATTGGTGGAGTATGTGTCACCAACATGTGACTACTATCTATCCTTTTTGTTGATTTCTTTCTTATTCTCTATTTACTTTCACTTTTTGGAAACACCCCTCGGGAAATCTAACTGCCCTGCATTGCATAGCTAGTGTGGAACTGTCCAGAGCGAGTCCAGGCCTGAGGGCAAGAGAGCACTAAAGTTGGACAAGGACTATGGTTAGCCAAGTGGAGTCATTGACTAGCCAAATTGGAATCCTTTGTTAGAGAGGCTACATTTCAGTTCTGGGTGTGGCTGCAGTGTACAAAGAGGGTCAGATGACCTAGAAAGATACAATGGCAGCATCTCCTAAAATTTAGGGAACTGCTATTTTGGGACCTGAAAATGTGTTTGCGTCATCACCTCCGGAATGACAAGGAGAACATTTTCTTACTCTACCGTGAAGTCAATTGGGCGACCGGTTGGGAGATTTTTAGGCGGCAACCCCGAAACGGGAAAATGCTTATAAATGTGCCAAGTGGCACCTTCTGGTGCACTTTCCTCATGCAAGAGAAGGGGGCGCTGATTTTAGAGAGGAGAAGGGCTCATTTTCAGCCTGTCTCACAGGTTAACAGCTATGGAGTGCTTGCTTTCCCTCCTATGTACAGTGCAGTGCCAAGAGTGATGCCCTGCACGCTACGCACTGCCCTCTCTCTCCTCTATGGCTGTATGTTATGCCCCTCTAGTGGGCTTTTCATTTGACCAATGTACAGTTGTGTGGGTTCATGCGCGATTGCCGAGGCAAGAGCCTCTTGCACAGGTACTGGATTAGCTAGCGGCTAATCCCCCGCAGGTACAGGTGAATTCGGAGAGGTTTCACGCCAGAGATCTCGTCCGATTCAAAGGGCAAGTAGCCCTACAGGTGCGGGAGCTCGAGGACTTGCTACGGATGCGACCGGCACGCGAAACGGAGCCCGAAACAGTAAATTACAGCCTGCTGTGTATTTTTGCAGGTTTAGGGTTTTGGCCCTAAACGGTCCCTAATACCCCCAGGAGGTTCGGGGACGCGAGTGGACCGCTGTATAGGTGATCTGGCACATTTTCGGGGCTGAAAACAGAGAATTCAGCGTGCTTCAGATTCTCGCCAGGTTTTGCAAAGTGCCTGTATGCGTCGGGAAAGTCAGTCAATGCGTGGAAATACTGAGTGTGAAGTGTCCTAGTACAGTTATGCTACCGAAATCAGGCCGGAACAGTGGAAATTCAGCCGAGTTTCTGCGGGGCAGCTTGTAGGGAACCACAACGTTTATTGCCTCTTTTGAACAATAAAGAAACCGAAAGGGGCGCCTAAGTTAGGGGCCAATCTGGTGTCGGTCTACTTATACAGGTGCAATCTAGCAGCCTGTATCCCTCTCCTCTTTGTTGTGTCTTGAAAGTACAGGTAAAATGGGCGACAAATTAAATGGGTGAAAGCAAATAAGGTTAAGTTTAAAGTCTACCGCCCTTTTTGGATTATACAGGCCGGTTTCAGTATGCATACAATAATACAGTGCATTCATCAACTGGCAAGGCACCTTTTGAGATAGTTGAAGGTGGCAAGAAAGTTCCTTCCATACTGCATACAAAGGACAAGATATTTGAAGCAAATAAGTATGTTCAGGACATGGATGAAATGTACAAGAAGGTCAAAGTGGCCTTAGAAAAGACTCAGGCAAAGCAAAAGAAAGCAGTTGATCCTCACCGTCGTGAAGTGGTATATTCACTTGGTGATTGGGTGCTTTTACGCTTTGAAAAGGCAAGGTTAAAGAAGATGAAGGGCAAGGAAAGACTGTTTCCAAAGCTCAGCATGCGTTACTATGGGCCTTTTCAAGTGTGCGACATAATCAGTGATGTTGCATATAGGCTGAAATTGCCTGACAGTTGGAAGATTCACAATGCGTTTCATGTGAGTCTTCTAAGACCCTATGTGGGTGATGTGCCAGAGGATATGCCAGCTGAAGATCAGCCGGAAGTCGAGGAACTTGACGAGATCTTGGTCCCGGAACACATTTTGGCACATAAGGAAAGAAAAGTGAAAGGCAAGGTTGCTAGGCGTTACTTGGTAAAGTTCGGAAACTATCCACCAATGGATGCTAAGTGGATGGAAGAAGGTGAACTTGCAAAGTCACCAACTGTGTTATCACTTTACCTGGAAGCCTTCGATTTGCAACCTACCTTGACCCCTTGAGTTTCAAAGCTACATGGATTGTCAGTGAGACAATGGCTTCTGAAACAAATGATGTACATGGTATTTAAAGTGAGCTCAAATGAAATACCTGTTACATGAATGTTAAGAGCTGTACAGATTGTCAGTTTGGCAATTGCTCTTATGGAATGTCCAAAAGTTTGGTTAGTGCTATAGAAGTGAGTATTTCTTGTCAGTTTGTCAAGGATACAGTAATTGCTTCTATTAAAGAGTACATGTGTAACTGCATTCTTAAACTGTTGGTTTGGGTATGCTCGAAAGTGTTACGGGATCCAACGTGTACTATAAGAAAGTGGCAAAATGTGCAGCTACCATTTTGTCATTGGAAAGTTAGTGACTCAAAGCAATGGCAGAGTGCAAAGCTACCACTATGTCATTGGGACAGGGTTCACACGCAGGCAATACATGTGTCGACGAGGTGTTGAATACACCAGGGTTGACAATGAGCATGTATGTGTCGTACATGTGTCGACAAGTGTTGCATACATCAGTGTTGACTATGAGCATGTACGACATAGATGCAAACGAGGACGTTTGAGATTTCAAGAGGGGGGTATGTCACCAACGTGTGACTACTATCTATCCTTTCTGTTGATTTCTTTCTTATTATTTATTTACTTTCACTTTTTGGAAACACCCCTCGGGAAATCTAATTGCCCTGCATTGCATAGCTAGTGTGGAATTGTCCAGAGGGAGTCCAAGCCTGAGGGCAAGAGAGCACTAAAGTTGGACAAGGACTATGGTTAGCCAAGTGGAGTCATTGACTAGCCAAACTGGAATCCTTTGTTACAGAGGCTACATTCAGTTCTGGGTGTGGCTGCAGTGTACAAAGAGGGTCAGATGACCTAGAAAGATACAATGGCAGCATCTCCTAAAATTTAGGGAACTCCTATTTTGAGACTTGAAAATGTGTTTACGTCCTTACCTCCGGAATGACAAGGAGAACATTTCCTTACTCTGCCGTGAAGTCAACTGGGCGACCGGTTGGGAGATTTTTAGGCGGCAACCCCGAAACGGGAAAATGCTTATAAATGTGCTAAGTGGCACCTTCTGGTGCACTTTCCTCATGCAAGAGAAGGGGGCGCTGATTTTAGAGAGGAGAAGGGCTCATTTTCAGCCTGTCTCACAGGTTAACAGCTATGGAGTGCTTGCTTTCCCTCCTATGTACAGTGCAGTGCCAAGAGTGATGCCCTACACGCTACGCACTGCCCTCTCTCTCCTCTATGGCTGTATGTTATGCCCCTCTAGTGGGCTTTTCATTTGACCAATGTACAGTTGTGTGGGTTCATGCGCGATTGCCGAGGCAAGAGCCTCTTGCACAGGTACTGGATTAGCTAGCGGCTAATCCCCCCGCAGGTACAGGTGAATTCGGAGAGGTTTCACGCCAGAGATCTCGTCCGATTCAAAGGGCAAGTAGCCCTACAGGTGCGGGAGCTTGAGGACTTGCTACGGATGCGACCGGCACGCGAAACGGAGCCCGAAACAGTAAATTACAGCCTGCTGTGTATTTTTGCAGGTTTAGGGTTTTGGCCCTAAACGGTCCCTAATACCCCCAGGAGGTTCGGGGACGCCAAGGGACCGCTGTACAGGTGATCTGGCGCATTTTCGTGGCTGAAAACAGAGAATTCAGTGTGCTGCAGATTCTCGCCAGGTTTTGCAAAGTGCCCGTATGCGTCGGGAAAGTCAGTCAATGCGTGGGAATACTGACTGTGAGGGGTCCTAGTACAGTTATGCTGCCGAAATCGGGCCGGAACATTTGAAATTCAGCCGAGTTTGTGCGGGGCAACTTGTAGGGATCCACAACGTTTATTCCCTCTTTTGAACAATAAAGAAATACCGAAAGGGGCGCCTAAGTTAGGGGCCAATCTGGTGTCAGTCTTCTCATACAGGTGCATTCTAGCAGCCTGTATCCCTTTCCCCCGTGTTGTGTCTTGAAAGTACAGGTAGAATAGATGACTAATAATGGGTGAAAGCTAAATCAAGGTTTGAAGTAAAGTCTACCGCCCTTTTTGGATTGAATAGGCCGGTTTCACTCATCTTGAGGAAAGTTCAACATCATTCATATCCGCTGCACCTTATATTGTTATCAGAGCTTTGGCAGTGTTCTGTATCACTCAAGGAAAGAACCACAAGAATTTTTTTGCTTGTTGCGGTCGCACGTAACCCAAGTCCACTTGGGCGTGTTGATTCCTAATCGTGTTGTTGAAGAGTGACAGGAAACCCAAGAAAGAAGGGCTTGTCCAACCTCCCCTTGTTTCTCTTTTCACTCATTGAGAGCGGACTGTGCACTTCGCGGCCGGCCAATCGACGTGAGGTGGGAAAAAGCAACCTTGGTGTGAGCGCAAGGCCGCCAAGGGGTGCGCCCGCGGAAAAGAGAAGAGCTCGAGTGAAGAGAAGATCCTTCTCTAACACAGATTGCAAGCTAAAGAAGAACCTCACGAACCTCAAAGAACGCAAGACCCTCAAGAACCTCAAGAACCCAAGTTCCTCGTGAACTTAAGGACCCAATGTAAGGTGCAACGGAATGAATATTGAACTTTGCTCAAGATGAGTGCTCCGAACTGTGCTCAAGGTTCCTTTTACTTATGAAAGGGAGAGCCTTCCGTTCTCAATGAGAGAGTGCAATGGATACAAACAAAGTGAATGCACTCTGTGAGTGAAGGTGCATGAGACTGAGAGATAGAGAGAGAAGAATACGACACCAGAATGTTACCCTCCTCCAAAGGCCCCACTCTCTATGGCGAGAGCGGTCTACTTATGATTGCACAAATCTCTACAATGCTTGGACTTGCCGACGATGTCGACGACGACAAGACGGGCTGAAATCTGAAAACGCTAAGGACTGAAATCTGCAAATCTTTATCTGCTGAATTTTAACTCTATGTCAATGACGATGATGCGACGACGACGCGCTGAAAACGCAGATGCTGAAATCTGCGTTTTCCGAGCTGAATCTGCAAACTTCGCGGGATCTGACCGTGCGGCGAGGATCTGCTGCGGGAAGGTGAGATCTGCAAGATTTGGGACTTCTTCTGCGGGTTCTAAATGATGAAAACTGAAAACGCTGGTCCTAGGACTGAATCTGTCGCGATGATCTGCAAAAACGCTGAGGTGTCTTGCAGATGCAAAAACGCTAGGGCTGAAAATGGTCTTGCTGTGGAGAATCTGCTAACACTGGGGCTTCTGCTTGGTCTGCTGTCGCCGGGAATCTGCAAGAGCAAAAACGCTGGCTGATCTGGTCCAAAAACGCTAGCCTTCTGCTGTGATGCAAAAACGCTAGAGCTTGTTTGGGGTTCTACTGAGAAGTTGCCTATTGAGCGAGTGCTCCTGCTGCCTCTTCTACCACAAGGTGCTAGCTCTGGTTTGCTTATATATTATCTTAGCAAAATTGCCCTACCTACTTTCCAACAAAAGTCACTTAATAAATAAGTGAAAAATGTCAAAAATAGGGAAAATAGATTTTATGCACTTGAGCTTGTCTTGTAAATCAGCCCAATTGAAGGAAAGGACCGTGAATTCATCGGCTTCCTCTAGGTGCGCGGCTAACTGTGCCTCTTGCCATGCGTGGTACCAATTGATGGCATCACCGGCAAGGTACATAGCTGTCCTCAAAACCTTGCTATTTCTTGTCTTCTTAGTTGTCGCAAAATAAGCATTAAATTGATGCAACCAAGAATGAATAACCGTAGCATCCATCTTACCATCATACTTACTGAACTGGATCTTCTCTGTGACTGGGTTGTTGGAGTCCGAATCACGGCTTGCGCCACTTGAGGAACTACCAACATCTTTGGCTGGTTCGGACTTCGAGGCAATGCGGAGGTCCCTCTGAACCTCACGATTGGCCTCCAAGGCCACGCGTCTTGCTTCGGCTTCCTTCTTTCTTTGTGCTTTTCTTTCTTTTCGTGCATCGCGCTCGGGTTCCAAAGCAATGAGAGTTGCTTCTTGTTGTTCTGCTTTTCTTTCGAGTTGTGCCATCGCAACACGATTCGTTTCTTGTTGTTGTGCCATCATCTCCAACATCGACTTGACCATCGTCTCCATAGGATTTGGTACAACTCGTGGCGTAGATGGGGAGGGGGAGGGTCGGAAAAACCTCCTGGTAGGGAAAATTCTTCGTCGCCTCTCTCATGCTCATCACCTCCAAGCGATGTATTCATTTCGCTTCGAGTGATGACCATACACTGTGATCTTGGGTTCTTAAGTTCACGAGGAACTTAGGTTCTTGTGGGTCTTGGGTTCTTGGGTTCTTGAGGGTCTTGAGTTCTTGAGGTTCTTGAGGTTCTTCTTTCGCTTGCAATCGGTGTTTGAGAAGGATCTTCTCTTCACTCGAGTTCTGCTCTTTTCCGCGGGCGCACCCCTTGGCGGCCTTGCGCTCACACCAAGGTTGCTTTTTCCCACCTCACGTCGGTTGGCTTGCCGCTAAGTGCACGGTCCGCTCTCAATGAGTGAAAAGAGGCACAAGGGGAGGCTGGACAAGCCCTTCTTTCCTGGGTTTCCTATTACCCTTCAAAAACACGATTAGGAATCGACAAGCCCAAGAGGTCTTGGGTTACGTGCGACCACAACAAGCGAAAAAATTCTTGTGATTCTTGTGGTTCTTTCCTTGAGTGATACAGAACACTGCCAAAGCTCTGATACCAATGTAAGGTGCAGCGGAATGAAAGTTGAACTTTGCTCAAGATGAGTGCTCCGAACTGTGCTCAAGGTACCTTTTGTTCTTATGGAAGGGAGAGCCTTCCGTTCTAAATGAGGGAGTGCAATGAACACAAACAAAGTGAATGGACACTGTGCGTGAAAGTGTATGAGATTGAGAGATAAAGAGAGAAGAGAATACGACACCAGAGACGTTGTAAAACCCTCCTCCGAAGGCCCCACTCTCGTTGGCGAGAGTGGTCTACTATTGATTGCACAAATTGGTACAAAGTGGATGCATGAGACTGATGCAAGTCTAGGCTATGTCGATGTCGACGACGGGGATGACGAGACCGACTCTAGGGCTGAAAACTGATGCACTTTATCTGCTGTCCAAAAACGCCAATGGCTGAAATCTGCTGCTGCCAAAAACGCAAGGAAAAACGCTGTTTTGCTGCAGGTTCTTCGTGTCTTCGGTTGCCCTAAAAAACGCAGATTTGCGGGCCTTTGAAGTGCTCCAAAAATGCTGATTTGGCCGGTCTTTAAACGCTGAAATTCTGATGCTTAATCGCTGAATTTGCTGATGATATGGTGCTGCTGAAAACGCCAAGGAAGTGGGCGATAATGATTTGCTGAAAACGCTAGGGCTGGGTGGTCTATGGCGATGAGGCTTGGTTGAAAAACGCTAGGTGCTGGGGGTTCTTATGGCGATGAAGCTCTACTGAAAAGCGCCAGGAAGATGGAGGTCTTGCTTGAGAGGAAATCGCCCAAGGGGGAAAGTCTTGCTGAGAGAGAGAGGGGGAACCTGCTGCCTGTGGCCCGTGTTCTCCTTGCTCTTCTGCCAAATAGTGCTAGCCTTGGTTTACTTATATATTATCTTACCCAATTTGCCCTACTCAATTCCCAACAAAAGTCACTTAAATTAATAAGTGAAAAATGTCAAAAATAGGGAAAATAGGCCAAATGCACTGGAAAATTCCCTTGAAGGATTCTGATGGATTCTGATGGGAATGCTTATGATCATGCTGTGTGCAACCAAAGGATATGCATCTACACTAAGTGCCTAGGCATGCACAGTCTGCGAACAGACTCACAAAAAGTGCCAGAACACTTGCTAATCTAGACTGACCTGATTGACGAAACCCTTGTCGTGCACTAGCTTGTCCACGGGCACATAGGGTTAGATGTGTCACGTGACACAAAAAGAGCACAAGAAGGATTGAGCATCAAGCATCGGCATTTTCATTGTGATTTGCCACAGTTGAAAGATTTAGATCAAAAAGACAAGTTTCTACCCCATTGTTTGCGTGTGTTTGATGAACGGTTTGGCACTCCACCACTTTGTTCATGTACATTGCATGCACAGTCTTTAAACAAGACTAGAATTTTTCAAATCACTTTACATGGAATGTGTATGTTCATGTTTTTGTGTTGGAAGTGGTTTTAGGAATTTTCATCCTAGGAGATTCTTGAAGAAGATAGACCCCATGACTATAGACGAAGTTGAAGCAATGAAGGAGCCACATATGACTTTGTGTCGCTTTCGGCGCGGCCCAAAGAAGCAAGCGTTGCAGACCTTTATGAAGTTCAAGTATCGCATGACCCACGCATAAGAGTGGGCCGACAAAGAGTCCTTTCCAGGATTCCAGACACTGCTGGCGATCTCCCTCGACGCCATATAGTTCGGTACCAATACCTCACTTTGAAAAGGAGGGGATCTCACGTGACACATGTAACCCTATGTGCAGTGGACGAGCTACTTCATGACCAGGGTTCGGTTTCAGTCAGTCTAGATTAGGAAGTGATCTGGCACTTTTGTGAATCTGTTCGTCGCAGACTGTGCATGTCCAGACACTTAGATTAGATGCATATCCTCTGGTTGCACACAACATGATTATTAGATTTCCATCAAAACCCATCAGGAGCATTTACGGTGCATAGACCTATTTTCTCTATTTTTGACATTTTTCACTTATTATTTTTAAGTGACATTTGTTAGGAACTGGGTAGGGCAAATTCAGTAAGGATGCATATAAGAAACCTAGCGCTAGTAGATTCTGGCAGAAGAGGCAGCAGGAACTTCGCGTTCAACAAGCACCTTCTCAACAAGACCTGTCACCAGCGTGTGACTACTATCTATCCTTTTTGTTGATTTCTTTCTTATTATCTATTTACTTTCACTTTTTGGAAACACCCCTCGGGAAATCTAACTGCCCTGTATTGCATAGCTAGTGTGGAACTGTCCAGAGGGAGTCCAGGCCTGAGGGCAAGAGAGCACTAAGGTTGGACAAGGACTATGGTTAGCCAAGTGGGGTCATTGACTAGCCAAAGTGGAATCCTTTGCTACAGAGGCTACATTTCAGTTTTGGATGTGGCCGCAGTGTACAAAGAGGGTCGGATGACCTAGAAAGATACAATGGCAGCATCTCCTAAAATTTAGGGAACTGCTATTTTGGGACCTGAAAATGTGTTGGCGTCATTACCTCCGGAATGACAAAGGGAACATTTTCTTACTCTGCCGTGAAGTCAACTGGGCAACCGGTTGGGATATTTTTAGGCGGCAACCCCGAAACGGGAAAATGCTTGTAAATGTGCCAAGTGGCACATTCTGGTGCAGTTTCCAATGCAAGAAGGAGTTGGCGCTGAATTTGAAGGGAAGAAGGGCTCATTTGCTGATTTTGTCACAGGTTAAGAGCTATGGAGTGCTTGCTTTCCCTCTTATGCACAGTGCGGTGCCAGGAGTGATGCCCTGCACGCTACGCACTGCCCTCTCTCTCCCCTTTGGCAGTATGTTATGCCCCTCTAGTGGGCTCTTCATTTGACCAATGTACAGTTGTGTGGGTTCATGCGCGATTGCCGAGGCAAGAGCCTCTTGCACAGGTACTGGATTAGCTAGCGGCTAATCCCCCCGCAGGTACAGGTGAATTCGGAGAGGTTTCACGCCAGAAATCTCGTCCGATTCAAAGGGCAAGTAGCCCTACAGGTGCAGGAGCTCGAGGACTTGCTAGGGATGCGACCGGCACGCGAAACGGAGCCCGAAACAGTGAATTACAGCCTGCTGTGTATTTTTGCAGGTTTAGGGTTTTGGCCCTAAACGGACCCTAATACCCCCAGGAGGTTCGGGGACGCAAGGGGACCGCTGTACAGGCGATCTGGCACATTTTCAGGGCTGAAAACAGAGAATTCAGCGTGCTGCAGATTCTCGCCAGGTTTTGCAAAGTGCCCGTATGCGTCGGGAAAGTCAGTCAATGCGTGGGAATACTGACCGTGAAGGGTTCTAGTACAGTTATGCTGCCGAAATCGGGCTGGAACAGTGGAAATTCAGCCGAGTTTGTGCGGGGCAGCTTGTAGGAACCACAGCGTTTATTCCCTCTTTTGAATAATAAAGAAATACCGAAAGGGGCGCCTAAGTTAGGGGCCAATCTGGTGTCCGTCTACTCATACAGGTGCAATCTAGCAGCCTGTATCCCTCTCCCCTTTGATGTGTCTTGAAAGTACAGGTAAAATAGACGACTAATAATGGGTGAAAGCTAAATCAAGGTTTATAGTAAAGTCTACCGCCCTTTTTGGATTGAACAGGCCGGTTTCATGGTTCCATCGACGGGATTTGATCACTTTTTCCCATAGAAGTGAGCCTTGGTCAGTTTTTGGGCTTGAAGACACAGGGGATCATAGACCAGACACAGGGAATTGCAATTATGGCTGACAGACCAGATGATGTGACTGAAGAGGTTTCCTCTTCACAGGGTCAACAGACACATGAAGTGGGTGAGTCCTCAAGACCACCACAGACTGATGATGATATATTCAGGACCCAGTTGGTTACTGCTGTGGCTATGTTTACACAAGTAATGCAGAATCCGAGGTTTTTAGCCTTTCTGCAACCTCCCGTTCCGTCTCAGCAAGTTGGGTCACTGGATCATATTCAAAAGCCTGTTAAGGCTCGAGCACAGGTGATTCATACCGCACAGTCGATGGAAACACCTGTACACTTGACGGAGAACATGCAGTCTCCACAACGTATGCCTAAGGTGCAAGAACAGGTGGCTGAGATGCCAGTTTTTCAAGCTGTACCAATTCAGCCCGCCACCTTTCAGCAGCCTATAGCTGGTTCTAATGGGCAGGGAAGCAACCTACAGGCTATGCAACAGGTCTTCCCACCACCTTCAGTACACCCTGGCTATTTTGGAGGTGGATCGGTATTTCAGAGCATGGCTGGTCATGCACCTGGAAATCAGTTTTATACGCCAGGAACAGTGTTTGCGGGTGCTCAAACGATGATGCCTAACCCCATGTACAGTGTCATGGGTATGCAACCAGGGTTTCAAAGCACTCAGGGACAATTTGGGATGCCACAAGCAAATTTTGGTATGGCTGGAATTACAAATCAGCAGCCAAATATGGCATTTCCAGGTCAAGTTAATAGCGGCCAAGGAACACAGATGAACCCTAATAGTGTTCCCATGTTTCAGTCACTTCCATATAACAATTTAACGCCGCTGGAGAGGCCAACTCCATACAAAGAAGGTGGCAAAGGTGTGTCATTCACGACCTTTACAGGGTTTGATGACAGGAAGAAGGCTCTTTCATTCCTCCAGCAGTTTGATAAGGCCTATGCAGGGGGAAACTTTACAGAGGCTTCAAAGGTCCGCAAGGCAGCCACTTTCTTGACAGGGAATGCGGGACAATGGTGGACAACTTTATTGCTTCAAGGGCAAGCTCCGTCCACATGGATTTACTTCAAGCAGATTTTTGCAGCAGCATGGTTATCTGATGATTTCGAAGCAGATGTCATGACAGAATGGCACCAGCTTAATGCTGCCACTTGCAGAAATCTGGATGATTACAATCGGAAGTTTTGGAAAGCTCTACTTCCAGTAACTTCCTATAGGTTTGTGCCATTGACAGAACAGATTGAAAAATACTGTTGTGGCCTACCCAAAGGATTGAGAAAATACTGCACGAAGACAAAAGTCACTACTTTGACGCAGCTCATCGAGGTAGCAAACACTGGCAATGGTTTGCTCAAGGGAGAAGATTGTGAATTTAACACTGGCGTCAAGGCAGGATCAGGCAAGAAAAATTCAGCCAAGAAGCACGTTCCCAATGAGGCTCCTAAAGGGACTCAGGAGTCGGCCAACGCAGGGAAAGACAAAGCTACGGCTGAATCAGAAAAAGGACCAGCAAAGAAATGGAAAAGACGTTTTCCTCGCAAGTCAGAAGAGCAAAAGAAGGTCCTGAGGACAGAGAACAAATGCTTTATATGTGAGCAGCCTGGCCACATTGCTTACAACTGTCCTACAAAGAAAAGGCCAGCTGATTCTGAAGACAAGGAGGACAGGAAGGGAAAGAAGCCCATGGCTGGTCTAGTGCCAGATATGGTGGGCGACAAGCCAAATTCAGATGCAAGTGAGCTTTGCAGAGCATGGGGAAAGGTTAGGGATCAAACAGTGCTTATCTTCTTTGATCCAGGTGCCAAAGCCAACTTTATTTCCCCAGAATTGGCTTCAAAGTTGGGAATCAGACCTGAAGAGATGGGGTATACAGCAGAGGCAGGTTTGGCATGTCCTGGCCATACAGAGGCTGTGACACCCATCATTGGAAAGTTGCGTCTACATATCCAGTCCTATGGAGATGCTGAAGAATTTTACATCATGCCACTGGACGGATGTGATGTGTTGTTAGGTATTCCTTGGTTGTTTCGTGTACAGGGAATCATGGATGCCTACAACAAAAAGATCACTGTACAGAGCAGGGGAAAGACTCATATTCTGGATGTAAAGCTTAAAGGGGAGTCTATTCCTACTGTATCAGCTTCTGCTATTACTTCTGTAATGAAAAAGCATCTTTCTGCGTACTTGGTTTTTGCACGTGAAGTGTCAGATTGTGATGAATCAAATTTATCTGTGCTAATAAAGAAAGGTCAATGTTTTTACAACAGTATAGTGACTGTTTTTCCGATTCATTACCGTCTCAATTACCGCCAGAGAGACCCGAGGACCATGCGATAGATTTGGTGCCAGGCTGTAGCCCACCAAATAAGCCTCCGTACAGGGTTAGTGCGGCTCAGCAGCAAGAGATAATGGGCCAAGTACAGGAGCTGTTAGAAAAAGGGCTGATTCAGCCCAGTTCATCTCCATTTTGTTCTCCAGTATTGTTGGTGCAAAAAAAGGATGGCTCATGGCGTATGTGCATCGACTACCGTGCACTGAACAAGAATACCATCAAGAATAGGTTCCCTATACCTAGAATTGATGATATTATGGACAAATTAGAAGGAGCAGCTATGTTTAGCAGGATAGATCTAAAGAGTGGGTACCATCAGATCCGCATTAGATCAGAGGATGTGCACAAGACTGCTTTTAGAACAACGTTTGGCCTTTACGAATTTTTAGTGATGCCCTTTGGTCTCACAAATGCTCCTGCTACGTTCAATAGGATGATGGACAGAATTTTCCGTCCACACAAGCAGTTTGTTGGTACATTCTTTGATGACATGATAGTCTACTCAAAGAATGAAGAGGAGCATAGGCATCACTTGGCCATTGTGTTCAAAGAGCTACGCAGTCATAGGTTGCTCATCAATGCAAAGAAAAGTGAGTTTTTTCTGGAAGAGATTCACTTTCTGGGACACATTGTCTCAAAGGATGGTGTCAGAATGGATCCTGCAAAAGTTGAAGCGATCAAGTCATGGCCAAATTTGAAGACGGTGCATGATGTCCGAAGCTTCTTGGGACTATGCTCCTATTACAGAAGGTTTATCCGAAATTTCGCTGAGATTGCTTCACCTTTACATGCTCTTCAAAAGAAGGCAGTCACCTTTAGATGGACACAAAAAGAGATTTCAGCTTTTAATCTCTTAAAGGAAAAGATGACTTCGGATCCAGTCATTGTGTTGCCAGATCTTAGGAAGTCATTTGTGGTCCAGTGTGATGCCTGCGGTAGTAGCATTGGTGCTGTGCTAATGCAAGATGGCAGGGTAGTAGCCTATGAGAGCAGAATTTTGCAAGGGCCAGAGATGACCATGCAGGTCTATGAGAAAGAGTTACTGGCTGTGATTCATGCGCTCTTAAGTTGGAAACACTACCTGCTAGGTGCAGATTTCGTTGTCCAAACGGACCATCAGACCTTGCGATACTTCTTGACACAGACAAAGTTATCTGAAAAGCATATGCGATGGGCAAATATCTTGTCCATGTTCCATTTTCAGATTGTGCATGTGGAAGGCAAGAAGAACGTTGTGGCTGATGCCTTGTCAAGGAAGCCACAAATTTCAGCTGTGTCGATTCCTTATCATCATGAACTTGATGATATGAGAGAACAGTATGCAAATGATGAAGATTTTGCAAGGGTCTTCGAGCAACTAATGGATGGACAACGTCATGAACACTATCTTCTTAAAGACGGGTTCATGATGATGCATGGCAGATTGTGTGTCACAAAGCCATTGCGACACAAAGTTATGGAAGAGAGTCATGTCCCACCGTATGCAGGGCATCGTGGTATCGATGCTACAGTTAAAGCGGTAGAGACATTCTTCTATTGGCCTACATTGAGAAGGGATGTGGATGCCTTTGTGCGAGAATGCCTAATATGCCAAAAGGTCAAGTTTGACAGGCAAAAGGCACCAGGGTTATTGCAACCACTACCTATTCCAGATAAACCATGGGAAAGTATTGCTATGGATTTTATCTTTGATCTTCCGAAAACGCAGACAGGAAACGATGGTATTTGGACCATTATTTGCAGATTCAGCAAACAGGCTCATTTTATTCCTGTCAGGAAGAAGATAAAGCCAGATCAGATGGCACGCTTGTTTATGAGCAATATTTTCAAGTATCATGGCATGCCACAGTCGATTATTAGCGACCGTGATCCACGCATGACTAGTTTGTTCTGGAAAGGCTTGTTTGAGAATATGGGTACCACGCTCAAATTCTCTTCGTCATTTAATCCTCAAACAGATGGGCAGTCAGAAGAGGCAAATTCTACTGTCCTAGATCTGCTGAAGTGCTATGTGTCAGAGCATAAAGGAAAGTGGGAGCAGTATTTGCCATTGGTGGAGTATGCATACAATAATACAGTGCATTCATCAACTGGCAAGGCACCTTTTGAGATAGTTGAAGGTGGCAAGAAAGTTCCTCCCATACTGCATACAAAGGACAAGATATTTGAAGCAGATAAGTATGTTCAGGACATGGATGAAATGTACAAGAAGGTCAAAGTGGCCTTAGAAAGGACTCAGGCAAAGCAAAAGAAAGCAGCTGATCGTCACCGTCGTGAAGTGGTATATTCACTTGGTGATTGGGTGCTTTTACGCTTTGAAAAGGCAAGGTTAAAGAAGATGAAGGGCAAGGAAAGAGTGTTTCCAAAGCTCAGCATGCGTTACTATGGGCCTTTTCAAGTGTGCGACATAATCAGTGATGTTGCATATAGGCTGAAATTGCCTGACAGTTGGAAGATTCACAATGCGTTTCATGTGAGTCTTCTCAGACCCTATGTGGGTGATGTGCCAGAAGATATGCCAGCTGAAGATCAGCCGGAAGTCGAGGAACTTGACGAGATCTTGGTCCCTGAACAGATTTTGGCACACAAAGAAAGGAAAGTGAAAGGCAAGGTTGCTAGGCGTTACTTGGTAAAGTTCAGAAACTATCCACCAATGGATGCTAAGTGGATGGAAGAAGGTGAACTTGCAGAGTCACCAACTGTGTTATCACTTTACCTGGAAGCCTTCGCTTTGCAACCTACCTTGACCCCTTGAGTTTCAAAGCTACATGGATTGTCAGTGTGACAATGGCTTTTGAAACAAATGATGTACATGGTATTTAAAGTGAGCTCAAATCAAATACCTGTTACATGAATGTTAGAGCTGTACAGATTGTCAGTTTGGCAATTGCTCTTATGGAATGTCCAAAAGTTTGGTTAGTGCTATAGAAGTGAGTATTAAAGAGTACATGTGTAACTGCATTCTTAAACTGTCGGTTTGGGTATGCTCGAAAGTGTTACGGGATCCAACGTGTACTATAAGACAGTGGCAAAATGTGCAGCTACCATTTTGTCATTGGAAAGTTAGTGACTCAAAACAATGGCAGAGTGCGAAGCTACCACTATGTCATTGGGACAGGGTTCACACGCAGGCAATACATGAGTCGACGAGGTGTTGAATACACCAGGGTTGACAATGAGCATGTATGTGTCGTATATGTGTCGACAGGTGTTGAATACATCAGTGTTGACAGTAAGCATGGACGACATAGATGCAAACGAGGACGTTTGAGATTTCAAGAGGGGGGTATGTCACCAGCGTGTGACTACTATCTATCCTTTTTGTTGATTTCTTTCTTATTATCTATTTACTTTCACTTTTTGGAAACACCCCTCGGGAAATCTAACTGCCCTGTATTGCATAGCTAGTGTGGAACTGTCCAGAGGGAGTCCAAGCCTAAGGGCAAGAGAGCACTAAGGTTGGACAAGGACTATGGTTAGCCAAGTGGGGTCATTGACTAGCCAAAGTGGAATCCTTTGCTACAGAGGCTACATTTCAGTTTTGGATGTGGCCGCAGTGTACAAAGAGGGTCGGATGACCTAGAAAGATACAATGGCAGCATCTCCTAAAATTTAGGGAACTGCTATTTTGGGACCTGAAAATGTGTTGGCGTCATTACCTCCGGAATGACAAAGGGAACATTTTCTTACTCTGCCGTGAAGTCAACTGGGCAACCGGTTGGGATATTTTTAGGCGGCAACCCCGAAACGGGAAAATGCTTGTAAATGTGCCAAGTGGCACATTCTGGTGCAGTTTCCAATGCAAGAAGGAGTTGGCGCTGAATTTGAAGGGAAGAAGGGCTCATTTGCTGATTTTGTCACAGGTTAAGAGCTATGGAGTGCTTGCTTTCCCTCTTATGCACAGTGCGGTGCCAGGAGTGATGCCCTGCACGCTACGCACTGCCCTCTCTCTCCCCTTTGGCAGTATGTTATGCCCCTCTAGTGGGCTCTTCATTTGACCAATGTACAGTTGTGTGGGTTCATGCGCGATTGCCGAGGCAAGAGCCTCTTGCACAGGTACTGGATTAGCTAGCGGCTAATCCCCCCGCAGGTACAGGTGAATTCGGAGAGGTTTCACGCCAGAAATCTCGTCCGATTCAAAGGGCAAGTAGCCCTACAGGTGCGGGAGCTCGAGGACTTGCTAGGGATGCGACCGGCACGCGAAACGGAGCCCGAAACAGTGAATTACAGCCTGCTGTGTATTTTTGCAGGTTTAGGGTTTTGGCCCTAAACGGACCCTAATACCCCCAGGAGGTTCGGGGACGCAAGGGGACCGCTGTACAGGCGATCTGGCACATTTTCAGGGCTGAAAACAGAGAATTCAGCGTGCTGCAGATTCTCGCCAGGTTTTGCAAAGTGCCCGTATGCGTCGGGAAAGTCAGTCAATGCGTGGGAATACTGACCGTGAAGGGTTCTAGTACAGTTATGCTGCCGAAATCGGGCTGGAACAGTGGAAATTCAGCCGAGTTTGTGCGGGGCAGCTTGTAGGAACCACAGCGTTTATTCCCTCTTTTGAATAATAAAGAAATACCGAAAGGGGCGCCTAAGTTAGGGGCCAATCTGGTGTCCGTCTACTCATACAGGTGCAATCTAGCAGCCTGTATCCCTCTCCCCTTTGATGTGTCTTGAAAGTACAGGTAAAATAGACGACTAATAATGGGTGAAAGCTAAATCAAGGTTTATAGTAAAGTCTACCGCCCTTTTTGGATTGAACAGGCCGGTTTCAAGACCCCCCACCGGTAGTTTACCTAGCGTTTTCTGCATCAAGACCCAGATCCAGCCTAGCGTTTTTGCATGCAATTCAGCCGCTCGCGTTTTTGCATTGCAGATCAGCAGATCCATAGCAAGGCACAGCAAATCCACAGCAAGACACAACAGACTCCCTAGCGTTAGCAGATTTCCACAGCAGAGCCCAAATCAGCCCTAGCCTTTTTGCATTAGCCTGACACCTCAACATTTTTGCAGATCTTCGCGACGGAATCAGCCCATAGACCAGCGTTTTCAGTTTTCAGCAGTTAGAACCCGCAGAAGAGGTCCCAAACCTCGCAGATCTCACCTTCCCGCAGCAAATCCTCGCCGCACAGTCAGATCCGCCGAAGTTTGCAGTTTCAGCCCGGAAAACGCAGATTTCAGCATCTGCGTTTTCAGCACGTCGTCGTTGCATCGTCGCCATCGACATCGTCATCGACATAGAGTTAGAATTCAGCAGATAAAGATTTGCATATTTCAGCCTTTGCATTTTCAGATTTCAGCCCGTCTCGTCGTCGTCCTCATCGTCGTCCACATAAGGAAAGGAAGGCTCTCCCTTCCGTAAGTAAAAGGAACCTTGAGCACAGTTCGGAGCACTCATCTTGAGCAAAGTTCAACATTCACTTCCGTTGCACCTTACAGCTGAAGAAGCATGTACGATTTGAAGGACTACCCAATTCTTCTTCTTCTTCTTCTTCTGATAGTTCTTCCAACTATTCTGACTCGAGCGAGGAGGACAGCAAAGGCAAAAAGCGAAGCGAAAAGCAAAGCTTCGGAAAGGGCAAGAAAAAAGCAAAGAAACCCAGATTTCACCCAGTTTCTGACAGTTCTACAGAGGAGTCATCCTCAAACAGTTGGGACTCCGATGACCATATGTTTTATGCAAAGAAGAAGCATTTTTACAGAGCCAACCAATATGACATCCTTGAGGACAAAAGCAAGAAAGTAAGAGAATTCAAAGAAGGTGGACAGTCGATTAAATTTGAATCTTTTTCTGGGTTCGGAGATGCTCCGACGGCTTTGGCCTTCATTCAGCAGTTTGACATAGCCTTCTCTGGAGAACGCTACTAAGAGCACTCCAAGATTAGGAGAGCTACATCTTTCTTCAAAGGAAATGCTCGAACATGGTGGTCCACTCTTCTTCTGGGAAAGGAAGCTCCAATCAAGTGGTTGAATTCAAAAGGCTCTTTATTTCTTTTTGGCTGACTCGGGAGTACGAACGAGATACACAAACCGCTTGAAACCATCTTTGGATGACCAAGAGAGATTCTTTGGAAGCTTATTGCGAGAGATTTTGAAACTCTTTTCTACCAACCTCTTCATTTAAGGTCTCTTTAAGGAACAGATTGAGCGGTTTTGTTGTGGACTCCCTACAGAGATCCGAGACTACTGCCTGGAACAAAAGTCAAATTCTATTCCAGAATTGATGGGTCATGCGAAACGAGGTTCGCGATACATTCGGGAGATTTGACTTACCCCACTAATGAGATCTTGACTCTGAGAACCCAACAGACCTCTAACAATGAAAGTAGAAAGAGAAAGAGTTCCCAAGAAAAGAAAGATAAGGATACACGACCCCCGCTCACTCTTGGAGAGAGGGCCAATTACATCAAAGAAGGGAAGTGTTTTGGTTGCCAGGAACATGGGCATTGGCCACATCTCCGCAAAGTGCCCCAAAAAGGCACAGCAAGAACAAAGTGAAGACAGGCCAAAGAGTTCGAGAGCAGTAGAGGAACTTGGCAAAAAAGGCAAGATGAAAGCAGGAGTGGTACCAGATTGCATGGGTACTGACCCAAGCCTGATTGATGAAAGTACAGAACGTTGCCGAGCTTGGGGCAAAGTGAAAGATCAAGAAGCCCTGATTTTCTTCGATGGAGGAGCCAAGGCCAACTTCATTTCACCCAAATTGGCGGCCCGGCTCGAGATTACACCCGATAGGATGGGACCACCAACAGAGGCAATTCTAGCAGCACCCGGACGGGACATAGCCATTACATTGTCATTGGCAAACTTCGGTTGCATTGTCAGGGGTATTTGGGACACAAGGACTTTTACATAATGCCCTTGGAAGGTTGTGACGTCCTCCTAGGAGTCCCTTGGTATCATAAGAACAACACCGTGGTCGATTATCGGGCAGCAAAGAAAGAAACTTTGACGAATGAAAAGGGCCGAAAAATTGTACTTAATGTAAAACTGAAGGGCGAGTCTGTCCCTACTGTATCAGCTTCTGCCATTTCCAAATTAATGAAATCCAGTCTCTTTGATTACTCGATCTACTTGAAAGAGTTAAATGATGAACACAGAACGAACATGTCTGAACTTGATAAAGAACGCCAAGATTTTCTCCACACTCATGCCAATTGCTTCTCTAAGGGCATGCCAGGCGAGTTGCCCCCATCTCGACCTGAGGATCGTACCATTGATCTGATACCTGGAAGCACACCACCGAACCAACCACCTTACCGTGTTAGCCGAGCCCAGAATGAAGAGATTATGTGTCACAAGACGAGCACCACGTGCCAATAGAAAAGAACAGACTGAACAAACTTTTAGCACTTCCATAACAACTGAATTGAAAGAGAGAGAGACGATACGCGACACGGAGTGGCGGAATTCCATCCCAGAGAGTATTGGCCCTAAACCTTGGCGCCCCTTTCGGTATTTCTTTATATTTGCAGCAACACAGTACAAGCCGGTACTCCGAACTCTGCACCTTCTCCAGGAAGCATGCCAAAGAATGAGCCCTTAGCACATATTTGAAGGCCCTTGGCCTGAAAAGCAGTTACAGTGAAAAGCCTTCAAAACTCAAAAGTATCTGGTGCAAAAGCCATGCCAAAAAGCTGCCAACGTAAATGAAGGAATTTTCGTACAGCAGTCAACGCAAAACGCGGAAATCCGTACAGTCTGCCACGTCATCATGTCAGTGAAATTTCCGGAATTTTCCGTGCAACAGCCACGTCATCAGCTGCTCCGCCAGCCTTTTCTGTGTGTGTGTGGGTCCTACTTTATTTTAATCCTTTATGTCACTTGGGGCCCCATCGGACGGGGTCCCTATAAGTTGGTAGGACTTCTTTTTCTGTTACTTGTTCTTCTTAGGGTTTAGGCCCCTCTGCCGGCATTTGCAAGTTGGCTCCATTCTTCAAAGCTTTGACACGTCAACAGTTTGTGACATCTCCCCTTCTTGAAAGAGAGTAATCGTCCGCAATTACAACATATCTGCAACAAAACAACTCAAGTTAGCTCAAAAATTTCCGAGGGACATTCTGAGGGATAATCAATTTGCTCTTTTTGTTAAGGAGTTAGCTTCTCCTTTGGGCTCTTTTCATCAAGGAGTTAGCTTCTCATTTCATCCAAATCGGAACCTTGATATTCCGACGTAGTAAAATTAGCCATCACACCCAGACCACACTGATCTTCCACGAGTGTCTTGATGCACTAAAATTACATAACCAGGCAATCTCGTCCAATTAGGAATATTCAGTGGTTGGCACATCACAATACAACACAAATGCTTACATATGCATGTTACAAGACACAACAAACAGCACCGCTGAGCACTCCCCCGAGACAAACGGTCTGCAATAGGAAGCTACTCAACGACTACCTCGTCACTCCCCCCGCAAATAACCTAAAAAGGTCTCGACCATGAGCTCAGAGGACTATACAATCAAACGCTCCCGAAACCGTAGTTTGCGTCGCTTGGAGGTTCAAGCATACAACCAAACGCTCCCCAGGCATCGGGCTGCGTCGTTCAGAGGTATTCTAGCATACAACAGAACGCTCCCCAAGCATTGGCTTGTGTCGTTTCGAGGTTCAAACAATACCAAAACAATATTTCTCACTTCTCCACTCGGGAGTAAAATCACCAATCATTGAAACCAGTATTAAAACCAGAGTCAAACAATTCAAATCGACACCAAGACAGGTTCAAAACAGATACCATCCATTTTAAACAAATTTCTAACAGGATCATCAAACAAGTTCTCAAACAAAACTCAAACAAAATTCAAACTTAAAAAGCAATCTCGACATTAGTCGAGCGTGAAAAGTCGATCGACTTTCCATCCTGAAACCTGCACCAAACAAAAAATCGGGTTAGGTTCATTCCATAAGGTCGTAGCCGAGCACAGCATGGTCCATCAGCTCTTGGACAAACAACGTTTCTTTGGCGGCGATGGTAGTCCCAAGATAGCAATCCTCCAAGGTTATCAGCTCGAAAAGAGACACCTACTAAGAGATGTCAAGGAATTTCAAGTTATAATCTACTAGGGTTTCCATAGCAAGCATTTCAGAATACCCCCCTCTGCCAGAAGATGCACTCCGAAGGAAGATGTCAGAAACCATATAACTTCGGGCAAAAATTTTCTTGAAAGCTTGCCAAGTACTTGGAGTATGCTGCTTGGGATAGCTATCAACATCTGCATGGCACTGCCTCTGAGAAAAATAGTAGCTCGAAACAAATCTTGGATCCTTCTCTTGTAAGTGATGTTTATGGCTTATGCCCTGTAAGACATGAGTGGTGAAGACGGGAGCGCGCCCGATGCGCGATGAAGTAAGGGTGCAAGTGGCTAATAAGTCCGGGTCGGAGCACGAAGCTAAAATTTCCAATAAGCTTTGGAAGTGCGATCTTGCTCTGTCTGCTCTTTGGAAGGACCGGTATGCTTTCAGAAAAGCACACGCCTGATGCTCTGATACCACTGTCACAAGACAGGCACCACGTGCCAATAGAAAAGAACAAACTGTACAGACTTTTAGCACTTCAATAACAACTGAACTAAAAGAGAGAGAGAGAGAGAGAGAGAGAGAGAGACGACACGCAACACAGAGTGGCGGAATTCCACCCCAAAGAGTATTGGCCCCAAACCTTGGCGTCCCTTTCGGTATTTCTTTATATTTGCATCAACAAAGTACAAGCCGGTACTCCAGACTCTGCACCTTCTCTAGGAAGCATGCCAGAGAATGAGCCCTTAGCACATATTTAAAAGCCCTTGGCCTGAAAAGCAGTTACAGTGAAAAGCCTTCAAAACTCAAAAGCATTTGATGCAAAAGCAATGCCAAAAAGGTGCCAGCGTAAATCACGGAATTTTCGTATAGCAATCAACGCAAAACGCGGAAATCCGTACAGTCTGCCACGTCATCATGTCAATGCAATTTCCGAAAATTTCCATACGGCAACCACATCATCAGCTGCTCCGCTAGCCTTTTTTGTGTGTGTGTGGGTCCTGCTTTATTTTAATCCTTTATGTCACTTGGGACCCCATCGAACGGGGTCCCCATAAGTTGGTAGGACTTCTTCTTCTGTTACTTGTTCTTCTTAGGGTTTAGGCCCCTCGGTCGGCATCTGCAAGTTGGCTCCATTCTTCAGGGCTTTGACACGTCAGCAGTTTGTGACATTATGAACCAAGTGAAAGACCTTTTGGAAAAGGGTCTTATCCAGCCAAGTACTTCACCCTACTGCTCTCCGGTGTTGTTGGTTTTAAAGAAAGACGGATCTTGGAGAATGTGCATTGATTACAGAGCTCTCAATAAAATCACCATCAAGAACAGATTTCCGATTCCAAGGATTGATGATATTCTTGATCGACTTCAGGGATCCTCTTGTTTCAGCAGGATTGATTTGAAAAGCAAATATTGTCACAAAGTGATGACGTGGCTACGGACAGCAGAAACCCTAATTTCCGAAAATCGCGGAGGCGATTTATTAAATTTTTTTTTAAAGAAAAATTAATAATGTGCGACGCAAATCCTAGCTTTTTGCTACTCAAGGATTTTGGATGAAAGAAAGAGTTGAATTGCTTTATTTTAACTCTCATTGAGGGAGAGAGAGAATTTGCTTTTGCTTTCAAGCTTTTGGGACTCTGCTTTTGGGCATCCCTTGTAACCTTTAAATTAGTGGTGAGAGCCTCACTTCTCAGAGCATCTGGACGCAGAGTCTAAGAGTGAAACCCGAGCCACTCTCTTGTACTTTGAACTGATTAATACAAAAAGAAATACCGAAAGGGGCGCCAGTCTTTGGGGCCAATATCTCTAGGCACGGAAATCCGCCGGGCCAGTGCAAATCTATTGTGATCTGTAAATTGTTTTGAAGTGGTTATTTGGTGCTGTCGCGATTGATTCTTGACTTGGAGTGTCCAAGTCTGTTACAGTGGTATCAGAGCACGGCCGATTTCTCTTCTACGGGAAATCAGATCCCCAATTTTTTTTTCCGCGGCACCTATGGCTTCACGCAAGGATTAGTTCACTCCCTCTGCATCTGGAGATGCGGACAGGGATCACAACGAAGATTCCGGCAGAGAGTATGGCCCGCCTCGGCCTACTCAGGCGGAGCAAAGAGAGATGAAGCGTCGTCAATTGATCGACGATGCAACAAAGATGATGCTCAGTTTTGCGAAGGATCCGAAATTAGCAAAATATATAAGCGAGACTTCTTTGGTTGATGCACGGATTGCTTAGCTTTTTGACGCGCAAAAGAAAGCCAAAAAGCACGGCAAAAAGCAGAAGAAAAGCACCGACTTACCGGGATATTTGGGTCGTCAGTCGACTTTTGACAAGGCAAAGAAACGGAAGAAGCGTGTTCGATTTGAAGGAGTACCCAGTTCTTCTTCTTCTTCTTCTTCTTCTTCTTCTTCTTCTTCTTCATCTGACAGTTCTTCTAGCTCTTCAGATTCGAGCGAAGAAGACAGAAAAGGTAAAAAGCGAAGCAAGAAACAAAGCTTCGGAAAGGGCAAGAAAAAGGCAAAGAAGGCTACATCTCACCCAAAGACTGATAGTTCTACTGAGGACTCGTCTACAGATAGCTCAGATTCTGATGATGGAAACTTCTATGCGAACAAGAAGAATTTTTACAAAGCCAACTAGTATGACTTTCTCGAAGATAAAAGCAAGAAAGTCCGAGAGTTTAAGGAAGGTGGCCACTCGATCAAGTTTGATACCTTTTCAGGATACTCAGATGCTTCGAAGGCTTTGTCTTTTATACAGCAGTTTGACATTGCTTTCGCGGGAGGACGCTATTCAGAGCACTCCAAGATTCGGAGAGCTGCCTCTTACTTTAAGGGGAACGCTCATATTTGGTGGTCCACGCTTCTTTTAAACAAGACTGCACCAGTTAAATGGCTGAAATTGAAAAAGCTTTTTATTTCTTCTTGGTTGACGCAAGAATATGAACGAGATTTACAAGCTACCGGAACCATCTTGGGATGACCAAGAAAGATACAATCAATGCTTATTGTGAAAGATTCTGGAGCTCTTTTCTACCCGCCTCTTCATTCAAGAAGATCTCGTTCAGAGAACAGATTGAGTGGTTCACCTTGGGTCTACCTACAGAGATCCGAGATCACTGCTTGGAACAAGAGTCAGCTTCTATTCAGGAGTTGATGAGTCATGCGAAGCGGGGCTTTGCCATTCACTCTGGCAATCTGACCTACCCCACAGATGAGACCATGACACAACGAGCCGAACAGACTTCTAGGAATGAAAGTAGAAAGAAAAAGAGCAACCTAGAGAAAAAGGATACACGACCCAAGCTTACTCCTGAGGAGAGAGCTCGCTTCATCAGAGAGGGGAAGTGCTTTGGATGCAGGGAACATGGACATATCTCCACGAAGTGCCCTATAAAGGCACAGAAAGAACAAAATGATAAAGACGACGACAGGCCTGAGAGTTCGCGAGCAGCTGAGGAAATGATGAGCGCGCGGCGGTGTGTGCAAGTGAAAGAGCACGCGAGGAAGTGCAGTGTGTGTGTAGAGAGGGGAGGCGAAGAGCAGCAGGAGAGGAAGCGCTAGCAGAAGAAGAGGGAGAGAGAGAGAGAGCTCACGTTTTTGGGGAAAATTCAATAAGTGAGTTTTGGGTTTTCCCACTTTTATTATAAGTGACCTTTAAAAAATATGTCCAAGTTCAATATGAACCTGGACAAAGTATAAAAATGTACAAAAGGGGTTATTTAGGCCTTTAACCCAACAACCTCCCACTTAAAGGCATAAATGGCACCTTTAAGCTACGTGACTCCCACCATCTCTATGCATAGATGATATTGTGCTTTGGGTAAGCACTTAGTGAGAGCATCGGCTGGATTTTGTGATGTATGGACCTTAACCAATGTAATAAGTCCATCCTCAAGCACTTCTCGTATGAAGTGATACCGCACATCAATATGCTTTGTGCGTGCATGAAACATGGCGTTCTTTGCCAGACATATGGCACTCTGGCTATCACAACCAAGCATAGGTGCCTTGGCAGGCAAACCAAACTCGCTGCATAGGCGTGCTAACCAAATAGCTTCTTTCGAAGCCTCGGTGACTGAAATATATTCAGCCTCTGTCGTAGACAATGCAACAATCTTTTGCAATCTAGAACACCATGAAACAGCACCTCCCGCAAGAGTAAATACATAGCCACTTGTGGATTTCCATGTATCCACATCCCCAGCCATGTCAGAGTCACAAAATCCCTTCAACTCCATTGGTCCTTTACCATAGCAGAGGCATTTGTTTTTAGTCCCTTTCAAGTACCTCATAATGGACTTCACTGCATCCCAATGCAACCTGCCTGGATTAGCCATAAACCGGCTCACAACTCCCACTGCATGGGCTATGTCAAGCCTAGTAGCAACCATAACATACATAAGTGAACCACAAGCTGAAGCATAAGGCACACTTTGCATGTCATTGGCTTCTTCCTTTCACTTGGGACAATCATCCTTGGAAATTTTAACATATGGCTGTAATGGCACACCAAGAGACTTTGCTTCAGCCATGTTAAATCTGTCCAACACCTTTTCAATGTACTTTTCTTGCGACAAATACAATAGGCGCTTGTCTCTTTCCCGTGTAACACGTGTAACACGCACTCCAAGTATATGTTCAGCTACCCCAAGGTCTTTCATTGAAAACGCAGATTTCAGCTGCCCTTTAAGAGCATCAACGGTGCTTCTTTTCTTTGCAACTATCAACATATCGTCTACATAGAGCACAAGAATAATAGGGCTGCCATCCTCATCACGTTTGGTATACAAACAATGGTCTGCATAGCTTCTTTTGTAACCATGTTTAAGCATGAAGCGATCAAACTTCTTATACCACTGTCTACATGATTGTTTCAGCCCATACAAGCTTCTATTGAGCATACATACCAAATGTTCCTTGCCAGGGATGACAAAACCCTCGGGTTGCTTCATGTAAAGCTCTTCTTCCACATCACCATGCAAGAAAACGGTATGTACATCCATTTGGTCCATTTCCAAATCAAGAGCAACCACTATGGCAAACAGTACACGCAAAGTGGTCATCTTCACAACGAGAGAGAATACATCCTGAAAGTCTATGCCCTTGGTTTGAACATATCCCTTTGCCACAAGCCTTGCCTTATACTTGGCTTTTGCATCAACAGTCTTGATTTTATACACCCATTTGTTAGGAATAGCCTTCCTTCCTTTGGGCAATTCAACCAAATCCCAAGTATGATTAGCATGCAAAGCTTTAATCTCTTCCTGCATAGCAAGCTCCCACTTGTCGCTGTGCTCACATGTCTTTGCCTCTTTATACGTAAGAGGCTCTCCCTCATCTGTCAACATAATGTAATGCAAAGAGGGGTCATATCGACTCACAGGCCGTCTTTGACGAGTAGACCGCCTCACCCAATGATCCACATTATCCGGCAATGGGTTTACATAGGATGGCACTACAAAATCATCAACAATGGGCTAATGTACATCATTTTCAGCACCATTTTCAGCATTGTTTCTTGGCTGCAAATGCCCTTCAGGAGCCTCAATTTGCTGTCCAACATCATCTGGCTCAAACACCACTAAATCATCTACATTTTCAACCATTTGTGGTGCATCCTGAGGGTCAAAAATAGGCCTAACAGGTCGCTGGTCATGCTAAAATTTCACCCTTTTATGGTCATGCTTTGAGGCACAATTGTTTTGAAGCAGCTTTGCCTCATTAAAACATCCCGGCTACGTACAACCCTTTTGAGTTGAGGTAACCAAATCCTGTAACCCATTTCGCCTTCTTCACCATATCCCATGAAGGGGCCTTTAATGGACTTCGCATCTAGTTTACTCCTCAACTCAGGTCTAACATACACAAAAGCTTCGCAACCAAAAATGTGTAAGTGATCATATGAAGCAGGCTTGCCAGACCAAACCTCTTCAGGGATGTCACCTTTCAAAGACATGTGAGGGGATCGATTGCATATATGCACTGCAGTTTTCAAAGCTTCTCCCCAAAATCCATGAGAGAGATTAGCTGTGGACAGCATGCATCTCACTCTCTCACAAAGTGTCCTATTGAATCTTTCAGCCACACCATTAGAAGAGGGGCTGTATGGCACAGTAAGCTCCCTCTTAATGCCCAAATTTTCACAAAACTTGTTAAATTCAACACTTGTGTACTCCCCCCCATTGTCTGTACGCAAGCATTTTAGCTTTCTACCAGTTTGGGTGGTCACAAATGCATGAAATCTCTTAAACGCAACAAAGGCTTCATCCTTAGACTTAAGCAAATAAACCCAAATTTTCCTAGAATGATCATCAACAAAGGAAACAAAATAACATGCACCACCCATAGACTTAGTAGGCATGCTACATACATCGGAATGTACAAGATTAAGCACACAAGATTTACGAGACACACCAGAGTAATAAGAACGCTTTACTTGCTTGCCATATTGACATTCATTACAAAAGTCAAGCTTTGTGCCTTTAACATCAAGCTTGTTCAAAGTACAAAGCTTAGAAAAGCCCTTTTGGCTCATATGACCAAGCCTCTTGTCCCACAACTCCATGTGAGAGTTAATTTCAGCCAATGCAATAAACTTGTCCAACACGGCCTTTCCATGCATGCAGTAAAGTGTCCCTTTCTTTGTGCCCTTTACAATCAGCCTTCAGCCTTTAGTCATTTTCCATGACCCTCTCTCAAACAAGATGCTATAACCATGCATATCCATCTGACCAACAGAAAGCAGACTCTTCTTGATTCCCGGCACATATCGAACATCATGCAAGACAAGCTCATTTGTGCCATCTATGGAGAGATGCACAGTGCCAATCCCTCAATGGAACATGCATGATTGTTTCCAAGGTATACATGGCCACCATAGTTACCAGGAACAGGAAACCGGAACGGGAACGGGGAACGGGAACGCGGAACAAATTGCCATTCCCTATTACAGGTACTCACGTTTGAAACACGGAACGGGGATTCGGAACGGGAACTTGGAATGGGAACGGGGAACGGAGACCTGAAAACGGCCATTCCCTGTTACTATGATGGCCACGCTTGCCTGTATCAAAAGTAGAGAAACACTCCTTGATAGGAGTCACATGAAATGAAGCACCAGAATCAACAATCCAAGTCTGGGACAATGCATCATTGACAGTCAACAAAGCATCAATAAGATCACTCTTGGTGATCTGCATGTCCTGTGAATGAACATTTAGAGAGGCATCAAAGTCATAAGCATCATCATCTGACAAAGTGGCACACAAGATGTCCTCTACATCTGACAGCTCCTCAATCACGACACTAGAAGCCACATTGGCCTTCTCTTTGTCCTTTGAGCTATCCTGTGCATCTGCCTTGACTCCCTTCTTCTCTTTCTTTTTGTCTCCACCATTATTTTTCCTTTCTAACTCAGCTTTATAGTACCTACAATCGGGTTTCGTGTGACGCTTCCTGCCACATTGATAGCAAGTCACATCACCCTTGCCTTTGCTTGCATTTCCCCTTTCTTTACTCTTACTCTTACTCCTTTGTGCATAAGCATTCTTCTTTTCTGTCCTGCCTCTAACCATGTTGGCAGAGCTGCCTCCCTCTCCACTTGTTTTCCTCCTGATTTCTTCATTCAAGATAGAACCCCTAACACCATCAAAGGTCAAATTGGGGTTATTGGACAACGAAACCACCAAAGTTTCCCATGACTCAGGTAAGGTCATAAGCAAGAAGATAGCTTTCAGCTTATCATCAAAAAGGGGCAAGCCAGAATCCTGTAACTGCGACAAAGTACCTGCGAACAATGACAAGTGCTCTGCCGCGCTCTTGGACTCATCTAGTTGCATGCCAACAAGTTTTCGCATCAAGTGCACCTGGTTGACAGGCGTTGTATTTTCACACATTCCCTTTAACTTCTCCCACACATCAAAAGCAGTCGTGAGACCTTTCACATCAATGACGGTCTCATCTGTCATGGCCATTTTAATGTATGTAACGGCTTTCCTGTTCATGCTAACCCATGCTTCATCTGTCATATTTTGTGGCTTCACCTGTTCAAGTGCCCCTTCGCAATCCTTAAGAAATAGGATTCCCTGAATCCTGTCTTTCCAAAGATCAAAACCTGTACCATCACACCTCCTAATCTCGAAGAGGTTCTTCACATCCGAAGAAGATGAGGCCATAGTTGCACGAAATAAGAGGAATAATACGCTGAATTTTTGGGCAAAATGCGCAAAAATCGGAGTATAGCCTCACAGAGATGTGCACTACAGCTCCAAATGGTCACAGGAGCAATTTAGGGCAAAATAGGACGTTTTGGACACAAAATTCAATTTCTGAAATTTATGCGCAGGAAATTTCAACGAGCGAATTTGTGCTCAAAAACAACGAATTTAGTTGTTTTTAGCCTCAGAAGACATATATAAGGCTAATACACAGCCTTTAGAAGCATGTAAGCGCAAAAGCCCCAATTTGTAGCATCAAAATTGCATGAAATTGAGCCACAAATGGTCATACATCGACAAAATTTGTCAAATGTGTGTAGATTGCATCAATTTGCACTTTCCCGAATGAATGTTGAATGTCATGTGATGTCTTGTGATGTCGTGTGATGTGACTGTCGATTTTGTACATGTGCTAGATGTGTGTTCCTAGTACGTAGGTACTACCAGTCAGTGTCTGCTAAGACGGTTTATGGCTTTTGTCGGTTTTGCAGACGTAATCGCGGTCGATTACAATGCTTTCAAGAGGGGGGTATGTCACAAAGTGATGACGTGGCGGACAGCAAAAACCCTAACTTCTACCAGAAACCCTAAAATTCTTGCAAACCCTAATTTTTGCCAAAAACCCTAATTTCTAGAAATCGCGGAGACGGATTATTAAAAAAAAAAAAATGAAAATGATGAGCGACGCAAATTTCGCTTTTTATGTCACAAAGTGATGACGTGGCGGATAGAAACCCTAAAATTCCTGCAAACCCTAATTTCTGTCAAAAACCCTAATTTCTTAAAATCGCGGAGGCTAAAAAATAAATTTATTTTTTTTTTTTGGAAAATGATGAGCGACGCGAATTTTGCTTTTGTTTTTTTTTATAAAAAAAAGAGAAAAGACTCTCTAAGAGAGAGAGAGAACTGATGCTTTTGATTTTAAAAGCTTTTGGGGCTCTGCTTTTGGGCATCCCTTGTAACCTTTAAATTAGTGGTGAGGGCCTCACTTCTCAGAGCATCTGGACGCAGAGTCTGAGAGTGAAACCCTAAGCGCTCTCTTGTACTTTGATGATTGATTAATATAAAAAGAAATACCGAAAGGGACGCCAGTCTTTGGGGCCAATATCTCTAGGCACAGAACTCCGCCGGGCTAGTGCAAATCTATTGTGATCTGTGAATTGTTTTGAAGTGGTTATTTGGTGCTGTCGCGGTTGATTCTTGACTTGGAGTGTCCAAGTCTGTTACAGTGGTATCAGAGCACGGCCGATTTCTCTTCTATGGGAAATCCGATCCCCGAAAAAAAAATTTCCGCGGCACCTATGGCTTCAGGCAATGATCAGTCGACTCCCTCTGCATTTGGAGATGCGGGCAGGGACCACAAGGAAGATTCCGGCAGAGAGTACGGCCCGCCTTGGCCTACTTAGGCGGAGCGGCGAGAGATGGAGTGTCGCCAGTTGATCGGCGATGCAACAAAGATGATGCTCAATTTTGCCAAGGACCCGAAGATGGCAAAATATATGAACCAGACCTCTTTGGAAGAGGTACAGATGGAGTGGCAGAGAACCACAACACCACTCCCGAAACCCGCTCTCAAGAAACCTTTTTGCCTCCAAGAAATATACGGAGAAGGAACTGGAGAACGTGGTTGATGCACAGATTGCTCAGCTTTTCGACGTGCAAAAGAAAGACAAAAAGCACGGCAAAAAGCAGAAGAAAGGTACTGACTTCCCGGGATATTTGGGTCGTCGGTCGACATTTGACAAGGCAAAGAAACAGAAGAAGCGTGTTCGATTTGAAGGAGTACCCAGTTCTTCTTCTTCTTCTTCTTCTGACAGTTCTTCTAGCTCTTTAGATTCGAGCGAAGAAGACAAAAAAGGTAAAAAGCGAAGCAAGAAACAAAGCTTCGGAAAGGTCAAGAAGAAGGCTACATCTCGCACAGAGACTGACAGTTCTACTGAGGACTCGTCTACAGACAACTCAGATTCTGATGACGGAAAGTTTTATGCGAACAAGAAGAATTTTTACAAAGCCAACCAGTATGACTTTCTCGAAGAAAAAAGCAAGAAAGTCTGAGAGTTTAAGGAAGGTGGCCACTCGATCAAGTTTGATACTTTTCAGGATACTCAGATGCTTCGAAGGCTTTGTCTTTTATTCAGCAGTTTGACATCGCTTTCGCGGAAGGACGCTATTCAGAGCACTCCAAGATTCAGAGAGCTACCTATTACCTTAAGGGGAATGCTCGTACTTGGTGGTCCACGCTTCTTTTAACAAGAGTGCACCACTTAAATGGCTGAAATTTAAGAAGCTTTTTATTTCTTCTTGGTTGACGCAAATATGAACGAGATGTACGAGCTGCTTGGAACCATCTTCGGATGACCAAGAAAGATACAATCAATGCTTATTGTGAAAGATTCTGGAACTCTTTTCTACCCGCCTCTTCATTCAAGAAGATCTCGTTCAGAGAACAGATTGAGCTGTTTACCTTAGGTTTACCTACAGAGATCCGAGATCGCTGCTCGGAACAAAAGTCAGCTTCTATTCAGGAGTTGATGAGTCATGCGAAGCGGGGCTTTGCCATTCACTTTGGCAGTCTGACCTACCCCACAGATGAGGCCATGACACAACAAGCCTAACAGACTTCTGGGAATGAAAGTACAATGAAAAAGAGCAACCCAGAGAAAAAAAAGGATGCACGACCCAAGCTTACTCCTGAGGAGAGAGCTCGCTTCATCAGAGAGGGGAAGTGCTTTGGATGTGGGGAACATGGACATATCTCCGCGAAGTGCCCTGATAAGGCACAGAAAGAACAGAATGATAAAGACGACGACAGGCCTAAGAGTTTGAGAGCAGCTGAGGAATGTGGCAGAAAAGGCAGATAGAAAAGCAGAACTGGTACCACATGGCGTGGGACTTGCACCGAATCAAATGAATGAAAGTACAAACTTTGCCGCTTTTTTTGGGGCAAAGTGAAGGATCAGGAAGCTCTTTTGAAGGAGCCAAGGCCGACTTCTTTTCACTTGGAATTGGCGGCTCGATTTGGAACTACGCCCGACAGACTGACGCCACAGGCGGAGGTAGTTCGACTGGCACCCGGATGGGATGTTGCCATTACACCGAGCATTGGCAAACTTTGTTTGCAATGACAGGGGTGTTCAGGGCACGCGAGTGACGTTCTACTCGGGATCCCTTGGTACCACAAGAACTACGCCGTGGTTGACTACCGGGCCGAGAAAGCGACTTTGATAAATGAAGGGCTTAAAGATTGTACTTGATGAACTTCAGTTTTCTTACTCATTCTTTTGGGAGAACTGAACGATGGATAAAGGTTGAATATGTTTTGACCTGAAGAAAAGAACGACAAGATTTTTTCTCCACGTTCATGCCGATTGCTTTTGAGAGGGCCTGAAGATCATACCATTGATCTGATATCTGGAAGCACGCCACTGAATCGGCCACCTTATCGTGTGAGCCGAGTACAGAATGAAAAGATTATGAACCCAGTGAAAGACCTCTTGGAAAAGGGTCTTGTCCAGCCTAGTACTTCACCGTATTGCTCTCCAGTGTTGTTGGTTTTTGAAGAAAGACGGATCTTGGAGAATGTGCATCGATTATAGCACTCTCAACGAAATCACCATCAAGAACAGTTTTCTGATTCCTAGGATCGATGATATACTCGACAAGTTACAGGGATCCTCGTGCTTCAGCAGGATTGACTTGAAGAGTGGGTATCATCAGATCAGGATAGCGCCAGGAGATGTCTACAAGACTGCTTCTCGGACGACTTTTGGCCTTCCCGAAGGGAGTATCCAGCTACTGTCTCCCCATCCCGTATCCGTGTGAAAATATCTGCAAAATCTGTATCTGTGGCATACTGATCGACCATATCCTCGAAGCTCCTATGATGTATCGCGGAAACAGCCAGAACCAACGGTTTCCGAGACAAAGCATCTGCCACCACGTTCTTCTGTCCCTGCACATGGACAATCTGGAAGTGGAACTGTGACAAGATGTTTGCCCACCGCATCTGCTTTTCCGAAAGCTACTTCTGTGACAAGAAGTAGCGCAAACTCTGATGGTCTGTAAAGACAGTAAAATCCGCTTCGAGTAGGTAATGCCGCCACTGAGTAAGAGCATGGATAACCGCCAAAAGCTCTTTCTCATAAATCTGTGCCGTCATCTCCGGCCTAGAGAACAAACGACTCTCGTAAGCTATGACATGGCCTTCTTGCATCAAGACCGCACCCAGACTACGACCACAAGCATCACAATACACTTCAAATGACTTCTGCAAGTCCGGCAAAGTCAAAACAGGTCCCATAGTCAATTTCTCTTTCAATGTCCGAAAGGCAGTCACCTCTGTGGGTCCCCACGAAAAAGGTACTCCTTTCTGTGTCAAGGTATGCAAAGGGGAAGCAACCTCTACAAACTTTCGTATGAACCCCCTGTAGTACGAACACAGTCCCAAGAAGCTTCTAACTTCATGGACATTCCTCAAATCGGGCCAATCACGGATAGTCTCTATCTTGGCCGGGTCCATTTGCACTCCTGCTGCTGACACAATGTGTCCCAAAAAGTGTATCTCTGGTAGGAAAAATTCACTTTTCTTTGCATTAATCACTAACGTGTGATCTCGTAATGCCTGAAAGACTTGAAGTAGATGATCTCTGTGTTCTGCCTCATTCTTGGAGAAAACAATGATGTCATCAAAGAAAGTGCCAACAAATAGCCTGTACTCTCGAAAAATCCTGTCCATCATCCGGTTAAATGTCGCAGGAGCATTGGTTAAGCCAAAAGGCATCACCAAAAACTCAAATAACCCAAAAGTCGTCCGAAAAGCTGTCTTGTAGACATCTCCTGGCGCTATCCTGATCTGATAAATCCACTCTTCAAGTCAATCCTGCTAAAGCACGAGGATCCCTGTAACCTGTCGAGTATATCATCGATCCTAGGAATCGGAAATCTGTTCTTGATGGTGATTTCGTCGAGAGTGCTATAATCGATGCACATTCTCCAAGATCCGTCTTTCTTCAAAACCAACAACACTGGAGAGCAATACGGTGAAGTACTAGGCTGGACAAGACCCTTTTCCAAGAGGTCTTTCACTTGGTTCATAATCTTTCCATTCTGTACTCGGCTCACACGGTAAGGTGGCCGATTCGGTGGCGTGCTTCCAGATATCAGATCAATGGTATGATCTTCAGGCCCTCTCAAAAGCAATCGGCATGAGCGTGGAGAAAAAAAATCTTGGCGTTCTTTTCTTCAGGTCAAAACATATTCAACCTTTATCCATCGTTCAGTTCTCCCAAAACAATGAGTAAGAAAACTGAAGTTCATCAAGTACAATCTCTAAGCCCTTCATTTATCAAAGTCGCTTTCTCGGCCCGATAGTCAACCACGGCGTAGTTCTTGTGGTACCAAGGGATCCCGAGTAGAACGTCACTCGCGTGCCCTGAACACCCCTGTCATTGCAAACGAAGTTTGCCAATGCTTGGTGTAATGGCAACATCCCATCCGGGTGCCAGTCGAACTACCTCCGCCTGTGGCGTCAGTCTGTCGGGCGTAGTTCCAAATCGAGCCGCCAATTCCAAGTGAAAAGAAGTTGGCCTTGGCTCCTTCAAAAGAGCTTCCTGATCCTTCACTTTGCCCCAAAAAAAGCGGCAAAGTTTGTACTTTCATTCATTTGATTCGGTGCAAGTCCCACGCCATGTGGTACCAGTTCTACTTTTCTATCTGCCTTTTTTGCCACATTCCTCAGTTGCTCTCAAACTCTTAGGCCTGTCGTCGTCTTTATCATTCTGTTCTTTCTGTGCCTTTTTTAGGGCACTTCGCGGAGATATGTCCATGTTCCCCGCATCCAAAGCACTTCCCCTCTCTGATGAAGCGAGCTCTCTCCTCAGGAGTAAGCTTGGGTTGTGCATCCTTTTTCTCTGACTTGCTCTTTTTCTTTCTACTTTCATTCCCAGAAGTCTGTTCGGCTCGTTGTGTCATGGCCTTATCTGTGGGGTAGGTCAAACTGCCAGAGTGAATGGCAAAGCCCCGCTTCGCATGACTCATCAACTCCTGAATCGAAGCTGACTTCTGTTCCAAGCAGTGATCTCGGATCTCTGTAGGTAGACCCAAGGTAAACCGCTCAATCTGTTCTCTGAACGAGATCTTCTTGAATGAAGAGGCGGGTAGAAAAGAGCTCCAGAATCTTTCACAATAAGAATTCACTGTATCGCTCTTGGTCATCCGGAGATGGTTCCAAGCAGCTCGTATATCTCGCTCAAACTCTTGAGTCAACCAAGAAGAAATAAAAAGCCTCTTGAATTTCAGCCATGTAATTGGCACAGTCTTGCTTAATAGAAGCGTGGACCACCAAGTACGAGCATTCCCCTTAAAGTAAGAGGCAACTCTCCGAATCTTGGAGTGCTCTGAATAGCGTCCTCCCGCGAAAGCGATGTCAAACTGCTGTATAAAAGACAAAGCCTTCGAAGCATCTGAGTATCCTGAAAAGTATCAAACTTGATCGAGTGGCCACCTTCCTTAAACTCTCGGACTTTCTTGCTTTTATCTTCGAGAAAGTCATACTGGTTGGCTTTGTAAAAATTCTTCTTGTTCGCATAAAACTTTCCGTCATCGGAATCTGAGCTGTCTGTAGACGAGTCCTCAGTAGAATTGTCAGTCTCTGGGCGAGATTTAGCCTTCTTTGCCTTTCTCTTGCCCTTTCCAAAGCGTTGCTTCTTGCTTCGCTTTTTACCTTTTCTGTCTTCTTCGCTCGAATCTGAGGAGCTAGAAGAACTGTCAGAAGAAGAAGAAGAAGAAGAACTGGGTAGGTCTTCAAACTTGACGCGCTTCTTCAATTTCTTTGCCTTGTCAAATGTCGACCGACGACCTAAATATCCCGGGAAGTCAGTGCCTTTCTTCTGCTTTTTGCCGTGCTTTTTGGCTTTCTTTTGCGTGTCAAAAAGCTGAGCAATCCGTGCATCAACCACATTCTCTAGTTCCTTCTCCGTATATTTCTTGGAGGCAGAAGGTTTCTTGAGAGCGGGTTTCGGGAGTGGTGTTGTGGTTCTCTGCCACTCCGTTTGTACCTCTTCCAAAGAGGTCTGGTTCATATATTTTGCCATCTTTGGGTCCTTGGCAAAATTGAGCATCATCTTTGTTGCATCGCCGATCAACTGGCGACGCTCTATCTCTCGCCGCTCCGCCTAAGTAGGCCAAGGCGGGCCATACTCTCTGCCTGAATCTTCGTTGTGATCCCAGCCCGCATCTCCAGATGTAGAGGGAGTCGATTGATCATTGCCTGAAGCCATAGGTGCCGCGGAAAAAAAAATCGGGGATCGGATTTCCCGTAGAAGAGAAATCGGCCGTACTCTGATACCACTGTAACAAACTTGGACACTCCAAGTCAAGAATCAACTGCGACAGCACCAAATAACCACTTCAAAACAATTCACAGATCACAATAGATTTGCACTGGCCTGGCAGAGTTCCGTGCCTAGAGATATTGGCCCCAAAGACTGGCACCCCTTTCGGTATTTCTTTTTATATTAATCAATCATCAAAGTACAAAAGAGCGGTTAGGGTTTCACTCTCAGACTCTGCGTCCAGATGCCCTGAGAAGTGAGGCCCTCACCACTAATTTAAAGGTTACAAGGGATGCCCAAAAGCAGAGCCCCAAAAGCTTCAAATCAAAAGCAATTGCTCTCTCTCTCTCACAGAGAGAGTCAAAACATGAAAGCAAAAGCATTCTCTCTCTCTTTCTCATTTAAGTAGAGAAAAAGCGAAATTTGCGTCGCTCATCATTTTCCTTTTTTTTTTATTTTTTTTTTTTAAATTTCAGCCTCCGCGATTTCCGAAAATTAGGGTTTCTGGCAGAAATTAGGGTTTTTGTTGTCTGCCACGTCATCACTTTGTGACATAAGGATACGAAGACTAAAGGTAAAGTCCGAAGGCGGTTCTTGGTTAAGTTCAAGAACTTTCCTGCATTTGATGCGAAGTGGATGGAGGAGAAGGACCTAGCAGATACTCCTCGGATTGTGAAACTTTACCTCAATGTTTTGGTTTAGCATAGTCTACTGCAAACGGAACCCAGAAATTCAGCTTGGCCGAAGTTCTGGTGCAGTGGGATGCACAAGAGGGGAGTTACTCCACTCCTTTGTCAACAGATGCCTTGATTTTGATACTAAAGTCACTGATGTATCTTTGAGCTTCAGGGATACTGAAAGCTGACAGTATTCTGCTGGATGACTTTATGAAATGGAATTCCTGATAATGATATTGATTTGTTCTTGACTTCTTTTGAGTGCAGGAACTGATAAACGAAATGACTGCAGCATTTTAGTCTGATTGATCTCGAATAGACATGGTTGCAATAGGGGTTAGTCAATCGGACATCGATGAGGTCCCGATTGGACCTAGATGTGATTGCTAGCTACATTGCCGATAAATCATGGTCTAAGATCCGAATGAATGTTGAATGTCATGTGATGTCTGGTGATGTCCTATGATGTCGTGTGATGTGACTGTCGATTTTGTACATGTGCTAGATGTGTGTTCCTAGTACATAGGTACTAACAGTCAGTGTTTGCTAAGACGGTTTATGGCTTTTGTCAGTTTTGCAGGCGTAATCGCGGTCGATTACAATGCTTTCAAGAGGGGGGTATGTCACAAAGTGATGACGTGGCTACGGACAGCAAAAACCCTAATTTCTGTCAGAAACCCTAAAATTCCTGCAAACCCTAAATTCTGCCAAAAACCCTAATTTCCGGAAATCGCGGAGGCGATTTATTAAATTTTATTAAAAAAAATTAATAATGTGCGACGCAAATCCTAGCTTTTTGCTACGCAAGGATTTTGGATGAGAGAGAGTTGAATTGCTTTATTTTAACTCTCATTGAGGGAGAGAGAGAATTTGCCTTTGCTTTCAAGCTTTTAGGGCTCTGCTTTTGGGCATCCCTTGTAACCTTTAAATTAGTGGTGAGGGCCTCACTTCTCAGAGCATCTGGACGAGAGTCTGAGAGTGAAACCCGAGCCATTCTCTTGTACTTTGAACTGATTAATACAAAAAGAAATACCGAAAGGGGCGCCAGTCTTTGGGGCCAATATCTCTAGGCACGGAACTCCGTCGGGCCAGTGCAAATCTATTGTGATCTGTGAATTTGTTTTGAAGTGGTTATTTGGTGCTGTCGCGATTAATTCTTGACTTGTTACTTGATTCTGTAACAAGTCCAAGTCAACCTTTCGAACGAGCTTCGATTTGTATGAATTTTTGGTGATGCCTTTTGGCCTTACCAATGCTCCAGCGACTTTCAACCGAATGATGGATAGAATTCTCAGAGAGTATAGATCATTTGTTGGTACTTTCTTCGATGACATTATAGTCTTCTCCAAGGATGAAGCAGAACATAATCACCATCTGCTACAGGTCTTTCAAGCATTGGGAGATCACAAGTTAGTTATCAATGCCAAAAAGAGTGAATTTTTCTTGCCGAAGATACACTTTTTGGGACACATCGTCTCAGCAGCAAGAGTACAGATGGACCTGGCCAACATTGAGACTATACGTGATTGGCCCGATTTGAAGAATGTTCATGAAGTTAGAAGCTTCTTGGGCTTGTGTTCTTACTCCCGGCGGTTCATTCGAAATTTTGCAGAGGTAGCTTCCCCTTTGCACATTTTGACACAGAAAGGAGTTCCTTTCTCGAGGGGACCCACAAAGGTGACTACCTTTCAGACACTGAAAGAGAAATTGACTACTGGACCAGTATTGACTTTGCCGGATTTGCAAAGGTCGTTTGAATTTTGAAGTATATTGTCATGCTTGTGGTCGTAGTCTAGGAGTGGTCTTAATGTAAGAAGGCCATGTAATTGCCTATGAAAGCCGATTGTTTTCAAGGCCAGAATTGACAGCTCAAATCTATGAGAAAGAGCTTTTGGCAGTGTTCCATTCTCTTACTCAGTGGCAACAATACTTACTTGGAGCCGATTTTACGGTCTTCACTGATCATCATAATTTACGCTACTTCTTGTCACAAAAGCAGCTTTCGGAAAAGCAGAGGCGGTGGGCTAACATCTTGTCACAGTTTCACTTCCAGATTGTCCATGTTCAGGGATAGAAGAACTTGGTGGCAGATGCTCTGTCTCGGAAGCCACTAGTCTTGGCTATTTCCGCAATTCATCATAGAAGCTTCGAGGACATGGTTGATCAGTACGCCACAGATCCGGATTTTTCCGATGTATTCACTCGAATACAAAATGGGGAGGTAGTAGAGGGATATTCCATGCGGGATGGCTACTTGATGAAGAAAACGATGTTGTGTGTTACACAACCATTGAGGGAAAAGGTTCTGACTGAATGCCATTGTCCACCTTTTACGGGTCACCGCGGCATCGACACCACCTTGAAAGGTGTGGAGCGTTACTTCTCTTGGCCGTGACTCAAGAAGGATGTGGACGACTTTGTATGCACTTGCTTGGTATGCCAAAAGGTAAAGTTTGATAGGCATAAAGCACAGGGATTGTTACAGCCTTTACCCATTCCCACCCGCCCCTGAAAAAGTATTGCTATGGATTTCATTTTTGATCTCCCGAAGACACAGAGTGGCCATGATGGCATCTGGATTCTCATCGACACATTTAGCAAGCAAGATCACTTCATTCCAGTGAAGAAAACAATCAAGCCGGATCATTTAGCGAGACTATTCATTGCACAGATTTTCAGACTACATGGCATGCCTGAGACAATAGTCTCTGACACAGATCCCCGATTTCAGAGACATGAGACGTGGCGACGTGGACAGCTATATGGAATCCACCTTTTTGTCTAGTGTTAGGTGGAGCGGAATGAATGTTTGCGCTTTGCTGAAGATGAGTGCTCCGAACTGTGCTCAAGGTTCCTTTTGTTATTGTGGAAGGTAGAGCCTTCCGTTCTTAATGAGAGAATGCTATGATCACAAACAAAGTGAATGGACACTGTGCGTGCAAGTGTATGAGACTGAGAGATAGAGATAGAAGAGAGATACGACACCAGAGACGACATAAAACCCTCCTCTGAAGGCCCCACTCTCTTCGACGAGAGTGGTCTACTTATGATTGCACAATCTGGTACAAACGGTGTGCATGAGACTGATGCAAGTCTAGGCTATGTCCGCGATGACGACGGGGATGACAAGACCGACACTAGGGCTGAAATCTGCAATCTTTCTACTGCTGTCCAAAAACGCTATGGGCTGAAATCTGCGACTAGTCCAAAAACGTTGATTTTGGGGGTTGTTTCTGTGGGTCTTTGACGCTGAAAATCTGCAGGTTTAGGGCTGAAAACAGAGGTTCCTAAAGGCTGAATCTGATGGTCTTACAGGGCTGAATCTGCTACCTTCTTAGGGCTGAATCTGCAAGTACTTCAATGATGAAAAAACGCTGCATTGCCGAATCTGCAAGGGCTGAATCTGGGACCAAAAATGCTAGAGGCTGAAGTTCCCAAAAACGCTAGGTTGAGGTTTTCTGCTGGCGAGGATGCTAATGCAAAAACGCTATCTGCTGGGATCTTCTGGCGATGACGTGCTGGTGCAAAAACGCTAGGCAATGGCTCTGCAAAAACGCTAGGCTTGAGAGGATCTTGCGGGGGGATCTTGCTTCTTGCTTGGAGGAAAATCCACGAAGGGTCTTGTTGGAGAAGTTGCTTGCTGAGCTTGGCTCCTGTTGCCTCTTCTGCCAAATAGTGCTAGCTCTAGTTTGCTTATATACAAACTTAGCAAAATTGCCCTACCTACTTTCCAACAAAAGTCACTTAAAAATAATAAGTGAAAAATGTCAAAAATAGGTAAAATAGGCTAAATGCACTGGAAAATTCCCCTCACTGATTCTGATGGATTCTGATGGGAATGCTTATGATCATATTGTGTGTGTCATGGATGCTTGAGAGTCAGTCGCCGCCTGCATCATCGCCTATGTCATCGCTAGAAGAATCTAGAAGTTTCTAGAAACATGGAGAAGATTTCAGAAAAAATCTAGAAGTTTCTAGAAAGCTCTAGAAAGTTGAAGAAGGATCCAGAAGGTTCTAGAAGGATCCAGAAGGCTCTAGAAGAATCTAGAAGGATCAAGAAGTTTCTAGAAGCTTGGAGAAGATTCTGAAAGAATCTAGAAGTTTTTGGAAAGCTCTAGAAAGTTGAAGAAGGATCGAGAAGGTTCTAGAAGAACTAGAAGGATCAAGAAGGTTCTAGAAGATTCTAACCTCCTCAAGAACAACCTAGAAAGTCCTAACCTCCTCAAGCACTAGTATAAATAGGGGTCTTGGGCCACAAGCCCCTCAGTCTTGCCAACACCAGTTGTGAAGCTCCTATGAGGAAATCCCTCTTCTAGTTCTTGTCTTATGTTCAAGTCTTGTCCTTGCAATCAAGCTTTGTCTTGTACTCAAGTCATGTAATCCATTCTTGTATCTAGCTCTCTTAATAAAGTATTAAGTCTTATAATCAATATTAAGCTTATCATCAATTCCAAGTTCTTGTACATTGTGAGCGCCTCCTCTTGCTCTCTTCTAGCTCTATACGCGCTCATATAAGTTTGGCAAGACTACCATCTCTTAATCTTCTCAAGCCATCATGGAGCCGACGATGGAAGGTCCCATCAACGCATTGCAAAGCATTCAAGCTCAGTTACAAGAACTTCGCGAGAGTAACGCTCAACTTCAAGCAGGGCAACCCCTAATCTTGGGACCGGAGTTGCAAGATCTTCAACGTCAAATTCAAGAGCTTCAAGAGACAAGCACACATCAAGCACAAGCTGCAAGATCCAGCTATTCTCAACAACATAAGGAGGAGCCGAAGGTCAGCATGCCTGAAAAATTTGATGGGACTAGATCAAAGTTTCGAGGTTTTCTCCAACAAGTGCGTCTCTTCATTCGAATGCAACAAGAGCGTTATCCAGATGATGCCTCTCAAGTAGGCCTTATTGGGACCCTCCTCTCAGGTACGGCTCTCTCTTGGTTTGCTCCCTTACTTGAAAAAGAATCTCCTCTCCTTCATGACTTTGAAGCTTTTGTGCGGGAGTTCTATGCAACCTTTGGGGATACTGACAGAGCAAGGGTTGCTGAAACCAAACTTACAAATCTCCGCCAAGGATCAAGACCTGCATCCGTCTATGCATCCGAATTTCAACAGCTCACTTGTGATCTGACCTGGCATGAGGAATATTTCATTAGCCAATTTCGGTGGGGATTAAAGGATGACATAAAAGATCTTTTATTGAACATGCGAAAGGTTCACACACTAAGCGAGTTCATCTCTCAAGCAATAGAATGTGATAATCGACTATTTGAGAGGAGACAAGAGAGGCGTCTTGGGGCAACATTGCGACCCCAAACAGAAGTGACACATAATGACTACACACCTCAACAGGGCCATGAATCAAGCATTGAGCCCATGCAAATTGATTCAGCACGGTTTCAACCTCTCTCAGCCCAGGAGAAGCAAAGGCGACGCATTAATGGCTTATGTATGTATTGCAGAGAGCAGGGGCACATAGTTCGACAGTGTCCAAGGAAGAGAAGGATGAAGGTTCATGGTGCAATGGCCTCAACGTGCTCGGAAAACATGGACGTCCAACCCCAATAGAGACCGACCGGTTGGACAAAAGACAAGCAAAAAAAGGTCTCTTTCTTCCCGCTGATTCCACTTCAAGTTTTATGCTACCAGTCAAGATCGATATGCCGGGTAGGCACATGGATTGTGAAGCATTACTAGATTCAGACACAACGGCGTGCTTCATGGACAAAGAATTTGCAAAAGAACAAGACATACCACTTGTGGAGAAGTCTAATCCAACAACTGTAGAAGTCATTGATGGTCGTCCCCTCGCTTCAGGGGATGTCAGGTATGAAACTCGCCCCATAGAAGTAACATTGCAAGAGCATGTTTCAAGAATAGAGTTCAATATTATACAAAGCCCAAGCAGTCCAATTGTTATTGGGCTACCGTGGCTTGAATTACATAATTCTGACATCGATTGGAGGGCTTGGAGAATTGAACCACGAAAAGTCCAAAAGAAGAAAGAAAGGCATAATAGGTCTATATATCTTGGAGCCAAGGTCTTCATGCGTGCAACCAAAAAGTATCCAACTTTCCTTATATTTGCAACACCAACCGACACGTCGACAACAAAAATCATGGAGGCATTGCCACGTCAATATCAAGATTACAATGATGTTTTTGAGAAGAAGAATGCAGACCTCTTACCGAAGCATCGACACTATGATTGTGCTATAGAGCTTCAGGGGGGAGCCCAACCCCCTTTTGGCCCAATATACAAGCTATCTCAAGATGAATTGGTAGAATTACAAAAAAATATTGATGAGAATCTTGCTAAGGGGTTCATACGGCATTCAAAGTCCCCAGAAGAAGCTCCAATACTCTTTGTAAAAAAGAAGGACGGAACTCTCCGAATGTGCGTGGATTGTAGGGGCCTAAACAAGATCACCGTCAAGAATAGCTATCCCCTTCCCTTGATCCCAAAGCTTCTTGAGCGCCTTGGCAAAGCAAGAATATTTACAAAAATAGATCTTCGTGGTACTTACAACCTAGTCAAAATCAAAGAAGATGATGAATGGAAGACAGCCTTTCGGACAAGGTATGGCCACTTTGAATATACCGTCATGCCATTTGGTCTCACAAATGCCCAAGCTGTTTTTCAACATTTAATGAACGATATCTTTCGAGAGTATTTGGATTATTTTGTGGTAATATATTTGGATGATATCTTGATATTTTCCAAGGATCAAGAAGAGCATGAGCACCATGTACGATTAGTGCTTGAAAAGCTTCGTGCATCAAGGTTATATGCAAAGTTGGAGAAGTGCTCTTTTCATCAATCTAAGGTGGAATTTCTTGGTTATGTAATTTCTGAAAAGGGAATCTCCATGGATTCAAAGAAGGTTCAAACCATCCTTGATTGGGAGAAACCCACCTCGGTAAGAGATGTTCAATGTTTCCTCGGATTTGCAAATTTTTATCGTATCTTTATACAGGGATACTCCAAGGTGGTTACGGCACTCACAAGGTTGACAGCCCATAATAAGTATGTCTGGGACTCAGAGGCCACGAAAGCATTTCAGACTCTCAAGCAAGCTTTCACGACCGCACCCATTCTAATTCACGCAAATCCTACAAAGCCTTTCATCCTAGAAACAAACGCTTCAGATTTTGCCCTTGGCGCTATTCTATCCCAAATAGGAGAGGATGGTCGAGTACATCCAGTGGCTTTTCATTCCAGCAAGTTCTCAGCTGCAGAAATCAATTATGAAATCCATGACAAAGAGCTCTTAGCAATCATCGACTCCTTCGACACTTTGCGTCACCTACTTGAAGGAGCTCCTCATAAGATCACTGTCTATACAGATCACAAGAATTTGGAATTCTTCATGACATCCCGCGTCTCGAATCGTCGCCAAGCCAGGTGGAGTGGTATCCTATCAAGGTTTGATTTTCTTATCTCTTATAGACCTGGCCGTCAACAAGCTAAGCCAGATGTCTTATCAAGAAGATCCTACCTTGCACGTAGAGAAGGAGACACAGCATTTGATCAACAAGAGTCAGTGATTTTGAAACCTGAGCAGCTTAAGCTAAACGCCACCATGAGCCAAGCTCCTGAAGATTCTACTTTTCTTTCTAAGGTGAAGACGCAAATTGCCAAAGACCCACTTGCTCAGAATATTAGACTACAACTACAAGGACAAGAGGTTAATGAGGACTTTCAAGAAATTGATGGACTAATTTACTATAGGGTCTTCTCTATATTCCGCCAGGACCAACACGCTTGGAGGTACTTCAACAACGGCATGATCTTCCTTCAGCAACGGCATTTTGGGGTTAATAAGACAATTGAGCTTCTCTCCCGTGACTTTTGGTGGCCTCAAATGTGGAAGCTTGTCAAGGAGTATGTAGGCACTTGTGACACTTGCAATAGATCAAAGGCCCCTTGTCATCGTTCTCATGGGTTACTCCATCCCTTGCCCATTCCAACCAAACCATGGTCATCCATCTCCATGGATTTCATTGTAGAGCTACACTTGTCACAAGGATTTGACTCCATTTTAGTAGTCATAGATCAGTTTACAAAAATGGCACACTTCATTCCAACCACTAAAACCATCACCAACGAAGATACGGCCAAACTCTTTCTACAGCATATCTATCGTTATCACGGATTACCGGATGAAATAGTTTCTGATCGAGGCCCACAATTCATCTCTAGCTTTTGGAAAAGCTTATTCAAGCTACTCGGAGTACAAATCAACCTCTCCTCAGCCAATCACCCACAAAGTGATGGACAAACAGAGAGAGTAAATCAAGTTTTGGAACAGTATCTCCGCTGTACTATCAATTATCACCAGGATAATTGGGTCGAGCTCCTATCGGTAGCAGAATTCTCCTATAATAACAGTTTTCACGCCTCCACCCGTCACACTCCATTCTTTGCTAATTATGGTCAACATCCCAAACAGGATATCCACAGACACTATCAAGTCAAGAATCCAGAAAATACAAAGAAGGGGATAAAGTGTGGCTCCTCCGACATGATCTGCATTCATCTCGTCCTGTCAGAAGCTTGATTATCGAAGGCTTGGCCCGTTTAAAATTATCCGTCAAGTCAATCCAGTCACCTAACGACTCCGATTGCCCTCATCCATGAAAATCCATCCGGTCTTTCATGTCTCAGTCCTAGAACCTTGTCACATATCTAAGATCCTAGGAAGAGCCCTACAACCACCTCCTCCGGTTGAGATTCAAGGACATGACGAATATGAGGTCGAGAAAGTCCTAGATTCTCGAGTTTTGCGTGGCAGGTTACAGTACTTGGTGCATTGGAAAGGCTATGATGTTAGTGAATGAACCTGGGAACCAGCACACAATCTACGGCATGCATCTCTCAAAGTCCAAGAGTTCCATCAACAACATCCATGGAAGCCCAACTCAAGGAACACCACAGCTCCTCGTGGAACTCGTCGCTAAAGGAGGGGGTAATGTCATGGATGCTTGAGAGTCGGCAGCTCGCTGCCTGCATCATCGCCTATGTCATCGCCTACATCATCGCTAGAAGATTCTAGAAGTTTCTAGAAACATGGAGAAGATTCCGGAAGAATCTAAAAGTTTCTGGAAAGCTCTAGAAAGTTGAAGAAGGATCCAGAAGGTTCTAGAAGGATCAAAAAGTTTTTAGAAGCTTGGAGAAGATTCTGAAAGAATCTAGAAGTTTCTGGAAAGCTCTAGAAAGTTGAAGAAGGATCCAAAAGGTTCTAAAAGAACTAGAAGGATCAAGAAGGTTCTAGAAGATTCTAACCTCCTCAAGAAGAACCTAGAAAGTCCTAACCTCCTCAAGTAACCTCCTCAAGCACTAGTATAAATAGGGGTCTTGGGCCACAAGCCCCTCAGTCTTGCCAACACCAGTTGTGAGGCTCCTATGAGGAAATCCCTCTTCTAGTTCTTGTTTTATGTTCAAGTCTTGTCCTTGCAATCAAGCTTTGTTTTGTACTCAAGTCATGTAATCCAAGTCTTGTATCTAGCTCTCTTAATAAAGTATTAAGTCTTATAATCAATATTAAGCTTATCATCAATTCCAAGTTCTTGTACATTGTGAGCGCCTCCTCTTGCTCTCTTCTAGCTCTATACGCGCTCATATCAGTGTGCAACTAGAGGATATGCATGTACACTAAGTGACTGGGCATGCACGGTCTACGAATAGACTCACAAAAGTGCCAAATCACTTCTAAATCTAGACTGACTGGACTGACTGAACCCTTGTCGTGTTGTAGCTTGTCCACGGACACATAGGGTTGGATGTGTCACGTGACATCCCCTCCTTTTCAAAGTGAGGTACTGGTACCGAACTGTATGGCGTCAAGGGAAATCGCCAATAGCATCCGGAATCCTGGAAGGGACTCTTCGCCGGCCCACTCTGATGTGTGGGTCATGCGGTACTTGAAGTTCATAAAGGTCTGCAACGCTTGCTTCTTTGGGCCACACCGAAAGCGACACAAAGTCTTCTGTGGCTCCTTCAATGCTTCAACTTTGTCGAGAGTCATACTTCTTTCTTCTTCAAGAATCTCAATGGCTGAAAATTCTTGAAACCATTCCAACACAAAAACATGAACATACCCATTCCATGTAAAGTGAGTGCAAAAAATCTTGTCTTCTCTAACGACTGTGTATGCAATGTAGATGAACATAGAGACGGAGTGACAAACCGTTCATCAAACATGTGCAAACAATGAGATCGCATCTTTCTCTTATGATCTAAAGCAATCAACTATGGCAATTCACAACGGAAATGCCTATGCTTCGTGCTCTTTCATGTGCTCTTTCTACAAATGTGTCATGCCAAGGAAGAGACGTGGAATGTGACTTCCTTGAATGCATACTTTTCAGCTTTTCATAAACAATCCGCATACATCCGTGCTCATTCATGAGTGAAACGTGCTCAACGTACAATATGTCATGCCTTTGGAAAGGGATCACATAAAGACGCTGACTAAAATACAGGAAACGATCACGAATGAAACACTCGTACAATGCGTGCGTATCAATCATGCGAACACATAATACTTCCTGTAAGGGTTCTTTGGACCTAGGCTCGAGAGCCAAGATCGATCCTTCTTGAATGATCGAATCTACGAGGTTAGCTTCGCTTGAAAAAACATTCACTAACTCATCCTTCTTGTGAACAATCACATCTTCTTCATGCAACTCATCATGCTTGTGAGAAATCACATCTTGATCATGCAAATCATCATGCTCATCATTATCATTCAAATCATCATGCAAATCCTGTGTATCATGCTGTGGAGAAGAAGAGACTGAGAGAGTCTCCTTTTCCCGAATCTCTTGCATTTGTGCCTGCACTTGAGAAAAGAGTCGCAACATCTCTTGCATTCTTGCTTTGTTCTCGCTATCAAATCTTGCTCGACTTTCTTTTTCTTCCAAGTCGTACTGACGCTCTATGGTTGCCATTTCTTCTTCGTAGGCCTTTCTTTCTGCTTCTCTTGCTTCGCGTTCTAACTTCCTGTCCATCATCCTTTTGTCGAAAGCCTCCATAGGAGTTAGTGCAATCCTTGACGTAGATGGGAAAGGGGGAGGGTCGGAAAAACCTCCTGGTAGGGAAAATTCTTCTTCGCCTCTCTCATGCCCATCGCCTGTATGCGAAGTATCCATTCCGCTTCGGCTGACGACCATTCTGAAGTCGTGGGTTCTTGTGGGTTCTTGTGGTCTTGGGTTCTTAAGTTCACGAGGAACTTGGGTTCTTGAGGGTCTTGGGTTCTTAAGTTCTTGAGGAACTTGGGTTCTTGGGGGTCTTGAGTTCTTGAGGGTCTTGAGGTTCTTTTTTTCACTTGCAATCTGTGTTCGAGAAGGATCTTCTCTTCACCCGAGTTCTGCTCTTTTCCGCGGGCGCAGCCCTTAGCGGCCTTGCGCTCACACCAAGGTTGCTTTTTCCCACCTCACGTCGATTGGCCGGCCGCTAAGTGCACGGTCCTCTCTCAATGAGTGAAAAGAGGCACAAGGGGAGGTTGGACAAGCCCTTCTTTCTTGGGATTCCTGTCACTCTTCAAAAACACGATTAGGAATTGACACACCCAAGCGAACTTGGGTTCGTGCGACCGCAACAAGCAAAAAAAATTATGTGGTTCTTGTGGTTCTTTCCTTGAGTGATACAGAACACTGCCAAAGCTCTGATACCAATGTTAGGTGCAATGGAATGACTGTTTGCGCTTTGCTCAAGATGAGTGCTCCGAATTGTGCTCAAGGTTCCTTTTGTACTTATGGAAGGTAGAGCCTTCCGTTCTTAATGAGAGAATGCTATGATCACAAACAAAGTGAATGGACACTGTGCGTGCAAGTGTATGAGACTGAGAGAGAGATAGAAGAGAGATACGACACCAGAGACGTAAAACCCTCCTCCGAAAGCTCCACTCTCGTCGGCGAGAGTAGTCTACTTATGATTGCACAATCTTGTATAAACGGTATGCATGAGACTGATGCAAGTCTAGGCCATGTCCGCGATGACGACGGGGATGACGAGACCGACACTAGGGCTGAAATCTGCAATCTTTCTACTGCTGTCCAAAAACGCTATGGGCTGAAATCTGCGACTAGTCCAAAAACGTTGATTTTGGGGGTTGTTTCTGTGGGTCTTTGACGCTGAAAATCTGCAGGTTTAGGGCTGAAAACAGAGGTTCCTAAAGGCTGAATCTGATGGTCTTACAGGGCTGAATCTGCTACCTTCTTAGGGCTGAATCTGCAAGTACTTCAATGATGAAAAAACGCTGCATTGCCGAATCTGCAAGGGCTGAATCTGGGACCAAAAATGCTAGAGGCTGAAGTTCCCAAAAACGCTAGGTTGAGGTTTTCTGCTGGCGAGGATGCTAATGCAAAAACGCTATCTGCTGGGATCTTCTGGCGATGACGTGCTGGTGCAAAAACGCTAGGCAATGGCTCTGCAAAAACGCTAGGCTTGAGAGGATCTTGCGGGGGGATCTTGCTTCTTGCTTGGAGGAAAATCCACCAAGGGTCTTGTTGGAGAAGTTGCCTGTTGAGCTTGGCTCATGTTGCCTCTTCTGCCAAATAGTGCTAGCTCTAGTTTGCTTATATACAAACTTCACAAAATTCCCCTACCTACTTTCCAACAAAAGTCGCTTAAAAATAATAAGTGAAAACTGTCAAAAATAGGTAAAATAGGCTAATGCACTGGAAAATTCCCCTGACTGATTTTGATGGATTCTGATGGGAATGCTTATGATCATACTGTGTGCAACCAGAGGATATGCATATACACTAAGTGACTCGGCATGCACGGTCTACGAATAGACTCACAAAAGTGCCATATCACTTCTAAATCTAAACTGATTGGACTCACTGAACTCTTGTCGTGTTGTAGCTTGTCCACGGACACATAGGGTTGGATGTGTCACGTAACATCTTGACATGGTAAGATGTACAGACTTTTTCGCTTTTGGCATTGACTAATGACGTGGCACTGCTATACACATTTCCGCTTTCTACGCTGGCAACTTTGGACAGTTTTAGCGCTCGCTTTTGAGAGCAGTTACTTTTAGGAGTAAGTACTTTTGGACATGATGCTTTTGGGGCTCTGCTTTTGGCACCCCTTGTATTGTTTATAAGTGCTAAAAGAACCACTCCTTGAGAGCATCTGGACGTAGAGTCTCCAAGAGAGTCGGACTTCAAGAGTTGTACTTTGCAAACAACAATTGTGTGCAGCTATTCATTCGCGACCAACTCCATGTGCTCGAACCTCAACCGACCAGTAGCAGCCAACGTCTATGTTGCTGCACCGGTGGCCGAGGCCTACATGTGCTAAGGCTATCTATTTCGAGTCTCCAGCTCAACATCATCATTGTCTACGCATTCCGCATTCTCTTCCCGAATCTCTCTCTTCTGACTCGATGTCGCTATCTCGTTCCCTATTAGAATCCATGGCTTGTGCTGCAAAAAGTGGGATGGATACTCCGTAGAAGAAGAATCTATTGAAGCTCTTATACCCCAATTCTTCAAAGAGAGTAGACACCGCACGGCGGAGTTCCGAACCTAGATGTACTGGCCCCATGTAATTGCTTCCAGCAAGGGATCGGACAGGAACACAGAGATCACACACTTGGCAACACAACTTGAGAGTAGTCGACACGACTTGGCGGAGTTCTGAGCAAAGACGCATTGGCCCCAAAGACCGGCGCCCTCTCTTCTGAGGGAAGAGAGGGCGCGAAGCAGATCCATTGCACAGCGTGATGAACTGTTGCTCGCTGACTGAGGAGGGGGCCGAATTCTAACGATCGGTGGATGCTTCTACGGCCACTAGAAAAAGCTCACACACAGCCTGCACACCCCTGCATTGATACCGTTGGCCGGCTGAGAGCTGCTCGCGTGCTCATCGCAAGAGAACCCGCAGAAGAGGGTATTGTTATAAAGAACCCTGATCCCAACTTGGCTATTGTGGATTTCAAGCGGTAGTTGGAAGTCGCACAAATCAACTTCTTAGCTTCATGAAGGAGCCCTTAAATGCAAAACACATACAGAATCAACTGCTAACAAGTCTACGAGAGATGGCAAAGTGTCACAAACCCTAATCTAAAGTTGGCAATGAAGGTCCAAGCAAAGCTGAAAGCTATATCTGCTAAGAAGAATTCTCATACTCCTGTCTTATTCAACTTCTTAGCTTCATGAAGGAGCCCTTAAATGCAAAACACATACAGAATCAACTGCTAACAAGTCTACGAGAGGTGGCAAAGTGTCACAAACCCTAATCTAAAGTTGGCAATGAAGGTCCAAGCAAAGCTGAAAGCTATATCTGCTAAGAAGAATTCTCATACTCCTGTCTTATTCTTTGTCTCAGTGGGGTTGCTACTTTGTGATAGCAAACATATCCATCTTCAATCCAATAAACAGATCGTTCTCTCCGTAATGTAACTTTCCCAGTATGGTTGAAAATCCCGAATAAATTATATATCCCTAGAAGAGATTCTAGTTCTTGACAGTGGACCAAAGTGATAGCATTCACTCTGGGCCTTCTGTAAAAAGCATCTTTTGTTACATTCTTTTCTCCCAATGTATGAACAATCTAGAGTGGAGAACACTAGCTCGTCTGCCTGCTTGCTTGACAAGTTCCTGTGGTTGAGAAATCCGAGCAATAAGAAGCCTTTCTCAACTCCGCACATAACAGAGATAGTAAGAAATTGGCATAGAGACAACCAACCTTCTCGCATTTTATTTTCAAGGTCTCTGAGAGTAGGCTCGATCAGCTCCCATCCAGAGGGGTATTTAACGCGACTGGTCCTCACCTTAGGCATCCCTGCATGAACAAAATTTGGTTTACACAAATTGTAAAAAGCATGCAAATCATATCTCCACACCATTACAGGCATGAGAACACTGGCTATCGTATAGAAACTTCAATTGCAACCTGGAAAACGCCAGTGAAGCACACTGAAAGCTACTCGACCTTTAAAAGAAAGTTTCCTCAGAGTTTAGCTGTGGTAGGGAGCTTTGCCCGTTCAGCTTCTGCGTGAAATAGGGTGTTCTTTTCTGAGGAACACGGGAGCGAGGTCGCGCTTTGGGGGGGAGGGAGAGTAGAGAGAGAGAGAGAGAGAGAGAGAGAGAGAGAGAGAGAGTTCAAACATACCTGAAGTTCTGAACAAGAATCGACTAACGTAGGAAGCGTAGGAAACAGAACTTGGCGTCAAGGTCTGTGTTTCCGGGTTAGTCTATGTGCTTAATTAAGGTTCCCGAATAGTGCTTATTTATTATTTACTATTTATTTATTATGCATAATTATATATGCGTGTGTATGGTCTGGTCGTTTTTTAACAAATCATTAAAATCTGCAATCTATCTATGTATTTGATTAAGGTTCCCGAATAGTGCTCACAAACAGCGGCAATTTTAAATATTTTTTATTTATTTATTATGCATATTATAATCTGGAAGGTTTGGGTGAGTCAATTGATACAATGAGCTCAAGGTGGTTTGAAGCTTGAAAAAACCATGGCTATATACAGTAGAGAGAGAGAGAGAAAAACAGTGAAACTCACATTTAATAGATTATAGTGTACATACAATATATTTATAGCATATATTATTATTGGTTCATATACAAAAAAGAAGTGTTTATATACAAAAGGTCTCACAGTCAGTATCCAGCAGTTCATATCTCCAAGTGCCTTTTCAAAAGGCTACACACATCTAAGTAATATGTGTCACATCAAAAATTGAACTAGGTGTCGAAGGAGTTCCCATACCCACCTTTCAACCCTCCCCTTGGGCATGTCATACATAATGAAGACCTAACTATCCACACAGGATGACACTATCCACACAAGATGAAAATACCTCCCCTTGAACTGGAGAGAGTAGAAAATCTTCAAAATACATCCGTAACATCTGTCACATCAAAAATTGAACTAGGTGTCGAAGGAGTTCCCATGCCCACCTTTCATAATCATGTATGTGTGTGTATGTCTGGTCGATTTTAAACAAATCATTAGAATCAGCAAGACGATGCCTTCCAGGTAGCGGCAAGGGAAGCAGGAAAGAGGAGCCAACTATCCCAATGAAGTCAGACAAACACAGGGCGACTTGGTCTATATCTCTTTCTCTCTCTATGTCTTGAACCCTCTCTCTTTGCAACCCAAAGGTGGTGGGCAGCTATTTGCCGACTTCTCCCCACATGCACTCGAAGTCACACGAGAGTTACTTGTTGAGCCTACAGGGACTGCAACAGAAAGAGAACTCACACCGAAGGGTGACCTCTCTCTCTCTCACACAACAAGCTTTGTCGTGAGTTGGGAGGAAGGTGGGGTAGGCAAATTGCTCTCTCTCTCTCTCTCTCTCTCTCTCTCTCTCTCTCTCTCTCTCTCTCTCTCTCTCTCTCTCTGGGCTAAGCAAAGGGAGCTCAGGTGGTTTCTGCAGAGGGGATGAGCAGCTAGGGAACACATGTGGGCGTGGAGGGGGAGGCAGGCACACAGAGGTCTCCATTAAAGCTTGCTGCCTAGGGTACCCGAGTCTCTCTCTCTCTCTCTCTCTCTCTCTCTCTCTCTCTCTCTCTCTCTCTCTCTCTCTCTCTCTCTCTCTCTCTCTCTCTCTCTCTCTAATGAGGTCTCAAAGGATTTCTTGCCAGTAAGTATGTGTGCATCCCCCACGAGAGAGGAAAAATGGAAAATGGAAGGGAATCTAGGGAGATGCTCTCTCTTTATCTTTGTTCTTTTCTCACATGGTGCCAGTGTGTTTTTCCACTAGCGAATACGTGCTTCAAGGGCGCAATTAGGGGGCCGAATATGTTGGCATTGTCATGACAACCCTCTGCCTTACACGAGATGCAAGTAGGTGAAAGAACTAGCGTGGAGATTACTGATTTACGACAGGGGCTATTGCAAAAATCTCTCTCTCTCTCTCTCTCTCTCTCTCTCTCTCTCTCTCTCTCTCTCACACACACACACACACACACACACACACACACATCTTTACTAGTGGAATTCACGACGAGATTGTAGTCAAGGGCAAGGTATCATAGGGTTGGGGAATAATAATGTATGTATATGTATATGTGTGTGTGTGTGTGTGTGTGTGTGTGTGTGTGTGTGTATTGTAATGGAAATGGCCTATGAACTTTGAGAATAGCAGAATTAAGAGAATTAGAGTAAGCATTTTTGTGAGACTACTTTGAGAACATAGAGGGTGAATTTAATTAGTGGTAGCAAGATAACCATAATACTTAATTAACTTGGCATGAACAATACTTTTTCAAGAGAGAGAGTTAGAGAACTTGACAACAGTCGATGACCAGATTTATGTGGAGACGATCCCCCCTCCAATAGGCTTTTGTATTATAGATTCTCCCACCAAGAGAGACTTGGTACAATACAATCTTTGTGTTCCTTGTGACCTAGGTGATGAAATGAAGATGGAACGCTTCATGCATCACGAGCATAGCATAATCTTTGCAAAAAAGCATTAACCATCCCCGGCCTCAATCCCAAGTCGTCAAACACTTTTAGAGGTGGAGGAGCTAGCGGGGAATGAGGGTAGGGAAGAGGAAGAAAAAACATTCATAGGAAAAAGAAATAGTTCCTTACTTATCATCACTCTACTTGCTTAGCATACATAATAGCATAGTAATGAAGATGGAGAAGATGGCAAGCTTAAGCATTGGAGCATGGCTCTTGGTTGGATTTGCATTCCATAGCCAAGAGTGTTGGTGTAGGTTCTCAGCTTCTCTATAAGCTTGGAGAAGGAGATGGAGCTCTTGCACTTTGCACCTCACACAATGAGTGTGTGCGTGTGTGTGAGAGAGTATGCCCCCTAAGCTAGCCCTTAGCTTCCTTGGTCGATCCCCTCTTCTAGCTCATGATGGAAGATCATTGGACTCCTTCAAACCTGGCCAATCACATGCAAAGTGCATATCAAACAAGCATGCTAGCCTTGGGACAAGTGCCCCCTTTTTCCTTTGAGAGAGAGGACATACACAATTAATTAAATTAGCTAAATTATCATTGGACCCCTTGAGAGGCCAACCACTAGGCTTTAGGCACCTTATGAGGGCAACATGGAGAGGAACTTGGCATGTGTCCATGTTGCTTCATTAGGCATGGCTTGACTTGTGTGAAGGTGTGTGTGTGTTCTCTCTAGCTCGTACAATGAGGGCTCGCCCCCCCTTGTGTAGGGATGTGCTTTGACTTTGTGGAACACCTTAAGCCCCTCCAAGCACCTCAAGCAGGCTCCCACCTCAAGCACAACCCTAGCTTGCTTAAGGTCAAAGGACTTTTAACACTAACCTTTGGAGGTCTTTAATGAAGCTAACCCTAAGGTCTTTAAGCTCCATTAGCTAGCCTTGCTCTTTGACATACCATCTCTCATTTGGACCCCTTTACCTTGGCCGCGTGCTGAGATAGATCCATAAGCACATGTCTATATTCTAACACTTGTTCCCATTTATTCTCCCACATTAAATGATCGGTTTAATATGAGAAAATCATTTGAGTTGGTTAGATATTAGATTTTATGACATATGTGTGTGTGGTGTGTGTGTGTGTGTATACATATATATGCATACATGCATTATATATGTATATAATGCATGTATGTATAGGTATGTATACATACAAATATATGCATAGATTATATATAAATATGTAATGTTTGTATGTATATGTATATGTGTGTGTATGTTTGTACACACACACACGAACATACACACACACACATACACATACATATAAGATTTCCATGGCATTCTTAAGTAGATTCAATTTAAAGTCACTAAGTCTCTTGCACACTTCTTTGTAGCCGTAGAAGAAGTCGAACCATCTGCACAATGGAAAATTCCTCATTTAAAACTTGATCAAGTATCTAGGCATGAAACTTATTTAAGCTTAGAGCATCTACTGTCTATCTTGACAATCAATATGTTGCATCTATCAGTTTGGATAACCAAATGCATTTCATGAAGCTCACTGAGATCCAACATGACAAAATCAAAGTCATAAAAAAAGGCTATCACTACAACACATCGCGTAAAAGTCAACGTTTATACCGACGCAAATAAACCGGGTCTAAAATTTTTAGACGTTGATATAAGCGTCGGTATACGCGTCAATATAATAATTTTTCATACAGATGCCCATATCGACGCGTATACTGACACGTATATCGATGCCTAGATGCCCATACCAACACCTACACCTACACCTATAATTTTTTTTTGAGCAAAGAGGACTGCCATTTGTTCCTGCATGTGTTACAGTAACAAAGGCCAAACCTCTCTGCCCAAAAGAGGAATTCAAAAGTAATCGCACTTTGTGTTAAGATAGATTGAGATTGCATCATAAAACAATAAAGAAGTGCTAAGCAAATGACCATAAATATGAAACACTAAACAACCAAAACCATGATAACCATAACCATTACCATTGCCATAGATAAACCCAAAACTATAACCATAATGATAACCGGAAGAAAAACCATAACCTTTAAGTTTAAACAAAATCAATGCCATTGACATTGCCTTAACCATAAACAACACCATAACCTTAACCAATGCCAATGTTATAATCATAAACAAAATCATAAACATTCCCACTATCATAACCATAAACATAAGCATAAGCATGACCATAAAAGGGTGCCAAAACCATAAACATTGCTACTGACATAAGCATTAAAAAATCATAACTATAAGTGTTGTTAAAACCATAACCGTTGCCACTATCGAAAGCATAGACATAAACATAACTATAACCATCAAAGCGTTGTCCAAACCATAACCATTATCACTAGCATAACAAAAAATAAACCATAACCATAAGCATTATCAAAATTGTAACCATTGCCTCCATAATAGCCATAAGCATAAGCATAACAATAAAAGTATTATTAGAACTATAAACATTGTCATTATCATAACCATAAGCTTAAGCATAACCATAAAGAGTGATTATGTGTGTGTGGTTGTGCATGTGTGTGATTATGTGTGTAGTTATACGTGCATATTTATGCGTATGTGTGTGTTTATGTATGTATGCATGCATGCATGAAAGCAAAAGAAAGAGCACTCACATACCAGACTTAGGTCATGGACTAGAATCTCAAAAAGTGCCCTTGAACATTGCCAAATTAACGAATTTCCTGGCTTCTAAGGTCAAAACCACTATAATGTCTAAATTGTACGGGGATCCAGGGTTATATTTGGCTCTTCGCACATTTCTCAATGGAGAACTAAAAGTCGGCCTACCACAATTTTCACAAATGAGAAGGCCCAATGAAATCCAAATTGAGGAGGAACGCGAACCACAACCCAAACTAGATGAAAGTTCGATTGTTGAAATTCATGTTAACAAGTTGGGGTAATACTTTGAAGGAAATGCATCTAATGCAACCCTACCAATCACTACTAAAGGATTAACTGTGAAGGGAATCCTTGATGGTGGTGCAAGAGTGAGCATTGTAGCAAAAAGTTGTTGGAAATCTATGGGAAGACCTCATCTTGAAGTCACAAACGTAGTGGTAAAAGTGGCCAATGGATCTATCGTTACGCCTACTGAAATGCTGAAAGATCTCAAGGTCAAGGTCCTTGGACAAGATAAGGTATACCTTCATCGTTATGGACTTCTCTAAGCATCCTATGTCATTAGGACGTCATTTCATGAGGGAATCAAAAATAGTATATGATTGGTCTAGAAATCACGTCTACTTATAGTTCCAAGACTCTGTCATCCAACTTGATCTTGTAAGCGGTCGAGTGCACCCTTTAGTGAACAAGTTTATAATTGACAATTGATCAGACACCACAATTCACTCAGCTCCATTGAAGTATCGTTACACGTGTAAAAGGACATGGATATTGGGGGAGACTCTTCTTGTATGGATGTCCTACCTGGAATGGCCGAGTCGGACAACATTGATTGGGTACACCTTGCAGCAACCATAGACACTTGGGGCAATAGAGGAACAACTTGAGTAACACCTGTGGGTGAAGAAATACTGCAGGTTGCACCAATGAATATGTTAAGCTCAATGCATATTTCTTTTGAGGATACAAAGACTGAAGACATGAATGACATCCAAGCTAAGATGTGATCAATGTGACTCAGAGACTGAATCGCTGATAGAAATTGATTCTTAGCTTGAAAGGGAATCTGACTTGCATATTAGTTCAAGTCAAGAAACAAAACCCTCGAGGCCAAGTACCACATCATATGACGATGTATCTTGGAGTGAAGAGGATACAAAATGAGGACAAATCCAGTGATTCCATGCCAGTAGCAACCCAAAATAAAAAATTAGAAGAGGAGTAAGAGATATAAGAGGCGACGATATCGAGCAAATGTACGTGCTAGGATAAGATTAAAGAAATCCACCGCATAATGGTTCAGCTATGTGGGGCATGTGATGCTCATCAAAATTTGGTAGATAATTGGGCCAAATACCTTCAAAGTGTCATGTGGTGTAGCCCACAACCCTTTGACATTGCACAACTAGAGATTGCAAAGAAGCCAAAGTTAAGCCGTATTATAAGGAGACGCCAAAATCGGGAGTTAGCTCAACAACAAAGGGAAGTAGAATTGAAATCACAATCCACGGCACAACCAGATCCCACGAACTTACCCCCTGTACCTGTGCATTTCAAATCCTACACCACTAAGGAGTGTAAGGTTGTGTACATGAAGGCCCAAAAGAACACCTATCGATGGAAGTAATGGAGTCTATGATGGTCCGGTGATAGTTAAGGAAATAGAATTAGTGGACCCAGGTGAGGAGTCCAAACGTGTTTTCATTGCCCCATACCTTACTAAGACTGAAGAGGCTGTACTTAAACATATTCTCAAAGAATTCAAGGATATGTTTTCTTGGACATACCATGATATGCAGGGCGTTCCACCTTCCGTGGTGAAACACATAATTCCCATGATTAGCACTGCTAAACCAGTCGAGAAACGACCGAGCAACGACCCTACCCAATGAATCCTAAGTATGCAAAGGTTGTTCAAGAAGAGATTTAAAAACTTTTCCAATGTGGATTCATATACCCTATTGAGCACTCGGAATGGGTTTCTCTGATAGTCATTGTGCCAAAAAAGAATGGGAAACTTAGAGTGTGTGTGGACCTCAAGATAGTTAATGCGACCACTATGAGAGATCATTATCCCTTGTCATATTCCGAACATGTGCTTGAAAGAGTTGCAGGAAAGGAAGCTTATAGCTTTTTAAATGGATACTCTGGTTATAATCATACGAGGACCAAACTAAAACTGCTTTTATAACCGAATTTGGAGTGTTTGCATTTCGTGTTACGGCCTTTGGCTTGAGAAATGCCCTTGTTATTACTGTAAGGTCTTTGACCCCGATCAAAAGAGCACCATTGTACCTTGAAATGAATATAATGAAAAAAGTTACTATTTTTAACAGTTTTCTGAATTCTGTCAGTGCCATGATGTTTAGAATGTTTTAAAGCTTCGAAATGTGAATTAAAATAATTTTTGTGAAAAATTTCCAAAAATAGTAAGTTTTTGGTCACTCGACCCGTCCAGTTTTGACCGTCTCGAAAAATTGCACTCGTACCCCGAATTTGAAAAAATGCATTTTCGGACCTCGGGGGCTGCTAAATATGGCAGGTACTCGGGCCAGTATGCCTTAGTTAGAGCTTGCTATAGCAATTTATGACATCAAAATCCGACTCGTATGACCCATTTTAGCCTAAAATCCAATTTTCCCAAAATTGTCCGGGGAGGCCCCCGGGGGCTCGAGGCTGTGTGGGAGCAGGTTCCAGGCCACTCCAGGTCAGCTTTAGCAGCTAGGGGAGGCCCTCTTGCCTTGTGGGAGTCTTGGGAGAGTTTGTAAGCTTGCTACTAAGTGTGAGAGTCAGTTAACCAAGCCAACTGGACACTTGGTGGGTAGGCAACTGGACTTGCTATGCTTAACTAGAGAGGCTCCCAGATGCAAATAGCAACCCAGATCGATTTTCAGCTTGAGGAGGCCTATTTAAAGGTGTGCTCACACACACGCAGACACACATGCTCACACACACACCCAGTATACACACACACAGACACCTACACACACCTTGGGGAGGTGCTGCCGGTACGCACACAGTTTTTGAAGGAGAAGCAAGGAGGGAGGTGCTGCTGAAATTCTCATCTTGAGGATTCATTGGATCAAAAAAATCAGAGGATTCTCAACCCCTAATCACGATAATTATGGTTAAATTACGGCTCATATAATGGAAAAAGTTACTATTTTTAGCAGTTTTTCGAATTCTGTCTCATCAGTGCCATGATGTTTAGAATGTTTTAAAGCTTCGAAATGCGCATTAAAATAATTTTTGTGAAAATTTTCCAAAAATAGTAAGTTTTTGGTCACCCGACCCATCCAGTTTTGACCGTCTCGAAAAACTGCACCCGTACCCCGAATTTAAAAAAAATGCATTTTCGGACCCCGGGGGCTGCTAAATATGGCAGGTACTCGGGCCGGTACGCCTTAGTTAGAGCTTGCTATAGCAATTTTCGGCATCAAAATCCGACTCATATGACCCATTTTAGCCTAAAATCCAGTTTTCCCAAAATTGTCCGGGGAGGCACCGGGGACTCGAGGCTGTGTGGGAGCAGGTTCCAGGCCACTCCAGGTCAGCTTTAGCAGCTAGGGGGCTCCCTCTTGCCTTGTGGGAGTCTTGGGAGAGTTTCTAAGCTTGCTACTAAGTGTGAGAGTCAGTTAACCAAGCCAACTGGACACTTGGTGGGTAGGCAACTGGACTTGCCATGCTTAACTAGAAAGGCTCCCAGATGCAAATAGCAACCCAAATTGATTTTCAGCTTGAGGAGGCCTATTTAAAGGTGTGCTCACATACACACAGACACACATGCTTACACACACACCCAGTATATACACACACACACACACACACCTACACACACCTTGGGGAGGTGCTGCCGGTACGCACACAGTTTTTGAAGGAGAAGCAAGGAGGGAGGTGCTGTCGAAATTCTCATCTTGAGGATTCATTGGATCAGAAAAATCAGAGGATTCTCAACCCCTAATCACGATAATTATGGTTAAATTACGGCTCTTCTTTATTCTCATCATTACTCTCTCATATTCTTCGTCTATTATGCCTACTTGTAATGGAATTGGCCTATTTAACTTGAGAGTAGCGGAGATTAATGAGAGTACTTTTGAGAAATAACTTTGTGAGCATAACGGGTGAACATAATTGAAGATAGCAACATAATCATAGCAATTAGTTAACTTGGCATGAACAATACTTTTGCAAGAGAGAGAATTTAGAGAACATGACAACAGTTGAGGACCGGATTTATGTGGAGCCGGTCCCCCCTCCAATAGGCATTTGTATTATGATTTCTCCCATAAAGAGAGACTTGTTACAATACAGTCTTTGTGTTCCTTGTGACCTAGGTGATGCAATGAAGATGGAAAGCTTCATGCATCACAAACATAACATAAACTTGAAGAAAGCTTTAGCTATCCCAAGCCTCAGTCCCAAGACCTCAAACACCTTCGAAGGTGGAGAGAGCTAGCAGGGAATGAGGGTAGGGAAGAGGAAGAAGAAACATTTCGTAGGAGAAAGAATTAGTTCCTCACTTATCATAACTCTTGTTGCTAGCATACATAATAGCATAGTAATGAAGAAGAAGGAGATGGCAAGCTTAAGCATGGAAGCATGGCTCTTGGTTGGATTTTCACTCCATAGCCAAGAGTGTTGGTGTAGGCTCTCAACCTCTACTTGCTTGGAGAGGGAGCTCTTGCACTTTGCATAGCACACAATGAGAGTGTTTGTGAGTGTGTGTGGGTGAGTATTCCCCCTAAGCAACCCCCTAGCTTGCTTGGGTCGACCCCCCCTTGTAGCTCATGCTTGAAGCTCATTGGACCCCTCTAGGCCTAGCCAATCATAAGCAGGAGGCATTACAAGCAGTAGGGGTAGCCTTGAGACAAGTGTCCCCCTTTCCCCTTTGAGAGAGAGGGCTAGATAAATGCTAAATCAATTAATTAAATCTTCTAAATTACTATTGGACCCCTTGGGTGGCCAACCAATAGGCTTCAGGCATCTCATGAAGGTAACATAGGTAGGGGCCTGACATGTGTCCCTGTTGCCTCTTCAAGCTTGGGCCTTCCTTGCATGTGTGAGTGTGTGTTCTCTCTCTATCCCCTAGGAAAAGGGCTCGCCCCCCCTCTTGTAGGGATACTTTTGACTTTTGGTGCTCAAGCACCTTAGTCATCAAGCATGACAATGCACTTGAACTAGGGGTGTTCCCACAAGCATCTCAGGCAAGCATGTCAAAGCACCTCAAGCACCTTAATCAAGTAGCAAGTCAAGCACCTCAAGCATGTAGCAGGTCAAGCACCTCAAGCACCTTAATCAAGCACCTCAAGCACGACAAGCACCTCGAGCTTGGGCTGGGTTCAGCCCTAGCTTACCTAAGGTCAAAGGACTTTTACACACATTATTGGAGGTCTTCAATGAAGCTAACCCTAAGGTCTTATGCTCCATTGGTTAGCCTTGCTCTTTGATAGACCATCCCTCATTTGGGTCCCTTTACCATTGGCCCCGTGTTGAGATAGATCTATAAGCACATATCTATATCTTAACACTTGTTCCCGTTTATTCTCCCACATTAAGCGATCAATTTAATATGAGAAAATCATTTGGGTTGGTTAGATATTAGATTTTATGACATACTTGTAGCTATAATTTTCAATAGCTTCTCTCTAAGTTTACATAGTTATACTCCATTACATAATCATCATTCAATTAGATAAATTATGCAGCCATTCATCATCCTTAATCAAGGTTTAATACATGATTAGGAAAGATTATCTCTCTAGGCAGCTTAGTTAATAAATTGCCAGCTAGTAATAATGTAGATTTGATGGAATTCACTCTCTTATCATTCAATAGTATTGTAATTAAATTAGACCCAATCTTATCCCACATTAAAATGTGATTAAGGCTAAAAAATTAAACCGTCATTAGGCCATTAGGAAAAAGGATTTCTATCACATATGCCTGCGGTAATTCTGCATCTTCAAGTGCTCTAGGAAAATGATTGAACTTGCTTACTTCATCTCTTTTGTAAATCAATTAGTAAAATTCTGAATTTCTTAATCATCTAAGCCAAGTGATTAACTTTAGAGCCATTTCCCATAGGGCAAGTAAGAAACTGCCTATAAAATTGCTAGGTATCGAAGGGGAAATCTAAACTCTTGCATAAGGAGGATTCTGAAATAAATCTAATCTGTCAATTGGTTTGTTATGATGCTCTCGGACTTTTGCTCTTTTTCAAGTTTATCGTTTAAAGTAGTGAGTAAAATGGCCCCGGTCAAGAGAACTCGCTTCGGTGGTGCCCACGACCGCGAGGCGGGAACAAGCAATGTCAATGGAAAGGGAAAAGCTCCCATGGACGAACAAATACCGGCCATCTCACGGGCCATTGACGAAGAAATGGAAGAGGTAGGTCATGATTTTATTCAAGTCGTTTGAATTAACATTGCACACGTTTAGTTAGGAATGAACATATCCCCAAAACATGTTGGAGAAATCCGACGGAAACCTCGGCACTGAACTCATTTGTACATTAAAGTCTAAAGTAGGAAAGAAATGATTGATGGGTATGTTGTTTGCAATAGGAAATAATGTCTGCTAGGAAAAATTTAGCTCGACATGTTCATTCTATTTCCAATGTTGAATCAGTCCTGACCCCCCTACTGATCACAGAGGGCAGAGTTCCTTGATAAGGGCTCTTGAATCCACGACTTGCTTTTTATGCGATGGATACCCACGACTTGCTTTCTATGCGGTGGGAACCCACGTCTTGCTTTCTATGCGGTGGGAGTGTCCATGTAGTGCTTTCTATGCGGTGGACATACCTAGTTGTATGGGCAGCTAGGCGACAACGGGAGGAGTAAACTTTCGCTGGAGGGGGGATGTTGTACCTCCAGAACATTGGAATTTTAATGAATAAGTTTGAGTAGAATTTTTACTAGAATACTCTCTTGGTGTTGTTTGCAATACTGGTTGAAGGGCTGTCTTAACGAACAATGTGATTCGGAATAAATCAAGGAATGTTTATGTTGAACAATCATTGTGGTAGTAATTAGGTCACACAAGGAAGTGTGAGTGTGGGGGTGGAAAGTGGGGGCTTGGCTCAGGTTGCCAATGCCTATGAGATGGGTGGTCCCGATTGGTCGGGAACTCTCTGTCCCCATAGTGTTCAATTCGATATTAGTAATACTCATTGCCCCTAGAGCGGTGAAATCTCGAGAGTACGTGCCTCTGAAACATGGGGAAAAAGGCACTCGGGGTTTCTCTCCTCTTGGAAGGTGGGTCTTAGGATCGCTAGATAGTTTAAGTACGCTTCCCCTGCGAGGTGGAGCTAGATCTCATTGCTAGTAGGCTCGAGCTCGACTCACTTTGTGATGAGAGATCGTTCGCTAGCTAAACCATGAACCACTTTGTTTGCTTCCGCTATAGACCTAGTGGCCACCAGGTTCACCATCAGATCCGCTGTTTGATATGGCGGGGTGGGGACCTCACAGTTACATTCCAACGATTTATAAACACTGCGTTCAAAGAATATTAAAGGGAGTTTTGTGAAGCTTTCCTAGATGACCTTTGTGTTTATTCCTCTTGGGAGAAGAATCTATCATGTTTACAAAAAGTGTTTGAAAGGTGTAGATTGTATCGCATCTCATTGAACCCTTTCAAGTGCCAATTTTGGGTCAAGCATGGAGTTATTTTAGGGCATATAGTGTCTAAGAATGGAATTTCTACAGAGGAAAGCAAGATTAAAGCCATTGCCAATTTGCCACCACCTACAAACTATAATGGAGTTCAAACATTAATAGGCCATGTTGGTTATTATCGACAGTTTATTTTAAACTTAACTTCACCGAGATAGCTCGTCCATTGTACAAGCTTCTTATCGAGTTTCACTAGACCGAGGAGTGTGACCATGCTTATGAGTTAATAAAAAAGGCCCTGACCAGTGCCCCAATCCTATGAGTGCCCGACTGGAACGTAATTTTCCATGTGCATATTGATGCATCAAACTTTGCTATTGGGTGTGTTCTAACTCAACCCGCAGAACATAAATTAGACTACCCTATTAGCTTTGCAAGTCGCCAATTAAATGATGCCGAGAAGAACTACACCACTACAGAGCAAGAAGATTTAGCTATGATTTATGTCGTAAAGAAATTTCAATATTACTTTCTTGCTACCAAGTTTGTGTTTTATGTAGATCATCAAGCGTTGTTGTATCTAGTAAACAAGCCGTGTTCCACAAGATGAATTACGCGATGGTTGTTATTCTGTTCGAGTTTGATTTCACTGTTGTTGTAAGACTTGGCAAGAAACATGTTACGGTAGATCATTTGTCTCACATACCCAATGGTGAAGCCTGTGTTGGAGTTGATGATGAATTCTCGAACACTTCCCTATTTATAGTGAGACAATGCCTGAATGGAGTGAAACGATTGTCAACTTTTTAGTTAATGGGTTTTCCCCCAAAGAGCTTCGAAAGGATTTAGCTCGAAGGTTGATCAAAGAATGTGAACCTTATTGCTTGATTGTCGAAACTATCTATAAACAAAGAAAAAATGACATTCTTAGACGTTGTGCCCGTGAGGATGAATATTTGTACATTTTGCAAGAAGCACACATGGGCGTAGCTGGTGGTCACTTTTCAAGAGAATTGACTGCTAGAAAGGTATTACAATCAGGCTATTGGTGGCCACTTTATTTAAGGATGTATCACTCTTTACAAAAGGATGTGATGAATGCCAACATTATGCAAAACCACAAAGAAAAGATAAGATGCCTCTACATCCTATTAAGGTGACACAACCATTTGAAAAGTGGGGCTTAGATTTTGTAGGGTCAATTAGTCCAACATCCCGTAATACTCAATCCCAATATATCATCGTGGTTATTGACTATGTCCTTGTTCTTTAAGTGGCTACTGATGCAAAGACAATAGCTAAGTTCCTCTTTGAAAACATTATTACACGATTTGGATGTCCCTTTGAGATTGTGAGTGACAATGGTATCTCTTTTACAAATGAAGTGATAAAAGAACTCACCTGACAATTCACGATATCCCACCATAAATCTACACCTTATTATCCACAAGCAAATGGCCAAGTTGAGAGTACCAACAAGACTCTAATTTCTATCTTAACTAAGCCGGTAGAGGCTCATCGTACATATTGGGACTTGAAGCTTACATCAGCTCTATGTGCTTATTGTACTGCTTATAAAGTGGCCATTGATTGCACACCGTTTAAAATGGTGTATGGTCAAGAAGTAGTAATGCCATGGGAGTTTGTCATTCCTAGTCTTTGAGTAGCTTCTCAAGAAGGTTGGGATAGTAACCCATTAGTCGAGCGTTTTTATATCCTCGAAAGGCTAGAGGAAGAGAGGCAGTTGGTTGTGCAGAATGGCCTTGTGTAGAAAGATAGGAGAAAGAATTGGTCTGATCGCCATTTAAAAAACAAGGACATCAAAGTCGATGATAAATTTCTTATGTACGGAGTGTGTAACGAGAAGAAAAAATTGAGATACATTGGAAAAGGGTCATATATAATATGTGAAATTACCCCACAAGGGACCCTTGGATTCATCAATGGGAGAATGCAAAAGATACTATGATCCCCTAAGCCAAGAGGAATTATGTGCCATCCATCAAAAGAAAGAAGCAAAAGAACAAGGTGAGTTAAAAAAGATACAAACCAAGTGTGAAGCTCGAGGGTGACAATAACGTATTAGATGCCAATGAGGATCCAATCTGGGTGTTACACATTCATTCCAATTTGAAGCAGATGACGATTCTATAAACTCTAAACCGCCTCTACGATACCCAATAGAGTTGAATAGCTCCTATGGAAAATACTATATAATGCTTTATTGGACACGTGAGCTCAACATAATTTGTTATCCTATGGAGTGTGGTGTCAGCTAGGAAAACCAACCTTATCCACAAGTACCATCCAAGTCAAGGGTTTCAATAAGAAGAAGACCACTGTTTTTGGAATCCGACACACTCCTATCATTTATGACAAAGGGACTATGGTTCAAAGTGTTTTGGTCATACATGTTGGCACTATGGAGGGTAACATAAACCTAGGGCGCACGTGGATGTCTACAACTAAATCTAGTATTGATTGGGAACTGAGAGTATCACGACACAGAAACCAACTCTCAACCCAAGCAGTAGTCTTTGAGTTATTGCCTCTTGAGGAATCACAAAACAAAACATTGCAGATCCAAGAGGTTAAAGCATCCATACATGTTGCACAAACCTTTAAAACTTCAACTTCCATGCCTAAAATAGAGAATGTGGCACCCATGAATCAGAGTATTTTGACAAGGGAAACATATGGAGTCGATTAAAGACAGTGGGAAGGGAAAGATCATGGAATACTACACACCTGTTCCAGAGCTAGTTTGGGTACCAAAGCGAGAATGATTTGTATCACTTAGCTCAGGAATAGGGAAGTCAAATGAAGCTTCATGTAGTTCATCCATAGAACTACAAACTCTTACATAACCTCCACCTACCACTGTAAAAATATTCAAAAAAACAAGAAAGAAATAGCACCTCCCATTGTAGGTTCACCACGTAAAGCAACGTTGCAAGTAAGCTCATGGAGAGTACCTTACCACCCTTGCAACTTGATGAAACACCTCGAATGGTGGAAAACTATTGGTCAAAGTCCTCACCCATTACAACTTGGAACAAGTGGTTTCAAAGAGTGACAACATCTTGCCAAAAAGTATGATCTACCCAAGGAAGGGGGGAGTGTTTATTGACATCTCATTGACATCCATCATTAACTTGCTTCCCTCTTAACCCTCCTCCCCGACCTCCTAATCTTAGGGAATGTATATATATAGCCCTATACTAAAACCCAAAAAAAAGAGAGTAGAAGAGCAAGAGCTACCTGACAAAAAGCTTGAAACCAACAAGATCTGGTCCATAAACCAAAACTCATAGTGACACATCATGCACAATGACACAACCCTTATGATATTTGCAAACTAACCAAAACCTACCTAGGGTGAGAGGTACCCTCTTTACTTTTCTCAAGTGTTTCACATGGTCTACCGCGAGCTTACCTCTGAATGGGATTTGGTAGATACACTAGCGAGTGAGAAAAATTTTGAGAAATTAGAATGGATGATATGTCTCTTGACCACGATTGATCCCTACTCAGTAGAGAACGTATCTCCGATTGCACAAGCTTATTCTTTTGAGCAAGATGAATATCCACGTCTAGTGACCTTCGTAGTGAACTTATATGCATCTGATGGATTGTATATAAGCCAATTTTTGTAACCCTAAAACAACTTTTTGAATTAATAAAACTATTGTGTTCACTGTGCCGTGTGTGTGTGTGTGTGTGTGTGTGTGTGTGTGTGTGTGAGAGAGAGAGAGAGAGAGAGAGAGAGAGAGAGAGAGAGAGAGAGAGAGAGAGAGAGAGAGGTCTTATCTCTTCGCTACGTGCACTACGAAGCAGCTATTGCAAAGTTGACACCACCAAAAAATTAGCAACGGCAAGGGATACACTCAAACGCCAAGCTTGCAAAAGTTTTGGCTCCGTCACGAGGCGAGCTCCCACAAGCTTCTGAGTGAGTTATCTTGCAAATCGTGTGTCTGTTTTGCGAGTTCTTTACATCAATGGGTTCATGGTAATTAGAGCTACATGTCAGGACCATACATGACGAGAAACGCTGACCTATAATACATTGTCTATCTTCATACACATTTGCTACACAGAGTGATTACATGCAAGATATCGGGTTAGAGTCCATAGGGTAGTGACCTCTAGGTAAGTAGAGTGTGCCCTATGAGTTTTGTGACGATTCGAGCACATTTGGTCTTGATTCAAAGAGTTTGAGCCTTGTAGATTGAGTTACAATCATGAGCACATAGTAAGTCCGAGTTTGATTTTCTCGAGTAGTGATTGTCTTAGAAGGTCGAGTAGGTGATTGACAACCATCCACTTGTTTCCATGCGCCTATAGGTCATGCTCCCTGTGCTAGCATTTTCTCGTGGCATTTTTGCCAACATGTAGGAGTAGTTGTAGATAGGATATGTTGATTATGATCTAGAGCTATCGATCACATAATTATTTGCTTGTATGATTGTTTGCATTTGCAATCTTTGAAAAGTTGATTTTTAGGGTAAAATTGCAATAAACAAGCTGCAGTCGTTAATTGTGCATGGCTGAATGATGCTGAGTGCATAAGAACATATATGCAAGAGATCTGTTGAGAAAATTTGCAATTTTGCAACTTCAAACTTCATACGTGTATGATGTCTTAAGGGCTAGCAGAAGACCAAATTTGACAAAACAGATTGCACAAGAGTATTCAAAAGGGGTCTTTTACCCTAAGTACACCCTGAGACTAAAGTTTTGTCCAACACTTAGTACCCAAAAGATAAAAGACGGAGTGTCAAAAATGAAAAAAATAGAAAATTGTGATTCTGAGCATATCTTTGCATGAAAATTGGTAAAAGTGCTTGGAAACTAGTGCTGGAGATTGGCGATGCTTGTGGATAAATTCTAGTAAAAAATCCATCAGCAGACATCGTACGCGTCTGATGTTTGAGAAGTGAATCTAGCATCCAAAGTGAACTTTTGACTTTACACCCATCTTTTGCAAGTTGTGTAGAGAAAATACACCAAGTTTCATTTCATTTGCACATATAGATTGAGTATTGAGAGTATTTTACTCTTTAGGGGAGATTCCTTGTCAAAAAAGTGGCAAATCTGTGCATGTTTGACTTCCAAAATTTGATGTGAGCACATGTGCATGTTGTACATATCAAGGAGCACCTTGGGTAGAAATAGAATTCCATTTTGACCAGAGAGACATCATACGCTTATGATGTCTTTGAGACCAGATTGGGAGCCAAAGGATACATCTGTGTACACCCTTGTGATCTAGGGCAATTAAGAAGAAAATAGACAAAATCCCATTGAATTTGAAGCATGTTTGGGCTTGTAAAGGACAAGAGATGAATATAGGTAACGTGAATGCTAGAATTGATCATATCTAACACAAAAAGAGTTGAAATTGAGTTTTGAAAAGTGTTGTGAGTTTCTTGAGAAAGATTTACATGATTTCATGGATGGGACACATGGTCTCACTGAGGATGAATTTATTTAGCTTGACGATGATGATGATAGAGGTTTAGACTTAGGGTTGCCAGCCCATCTATACAATATCATGTTCCCTTGACCCTATAGAGGGTTACAAATAGATAGGTTAGGGATCTTTATGTTGTTTTGATTCGGTTCAATAAGGGTTGGTGCCTCTTCCCACTAATGTGTGATACGTTTAAGTGCCTTGCACTATCCAAAACCAAAGTTGAGATATTCAAGCACGAGTTGACCTTGTCATACAAGAATGTCAATTCCCTAGATCTGTGTGTCATGGAGCAATACCTTGGCATGGGGTAGAAGCCTTGCTTCTTGTTATGACCTTTAAAGCACTTTGCTTTGTAAAGTAGGAGATCCTCTCAAGCTAAAATTATATTCACAATTGGATCTCAAGAACAAAAATCGTCTAACCTTGTCGCCCATCTATGGCTAGTTGCCTCAAAAGCCGAAAGCACATGCTTGGTTGAGAGTGAATTTCAATTTGATTTTATGAATTTCCTTGCATGAAGTAGCCCTGGATTTGGATAGAGCGATCGTATGTACCATGCAAGTGCGCTTGGCATGGTGTATGCTGGCCCCTTTGGTCAAAAGCGATAATTTATACTTGCAAAAATCAAGTCCATATGTTCATAGCATGCCTCAAACTTTGGGAGCTACTATGCCATTGGCATAAAATGGAAGCCCTGCTTCATACAATGACATCTAAGAATAAAACTTTTTTGAGCTTCTGTGCTGAGAGCCATCAAATGCTTCCGTCGACATGCATATGCCATGGCAAAATAAAATTGACCTTGTCAATCATTTACATATAATCAAACTTGTCGAGTTGAACATCGTATTTAGAATCATAAAATTACATGCAATTAATGTATGTCTTAATTACACTCACAAAGTGTACCTTAGATTGTCCAATGGTGCAAAGCCCGTAGGCACCATTGTAAAAGGAGTCCAAACTCAAAACCTACTCACTCAGGCACGAGTGTGCTGGCAACATGATGCCATAATACCAAATATAGTGGAGCCTTGTAGCAAGTAACATGAAAATTAGGCATGCCGCAATTGCAGTGATAAAAACTTACCTCATATCTCTGAACAAGAAGAAAAAAGCCCACGATACCATTTCATATCTCACACGTAATCATAATAGTGGAAAAACCTTAGCTTGCTTGCCTTTATTACTTTCAAAGCAGCTTGCTTACCACAATATCATTTCATATCTCGCACCATAATCATAATAGTGGAAAAACCTTAGCTTGCTTGCATTTATTGCTTTCAAAGCACGTTGCTTACCAAATTATCATTTCCTGCAGAATAAACATGGAAAATGCATCGAGAATAATAAAAAACTTGAAAATTTCCCACCTGTCATGCGTTGTCGGGGGTGATTTGTTTGCAGTTAGTGAGCCGGGTCAGCACCGAGCTGTTGGCTGTGGGAAATTGTGTGAGAGAGATGCCTAACACCAAACAAAAGACCTAACATTCACTCTGAAAGTTTACAACTGATATCTGGAGAACTTCAACTTGCTAATACATAACTAGGATGGTCTTTAGTTACAAAACTGGAATGTTAATAGCACTGATAACTTCTTTAGCTTCTTGATAATGGAGAGAGAGAGAGAGAGAGAGAGAGAGAGAGAGAGAGAGAGAGAGAGAGAGAGAGAGAGAGATTCCTTTCTTTGCGGCTCTGTACCGCCTTTTTTTGGCTCCCTTGCATCCCTCCTATGCAGCTCTGTATCGCCCCTTTTACTAGCTCTCCTTCTCCTTGTACTGCTTCTTTCGACTCTTTTAGCTGCAATTGACGACGGCTCCTGGTCCTACTTCTCTTTTTCTTCTGCTCGACCACTTCCCCTGTAGATAACGCTCTCTCTGCTATCCAACTCTCACAGTTGCCACTGCTCGGGCCTCCCTGTCTTGTCAACCTGTTTGATGGCTTTGCATGGCGGCACTCTGATGCTCCTCGCTGCAGTCGACGCCCCTCCTGGTCGTCCTCGCCACTTTTTTCCCCTGCTGCTCGAAGACGGCCTCTGTAGCTTGACTCCATGCTTTTCTCCTACCCTCGAAGGCACAATCTCCGCGCTTTTGTGACAACGCACTCCCTGCTATTCCCTACCCGCACTGTCTGCCTGCAGTTGACGACGGTGTCTACTCCTTATAGCGCTGCTTTTCGACGATCCTCCCTCTCGCATGCTTTCTGTGAGCCCCCTTTTCTGACTCGTCAATCTGCTTTTTTTTCTCTCTACCGCTTGCTGTTTCGACGGTGCCATGATTTTCTTTTTAAGCCTGTCAACTCCTCGATATTATTATCCAGCCTTGTTTTATTAATAGCTCCATAATGTAAGTGGTAATTCACACTCACAACTCATGGCCTTGCCTTCGAACTTCTCGGCATACACCGAAACCAAGGCAATGCTAAGCACATTATTATTGACCAAGGCACTTATTTTCTGTAGCATCCTCAGTACTGTCTCCATGTTATTAGCCATCGCCTATCAACTAAAGCACGCTAATCGTAGTTTATCACATCAAAATATTTCGAACGGATGATCCTCCAAACAAGCAGCTTCGCAATCGCTTGAAGCACGCGACATCGATGATCTGAAATGGGGACCCTCTTGACTCTCTCTTGACATAATTTTGACAAAAAAGAACTTTAGAAAATTGATTTGCTTCTTGAAGTGTACACCTTTGATATAAATTTCTTCTACTACCATGTCGAGCATGTCTTTGCAATCACGATGATTCCGCCTAAGGAATGATAATATCCAAAAGTCGTGTCCTGACAGAGCTTCACATTGTGGAGGCAGAGCGTCATGACATCCACCCCCTCTGAACCTGCACATCCTCCGGCATGTGCCAACCGTCTTCAGGTTGCTAATCATCATAAGCAAAAGTATCGCCAGAAGATTCTTCTAGCGAATACATCTCATCATCTTCTTGGCATTCTCTAGAATCTATATCACCCAGAACCACCTGTCCTTCACGCTTCTTGAATAATTTGATCCTCTTTCCTACAATGGGTACTTTAAGCTTGGTGCCATCAAGTTCTCTAAGCTTGTAAGTTCCATTATCATAAACATGCAGCACAACATAAGGTCCAAACCATCTCTTAACCATTTTACGCATGGCCGAATATTGATTTTCTAAACTGCTATCATAAACAAGTACCCAATCTCCATCTTTGATAGTATATGGTCTCAATCTATGCTTCTTGTCAAATGCGGCTTTATTCTTCAATCGTGCCTCCTTGAGCTTATCTATTGCCTGGTCAATGTCTTCTTGGCGTCTTTCAAGCTGCCGAATGCGCATAGCAAGCAAGTCTTCAGTTGACATTTCTGATTCCCATGGCAGTATGGTCCAAGAAACAATCGTCTCTTCTATAGGCATGATTGGCTTTTGCCCATACATAAGTTCAAATGGCATAAATCTTGTAACTGAGCTATGAGTAGTTCTGTCAGCCCATAAAGCAAAAGGTAAAAGTTAAGGCCAATCACCAATTCGTCCTCTACAAGCCTTGGCCAAAGCTTTAACAATAGGCGGATATCCTCTTTCACTTTGTCCATTACCTTCCGGATTATATGCTCTAGTAAGAGCCAACTTGATTCCCAACCGATCGAAGAACTCATAAGCTTCATCTGCATCTAATTCTCCTCTATCTGCAGTAATCTTCCCAATGCAACCATATCGGCAAATCACATCCTCAAGCAAAAACTTGCATACTAAACTAGGAGAATTGGTACAGAACGAGATGGAGAGAGGGATAAAAACTTGACATAGCAGAAGCACAAAGAACACGCTATTTGTTTTAATATTGAGTCCTTTGTAAAACCTTGCAACACATATAACCAAACTTGCCATGTAACACTCGACTCTAAACTGAATCTTACCTGCATGCCTTATGAGGCTTGTTCCCACGGGTTTGACAATTGATCACCACTGAACCTGGGTGTTGGGGGTTTCCATCATTGCATAGCTCCAATGGCCAACAAAATTATCAATCCAAAGGGATGGGCTACCCGGCTAGGGCATGGAAACACTCACACGATTAGTGAGCTAATCATGGCAACACGAATGGTTGACTCTACGAGGTGAGATTTTGAGCCTATGGAGGAGCTAAGCCACAATGATGGGCGATCTCCACATCCACTTCTCTTCACCTTTAATCAATCCAATCACACACACTAACACTTGCAAGACGCACACAACACTAATCCTATCATGAAACACACTAATCGCAAGCACATATACATAGATCTATCAAGCACCACACTCCAATCAAACCTACATGCACACACAAGAAAAAGAGGGCAATCACACAAGATTAGAGAGGGATTAAACACTAATTAGTTAAAATCTAGCTAATCTAAGCATCATTAGCAATCACAAGAAGCATGAGAGAGGCATAGTGAAAGAGAATTAAGAATTTATTAGTGTTAACCAAGTCACATGAGCAAGGAGAAGCTCAAGGACTCCATAGCCACACACCTCAAGAGCTCTCACCAAAGAGTGCTCTCAACAAATGAGCTTGAGAACCCTAATTTCTTTTACACATTGCCTTATATACCTAGGGTAAAAATATGCAATGTCCGAACGCCCAAGGCCTTTAGGACTCTACCACTTACTGAATCTGCAACCTAAACACACTAACTGACCTGTTCTTTACAGCTTGAAACGCCCATTGAGTTTGTAACACATTAAAATATTACAATGGCTTGAAATAAATCGGGAATTTACAATACGTGACCATTTTGGGAAAACGTGAAAAATGTGTAACTCCAATCTTCACTGCTTCTTTGTATTCATCCTCGATGTGCATTTGTACGTCTTCGATCTTTAGCAGCTTCTGTTAACTAACGTTGACTCAGTTAACATTCCCCCCTTTCGATTTTAGTGCCCATCCTCGGGCACTATTGAAAAGTGTTCGTGGAGGATGTGGAAGGTTTTTGATTGGTTTTTGATGGGTTGATCGTCTTCATTTGTCGTTGGATTTGTTGATGAGGTTCAATTTGCTGTAGCATCTTCATTGGTCGGAATATGTCTGTTGTGTGAGAGATGATGTTGCATTTGTCCGTTGTAATAGCATAATGATGAGGCTACTATTTATTTATGAAAAGTATGTACAAGGGTAGTAGAATGATGAGGTTCTAAATTAGGGTCTAATACTTGGATGACCAAAGGGAAAAACCCAGTGGGAAAAAAGTGCCTTTGGGATATACCCATTATTGGAGTACTTATTAGCATGAAAAATGTTAATAAAGTACTGAAGGGATTATTTGCTGATAGATATGGAATGAAAAAGGCAGCAAATATGAAACGGAAGCATGATGGAACATTGGTTTGCCTGTTATAGTCCACTCAAGGTGCATAGGTGGAAGCAAAAAAGTGTCTAATACATATGTCCAATGGTGGGACATCCTATATATGCATACACAAAAATGCATGGAAAACAATATGCTGTGCAAGAAGGATTGTTAAGGATTCCTCAAAAAGATGGTGTAGCTATAAAAGAATATGACATGGCTTTGCAAGCTGGAACCCCTTTAATATTGGTTCTCGTTGACGAGGATATGTGCTCTCATTTTAATGTGCATTGTGCGTGAGTGTTGGACTCTATAACACTCCACCAATTGTAAGTTAATAGACTTTGACTCTTATGCTCATCTCATCCAACATGAGCGACATGACTTAGATATGCTCAACTTCAGCTTGAGCATAAGCCTAATAACTACGACTCTTAGCACATAGTTTAATATGACTTGAAGCTTTGGGACTAATGCTTTGCTCATTTTATGGTTTAGCAGCCCGACTCTGACTACGCCAAAGAGTGTTTTTTGCACCCTGGCGACTTGATTTTTTACATTCTTGTGCTTACTACAAACATTTATTTAGGTAAAAGTAAGCTTGAATTCTCAAAAAGAGGATTAGTGAGCATTGAAAGTTTCTTTTGCCATATGTGTTTTATCTTCTTTGAATCTGCATTCACGTTGGTTGGGTTGTCCTTCTTTGACCGTGAAGACTCCATTATTTGTTTGATTCTCCAATTGGGCTTGTTGATAGGAGTCTTTGATGTTGTTGTAGGCCTCTGTTCACTGTCGGCATGTGGCTTTTGACTCGGTTCATTGGAAGACTTAGGAATCCAAATCTTTTGAGGACCTTTGTAACTCCTTTGTTGACTTTGCTTTACTCTAGGTCTTGTTGAGTTCTTGAGATCTTCATGCAGGCCTGGTGTAGCTGCAGTTGGCTTATGGTTGAATGGTAGCCAAATCTTTGTATACCCTATGTAGAATCCTTGTCTAAGAGGAAGATTCTTTGAGACCGTCTTTTTTCTATATCCTCTTGTGGGTTGTGGTAGACTTTAACATCTTTCAATGTTGTTCTGTTGTATATTTGCTTCTTAGCAATCCTAGGGTATTGTTGAAGTTGATACCGGGTGGGCCTTCTTTCTTGGGAGGGACTTGAAGTTACTTCATATGTCCTAACCTACGGTTTCGGCACCCATATCTGTCTGTTACCTCTATAGTACTCCTGTGCTTTTAAGCTCCATTATGATGCTATCCATTCCATGTGTTTGTCTTTCTTTGTTGATCTCCTGTCTTTTATCCAAACCGGATCATTGACTTTGACTAAACTCCTCGGAACAAACACTTGCTTGACTTTCCTTTGATTTCTTGAGTACTTTGGCTGATATACCTTTGCTTTTCTAGGTGTCTCCTTAGAGGTTTCCGTTGGGTCAACAACCGACTTGAAATTTTGAAAGCCTGACTTACTTGAAGAAGCTGATCCATGAGGGTTATTTGATGTAGAGGTATATGCTGTCATACATTCTTTGCTAGTCGGTGGAGGGTCCACTCTAGCTTTACCTTTGTCTGCAAGATTTGTCTTCGATTCTTGTGACCTCTGCAACTCTGAATCTATCATTAACGGTACTTGTATCTACTGCTTGCTATCTCTTGGAAAAGAGAGTATTAGCATTTTACCTTCTTTGTAGGCCTTGTGTTGATCTGACCACTGATGTCCAAGGATGACATCTACATGCATGTCTTTTGAAGACTTCACCTGAAACTTCATCTACTTTACATGATTTTGGATGCTAAGTGTAGCAACCATTTCTTTTTGACTTGTAGCCTTACACATGATTTCTCCATTATCTAGCTTGCCCTGAGTAATCTCTAGAATGCTCTGAATGTTGTCTGCAACCATATTGTACTTTGCTTCTTTATCCAGTAGAGCATTGCATGTGACATTTGCTCCTTTTGTATTGCTGAGAACTATAGCTATTCTCATTGTTGGTTCTATTGAAGATCTTTGTACTACTTTGGCCATGGTCCCATCTTGATCTACTGTGTCTCTATGGAGGGTGGCTTGAGACTTTGTGTTCCACTCTGACTTACATCGGTTGATTCAGCTGGCAATGTCTGGATCTTTGGACTTCCTATTGCTTCTTGAATTTTTGCAACCTCATTCTTCTTAACTTCTGGATTTGGTGGAATTCTTTGCTCAATAGCTATCGTGGTTTCTCTTTGCTCTGTTTGATCTGCACTTGCTATTATCTTATTTGCTCTAAGCTCTTCTAAAGGTCTGTTTGATGGAGATGAATCATCTTCAATAAGCTTTTCCATTTGAATTGTGCTTGAGGACTTTGTGTTGTCGTCCGCGGGTGACCAGTCTTGGTCTTCATTCTTGGTTGTCTCTGAAGATTGCATCTTCATTGAACTCTGTATCTCCAGGACTTTTCGGGCCAATGGCATTCCCAATATGATGTTATTTGGTACATCCTTTGCTGTGATCACGTGGAACTGGACTGTAATGTTCTTTAAACTTACTTCAATGGTGGTGGAGATGATTCCCTAGCATTCTGCTCGTTTATCTCCTGATATGCTCACAATTTAGGAGCATCTTCCAGCTGTGGTTGGCCACATCTTTTACAAGTACGAAATGACATGAGGTTCTTGTCTAGTTGAAAATCTAGCTTTACTTCTCTTGATAGCTTTTCTTCGTGTTCACCAACAATGCTGTACTTGATCATCTTAGAATTCATGTCTGAATTGGTTGCTTTTGCTGTGGTAGTGTCCTTTGGTTGAACTTTATTTGCATTTTCTTTGCTTTGATCACCTGCTTCCATTGATGTTGACTCCATTGGCTCTAATATTGCACCCTTTTGCAATTGTTGAGCATTGTCCACCTGCATCTGAGTAACCTTTGACCTTAAAAGATCCACTGTACTTTCTGGCAGAATTTGTCTCTTCGGAGGAGATTTTGGTGGTGACCTTTGTGTAGATTTCAGGATTTTAGCTTTCATTAACTTTGATTTTTTTGTCACCTATTCTGGCAGCTTGAGGCTTTGCATCATCTTTAGATAGTCTTCGACTTCAGTTGGGCCATCCGTATGGGTTTGTACAAGGTCATGATCTTGTTGATATTCGTTACCTTGTGCATCTCGATATGCATATGTGAGCTTGATCACATGTCACTGTTTGAACACTATTGGATTTGTTGGCTTTTGACTTTGACTTATGGAGGTCATCTAATTTTTTTTTCTCTGATCATCTTCATATAAGCATTTGCCTGCAGATTTTGAGAGAACCTGGGTCAATTGGAAACTTCCAACAACCATATGATCTTTCAATGGTTTTTGCTTTGAAGGGGTCTGTTGGCTAAAGGCTCTAGGGCTTCTAAATGGTGTAGCATTTCCTGGTACATAAGCTGAGCTTGATGGATTTACAGTTCCCCCCTTCCTAGGGTGATCACTATAGCCTGCTTCATTGTAAGAGTTGAAAATTGTTTGGCTCTGATTTAGTCTCACCTTCTGGGCTTGTGAAGGCATACTTTGGGTAGCACTATTGAGATTTGGCATCTGTAAACCTTTTGCATAGTTTCCTATGTATCTCCGTGACACATGACAAATTATTCCCCAAGTCAAGCTATAGATAGCCTTATCTTTGCCCTGATATTGTCTATCCCATGGGTCTCCTATGATATGAGCTTCTATGATTTCAAGACCCAAGGCATCATAGATGCTAGACTCTCGTCTATATCTATGACTATTTTGGTCAAAGTATATGCTCGTTGGGTTACAACATCGAAGCTTGATTTTTGATGGAGGAGAGTCTGCCTCTGAACAGATTTTTGAGTTCACTTGGGTAATATCCTTCAGCTCTAGAGAGGATGGGCTATAATAGATTCTTTCCTCTAAAATGAACCATCCTTTCTGATCTATCACTAGACGCACTTCTATGAGCTAGCATGTGGGCCGTTCAAACACTAGTTGATCCTTTTTGTACATTTTCCCTTTTTGGTCTACATAGTGTGCATATGAATTATGTATACCATACAATGCTAATAGCATTCTGTTTGATGTGTCTCTTAGACTCGTGAATGATTGCACACTTGTGGCAGTGGATGCAGAATCATTTGCAAACCTAACAGTCTTTTCAACCTTCGGTGATATCTGGACACCTTGACCAAATTCATGCAAGAATTTTCTGTTCAAAGAATCAATTTTAAGCTTTTCAGGTACCTGCGCATCTTTATGCTGATTATGAACTTGCAGTGCTTTTAATGGTGCTTCTAATGTTAATGCAGAATCATCCAATTACATTAAAAGTGACAAGTTAGATGCACTTACATCGAGATTCGCATTTCCAATTTGCTTTGTGCCTTGCTTGACAGTTGATGTGTCCTTGTTGTTTGGATTTCTTGGACAATCTTCAAAAAAATGTCCACCTTTTCGTCCACAATCTGAGCAATACGCAACGAGTGGTGGTATTTCATTTGGTTCTGTCATGTTAAGCTCTAGCTGAGAAGTTTTTGCTTCTATGCTTGCCAAGTTGTCGGCATTTTCTTTTAAAACACTGAGCATCAAGTTGTAGAATTCTCCATCTTGATCTTTATACTGTCTTTGACTCAATTCTCCAATTAGATTGGCTTCAATTGGTTGATCTGTTGGATTTTGCAATTCTGGTTCTCAATTATAGATCTGACCACTGTAATCCATGTACAATGGCTCTGATTGCATATGCACCAACTGTATGTTTTGCTAGCTTGTGCACATTTCTGGGTTTGGGTTGAATTTTTGAACTTCTATTTGCACTTTATCTTTGAGCTTGCAATACTTGGCTCCACTGAAATCTATGAACATTTGGGAGTTCTCTAATTTTGGCTTTACTATGATCAATAGGATCTTGGCTCCTGTGCTGCTTTTATTGCTCATCAAGTATCTATGGCCTTTTGAATCTATGTACAAAAATTTATCCCCATTGTAGCCATATAGCTGTAAAATCTACTTTGTTGTAGTTGTGCATGTGTTGCCACTGCTACTAGCTTGCTCTGTTGTACTTGAACTCTCAGCTCGATTTGAGTCCATGGTGGCTAGTTCTGTAAAAATTATCTCCTAGCAGATTTTGGTATCGATTAGCAGAATTTCTCTTGCTCGGTTTTGATTAAACTGCTTTAGCCAAAGCGTGCAAGTATTGACCCAGTTCGACCTCCTGACGCCACTCGATGCCATCTGACGTACCTGCTTACCTCATGTCGTCGGCCCGCGGATAGCTTCCTTGAGAAGTTTTACGTGCTACCAACTCCTCCGTATTGTGGAAAAAACACAGTGGTACTGGTAATAGTGAAAATCGATGCACTATGTACACCCTGTCCTACCTGTACACATGTGGGCTTTTGCAATGGGCTTTTGAAATGATGAAAATCTGGGCTTTGAATAGCCTAATCTACAATCCACCATGATTTGTGCCCCTGTTCGTCCAACTAGAAGCTCATTTGCAATGCAATTGCTTGCACTTGCCAATTTCTAGCGTGCCAAATTTTGAAGTTTGCGTGTCCCTCAAACGACTTTGAGTTGGTCGTTTTCAGCTTTTTTCGGCTATCCTTCTGCTATTTTTGGCTGTTGATATGTTCGCTTGGTGTGCGGCTCTTCCAGCTTTGCTTTTCTGCCTCTTTCGACGACTTCCTTTTTATTTTTATTAAATTTTTATAAAATTTTGAATTTTCTAATTTTTTGGATATTTTTACGATTTTTAATATTTTTGGAAAAGTTTTGATTTTTTAATAATTTTTTTGTGAATTTTAGAAATTTTTGAAGGTTTAATGAATTTTTTATGATTTATTGGGATTCTTTTGATCAATTTTTGATTTTTTATGATTTTCTAGGAGCTGTTATGAAATTTTTATCATTTTTGTGATTTATCTGTGAACTTTTTCGAGTAATTTATGAAAATTTTTATGAACTTTCTACAATTATTGTGATTTATCTATGTCAATTTTTGATTGTTTTTATGATTTTCTATGAGCTTTTTATTTTTTTGTGAAAATTTTAATGAGTTTTTCTTTTTTTTTTGGGTCATTTTCTAAACCTTTTTTTATTTTTTGATTGAAATTTTTTATTGTTTTTATGTTTTTAAAAGGTTTTTTGTGCTTTTTGATTTTTTTAAAATGGTTAAAAAAAAACTTAACCTAACCAAACTAACCTAACTAAATTAACCTAACCAACTAACCTAACTAAATTAATGCTCACCTAGCGGGGTTGCTTACCTGGCAGCGTTGACCTCGGGGCTGACAGCGGTGCTGATTGCGCGTACGAGCCTGGGGAGGCAGAATGGACCAGCGGAGCTTGGGGCTGGTGCGCAGGACAACAAGAGGAGGGCAGTGCACGCGCTGATTGCGACAGGTAGCAGGGCAGTCCCACGCACAGTACAGAGCAGGAGAGAGAGAGAGAGAGAACTTCGAGCCAGTGCGTGTGTGTGTTTGTGAGGACCTGGCGGGCAGCGAAATCAGAGAGAGAGAGAGAGAGAGAGAGAGAGAGAGAGAGAGAGAGAGAGAGAGAGAGAGAGAGAGAGAGAGAGAGAGAGAGAGAGAGAGAGAGAGAGAGAGAGAGAGAGAGAGAGTAAGTAAAGACAAGGAGATGCGCACGTGCTTGTTAGCGATGTAGCGGGCAGCGAGGTGGAAGGCGACAAAGGGAGGAGAGAGAGTGGGTGGGGAGAAGAAAGAGAGTGAGAGAGTGCGGGGGAGTTAGTGAGTGATTGTTAATAAGCGGAGAGAGAGTGAGGGGGATTAGTGAGAGAATGTAAATCAACGGAGAGAGAGGGAGGGGGAGTTAGAGGGAGAGAGAGGGAGGGGGAGTTAGAGAGAGAGTGAGGGAAAGAGAGAGAGAGTTGTGTGGAGGGTGTTCACGCGGAGAGAGAAAAAAGAAGAAGAAGAGTATTTTAATATCGACGAAATCTATCCAAACAGACCGTAAAGATCTATCCATCGATGAAGAATTTTATGCTCCGCAAGGCACGGGCGTTGAGCTCGAAAATTATTTTTCTTTATTATTTTATTTTCAATCGTCCAAAAATGCCAAAAATAGATCGAAAATTAGCCGAAACGCTAAAAATCACCCAAAAATCTAAAAAATTCACGGAAAATTCTAGAAATCTTAGAAAATCATCGGCAATCATACTCGAACACTTTCGACACGCAAAAGCACACCAAAAATAGAAGTGTTTTCCGAAAAAGCCAATTTCGACAAAATCGTCAATCCTGCCTCCGAAAATAGTAAAACACTCAAAATTTGACGAACGAAAGCCCAAATGCGCTCAAAATCAAGCCGTAAACACACATTCAAAACAACTCGTAAAGATCGCAAGATATCAGTTTTTAATGGAATAAAGAAAAAATTAATGCAAAAATTAAGAAAAAATTATCAAAATTTTTTAAAAATTATCCGAAAAATACCCAATTTTCTTTGAAGATTCTCCACACATAGGGGATTAGTGCAGCCATATAAAATTACAAAAATCATATTAATTTAATTGCCAAATAATTCGATCAATAAAATCCAAAGAGGCAATTAAATCGACAAAATTAGCGGCAAAATTAGGTCAAAATTTGACGCAATTGGAGTGTTTAAAATCCCTGTTGTGAGCTAAAAAAATGCAGCAATTAACCATTAGACACATCAAACATGCAATCAAACATTGAATTAATTATGCACATTAAGCACTTTCTAGGCGCACACACACACACACACAGACACACACTAATAATTGGCAGTTTTTACCAATCTTTAGGTGCGCACACAAAAGGGTTAATCTTTTCAAAATTGCAATGTGATTTCACAAATATCTAGTTGGGCATGACCGCAACACAAATCAATCATCACAATTGAAAAATCATTAAGCACACATTGATTTTTAGGTCCATAAACAAGGGCAAAATAGTGCATACACACACTCAATTAGAATGCACACACACTTGATTTTAGTGCACACACACTTGCAATTGAGAATTCAAGAATGCAATTAGATCAATTAGGCACACAATTAGCAATGCATATTCACCAATTAGCAATTGAACTTATCAATTTCATACGCCACCAAATCTGAAAAATTTCGGCATGAAAACGAACAATCCAAAAATTTTCATAGCATCATAGCATCAACATTGCATTGTAACAACATGGCATTGACATTACATTGTGTCATAATAATCAATATCTAATTCTCCTAAATGATATTCTCATGTTAAATTGATCACTTAATATGGGGAAGTGTTAGGGGAGAAAAAGCTAGAATATTGGTTAAGTTAGCAGACCGGCCACAATAGGGATCCAAAGGAGGGAAAATAGGGATCCAAAGGGGGGGGCATCTGCAAAAGAGCTATGTGCAACAATGGGCTCCAAAGACCTTAGGGTTCAGCCCATTAAAACTTCCAAAATGCTAAGATTCCAAAATTCAAAGGTTGTGTCCAAAGGTCAAAAGCCTAGGGAAATTGGATGCTTGGTGTGTGTCTCAAAAGTCTTCAACCATCCCTACATAGGAGGGGGCGAGCCCTAGAAGTAGGAGATGAGAGAGAAACTCACATACACACACACAAGCTCCCTTTACACAAAGGGAATGAGGGACACATGTCAGCTCCCTAGCCTAGATGCCCAAAGGTGTACTCAATTCCTATTGGATGGCCTTGGACGTGGACCAATGAGAATTAGGCTAGAGTAAATCTAGTTTAATTAATTGAAAAACACTCAATAAAAGAACCAATAAGAATTAAGCTCTCTAGAAGACTATTGGTCAGTCTCCCAAGGGGTCCAATGAGCATTTAGCAGCCCAATGGCTTGCCTGATTCATATTGGCCAAGAGGCAAAGGGGTCCAATGAGATTTTGGTTGAATAAAGTAATTACCTAAAGCTCTCACAAAAGGGGAAAGGGGGACATGTCAGAAGACTATCGCTAATGCTGCTTAATTTCCATTGGCTAGGGCTGGGGAGGTCCAATGAAGTGTGAGGATGAGCAATTAGCAAGGGGGGTCGACCAAGAGAGAGAGGGGGCTGATTTTTCAAAGGCATTATTCACTCACACACTCACACTATCAATGTGTGAAGACTCTCTCTCTCCTTCTCAAGCTTTAATGGAAAGCTTACCACCTACTCCAAGCTTGTGAGAAGGGAGGCCTACACCAACAACTCTTGGCTTTGTGATGCGAATCCAACCAAGAGCCAAGCTTCAATGGATGCTCATCTCCTCTACCATGCTAATTACTAAGCTAAGCTATGCTAATATGAGTGATTATGTGAGGAGATGTATATCTTTCTCGTAAGACTACTCCTTCTTCCTCTCAATCTACTCTCATACCCCGCTAGCTCTCACCATCTTCGAAGGTGTGTGAGGTCTTGGGTCTGTGACCGTGAGGGAATTGGTGTTGTGTTTGATAAGTGTTTGCTTGGTGCTTGAAGTTTCCATCTTCATTGCACTAGCTTGTATTGAAGGAACACAAAGAATTGTATTGTAAAATGTCTCTCTTGATGGGAGAAACCATAATACAAAGCCTTTTGGAGGGGGGACCGGCTCCATACAAATTCGGTCCTCAACTATTGTCAATTGCTTAATTTATCTCTCTCTTGAAGTATTGTTCATGCTATCTAACTAGGTGTTATGCTTTTGTTTGCTCTCTCCACACAAACACTCTTGTTATTCTCATTAGGAATCTATTCTAATGAAATGCTCACTATGTTCATGCTATTTTCTACTACACAAAAGTTACTAGGCCATTAAATGTTACATTGGTACCAGAGCATAAGGTTTCTCTTTTCTTGCTCAAGAAGGGAGGTCCTCAAGCTAGATATAAATGGTTGGTACTATTAATTGCATGTGAGTAAGTACAATAGGGATTTTTCAGCCTTGCAGTGCGCCTGCCTTTGTGCAGTTAACGAGGCATTACCGTCGAGAGCTATGATCTTAATAGTGGAGTCCTACGAGGCTTAACCACTAATGAGCTATTAGAAGCTTGACAGGAGCCGGTGCTGTTTTGGTGTTGAACGACCCTCTCTTCTATTCCTTGCAATAAATGGTATTCGAGCCACGGGTACAGTAGCTTCAATGCTTTTTCTAAAGGGGTAAAGAGGAGTAGCAACTAGGGCTTGAAGTGCCAAAGTACACTAAAAAGTTTACTCCTAAAAGTTGTTAGAATGGCTGACAATAGTAAAGAGAGTGAAATTAATGTTGATAACTTTGATTTTGCTAATGAGCAAGCTACTAATGATGCCCCGATGCTTGTTAACTATCTTGTTTCTAGGCTTCAACAAGACATGGGCAATCCATCCCTCCAAAGTGAAGTGCAACGGCAGCTTCGTGCTCATGGGATTCTCGAAGCTCCCCACCATGATGAGAGAGCACCTAGGAAGCCTCCTTGCGAGACTTCCAAAAGAGGCCTCTCTCCGATTCGGGAAGAAGAAGAGGATCCATATGAAGGGTTCATAAATTTGCTCCTTGATGACGTATCTCCTTCTCAAAGGAGAATTCAAGAGCCTCCACCGAAGGAACGAGAAAGAAGTGAGTCTCCCGCCACCTCGACGGAGATGGATCCACGAAGACGGGGGGCTAAACGCTCTCCATCACCTCCAAAACGGAGAAGACCATTGCATACTTCTCCACACCATACTTCGAAGAGGGATGACAAAAAGCAAGAGAAGAAAAAGGCGAGAAAGAGGACACTCTCTTTTCCATCTTCTTCATCCTCTTCCAAGGACAGACCGCAACAATACTCTTAAAAGAACTTCATAATAAACTTCACCTAGTAGAACTTAAAACCTATTACTCTTTAATGCCACTCTTTTTGACTGATCTATAGTCAAATGTGTTGAGGTTTGTCATGTGTTTGATGGAGAGTGAGGGAGAGAAAGGGGCATAAAACACAATGTTTCTCAAGGTTTATTGTGTATATGCGTGGTCATATGCAAAAAAGGATGTAAATACATGCATTTGGGAGCTTTTAAAAGTGGTTTCAAGTTTTAAAAATGATGCAACATGTACACATTGTGAATAGACAGGTTCGCGTGCTAGCAGTCGGACACATGTACATGCCTGAATAGGGTATCGAGGCCTTGGATATGGTTCTAGGTGACCTATTTTGGCTCTATAGAATGTGTTTGAGCTTTCTAGAATGTAAGTAATGCAAGCGACAAGTGTGGCTACTCTCATCCCGCTTGAGAAGTTTGGGACATGCAGTAACTGTCTATTTACCCCGCCTGATCTACGGTGATGCATGCACCGCCCTAGAAGTGGTCAAAAATATAATGTGGGGATGTGGAAAAGTGATTTGAGTATTAAGGATCAAGCATACAAAATTTGGTGAATTTTGGAGTCCCGTTTGGGGTTTTTCCCGTGAGAAATGCCCGCCTACGGTAAAAAATGACCAAAAATGGGCCTAGAAAGGTCAAAAAATGGTAAAAAAAGGTGCGAAAAGGCTTCAAATTTCCACATCACTCACGGATCCGTGATGGTCCAAGCTGAGGGAGAATTTTTGAAGCCAAGTTTTGGCACTTTCACCTCTTTGTATGTGGGAGGAAGCAGGGTTCCTACAGGTGATCTAGTGCAGTCCCGTTGCGTTCGCGTCCTGTTTTCGAGTGTGTGGAGGAGTGATGAGAGCTTTCTCTCTTCAATTTTGCACTTGGGAGAGTCTATGGAAGTTCTGAGGTTTCCATGGATGTGTGTGTGCAAGGAATTGAGGGAAGAAGGTGCGGCTTTCTGCAAGACTGTGTGACCCTGTATCGGTGCCATTAGGGTTGGCGCTACTCCAAAGAGTCCAACAGAGTGGAGTTTGGTGAAGGCTTTGCAATGGTTTGAGAGAGGAATTTTGTGGCTGGAGTTTTTGAGTTTTTGATGGTTTTTCTTGTATATTTTGGTCACCATCGAGTGTGATTTCAAGTGTTGATCAACTTGACTCACCTTGTAGTGTCAGCGGCCGGCAGGCAAGGGCTTGTAGGTCGAGGCGTTTGGAGTTTGAATAGAGCTTGTGGGTAGATTTTTTAGAGAGCTCTTGAGTGGTGGTGAGTGAGGTGAGGAATTTGAGTAAATTCCTTGTGTGGTGTTGAGTTGTCTGGGTGTGTGAGTGTGCGCACGACGTCTTTTGCTCCATCATCCTTTGGCGATCCCGTTGGGGAGCAAAAATTGCCTATTGTGCACCCAGAATTTGGATTTTGAGCAGTGATGTATGCAAATTTTGGATGTTAAAGGGAGTTTCATGATGGTGGTGCCATTCCAACCTTCAATTTTCACAGGTTCTGAGGATGTAGACGATTGGCTTGCATCATATGAGTTCGACATGACATGTTTATGCCGTGCAGTTCCACGTGAGGCGCAAAAGCTTGCAGGTATCAATCTAGTGGTTAGAGGTAATGCAAGAGAATGGTTTGAGGGATTGTCATAGGATGACAAAGTGAATTGGGACAGCTTTAAGATATGCTTTTTGAAGCGGTTTAAAAAGGTGATTCCTCACCAAGATGCATGGAAACATGTCCCTAGTTTGTTTATGCAAGAGCACGAGTCTGTTGCAGATTTTTGGTCAAGATTTGATGATGCTTGGAGAGTGTGGAAAGATGCTCTATTGCATGTGGAAGCCATGTCTAAAGAGGAATTTTATTCCGCATTTACAAATAGCCAAAGAATACATGTATTCACAAGTTTGTTGCGACCGGTCCTTAAGTTGAAAGTGCAAGAGAAAGAGCCCAATTCCATGCGTGAAGCATTGAAGGTAGCGCTACGAAAGGACAGAAAGGTGTGTGTTGCTACAGGCATGAAGTGCCCTTTGTCAATACGTTGTATGGATAGTGTGGATGACCTTTATGTGCACAAAGTCATAGTTGGAGGTGCTCATGTAGCAAGGATAACAGTTTGGGGACAGATTTGGATGCACATGTGTGCAAAGTTGATACAAATAAAGTATGTGAAGCGACTTTGGAGACCGTACACATGCCTATGGTGCAAAATGGCAAGGACGTAGTAGATGAATGCAAAAGTTTGAGCACTAGCATGGGAAGTGAAGATGATGAGAGTGAAATTGACAAGGATGAGGCAACCTATGATGGTGACGCATCTGATGCTTGTGAGAGTTGGTGCGATGATGTATGCGATGATGACATAGAGTCACTAGATCCATTGAAGGATATGGTATCCTTGCACAAAGAGCAACGTATCTTTTGGGAAGGAGCTTTGCAGCAACATGATATGGATGCTTGCATTGATGATGAGATGGTGGGCTATGGTCAAGGAGTTTCCACATCGAGTGAAAATGATGCAAGAGAGGATGATGCTATGATGGTTGATGTGACCTTGGGTCCATGTGCTTTAACAAAACTGGGGGTTGGGCAACCCTCTAGTGGTTGTGATGCAATGGTATTGGGTCACAAAGATGATAGGGATAAGATCTATGTATGCAAGGATTTGATGCTAGTGCCATCTTGAAGGGATGTCCGTGACAATATGCAACCTGCAGTTGTTAAGTATAAACTTCTTGAGGATGGGGTAGATAAGGAGGTTCAAGTGATCTTTTGCTTGCATGATGATTTGATAGATGCGTTTCACATGCTTCGATGTATGGATGGGCCATATCCCTTTATCTGTGAAGATGCTGATTGGCAATTGGCAAGTCTTGGGGCAGGTTGGCATGATGAGGATTTCATTATGATGTCTTGTGTGGCTTTGTATGCATGTTACCAGCTTTTCAAGTGGAGTATACCTTGTGTGAAAGAAGAAGAATCTGCTAGTGATAGCGTTTTTGAAGAGAGTTTTCAATTTTGGAGTGGATTTGTTAATGCTTGGAATGATGATCTCTTGGAAGTGGGAAATGAAGAGCAGTCAATGCATCAGGAAGATAATGTGAGATTTATGGTTGTCGATCGAGTGGGCTCTAACCATGAGATGCATTTCGAGATATTTGTGGGTTCAGTTGGTTGGAATAAAGTATGGTACAACATGGCATGTACCAACCTTGGAGAAGATTCATATCATGCATGGGATCCAGGTGGACGGTGGCATTTTGCCAAGGAGAACAATGCTTTTGCAAAGCTTAAAGAAAAGCTTATCTCTCAACCTATGCTTACACTATTGGATCTCTCAAAGCCATTTGAGGTCCAATGTGATGCTTGTGGTGATTGCCTTGGATCTGTTTTGCTCCAAGAAGGGCACGCCATAGACTATGAAAGTCGAAGGCTCGACCCTGTTGAGCAAGCTCTAGGCATATATGAAAAGGAAATCCTCGCAGTTCCACATGCCTTAGACTCATGGAAGCACTATTTATTGTTTCATTCTGCAAACGGATCACCAAAGTCTTAAGTAATTCATGACGCAGACCAAGCTCTCCGACAAACAAATGAGGTGGGCAAACTTTCTTTTGCAATTTCATTTTCATATTTCTCACATTGCTGGCAAGCATAATCAAGTAGCCGATGCACGCTCAAGACGACCGAGAGTGAATGTGGTTTCCATAGCAACTCCCAATGATCTATCTTCTATGATAGATGAGTATGCTATTGATCCCGATTTTAGAGATGTGATTTCAGCCTTTGGACTAGGGAAGAAAGAGGAACCATTTACTTTACAAGATGGTTATCTTCTCTATGGCAATAGACTATGTGTAACTAGCTCACTACATGAGAAAGTAATGTATGAATCTCATGCTCCTCCTTATGTAGGGCATAGAGGGATTCAGTCTACCCTGAAGGGGATTGAAACATATTCCTATTGGCCTACCATGAAAGCAAACATACAAGAGTATGTTTCTAAATGTGTGGTATGCCAAAAGACGCAGTTTGATAGAGGGAAGCAACCTGGATTGCTTCAACCTTTGCCAATCCCTAATTCACCATGGGAGAGCATATCCATGGATTTTATCTTTGGATTGCCTAAGTCTATCCATGGGAATACATGAATATGGATGATAGTAGACAGGTTCAGTAAACAAGCTCATTTTATACCTGTCAAAAAGACTATCAAAGCCCATCAAATGGCAGCCCTCTTCATTTCACAAATCTTCAAGTACCATGGCTTGCCAATGTCCATAGTGTCCGATAGAGATCCTAGAATGACCAGTAATTTCTGGAAGGGTCTCTTTGAGAATTTAGGAACAAGGCTAAACTTCTCTTCAGCCTATCACCCGCAAACAGATGGCCAAAGTGAAATAGCTAACCTAACAATTCTCGATCTACTAAAACCCTACGTATTGGAAGTAGATCAAAGATCCCAATGGGAGAAGTACTTACCCTTAGTGGAGTATGCTTACAATAACACTGTACATACTTCCACGGGAAAAGCACCTTTTGAGGTAATTGAGGGAAGATCAAAAGGTCCCTTGCTACTTAAGGTACATGGGAAGATCTTTACTACTGATGAGTATAGCCGAGACCTAGAAGAATCTTTCCAAAAGATTAAGGATGCTATCTCTATCTCACATCAAAGGCAAAAGGCTGTTGCTGACAAGCACAGAAGAGCCCAAGCCTTTAAAGAAAATGATTGGGTCTTACTCAAATTTCCCAAGGCTCGATTAAGGCACACGACGGGCAAAAATCCTACAGGACACGAAAAGTACTATGCTAAGTTAGCAAAAAGGTACTATGGTCCTTTTCAGATTCTTAGGCCAATAAATGAGATGGCCTATCAACTCAAGTTGCATAGTCATTGGCTCATACACAATGATTTTCATGTGAGCCTATTAAAGCCTTACAAAGGAGAGCCACCTCAAGAACCTACTATTGAAGACCCACCGGAGATCAAGGACCAAGAAGAGGTGCTGCAGCCAGAGTCCATTCTCCGACATGAAGACAAGGTACTAAGAGGCGGTAAGACTATCTGACAATATCTTATGTTTAAGAATTATCCTTTTGAAGATGCTAGATGGATGCAAGGCATACAATTAAAGGATAACCTAAACCTTGTCAATGCTTACAATGCTTCCTAAGAGTAAGCAAATGTACAAATGTTAAAAATGAACAAAGTTTTTGTCTTATAAGACTCTCTTTTTCTTTATTGTGCACAAAAATGAAGTAGTATGCATGCTTAGATCAAGTTTGCGGAGACGACGTCTCCCAAACACCACTGTGAGGTCCCCACCCCGCCGTATCAAACGGCGGATCTGATAGTGAACGTGGTGGCCACTAGATCTATAGCGGAAGCAAACAAAATGGTTCAGGGTTCAACTAGCGGACGACCTCTCATCACAAAGTGATTCGAGTTCGAGCCTACTAGTAATGAGATCTAGCTCCACCTCGCAGGGAAAGCGTACTTAACCTATCTAGCGATCCTAAGACCCACCTTCCAAGAGGGGAGAAATCCTGAGTGCCGTTTTTACCATGTTTTAGAGGCACATACACTTGAGACTTCGTCGCTCTAGGGGCAATGAGTAATACTAGTGTCGATTTAAATACTATGGGGACAGAGAGTTCCCGACCAATCGGGACCACCCTTCTCATAGGCATTGGCAACCTGATCCAAGCCCCCACTTTCCACCCCCACACTCACACTTCCTTGTGTGTCCTAATTACTACCACAATGGTTGTTCAACATAAAAGTTCCTTGATTAGATTCCGATTCACAAGATTCGTTAAGACAGCCCTTCAATCAGTGTTGCAAAGCGGCACCAAGACAGTACTCTAGTAAAAATTCTACTCAAACTTATTTATTAAAATTCCAATGTTTTGGAGGTACAACATCCCCCCTCCAGCGAGAGTTTACTCCTCCCTCTGTCGCCTAGCTGCCCATACAACTAGGTATGTCCACCGCATAGAAAGCACGACATGGACATTCCCACCGCATAGAAATCAAGACGTGGGTTCCTACCGCATAGAAAGCAAGTCGTGGGTAAAGGCCCTAAGCTAGTAACTCTAGCTACTGCAAAATCGTCGCGAGCCGCCCCCTGTTTGATCAGTAGGGGGATCAGGACTAGTTCAACATTGAAAATAGAATGAACATGCCGAGCTAAATTTTCCCTAGCAGACATTCTTTTCTATTTCAAACAGTATATCCATCAACCATTCTTTCCTACTGAGGTGGTCCGGGGCGGGCAACAAGAAGAGCGGCCTCTAAACACCCTTTGAGGCTCCCGTGCTGCTCAATTGGGGCAAGCACAATCAGAGACAACAACAACCCACAGCCAGAAACCAAACAAGAAAAGGGGCACCACCTAGTTGTAGATGTGAACTAGGACGCACGTGATATCTCCTTGTACTCAAACGCACAAAGAGAGGGGAATGCAAGATAGCCACACACACCAAACACAAACATTCACCACGCCAGAGAGAGGTAAAGAGCACAAATCAACTTGAGCAACTCAGTCTTAGCCTTAAAGACTAGATGCACACAAAGCTTGATGAGAAATAGAGAGACAACACAAAACTTGACATTGTTGCCAATACACAAATTGTCTTAGGGTCACGGGAGCCCTCTCACCGAGCACCCTCTTACAATTGACCTTTTAGGCAAACAATTCAACAAGCCCTCAAACCACCAAGCATGAAATGGCACAACAAACTTCAAGGACAATATACCTTCAACCACCTGATGAGCCAACTTATCAAGTCAATTTGGAGAGAAGAGTCGTAGTTGCAGCATACAATTGCACCCAAAACTATGAATCTTATTTATGGACAAGAGTAGGCTACAAGTGTGATTGCAGAGTATAGTATCACTCCACTCCACTAGATGGCATAACTAACTTCAAGCTTCTCCATGCACCTATGTGTAGTGATGGAATAGAGCACTCACAATGCACACACTCTACACAACTAGGCTTGAAGAGTGGTGTGTTATGTGTTGAGAATGGTGTGGTGTAGTGTGATCATCTGATGATTTACAAGGGAGAGAAGGGCTCTATTTATAGGTTTTAGAAGCCCCGATTAGGATTAGGCCTAATCAAGTTTATTTGAAGGAATAAAAGATTATGCATATTTTTATTTTTTTTAATGAGGGTGGGTCTCTCTTGTCCTTTGAGTCACATGGATGTGGGCTCAAGGGAAGAGAATTATTGAGGATGAAAGGAGAGAGGATTGAGTGAATAATTTGGGAGTGGCTACTCTAGTAGAGGGTGCATTTTACAATAAGGTTAGTGGTTAGTAGTTAGTAATTATCACTAAAAAATATTTACAAAATCATTCACCAAATGGTGAGATATATGATGAGAAAAGTTAGAGAAGGGATGAGCTTGTAAAGAGAGGTTGAAGCTTGAAGAAGTTGACATTCACCTCTTTACAACACCGGTAGAAGAAGCAGTCAGCATGGCGAAGCAGCGCGTGTCGATGAAGCTATGTTATTTCAAACCTTGGAAAATTCATGATAAAAGCCTTCATTTGCAGAGGTTATCTTTGGATTTTTGCTGATTTTTTTGAAGTTCTTTACAAAGTTGAAGAGAGTATGGTAATATGGACATATATGTAGAGAGAAAGGGGGACACATAGGGTGTAGAAATGGAGGATGAAGGCTATGGAGGTGTGAGAGATGTGGCAATGGTGAAGAGGGTGAATTAGGACACGTGAGTTGCAGGTTTGGGAGTGGGAGGAGTGTGTGTGAAAGAGGAAAATGATAAAGTGCAAGAGGGAGTGTGGTTACATATCATGGGCAAACTGGGGTCCACCAATAAAATCATAGCTCACAGCTCGTAGCTCAAAAAAATATGAAAAAATTTGAGGTGAAAGTTCAGCTCACGAGCTACAACTTTTTCTTGTATCACCTTTCCAAATTCGGGGAGCATGTGATCTTTAAAAATTCAGCAAAACCGACTGTTTTTTCCACTGCACAAGGTCCTTGTGAGGTCCTTCTTTGGATGATTCTTTTGAATACCTCCAAGAGTGAGCTCCCCATGGTGCATGCATGCATGCCACATACCCTTGACCTTATTTGGTAGGTCTATAATTGAAGATATTGTTGAGATCATGATATAAGTGAATAGTACAACTAAGAAAATCAAATATTTAGGGGTCTAAAAAAATATGTACATGTCAAATATAAATAATATAGGTGGAAAAAATATAAAGGGGTCAAAATAAATCTCTCTCATTATAAGTCTACCATAAAAAGATGAATATTTTTGGTGTTCTAATTTATGAGAGTAAAAGAGAATAGATGTAGGAAGGAAAAATCACAATAGTGAAAAAATATACACATAAGTAAAACTAGTTTTTTTGGATTTTTGTTGGGATGGAGTTACACCAAAAATAAGAGAAGCTTGCATGAAATTATTTTTATATGGAATAAAGAGTATGCAAAATGGTAAGAAAAAATATGGTAATGGTGAGTCAATGTACATAGCATAAATAACACACCATAGGTAGAAATATTTAAATAAATACCAAAATAATTATGAAAAATTCTTTTATTTAGGCCCTATATACAATGAAATATTTACACACAAATGGGCCATAATATACTTATATTTTTTATATTTTAATTATTTTTTTGGCTCAACTAGCCCAATGACTAGGTAGCTGAGGGTTTTTAAGAAGATATGGGAAAAGTTCCCTAACTCACACACACCTATATACAGTGAAATGGTAGAGATAGCCACAGTGTTTGGATGATTTTGGGAGGGTGGGTTAACTCACTATGGCAATTACGGAGAGCCGAAAAACGGCTATCACTACTTAGAATTTAACATACAATTGAATTCAAATGCCGAGGTTTCCGTCGGATTTCTCCAACATGTTTGGGGATATGTTCTTTCCTAACTAATCGTATGCAATGTTAAATTAAACAACTTGAATAAAAATGTGACCTACCATTTCCATTTCTTTGTCGATGGCTCGTGAGATGGCCGGTGCTTGTTCGTCCATGGGAGCTTTTCCTTTTCCATTGACATTGCTCGTTCCCGCCTCGCGGTCGTGGGCACCACCGAAGCGAGTTCTCTTAACCAGGGCCATTTTATACTTACTACTTGAAATGATAAACTTGAAGAAAAGAGCTAAGGTCCGAGAGCATCATAACAATCCAAATGGCAGATTAGAATCATTGAACAATCCTCCTTATGCAAGAGGGTTAGATTTTTCCTTCGAGACCTAGTAATTTTATGGGTAATACTTTACTTGTCCTATGGGAACCAGCTCTAAAGTTAATCACTTGGCTTAGATGATTAAGAAATTCAGAATTTTACTAATTAAGTTACAAGAGAGATGAATTAAGCAAGTTCAATCACTTTCCTAATGCAATTAGAAAGATGCAGAATTTCCGCATACATAGGTGAGAGAAAATTCTCTTCTTAGTGGCTTAATGATGGATTAATTTTACCTTAATCACATCTTAATGTATGAAAAAAAAAATGAATCTAACTTAGCTACACAAATAATGTGTGGTAAAAGAATAAATTTGATCAAATCTACATCATTACCGGCTTGTCAATTAATTACTATGCTGCCTAGAGAGAGAAATCTCCTCTAATCTAGTATTCATCATTGATTAAGAGTGATGAATGGCTGCATAATTAGCTATTTGGATGATGGTTATGTAATGGAGTATAGCTATGGAGATTTAGAGTACAACTATTGGGAATTATAGCTAAGATTAAGCATAGTAGATGAGAATTTTAAGAGAATGATGAAGAGGTTTACAAATGAGCATAAATTAAATCATGATTACCGTGTTTAGGGGCTGAAAATCCTCTCAATTTTTTGATCCAAATGAGTTCTCAAGACGAGAATTCGACAGCACTTCCCTCCTTTGCTTCTCCTTCAAAAACTGTGTGAGCCGGCAGCACCTCCCCAAGGTGCGTGTGAGCATGTGTGTGTGTGTGTGTGTGAGCACACCTTTAAATAGGCTCATCAAGGCTGAAAATCGACCTGGGTTGCTATAAGCATCTGAGTGAGCACTCCCTCCATGCATTGGCAAGTCTAGTTACCTACCCACCAAGTGTCCAGTTGGCTAGTTTAATTGGCTCTCACACCCACTCTCTAACTTGGAAACTCTCCTACAACTCCCACAAGGCAAGAGGGCGCCCCCTAGCTGCTAACGCTGGCTCAGAGTGGCCTGGAACCTGCTCCCACACAGCCTCGAGCATCGGTGCCTCCCCGCACAACTTTAGGAAAAATTGGTTTTAGGCTTAAATGACCCATACGAGTCGGAATTTAATGCCGTAAATTGCTATACTAAGCTCTAACTAAGGCGTACTGGTCCGAGTACTGCCATATTTAGCAGCCCCCGGGGTTCGAAAATGCATTTTTTTAAAAATTCGGGGTACGGGTGCAGTTTTTTGAGAGGGTCAAAACTGGACGGGTCGGGTGACCAAAATCTTACTATTTTTGGAATTTTTTTACAAAAATGATTTTATTTCACATTTCGAAGCTTTAAAACATTCTAAACATCATGGCACTGACAGAATTTGGAAAACTACTAAAAATAGTAACTTTTTCCCTTATGTTCATTTCATGGTACAATGGTGCTCTTTTTGGGTCGGGTCAGAGACCTTACAACCTCCCCAACGTGAAAAATTTGAGATGTCCTCATCTCAAGAATGTGTGTGGGTAATCTTTTATGAGCGTTGATTCGTCCTCCTAAGTTGCATCTTCTTCAGGGTAATCCTTCCACTTTATTAGATGCTCCATGATAGTTCTGTTGCGTAACTTCCTTTCCCTTGTTACAAGTACGTAGTCAGGTTGGAGCTCGAGAACTCCTTGTGCTGGCATAACTATCTGATCTGAGTCCAAGAATTGATCAGGATTAGGAATATAGGGTTTGACTACGCTGACATGGAATACATCATGAACCTTCAAGTTTGCAGGTAACTTTAGCTTGTAGTCCTGATCACTCACAACCTTAACGATCTCGAATGGTCCACAATACCTTGGGCTAAGCTTCTTATATCTTCCTATATCCCCTTCTTTGAAAGTTCTTTCCGAACGGTTCTTATCTGCATAGTGCTTCTGTCTATCCTGAGCTGCCTGAATGTCTTGGCGAATAGCTCTAGTATGAGCTTCCATATCTTCTAGCATCTTTCTAGAGGCTTCTACCCTGATGGTTGGATCTGAGAAGTTCAGTGGTGCTAAACAGTCCTGTCCATAAAGAGCTTTGAAGGGTGACATTCCAATGTTTCTGTGCTCGGAAGAATTATAAGCATACTCCACCAAAGGTAGATATTGCAACCACTTCTTTGGTTCTTGCAAACAATAGGCTCTGAGAATGTCCTCAATGACTTGATTAACCCTTTTAGTTTGTCCATCTGTCTGTGGATGATACGCTGTGCTGAAGGCTAATTGTGACCCAATAGATTGGAAAAGAGAAGTCCAAAATTTCAATGTAAACTTGGCATCTCTATCATTGACGATACGCTTGGGTAGACCATGTAGCCTAAAAATTTCCTTGATGAATACCCGGCTAATATCTGAAGTAGTAAAGGTTGTCTTTGCGGGTATTAGATGAGCCACTTTCGTGAGCATATCAACAACCACGAAAATAGAATCATTACCTCCTGTAGAAGGTAATACTATAACAAAATCCATACTGATGCATTCCCATTTCATCTGGGGTATGTCAAGAGGTTGAAGTTGCCCTGGTAACTTGATCCTTTCGGCTTTTATCCGCTGACAAGAAAGACATTGCCTCACATAGCGAAGTATGTCTCCTTTCATTCCAGACCAAAAATAACTCCTTCTGACAGCATGAAGAGTCTTAGCATAGACTGGATGTCCAGATGTAGGGCTATCGTGTGCTTCATACAGAATAGCCTTCTTTAGATCTGGGTCTCTTGGTACACAGATTCTATGTCTGTAGTAAAGACATCCTCCCATAAGAGAGTACTAGAAGTAGGAGATGAGAGAGAAACTCACACACACACACACACACACACACACAAGCTTCTTTTACACAAAGGGAATGAGGGACACATGTCAGCTCCCTAGCCTAGATGTCCACAAGGTGTACTCAATTTCTATTGGATTTGGAGGTGGACCAATGAGAATTAAGCTAGAGTAAATCTAGTTTAATTACTTGAAAAACACTTATAAAAGAACCAATAAGAATTAAGCTCTCTAGAAGACTATTGGACAGTCTCCCAAGGGGTCCAATGAGCATTCAATAGCCCAATGGCTTTCCTGATTCCTATTGGCCAGGAGGCAAAGGGGTCCAATGAGAGTTTAGTTGAATTAAGTAATTACCTAAATCTCTCACAAAAGGGAAAAGGGGGACACATGTCAGAAGACTATAAGTTATGCTGCTTATTTTCCATTGGCTAGGCCTAGGGAGGTCCAATGAGGTGTGAGGACGAGGAATTAGCAAGGGGGGTCGACCAAGAGAGAGAGAGGGGGCTGATTTTTCAAAGAAATTATTCACTCACACACTCACACAATCAATGTGTGAAGCAAGAAGACTCTCTCTCTCCTTCTCAAGCTTTAATGGAAAGCTTACCACCTACTCCAAGCTTGTGAGAAGGGAGGCCTACACCAACAACTCTTGGCTTTGTGATGCAAATTCAACCAAGAGCCAAGCTTCAATGCATGCTCATCTCCTCTTCCATGATATTACTAAACTAAGCTATGCTAAAATGAGTGATTATGGGAGTAGATGTATATCTTTCTCATAAGACTACTCCTTCTTCCTCTCAATCTACTCTCTCATACCCGCTAGCTCTCACCATCTTCGAAGGTGTGTGAGGTCTTGGGTCTGAGACCGTGAGGGAATTGATGTTGTGTTTGATAAGTGTTTGCTTAGTGCTTGAAGTTTCCATCTTCATGGCACTAGCTAGTATTGAAGGAACATAAAGAATTGTATTGTCAAACGTCTCTCTTGATGGGAGAAACCATAATACAAAGCCTTTTGGAGGGGGGACCGGCTCCATGCAAATCCGGTCCTCAACTGTTGTCAATTGCTTGATTTCTCTTTCTTTTGAAGTATTGTTCATGGTATCTAACTAGGTGTTATGCTTTTTGTTGCTCTCTCCACCCAAGCACTCTTGTTATTCTCATTAGGAATCTATTCTAATGAAATGCTCACTATGTTCATGCTATTTTCCGCTACACAAAAGTTACTAGTCCATTAAATGTTACACATTGTATCATGGTGGAGTCTCTATACAATTCTAACATCTTTAGATTCTAAGGAGGTTGAGAATACCACCTTGATTACCTTTCCAATGAAGATCGATTGATTGTTGAAAGCTCGAATCCTTCGTAGAAAATTAGTGTGTAAGTTAGAAAAATTAGTCAAATTAGCAAGGGGTTAGTGTGAAATTAGAGTGTATAAACACACAATTGGCAAGATAAGGTGAAAAATTAGGGAATTATGAATACATTGCTTCATGCACACACATCCAAAATCCACAAAAACATAAACACACAAGTGAGATTAGTGAGGAAACCATCCAATTATGCCACAATTACACCAGCATAGGCCATCGTCCCTAGCAACGGTGGCAAATGTTGAGGGTTTCCATCGTTGCATAGCTCCAATGACCAACAAAATTATCAATCCAGAGGGATGGGCTACCCAGCTAGGGCATGGAAACACTCACATGATTAGTGAGCTAATCATGGAAACACGAATGGTTGACTCTACGAGGTGAGCTTCTCGGCCTATGGAGGAGCTAAAACACAATGATGGGTGATCTCCACATCCACTTCTCTTCACCTTCAATCAACCCAATCACACACACTAACGATTGCAAGATGCACACAACACTAATCCTATCATGCAACACACTAATAGCAAGCACAGACACATAGATCTATCAAACACCACACTCCAATCAAACCTACATGCACACATAAGCAAGAGAGGGCAATCACACAAGATTAGAGAGGAATTAACCACTAATTAGTTACGATCTAGCTAATTGAAGCATCATTAGAAATCACAAGAAGCATGAGAGAGGCATAGTGAAAGATATGTAAGCTTTTGAAAAGTCTCTATGGTTTGAAGCAATCATCCAGACAATGGTATCAAAAGTTTGATGAATTTATGTGTTTCCTAGGCTATAACTGTAGTAATGAGGATCCATGTATTTACGTGGAAAGACAACCCAATGGACAGCTTATTATGCTTATCCTTTATGTAGATGACATGCTTTGCTGGTCATTCTAAGAAGGACAATGCTGACTTGAAGACCAAGCTAAAAAGTCAATTTTACATGAAAGATTTGGGTGAATCCAATCACATTTTGGGTATGCGCATTACTCGTGACCGTAAGAAGAGGTTGTTGTACCTTTCTCAAAAAAGAGTATGTGCACAAGGTTCATGATTGTTTCAACATGCAAAAGGGGAAGGCTTTGAGTACTCCATTGCCTGCATATTTGAAACTTAGCAAGAACAATTGTCCCAAATCTGCTGAGAAAAAAGCTGCAATGGCTAAGGTTCCTTATGCTTCAACTTGTGGTAGTCTCATGTATGCCATGATGGCTACAAGACCCGACATTGCACATGCAATGGGAGTTGTCATCATATTTATGTCTAACCCTGGTAAAAAGCATTGGGAGCTGTCAAGTCGATTCTCAGATACCTGAGTGGCACTGCAAGCAGACAATTATGCTATGGTCGTGGAGAGTCATCCATTCAGGGATTTGTAGACATTGATTATGCAGGTTGTGTTGACAGTTGTAAATCAACAACCGGTTGGATTTACACATTTGTTGGTTCTGCTATTTGTTGGAGATCCGTTCTTCAAGACTGTATAGCCATTTCTACCACAGAGGCAAAGTATGTTGCATTGAGTGAGGCATGCAAAGAAGCTATTTGGCTTGCTCTCTTAGTGAAAGATCTTAGATTAGAGTAGCGTACACAAGTTCTTCATTGTGACAGTCAGAGTGCTATTGCCTTGGCTAACAATCCAGTGTTTCATTCTAGAATGAAACACATTTGATGTACGCTCACTTAAGCCATGAATGCTTGGCAAACAAGAGCCTTGATTTAGTGAAGATTCCTACATCAGAGAACACAGTGGATGCACTCACTAAAAGTCTCTCCAGCCGCCGTCAGTTTCAGCACTGTCGTGCGTTGATGGGCATTGGGTGAAGAGTGGTTCTCTTCCATTATTATGGTCTCCCACATTGGCCATCAAGTGGGAGAATGTTAGGTCTAATGGTCATGTGGCCAACCGCCCATCACCAATTGCTACTAACCCTAAGTGTACAGCTATACACTTGTGTGAGCCACTAACACTAAGTACAATGTGTATTGTGCCTTATGCATAAGATAGAGAAGAAAGAAAAGGGGCACACAGTCTGTGTTGGCTCTCCCCCTCCAACCTGTCTGTGTGGCTATGGTGGTGTGTGTGTGAGTGTGCGTGTGTATTCCTCTTCCTCTTCCACTGTGCTCCCAACTCCTCTCCTTCAAGGTGGTGTTACTGCTATAGAAGGTTCATCTTCTATATCTTCTTTTAATCTCAACCACTCATTCTGTGTGGGTGGGTCTGGCCACTTTCCTCTTGCTCCAATATGGTCAATATCTCTGTTCCACCGACGTTATTTGGGCTTATCAGTCCCCAAGGCCACTACCTGCTCATGTATATAATGGGTGTAATTCACATCCTTTGGTACACTGCTGCCTGATGCCAAGTGAAAGTGGTGGCAATGGTGAGAGGCGGGGTCATGTACTTTTGTGGCCACTTATTGCAGACATGGAGAAATTGGTTGTACAACTTGCATATTCCGATTTGCTCTTGGGTCCACTAGGTCTTCAAAAGTTTGGCCGGTCTTCTTTTGAGAATATACCTTTACTTTGTCTCTTCTTTCTCGGACGGAGCCACCTTCATTGTGCAGTCCCAAAGCATTGGCAATGCTTTGTGGTGTAATTGGAACTTCTTTGCTTTCCCTCTAAAGTGTGGTGAGGATTGCCGTGCCGTCTTTCTTGATTGTAACGGTCAGCTCATAAATTCTTTGGAAATTGACTCCTTTTGGCACTGATGTGAAAAATCCATGTAGGTCCAATCTTTCTAAGTGGTTGAGGATGCCCTCTTTGCTAGCATATTCATTAATTTCTCTTGGAATCATTGGCATGTCCACAGTGCTGCCTTGTGGATCTCTAAATGTCCCTTACTATAGCTTATGCCTTCAACTTCTAGAGCAGCTTCATCCATCCACACTTTAGTTGGCTTTAGAGTCTCAGGTGGAATGGTGAAGTGCTCAATTGCTACTATGATATCTTTCAAGGCGAGCCTTTTCTTCTTTATTGGTGACTTGCCGGCTTCCATTGATCCTACGCTCTCCAAGTCCAAAAGTTACTGTCTTCTACTAAATTTGGCAATTTATCAGCTTCTAGCTATCCAAATGATTTCAAAATTGAATCACAAGCTAATTAGGGCCTAAGGATGCTGTGCAAGTTGACAAAAGTGAATTTGGGTGCTCATTTTATGACGTTAGACATCATACACATATGATGTCTATGTGCTCTGAACGAGGTGAAACTTGACATAAGCATAGCTTATAGCTTGTACATCACACATATATGCCTGGAATGTGGTTTGAACAAGTAATGAGCAATATTTTGGCTTATAAGCTCCATCTCTCTCTAAAATGGAGCATTGGGTGTATTTGGTAGATGAGGTTTAAATGGCTTGAAACTTGGTGTGGGGACTCATGGGCATAAGATGAGAACATTGGGTAGGCCAACACCTCTACATATCGACAATTTGCCACTTTGGGACATCATACACGTATGATGTCTTTTTTATGCTAATAGCTGGAAAATCATAGGGTAGGATGTCCATAGCATGTGGGTGGTGCCTATAACATTAGATGTGAAATTGAGCTTGTATTTGGATGTCATAAGCCAAGAATGGGATTTGTACGCTTTGTTTTTTGCAATATGGATAAAAATGGGTCTAAGAATGCCCAAATATGATGATAATTGGTTGGCAAACAAATAAAAATGTGATAAATGTAATGGAGATCTCAAAAACAATGTAGATTCTCAATTTCAGGGGTCTAGACATCATACGCGTATGATGTCTAGATTGGCTTTTTTGGCTCAAACTTGGCGTACATCTAGCTCATGATGTGTGCATTAGACTGATATGTTGAGAAATGAATTTGGATGAGGATTCATGTCCCCTAGACCATAGAAGGTGTTTCAGACTCTTTGATTTGTAAAATGAACTGTATGATGACCAAAACATGTCCAATCATGCCCCAACTTGGTATAAAGATTATATATGCCATGACATTGAATTCTGGATACTCAAAATGCTGATAGCACCTCTTTATAACATGTCTAGACATCATATGTGTATGATGTCTACTCTTGTGAAATTGATATATGAGCATTGGGGTATGATGTTTATGCTAGGTGCATGCCTTGTGTCAAGTTTCTATGAGTTTAGAGTATTCTTTCTATGGATAAGACCATATCGTGCCCAAGGACTTTAACTCTTTGGTTTTTAGCTAATTGTTAGCTTCATGTGGTCCAATTTGCATGAAACTACCATGGTATGTGAGCTGTGATGAACATATTGAAGAGACTGGTATGTGAGCTATGATGAACATATTGAAGAGATTGGTGCGGAGAAATTACCATTTGCATGTGTAAAAATGTCAGCCAAACATCATACATGTATGATGTCTGGAATGCAAAATTTTTGTTTTCAAGCATTGGGGAGATTACTACTAGTGCCCTAAGCCCTTTTAGCTCAGGTTCAAACTTTAAAATTCACTAGTTTAGCTTAAAAATTCCCTATTTGGTACTTTGGACTCTGAATTGGATTTCCACATTTGGAGATGACTTTCCGCGATGATTTCTCTTGAGCTTGATCAACCAAGCTTGTAGATGCTGTGAAGCACCTTTCCATGGCTTCGATGTAGCCTTTGGTCTTACGGATACTGTTTTTGGCAATTTGTCGCTCAGAATGTGTCTTTTAGTTAGGCGATAGTTGGCAATGGATTTCCTCAATGTTTGACCATATGTTTTGGTTGTTCAATGGTATGTTGATGATGCTCGTGAAGTTTGGTGGCAAACGAACACACCGTTTGGCCGTGAGAGCCAAATGACGCTTTGTGTGTCCGAAGCCTAGCTCGATTTATTCCAATTTTTGATGATTGATCCTGGAGGGAGTTACACAAGCTTATAGACAATCTTAGCACCTATTCCTGAAGTTTTGTGCCATTTTGCTGACTTATCCCTGACAAGGCCCTGATTGGCTTTTGCGGAGCTTGAGAAGTTTAGGGTTTTTCTTGCTAGCCTAATTGGAATTGGAGGCATAGACATGCTCATCTAGCCTAGGGTTAACTCCCTATCAAGTCTTGTAGCTATTGGGTTAGTGGTTGTTGAGTTACGGTCTTGTTTTGATCTCTACCCGCCGATGCCACATTGCCGCTTTCGTGAGTTTTTCGCGTTGAAGTTAGGGTTGAACAAGAAGAGCACACGCTAATGAGCCTATCTCTCATTTTTGGCATTGCCCGGTGTCTCATGCGCGTTGTATGAAACCATAGAAGATCCACTTGCTCTAGGTCTCTCAAGCTCTCCTCTAACTATGAATAGTGGAAATGAGGTAGTAAGTGGACCCAAAATATTTTATATCGGGGGTCTCGAGACCACTTGCCATGCAATTTGACATGTGCTCCTATCTTGTCGTGTAATGCACTTTAGACTCAAAAATTTCTCCATTTGGACTTCGTTTGCCCCATTTTTAGGAAATTTGTCATTTCATCCAAAACTGGTCGAATCGGACTTTCCACAACATTTTTGTGATTGCACCTCGACTTCACCATATGTTGCCCTTGACTTGTTGATCACTCTCGTATTTTTCTTTTGTCATTATGTCATCATCTCACCCGCTTTTTCTATTTTTCTTTGTTTTTCTCCAAAAAATTAACAAAAATAACTAAATTAATCCAAAAATTACCAATAAATCAAAATCATTTTAAAACAACACAATAAGCTGCTATGTATACTCATTTGCAAAAAAATTGGTCGGATTGTTTCGTTTTATCATTTTTAAAGCTAAAAAACTACTATTTTTACATATATATACACACCTAGAGGCTCATCTTTGGCGTTTGTCCTCATATGTTTGTATAACCACATTAGATAAGGGCATATATACTTGGGGTTACTAAAAATTCTGCAATAAAACACAAAATACCCAAAATCATAAAAAACAATGCCCTTTTAGTACTTTTTAAGTCTGCCGGGTTCGCATTGAGCATGCCTCCCCCCTCCTAGTTGGAGTCCTCTCGGACAACGATGTATCATCCTAGGGTATGTGTTGTGCATGGGTATCAAAATTGTGCTAATGTAGGCCATGTAATGTAGCCCTATGTTCATACTTGGTCAATGCATGGAAAAAATTAATGATGTGCGAGAGAAGGGTATAAGCAGTATGCTTATTGGCATCGATGTTGAGGTTTCCTGTTTTGGCATAACCTATTTTAGAGCGGTGAAATAATAAGCATTCTAAATGTGTCACTCTTTGTTTGATTGATAGTGGATGCTCTTGACTTCCTGGTTCATATTGCGTCGTGTGTTTGCACATTTGTTTGACTCCAAAGACTGAATTTGTCGTAGGCTTGGTCTGTTGGTTGCGAATCGAAATTTGATATCGACTCTGTTTGTTTTGCCATAATCTCTTGGTTACCCAAATTTGCTTAACAACTTGTTGTGGCTGTCGTGGCTTTGGTTTTGGTTGGATCTTTGGTGTTTGTACTGAAGGGAGTTCCTTGCATGGTCTCTTTGGAACCTAGAGTTATTCCTGATTACCTTGGGCTGTAAGCAACTTCTTTGGGACCCACACTTTTGTGATATGCTATGGAGTTGTTTTCCTGTGTTTATCCAGACCTGCTAGGTTATGTTGCGGGTTGTGATAATTGCCTTTTCTTTGTGGTTTTCCCCGACATATTCACTGACATGTTTCCGTTGTTGGTTGTAACTCCCCTGGATGGAACCAATGCAGAAGTGCTTTTTGTTGAGGTTCTCTTTGGTATCCATTGCTGAATCGTTGTAAGGAAGGGTTGGTTGTCTTTATCTCTTGACTGCACTATCGATGGTTTGTCACCTGTGTATGCAACAAATGGAGCCACTTGGATGTCCTTAGTATGTTGAATGTGGACTTTATCAGATCTCCAATCAATCTGTACATTCTACTTCCTTTGCCATGGCTGATCGAGCAATATAGGGTGCTGTGCTGGTTTATCTTCTACCACATAAAACTTATGTGGATAAGCATATTGGTTAATTTGGAAAATTATGACTGTCCATCCCATTGCCTTGATTGAATGCTCCGAATAGCTTTGAATGTCTTGTTGTGTGGGTTGGAACTGTTCCGCAGGTGCAAACTGCATATAAAAGCTATAGGAAACAAGATTTCCTCGAGCTCTTGAATCTAGAAGCGCATTTACTTCTACTTGATTACTTCCAACCTTGACTTTAATTGTGGGATCCACCATATTCTTTTCATCAAATTTTGCTATTTTGAGTGTATTAATTTGTAGTGGTGGTCCTTACTGCTGCCTTTGTTGTAGAAGCTTTCTCCTTGCCACCATTCGTCCCGTTGCTTCCGCTTGAGATTCTTCAACTATTCGTTGTTTTTCTTGCATCCTTTTCTTCTCCTCATGGATTTTTTGGAGCATGTCCTGGGTTAGTTGAAGGTGATACTTTTTAAGCCTACATTCACTAATCCAATTTGGTATTTCTTCACCAGCCAATGTAGCAAGCTTGATGGCCCCACTTGGTGATAGATCTTTGATCACAAAGGGTCCCATCCCTTGCTTTTTAAGTTTTTTGGCATGTTGTTTTAATGTATAAACCAAGACATAATTAGCTATTTTAAATCTTTCGAGTGCACATGCTTATCAAAAAATTGCTTTCGCCTTCTGTTGTGAGCGTAGATAGAAACTACAGCTTTCAAGTGAAGCTCATCTAGCTTTTCAAGGTCGTCAATTCTTGAAGATAATTCATGGCATGTCCATTCTAGTTGTTTAGCTACTCTTAGCGTTGGGATTAAAAACTCCAGGACCAAGATAGCATTAAGACCAAACACCATATTATACGGTGTTGTTCCAGTATATGTTTTATAAGCTACCCTGTAAGCCCATAATGTAGAGTGCAACTGTTGATCCCAATCCATCCTCAAATCAGATACTATTTTTGTCAATAATGTGTGCATAGGATCTTGTTTATAGATTCAACATGTCCATGTGGATGGTATGGAGCTGACTTCTTATGAACTACCATGAATTCATCTAGAAGATTTTCAATAACTTCATTAATGAAATGTGTGCCACAATCACTGAAAAGTTCTATTGTTAGACCATATCTAACAAAGACATTTTGGTATAGAAACTGTGTAGTGGTCCTTGCATCGGCTTTCTATGTGGCTATAGCTTTAGCCCATTTAGTGAGATAGTATGTGGCGAAAATGATATATTGGACGTGAGTCTTGTAAGCAAGCAGTGAAATTGGTCCTACAAAGTCTATACTCTACTTAGCAAAAGCTCTAGCTCCCATCATCGGCCTTACCAGCATGTCATCCCTCTTTATTGGCACTTGGTACACTGGAAAGCCTCACATCTTTTGAAGTATTTGTAAACATCCATATGTAATGTAGGCCACCATATTCCCGCGGTTAAGAAAATTTTTGTTGTCTTATCCCCTAAGGAATTGCCTCCTTTTATTCTCCCATGTGCGTGCTCTAGGATCGACAAATACATGTTTTTTGTTGCACATATTTTGATATGATTATCTTTTTCTCTCTTATAGAGCTGATTTTTAATCATTGTAAAGTCTCGAGCGCCTATCTCTATAGCTCTTTGATGTGCTGTAGAGATATTTTTAGAAAACGTTCTTGTTGTCAGTCAGTCAATTATATGTTGACTCCATTTTGGTGCAATTATCACCTGAAACAACGTTTCATGTTCTATTGGTGGTGTAGATCTACATGTAGCACAGTTAGTAACATACTCATGAACGTCAGCGCACATATTTGGCCAATAAACTCCTAATTGTTTCAAGTGCTAATATGTTTTTGTTTGTAAGCAATGAAATTCTAAGTCTTGAACGTGTGCTTCTAAAAGATAGCAATCGTATTCTTCGGGACTTATGCATAATCGTAAAATGTTATTTGAGCCTAAATGATATAAATGTTCGCTAATTAACTAAAAATTCTTGGATTGCCAAATCGTCTGTCGTTTAAGATCTTGTTCAATCCTATCAAATTCTCCTCCATAGCACAATAAACTGACTATCGCCTAAGACCACCTAGTTACCATTGCAACATTGAAAAGATATGCATCTGGGATGTCATCGTCTACGCCTTCTAGAGCTTCTCCATTTGGCAATCTAGACACATGATCTGCTTGAAGATGTGTCTTCCCCTTTTTAACCACTATTGTAAAGTCAAACTCCAGCACTATGATAAACCATTGTACAATGTGTCTGGTATTGCATGGTCTGTTTACAAGGTATAAGAGGGCTTGATGATCTGTGAAAACACAAACTGGTTTGCAAGGAGATAATGCCAAAATTTCTTAACAACATATATCATCCCTAGCCCTTCCCTCTCAGTGGTAGTGTAGTTCTTTTCAACACTATTAAGCTACCTGCTTGCATAATAGACTGGAAAATCCATATTTCCTTCTCCTAGCTGAGCCAAGATGCATCCAATAGCCAATATCGAAGCATCAATATCAACAGGAAAGATCTTTTCCCAATCTGGTGCTTTTAAAATTGGAGCAAATATGAGTGCTTTCTTCCATTTTTTGAATGACTCCTCGCACTCATCCGTCCACACAAAGACTACTATAAGTCTATATAGGGGTTGAGCAATTACTGCATACATGTGTATAAATCTCCTATAATAGCCACAATCTCCCATAAAGCATTGTACCTACTTTGTGTTGTTTGGTCTAGACATCTCTACAATCACTATTATCTTATCCAAATCTGTAGATATGCTGTTTTCTGAGACAATATGTCCCAGGATTCTACCTTGTCTAACCATGAATATGCAATTTTTTGGGTTTAGGGAGATCCTATACGTCCTACACTTCTTGAGTACTTTCCTGAGGTATTCCATATGTTCATCTCTCAAGAGAGAGTGTACACATAGGCCATACATACAAATCTACAAGAATATCCTCAAGTATTTTTTAAAAGCATGTGCCATTAATCTCTAGAATTTTGTTGAGGCATTGGTAATCCAAATGGAATTACCCTATATGCATATATACCACTTGGTTGCAAATTCCGTCTTATATTGATCTTTAAGAGCAATTGCAAGCTGGATGTAGCTAGAGAATCCATCTAAGAAGGAATATGCCCGCTTTCCTGCCACTCGTTCCAAGACATGGTCAGTGATAGGTAAGGAATAATTATCCCTTAGTGTGGTTGCATTAACCTTCTTTAGATTGACACACACTCTAAAGTTTACCATTCTTCTTGGGGACTACCACAATTGGAGATACCTAGTCGGTGTGTTCTATCTTGTAGATGAAATCAACTTCCTTTAGTTTATCAATCTCTTCCTTGATGCGCTTAGCAAACATATCATTGTACATGTACAGTCTCTGTCGGATAGGCTTTGCATCAAGTTTCAATGGGATCGTGTGTTGGCATATTTTTGAATCTACTCCCTTTAAGTCTTTATATGACCATGCAAACACGTCTGTGTACTCCTTGAGAAGGTTTTTGAGCTCCTCCTCTTCATCCGGATTTAGATCAATTGCTATGTAGATTGGCCTTGGCTCTTCTCCTAGCTCTGCTAAGTCTATCTTCTTTGCATCTTCTGGCCCTTCACAAGACTCCTTGTCCTTTTGCTCTTGTATGGGATGTGTCATCACTACCTTTTTGTCTTGGATAGTGAATTTCAGGCAGTGGGAAAAAACACTCATTTTGTCGTCATTTTTCTCACCCTCTTCTTCCTCACCACTCTCTATTTCCATTGTCCACACTTCCCTCGAGAGTTTTCTTGAGCTCTCTATATTTCTTCTTTCTCTCAACTTTAGTCCATTTAGTTTCTTCGAGCTCGTCTACTCTTGATTCTTTTGTCTTCTTTGGTTTTGTTTCAGTTTTATACTTTTGAGTTTGTTCTCTTAGGGTTTCTTTATTGTCTTGTGTTTTTGGTTCCCGAGCTCTAGAGAATCTCCCTGAAACTTGGTCCTTAACACAATCTTCAAGTTTTGCAAACATAAAAAATTGTGTTTTGTCCCTTATTCTAGGCATCGAATTCTCTCTAGCCCTGTGTTCAACTCTCTTGCTCTTATAGCATTGTTGACGTCTAGGTTTTTTATTTGGAAAGTCATAGAACCTAACATCTGCTATTGTTTCGTCTGGTTCGCTTGGGTTGTCAAAGCATTCATTATCTGCGTCTTCATCTCGCTCAAGATGTTCTAGTGAGTTGTAGAACAACTCCCTTTTATCTACTTCACCAGTTTGTCTTTTTTGGGCTATTCAAAGATTGTTTTTGCCTCTTTCCCATTTACCATGCTCACCATATAATATGGAACCATATCATAGCCATCTTTGTCGCATAACTTTGTCGTGGGACCATCTGAAATAACACACACATCTAGGGTAGCTAGAATATGCTTCCATTCTAAAGGTTCTAGAATTTCTTTAGGGAAGGGTTCAAGAATGTATTCTTTATCTTCAATAGCCCTTTCCAGAATACACTCTGCTTCTGCATTGAGATGCTCCACACACCCATATCTACTTTGGCTTACCTAACCAAGATAGAAGCTCAAATCCTGCTAATGTAAATGAATCAAACTCCTCAATCAGGAGTCGGTTCACATCTTTGTAGCTATGGTCTTTAAGGTTTATGCGCGTTGTGGTTTCCATGTGCCTGAGGTATACATGATCATAACCCCAATGTTGGACCATCTTCAATCGTCGCATGAACGATCGTCCAAGTATTATGTCATCGTTGTTCTTCTTGTCAAAATCCACTATAGCAAAGGTATGCTCATACTCAATGCTGCAAGAAGTTAAAACCACCTTCTCTAGAAGTCCTAAGGGTTTCTCTATATACCTGTTTGCTAATTGTAATTTCATCCTTGTGTGGCTCTCAAGGCAGGTTTTTCCCATTTCTTCCGTATCTCTTTGGTTGCAATGGCCACACCATCCCCACTATCAAGAATTGCCATGGTTTTAATACCTCAAGAAGCATAGTATTGCCATCCTTGCCTTCACAATACTCTCCTACCTTATTTAAGGGTATTGGTCGCATGTTTATCTGAGGCTTTTCTAGCTCCTCGATCCCTTCGTGTATCTGTGATGTTGGATCTTTTACCCCAAACTTCTCTAAGAATTTTCCAATTGCTGCCCACATGTTTGGCTGTATTTGAAGAAGCTCAACTAGTGCAAGTCACCGGTGTAGACAATATGTCTATCAATCCTTTAGAGTCCATAATCTTTTTGGAAGAGAGTCTTTGTGATGGCACCGCCATCACATTTGACTTCGCTTCATATTCCCCCATGTAAGAGGGTAAGGTTCTTAGAGACCGAGGTTGGCTCTCTAAAGACCTTACAATTCCTGTATCCCCCCAATATGAGCAAATTTCTAAGTTTGCTTGATATCTTGCCTTTTTGGCTCAACTCATTTGCCTTGTTTGATTCTCATACTTGTCTCCAAAGCTTGTCTAAGCCCCCATCTTCTCTGTAGGCCTCAGGTATGATAGGATGGAAACCCTCAGATGCCTGATTTGTGGTATTCATCACTACCCTTGGCTTTTCAATTAACTTCGGGGGTTTTAACTTAGCTGTGGGAATCTCAGCTATCCTTTCGGGCTTGTGTCTTGGTGGGACCATTGGTGTTGGAGCTAGAATCTCTTTCTAACCCTTTGGTTTTCTTGCCGGTGGTTCTAACAAAGCTTGGGCTATTTGGATCATCTTCTGACACATCTTCAACCTTTGCTTTTCCAACTCAGCATACGGGTATGTCATCCATCTTTGTTCTTGGGTCTGGTTATTTTTAACTCGTGTCTCATATATTTTCAGAATTGCATCCAGAGGTTCATTCACTCTCTCAACTAGTATAGATCCTCCTAAGCTTGCACCTTCTGGTTCCCCATTTTTCTCTAGCTCTACCTCAAGGGTCTCCTTTCCTTTATTGACTTCACCTTCTAGTTTTCTCAGTTTTTCCTTGGTTTGTTTCAGCTCTTCTACTAAGGAAGTTTATTCTCGTTCCTTCCTAGATCTCATGCATGCTTTCCTAGCCTTCCAAGTGTTGCAATGAATTCTCCGCTTAAGACTCGGTGCATCTGTGCTTGGTTTCTCAATTATTGATTCTTTCGTTGATTCTTGAGCTTGCGCTCTTGTGACAACCTGTATAGGTATCACCGTTTCATTTAGAACTACTACTTGACGGGATCATCTCTAACATGTTCAATGTTGTTTGGGTTTTTTAGACAGTCATGAATCAAATGAGTAATGCCACAATCTGGATAGTATACATTCACTCTAATGACCTCCGTATGAGGATAGTTTTTTATCAGGTGGTTGCCGCCTCACTTGTAGCAAGGTCCTAATGGTTGTGGAGGCGCTCTTAAAGTCTCTCTCTATTGATAGGCAGACCTTTGTCCTGCTAAACCACCATTGGCTATGAACAACAATGTGCATTCATCCAAATTGTATGTACCTTCTCGGGTAGCATGAGCTGCTGTTGGTGGTCCAACATTTCTAATCATGCTCCAAGGTTCTGGTGCTTTCGGTTCTTTGGGTGGACAATATGTTGGGCTAGCCACATATCCACTACAACTCTTCGTAATATGCAAGCACATGCACTAAGGCTTGCTCCTCCAGTTCCTCTATAGTGGGTGCATACCTAATGTCCATTGGTCTTTCTCTTGGAAGAGGTGATTGTTGCCCCAAAATTGGGTATGGCTGTTCAACCCCTCCTGGTCCAGGCAAATTTCCTGATGTATACCTAGGCATTGGTGGTACTTGTGGAGGTGCTACCTGGGTTGGTGGGGCATATTGTCGCTCTCTCACATATCCCTTGTTGTAGTAACACTCTTCCGTCCCATGATCAGTCCATTTTTTCTCAATGGCACACCACTTGGGTTGCTTAGCCTATGGCTTAGCAAATGGGCTTATCCTTTTGAGCACTTCTTTAATAAGTTTCTCCTACTTACAACTATCTTGTTCTTTTGTGTTGATTTTGTGGACTTAGATCCACTTTGTTGTGATGACGAATCATCATCTAAATCCTTATAGTCACCTCCTTTATAGACAACACATTTGTCTACTAGGTATAGAGCTTCTTTAATCAACTTGTTTAGAGTTGTGATCCTCTTCATATGCAGATCCTTTTGAAGATACGCATTCTTCAGTCCTTGGATAAACATCAACATTAGTCTAGACTCCATTGGTAAATTTTCCATAGGGCATAATTTTACGTAGCGTTTCAGCCTTAAGGATGCTTTTCTGACCAACCCTCCTTCTTTTTGCTTGAATTTATGCATTTGCAAAATTGTATTATGAGCTATCCCTCTTTGAGATAATTCCTTGATAAACTCGTCGAATACCTCCTCCATTGACTTGAAATCTCTACGTTTTCAATGGAATCAAACCAAATGGCGACATCCTCCTCTAGAGTTAACCCAAATCCTATGAACTGCATGGGAAAGTCTAGGACTTCCTCAGCTCTAATGACACGCACAAATGCTGCCACGTGATCCCTTGGATCCCTATTTCAAGAATATTTCTTGCTAACACAATTTTGGACTTGAGAAGGTTTCCTCCGATGATCTATCATTCTAAAGATAGGATCCCCCATTCCTCCTGCTTGAGCCCTTTCTGCCCTAGGATAGGGTACATGTTACTTCCATAGGGGTGTTCCTAATCCATAATTCCTGATTGGTCTAGTAAGTGGTCATTCCTCTGCTCAGACCCTTTCTTCTTGTTCTCATTCTCGATGTGGTTCTTCAATCCTAGTCATATTTGGCATTCTTGTTCTACTCTCATCTTGGTATTGCTAATGGAGTGGTGGTTTTGGTGGTGCTTCTAGCCCTGACATGGCTTGATATCCACCCCATTTTGTGTTCAGGTATGGTGTTGCATAATGCTCAATCCATGCTTGAAATGATAGCAATGATGTTTGTGAGTTTTGAGGGTTGGGCAATGGCTATTTATTTGATTGCAATGTGGTGTCGTAATCATCTGAGAAGGGATTTGTAGACTTGCTAGGGGTTTCTATGGGCTTTTTCTTGTCTTCTAAAGCTTGTGCCAATAGTTCTGGAGTTATCACTTTCCCTACATCTTCTGGTTGAATTGACTCGTATTCTCGTCCATACTAATTGACAAAAATAATATGGGTTCCAGTTACAAAATCATACGAAAACAAGTACATGACTTTGTCTATGCTTAATTCATTCACATGGGGTTCCATGCACCAGTAGTAAGAGGTGACTCTTCCCTCCTCGTGCTTGTAAATCCCAATATTTTCCTAGATTGTAGCCATTCTCACTACTCTCTTGTCATGAATGTAGAAGGCTCTAGAAAGAGCGAGTTTAGGAGGTAATTCTCGGGTCTCCATAACCATCTTCCCTTTTCCTATATTTTCTCCATATTGATTGTAATTTTTTGGGTCTTGGACGATGAGATAGTGGTTTCCCTCCTCATTGTGGAACCTATCACCATTGTTGGCTACCATTATTACTGCCAATCCTCTCGTTGGCTGTTCTTCAATATAGATGCATTGACGTCCTCAAACATCATCATACATTAGGGCTCCATGGACATTTTTTCCCACTAGTAAGATTGCCATGGATGATCCTTTAGAAGAGGTGTCAGTATCACTTCCCTCTTCTATGATTGGTGCTAGTGGATCTATGCTTGCTTGGTTTACACTCTCTTTTATTGACACTAAGCTAACATGATCTCCTACCACTCTTCGGTCTCTTTGAAGACACCTACTATATCTCAAATTCATCAAATCTTTCACACACAACTATTAACCCAAACCTTTTACCTTAGATGTCAGTTTGTAGCTACTCTTTGCTCTGATCTACTTTCCAATGGCTTTCTCAACTTGTAAAGTACTTTGCACTCCAAAATGATCACCAACTTGCAGAATCCTTGGTTTTGGCTTTTTGTACAAAACTTTAACTCCGCAATCCTTTGTCAAACCATTGATTCTCAATTAAGTGCTCTACGAATGTGGTCGATATAACTAGAGGGTTTTTCTCAACCAAACAACTATATATAAGGACTTGATACCCTCTTTGCACTGGTCTGAAAGGACAGATGGGGTCCTAGGGTCACAAGGAAGGCTCTAGACTGGTTAAAATCTCTATCTGGATCCTATCTATGCATGGAGAGTTCATGCGCATATGATGTCTCTAAGCTCAAAATTGGCCCAAACTTCAAGTTTAGACTCTCTTGGATATGCTCTATTCACTCCAATTTTTGCTTTGTGATTTTGACATCCCTTGGCAGGTCTATCACTCCTAATTCTATCTTGGTTGCTATCAGATTCTCTGGGAGGTTATCCAAAACAAAGATGCTCCAAATTGGGTGAAACTACGTCTCTTAGATTGTTTTGTGGTGCTAAACACCCTGATCTACTCTGATGTTGGCTTTGGTCCCTAAAAATGCCATGCAGACATCATACGCGTATGATGTCTATCTGGTTTAAATGAAATGAAACTCACTCTAGAGGTCTTGCTAAGGTGGGTGATCTTGAGGAGCCATTTGGTGCACTAATAGATTATGACTCTAAAATCAATCTTATGTCCAATAGTCTTTAGTGGAAGGGAAAGTGGCAAATAGAAATATATCATGGTTGGATGATAAGAGTTTCAAACAAATTATGGGAGATCGGTATGGGGCTTGTTCAATGTAAAGGTGACTATTGGCAATGTCAAAGATGAATATAACTTCTTTGTGACCTCTTATCCTTGGGAGTAGTCATATGTCATAGCCATTCACATGGATCAAAGGTATTGGATGATGGTTCTACTTATTCCAGGATAAGGAGTTGAGATGGAAAGCAAGCTATCCAATTCTTGAATGTGTGCATGAATCATGAGAGAAACCATGATAATTTTTTAGAGTATCCTATACCAAAGGCAAACAAAGACTTCATTTTGGCCATGCACCATTGTAAAGTGGGATTGAAATGATAAAAAAAGAAAAAGGTTTCTCACCTAACCGAAAGAGAGAAGAAGATTTTTCTACAAGTTTTCAAGGGTTAACGGAGCATGAGTCATTATGTTTCATGAAGCTTGATGGTATGAAAAGAAGTGAGTGACATATATACAGAGAGAGATGAAGAAAACAATTTCATAGAAGATATTGAATGAATTTTCAATTTCTTGATCGGGTTTTTTTATGTAGATAATATGTATGAGCTTGGGGCTTTAATGGGTTGTAGTGTACAAGATGGAGGCAAAGTTGTGGAAGTTTGCTTTATTGAAATGTATGAAGAGATTGAGGCTTCTAAAAGTGAGGAGTATTTCCATGGCAATAAAGGACAAGAAGTGTAGGTGGAGACCAAGTACAAAACTATCGCAAGGAAAGTAGATTTTTGGCCTTACCTTTAACATCGGGTTGTAGGGAGAAGCTTAAACAAGCTTCTTTGCTGGAAAATGTCAGGAATCCAAAAAGAACTAAACATAAGTTCACAATGGAATCTCTAAAAAAACTAAAGGTTGTGTATGAGGAGTTTTTAACATGAGAAGAGAAGTCTTCTAGAAGAAATTCTTTCAAGACATGTTAAGGCTTTTGCTCTTCAGCCACATGAAATAGGGTGTGTTGATTGTAGTGTTGTTGTACCTATGGTGATCTTCACTATACCTCATGTACCTTTGAATTATATGCAAGCTTTCCAAGTTTGATAGAGCTACTCAATGAAAAGATTAGCATGGGTATTTTGGAGCCTTCTTGTGAACCATATTCAAACAAGTGGTTCACAATGCCCAAGAAGAATAGAGCTTTGTGTTTCATACAAGATATGCAACCCGTTAACAAAGCTACTATCAAGAATGTGGGTACATGAAAAATTGTGGATGAGTTTATAGAGACGTTTTTAGGAAGAAAACTTTACGCAATGGGAGATCTGCATTTGAGGTAGGATCAATTTCAACTAGCTATCAAGGTAGAGATTTGACAATCCTAGTCTTCTCTCACTTCCCTTCACACACACACACACACATACACACACATTTCTCTCTATCCCTCTATCAAACCTGCACCTTCCTTGGTTTCTCTCACCCTCTTCACCATTAACCTCCCCTCTCACCTCTATAGCTCTCATATGAACTCTACATGTACATACACCATCTCTATCCCTCTCTCTATTAACTCTAAATTACAATTCCTTCTTACGTCTTCTCTATACACATAAAGTTCACCATGTAAAACCATGATTATTCTCTGCTAATTAGGGATTCTCATCAACCAACATCGGCATTTTCATCATGGTGATTCAACCTTGGCAAAGACAATGTAGAAGAGAAGAAGAAGAATAGGATCGGTAGTCATTTTTGAGAGTCTACAGAAGTAAGTTTAAAACTTCTTCAAAGCTTCACCACATCCTCACTTCATTCAACCATCTTACTTCAACCATCCACCTCCTTCTACCCATTGCAAATATATTATTAACTTTTTAGTGATTACTAACACTAACCACTAACATACTAACCACTAACATACTAACACAAAATATCCATTGATGTAACCATAAAAGACACCTCATCTCAAGACATATACATGGAAAACTCTCTCTCTCTCTCTCTCTCTCTCTCTCCCCCCCCCCCCCTTCCTTCTCCTTCTTTAAGTCTCTAGTTTCACCCTATCTACCATCAATAATGCCTTTCTCTTGAGTCATCATCCATGATTCAAGCAGACAAAGAAGGCTCACAGTGTTTTGATATTCAAAAGAAATCCTAATCTTGATTTGATTAGCGTGTAAATAAGGTTATCAATAACCTTAATGAGGGGTCTCCAACCTATAGATTGCAATTTAGAAAAAAATATATTTTTAAGAAAGAAAAAAAGAAACAATATATCACTTTGAAATTGTTTCAATGTAGGCCCAATGCCAAATGTCAGTATATCCTCTCTTTTTTGGAGAGCCTGGCAAGGATGCCAAGCTATTTCTAGCAAATTTCAAAATGGCTTGCCGCATAAAAAGAGTGATAGGAGATGAGGAATTCTTAGAAATATTTGAGGTAGTTTTGAGGAAGGATGCTAGCACTTGGTTTGACTCTCTATGTCAATAAGTCAAGGGAAGCTATAAGGAAGTTGTTGATCATTTCAAGTGATACTTCTTTGATCCCCAAAACACTCAAAAGCTATGGCAAGACATCGTTTCTCATAAGCAAAAAGACTTAGATGACTACTAAATGTACAAACAAGAGTTTCTACGTCTTTGGATGTATGGGTGAGAAATGTTGCCAACCCTAGTGATGGTGTAGAGTTCCTATATAAGGAGAGGTTCATAGCCAGCGGTCTCTTTCCCACACTCAAGATAAAAGTTGAGGCGGATGCACCTACCACCTTTGATGCCACTGAAACTAGGGCTATTGAGAAGTATAGAAAACTCAAGTGCCTAAGGGGAGAGGTTCCAATAGAGAGTCCTTGATCCAAGGGAAAATTGCAAACATGTCAAAATAACTAATATCTAATTCTCCTAAATGATTTTCTCATATTAAATTGATCATTTAATATCGGGAAGTACCAGGGGAGAAAAAAGCTAGATTATTGGTAAGGCTAGCAGATTGGTCACAATAAGAATCCAAACGAGGGAAAATAGGGATCCAAAGGGGTACCATCTGTAGAAGAGCAATGTGCAACCAATGGGCTTCAAAGACCTAAGGTTCAGCCCATTAAGACTTCCAAAATGCTAAGGTTCCAAAATTCAAAGGTTAAGTCCAATGGTCAATGCTTAGGAAAATTGGATGCTTGATAGTGTACAAAAAGTCTTTGCAAGCTCCTAAAGAGGAGGGGGTGATCCCTTTTAGTAGGGGATGAGAGAGAAACACACACACACACACACACACACACACACACACACACACACACACACACACACACACACACACACACACACACACACACACACACACACACACACACACACTCATACTCATGCAAGCCCCTTTACACAAAGGACATACTGGACACATGTCAGCTCCATAACCCAATTTCCCACAAGGTGCATTCAAATCCTATTGGATGGCCATATAGGTGGACCATTGAGAATTAGGCTAGAGTAAATCTAGTTTAAATAATTTAAAAACACTTAATAAAAGGACCAATAAGAATTAAGCTCTCTAGAAAACTATTGGCCAGTCTCCCAAGGGGTCCAATGAGAATTCAACAACCCAATGGCTTGCTTGATTCCTTTTGGCCAGAAGACTAAGGGGTCCAATGAGAGTTTAATTGCATTAATTAATTAGCTAAATCTCTCACAAAAGGGGAAAGGGAGACACATGTCACAAGGCTATCACTTATGCTTCTTAATTATCATTAGCTAGGCTTTGCAGGGTCCAATGGGGTGTCAGTATGAGTAGAAAGCATGAGGGGTCGACCAAGAGAGAGAGGGGGCTGAATTTGTCAAGGATTAGCACACTCACACAATCTCATGTGTGAAGCAAAGAAGACTCTCTCTCCTTCTCAAGCTCTAATGGAAAGCTCATCACCTACTCCAAGCTCATGAGAGAAGGGAGGCCTACACCAACAACTCTTGGCTTTGTGATGCAAATCCAACCAAGAGCCAAGGTCCAATGCATGCTCATATCGTCTACCATGCTAATTACTAAGCTATGCGAAGCTATTATGAGTGATTAGGTGAGGAAATATACTTCTTTCTCGTAAGACTACTCCTTCTTTCTCATTAGACTACTCCTTCCTTCTCTCAATCTACTCTCGTACCCCGCTATCTCTCACCATCTTCGAAGGTGTGTGAGGTCTTGGGTCTGAGACCGCCGTGAGGGAATTGATGTTTTGTTTTATAAGTGTGTACATGGTGCTTGAAGCTTCCATCTTCATTACACCATCAAGTTATTGAAGGAACAAACAGTATTGTATTGTAAAATGTCTCCCTTGATGGGGGAAACCTATAATACAAAGCCTTTTGGAGGGGGGACCGGCTCCATGTAAATCCAGTCCTCAATTGTTTTCAATAGCTTAATTTCTCTCTCTTTTGAAGTATTGTTCATGCCCATCTAACTAGGTGTTATACGTTTTGTTGCTCTCTCCATCCAAGCACTCTTGCTATGCTCATTAGGAATCTATTCTGATGAAATGCTCACTATGTCTATGCTATTTTCCGCTACACACAAGCTACTAGGCCATTAAATGTTAATAAGCATCGACATCAAGAGAGATTATTGAGGTAACAGCTGAGGTGATTGAGAAGCTAAACAAGTCCTTGAGAAACTTATCAATTCACCTTGCACAAGCTGTAGGTCCCAAGGGACAAACAAAGAAAGCTGAGGAGCGAGAGCCATGACCCAGGAGGATATTAAAGTGTTGGAATTGTGGGGAATCTGGGCATGGGATGTATAATTATCCTTGGCATCGTTGGGAGCATCCTCAAGAGAACCAAGGTGTGGAAGATTAAGGAATGTTAGAAGGTTTTATGTTTACAACACTTACAAAGGACGAAAGGGAGCAGTTCAAATGTGTGCTAAGGAAGTTTTCTAGGCTTTTTGCTAAAGACTACATAGACGTGTGTGGGGTAGATCTTGTTCAACACAAGATCGAGTTAAAGCCAGAGGCCACACCTAAGGCTCAGAAGCTACGAAAGCTAGGAGGAGGCTTTACTCAAGGAGGTAAGAAAGCTTTTAGCAGCAGGTTTCATTTATCCAATGGAGAATTCAGAGTGGGTCTCCCCAGTTGTGGTCACTCCTAAAAAGAATAAAAAGTGGAGGGGGTGTGTGGACTAAAGGCCACTCAATGAGGCAACCAAGCGAGATCACTTTCCCTTCCCATTTCAGGATGAGATACTAAATGAGGTAGTTGGTCATGAGAAGTACACTGTGTGTGATGGCTACTCGGGCTACTTTCAAATACGTATTGCATTAGAGGATCAATTCAAAACAATCTTCATCACTCGTTGGGGTTGTTATGTTTTTAGAGTCATGCCCCCTAAAAAATGCTCTTGTAACTTTCCAATGCTTCATGAATATGGTGTCTCAAGCATTTTTTAGAAAGTCCATTAGGGTTTTCATTGATGACTTCTGTATTTATAGTTCCAAATCATTGCATCTACAAAGGGTAGAAGAAGGTTTGAAGAAGCTCTATGAAATGGGAGGTCGGCTCAATCCTGACATATGCCACATAGGTGATTATACGGTGATCTTGTTTGATCACAAGGTTTCATATAAGGGCATTGAGGTGGATCCTTCAAAGGCAAAGGATCTTATTGAGTTACTATCACCCAAGAATCTCAAATATGTCATCATATTTATTCAAAAAGCGGAAGTATATGTCACGGTTCATTCAATTAGCCTCGGAGTTACTTCACCCCTTGCAAAAATTGATAGAACAAGTAGAGTTTGTTTGGTCTGATGAGCTTGAAGAGTACTTTTGTAGCATTAAATTCATTATGTCCAAGCTACCAACACTCATGCCTCCTTGTTGGGAGTACACATTCTTTGTTAGCTTTAGTGTTGGGAAATAAACAATTGGTGCTGTTTAGCTACAACAAGATCCCCACAGTACCAAGATGCAACCCATCTACTTTGCTAGTAGGGTCATGAATGCCTTGGAGAGAGGCTACACAAAAGCAGAACTCATGATGCTTGCTCTCATGTTTGCGGTGAGAAAATTTAGATCCTACTTGTTGCCAAAACCCTTTGTAATACTCTTTTCCAAAAACTTGTTTCCTTGGGTGTCCTCTCAAATGACACTAAGTCCTAGGATCTCCAAGTGGATTATGAAATTTCAAGAATTCCAATACTCTTTCAAGGTAGAAGATAGTGTACGTGCACATTTGGCAAGGATTCTCACCTATAGAGTGCACAAAAGGGATATTAAGGTGCCTGAAGTGAAAAACCTACCCTTGGTAGCACCTAAAAGCATACCTAATTCATTCACCTTGTTCTTTAATAGAGCATTTAGGAAGGCCACAGGAAAAACAAGGGAGGGTTTGTGTTGCTTGATCCAAATGGTGTGGCTGTTGTGAAAGAACATGTGAGTTTGCCAAACTCCATAAGCAACAATGAAGCAGAGTATAATATACTACTCCATGGCTTGCACATGTGTGTTTCTAAGAAGATACAACTTCTCATGGTAAAAGGGGACGCATTTCTCATTGGTAAAGCAAATCTCAGGCATTTGGGCATGTAAAAATGAAAGATTAAGGCAAAATATTCATTCTATCTGCAAACTATTCAATCAATTTGAAGAAGTGCAATTGTATCATATTCATAGGAAACAAAATGAAGATGCCGATTTGATTGCATAGAACGCAGTTGCATGTGTTGACAAAGAAGTGCATGTCATCATGGCGGCAATAATAGTAAAGCAGCCAAGGTACCAAGGGATGGAGTCCTTGGCTCCCATTGTGAGCTAAATTCTAGAAGGCTAGTTTCCACAAGGCTTTACAAAGGCTCAGAAGAGGAGGCTCATAAAGAAGGCAAGTGTCCATCTCTTCTTAGAAGGCTCCCTCTATCAAAGAGGAAAAGATCAAGTGTGTAGAAGAGTGTCAACAATGGAGGAAATTCCTGCCATTCTAGAAGCTTTGCATGAGGACGCATGTGGTGGCCATTTTGCCAAAGAGTTAACTGTGAAAAATAATTTTCTTGCAGGGTATGTTTGGCCAAGCCTGTATGTGGATGTTCAACATTGGTGCAGAAGCTATCACAATTGTCAGGTTAATGATAGAAGGCTGGTGCATAGTCCACGGCAAGTTGTACTCGCAAATGGACCCTTTGAAAAGTGGGGCATTGATGCTATGGGTCCACTACCTAGAACTTAAAATGATAAGCTCTACATTCTGGTGGCAGTAGACTATATGACTAGGTGGGTAGAAGCACAAAGTGTGGCAAAGGTAAATGAGAGCACGGTGAGCAAGTTTATCTCCACTCACATCTGTTGCAGATTTGGAACACCTTTGGAATTTTTTTGTGATAATGATCCAAGGTTTAAGAAGGGTTTACTCTGGGAAGCTTGTAATGAGCTTCACATTCTACATCATCATAGCACACCCTACTACCCACGGTCAAATGGTTTGGTGGAGAAGGCTAATGGGGTCATTGCAGGTATCATAGACAAAGGTGTGGGATGACTTCTTGGATGGTGCCGTATGGGCATATTGAACCACATATAGGGAGGCCACAAAGTTCGCCTTTGGCTTAACCATTATTGAGTTACAAGCAAGCTCAACAGGAACCATAATCAATTGAGCAATGTTAGACCCTCTCCACTAGTCTTTGCAATCAATAGTGTCTAAACCACGAGTGTGGCTGTTTGAGAACTAATTTTCAAAGGTAAAGAAGAGTAGCAACTAAGGTTTTTGAGGGTACCAAAGCACAAAGTAATCTATACATAAGTTTAATTAGCATGGCTGACAATAACCAAGAGAGTAGAATGAACATTGATAACTTTGATTTTGCACATGAAGGTTCTAATAATGGTGCCCCCATGTTTGTCAATTATCTTGTTACTAGGTTGCAACAAGCTATGGGCCGCCTTGCTTTACAAGCCGCAGTTACTCAACAACTTTGTGCTTATGGGATTTTCCTTCCTCTCCAAGAGGAGAGTGAGAGTTTAGGAGGTGACTCCCAAAAGAATACTCTCTCCCATAAGAGAGGAGGAATCCAAAGAACAAGAAAGAAGAAAATCCCTAAGTTCCTCTGAAGATGTGGCTCCACAAAGACGACGGTCTAGACGATCGCCAACTCCTCCCAAGAGGAAACGGTCAACCCACAGTCCTTCTCCTTGCCACTCCAAAAAGGAAGAGAGGAAACAAAGGAAGAAAAGGGTAAGAAAGAGGTCACTCTCTTCTTCTTCTTCTCCTAGAGAATACAAGAGGAGAGGACATCGCAAATCTTACCTTGCATGGAAAAAGTCCCAAAAGCTCATGAAGTTCAAAGAGGGAGGAAAGAGTATCTCTTTTCTCACCTATGGTGGCACCTTTGGTGCTATCGACAAAGTATTGGCCTTCATCCAACAATTTGATGCGGACTTTGGAGACGAGGGCTTCACAGAGTCCTCTAAGTTACGTCATGTAGCTATGCACTTCCAAAAGTTTGCTCGCCAACCGTGGGCTAGCCTTCATGGAAGCAGCAAGGCCCCAAAGATATAGAAAACTCTACGAGTTTCCATCATGAAGCAATTCCTTGCAAGCGATGAAAAGGACAAAGTGCTTACCGAGTGGTGGAGCTTGAAGCTGATCTTCAACAAGTCTATCCACAAATACTGGACAAGTTTTGGGATCTACATCTCGAGGCTACTATCTTTCAAAAGATAGACTTTGCCGAGCAGAAGCAAAAATTTTGTGGGGGATTACCTGAAGAGATGGCCGAGTACGTCAACTCCCAACGGCCTTGTTCTATCACTAAAGTAATTCACCACACTATGGTTGCTTTGTGCATCAATTTTCAGCAAGGGGCTAGAAGGAATGACAAGCCCTTGGAAAGCAAAGAAAAAAGTGATGCAAAGGAGAAAACCAATGCCCAAATTTCTTCCCAAGGCAATTCCAACAACATTAATCGGTCCAAGGAGAAGGGAGTTTAGAAAGGTAAAAATAAACTCTCTCCTGAAGAGCTTGAAGCTTTTTGTAAGGACCACAAATGTTTCAAGTGTGGGGAGCAAGGACATGGCTATCGTTCTTGCCCCAAGAGAAATGCCTACAATGAGACTCCTAGAGCTTCCATGATCGAAGCTCCAAAAGAGGATGCTCATTGCAAAGGATCACCTCTCTCCTATGTTTGGGGAAAGGTAAGGGAGCATGATGCCTTCATCTTGTTTAACCTTGGCTCTACTCACAACTTCATATCAACAGAGCTGGCCACTAAGTTGGGCATTCAAGATTTTGAGATGGGAGATATTGTAAGTGCCGATACAGCTTTCAAGGAATAGCAAGCCTCCGTTACTCCCTTGATTGGGAAGTTGAGGCTTTATGTCCAAAGCTACATCGACAAAGAAGACTTTTTCATCTCTCCTCTCCATTATGAGGATGTTATCGTAGGGGCACCATGGTTCAACTGCATGTCTGCCAACATGAAGTTCCCTGAAAGGAGAATCTACTTCACCTACAAGGAAAAGAGCATGTATATAGATGTTAGTGAGTCTGGTTGTACTATACCACTTGTAAATTCTCCTGCTTTTGACAAACCAATGAAAAGATCAATTTTTGCGTAGATGATTTTTGTCAAAGAGTCCCTAAAAGGTCCTAATGTTTCATCAAATGTAAATGGTAGGAATTTCCAAGATGTGTTCATAGATGATATCCCTATGGACTTACCTCCAAAATGAGGGGATGATGACCATCGAATTGAGCTCCTACTAGGAAGCTCACTACCTAACAAGCCTTCTTATCAAGTTTCCCAAGCTCAACAAGAGGAGATCATGAGGCAAGTACAAGAATTGGTAGAAAAAAGCATGGTGAGGCCTAGCTCCTCTCCCTTTTGTTCACCAGTCCTTTTAGTGCAAAAGAAAGATGGTATATACCACATGTGTGGGGACTATCAAGCACTAAACCAAATCACTATCAAAAACAAATTTTCCATATTATGGGTAGAAGGTCTGTTTGATAAGCTACAAGGCTCTACCTACTTTAGCAGGACTGACCTTGAAAGTGGCTATCATCAAATAAGGATAGTGAATGAAGATATTCTAAAGACCGCGTTCTGTTTAACGTTTGGTCTTTATGAATATCTAGTCATGCCTTTTGGCTTGACTAATGCACCAACCACGTTCAATCGCTTAATGGAGAAAATCTTTAGATCCTACTACAAATTCATTGGAGTGTTCTTTGATGACATCATCATATACTCCAAGTCCTTGGAGGAACACAAGCAACATCTCCAAGTGATTTTTCAAGCTTTGAGGGAGAACAAGCTTTTTATCAATCAAAAGAAGAGTGAATTTTTCGTTCAAGAGATTCAATACTTAGGTCATATTATCTCTCAAGATGGTATCCGTATGGATCCATCAAAGTTTGAGGTAATAAAATCATGGCCTAACCCAAGGAATCTACATGAGCTAAGAAGATTTACTGGTATGTGTGCGTACTATAGATGCTGCACACCAAAATTCTCTCAAATAGCAGGACCATTATATGACTTAACAAAGAAGAACGTTAAGTACTCATGGACTGCTAAAGAGAAAAATAATTTTGACAAGCTCAAAGAGAAGCTTACCTCCCAACCAGTCCTTATGCTTCTGGATCTCTCAAAGCCATTTGAGGTCTAATGTGATGCTTGTGGTGATTGCCCTAGAGCAGTTTTTCTTCAAGAAGGGCATGCCATAGCATATGAGAGCCAAAGGCTCAATGCCGATGAACGAGTCTTGGGCCTATACAAAAAAAATCTTTTAGCTTTTCTACATGCCCTAGACACATGGAAGCACTATCTACTAAGGACTCTATTTATTTTGCAAACAGACCACCAAAGTCTCAAGTACTTCATGACGCAAACCAAGCTTTCCAATAAACGAATGAGGTGGGAAAATTTTCTTTTGCAATTTTATTTTCATAATGATCACATTGCTGCTGAGCACAATCAAGTGGCTGATGCACTTTCACAACGACCAACAGTTAATGTGGTGTCTATAGCAACTGACAATGATCTATCTTCTATGATAGATGAGTATGCTACTGACCCTGGCTTTAAAGACATAATGTCAGCCATTTCATTGGGGAAGAAAGAAGAACCATTCACCTTGCAAGATGGTTATCTTGTCCATGGAAATAGGCTATGTGTTACCCACTCACTTCGTGAGAAAGTCATGTATAAATCCCATGCTCCTGCCTATGCAGGGCATAGAGGCATTCAACCTACTCTTTGACTAGTAGAGACACTTCTATTGGCCTACCATGAAAGTGGACATACAAGGCTATCCTTTGTCATGAAGACAAGGTGCTACGACATGGTAAGATTATCTGACGATATCTTATTAAGTTCAAAAATTATCCTTTTGAAGATGCTAGATGGATGCAAGGAATACAGCTTAAGGATAGTATGAACCTTGTCAACACTTTATATTAGAGTAAGCAAATGTACATGTTTTTTTTAAATGACCAAATTTTTTGTCTTATAAAACTAATTCTCTTATTATTATGCACAAATATAGGTAGTATGCATGCTTAGAATCATGTTTGTGATGACGACGTCTCTCATAAAGTAGAATTTGTCACTTTACTTTCGGAGAATGAAATGGACTAAAGAGCAGACATGCTTGCGGTAGCTACGTCTCCCAAGCATCAAATGAATTAGTCATCCATCTTGGAATGATGTTGTAGGGTAAAAAGGGATTCTCTACCCACTAAGAAACATTGACTAATGACTAAGGCTTTATCTCTTCTACCTCATATTCTAGGACGACTACGATTTCAAGAGAGAGGTAATGTCATAAAATCTAATATCTAACCAACCCAAACAATTTTCTCATATTAAACTGGTCATTTAATGTGGGAGAATAAACTGGAAAAAGGGTTAGAATATATACATGTGCTTATGGATCTATCTCAACACGGGGCCAAGGTTAAAGGGGTCCAAATGAAATATGGTATGTCAAAGAGCAAGGCTAGCTACATTAAAGACCTCCAAAGGTTAGTGTTAAAATTCCTTTGACCTTAGGCAAGCTAGGGTTGTGATTGAGGTGGGAACACAACCCAAGTTTGAGGTGCTTGTCGTGCTTGCTATGACTAAGGTGCTTGAGGTGCTTGTCGTGCTTGCTGACTAAGGTGCTTGAGGTGATTTTCGTGCTTGCTGACTAAGATGCTAGAGGTTAATGACTAAGGTGCTAAGGTGCTCCATGACTAAGGTGCTTTAGGTGTTCCACAAAGTCAAAGCACATCCCTACACAAAGGGGGGGGCTTCATTGTAGGAACTAGAGAGAGAACACACACACCCTCACACAAGTCAAGCCTTGCCTAATGAAGCAACAGGGACACATGTCAAGTTCCTCTCCATGTTGCCCTCATAAGGTGCCTAAAGCCTATTGGTTGGCCTCTCAAGGGGTCCAACGATAATTTAGTTGATTTAATGAATTGTGTATGCATTTATCAAATCCTCTCTCTAAAAGGGGAAAGGGGGACACTTTTCCCAAGGCTATCATGCTTGCTTGATATACACTCTGTATGTGATTGGCTAGGCTTGAAGGGGTCCAATGAGCTTTCATCATGAGCTAGAAGATGGGGTCGAACAAGGAAGCTAGGGGCTAGTTTGGGGGGTATACTCCCCCCCCCTCGGTGAATCCCTCGGGACACACACACACACACACACACACACACACACACACACACACACACACACACACACACACACACACACACACACACACACACACACACACACACACTCTCTCTCTCTCTCTCTCTCTCTCATTGTGTGAGGTGCAAAGTGCAAGAGCTCCATCTCCTTCTCCAAGCTTGTAGAGAAGTTGACAGCCTACACTAACGCTCTTGGCTATGGAATGCAAATCCAATAAAGAGCCATGCTCCAATGCTTAAGCTTGTCATCTTCTCCATCTTCATTACTATGCTATTATGTATGCTAAGTAAGAAGAGTGATGATAAGTGAGGAACTATTTCTTTCTCCTATGAATGTTTCTTCTTCCTCTTCCCTATCCTCATTCCCCGCTAGCTCTCTCCACCTTTGAAGGTGTTTGAGGCATTGGGACTGAGGTAAGGGATGGTTAATGATTTTTGCAAAGATTATGTTATGCTCGTGATGCAGGAATCTTTACATCTTCATTGCATCACCTAGGTCGCAAGGAACATAAAGATTGTATAGTACCAAGTCTCTCTTGATGGGAGAATCTATAATACAAAAGTGTTAGCAGCAAGCTAACACGGATATCATTTTTCGGAGCTTCCATGTAAAAACACTTATTATTTTTGATAAATCGGGAATATTGTAACTCCTATTTTTTCAGATAAACCTTGTAATTGATGATCCGGGGCTACAAGCTTCCAAATGGTATCAACTTGTCATTGCCTATCTTTAGTTAGAGCTCCCAGATTATTAGTTTTGACCACCAAAAACCTTGGCTAAGGTATAAAAGCTAATTTTTGTAAGTTATTTGTAAGTTTTGGATAATGAAATGTTAGGAAATAAGACGTAGCTAAATAGATAATTGAGTAGATTACTTAATGGAGAGAGACAGATTTACATACACGAGATTATAGAGTAGAGAGAGAGAGAGAGAGAGAGAGAGTACACACGATATACGTGGTTCACCCAATGTGGGCTACGTCCACGGGAAAGCAGCCACTCAATGGCTTTAGTACTTCAAAACAAGAAGTAGTTTACAAAGGGATTATACCCTCAATGGAGCTCCCGCCTTGCTTCACTCTCACCACCTCACACTCACCTTGTTGCATCAACTTCACACTATGAAATGTGTGTAGAAATGGCCTCATTTTATAGGCCAAAAGGGCTGCCCTCTCTTATGAGAGACAGCCATGTGTAGCCGCCCTTGTGCGAATAAGTCCAAATCGGACCCTCCAATCCGCCCATGTGTGGCCGCCCTTGAGAAGACAAGTCCGCTTTTGAATTCGGCCACCGGCCATTGAATTCGGCCACCGGCCACCGGCCATTGACTTCCGACCACCGGCCAACCGGCCGGTTGTTTTCCGACCACTTTCCGGCCGCCGTCCGGCCATAATATTCCGGTGAAAAAAAGTCTCGGGGGCCTCCTCCCCCAAGGCCTTTAAAGTTGCCCCTTATTCTTGTCCGTGAAAATTTTGGTTTCCGATGAGTGATTTTCCTTCACACACGATGGATTCTCCTCATAATGGGGGCCTTACAAATGTGCGCTTTTACCACAGAAAATTACAAGGGTAAATCAGGCTCCATACTTAACAATCTCCCACTTGGAGACTGATCTCCAAACCAAACCTGTGATTGCTTTCCATTCTGGCTTCTTATCCTTGAATGCCGATTGAAGATGAGCAAAAGCTCAACTTCTCCTTGTTGACCACCTTTGTAAACATGTCTGCAAGATTTTCACTTGTATGCACCTTTCCTAGCTTTAGTTGTCCCTCTTCCAAAAGAGTGCGTATGAAGTGATATCTCACCTCAATGTGCTTTGTCCTTGAATGAAAGGCTGAGTTCTTCGCAAGATGGATAGCACTTTGGCTATCACTGTACAAGACACAATTGTCTTGTTTGAATCCAAGCTCTTCTAAGAATCTGTGAAGCCACATAATTTCTTTGCTTGCCTCCGTCATTGCTACATACTCTGCTTCCGTGGTAGAAAGTGAAACCACTTTCTGCAGCTTTGAAGCCCAGCTTACTGCTGTTCCTCCAACCGTGAACACATAGCCAGTAGTGCTCCTTCGAGTATCTTTGTCACCTGCCATATCTGCATCAGCATACCCTTCTAGAAAAATATCAGTTCCTCCAAAATACAAAGCATTTGTTGTTGTCCCTTTTAGATACCTAAGTATCCACTTCACAGCTTGCCAATGCTCTTTACCTGGGTTGTCCATGAACCTACTCACAACTCCCACTGCATGTGCAATGTCTGGCCTTGTCCAGACCATAGCATACATTAGAGAACCTACCGCTGCAGCATATGGAACTTTAGACATATAGGCTATGTCCTCTTGTGTCTTTGGACATATATCCTTCGTTAGTTTAAAATGACCAGCCAAAGGTGTAGAAACTGGTTTTGCATTTTGCATTGCAAACCTTTCTAGTACCTTCTTGATGTAATCTTCTTGAGATAGCTTTATTGTCTTCTTCGTCCTGTCCCTTGATATTTTCATACCAAGTATCCTCTTTGTAGCACCTAAATCTTTCATTGAAAAAGATTTGGAAAGCTCCTCTTTTAGGTCTTTGATGTCCTGCATGTTAGCACTTGCAATCAACATGTCATCAACATACAACATTAGGATGATGAATTTCCCATCTCCCAAATTCTCCGTGTAGACGCAGTGATCCGAGTTGCATCTTGTGAATCCATGATCCAACATCCATCGATCAAACTTCAAGTACCATTGTCTTGATGCTTGCTTTAAACCATACAAGCTCTTCTTTAATCTGCAAACCATTTTCTCCTTACCTTTTACTTCATACCCCTTTGGTTGAAGCATGTAGATTTCCTCCTCTAAGTCACCGTGAGGGAATGCCGTATTTACATCCATTTGCTCGAGATTTAGATCATGAGCAGCCACAAGGCTTAAGACAAGCCTAATTGAGTTCATTTTTACAACAGGAGAAAATATTTCATTGAAGTCAATACCTTTCTTTTGAGAAAAACCTTTTACCACAAGCCTAGACTTGTACCTTTTCTTCCCACCTTCTTCTTCCTTTAGCTTGTACACCCATTTGTTTTGAAGTGCCCGCTTACCTTTAGGTAACTCAACCAACTCCCATGTTTGGTTGCGATGTAGTGAGTCCATCTCCACTTGCATGCTCTTCGTCCATTCTTCTTTGGATTCATGTTGCATAGCTTCTTCATATGATTTCGGCTCTCCAGAATCTGAGATCAAGAGATGGTTGAAGGAAGGAACAAACCTTTCTTGAGGTCTACTTGCTCTTGTAGATCTTCGGGGAATAGATTGAAGCTCCTCATTTGGTTGACGTTGTTGCACATTGTCACCGTTTGTAGTCTTTGAGTCTTCACTGTCCTCAAGCTCCATGTACTCATCACCTGTTTCTTTTGTTTGTTTTCTTTCCAAGTAATCTTTGTACATATTTTGTTCGTTAAAAATTACATCCCTAATCCTTAAGATTTTACCATCTTCAGGATTCCATAGGCGATACCCAAAGTCTCCTTCTCCATAGCCAATGAAGAAACACTTTTTGGACTTTGCATCTAACTTTGATCTTAGGATTCTATCTATGTGCATGAAAGCCTCACACCCAAACACTTTTAGAAATGCATAATTCACCGGTTTACCTGTCCATGCCTCTTCTGGAACTCCCCCATCCAATGCCGTTGAGGGTGACCGATTGATTAAGTACACAGACGTACTTACAGCTTCTGCCCAAAGCTCAAGCGGTAGGCCTGCATGTAGCCGCATGCTTCGTGCTCGTTCCACGATTGTCTTGTTCATCCTTTCCGAAATCCCATTTTTTTGAGGTGTCCTTGGGGTTGTCCTTTGCCTCCGAATGCCATTGCTAGCACAAAAGCTTTCAAAAGCTTGGCTGCAATATTCGCCTCCATTGTCAGATCTGAGGCATTTAACCTTGGTACCTGTTTCATTCTCCACAAAGGCTTTCCACCTTTGAAATATGAAAAATATATCGGATTTATTCTTCATGACATAAACCCATGTTTTTCTAGTCGCATCGTCTATGAATGTTACATAGTACAATGAGCCACCAAGTGATGGTGTACTTGCAGGACCCCAAACATCAGAATGAACCAGCTCAAGTGTTTTATTTTTTCTTTCATTTCCTGATTTTTGAAATTTTACTCTCTTTTGTTTACCATAAACACAATCTTCACAGAACTCTAAGTCCACTTCTTTCAAACCTGGTAGAAGCTTCTTTGTTTGAAGGATTTGCATTCCTTTGGCACTCATATGCCCAAGTCGGTAGTGCCACACCGCACTGTCAACTTCTGTAGTTGCTGCACAAGCTGAAGGTTGCGTGCTAACAGTACACAAGTAAAGTGTACCGACTTTTTCTCCCTTGGCAACCACCAAAGATCCCTTTGAGATCTTCCACCGTTTGTTTCCGAATGCAATGTTGTGACCTTTATCGTCCAATTGTCCTGTAGAGATCAAATTTTTGCGAAGAGAAGGAACATGGCTAACATCTTTAAGCTTCCATTCATTTACGTTAGCAGTTTTGACAGAAACTGTACCTTTGCCGACAATCTCACAAGCTTCATCATCTCCCAAGTATACATACCTAAAATTACCTTTGGTGTAGTCTTGGAAATGTTGCTTGTGTGGTGTCGCATGGAATGAAGCCCCGGAATCTACTATCCAAGAATTAGACACATTGTCTAATGAGAGAATTAGAGCATCTTGCTCTACTTTACCTACCACATTGGCATCCGATGTTGGCTTGTTGTCTTGAGACTCTGTCTCCTTCTTCTTCTTGGACCAGCAATCCTTCTTGACGTGGCCCTTCTTGCCGCAGTTCCAACATTCAAGAACTGACTTTGTGCGTGACTTGCTCCGCCTTGAGCGATCACGACCCTTTTGGTTTTTGAACCTCTCCTTAAGCCTTCCTCTTGTTTCCACTGATAGTGCAGTACTTGATGATTGTCCTGTGCTTCTCCTTCGTATTTCCTCACTTAGGAGAACACCCACAACATCATCAAACTTAAGAGTACTTGTGCCAGAGATAGAATTACTTACAACCATCACAAGGCTGTCCCAACTATCCGGTAGAGATGATAGTATAAGGAGAGCTCGCACTTCGTTATCGAAATTGATTTTCACTGATCGAAGTTGACTTATGTTTGTGTTAAAGTCATTTAGGTGTTCTGTAACTGAACCATTCTCTGCCATCTTTAGATTGAACAAGCGCTTCATAAGAAATACATTATTGGATGCCGATGGTTTCTCATAGAAGTCGTCAAGTGACTTCATCAAGTCCTCCGTGGTCTTCATCTCTGAAACATTGAAGGCCACCGTTGACACCAAGCTTAACCGGATTGTTCCCAGTGCCTTTCGATCAAGGACAATCCATGCTTCATCTGCCATTGTTGCGGGCTTCTTCGCAAGACCGCCTAGTGGCAAATAGAGGTCCTTCTGGTAGAGATAGTCTTCAATCTGCATCTTCCAATGTTGGTAGTTTTTGCCGTTGAACTTCTCAATCTTGAGCTGCCCTTCCTCCGCCATAACTCCCACTCAATTCAAGGAAATCTTTCCTTGAGATAATTTAGCTACAAGCAAACCTTGCTCTGATACCAGTTGTTAGGAAATAAGAAGTAGCTAAATAGATAATTGAGTAGATTACTTAATGGAGAGAGATAGATTTACATACACGAGATTATAGAGTAGAGAGAGAGTACACACGATATACGTGGTTCACCCAATGTGGGCTACGTCCACGGGAAAGCAGCCACTCAATGGCTTTAGTACTTCAAAACAAGAAGTAGTTTACAAAGGGATTATACCCTTAATGGAGCTCCCGCCTTGCTTCACTCTCACCACCTCACACTCACCTTGTTGCATCAACTTCACACTATGAAATGCGTGTAGAAATGGCCTCCTTTTATAGGCCAAAAGGGCTGCCCTCTCTTATGAGAGACAGCCATGTGTAGCCGCCCTTGTGCGAATAAGTCCAAATCGGACCCTCCAATCCGCCCATGTGTGGCCGCCCTTGAGAAGACAAGTCTACTTTTGAATTCGGCCACCGGCCACCGGCCATTGACTTCCGACCACCGGCCACCGGTCATTGACTTCCGACCACCGGCCATCGGCCATTGACTACCGGCCACCGGCCAACTAACCGGTTGTTTTCCGATCACTTTCCGGCCGCCGTCCGGCCATAATATTCCGGCGAAAAAAAGTCTCGGGGGCCTCCGCCCCCGAGGCCTTTAAAGTTGCCCCTGATTCTTGTCCGTGAAAATTTTGGTTTCCGGTGACTGATTTTCCTTCACACACGATGGCTTCTCCTCATAATGGGGGCCTTACAAATGTGCGCTTTTACCACAGAAAATTACAAGGGTAAATCAGGCTCCATACTTAACATGAAATACATAGCGTGAGCTAACGACGCTCACTTCTCTCCTTCTCGCGCTTTCTACTCACTCCCCAGTTGTCACATTATAGTTGCGTTTGTTGCATTGCAACCGCAGGTAAGAGCTCTACGCATTGACGTAAACACATCACAATAATTTTTAGCTTTTGGCGTCGCCAACGCGTGGCCTAATTTCATTATAAGTAGGAATTTACACCTCAAAACAAAAAACTACGCACGGGCAGGGTATTGGGGTATCATTACTAAGCATTTAGGTGCATTCTGGGTCGAAAACGACTAAGTAAAAAATCCACTAGTGTTAATAATCGTGATTTTGGAACTTGACCTAAAGTGGGGTTTGAGACCATAAGCATGTGAGCTTAGGTCTTTTAAACATGTCCTAGAAGTTTCGTTACGATTGGATGTCATTTGATGTTGTAACGGATGTGGTGTGTTTGTCGACGATTGGCTTTTAGTGATATCAGTTACTTGAGTGTAGCTTGAGTTAGATTAGATTTGTTTGTTGTTTTCCGAGAGATTGACAGCCTCTTGTAGCCTCTATGCAGTAGTCGAGTCAGCTTTATCCCATGGATTGACAATTTAATCGTGGTTCTCGCTAAAACTGCAATAAGATAGGATAGTGAGGTTAGACACACGTCCCACATTTGGCGCCACTGTCGGGGATCGAAGAGACCTAATCTAGGGAAAAACACGAACGTCTTGTAAAGTTATCCTTTAACTTCCTCTAGGATCTCCTAGAGTAAAAACTTTCTTTTAGAAACCGCATAGCCTAAGATTGTTGTCTTTTGCTGTGTAGAGGTAACTTGAAAGTAATCGTACTTGTCGAGTGCCTTTAGGATTGTAGGATTGTAGAACTAGATTAGGAATTTTGAGAATGATTGATAGACGAGACAAGTCTTAAGATCAAAGCTCAAGAAACTATAAAAACAAGAAAACAAGTGTTTGTGGACACTTTCCACAACCCCATTGCATAAGAACCTAGGAGTAGCGTAAGTAGGATACGAGGTGGATTTCAGAACATTGCTCTCTCCGGAAGAATCATTGTGAGTTGTATTTGAAGTTGTAGAATTTCAGGTCTACGGCTAGGAATAGCACAAAAAGACTCCGAACCACTCAATCCGACTGGAGAGTATGCTTAGAAGTTGTATGAACCAGTGGGTAAGTTCAAGGACACTATGAGGTAGAAATTTTCAAGAGTTGGCCAAAGCTCAGATTATTTGCTTTTTCTTGACAATTTATGCCAAATTAAGTTTTGACTTGATTCATTGGCTTAAAATAACTCATGAAATGAATGTCCTTGGAAAAAGTACAAAAATTGGTTCATTTTAAGCATGAAGTAAATAATCATGATTATTTACTTTCATCTCAGATTTGACCAAGGTCGATACCAGTGATTCATTGCATGTGTACAAACAAATTTTGTAAAGGCACATTGGATTTGGATCACCAAACTGACAAAAAACTGGGTAAAAACTAAAGTTTGTACTGACTTTTTAAGACGCGAGTGTAAATTGGGAAAAAATAAGTCCAAACTTGATGAAAATTGATTCATAGGCTTGTATTGATGGGTTAGCCATGTGTAAATGCTCAGTTGATAAAAAAGATGCAAAAATTTGTTCGAAGTAAATAATCGTGATTATTTACAACTGCCCCATTTTTCAACTTTTTTGACCAAGTTAGCATACCACTTGTTTTACCATGTTGTAATAAGCCCACAAACAAAAATTGGTGAGATTTAGACCTTTGGATTGGAAATTGTGATTTGCAAAGTTAGTCTATGGACATACCAAAAATTGTCCAAAATTTGATGAAACTTGGCTAGAGACCTTAAGTAGAGGTGATTAACAGATCTGTGCAAAAGTTGGGACAAAAACTTGCAAAAAAATAGCTAGAGTAAATAATCACGATTATTTACATCTACTCCAAAAAAATTGACAATTTTGTATATTTAAGCATACCACAGGTTCAAGCATAGCAAGTAGACCTCACAAATCGAGTTTGGTGAAATTTGGATCACAAAAGTAAGACTTAAGCCAGATTCTTGAAATCAAAGTCTGCAGACACAAAACAGTTGATAAACTTGAACAGATTTTGTCCAAACTTGTTGAAACTTGTCCAAGGACCTTAACAGGTTGTATACTTGGCAAACCAAGCCAAAAAGTGTAAAAAAATGACAAAAGTAAATAAGTACGATTATTTACTACAGAGACCCACCATTTTTGACTTTTGAACTTGCACAGTGTTAGGCTAGCATAATACAAAGCCACCGGGCAATTTTGGGTTCAATCGGATCCAAATTGATACATGTTCACTCAGTTTCCAGGCTGCAGATTAATCCTTTGATTTTTGCCAAAGTCGAGTTTGAAAATTGCAACGGTTGACTCAATTAGCTTGATTTGCAATGATAGACATAGACCAATCACAACAGCTAGCAAAAACTATACTGTCTTTATAGAAGAATAGCTAACTTGATCAAGTTTGTACAGGAATCAGGTTGCAAATGAGGAATCGGTAGCTTGGCAGAAAGTGCAATCCAATCAAGTAGAAGAAACTATTAACAAATCAATCCAAAGATAAGTACTCTATCTAGGGATGCATAAGTCTTTATGAACCTTAGATCTGGTCGTGTACTAGGAAATTAGGGCATATATGAAGAAACCTCCAGTAGAGTATCCACTAAAGAAAGCGTGAATCAAGACAATTCCTTGCACACTATCCCTCAAGAAGTCTCAGATACTTTTTTTGATTTGACATTTGAAATGTCTTCCTATTTGACTCACTCAGAAACCGGAACGACAATGCGCTACAAGCATATACTGTCTTTTTATAAGACTAATCGCCATGGAGCTCAGGTTTACCTGGATCCTAACAAAGAGTATGCCATTCGCATTGATGACCATGGTATTGAGTTCGAAGAAGAGATTAGGGCAAATAAACATTAGGAAGAAGATGGGGTGTAAGAGGGCCTCTTTATTTGCCATGAGCTTATGGAGGTGATTAACATTTTGATGAATAGGTGTATGCCATGTGTGCAAGAATGGTGGGTGTGTAAGAGATGGGTAAGAGTGGTCAAAGGATGCACTTTTCCCCCCAAAAAGGAGATGAACAGCTTTATGATTTTTGGCCTTTCATAACTCCCACATATGATCTTTGATTTGAGCGAAAATCATAGATATGCAATCTACACGTCGAGCTCTTTCCATACATATGCTACATGACATGGTTTACCCGCTAGGTTTTAAATTCCTTTTTAGGGGAAAATTTTGAATTCAAATAAACTAGCCGTTTCACCTGTTTGAATTCAAAAGTTGTCCTTTGATTACTTTCTTAATACTAAAGGTTTGAGTTCCTTAAACTGCCAAATAAAGAAGCCCTCCTAGACCCCATTCTCTTCCTAATGCAAGGAAAAATGTACATGGATCAAAACGGAACTCAATATTTACAAGTCAAAAACCCTAATGTGATAGACAAATGGGGGCTAGAAGTAAGCACTATAATTCCAGATATGGCTGCAAAAGAAGGACAACCAACTTTAGAATTTGAGAGATATGATCAAGTTGATTTGAAGCCCTTGAAATGGCTTAGTATTGATAATCCTAGGATCGGAGTCTATTGTTGGAAGGATAGAAACGTAAAAGATCTTCTGTGGACTTCGCATGACAAATCAGGATAACTGACGGCCATGAAGATCATCTATATCTTCAAGATTAAGGATAAGGGATCAACAGACCTACAAACCTACCTGTTTAGGGATTGTTATAACAACAACTTTGTTATGATGACTCCTGAGGAGGTAGAACAAACCAAATACCAAGGGTATTCCATAAGGGATTGGATATTGGGACAAGGATCATAAACAAATCCAAGAGATGAACACCGTGAGAGATCATCTAAGAGTAATGTTAAGAAACCAGAAACCACCTCATCACGCAAAAAATCGGGTGACGCTAAGGCTAGTCTAGGGCTACATGAGTCACTATTTCTAGCAGACTGGTTTGAAGGACTTGGAACATGACCAATTGCCAGAAGATCGGGAGTTGAACCAAATAGACGCGTCAGACCAGCTGATTTCTAGAAATGGATCAAAAATAATAGTGGATCAAGGGATCCATACGACCACTTAGCAAGCTTTAAACAAGTGCTAAGAGCAGAACTCATATTCGATTTTCATACTTAATTCGAGGGGTTTGGAATGACATTAGAAGATAAAGCATTAACATGGTTCCAAAACATTCCACCGAGGTCAATCATGGACTTAAACACATTAGCTCAAGGATTTGTAGCTGCTTGTTCCAAAACGGGGATCAAAAACAATATGGTAGTTCAAATCTACAGATTTAAACAAAAACATGGTGAATCTGTTAGGGATTGTGCAACTTGAATGAAACAATACATTGCCAGATACTTAGAGCTAGAGATACCTGCAAAAGAACGACTAGTATTATTGTTTCTAGAGGGACTGCTAAACAAAGAACTTCATGCTATACTGTATAGCAAGAAGCATACAATCCTAGAAGCATGTGTGTCAGATGCTATTGACTTAGGAGACAATTGGGATATTTTCAACGAAGGGATGTTGTTTTTTCACAATGTTGCAAAAAGGGAGGACACTTCCTAGAAGATTGTCCCAAAAATCCTTTAAACAAGGGAAAAACAATAGTAAATGTAGTCCAAGTGATACCTAGTAGCTCATCTGAGAGTGAATCGATTGTTCTAGTCAAGGTAATCACTAGAGCTCAAGCTAAGATAAGGAAACATAACTCGGAGAACACAAAAGCTGCCTCTCAAAAGACCAAAAGAAGCAGAAGCAAAAGGTACACGTTGAGAAAATAGAAACAACGCGCTGAAATTGAGAAGAAAGCAAAAAATCTATTCCAAGAAAAGGTGAAAGAACCTGAAAGTGAAATCAAAGAAATAACCGTGAAATCTGGAGGATCAATTTTGGTTGATAATTTTTTTGAGCCTATTAATGCAGCCTTGAAAGCCTACCAAGCAGGACTTAAAGCAGGACAAAATATTAAAAACAAATGAAAAAAATATCGTTCTCTAGACATGGAAGCAGCTAAGCTTGAAGCTTATCAAAATTTGGTAAAAATCATGGAAGAAATGTTGGAAAAACAAAAACCCAAGTTCAAAAGTATGGCAAAACCTGAGGAGCTTGGTAAGAGACACTAAAGAAAAATTTGAAGTGGTGGTAGAACCCCACATTGAACCAAAAGAGCCAGAACTTATAGTGCCAGACATCGAAGATTCCTTAGACGGAATTCCATTCGTAGAGGAAGATGGCCATGACACTTATGGGAAAAAGTTCGAGAGATCAATGATGGGAGCGCGCCTAACTCTAAAGTCAGCTCCTATAGAGGAAGTTTGGTTGGACAACCTACCTTCTAATATGGACATGGATGTACAATCCTTGTACGGGGATTGCGGATTTGAAGCTTCAGGAATGTCTAAACCATTGACCTTGAAAACATTACCCTCTTACTTGCGAGATAACGAAGATGAATCCATAGTGTGTAAGATTACTCAAGTAAAAAGAGCGGAACAGATCCTAGAAGTAGATAATATTCATTCAATCATGTCTACACCCATCCAATGCACTCTTTACTTTGAGAGAACTGTTAAAAGTCAGACCATATTTATGGAATGACCTACAGAAAACCCTAGAGAAGGTGGGGATAACGGGGCTCATCGTAAAAAAATTGGAAAGACTGAAACACGAAATGGATAACAAAGAGATTCGATCTGTTCCAATGAACAAAGTTAGAGAGTACTATGAAGGGGAAGAAGGAAACACCGCCCTTTCAATGAAATATAATGACATTGAAACCATGGCAATACTGGATAGTAGAGCAGGCATAGCCATAGCCACAAAAACAGTATGGGAATCCTGGGGATAACCAACCATTAGACAAACTCAAATGAAATTGCAATTGGCTGACAAACATATTGAAAGACCCTTAGGATTGCTAGAAAAGGTGATAGTTAATTCATATGGGATTGAATATCAACACAACTTTGCCATAGTAGACTTTGGGAAGAAACTCAATTATGAAATCATATTGGGAGGACCTTTCATGTGACAGGTACAACTTATCCAAGATTTTGGAAACAACTATCTATACTTGAAGCAAGTGGGATCTATAACAAGGGTTAATTTAAAAGATCACACTTATAGAGATGTCTTGAAAACGCACATACAAGAGTTCGATTCAGCCTCTTCGGCTGAAACTAAGCTTCCTTCTTGATTAAACAAAGACACTCCTATTTGGATGTGTGGAGCTTCAGAAAATGGAAGCTTAAAAAGAGAAGAATGTACATTAGAAAGGGATTGCACAAATGAAGCCTATGTACCTGAACCCATTCCAGAACATTTGTTTGAGCCATTTGAGTGGACTCAAATTTTAGCGACAATGGATGTATGTGTGAATACGTCTATGCCTACTCAATTTTGCAATGAGGATGGCTACGATATAATTCCCATCCAAATGATTTCAACCCTTTACATTGAAGATGAAAATGAGGAGCCCAAGGACTTGAGTGAAAGCTTAACAAGTCGCTTTAGACCTCTACTACGATGCAACAAATGAGTTAGATGAACACTTAAAGATTCGGCGTCAGAAAAAGCACATGTGAGAGCTAAGCTACTCTTGAAAGGAGGGGAGAAAAAGTTTTTTGACTTTCCTAACCAAAAATCAAGAAGATAAAAATGGTATAGATAAAAAAGAGACACCAGAAACGTGAAAACAAGACCTATGCCATCAGTCTTCAGTAGAACACAATTCTTGATGCATATAGATGCACATGATTGTGTCAAGGACAAAATCACTGGCAGATATCCTTCAAACAAAAATCTAGAAATGTTGAGAACATTGAGAAAAACAAGGAAAGATACTCAAGCAAAGACAAACAAACTAGACAAGAAGCCAACCATGACACGAATTGAGTGGAAAAAGAAATATCAAGAGTTGAAAAAAGCTCTAAAGGAGATATATACAACCGAAATGGAAACAACAGAAGAGGATGGTAAAGATGTAATGAGTGTTCCATCCCATTACAAAAATATACTCTCCAAGAAAGAAAAATCATAGTAGAACAACCTATTAGAGAACTACAAAAACAAGGTGAGTCCTACAAAGGGTCTGAGAACGCAAAAAAAGATAGACTTGGCTGAACCAGGGGAAGACCCTAGGCCTGTCTACATTGCAAATGAACTAACAGAAGATGAAGAAGAGATTTTACTAAGCTTACTAAAAGAATACCGAGATATCTTTGCTTGGTCTTACAAGGATCTCAAGGGTGTTGATCCAGAAATTAGTCAACATACCATACCCATGAGAGATGATGCAAAACCAAGTAGACAAAGGCCATACACATACAATGAAACATTTACCAGGAAGATCAAAGAAGAGATTGAGAAACTAAAGGAAGCTGAATTCATTTATGAAATTGAGCACACAGATTGGTGTCTCCAATTGTGGTAGTACTTAAGAAGAATGAAAAATTACGAGTGTTTGTCAACCTCAAAAAAGTGAATGCAGCTACCATTAGAGACAAATTTCCTCTTCCAATCACTGAGCATGTGTTAGAATGAGTTGCAAGAAAAGAATCTTACAACTTCTTCGATGGATTTTTGGGATATATTCAACTTTTGGTTGACCCAAAAGATAAGCATAAACTGCTTTTGCAATGGAATGGGGTATTTTTGCCTATCGGGTTATGCCCTTTGGGTTAACTAATGCTCCTTCCACCTTTCAAAGATTGATGAGTCATGCTCTTAAAAAATATCTTAGGAAATTCTTGGAAGTGTATATGGATGATCTATGCGTACATTCATCAATCCGCGCTGATCATTTTGAACACCTCAAAGAGGTATTCAAAAAATGTAGACTTTATAGGATTTTCTTAAATCCTGAAAAGTGTACATTCATGGGTAGACAAGGAAAAATTCTTGGACATATAGTGTCTAAAAATGGCATAGCTATTGATATGGATAAAATTCATGTTATTGCTGATTTGCCTAGACCAACAACAGTCAAGGGGGTTCAAGCCTTCATGGGACATTGTGGATATTACAGACGGTTCATTTACATGTACGCAATAATTACAAAACCCATGTATAGATTGATTACACGCTTTGAATGGACTGATGAGTGTGAAGAATCCTTCATGAAGCTTAAGCAAGCTCTCACCTCAGCTCCAATATTGAAAGCACCAGATTAGAATAAGATGTTCCACATACATGTAGATGCTTCAAATTTTGCCATAGGGCGTATACTAGCTCAACTAGGAGATGGGAAATTTGATTTTACTAATTCCTATGCTAGCCGACAGTTGAACATGGCAGAAAATAATTATACCACCACTGAAAGGGAAGGATTAGGAATGATCTATGCCGTAAAAAAGTATAGACATTACCTATTATCAAACAAATTTGTGTTCTTTGTAGACCACCAAGCCTTATTATACCTGGTCAACAAGCCATGCAGCACAAGAAGAATAGTAAGATGGTTCATCATTCTTTTGGAATCTGATTTCACTGTAGTTGTAAAAAAGGGCACTTAATCATCAAAGAGCCGATCATTTGTCTAGAATTGTTTGAGGAGAACCTCCTAAACTCCTAAAGGAGCAGATAATGATCTACCAGATGCATATATGTTCTTTGTGGAAATGATACCTCGATGGTCGGAAAATATGGTATCACTGATAACCATAGCTCAAGTGGATTCGCAAATACCACTTCCTATTACAATCGAACTAATTGAGCAATCGGCTATGTATCATTTACTATCTGCTAGGCTATACAAAAGAAACCGAGATGGAATATTGCTCTTATGCATAAATCTTGAAGAGAAAAACCAATACCTAAGTCAAGCACATATTACCATAGTAGGACTTCACTTTGCGGAAGACCAAACTATGCAAAGGATCATGAGACTTGGAGTATTTTGGCCAACTATGAGGAGTGATGTTCGATCTTTTGTAAAGGACTGTCCTCAATGTCAAAAACAAACACCCATACCTCACGTGACATTGTTTCAAATGTCACCTGTTCCTAAATGGAGTAACTATCTAGTTACTTACTTATCGAGCCGAACATTTCCTGCGGATATGAGTAAACGCCATCAAAGAGCAATTGAAACTAAAGACAGAGACTATACTTATTGAAACCAATTGTATCGGAGATCTAAGGATCAACATTTGTGTCTTTGTGCAAATGAAGACGAATATATTCCAATTATAGAACTAGCATATGCCAGATTAGTTGGAGGTCACTGTTCTAGTGAGACCACCGCAAGAGCAATCTTGATGGCAGGCATATGGTGGCCAACACTTTTTGCAGATGCCAAAGAATATGTTTGAAGATATGATTCTTTTCAACCAACAAAAATGCCAACACGAGTAGATAGCATGCCCTTAAGACCAATGATGGGAGCTAGAGCTTTCGCAAAATGGGGTATAGACTTTGTTGGGCCAATACAGCCACCTGCTTATAGAACCCAAGCTCAATATATTGAGGCGGTCCGGGGCGGGCAACAAGAAGAGTGGCCTCTAAGCACTCTTCTAGGCTCCCGTGTTGCTCAATTGGGTTGGGGGTTGGAAAAAAACAGCAAACACACACACAAACCCGCAACCTAACCCTACACAAATTTGGGGCACCACCTAGTTTTGGATGCGAACTAGGACGCGTAGAGAGAGAGAGAGAGAGAGAGAGAGAGAGAGAGAGAGAGAGAGAGAGAGAGAGAGAGAGAGAGAGAGAGAGAGAGAGAGAGAGAGAGAGAGAGAGAGATAGTGCTCGGGCTGCTTTGAAATGTATCGGCAATGATCAAGCAAACACAATTATATATGTAAGAATGAGGGAAGGGGGAGGGGGTGATTGTTGCACTAATACCTTCTTACAAATCTGTCATGACCGATCAAAGTGAGATTAGTATTTGTTCAACTGCTTGAGTAAATTTCACCACGACACATCACAAGAAAAGCCACCCCAATCACTGTCTTAAGGCCAGGAAAGTCCTCTCCACCCTGTCGCCCTCTTACAATATGTGGGATTTATGGCTAAATTGATGACAACACCCAGACACAAGCTATCAAGAACTAAAAATATCACCAAGACACTTACACATCATTGTTGTCCATTACTTCATGTTGGAAGAGAGACAAAGTATCCAAGCTTAGTCCAAATCCACCCTCCTTGATTCAGCAAATGTTGGGCTTACACTAGTAGGAGAAATGATAGATTTTCCACTCTCAATTGAATGATCGCTCTCTCTCTTACAATGGCATAGAGTTCCCGTGCTAATCACCCCTATTACAACACATACACAAGCATACGACAATGAGCTTCCACTCAAGAGCTCCTTCTAGAGAGGTTGAGCTTGGCTTCTCAAGCTATAGCATAGTGCTCTTGCTTATGGCTCTCCCTTTGTGCTAGCTACACCCTCCTTTTATAGCAATTTTGAAGGCTAGGGTTACTCCTCTAACCATGGTTGGGTTAGATTTTCAGCACTTATCTAATTTCTTTTGCTTGGAATTATCAAGAAGTTGGTGTGGATAGATGAAGAAGAGAGAGAGGAGAGAAGTGGAGGTGATAGGACTTTTCATAGTAGGTTAGTGTTAATAAATTAGTAGAGTTAGTTATTTTTATTGATTTACAAATGGAATTGGATATTTACAATGGGAGTATCCAAGTAGGATACAAATAAGGAAGAAAAAACTCTTAATAGGTAAGAAAACATGGATTTCTTACAATGTTGATGCTCCAAGTGTCTTGAGTAGGGTCAATTTTGACGCTTGTTGACGGTCCACTAGCTTTGACGGTACATTTTTTTCACTCTTGACCTTCCTTTGGGAGCCAAGGTAATTGAATATGAGTAATAAATCACCATGATGCTGTATTTCAAGAGAAGAGGCTGAATTTTATGGTTTTTTGATAGATATGGGTTATATGGATGAGGAAAAATGAGACTAGGTGGTCAATTTTGGAATGGAAGTGTGTGTAGGAAACATGAGTTCACCATGGTTTCTCTTACTCTTCAAGGTTTAGAAGAAGGTGAGTAGGGTGCAGAGAGGAGTGGTGAGAGAGGTGGGGATGATGAGTGGAGAGGTGTGTGTGAAAGAGGAAAATGATAAAGCGGAAGAGGGAGTGTGGCTGCATAGCATGGGCAAACTAGGGTCCACAAATAAAATCCTAGCTCACAGCTCATAGCTCAAAAAAATATGAAAAACTTTGAGGTGAAATTTCAGCTCACGAGCTACAACTTTTGTTTGTATCACCTTTTCAAATTCGGGGAGCATGTGATCTTTAAAAATTCAGCAAAACCGACTGTTTTTTGCATTGCACAAGGTCCTTGTGAGGTCCTTCTTTGGATGATTCTTTTGAATACCTTCAAGAGTGAGCTCCCCATGGTGCATGCATGCATTCCACATACCCTTGACCTTCTTTGGTAGGTCTATAATTGAAGATATTGTTGAGATCATGATATAAGTGAATAGTACAACTAAGAAAATCAAATATTGAGGGGTCTAAAAAAATATGCACATGTCAAATATAAATAATATAGGTGGAAAAAATATAAAGAGGTCAAAATAAATCTCTCTCATTATAAGTCTACCATAAAAAGATGAATATTTTTGGTGTTCTAATTTATGAGAGTAAAAGAGAATAGATGTAGGAAAGAAAAATCACAATAGTGAAAAAATATACACATAAATAAAACTAGTTTTTTTGGATTTTTGTTGGGATGGAGTTACACCAAAAATAAGAGAAGCTTGCATGAAATTATTTTTTATATGGAATAAAGAGTATGCAAAATGGTAAGAAAAAATATGGTAATGGTGAGTCAATGTACATAGCATAAATAACACACCATAGGTAGAAATATTTAAATAAATACCAAAATAATTATGAAAAATCCTTTTATTTAGGCCCTATATACAATGAAATATTTACACACAAATGGGCCATAATATACTTATATTTTTTATATTTTTTTATTTTTTTGGCTCAACTAGCCCATGACTAGCTAGCTGAGGGTTTTTAAGAAGATATGGGAAAAGTCCCCTAACTCACACACACCTATATACAGTGAAATGGTAGGGTAACCACAATGTTTGGATGATTTTGGTAGGGTGGGTTAACTCACTATGGCAATTACGGAGAGTCGAAAAACGGCTATCATTAGCCCTCCCCCAGGATGATGGTATATTCATGTACCATCATAGAGCATCTTTTCCAAAGAGAGTGCTTCAGAGTCCTTGACGAGGTCCTCATTGTTTGGCCCCTCAGAATTTTGGCTGGAGTTACACTCATGCTTCATGTAACAATACTTACATGAGATAGCTGCCCTTTGACAGATCTTTGGTAGATCCTTCGGTAGAAGGCGACTCAAATAGGGCTTCAAGCGATAACCATTTACCTTCCTAGAGTGCTCTTTCCCATTCAAGTCCATAAGTTGATAGTAACTTGAGTTGAAAGCCTTCTTGACTATGTATGGCCCCTGCCATCTAGTTTCAAACTTGGCATCAAAACGATTATCGAGTCGATTGTCATACCTTAACTCACTATGGCAATTACGGAGAGCCGAAAAACGGCTATCAATATTATTGTAGCTAGGGATTATCTGACTAAGTGGGCCGAGGCTAAAGCAAGTCAAAAGAATGATGCTAGAACCACTACCGCATTCTTATATGAGTATGTGTTCACAAGATATGGACTGCCAATAGAGATTGTAAGTAATAGGGGAACTCATTTCCTCAATGAGGTAATCAAGTATCTACTTAATGAATTTATGGTCATCCATAACAAGTTAGCTCCCTATCACCCACAAGCAAACGGACAAGCTGAGCATAGGAATAAGATTCTTAGCTCGGTATTGACTAAGGTGGTCAGTTCAGGAAGGATAGACTGGGAAATGAATCTCCATGCTGGTCTATGGGCTTATCGAGTTTCATTCATAACAATTTTAAATGCTACACCTTTTAACCTTATTTATGGTCTTGATGCCATACTGCCAATAGAATTTCTATTGCCAACACTAAGGGTAGCAAATAATCTTGAGTGGACTAGACATGAATTTTAAAAAAGACTTGAAGATCTAGAGAAGCTAAATGAGCAAAGGCTAACTGTAGTAGCTCACATCTATGCACAAAAGCGGAAACAAAAACAATTTTTTTGATTCCCATCTCATCACAAAAATCTTCAAGAAAGGGGACTTAGTTTTAGTCTATCCCCTTAAGCAACACATTCTCAAGTGTAAGAAAAAGAGATACGGATCGTTTATCATTGAAGATGTGTCTCCAAGTGGAGCAGTTAAGCTATCCACCCTAGATGGTGAACCAATGGCTAATTGGATTAATGGATGTCGTTTAAAGAAGTACAATTTGCCGCTAACCAATGAATTGCTAGAAAGAATGCATGTAGCCAAGCAAAGGAAGATAAAACGACAGCAGGTTGTTGTGAAGCCCAAGAGGAAGCTCGGCTTTGGGTGATCAAAAGGAAAGATGCTCTCAAGAATCAACAAATACCTATTCCCATCAACACACTGGAAAAGATGCCCGACAATGGGAATTGTTGAAAAATGTAGTGTCAATAGATGATGAATGGCTAGATGGTATGGACCTTCTCATCAAAGTACAACTCAACAATCATAGCACAAATGCCTTGATCGATACAGGAGCTAGAGTAAATGCAGTCAGTTATTCCATGTACAAAAAAGCAACAACTCAGTCTTGACAGCAGGAATAGCGACTATCAAAGGATGCAACAAGAACCCAACACCAACATTAGGAGGAGTCAACTTAAACGTGAAAGTACATGGATGTCCATGTCCATCAATTTGTATGCTTACCAGATGAACACATAATGAGATGATGATACTTGGAATTCCCTAGATGCTGACATACAAAGCAATACCAGATTGGGATACAAATCAGCTCAAGCTATCACCTAAAGGCGGGCAACTCATTGTTCCAATTGCACCAAGCAAGGAGGAATGGAAAGGCAATTATCAGCAAAGCAAACTATGAAGTAATTAATCCTCTCTATCCTCTCGACAAGCAAATGCTACATGTAGCATGCAAGGAGTCATACAAATTTGGGTACCAAGAGCACAGCTCAAGGACAAACCGATTCAAATCTGGGTTCCCAAAACATCATCGACAATACCAAGGACGGTTCCATGAGTCAAAACACTGAGACGCACCTCTCTGAGAAGGGAACTTAACAAAAAATGGGTTTGGAAGAAAAAGGAGCACTTATCTTCTCCGCAAACTGCAAAACCAATCAAGCAATGGAGAGTTAAGCCTCAGAAACCTCAACCACACCATTCCGACCAAGACAAACCAAGCTATCAATGGCGAGTAAAAGCTCGACAACAGTCATTATTGCTGCCAAAAGCTCAGGGAATCAGCATGATAAAGCATCCCGATGGTACGATCAAGCAAAGAGCACACAAGCTATAGGACTTGCTCTTTGGAAGACAACAACAACAAGCCTTGACATCAACCCTTGAGTTAATCACTCAAGACCCACCTCTTGCACAGCATAATGGTTTGAACTGCATTGATCTACAAAGCATGATAGAGCCAACCACGGCTATGCATAGACACGATTCTTCAACCCATGCACGGAGTCGTCCCGGAGTACATCATCTAGGAGTGGTGGAAGAGTACTAAGTAATTAAGGGCAATGTTTGAAGAGGGAGGAAAAAGTTTGATGTTAATGTGTGATTTTTTGCAAAATTACCTAATAATGCCCTTATAAATCATCAACAAGGAAATTTAATTGATGATATCTCCCCGATGAGTGTAAATAGTGTATATACTATTAAAAAATCATAAAAAAATAATCTTTTTTGATTATTTTTCATCATTTGATATTGAGACTTAAAATTGAAAAAATCCAACAAAAAACAATAAAGCTGTGTTTGTCAATGGATTTTCTTAATTATTGGATTTTTCTCTTTGCTTTTTTAGCACATTTTGTTATTTTCTTTGATTTTTTTAATAAACAGGTCAAAAATTAATATAAATAGCAAAGGAGCTCAGATGGAAAAACTAAAGACACGATGGTGATCAAAGAGTCAAGTCGAACAAGCACAAAAAAAATCAATCAAATCGAAAGATGGAAGCGGGAAGCCTAAATTAGGGGACATACCTACTTTTGCAAAATTCTTGCAGAATGAGCTACAGGAATCCGATTGGGAAATTTTTTGAGTCTAACATAGATTTCACGGCCTAGTAGGACTAAGGGGAGAATCTGAGAAAAATTGGTTCGGGAAGTCCAAGTATAGATACCCAAGGTAGGCTAAAATCACCTCATTTCCACTTGTTGCCCTTGGAGAGAGAGCATTTCAACTTCTTCGCGCGTACTTTCTGGAGCCTACATTTGTCCGTCTTCAGCGCCGTCTCACACGAGACATGAGGGGTAAGTTCTTTATTCATCAATGATCCATTTTGTACGGCCGGTAGCTAGTCTAAACCCCTAGAAAAACCCCTAGAATCCGAGCAGTGCACGAAGACCTATGACCAAAAATCGACCATAGTGGCCTATCAGCTCTACCAAATCGGATAAGATTTGAACTGTAGCATGCCCCGACATATTAGAATACTTCTATAGCAACAATTGACTATTCGGCAAAGGTCGAGGGGGTCCCAAGTAGAAAAGCTAGGTTTTTGGCAGATGCCAAAATTGGGTTCTGACTCCACAAACAGCTTACCTATGAGGTCTATACACAATGTATATGATTGGTTTTGTGAAATCAATCACGCAAAGTCCTCAAAAAGCAGAAAACGGCGCGAAGGCTACAAAGCGTCAAATTCAACGTATGAGGTCAAACTAACTCCAAATGGGCCAAAATTGGATGAGTTGCTTCACAACTATGTTGCGGACAAGTCCATAGCCTTAGAGGTGACTAACCAACTCAATAGGTAGTGTAGTCACAGAGATTGGTGATTTCAGAGTCGACAAAGCACAAAGTGATGCCGGCAAGACCAAACTTTACCATATTCAATTTAGAACTTGTTTTTGGTGTATAGAATGTGTTTAGGTCAAAATTTTTAAGTTTTGCAAGAAAAATGTGACTGCTGTAAATTATCGCGATTATTTACTTTTGCACTATTTTTGCTTGAAACTTGAATCATCACATCATCTATCACTTGTGCACACCTAATACATGCCAAGATTCAAGTATCAGCCAAAATGATCACATATAACTTGGAAAATTGCCAAAAAACGCAAAGAAGTCTTTGCAAGCCAAATCTGAGTTATGAGCCACATTTCTTGATCCAAATCACCTCATATCACATATACAGGGTCTATACAATGCGTAGAACCAAGTTCTACCCAATGAAAAGTTAATAATTGCGATTATTTACTTTTTGGTAAAAATGGTAAAAATTTACAATTTTGCCATCATACATCCAAAGTACATGATTTCTTAAGCCCACTAGCCAAGTTTGAACAAATTTGGAGCTCAGAATCTCAAAATCTCTTTACATCTACTGTTTCAGAGACCTAAAGCCTAAATCGCGCACCATTTTCATCCTATGCATCCAAAATGAGCCCATATCTCACTTAGATATACTTCAAGCCTCTAATGCCAAGTTTGTAAAAATTTAAAAAAATTACTCATCTGTAAATAATAGTGATTATTTACTTTTGTTGCAATTTTTTGTTTGGACTTTATAATTTTGTTCCTTACATGTTTTTATGCATCTATGCATGTTCAAAAATTGATTTGAAGCAAATTGGACCAAAATTGTCAGCATTTCAGACTGAAGGACCTTTCAAAGAAAAATATGTCAAATCTGCTAACTTTGACACTCTATTCACTAAACAGGAGCCATGCAAGCAACAGAGAAGGCCAAGAAGAAGCTCAACCGAAGAGAAAAGTTGCAAGAGCTACCATCATACCAATTGGACCCCGATTCAGTCAAAACCGCCAAAGAAACCTATCTGTCAAGAGATCTGCTAGAAGAGCATAACACCACAGTATTCACTACAGATTCAAGAGCGAGGAAGGACATCAGGTAGAGCTGCAACTTCTACCCAAAGAAGTATATGATGTCGTTGCAAAACCCGAGACCAAAGAATCCAACCAAAGACTAGGACTCAGAGATTTTTATGAACAAGATCCTTGTGGAGTGGACTTCCAAAACGCTTATGAGATTTTGTCCACAATCAAAGAAGATGGAACCGCTCATATCTTTGACGCACAAGGGAATAAGATTGAAGTTGTGATTACCAAGGAGATAGTGACAAAAGCACTTAGACTACCAACAGAAGGAATGACAATGAGGGCAAGAGATAGAAAGACGACCGGAACTTTCACAAAGAAAACCGTCGCGGCCACATTTTCCGACCTTATTCACAAACAAGTGGAAGAGCCTGCAAGGTTGTACCACCAACACTTTCACTTCCTTGCTAAGAGGCCGCCGAGGTATACAACACCAAATTATGCGGTTGCCACAACCTTTACACAAGTCCTCAAATCAACCACAAGCTGAGAGCTCCGAGAACGACACAACAGTGAAAAGAGCTCCCAGAACACCACACAGCACACGAGGAGGAACCCGTACAAAAGCAAGTCAAAGAAATCTTATGAACACAGCTGCCAAGCACAAGGAAAAGTCCCGATAAAGTGGGTACCCACTGAGCTTAAAGGTGCAAGAACAAAGCATCATACCAGGAAACAAGCTGAAGATCCCACCGAATTACTGGAAAAGATGTACCAAGAAGTAGAAGCTTTGAAGCTGAAGAAAGCCCAAGAAGCGGCAAGAAAAGCGAAAGAGGCGGTAGAACAACAAAAGCAAGCAGAGGAAACAACTAAACAAGGAGCAACATAACACGATCAGGGTGATGTGTCTCCTTCCCCTTCTTCACCAGTTTGAGAGCATGATCACCCCATGCCAAGCCCACCACCTTCACGAGAAAATGAAGCCAAAGAAATTGAAACCAGCAAGGAGACAGAGCCTGCACAAAGTGAGGCAGTTGAAACTATAAAACAAGCAGCTGGGTCTACAAAAGAGCAGCAAAAAGAACACGACGAAGAACCAGAAAGGGCAGCTGGTCTTGCACCATCAAAGGAAAACAAGAAGTTTGAGCAACTCAAAGTACGAGAGGCCAAGGAAACACCCTCTACCTCAACACAGCAAGAGAAGGCCAAGGCATCCACGAAGCCTCAGGATGACAAACCAGAAGATCAGCCACAGCCACAAGGGCAACAGCAAATAGCTGCCATGACGCCGCCCAAGGACACACAAGAAGCTGTAGAAACATCAAGTCAGCTGGCACGAAACAAAGACTGGCAATCAAACGACGCGGTTACCTGCAAGTGAATGAATATGCTAAGAAAATGTAGGACATGACTGAACGACTTCGCTCAACAGCACTAAGTTGTAGCACAAGGGCCAAGGAATTAGAGATGGTGATTGATGCACTCCAAGGGGAGTTAGACAACCGACTTAACGTCATCACCAATCTACAAAGGCAAGTGCAAGAGTTGAAGGCAGAAGCTGAACAACATCAGATCGCCAGGAATAAGCAACAGAAAGAGATGGAGGAGCTTGGAGATTTGCTTACAAAACTGTCAGATGCATGCAAGGCAAAAGATGAACAGCTGACAGAAGTCACAAATGAACTTCTAACCATGACCTTGTCAATTCAGAAGATTCAAGTTAAGCTGGATATAGCCAATGCCTCCCTACAGTACTCGAAACAAAGAATAAATGATCAAGCAATTTTCCTATGACAAATCAAAGAAAATCCTACAGTGGCCTTGATCAAAGGCACATACAAGGTCTACAAGGCATTAGAGAAGAAAAACAAAGACCTCGAGCTGGAGCTTAAGCTGGAGCAGTCTCAACGCAGAGACCTGGCTTTGATGCGAGTCCAAAGAGAAGAAGAGTTGCTGAAAGAAATAGTAGAACGTAAATGGGCCACCAGCTATTGCGAGAGGGACGGCCGAAAACCCAAGAGGAGGCAAGCACTTCAAAGTAGCCCCATGTAGAGATCCTCTCTATTTCATTTGCTGAGATAGAGACGCAGCCAGCCGAAGAACTAAGTGGCATAGAAGAGTTTCAAATATGCATAACTGAATCAAACACAGTGCCAATAGTCCAGCTCTCAAAGGCTGAAGAAGATGCAATGAAGGAGAAGATTACCCAAGAGGTAGATGAGAAGTGGAAAGCAACAATGTATTGGGAGCTGAGGGTTCTTCACTCCGTCAATGTTACACAACTCATTCCCAATCAAATCAAGGCGCAATGGCACCAACAATCCCTGCCTTATCCTCTGATAAAAGTGGAGCTGCTACAAGTGAAAGAAAAGCTTTACACTGACATGAAACTTGAGGGCGCAGATCAAGACCACCTAAAGTGGAGGCTGAGCTGGTTGAACAAGAATCCAAGGTACTTGATTTTTTTCACAAGAGCACCTCCGACCCTACAAAAGGATCCAACTTTCTGTCATGTACCACGAGTAAGGACTTGGCAAGCACACGAGGCACTACTAAAGAAGAGGCCAACTTGGCTAAATTACCGAAGATTGCCTGCTCCAGAAAAGGGACCACTGACGGAGGAGTACATGGTGAAAACCCTAACGGGCGCCACGTCCTTCTTCAGAAGTCTACCAAATTTATCACGTGCAATGTTATACAAAATCTGCCGAATGCTACTTACTTGCATCAAAGTCTTCCATGATCCAGAGCAAGCAGGCACCTCGTGGATGTTAGTCCTCGAGGGCAACATAGGGTTGTGCTATGATCTCAGTGGGCAACCTTCCGAAGAAGTTCTCTATGGCTTCTACGCCAGATGCATGTTTTTACCGTCTCACAATATGCTGGCATTCGAGGAAGCATTCTACACAGGGTTCTTCACTTGGCGAACAAAAATATTTGGGCTAGTGATCAGCAACCTAACATCACGCTTTGTAGGCTACTCAACAGTGGAGCTGAAGAACAAAGTCACCATGCAGTTTTTGCAAGATCCCGATAAAGAGAGAAAGATCAGATACCAAAAGGCACTCAATGCGCTTAAAGACCGCCTCACCAGCCGTCAATCCAAAGACTACTTCAGCCCATAAGCTGTGTCAAGGGACGACACAAGCGATGAGGGGGGGAATGTTAGCAGCAAGCTAACATGGATATCATTTTTTGGAGCTTCCATGTAAAAACACTTATTATTTTTGATAAATCGGGAATATTGTAACTCCTAATTTTTTGATAAACCTTGTAATTGATGAGCCGGGGCTAGAAGCTTCCAGATTGTATCAACCTGTCATTGCCTATCTTTAGTTAGAGCTCCCAGATTATTAGTTTTGACCAACAAAAACATTGGCTAAGGTATAAAAGCCAATTTTTGTAAGTTATGTGTAAGTTTTGGATAATGAAATACATAGCGTGAGCTAATGGCACTCACTTCTCTCCTTCTCGCGCTTCCTACTCCCTCCCAGGTTGTCACATTGCAGTCGGATTTGTTGCATTGCAACCGCAGGTAAGAGCTCTAAGCATTGACATAAACACATCACAATAACTTGTAGCTTTTGGCATCACCGACCTGCGGCCTAATTTCATCATAAGTAGGAATTTACACTTCAAAATAAAAAACTACGCATATGTGCGGTAGTGGGGCATCATTGCTAAGCATTTAGGTGCATTCCCGGTTGAAAATGACTAGGTCAAAAATCCACTGATGTTAATAATCGCTATTCTAGAACTTGATCTAAAGTGCGATTTAGACCATAAGCATGTGTAATTAGGTCTTATAAACATGTCCTAGAAGTTTCTTTACAATTGGATGTCATTTGATGTTGTAACAGATGTGATTTGTTTGCCGATGAGTGATTGGCTTTTAGCGATTTCAGTCACTTGAGTGTAGCTTGAGTTAGATTCAGGTTGTTTGTTATTTTCCAAGAGATTGACAACCTCTTGTAGCCTCCTATGCACTAGTCGAGTCATCTTCATCCCATGGATTGACAATTCAATCGTGGTTCTCGCTAAAACTGCAATAAGATAGGATAGTGAGGTTAGACACACGTCCCACAAAAAGCCTACTGAAGGGGGGACCGGCTCCACATAAATCAGGTCCTCAAATTTTGTCAGTTCTCTAACTCTCTCTCATGCAGAAGTATTATTCATGACAAGTTAATTAAGTAATATAGCTATGTTGCTAGTGCTAATTAAGTTCACCCTCTATGTTCTCAAAGTAGTCTCACAAAAGTGCGCACTCTAATGAGGGGTCTCCAACCTATAAATAGTCCTCTTTTCGTCTTGCAAATGATCCCCAATCTCGCACATAGCACCCCCAACATTGTAGGCGTGAGGAGAGACTTAGTTGTAGCAACCACTTTGTAAGCTTCACGCTTGGTGTGAGAAGCTTTGATGCTACACATTGCAAAGTGAGAGAGTGCGAGTGCCCTATCTAAAACCACTATTGTATATGCTCTTTCATTTTCAACAATTTGAGGTTTTGGTGCTTCAAAGACGTGTCTTGGTTCTAGAATTGTCATCCTTTCACTTGCACCGCGTGGTTTGGTGAATGCAAGGTGACTCATATCTTTCAAGTTCTGCCATTTGACCTTGTTTGAGAAAGTGGTTAGTGTGTTTTCATTGCCAAGTTTCTTGTTCATTGTAAGAGGGTTTTGTGGTGAGAGGTTTCCCACATCCTAAGATAGTGCATGTGTGCTAGAATGTTTACCATTCACTAATTGTTGTTCTAGTTTATGTAAGCTCCATAATAGCATGATAGTAAACCACCTTATCTTGCAGGTTGTCAATCATGTATTTGCAAAAACTCCATTCCTCTCTCTCTCTCTCTCTCTCTCTCTCTCTCTCTCTCTCTCTCTCTCTCTCTCTCCCCCCCCCCCCTTTGCTGGCTCTCTCTTGCACCATTTGGTGTATGTCTTGGGGTGAGATTGTTTGTGTGTGTTTTATTGGCCTCCTCTTGGTCGTGAAAAAATCTCTCTTATGTCCTAGTTCGCATCCCATAAATAGATAGTGCCCCTTCACTTGTTTGGTTGTGGGTTTGTTGTTGCTTTTTCTTTCTTCTAGTTGCCCTAGCCCCAATTGAGCAGCACGAGAGCCTTGAGGGGTGTTTAGAGGTTGCTCCTCTTGTTGCCTACCTCGGACCCCCTCAATATGATGAATGGAATGAATAGGTTCTACGTGACTTCATACCTCAAACCACAATGCCAATCCAGTGCAAAATTTTCCTTTGTATGGTTCTTATCAAATTCACCACCGATTGAGAATAGGGAGGTAGCGATTGGGCATATATGCCTTTTCCATGATCATAGGACGTAGGCAATCTTTGACTTAAGAGTTAATAAAGGGGATTTTACTGAACCACTAAACATGGAGGAATTTTAGCAACCATATATGTTCTAGTATAAGGGTGTCGGATTAAGGGAAATTAGGAAATACTAATGTACCAGAAATGATATTTGAGGAGTTATATATGCGACTATGGGGTAGAGAAGATAAAGCCTAGTCATTAGTCCTTTTTCTAGCGGGTCGAGGATCCCTATTTTCCCTACGACATCGTTTTTGAATGGATGACTAATCCATTTGGTGCTTGAGAGCCTAAGCTCCTACAACCATGTTTGCACATTAGTCCTATCAATCTTCCATAGTAGAGTGACAAGCTCTACTTGGTGTTTGGAAGATATCATCTCTGCAAACTTGATCCTAAGCATGCCTAATACTTAAAATTTGTGCGCAATAAAGAAAAAGAGAGTCTTATAAGACAAAAAATTTGTTCATTGTAAACATTTGTACATTTGCTTACTCTAGGAAGCAATGTAAGCATTGACAAGATTTAGGTTATCCTTTAATTGTATGCCTTGCATCCATCTAGCATCTTCAAAAGGATAGTTATTAAACTCAATAAGATACCATCGGATAATCTTACTACCTCTCAATACCTTGTCTTCGTGTTGGAGAATGGACTCGGGCTGTAGCACCTCTACTTGGTCCTCGATCTCCGGTGGGTCTTCAATAGTTGGTTCTTGAGGTGACTCTCCTTTTTAAGGCTTTAGTAGGCTCACATGGAAAGCATTTTGTATGGGCCAATGAATGGGCAACTTGAGTTGATAGGCCATCTCATTGATTGGTCTAAGAATTTGGAAGGGACCATAATACCTTTTTGCTAGCTTAGCAGAGTACTTTTGGTGTCCCGTAGGATTCTTGCCCGTTGTGTGCCTTAATTCAAGCCTTGGGAAATTTAAGCAAGACCCAATCATTTACTTCAAAGGCTTGGGATCTTTTGTGCTTATCAGCAGTAGCCTTTTTCCTTTGCTGTGAGATAGAGATAACATCCTTAATCTTTTGGAAAGATTCTTGTAGGTCTTGGCTATACTCATTTGCAACAAAGATCTTCCCGTGTACCATAAGTAGGAGGGGACTTTTGGATCTTCCCTCAATTACCTCATCAAAAGGTGCTTTTCCCGTGGAAGTATGTATTGTTATTGTAGGCATACTCCACTAAGGGTAAGTACTTCTCCCATTGGGACCTTTGATCTACTTCCGTTACATAGGCTTTTAGTAGATCAAGAATTGTTATGTTAGCTATTTCACTTTGGCCATCCATTTGTAGGTGATAGGCCAAAGAGAAGTTTAGCCTTGTCCCTAAATTCTCAAAGAGACCCTTCCAAAAATTACTGGCCCATTCTAGGATCTCTATCCACGACACTATGGACATCGGCAAGCCATGATATTTGAAAATTTTTGATATGAAGAGGGTTTCCATTTGATGGGCTTTGATAGTTTTTTTGACAGGTATAAGATGAGCTTGTTTGTTGAACGTGTCTATTATCGTCTGTATTCCCATATTCCCATGGATAGACTTGGGCAATCCAAAGATAAAATCTATGGATATGCTCTCCCATGGTGAATTAGGTATTGGCAAAGGTTGAAGCAATCCAGGCTGCTTCCCTCTATCAAACTTCGTCTTTTGGCATACCACACATTTAGAAACATACTCTTGTATGTTTTCTTTCATGCACACCAATAGAAATATGTTTCAATCCCTTTTAGGGTAGACTGAATCCCTCTATGCCCTGCATAAGGAGGAGCATGGGATTCATACATTACTTTCTCACGTAGTGAGTTAGTAACGCATAGTCTATTGCCATAAACAAGATAACCATCTTGTAAAGTAAATGGTTCCTCTTTCTTTTCTAATGCAAGGGCTGAAATCATATCTCTAAAATCAAGATCAATAGTGTACTCATCTATCATAGAAGATAGATCATTGTGAGTTGCTATGGAAACCACATTCACCCTCAGGTTTCTTGACAGTGCATCGGCTACTTGATTATGCTTGCCAGCAATGTGAGCAATATGAAAATGAAATTGCGAAAGGAAATTTGCCCACCTCATTTGTTTATCAGAGAGCATGGTCTGCGTGAGTGCTATCGTTTAACGAGAGCAAAGAATGAGCAGCTAAAAGCGAGCGACAGATGGACGCCATGTGCAACACTAAATTCTTATGTGCAATATAAATGTTATGTGCCTATAAAAATCTATTTTGAGCTATTCAAATGAAGGGCTAGCTAACCTTGTTAGCAAAATGCCACTACCTCAATTTTCCACCCGAAAATCTTCTTGGTTTCTTTTGATGTTCAACGCATGTTTTTTATCTGGCACTCAATTACATAGATTAAAACCGAAGAAGCACATGCTTGTCATTGTTGAAATTATATCATTCTAGACTTCATGAAGTTTTGGTGTGCAATAGGTCGTCAAATAGACTTTATCTAGGTATGTTTTTTATCTGGCACTCAATTACATAGACTAAAACTGAAGAAGCACATGCTTCTCATTGTTGAAGTTATATCATTCTGGACTTCATGAAGTTTTGGTGTGCAATAGGTTGTCAAATAGAATTATTTACGTGCCTTTTAAACTACTTTTACAATCATAAATAATTTTTTCACTCGAGATTCACTCTTTTATCTTTGTTAGCAACTTGGCTATGCTGAAAACAAGGAAAAGCTCACAGTGGCCTTAGTAAGGTAGCTCATGATAATGATAGTCACACGTAGGCCTAGATCCCTTTTTTCACTCTCTCTTGAGCCAAACTCATAGAAAATGAACTTTTCGGCCTCATTCTATTCCTTGCTAAAGATAAGATTTCTTGGAAAATTTTCACAATTTTCTTGTAGAAAACATACACAATGCTAGGGTATATATGTGGAAACTTATAAAAAATCATTCAGAGTTGATTTTTTCCCCTTTTTATCCTTGATGATTAATGTCTTTTTATTATGAAAACTTGAGTCCTTGTCTATACCCCCCCTCCCTTCTCTATCTCCCTCTCTCTCTCTCTCTCTCACTCTCACACACACACACACACACACACACACACACACACACACACACACACACACACACACACACACACACACACACACACACACACACACACACACACAACACACACAGAGAAGTTCGTCACATTCATGATTGCCAACCAAGTTGCAATATTTTTTTGTCTAATGTGCAATTGTTAGAATGAAATTCATCATTAAACAGTGAGATACCAGAATCCCAGAACTAATAGGGTACCGTATGTCTTTGTGCATTATAATTTTGTATTACCTATATGTGCTTTGGTTGTATGATATCGTTCAAACGACATGTGGATCTCCATGTGTATGTTTGCATTGAACTAGGTGTACCAATAATTAGACTAGTGCAAAAGCCCATGCAGCTAGTGGTCGATCGTTCACCTGTCAGAAGTCAATGCTCGTAGCTAGGCTTCCTCTCGATATTCCACAAGCAAAAGAGAGTGAGAAGAGAGTCAAGGGAAGATGGAAGCTTGTTGAGTGACATCTACCAAAATTTGGTCTATATATGACGTATAAGCTGTATTATAGCCATGTTAGATCAGAACATGTGTTTAGAATATGTGTTTACAATATTATGGACACTCTTAACACTAGGTTGGTAATGGGACACTTTTATGTCCTGGGACACTTTTATGTCCTGTTAAGTGACCATTTTCCTTGAATTATGTCAAGAGTTTCAAAATGGATTTTGAGGTGCTATCTATCTAGAAATTTGTCTCATGAGCTGAAAAAAACTTGACATTTTTTTGGAATATCAATTCCATCTTTAACATTGTCCTTGCACAACATTTCACAACCTAAACTGTGTGAAAAAACGGGTCCTGTTTTTGGCTTTTTTCAACTTTTTGCAACTATACCACTCTAGAATTTATGTTTCTGAGGTCTATAATGCTAGAGAACTATCTTTAGTAGTCCTCAACATGTCCTGATGCTTCTAGGGAGAAATAAATATTAAAGTTGTAAGTTATGATCAAATTACAAAAATTGTCAAATCCTGTTTTTTAGCCAATTTTAGCTCTTCTATGATTTTTTTGGTGGATTTCATGATATCCAAATGCATTTTTGATTTTCTATGTTGCATATTGTAACATAAAGCTAACATTCCTTGAGTTTTGGGGCACCTAATACCCTATTTTGCATAGTACACAACGATGGTTGATTTTTTCAATTATAGAAGAAAACAAAACATTCTAGTATATCAACTATATCTTTTTCAATATTGTTAGTTTCTTGTGACAACTACATGAATTTTCTAGGTAGTAACCATATCTAGTCATAAGGATCAAATTTGGCTAGATATTGAATAGTTTCTATGGGATTCTACAACTCATAATGTTGAACCCAGTTTTTTCATGTTTGCTGTATTTAACACTTCATCTTTGTCCCCAAGATTCCCCTTGGTAAGAGATGTATTATTCTTTTGACATGCTCCACGGCTCCTTATGAACATAAAGGACAATAGGGAACTAAGAAAACACGCATATATTATTTGTATTGAGTGTGGCTATAGAAACTTTGATGATAGGTTTGCAAAATGGTAAAAAATGAACTTTTTTGTACCTATTTATTTTGGCAAAACAAAAAATAGTGAGTGAGAAGCAATCGTATGTTCTGATCACCAACCCATTAAAGTTAACTAGGGAATTTATCTCCAATCCTACAAAAATCCCTAATCTTATTTTTATGCAACAAAACATAAGAAATGACTGTTTTGATGAAAATTCACTGGTCCATCAACTTTGGAGGCTTGGTGTGACCAAAAGATGAGAAGTTTTACAAGTTTCTTATTTCTTCCATGTTTAGTAGGCCTTGAAGTATAACCTCATGAAAGGAATTTACAAAATTAGTGGATCTACTATGGTTTTGGAGGTTTTTTTCAAAACCCTGAAAGGACACTTTTATGTCCTGTTAGGTTACCAACCTAGTGTTAAACATTGTTTATCTAGGAGCTGTAGTTTTGAAATGGAGTATTGTTGTAATGATTGCGCTTGCATAATTTCAGGAGAATCCATCATTTTTCTTGTGCATTGAGGATCGAGCTCTTCTTTGCAGAGAATGCGAGGACTCGTGCATTTGGCTAGTGCGCTTGCAGCCAAGCATATGAGCTTCCTCTTGATAGGCATTCAAGTGCAGGACATGAGCCCATGAGGGGTAGTCCTTATTGTAGACAACGGAAGAGCCCAACAAAAAAGGTGGAGCGTGCATGGCGACGCATGAGACTAACATGAATGCTACACCTTTTACAAAGATTCTAAATGCAGAAACGAGCGAGCAGCCTCCATTGCTGAGACTAAATTACATGAGCCTAATACTACAATCTCCATTTGGAGGATTTCTGTCACGAAACAGCTGCGGGCGCCCTTTGTAGCCCCGGTGTTGAGTTCCATACAATCATCCCGGACTGGCTCCACCCTTATGAGAAGCAGCAGCCTGCAATCTAGTAGTTCCAATGAAAACAGTTCTAGTGTTATGAAGATGGTGTCAACCCGCGTGGCCGTCAACGACATTTCGGACTTCAAGATGAGCAACACACAGGCGCAGGTTCTCTTGTTCTAGCCTCCATAAAAGGGGTTGGGGATGACCGGTGACATTTGTACTAGACGTCAATCTTCGTCAGACCTTATTGAGGTACTATAATAAATAGCATTAGTGAATAATTAATTACTCCCGGCACGCGACATAGGCACTCGCAGTACGGTCCCGTATGCCTATGACAAAGGGCATCTTGTTGAGTGTGTGCCGTGTTTCCAATGCGAAGTTCAAATGGAATGAACAATTGTACTTGTGACCCCGCATACAGGCAATCCAAAATTGTGATGATTGATAAGTATGCAGCTAGATGTAGTGCAAGGAGCATATGTCTTCACCATCCCATCCAAACTAGCGTTTGGGAACACTGTCCTCAAAGGCATGGTGAGCCTTTATCCTCAGCATGCCTTTGAGGACAGCATTTCCAAACGCTATTTTGGATGGGCTAGTGAAGACCTGGGCCTTTATCCTCACCATGCCTTGGTGGATAGCGTTTGCAAATGCCAGTTTGGATGGGCTAGTGAAGACCAGGCCACCTTTATACTCACCACACCTTGGAGAAAAGTGTTTCCAAATGTAGCTTTGGATGCCTTGCAGGAAAGCATTTCCAAGCAGAACTTTAGAAGGGCTCGTCAAGAAATGTGGCTTTATCCTTAATAAGCCATGGAGGATAGCATTTCCCAACGCAAATTTGGGAGGGCCAAAGAAGAAATGACTCACCAATTCAATCCCTTTACTCACCAATGAACAATTGGAACTTCACAGTCTTCATCAATTAGTTGGACCCTTTCACCTTACAATTCTAAATACCACCAACAAGCCCAACTAGGATAATTTTTTTGAATTCATGTTAACATTACAACTTACCAACAACATCAAAGAGGTTTTAGTTAAATTTTGGCTTGCTTAGAATCATCGTGAAGCAGGCCCAACCGGTTGCCCGTCAATTTCGATCGGCAAGAAGGCGTTGACCAAAAGGTCCACTTTTCACTTGATGCGGCTTGAACCCAGCACCTCCCATGTATCAAGCAAGTCATGCTCTAACCACCACGCATGCGTGCGTGTGCTTGTGTAGGTAACATAACCTTTGTTGCTTGTTCTTTGAGAAGCATAGTCCTACTAAAAAGGTGTGGTGACCACCCTTTCTGGTCATCGTTACTGACACGATAGCATGCTAGCCAAAATTTAACAATTGCCCATCAAAGCATATGTTAGCCTAATGATCTAGCCCAAGTTTATTGGTAGGTTCCTATTCTCACCAATTTGTAGGTTCTTATTCTCAATTTTGATATAAATATATCTTCTTTTGATTGATGAGAAGAAAATGTCAGTGAAAACAAATTTATAATTGTTAAATAAATATCTCACTTTTGATGTAAATATCTCTACTTTTGATTGATGAAAAGAAAATGCCAATGAACACAAATTAGAATTGTTAAAGGGGTTTTTTCTTTTGTAATCAAGCCAAAATAAAATCTCTCAAAATATAATACCACTTTGTTCTTCTCATCCTCTAGACTCCTTGATTTTGATAAATAACATGCTTAAGATTAGTTGAAGTATGCCTTATCCGGGTCTTAGTGGCCTAGTAGAGAAAATTAGGGTTATTCAAGAATGACTTGTTCCTTGGAGGGAGGGTGTTGAAAGGTCAAGTTCTTCTGATGTGTACACAAATCTAGATTTTTCTACTGGAAGTCCAAATTAAAAACAATTAGGTGTTTGAAAATGCTCTTTAATCGCTAGCTTCACTGCCGAGATTAATTAAGAAAACAGAGAATTGATTGTCTCCATTGGTAATTAAAGGAAGGACTCGGATGAGTGGTATAGGGCCATCAATGTCGTACTAAGGGGACAGAGCTGACCAGAATATGGATAGTTGTTTGCCTCTTAGTGAGGCTTGGTAGCTTAACGTTGTAATCTGAAATCCCTCAAGGCTTGACACAAGCTTGAGGTTGCTCTGTACATTTATTTTGGAGAATACAATATATCCACTCACTATTGTGAGTTTGGGGGAAGAGGTTAAAGTATGTCTTACCAGATCCTTTAGAGTTTCAAAAAATTTCAGCTTTGATTGAAAATCAATCCAATCAACAAGGTTTAATAAAGTACTTGATCACAATATTAACTTAGTATCAACCAAGAAGGATATCCATGCTAATAACCATACGACGATGCACTCAAGGAATTGGATGAGTGTGATTGGCATAGCAAGGAGGATAAATATGTAAATACAATTATTGCATTGTACTATATTACTAGTAATAATACTAATCAAAAGATTATTAATGTGTCTATTGTGCTTGTCTCATGGATTTTGTCTAGAAATATTCTCATTGACACTATATCAATTTTTTATTTCATTTCTATTTATTCCACTATCAGTGTTCTAAGTAGTAATTTCTTTTATAAGTTACAACCTTAATGCACGCATCAAGATGTCAACCATGATTCCGATAAAAAATATCTCTTGGGTATTCCTTACGATCGTTTTCAATTTAAGATCTCCTTAGGCTATGCACAACAAAATTTAGTAAAAGTTGGAGACTCTGCAATTGTCATGGGTTCATCATAGCTAGTGCTCCATGTTGCTAAATATCATTATTGTGTATATTTGTTATTAAATATCTAGCATTGCATACAAGTAAGAAATTTTCATTTTTTATTGGATCTCATAGAGCTTCTCATTAGGAACACAATCCATTATTGAGTTGAATACAATCTTGAATTAGATCTCTAGTTCTTCTCATAAGGGATAAAATCCACTCATTAAGACAAATACAATCTTGAGATCCTCGATAAGTTCATGGGATGCACTAGATTAAATAAGCAAAACAACCACTATATGATACATACATGCAATTTCTCCTTAGACGAGGCACACAAGAAAGTTTTTTTTTTATGTGGTCAATATTCTCTATCCATTTTTATTCTTGCTCGGTCTTTATTCCTTGCTCGCTTTTTAACGCTCGTTAAATGACATTACCCGGCTGCGTCATGAAGTACTTGGGCTTTGGTGATCCGTCCGCAAAATGAAAGGGGTCCCCAATAAATAGTTCTTCCATGAGTTTAAGGCATGTAGAATTGCAAGGAGTTCCTTTTCATATATGCCTAGAGCTTGCTCAACAGAGTCGAGCCTTTGACTTTCATAGGCTATGGCGTGCCCTTCTTGGAGCAAAACAACTCCAAGGCAATCACCACAAGCGTCACATTGAACCTCAAATGGTTTTGAGAGATTCAACAGTGTAAGCACAGGTTGAGAGATAAGCTTTTCAAAAGCATTGTTCTCCTTGGTAGACCATGTATACCGAACGTTTTTCTTTGTTAGGTCATGTAATGGTTCCGCGATTTGTGAGAACTTTTCTATGAAGCACCTATAGAATGCACACATACCTATAAAGATTCTTAGTTCATGTAAATTCCTTGGATTATGCCATGCTTTTATTACCTCTAGCTTTGATGGATCCATTTGGATGCCATCTTGAGAGATAATGTGACCTAAATATATGAATTTCTTGAAAAAAAACTCACATTTCTTTCGATTAATATAAAGTTTAGTCTCTCGTAAGACTTGAAATATTACCTGGCGATGTTGCTTGTGTTTGTCTTGTGACTTAGAGTAGATGATTATATCATCAAAGAACACTCTAGTAAAGGTTCGGTGAGGCATGAATAGCTTCTCCATCAAGCGGTTAAATGTGGATGGTGCATTGGTCAAGCCAAAAGGCATAACAATGTATTCGTAAAGACCAAACGTGGTGCAAAATGCGGTCTTTACAATGTCTTGATCAACTATACTTATTTGATGGTAGCCGCTTGTTAGGTCAATCCTACTGAAGTAGGTCGACCCTTGCAGCTTATCAAATAGGTCTTCTACTCGTGGAACGGGAAACCTATTTTTGATAGTGAGCCTATTTAGTGCTCTATAGTCGACACACATACGATATGTTTCCTTTTGCACTAATAGCACGAGTGAACAAAATGGAGAGGAGGTAGGCCTAACCATGCTCCTCTCAACTAACTCATGCACTTGCCGCATAATCTCCCCTTGTTGAGCTTGAGAAAACCTATAAGGAGGTTTATTAGGCGGTGAACTTCCTGGAAGAAGTTCAATTGCATGGTCATCATTGCCTCGTTTAGGAGGTAGTTCACAAGGGATGTCGTCAATAAACATCGTGAAATCCATTGAGAAAATTGGATAACTCTAATTGCTTGTGATTATTTATATTTTCTTTTGCTAAAGCATTAGGTTCATTTTGAGAATCTTTAACAAAAATCATGTACACAAAAATAGAGCTCTTTATTGCCTTATTGAAATCTTGCGTATGTATAATGGGTATGGTGTTAGCCAACTCCTTACCATCTATGTACATATCTTTTTCACTGAACTTAAAGTAGATTTTCCTTTCAGGGAATTTAACATTGGCAGCTATGTGATCAAACCATGGTGCCCCTAGGATTACATCCTCGTGCTTGAGAGGAGAGATAAAGAAGTCCTATTTGTCCACATAGCTTTGGACATGGAGCCTCAATTTCCCAATTAAGGGAGTGACTGAAGCTTCTTGCCCCTTGAAAGCACCATCAGCGGGTAGGAAATCTCCCATCTCATAGGCTTGGATGCCTAGCTTGGTGGCCAACTCTGTGGATATATAATTGTGAGTAGAACTAGGGTCAAAGAGAATAAAAGCATCATGTTCTCTCACCTTTCCCCAAGCATGGCATAGAGGAGATCCTTTGTGGTGAGATTTCTCTTCTTGGATTTTGACCAAGGTAGCTCTAGGAGGCTTGTTTCATATATTCTTGTGGGGGCAAGCACGATAATCATGCCCTTGCTCCCCGCACTTGAAACAACGATTATCTTTACGATAACACTCAAGCTCTTCAGGAGAGAGTTTATTTTTTTGCCTCTATAAATTCCCTTCTCCTTAGCTTTGTTGTTGTTGGCGTTGCCTTTATGAGACTTTTGGACATTGTCCTTCCCCTTAGGCTCATTGTTATGGTCGTTGTTCTCAGTGGGCTTAAGATTTCTCTCATAATCACTCATAAAAGCTTAGCATAGCTTAGCAATTAGCATGGTAGAGGAGATGAGCATGCATTGGAGCTTGGATCTTGGTTTGATTTGCATCACAAAGCCAAGAGTTGTTGGTGTAGGCCTCCCTTCTCACAAGCTTGGAGTAGATGATGAGCTTTTCATTAAAGCTTGAGAAGGAGAGAGAGTCTTCTTTGCTTCACACATGAGATTGTGTGAGTGTGTAAGTGATAATGCCTTGCCAAAATCAGCCCCCTCTCTCTCTTGGGGTTGACCCCTCTTGAATTTTACTCATGCTGGCACCCCATTGGACTCTGCAAAGCTTAGCCAATGATAATTAAGAAGCATAAGTGATAGCCTTGTGACGTGTGTCCCCCTTTCCCCTTTTGTGAGAGCTTTAAGTAATTAACTATTGCAATTAAACTCTCATTCTGGCCAATAGGAATGAGGCAAGCCATTGGGATGCTGAATGCTCATTGGACCCCTTGGGAGACTGTCCAATAGTCTTCTAGAGAGCTTAATTTCTATTGGTTCTTTTATCAAGTGTTTTAAAATGATTTAAACTAAAGGTAATTTAGCCTAATTCTCATTGGTCCACCTCTATGGACATCCAATAGGCATTGAATGCACCTTGGGGGCAACTGGGCTAGGGAGCTGACATGTGTCCCTTTGTGTAAGGGGAGCTTGCTACAGTGTGTGCGTGTTTCTCTCTCATCCCCTACAAGAAAGGCTCACCAACTCAAGAATAGGGATGTGGGAAGACTTTTGAGTCTTCCTACATCCAATTTACCCTAGTGGGAAGACTTTTGAGTCTTCCCACTAGCATCCAATTTACCCTAAGCTTGACCATTGGACAAAACCTTTGAATTTTGGAACCTTAGCATTTGGAAAGTCTTAATGGGCTGAACCTTAGGGTCTTTGAAGCCCATTGTTGCACATTGATCTTTTGCAAATGCCCCCCCCCCCCCCCCCCCCCCCCCCCCCCCCTTTGGATCCCTATTTTCCCTCCTTTGGATCCCTACTATGGGCGGTCTGCCAGCTTAACCAATACTCTAGCTTTTTCTCCCCTGGTACTTCCCAATATTAAATGATCAGTTTAAAATGAGAAAACCATTTAGGAGAATTAGATATTAGTTATTATGACATGGCCACATGCCCCACAGTGGGACTAGCCATGCAAGTAGTCCCATGATAGCCAGAGGAGATGGGGAGGAGATACACACAAACACACACACATAGAGGGGGGTTGATTTTCCTCTTGTAGGGCTGGTCTAGTCTCAATTTTGCAGAAATGCAAGCTCATTCTAAAGCTCTCCATCTCCTCTCTCTCTCTCTCTCTCTCTCTCTCTCTCTCTCTCTCTCTCTCTCTCCCACACACAAGTTTGCCGTTAACGAAATTGATGGAGTTAAGAGAGTTTAATGCTCTTGAATTAGACCAAGACTGTAAAATTTCCACTTATGTCTGCCATTAGAGCCTTTATAAGCTGATTAGGATGTAAGTATCTGGTCAAATTACCTGCTTGATGCCCTTGTATCTCCCAAATACAGTAGAGAGAGGTTATCCTCTCTCCTTTGTGCCTTACTACTCCTTTCCATACTTCTAGATTGCAATTCTTGGTGTCAGTAGCACTACCAGGGAAAATCCCAAGCTTATGGAGCTTAATCATCACAAATCCAACCAAGAGTACTGATATCCCGCTTTTGCCTGCAATTAGAACTTTGAATTTGCTCGTAAGGATGTCTACCGCCATCGACTCACCTAATATCCCTCCCTTGCCAAGCCTTATGTTTTCCTCTTGCTTCATCTGTCTTTGCCGTGGCTTGAGTGGGAGAGCTTGTATCTTTCTTTGCTTCTCCCCTTCTTGCTTTGCTAACCCTCCTTTGCTTTGATTCTCCAACACGAGAGAGAGAGAGAGAGAGCCATTGCTTTTCTTCTCCCCTTTCTTGCTTTGCATTGCCTTGCTTCTCAAGCACAAGAGAGAGACAGAGACCCATCGCTTTTATTCTCAAGCACGAGAGAGAGAGACTCTGCTTAGGTTCTCAAGCACGAGAGAGAGAGAGCCTTCGCTTAGGTTCTCAAGCACGAGAGAGAGAGAGAGACCCGTCCTTCCTTCTTCTCACCCTCTTGCCTTGCTAACCCTCCTTCAACACTCGTTCTTGGTCCTTCTCGTTGGTTTTCTTACCCTCGTTATGCCCTCCAATTCCTAAAAATAAGCCCCCCCCCCCCCCCCAGTCACGGCACTGTGACTGACGTGGCAGGGTGGCAAGTCAAGCAGCACCAAATGTTGTGTGAGTGGTTTCACCTTCTTCATCACCCTTGATCGGTCAATACTTTGCGGGATACGAGCTCATATCCTCCATCTTGTGTTTGTCCTCGCTGCCTGCCACCATTTCTCCCCTCTTTTTCTTCTTTTGTTCACACTTGCTTCCCCTTTAATTGGGTGGACACACTTTAAGTTATTTGGTGGGCAGCCCGCTTACCTTCTTGGGCGGCCATTAGCTTTGTAAGGGCACCAAATTTGGCATGCATATCTAGCAAATCATTGCCAAGCATCTTTATAAGGACACCACATTTAGCTTACATAATGGTCAAGGCATTGCTAAGCACGACATTCTCCTCCGACTTTCCACTACCATTTTGAGCATTTTCCGCATCTAATGCTCTCCAAGATGCAAGTATAGGTGAATGCATTCAAAGAAACGCCTTCCCTTGCATTTAATTAACAAGCCAGAGCTTCTTTGACACAACCTTATCAACATCTGGCAGCTCCTAAATGACAATAACGTCTCGAATTTCATTGCTCATATCAGTGTCTTGAATATTGCTAAAAATTCATCCAGCTTGGCAGTGCCGGCAATTGACGCCGGCCTCAAGCCGTATTATCTCACCAACCCGGACTCTGTCCGACAAGCTATAAATTCATGTAGACTTTTCAAGCTGCATAGACTCCATACAAAGCCCACTGAACCTGTAAAACTCCCAAATGGCACACCTACCGAGTGGACTAGACTGGTACAAAACCGACCCCTGATGAAATTTAATCTGGCGATATCTTGGTAACCATAACTGTGATCTCTGAATTGAAAAGACCGATGCACTTCACAAAGTGAGCACTTCAGGCCCATGCATTCACTTCATCTTTGTCCCCTCAGGTGCAATTGCCCAATCCGGTACCGATTTGCAATCGACTTAAACTTCAAATTGCCATAACTTTTTCACCGTAGCTCCAATTGATAAGCCGTAAAGACAGACTGGTAGAGCACTTTAAGCACCATAGTTCTAGATCATAAACTACCATTTGTGTTCACTTAAATCATACTCCTTTCTAGAATAATTAAGACATCTACGGACCCCTTAAAGCTGCACCTGGCATACATTAACCGTAAAAATAGCTTGTTACCAAGCCTTGAACACTGATCAATAAATGTGTAGGATTCAAAGAAGCTTTGCTAGATTTATTTGCTCTTTTTCCTATCATGGAAGCAGAACTGCACGACATAAACCCCCTTTGAACCTGCACAGCCTTCGATCTATGCCAACTGCACTTCAATTTGTATCTGTTATAGGTACCTTAAGCTATTTTCCCTCATCAGACTCACGTAACTGGTAAACATATGAAAAATAAAGTAAGGCTTAGACCCTATCATCAAGGTTCTAGCTTAATCATTAGGTAGGTTTCCATAAAAAATCTTTGAATCATATCAGTCGTATGAAAAATAAAGTAAGGCTTACACCCTATCATCAATGTTCTAGCTTAATCATTAGTAGGTGCCCATGAGAAATCTTTGAACTGTATCTGTTGTATGTCCAAAGCATTCAATAATGGAAAACCTATTTAGTGAACCCCGTCAGACTCAAGTGCTCTAGTTAATGATGCACACGTGTAAGGTCCCTCCCTAAACCCTAGAGCCATTCGGAACTTTTTCAGCCTAGAAAATAATTTAGAAAAAGCAAGAACGATAAAAGAAGCCATGTGGACAACGAGACTTTACTCCAGAATGAAAAGACAAGGATATTTCGGATAAGAAATTACGTCATCTCTATATTTTTCCAAAAAAGATTGAGATTATTTTTATACTTCTTCGTCAAAAGCCGCGTGGGAACTGATCCAGATCGGGAACTGGGAGAAAAAGTGACTAACTTGATTGAAAGATAAAGTTAAGATATAAGCACTAAGAAGAAAGTTGGGGTTCAATAGGAATTAAGAAGAGAATTGGAGTCCAATAGCATTTAAGAAGAGAATTGGGATCCAATAGAGAATTAAGAAGAGAATTGGGGTCCAATAGCATTTGGAAGAGAAATAGGGTCCAATAGCATTTGAGAAGAGAATTTGGGTCCAATAGGAATTGAGAAGAGAATTCCACCCACCATTTCCTATATAAACACCCCCTCTCCTTTGTAATTTTACATACACATATTGCTAAGCTACTTGCATACTTGCCATGCTCAAGACTATGCTTAAGTAACTCAAGGTTTCCATTAAACCTTGCTCTTGCTCTCTCCCTCTCTTGAAGGCCAAACCCTCAACTCCCTTCCTCTCTTGAAGGACAAACCCTTGAGGGTTTTGTGAAGAAGCTCTTCTCTCCTTCCTCTTCACCATAAATCCCTTTCCTTCCTCCTTGAGCCTCACATCTCTTCAAGAAGGACTTCAACCACACTTCCCTCTTGCTTAGAGGAGGTAATCTTCATTTCTAGTAGGATTATTAATCCATGTGTTTTAATATTAGGAAGGTTTATGTGCATCACTTTAGGTTTTAAGCTTTAATGGAAACCTTGCATTTAGGATTAAGTGATAAGAGTATCTATGAATCATAAAGTTAAGCTTCAAGGGTAGATTTGCTCTCGTAAGCTAAGCTTTAATGGTAACTTTGCACTTAGATGTAATCTTTAGTGATTACCTTGTATTTTTAGGTTTAAGATTTAATGGAAACCTTGCACTTAGGGTTAAGTGATAAGAGTATCTACGCATCATAAAGTTAAGCTTCAAAGGTAGATTTGCACCCGTAAGCTAAGCTTTACTGGTAACTTTGCACTTAGATGTAAGCTTTAGTGATTACCTTGCATTTTTAGGTTTTAAGCTTTAATGGAAACCTTACAATTAGGGTTAAATGATAAGAGTATCTACGCATCATAAAGTTAAGCTTCAAGGGTAGATTTGCTCTCGTAAGCTAAGCTTTAATGGTAACTTTGCACTTAGATGTATTCTTTAGTGATTATCTTACATTTTTAGGTTCAAACTTTAATGAAAACCTTGCAATTAGGGTCAAGTGATAAGAGTATCTATGCATCATAAAGTTAAGCTTCAAAGGTAGATTTTCTGTCGTAAGCTAAGCTTTAATGGTAACTTTGCGCTTAGGTGTAAGCTTTACTGACTACCTTGTATTTTAGGTTTAAGCTTTAATGGAAAGCTCGAAAACTCATAAATTATAGGATGACCTTCTAGCTTCCTAAAATGGAAAGCTAGGTACCATAAGAAAAGAGTAGTTGTCTAAGCTTGATAGAAGTAGTTCAATTTTTGGTATTGAAGAGTACTCATAAAGTTTTCAATTTCAAGTTTGTTTGAAAATACGGGATGGGGGAGATAGGGGATAACTTCGCGGAATTGATCTCCGCGTTGTTTGAACCAAAAACTTTACAAGCTTCCATGGAGATGCCCATGGATGGGATTGTAAAAACATGGGAATCGACAAAACGGGGATTGAACTTAAAAAGTTGGCATTTTCGAAGAGACATTAACCATCACATGCCTATGGCAAAAACTCGCTTGTATTTTCTAAATAAACTTGGCTGGTAGATAATTAATGAAAGTAGGAATTAAGGTTGATAAATGAATGAACCTGAAAATTATCAACTAGGAGTTAAAAAGGAATCTTGAGAGGTGATAGGGATAGCCCATTGCAAAACATAGATTTAGCGAGGAGTTTTGAAGATTGTCTGGAAATGACCGGAAACCAAGAAAAATCGGCCATAATCCGGGTATGGGCTGATGCCAATGGTTGGATGAGAGGGTTATACTCAGGGAGGATGATGTGAATTTAATTAAGGAAATTTGTTTGACATGGTTGCTTAAAAAGGAACTGGAAAGGCTAGGAATATAGGGGCTATCCTATGCATCTATCACTAGATGGTGCTATATCTCTCGCAATAAAATGCTTAGGAAGGAATGATTGAATTACTTGATGAGCCTTTTCCAAACACTTATTCTGGGAAATATTGTGAAGGTGTTGCCATTTTGATGGCTTGTAACCGATTATCTTGGCTTGAATGGGGAGGTAAGATGAATTGGTTGAAACTAAATGTGTTGCATGATTAGTTAGGAAACTAGCTACAAGTTAATTATAGCAGATAAAGGAAAGGAAAGGAATTAAAAATTTTCTAAATAAAGATCTAGTGGGAACAACCAGATGAATTTCCCTGAACGAGGGTATGCAACCGATTGCATGCTGCTTGTTGTTTGATGACGTCTGATAGACTACTGTCTTCCTGATTTTGTAGTAGTTAAGTACTACCTCGGGAAGGGATTTTCATGAAATGGTTCGGTGGGTGGGTGGATTCGGAGGGTCAGATGGCCGGATGTTGATTTAAAAATCTTATGTTAAACGTCAGGACTACGTGGGATAAAAATGGGTAATCGGAGAAGAGCGAGACCAGGTAGGATTGCAAGATCCCTCTTCTTAGGGGAAAGTGATAACTGCGGTGCCTGCTTGTCAGGAAAAAGGGGTTATCGCCATGAACCAAGGGAGAACAAGAAAGCAAGAGAAGATCCTCAAGTTAAAGATCAAGAGAATCAAGACTAAGGACCATGATTTTGGGTGCAGAAAGCTGTCAAGGACAGATTGATTATGAGAATCGGATAGAATCATTGAATGAAGGGATGTACCCCCTCGGGTTGGCATTCGAGATAGGCTGGAGTCCTGTCTGAGTGTCGATCCCAAGTGGGAGGGATACTTGCAGATAGATCTACGTCATTCCCTGGAACGGTCTGGAGGACTGAAGGAGGTGGGTAGGGTCGAGTGTGGGTATGGCCCTCACAAGTGGTACCAAAGCCTAATTCTGAATCTTGGACCTTGGAATCTAGAATTTTGGATTTAAGATTAATGCATGATAGAAAAACAACTCAGTCTAGCACCCAAATTTCAATTATATTACAAAATGAAGTCTTGACGTTCCAATAAATTATTCAAAAATTTTCAAGACGGCTTGGGATCTGCCAGAAGAAATTCAACAGATTATCTATGAGAGGATGGAGATTGTGATGCTAGAGCGAAGGCTCGCTATGCTGGAACATTTGAGGAAGCTCATAAATGAGAGATTTATGAAGGTTGAAATTTATTGAAGACTACATGGAATGGCAAGGATGACATTTTGGTTTACATCAATACAATGAAAAATTGAGTAATTATTCACTGAATTGAAGAAGTCTTGTTGAGCGCAAGAGTTGCAGATTTTTCAAGTTTTCTATTGTTAGGACTTCATGAGAATTATTACTGTAAATCGTACCAAGATAATCTTCAGACAGTAGGATTTTTTTTATCAAGTGAAGAATTGGATTGCCAAATTGCAAGTCCTAAGAAAGAATCTTAAGAGTGCAGTGATGACCAAGTGTTTTTTTAAGTCCGACCAAAAGAAATCCCTTACAGATGGGAAAGTGCAAGAGATGAATTATTACTGTAAATCGTACCAAGATAATCTTTAGATAGTAGGATTTTTTTAATCAAGTGAAGAATTGGATTGCCAAATTGCAAGTCCTAAGAAAGAATCTTAAGAGTGCAGTGATGACCAAGTGTTTTTTTAAGTCCGACCAAAAGAAATCCCTTAAAGATGGGAAAGTGCAAGAGATAAGCTCACAAATTCTGCAGATCATTCAAGACTTGAGAAGAATAAGAAAGCAAACTTATGAGTTAGCCAAGAACTTTAAAGTGGGAATCTTTACTCTAGACTATTGTAGACAAAAGACCAATTGCAGAAATTAAAAGCACACAGTAAAGAGAAGTCATCAAAAACTCATTGACCATTGAAGAAGAGAGACTGACATTTGAAGGAAAGGAAATACTGACAATACTCAATTTTTTCAAAAAGGGTTATTTCTTCAATTAAAGCCAAAAAGGATTACAAGGGAGGCAGGAAGTAATTACGAAGAGGCAAGAAAGTTTACAACTCATGAAGATCCTCTAATATATGGTCACATAACCAAGTATCACAAGCCCCGCACATGTTAGGACGCTCACCCTCTGGAATGGTTCTACGAGAAACAGCTTGAGCAATTTCTTAGGTATGAGCTGAGAAGAGAAAAGGACCTCTAAGAGGAAGACTCCAGATGGTATCAAGGAAAATCTTAGAATGGGGGATAAACTGCACAAGTAAGAACAGCCTTGCGGAGAACCCAGGATCTCGTGTCCTTTTGACGCAGTAGTATCAAGAGCCAAGTCCCACAGCCTCTGTAACCAAAGCAAGTCTGCTATTGTTGCGAAAATGGTCTCTTCCCCAGAGAGTCACTCTTGTGAGATGTTGCCATGTCTTCCATATCGTCTGGCTGACACAAGAATTTGACTGAGGAAAGAGGAGATCTTTGTATCTCTATAAGAACTGTCTTTTAACTACCTTATCTGCACTCTGCAAGTGAGAGATGCATACAGGAAGAACCAAGAATTCTTGCCAAGACGCCATCAGATAAGAAAATGACTAAGTTACAAGAGAGTAAAGATCGCAAAAATAAGAAGATAACAAGTGCTGATAAAGAAGGGATTGCCAGTAGCTTATAAAGAAGAAGTAGTGTATCGAAGAAGCCACAAACGCGATGACTCATTCAAGAAGATAGCTTATTAAGAAAGATTTTCCATGACTCCAATATTATATTAGCAGATTTTTGGGAGATGAAGAAGTGTAAGAGAGAAGTCAAGTTGAAAGCGTTAATAAGAAGTTAAGTCGAGAGACGTATCCAAGAAGATTCATCAATTACGTATTTTATTTGATTTGAGGACAGCTCTTTCTTTTTTGTTGGGGAGAGATGATGCCTTCAATAGACTCAAAGATCTCTTGACGAGCAGTCCTGTCCTCATCAACCCTGACTAATTTCACTCCTTAGCTCTTCTTTACCCGAGGAAGTTCAACAACAAATTTAGGCAGACCCTATTTTAGACCTCTTCTACAAGAGATTCAAGCTCAGAACCCGTGGGAACACTTAACTGACTATACCTTAGCAGATGGTTTTCTTTACTACCTGGAAAGCTTCAACCGCTAGATATTCCTCACATGAAGTGGGAATGTCTGAGTAGGGGCTTTGTTACAAGTCTGACAAAGACAACTGGAAACTATGATTCTATTTTTTTCATAGTAGATAAGCTCACTAAGGTGGCTCATCTAATTCCAGTCAAGAAGACAGCCACTACCATCGACATAGCCCAAGTATTTGTCAAAGAAGTAGTAGGATTACATGGAACCCCTGTAAGAATCATCAATGATCGGGATGCCAAATTTACTTCTAAGTTTTGGCAAGCCATGTTTCGATCTCTAGGTACCCAAATGAATCTCAGCTCAGTATATCATCCGGAGATTGATGGTCAAACTGAGCAAGTGAATCAAGTCAATGAAGATATGTTTCGAGCATACTGCAACCAATAGCCCTAGAAATGGATCAAGTTTCTCGGAATGTCACCCTTTAGAGCCTTGTTTGGTCAGAAATGTTTAGTCCCTCTTTGATTAGCCGACCCATCTCTTCATGTTCCTGCCGCTAAGTCTGGAAGAGATGGATCATCAACTTCTAGTCATTAGAGACCCTGAACGAGGGTATGCAACCGATTGCATGCTGCTTGTTGTTTGATGATGTCTGATAGACTACTGTCTTTCTGATTTTATAGTAGTTAAGTACTTCCTCGGGAAGGGATTTTCATGAAATGGTTCGGTGGGTGGGTGGATCCAGAGGGTCAGATGGCCGGGTGTTGATTTAAAAATCTTATGTTAAACGTTAGGACTACGTGGGATAAAAATGGGTAATCAGAGACGAGCGAGACCAGGTAGGATTGCAAGATCCCTCGTCTTAGGGGAAAGTGATAACTGCGGTGCCTTCTTGTCAGGAAAAAGGGGTTATCGCCATGAACCAAGGGAGAACAAGAAAGCAAGAGAAGATCCTCAAGTTAAAGATCAAGAGAATCAAGACTAAGGACCATGATTATGGGTGCAGAAAGTTGTCAAGGACAGATTGATGATGAGAATCGGATAGAATCATTGAATGAAGGGATGTACCCCCTTGGGTTGGCATTCGAGATAGGCCGGAGTCCTGTCTGAGTGTCGATCGCAAGTGGGAGGGATACCTGCAAATAGATCTACGTCACTCCCTAGAACGGTCTAGAGGACTGAGGGAGGTGAGTAGGGTCGAGTCTGGGTATGGCCCTCACAACACGGATTGACCATTAAGCTCACTTTAGGGAACCCTATCAAGCTCAAGTGTGCCTTACTCTGTGTGGATACGGAATGGCCTTCAAGTCCTTTACTTTAAGTTTTGGTAGCAAAACCAACTCAAAAAATGTGAAGATACTTCATCAATTGTCCAAAGAAGTCAACTAGAAGCCAACCATGTAATCCTATTGAACGCCTAACCAAAAACTCTTCTAAATTAGCATAATCTAGAAACCAAAACCTTGTACCATGAAACCTGCTACAATAGGTAATTGGTACTCTTCGAAACTGCAACTTGCACTTTAGTAGCCCCCAAGATCAAACGGGAACCCAATCATTTGCCCACTGTGAGCATTCCTTTAAAAAATTTGCACCATCCTCTAGGATCATAGGGGAAACACAAGAATTTCCAATCAGTAAATCATAAACATAAATTAACCCACAAATTTTCATGAAAATTGCCTGGATCATATGGCATATAAGTCAATTGGCCCAGACCATGCATATATCTCACCTCTTGGGTCAAAAAATATCTCAAAATCCCCTACATCATAGGGTAACATCAGATCCCATATAGCATTAGGTACCATTAGATACTGCCATATCCCCTGTGCAACTAGCTCATCCAATTGTCAATCATTAATCATCACAGGTAAAAGCATTGGTAGTGCGGACCCTCACTCTCACTAGTATTGGAATCCCAATCATGCATATATGAATACATCAAGTCTCTAAACAAACTCTCTTCATTAGGCTTGCAAGATGCATCAGAAAAACATTCTCTATCTTGTAGAGGCTCAAAATCAAGTAGAGCATCATCCAACAATTTGCTCATGCATCATCTGAACAAACTTGCTCATGCATGAAGCTAGATTGACTAGTATCCTTAGCATATGTATTTGAGAATCCTTCCAAAGCTTCATCCAATAAGAACATAAGGTCTAGGTCCACCGCTTTAGAAGGTTCCTCCATCGTGCACATCTAAGGCTCTTGTAAACTAAGATTTCACATATAACATGCATACTAAACACATCTGCTGTAATCTGCTCTTCAAGTCTTTCACCCTCATCCAAATATCTTTGCACTTTTGTAGCACAAATTTCAGCATGCACATTGAAAATTTCATCTACTGTCCTGTCTATATCCTCAACACAATTAAACCAATCATATTCAACACCAAGAGATTGCACTTCACTATGCACCCCCCTCTAATTCACATCGATTTTCCACATGGGTAGCTCTGGGTGACAGAAACTTATCAAAGAAGGAGTCTGCACCCCCTCTGAATCCTCATCATCACATTCAATATCAGTTTTTCACTTTGGTAGCTCAGCGTCACAACAACTTGTCAATGAAGGAGTGTGCACCCCCTTTGAATCAACATCTTGCAGATCTTCCTTAACCAAGTCCTCAAAATTTGATATATCCAAATCCATGGTCCTGCTGCTCTCAACAGCAGCCTTGCTTTGACCTATAACATATGTATCATCAATCAACTCTATGGTAGGATCTGTACCAGTATCATCAATCAGCTCTATGGTAGAATCATTTTTTTTCTCTAATTCTGAGTCGGTAGCAAAAGTATTAGTTGTAACCGAATCTTCATGCATGTCTACTTGAATATGGTTGCACTCATTCACGTGCACAATTTCTTCTTGAGCTTTAGATGCTTCATTGTTTTGATCCCCTGATTTCGTTTCCTCATGTATTGCATGTATAGGTTCTTTACAAAATTCACCCTGTGTATATTGAGGCTGTAGAGCTCTCACCCTTAAAGACTTCTACTTCATGTAAGGCATCTGCTAAACCTAGCTTTTCATACACAGCTTTAAATATGTCTTCATAATTAGCTTGTAAGAAGGTAGCATCTTGTACAATACACTCATCAATCACAGCTTCTAATTTTGATCATACTTGTCCTCCAATATCTGTGTAGTTTGGTAGACTTAGAATCTATTCTTGATAGCTTGCATAATGTTCATAACTTACTTGTACAATAGCTTCTTTGAACTATTCCCAATCCTCGTTGCACGCTTTGGTAACCTCTTGAATATGCTCCTTTAGATCTGAACTCACTAGCTGCTCAAAAGATCTGATCATTAACTCTTCTGGTATCCCTCTTAACTTGGTTTCCGACTCATAAAACTCTAGGTAACCTTCTGGATCATATCCATCGAAGACTCTTCTCTTGTCGTACACTGCATCTAAAGCTGCATCCAAAGCTTCAAACATTTGATTTTTGGTCTCCATTTCAAGCAGAGATCCTTGACCAATTGAGGCATATTTGAAAAATCTAGAACTGCTGACTTATCATCAAAACCATTTGCACTTAACTCTACAATCAACTTCATCATTTGCTCTAAATTCTCCATCTGCACCTCCGACCCCGGCTCGTTTCACGTTGGGTTCACCAAGTTTTCGGGGGATAATGGGTTCGTGAGGTAAGTTGGGTTAGCACCGAGTTGCTTCCTGTGGGACAAGTTTCATGACGCAAAGAAAAAGACTCAGACGACACTTTAAATGCTTAAAAATTGATAATTGGAATGCTTTAAGCTGCTAATGATTACCCGAAGTGGAATTTGATTACAAATGTTTGCCGTTAACAACATAGATGAAGATAAGAGAGTTCAATGCTCTTGAATTAGACCAAGACTGTAAAATTTCCACTTATGTCTGCCATTAGAGCCTTTATAAGCTGATTAGGACGTAAGTATCTGGTAAAATTTCGTGCTTGATGCCCTTGTATCTCCCAAATACAGTAGAGAGAGGTTATCCTCTATGTTTTGTGCCTTGTATCTGGTAAAATTTCGTGCTTGATGCCCTTGTATCTCCCAAATACAGTAGAGAGAGGTTATCCTCTATGTTTTGTGCCTTACTACTCCTTTGTGTACTTCCAGATTATAATTCCTGCCGTCAGCAACACTACCATGGAAAATCCCTAGCTTATGGAGCTTAATCCTCACAAATCCGACCAAGAGTATTGATATCTCGCTTTTGCCTGCAATTAGAACTTTAATTTGGCCATAAGGATGTCTATTGCCATCGACTCCCCTAATCTCCTTCCCTTGCCAAGCCTTATGTTTTCCTCTTGCTTCGTCTGTCTTTGCCGTGGCTTGAGAGGGAGAGCTTGTATCTTGCTTTGCTTCTCCCCTTTCTTGCTTTGCTAACCTCCTTTGCTTTGATTCTCCAGCACGAGAGAGAGAGAGAGAGCAGTTGCTTTGCTTCTCCTCTTTCTTGCTTTGCTTTGCCTTGCTTCTGAAGCACAAGAGAGAGAGACACCCGTTGCTTTGATTCTCAAGCACGAGAAAGAGAGACTTTGCTTAGGCTCTCAAGAACGAGAGAGAGAGCCTTCGCTTAGGTTCTCAAGCACAAGAGAGAGAGAGAGAGAGACCCATCCTTGCTTCTTCTCGCCCTGTTGCCTTGCTAACCCTCCTTCAACATTCGTTCTTTCTCCTTCCTGTTGCTTTTCTTACCCTTGTTATGACCTCCAATTCCTAAAAATAAGCCCCCCCCCCATGCAGTCACGGCGTCGTGACTGACGTGGTAGGGCGGCAAGTCAAGCAACACCAAATGTTGTGTGAGTGGTACTGAAAGGTGGCACCCTGGCAAGTTATTCACTTTTGCCTTTTTCGTCGCCCTCAACCGGTCAATACTTCACATGCTACGAGCTCATCTCCTCCCTCTTGCGTTTTTCCTTGCTGCCTACCACCATTTCTCCCCTCTTTTTCTTCTTTCGTTCACACTTGCTTCCCATTTAATTGGGTGGCCACACTTTAAGTTCTTTGGTGGGCGGCCGGCTTACCTTCTTGAGTGGCCATAAGCTTTTTGTAAGGGCACCACATTTGGCATGCATATCTAGCAAAGCATTGCCAAGCATCTTCATAAGGGCACCACATTTAGCATACATAACGGTCAAGGCATTGCTAAGCACGGCATTATCCTCTGACTTTCCACTGACATTTTGAGCATTTCCCACATCTAATGCTCTCCAAGATGCAAGTATAGGTGAATGCATTCAAAGAAACACCTTCCCTTGCATTTAATTAACAAGTCAGAGATTCTTTGCCACAAGCTTATCAACATTTGACAGCTCCTAAATGGCAATAACGTCTCGAATTTCATTGCTCATATCAATGTATTAGTTAATGCCAAAAATTCATCCAGCTCGGCAATGCCGGCAAAACTGACACCGGCCTCAAGCCGTATTATCTCACCCAGACTCTGTCTGACAAGCCGTAAATTCTTGTTGACTTTTCTGCATAGACTGCATACAAACCCTACTGAGCCTATAAAATTCCCAAATGGCACACCGATAGAGCATACCAGACTGGTACAAAACCGGCCCCCGATGAAATTTAATCTGGCAATATCTTGGTAACCATAACTCCGAGCACTTATCTAGACCGACATGTTCCACAAAGTGAGCACTTCAGGCCCATGCATTCACTTCATCTCTGTCCCCTCAGTTGCAGTTGCCCAATCCGGTACGGATCTACAATCGACTTAAACTTCAAATTGCCATAACTTTTTCACCATAGCTCCAATCTACGAGTCATAAAGACATCCCGATAGACCACTTCAAGCACTATAATTCTATATCATAAACTACCATCTGTGTCACTTCAAGCATACTAATTTTTAGCATCATTAAGGCATCTGTTGGCCCTTTAAAGCCGCACCTGACATACATTAACCATAAAAATAGCTTGTTACGAAGCCCTGAACACTAATCAATAAATATGTAGGCTTCAAAGAAGCTTAGCTTGCATTTATTTGCTCTTTTCTCTATCATGGAAGCGGAGCTGCACAACACCGCGTAGATCTTATCACCTACGAGGTGTTTAGGGCCTTGGGATCACAATCTCTGCCAAATTTTAGAGCTTCCATCTCTAATTTTTGCAGTTAAAAGTGCAATTATAAAGTTGTATTGATTAAAAGCTCTTTTGAAGAGGAATAAATATATGAATACATAGTCATTTTAGATGGAGGGTCGGATCCAAAAAGTCCAGCCCCCTCTCTCTCTCTCTCTCACTCAATTTTAGCACATGTATGTGATGTGTGATTTGAATCTAAGTTAATGCTTGCTTTGCAATTTTCATGCTCAAACATGCTCAATGTTACAGAATTGATTAATTATTATAATTAATATACAAATTTGATGCACTTTATTACCTATTCTCTAACATTGGTATCAGAGCATACCCGGGCTACCTTGTTTTTCTATAAGAAAGGACGGTTCTACGATTGAGCATGAAGGGTTGAGCCTTTTAATTAACCAATGTAAGTGAGTATTGTGATTGATTAACCCGTGCATTGTGCAACTTAAACACTCTGGAGATGTTGTAATAATAGTGGACCATTAAGAGGGTTATCTTTGGTTTTATTACTATTGAGCATACAAAAATCTCAGAAGGATTTTGTTCACTCAAGACATGCAATTTCATGACCCTCCTCTCTACTTTGGTTAATTATGAGAGTTTAAACTCTGTGTGTGTAAGATTTGAAGATCTTTCTCTTGATTCATAAAGGGGAATAGCCGTGATTGTTCACATGAAAGAATTATCTCTCACAAGGAACTTCTGATTTACAAGCACCATCACTATGTCTGAACACACTCAAGAAGAGGAGAAGTGATGAACTTTACCAGTTTGTATTTTCACAATGACAGTGCCACTCTATTCGAATTTCTTGCTCCCAGGTTGCAAGAGACTATGGCAAGTCTTGCTTAGTAGGTTGTGGTCCAAACAAAAATATAAGCAAATTTTCTTATTGTCCCTACTCCCAAAGAGGATTCTCTTGTGAAGTCTTGTAAAAAGACTTCAAAAAGAGGAAATCCTATCGAGCAAAGAAGCAATCATTTGCTACAAGAAGTGGGAGAATCCCTCAACATGAGGGAAAGGGAAGAAAGAATCACAAATATACAAGATATAAATATCCTATAATGAAGAAGACAATTCTATGTCATCTAATGTAGATGTGCACCCTAGGAGATGTCAAAGAACTCCCTCACCATTGCCTCCTGAAGGAGATCTTCAAGCTCTCATTCCTCTCGTTGCTCTGACAAGAGTGAGAAAAGTTGCGGGATAAAACACTAATGTATAGTGTTGTATACACCTCAACAAAATGGTGTTGCTGAAAGAAAAAACAAGTTTCTTATCGAGATGGCACGATGTATGGTCAAGAGTTAAGACTTGCCACATTTGTTTTGGCTTGAGGATATCATGTGTGCTACTTATGTACTTAACAAGTGTCCTACAAAAGCCTTAAAGTCTATGACTCCTTATGAAGCATGGAAAGATAAAAAGCCATAGATTGATCACATGTGCATTTTTGGTTGTTTAGCTTATGCTTTGATGCCACAAACGCAGTGCAACAAATTGGACGATAAGGCTGTTAAATGCATTTTTGTTGGTTACAGTACTGATATCAAAGGTTATAGGTTATACCATCTGCAAACAAAACCTATCTTGGTTTCACGAGATGTTGTGTTTGTGGAAGATTTTGTTCAGCCTTTGTTATGATGTACTAGAGACAATAATGTAAGTTCACAAGACATTTATGACACTTTGCTGCCTTCTTTTAATGGTGGAAACTATAAATTCCAATGAGGAAAATGTAGAGCCTATGATGGGGGCCTCCAAAAATGTTACGGATCATCCTATTCCTGATGGAGATGTACAGGATTTACTTGATGTGAAAAGGGTTGAGAATGAGGATGCTAGAGGTATGCCAAAATTGATGGTGCATACTTTGCATGACAGTAAATTGGATGCACCTATGTTTAGTCATATTTGTTCATATTCTCACCATGCATCTTATGCATTAGATTGTTATGCTTTTTTAGTGTGATTAGCAAGGGGCTCAATCATCTGCCAAAGAACTCATTTCTTTTGGTATAATTTTATTGGTTGCTGGTCCTTCTGGTAAATGCATTAGTTGCTCCTTGAAAGAAAGGACCAATTGGAACATCTCTCCCATCTTGATATTCTTGGGAGAAATTCGGAGAAAATGATTACTTGGGCAATTCCAGTTTCCTCACACACATACCTATCAACCTCTCACCATCTCTCCCAAAACCGAAGTATACACACCTAAACTAGGACATTACATACACACACTCATACGTGTGCACACACACATAAAATATACTTGATAGTGAAAGATTGTAAGAGAAGAAGATGTAGGGATGATTTGAGAATACACAACATAGGATAAGAGTGGAGAGAGGATTTTTTCACATGAATGCCGTAAAGATTGTTTCACAAAATTCACGGCACCTCTTGTGGAGTTTGCTATTTAATTTTTTTAATTGCTTATTGGTGCCAAAGATTCAAGGTCCCTATTTACACTTAGTTCCACTTTAGTCTTTGAGTGGTGGCTATCACTTATTGCATAAACCTCTATAGGGTGACTTCTCACTAATTATTTACAAGTGAGCCATAGTGGCTTATTGGCAAAATAAACTATAACACTATGCAAATGAAAAATGGCCAAGAGAATAATTTATTATCGGTGCCTTTTTGTCAACTCCTAGAGTTCCAATCTACACAACATCAACTCACCATTAGTAAAAACAAAACAACAATAAAATAATTAACCATTACATGCCAGCTATCCCAATTGTAATTAATTACATACAACAAGAGGGTGCCCAAACTTGTAACATCTCTCCCACCAGGGATAGTAATTGTGCTCAGTTGCTCAATAGAGAACTAATTCAATCGTGAATGATAAAATGTGTGGAGAAAATCTAGGAAGTTTCAAAAATATGAGGCATCCACTTAACATCTTCTCTAGGGTGGCCCTTAAAAGTCAAAATATAACGATTGTAAATTGTGCTAGTGCGTGTAGTGGTGGTCTCATGATCAACTATTTGGTCAGGGATGAGTTTCTCTTCTTGATCTACAAGTGTAGATGGATCCTCATATATATTATGTGTAAGTAGGGGTTCTCAAAAGGGTTGTAACGGACTAATGTGAAATGCATTGTGAATATGCCAATGTGAAGGTAATTCTAAACAAAATGAAACATCATTTATCACAACAAAATCTTTGAATGAACCATACAAAAAAGGAGCAAGCTTTATAAAAATATTTATATCAACACTTTTAATCCTTCTTTTTTCAATTCAAAGCATAACATAATCACTTGCCTTAAATTCATGTGCTTTGCGGCACTTATTAGCATGCTTAGTGTAAAGTTCGTGTGAATACTTAATAGCAGAGTGAACACTTTCATAAATGTCATTAAAATTTGCAGTGAAGTATCAGTAGTAGGAACAATGTTCGAAAGATGTGAAGCAAGAGTAGGGAGAGAGTGACCATACACAATCTCAAATGGAGGTTTACATGTAGCAAAGTGAGTTATAAGCAAACTGTAAAATATGCAGATAATCATCCCATTTCTTTGGTTGAGAAGACACATAAGCTTTTAAAAAATCAATATAGTGTGATTAGTGTATTCTGTTTGATCATTAGACTCAGGATGGAATGGACAAGTGAAATCAAGTATAGTACTAAGATTTTCAAATTGTAGTCCAAACAACACTACAAAATTTGGAATCTCTATCAGATATGATTAATATTGGCAAACCATGATGAGGAAAGACAAATTTTAGAAAGAGAAGTGTAGCTTGATGTGCAATAAGAGCTTTCTTGCAAGGAATGAAATATGCTTGCTTAGAAAAAGAATCAATAACAATCCAAATCATATCATGCTTGTGAGAAGTGAGTGGGAAACCAATAACAAAATTCATAGAAATGTGTTTCCAAGGTCTTTAAAGAATGAGGAGAGGGTGTAAAAGACCTAATTTCTTACATGTTGCTGCTTTAATCTTTTGGCAAATCGAACAAGATAAAACATACTGTTTAACATCACTTTTTATAGCAGGCTAATAAAAATCACGATATAAATTTTGAAAAGTAGCAGTAAAGGAATGGTTTTGTGACACACAATTTTTGTTTGAAGTAAAGGAATTTTTCTTGTATAGCACATACAATAATGTGTGCACTGCATTTTCAAGCATATGTAACCATGTGGTTTTAAAATCATCATCTTGTGCATAAGTATCAGGCATAGAATCAATGAAGTATCCGTGATAATTGATATATTATTAAGAGAGGGTCTTAGAATCAAAGCATGAGCCATAAATTTTTCTTTACTAGGTTTGTAGCGGAAATGGACTATAAACATTGATAATAGCGGAATTAAGAAAATTGTAGTGAGCAATTTTTTGAGAATACTTTGAGAAAATAGAGGGAGAACACGATTAGAGGTAGCAACATAACCATTATATCTAATTAACTTGGCATGAACTATACTTTGCAAGAGAGAGAATAAAACTTGACAACATTTGAGGATAGGATTTATGTGGAGCCAATCCCCCCTCCAAAAGGCTTTTGTATTATAGCTTATTCCATGAAGAGAGATTTGGTACAATACAAGATTTGTGTTCCTTGAGACCTTGATGGTGCAATGAAGAGATAGAGAGCTTCATGTGCCATAATTATGCCTGTAACTTAGCTAAATGAAAGGATTAACTTGTCCCTAGTCTCAGTCCCATGACCTCAAACACCTTCCAAGGTGGAGAGAGCTAGCAAGGAATGAGGGGAACGTAATTTTTTGGCGAGCATTTTCCGAAGAGCACTTTTTTGGAATCTGGCGAGTAGATTCCAAGAAGATTCTTTCTCCCTTCTCAACCTTGCTCTCTCTCTCTCTCTCTCTCTCAGATATGTGTATGCTTTGATGATGGTTATATGTGTGTTTAAAAAAAAAGTGGTAAATGGTTCTAACACTATACCACCCAAGCTTCTTCTTCTCCATCATCATCTTCTCTCTCTCTCTCTCTCTCTCTCTTTCTCTCTCTATTAAACATTCATAATTTATAATTCTCTCTTTGTCACTATCCTCTCACTCATACATGTGGCTTGTCTTCTCAAATGTTGTGATATATGGGGAAACAAGATAAACCACCAACGTGACAAGTGTCCTTCTATTTTGTCACACTTGTGAGAACTCGTACACATGCAACACATCAATTTCAATGGTTTACACTCCATAATAAAGGAATTCAATTTTGAACAACATATAAGGACTGCAATAAAAATACCACAGACTGTTATTAAAAGGGTTTAAAGTACACAACTTAAAACAACAACTATAATAAGATAGATATGGGAAAAAAATAGTACAATATGCTAATATGGTGTCAAGGCCTTATTTCTCCAACATTAGCAAGGAAAGGTGAGATCTAGTTGTTGTTGTTGTTGTTTTTATTGTTCACTCCATGGGGTATTCCATGCCCGACAATGTATGCCATCCACACTTCTTGTGTGCTTCTACCGCACGTGTCGAAGGCTGGGAACTTGCCAAACACTATGTGCAACCACAAATGGCTACAAGCACACAACTAGACTATCCTAGTAAGCTCAAAGGGACAATGGTGTGTCACTCACCCCTTAACACTTGCCGTCGTCAAGGATTTTGTGCCACAAAGAAGAGGAAGCCACCACCGCCGTGCTCAACCACCTCACCGTCGTCAATGCCGCCGTAATGCTCAATCACTCTCTCTCTCTCTCTCTCTCTAACCCTAGTCTGCACGCATCTGTGAAAATCTATCCTGCGAGTCTCCCCCGAGAAAAGGGAAGCTCCATGGGGGGGTGTTAAACAACATGCTCACCCTCCTTCAGCTAGAACAGTCCCCTAACTCCTCGTTTTATCCTTTGCTCATCGCATCCCTACTACTCCCAATAGTTCATGCGCCCTTCAAAGTATCCCTTTGCCACACAATCGGCTACTCCCGATAGTTCATGCCCCCTTCAAAGTACCCCTATTTTACTTTAAAGTAACTTTACCTAGAGCTTCATCACACCACAATACTATTTATCCGAGGATGAATACCCCAAAGCTCACTGCAAGGGCCCGACCAAGCTTTGCAACAATTGTAGCAGCTCGGAGCAAGCTCACTTAGGTTGGGCAGCTTCAAGCAGCCCTTGACTGGGTTATGGAGGAGAATCGTGACCTCAAAGCTTGCCTTAGCAAGCTTGATGCATGTTTTGATGTTGACAAAGTAAAAGAAGTCAAAGCAAAGGTCACCCAAGCACAATCAGCCACCTTTGCCAAAGTGTAGACTTGCATGACAACGGAGTTCCATGAACAAAGACTTTGGGAAGAAAACGCCCTCAAGGTTCACATTGGTGGGCTTCCCTCGCCATGGTGCACCACCGGGGACACTCTCGTTGAATCAATCACCAAGCTTAACAAAATCCTCCAACCAATTAACATCAAACCTGAAACAATTTCTTAGATTAACGGCACACATAGGCAAATGCCACCCGATCATTGTCTTCTCACTTTCAAGGACAAAGAGGATAAAATGCAATTGTTACGGCAATCTCGACTTCTCAAAGGGACAAAGAGTTGGATTAGCGAGGAGCTGATGACAAATCAATTGAAGCTAAAAAAGAATGAGCTCAAGAAGATGCACGAAGCTCGCAAGGAAGGTAAATGGCCAGTATATCAACGAGATAAAGCCATCATCCAAGAGTTCCGAGCCCCTAAAAAGGCTTTACCTAACCCTCCTTAGATCTTGTTTGATTTTTCTCTTCCTCTTTTTACCTTGCCGGTTGGACCCTCAATCCTTAACTGATATGTATCCAATGGCTACACCTAGAAGCAACGAACCAATGTATGCTTTTGTGATGGTCCCATGGGTCATATCTGACCTACATGGACCATAAATCAATCTATCTATCTCTCAAGCACACACACACACACACACACACACACACACACACACACACACACACACACACACACACACACACACACACACACATAGGTAGAGCAAGAGAACTTCTTTAGCATGCACCTCAAGAATGAGGATTTTAGGTCAAAATGGATCTTTTATATGAATTTGACCCATTCACACATGGACGCCCAAAAATAACGTAAAAATGAGATAAGTGGTGTGCCTCTTGCTGATGGACAAACACAGAAGAAGCTTTTCCAACTTTTTTGTATCATCATTTTTGAAGCGGAATGACATTTTTGTAGAATTTGAGCGGCCAGTAGTCTTTGTGAGAACAAGCCTCTAAGGAGGAATTGTATATAAGACAATTTTTGTAAAGCTAAGCCAACTTTTGAATTAATCAAATCCAAAGTTTCAATGTGCGTTGTGTTTGAGAGTTGTGTTTGAGAGAGAGAGAGAGAGAGAGAGAGAGAGAGAGAGAGAGAGAGAGAGAGAGAGAGAGAGAGATTTCTTCTCTTCCCTACGCGCACTGTGGAACCTCCATTGCAAAAGCGACACCACCAATGTGTTACCAACAACTAGGGCTTCCATCCAACACCAAGTTTGTATGATTCTGGTGTCATCGCGAAACGAGCTCCTATGAGCTTTTGGGTGAGTTTTCTTGCAAACCCTATGTCTGTTCCGTGATTTCTTTATACCTATGGGTTCATGGCAAGTAGAACTATGGATTAGGACCATGGATAATGAAAAGTGATGACCTATATTTTGCTGTTGTTTTTTATACTATGCGATTGTCACACGAGGTGGTTTGAGGTAGGATACCAAGTCATAGTCCATAGGTGATTGATCTCTTGATGAGGAGAGCGTGTCCTCTGAGTTTTGTGACATTTCAAGTGCATTTTTCTAGTTTTGGATAGCATGAGCATCGTAGGTTGCATTGCTTTCACTAGTGCGTAGAACGTTTAGATTGATTTCCTTGAGTAGAGATTGTCTTAGAGGTCAAGAATGTGCTTGACATCCATCTTCTTGTTTCCATGCGCCTACGGGTTAAACTTCATCCTTGATTGGCATAGAGTTGCTGGTTTTGTTCTTGCTATACTAGCATCCGCTTGTGGCGTATCGGCCAACATTGGCGCCGCTTTCGGGGACGAAGCCCTAGGTAGACGACCTTAGACTAATCCTATGAGGTGAGAGTCCCTCTAGTTTGCGAGAGTATTCTTTTTATCTTAGTTTAGTTAGGATCCATGGAGAGGTGTTAGGGAGCATGTGTCTTGCCTTGGTCACCCATGTAGATGGTTTTTAGTTTAGATTTGTATACATTTTGGTGTTTGAGTTGTTTATGAGGTGATAAAAGCATTAGCTAGTCAGTGTGTGGCAGTTAAGTGTTTTTCTACTCACAATTGCAAAATCCCATTTTTTATGTTTAGGAGTAGCTTTAGGTAGATGATTTGATCTTGATCTAGAGTTGTTCATCAATGAAGATTTGCTTGAATTTTTTCTGCATTGAAATCTTGAAAAGAATTTGATTCTTACTTGACACTGCAAAAGAAAAGTTCACAAAAACATTCTGCATGGCGTCGGCGGTGTCAAGGCTAGGGACTTGCTACGCGCCGTGTGCGAGCCACAAAGGCTCCTAGCACACAGCCATACAACAGACAAGCTCACAAGGAAGAATGGTGTGTTTCCCACCTTCCTGCGTAGTTGCGAATGAAGGATTCCCGCGTCGCGAAGAAGAGGGAGACACCGCTACGCCGCGCTCAACCGCCTCGTTGCCGTCGTGCCGCCGCAACGCTCGATCATACACACACACTCTCACACTCTCTCTCTCTCTCACACGTACACACACACACACAAGGAGATGGTGAAGGAGAAGGTGGAGATGGAGCAAGAGCAGCTTCTATTGCACAATGAGAGAATGAGTAAAAATTAGGTTTAGTGGCTTTTATATGAGCTCACCCCATTCACACTTGGGCACCCATACTTAGCCAACTAACTCCTTGAATATTCCAGTTAGAGTGCACCTGTCATCGGCGATCACCCTTACCCTGTTCCTATTGGTCCGACAAGCTCGGTACCTGACTCTAAATAATACAACGTTTAAAGATCATAGGGTGTCCGTGTGCCGTGAGGGTTAACATGCCCTCCTTCCTGATGTAGATTCCATCCTCGGAAGCTATCCAGTTGAAGCTCGTTCGTCGAGATGGAAGAGTAGTTGACATGGATGTGCGTAGCCTTCTTCAATCACTGCAAAATCAAACAACATTGCCACAGTAATTGCATTCTCATATACAATTAAAAATCATATGCAATAGACAGACAAAGTGATTGGTAACAGAATTTTAGATAATTTTTCAGCAATAAACATTAAATTGCAATATAATCAAATGCATAAACAGATGTAAAGGTAAAAAATTAAACAAGTCCGGGGTCGCTAATTTAACGGTCAAAAGGCACTAGAGCTCGACTATTAATACCATGGGTAACTTCTCAATTTTTTCTGGTCAATTAAGTTGTTTAATCGCGAGAGCCAAGTATTTGATGTTCGAGGGCTGACTAGAGGCTATACCTAGAAGACCTTGTAGTTAAGCTATGATAAAAGGAATTTCTCATGAAATCATCGCCTGACTGATTACCTTTTCTTTGACCCCCCAAAGTCTTTTCACATTGATTCAATTTTGATGTGTGTGCTTATTTTGTATGCCTTGGGTTTTTTGCTTTTCAAGGAAAAGCGCCCACACTGGGAACCTCTAGGGCTCTAGTACCATAGGCGATACATGTGAGTGAAGTACCAATTTAAGCAGGGATTTCTCTTCCAGCTTAAAATTTTACATTGTGGCACTTTGATTTTTTGTTTGTTCATTTTCAGCATTTTAATTTTGTAACTTTGGGGGGTCATATAACACTGTTACCCTCCCCAGGCTCATCACATTAGTAAACTCCCTTTATAATACTTAAGCTAAAGGTCAATAGGGTTAAGCCCACTAGAAAGCCCTAGTACATTTCACACAATGCTGCCTAAATCGGATTAAGAACCTAAGTAACCATTGCTTATTAGGAATGCATTCCCCATGGTATTAAGAGAAGATTTCTAATACCTAGCTTGGTCAAACTAGCTTAGTCGGACTGCTTGATTTTTAAACCTAGAAAAGTGATTATGACAAAACATTACATTGAATTAAATGTTTGATACTAAGCAAATGCGCTGAATATTATGCTACCAATCACAATCAAAGCAGACAAACATGGATGCAAAAATATAAGGGCAATGCTAATGGACATAAAACACCTGTTTGTGTTGATGGTCGCGCTTGATTTGAAGTGTGAACGAGAGAAAGGTTCCATGAAGGTCCAAATCCTATCAATAGCAACACGCTCCTGTACACACTAGGAAACAAAAGGAATACCTCCAGAAGGCACATTAGTGGGAAAAGGTACCAACACTTATTGAACACAACAAAAAACATAAGGAACCCTAACCTATTTATTTGCACTCCCCCTAAAGAGTCAAGGGAATAGGATATTGTAGAGGTTGGGGGGAAACCCTAAGGCTAAACCCCTATCCTCGTCGTCGAGATAAACAAAGTCATCATCCATGAGACCATATGTGCCATCCGTGTAGTCATGTAAATTTTCTTCTTCATCATAGGTGCCCATGTTTACTAAGAAGGTCACTAGACGCCTATAGTCATCTTGGTCAAAAGGGTAGGCTTGTGCAATGGGAGAAACACTCTCCACTAAGTATGGATCAGACGTGGTCAAGAGACGTATCAGTCATTCTAACTCCTCAAAATTCCTCTCACATGCTAGCATACCTATCAAATCCCATTCACATGCAAGCACTGGAAAGACCATGTGAAATATTTATGAAAAGTAACGAGGGTACCTTTCACCCAAGGCAGGAGTGGATGACTCTAGCGTACTAGCCATATCTGTACACGCAAATAGATGATGGTTAGAGTGCAAATATTACAAGGGTCGTGTTTTTGTGCATAATTTGTTTTTATGATTTGTGTGATGGCTCTTGCTCTTTTACTTTTTTATCTTGTTTTTGTGAGTATAAGGCTTTATATATACATTCCCTAAGATCGGAGATTAAGAGGTCAGGGAGAAAGGTTGAGAGGGAAGCAAGTGAATGATGGATGTCCACAAACACTCCCCCCTTCCTTGGGTAGATCATACCGTTTGAAATGAGCTTGTCACCCTTTGAAACCAATTGTTCCAGTTGGTAATAGGTGAGGATTTTTGCCAGTAGTTTTCTATTACCCTAGGTGCCTTGTCAAGTTGCAAGGGTGGTAAGGTACTCTCCCGGGATCGAACTTGAAGTGGTTCATCAGGTGATTCTTGAACACTGGGAGGTGTGGATTCTTTTGTAGCTTCATTGAGGTCCATTACTATAGATGGAGGCTGTGTAGAAGCTTTTACCTCTATGGATGTATTACATGAGGAGCTAGAAGCTTCATGGAACTCCCCCCTTCCTGAGCTAGGTGGAATAAATTGGGTTTGCCTTGGAGCCCAAATTAGCTCTGGACTAGGTGTGTAGCATTCTGTGATCTTTCCCTTCCCACGGTCTTCCATTGGCTTTAGCGTTACGCTGTTTGACTCATATGGGTTTGTTGTCGATAGGGAAGGACACATTTTACGTTTAGGTACCCAAATTTGCTCATTTCCATCATAATATCCTTGGGCTTTTAATAGTCGTTTAGGAATCCAGCGCCACGTTTTCTTACATTTCTTGGAGCGAGTGGGACGTTTCTTACGAGGCTTCCGTTTTTTAGCATCAGCCATGGTTACTAAAGAAGCTTTAGGGACCCACTTGTATGCTTTCTTTGTTATATTAGGATGGTTCTTGTGTGTCTCAAGCTTTCTTTCAACTACATTAGTTGAAGATGTAGAGAGTTGGGCTATGGGGACGTATGGTTCAACCTCCTGGACATGCAATGTCTTGGGTTTTATTTCCTTAGGCAATATCTCAAGGACTATGGCTTGAGTGGTAGGGATAAGAGTTGGTTTTTGCGTTGTGACACCCCTTGTCCCCCAATCAATAGTGCATTTGGTGGCTATCATCCACGTGCGTCCTAGGTTTATATTACCCTCCATAGTTCCAGTAGGCATGACCAAAAAGACTTGAGCTACAATTCCATTGTCATAGCTGACAGAAGTGTGCCAGATTCCAAAAACCGTAGTTTTTTTCTTGTTGACACCCTTGACTTGGATAATACTCTCAGATAGAGGTGGCTTCCCTAATTGACACCACACCCCATAGGATAGCAGATTATATTTAGCACCCGTGTCCAATAAGGCGTTATATAGCACTTTTCCATAGGCACTATTTAACTCAATAGGGTATCGTAGAGGTGTGTCAGAGTCCGACCAATCCTCTTCGATTTCCACGTGGAATGCATTTGTGACTCCAAGGTTAGACTCTCGTTTTTGTCTTATACGTTGTTGTCGCTCCTTAGCCTCAGCTTGAGCTTGTATCTTCTTTAACTCGGTTTGTGCTTTGGCGGCCTTCTTTTGATGAATGGCCCGTAGTTCTTCTTGGCTTAAAGGATAATATATCTTTTGAATTTACTCCCATTGAGGAATCCAATGGTTTCAACTCCATCAAGAGTTTCCACACGAAGGGTACCTTGTGGGGTAATTTCACATACTCTATATGGTCCTTTACCAGCATATTTCAACTTTTTCTTCTCTTTACGTACTCCATACATAAGGACTTTATCACCAACTTTGATGTCCTTGTCCTTCACATGGCGATCAAACCACTTCTTTCTCCTATCCTTTTCCACAAGAGCATTTTGCACAGCCAACTGTCTCTCTTCGTCTAGTTTTTCTAAGATATACAAACGCTCGGTTAAGGGGTTACCATTCCATCCTTCTTACGAAGCTACCCTAAGACTAGGAATGACAAACTCCCAAGGCATAACCGCTTCTTGGCCGTATACCATTTTGAATGGCGTACAATTAATAGCCACTTTATAAGCAGTACGATAAGCCCATAGAGCAGATGTCAACTTCAAATCCCAATCAGTGCGATGAGCTTCTACCGTCTTGGCTAAAATAGAGATTAGGGTCTTGTTGGTGCTCTTGGCTTGTCCATTAGCTTGTGGACTTATGGTGGGATATCATAAAGGTCGTGGTAAGCTCTCTTATTACCTCATTTATAAAATGGGTACCATTATCACTAACGATTTCAAAAGGGCAACCAAATCTTGTGATAATGTTCTCAAAAAGAAACTTAGCTGTTGTCCTCGCGTCAGCTTTTTGTGAAGCCTTAGCTTCAGCCCACTTTGTTACATAGTCCGTAGCAACTAGAATATATCGAGATTGAGTGTTGCGAGCTGCGGGACTAATTGGACCTACAAAGTCTAAACCCCATTTTTCAAATGGTTGGGTTACTTTAATAGGATGTAAGGGCATTCTGTCTTTGCGCTGTGTGGTCTTGTAACGTTGGCACTCATCACACCCTTTTGTAAAAAGTGATGCATCCTTAAATAAAGTTGGCCACCAATAGCCTGATTGCAGCACCTTTCTAGCAGTCAGGTCTCCTGAAAAATGTCCTCCTGCTATGCCCATATGTGCTTCTTGCAAGATATACAAATATTCATCCTCGCGGGCACAACGCCTAAGAATATCGTCCTTACCTAGTCTATACAGAGTTCCAGCAATCAAACAATAGGGTTCACATTCTTTTACTAGCCTTCGAGCGATATCCTTACGAAGTTCCTTGGGTGGAAAACCATTAACTAAAAAGTTAACAATGTTCTCACTCCATTCATGCATAGTCTCAACTATGAATAGGGAAGTATCGGGTAATTCATCATCAACTCCTGTAGGGGCTTCACCATTGGGTATGCGAGACAAATGATCAGCCATGACGTGCCTTTTACCGGGTCTCACTACAATCGTGAAATCAAACTCCAAAAGAATTAACAACCATCATGTGATTCTTCCTGTGGAGCATGGCTTGTTTACCAGATACAGCAACGCTTGATGATCCACATAAAATACAAACTTGTTTGCCAGAAGGTAGTAGCGAAATTTCTTTACTGCATAAACCATTGCTAAACCTTCTCGCTCTGTAGTGATGTAGTTCCTTTCAACATCGTTCAATTGACGGCTTGCAAAGCTAATGGGATAGTCCAATTTATGTTCTCCTGGTTGAGTGAGAACACACCCAATAGCAAAGTTTGATGCATCAATATGCACATGGAAAATGACATCCCAGTTAGGTGTCCTTAAAATCGGAGCACTTGCTAGTGTTTTCTTCAATTGTTCATAGGCCTGGTCACACTCTTCAGTCCAGTTAAATTCAATGAGAAGCTTGTACAAAGGACGTGCTATCTCAGCGAAAAATAAAATAAACCGTCGATAATAACCCACGTGTCCCATGAACCTTTGAACTCCCTTGTAATTGGTTGGTGGTGGTAACTCTAGAATCACTTTAATTTTGCTCTCATCGGTTGAGATACCATTCTTAGATACTATATGCCCTAAAATAACTCCATGCTTGACCCAAAATTGGCATTTGAACGGGTTCAATGAGATACGATATAACCTACACTTTTCAAACACCTTCCACAAACATGATAGATGTTCTTTCCAAGAAGAGTAAACACAAAGGTCGTCTAAGAAAGCTTCACAAAACTCTCTCAAATATTCTTTAAAAGCAGTGTTTATTAATCGTTGGAATGTAGCAGGGGCATTTGTTAAGCCAAAAGCCATCACACGAAATGCAAACACGCCAAATTCTGTGATGAAGGCAATTTTAGCTTGGTCCTCGAGCGCTATCGTTATTTGGTTGTAGCCTGAGTACCCATCTAGAAAGCTATAAGCTTCCTTGCCTGCAACTCTTTCGAGTACATGTTCGGAATATGGTAGGGGGTAATGGTCTCTTCTAGTAGCTGCATTAACTTTTTTGAGGTCCACGCACACCCTGAGTTTCCCATTCTTTTTTGGCACAATAACTATTGGAGACACCCATTCAGAGTGTTCAATAGGATATATGAACCCACATTTGATAAGCTTTTCTAGTTCTTCTTGAATGATCCTTGCGTACTTAGGATTCATCGGGTAGGGTCTTTGTTGTACGGGCTTCGTAGTGCTAATCATAGGGATTGTATGTTGGACCACAGAAGGTGGAACACCTTTCATATCATGGTATGTCCAAGCGAATATGTCCTTGAATTCCTTGAGAAGCTCTTTGAGGACCGCCTCTTCAACTTCTGTGAGGTCTTGGGCAATAAAAACAGGTTTTGATTCTTCACCAGGGTCGGCTAATTCTATTTCTTTAACTATTGCCGGACCATAATAGATTCCATTATTCCCATCGATAGGTATTCTTTGGGCTTTTGTGTACACAACCTTTGCTTCCCCTGTGGTGTAAGATTTGAAATGTTCTGGTGCAGGATGAAAGTCTGTGGATTCTGGTTGTGCTTTGGTCTGTGCTTCCATTTCTGCTTTCTTGTGTTGTCGAGCTAACTCTTGGTTTTGACGCCTCCTTGCAGTGCGGCTCAACTTTGGCTTGTCTATGATCTCTAATTGGGCTATGTCATGGGGTCGTGGTCTACACCACATAACATTTTGGAGATATTCACCCCAATCGTCTACCAATTTTCGATGAGCATCACATGCTCCTATATAACTGAGCCATTCTGCTGAGGATCTCTTCTTTTTTATCCTAGCACGTACATTGGCTCGATATCGACGCCTCTTAAAGTTTTTCTTTTTCTTATTTGAGACCTGCTTTTGATTTGCATTTAGATCTGGCTCACTAAAGGAATCCTCATTGGTGTCCTCTTCACTCTCGGAGGAGCTATCATCGGTTGATGTGCTCGGTCCTTCCGAATGTTTTGACTCTGAACTTGCTCCACTCTCTAATTCATGAGATTCAGAATCCGTTTCACTCTGGGAGTCCGTGTCTGAGTCATGTTGGTCAAAGTCTTCTATTGAGCTATCGGTGTCACTGTCAGATTGGTTTACAATTGCCTTGCCCTTAGAAGATGCATGTATGGCACTTATCATGTTCAGAGGTGCAGTTTGTGGTACCTCTTCCCCCTCTGGTGTGACCCAAGTGGTTCCTCTATTTCCCCAGGTATCTATGGTTGCAGCTAGGTGTACCCAGTCTACGTTGTCTGATTCCGTCATACCCGGTAACACATCCATGTAAGGAGAATCTTGGCCAATGTCTGTATCCTTCTTACAAGTGTAACAATATTGTAGTGGGGCCGAGTGAAGTGTGGTGTCAGAGCGATGATCAATAATGGTTTTACTCCCTAAGGGGTGTACCTTACCAGTCACCAAATCCACTCTAAGGACAGAGTCTTAGAATTGCAAATAGACATGATTTTTAGACCAATCATGAACCATTTGTGCTTCCCTCATGAATGGTCGTCCTAAAATCATTTCATATGACATAAGGTGTTTAGAGAAATCCATTACAATGAACGTATGTCGTACCTTGTGTCCTAGAACTTTGATCCTAAGATCCTTGAGCATCCCCATAGGTTTGGCTATGGTACCATTTGCCATCTTTACCACAATGTTAGTAACACTGAGGCGGGGTTTTCCCATGGATTCCCAACAATATTTTGTAACGATGCTAACTCCCGCACCACCATCAAGAATTCCCTTTATAGTTAATCCCTTGGTAGTGATGGGTAGGGTCGCATTAGACTCGTCACCTTCAAAATACTGCCCTAATTCGTTAATGGGTACCTCGATCACAGACTCGTGTCCATCTAAGTCAAGTGATTGCACATGATTTTCCTCATCAATCATAATCGAGTCAGGCCTATTTGGTTGCGCAAACTGCGGTAATCCCGTTTGTAGCTCTCCGTTAAGGAATGCTCGAAGTGCAAGGAATAACTCAGGATCTCCATACAGCTTTTCTATGATCGTGGTTCGGACCTCAGAAGACATGAAGTCCACTAGTTTGGCAACATTCATTGGCATTTTGTAGGGTGTAGGTCCTTGACTAGGAACTGGTGAGGATGGAATCTCATATTCCTCAATGGGATCAGATATTCCTTCGTTAAATATCCTTTCCAACAAGAAAGGTGTATGCTCACTTTCTGATGTCCCGTCCTCACTCCCTTCTTGGATGATACTAGATATGGCTAACAGTCTATGGTTCATGTGGGGTGGATGAACTTGCGTGGGAAACACTGTGTCATGAATTTTGACATGCATGGGTTCTGGTTCTAGTTTCCTTTGAGTCTCCTCCACTAAACCTCTTAGATGTTTCACCTGCTCAATCTCGTCTACTGGGTTGGGGTACGTCCCAATCTTCTTTTTACGATTCTTCCCTTTTTGCCCCTGCGGTTTATCTTGGGGGTCTTGGATTGGATTTGGAAACACTTGTGGTGTTTTCAGAGGCTCTTTATGGTTTTCTCTTATTCGGTTTTCATTTGGTTCCATGTTATGGTTTTCTTTGTCGGTCTTTTCCTTTGTGGTATTGGTTCTAGTCTCCATTGTCTCGATTGAATTTGAATCATCCTCGAGGTCATTCATATACACGGGGTCATCTCCTGTTCCGATGTTTGTTTTGGAACTTGGCTTTGAATTTCCCGTATTCTGCGACCTCTTCCTTCGTGTCTTATTTTTCTTTGCTTGGATAACTGACGCGGTATCTCTCTCTTCGAGGATATAGCCTGGCCCTTGAAGCATGGACCGTGTAATGGCATAAGCGGGTGCGACTGGTGGTATTGGCGATGTCACACTAGCAATTTCGACCAAATTTAGGGGTGTGATTTTAGGTGCATTTGGGTTATAGGGGCATTGGGCAATCAAGTGATCTATGCCACAACGATTACATGTGAGTATTGGCATTGCAGACGTGCTCCCTTGATTCATTTGCATCTGTGCAGCATTCTTTTGCAGCCTAATAGGGCACTCCGCTGCCCGATGTGGTCCACCACACTCGTAGCATTGAAGAGGTGGCCTCCTAGCCTGGGTGTTAATATTTTGACCTCTGGATGCGAGAGCAGCAGCTTGATAAACCGGCTTGACTTGCCCCCAACAATCTTCCATGTAGTATATAGGACACTCTTCCAATAAATCAAGTCCGTAGGCAATACTAGTGTCTATTTCCTCCTCACAGCCATCTGCATAAGCATTAGATGGCTCGCAACCCACTTGATTCATAGGGGCGACTCTTGGATGCGGGGGCTGCGGTCCTAGCACAGGAGGTGGTAGCGGTGTAGCTTGTACAACATTTTGAGATCTAGGAACCATGTGTTGCGGTAGTTGCTCAACAGGTGGAGCAGGCATCAATACAGGAGCTTGAGGTGCATCCGTCCAGGCTACAGGTGGTCTATTTTCCATCATACGTTTGATCATTAAGCAATCCTTAGCTTGGTGACCATACCTACCACATGCGTTGCAAGTTCCATTAAATTTTACTCTAAACGTAGGGCACTCACTAGTGCTATGTGGACCTAAGCAAATGGAACACCATTGTTGCTCCCTTCTTGGATACATGTGACTATTTTGAGGGGGTCGATTATCCTTAAGAGACTCTTGGATTGCCTTGGTGAGGTCTGTCAAGAATGTCTCAAATACCTTTGGCTCATTGGCAATGGGCTTTGCAGTCATGGGTTCATACTCAATGGTTTGTGAGCTAGTGGATCTCGTGTCAGTAGACACCCTCATGCCTGCTATCATCAAGTTGTCTTCTAATTGGATTGCATTGGCAATGACATCTTCCCAGGTTGTGATACCTCTAATCACTAGTCCATTATAGATTCCTTCATTCCTCAACCCTTGAATGAATCGATCAAGCAGTTGGTTATTGTTGAAGCGCTCATTTACAGGGCAGCGAGAGTTTAAGTGCTTTAGACGACTAATGAAGTCCCTTACTGACTCTCCTTCCTTACGTTTGGCCTTCTGTAGCTGAGATGCTACACCCCAAAGCACACCTTCTCGTATGTACTCCTTTAGAAACAACCTTCGAAGGGTAGGGTAGATTGTTTTCTCGTCCACCCTTAGGGTTCTATACCAATCTCCAGCCTTCCCACTTAATGTCAAGCTTAAGGCATTGCACTTATGTAGTTCGTTGCGTTCCCCTAAGGAATCACATACTTGTTCAAACACTTCAATGTGTTTTTTAGCATCTTCGTCCCCATTGAATTTTTGCGTGAGTTTGGCAATTTGTACCGCCTTACTTCTAGGCTCTCTATCAGATGCATGACGCATATTTTCCGCGATAGATCGACCTATGGTTTGAGCAAACGCTGCCAAGTCACCTATGTGAGGAGGCAGGGCCGGTGGAGGTACTCTTGGAATCATATGTGGGAGAGGGACGGGTACCGGTCTTGGCATATGTGTGGATGATGCAGGATATGGAACATAACCGGGCATAGGTCCACTCGGATAAGGACTAGGGAGCGGCACTCGAGGAGCATAAACAAGTGGTACAATTGGAGGTGTGGGGGCCATGTGTGCATAAGGGGCTAGAGGCACATACGGTCGAGGCCCCATATTAGGTACTACGACACTAGGTAGTGGCACTGCGCTAACCGTAGATGTCATCGGTACATTCTCTGTCAGGCCTATCCCTGGAGTGAGCACTGTGTTTTCCTTAATAGAGGGTTGATCCAAGTTAGGGAAGCTAAAGTTGTCGCTCGGAGGCTCAGATTGCATAGAGACCCCAGGTGAAATGACATAAGATGGGTCCATGGGACTCATTAGAGGAGTCTCCATTTGTGATAGAGTAGGCTGTTGAGCCTTGCTCGTATCCAGAAATCTCATGGGGCCAGTTGAGAGTATATTTACCCCTCGGTTTTGCCTTTCTGATTGAATAATGCCATGGATAACATTACAGATCATTTTCTGTTGATCTTCGATGCTCGTGGCACTAGAGGTGGATTGTACAATCTCTATCCATCCTACATGGTAGGCGTGGCCAGAGTGTAGATCCGTCAACACCTCAGTGTGCAGGTTGTATGTCCAATGATCATTAATGAACAATCCTTCTAGAGTCGACGTGTTAACGGTTTCTTGTGAGGTAGAAGCAATGTTGCTCCCCGTGGTTTTTCTTGTCACCAACGGTACTCTAGAGGGAACTTCTGAAGGAGGCAGCTCAACAAGGCCTTCTTGGTAAGAAGTTGGCAGGATATCCACATGGACACTCTTTGGGGGTGTGGGGTCCACGTGCGATGTGAAAGGAGAGTCCACTTCCCCACCCCCTTCGTGTGCTTCATTTGCATCAGGTTCCGAGCGAGTACCTCTACCTAATGTTTCCATGAAACGGCTAAACATACTAGTACTAGGCTGTGGAGCTTCGGGAGGTGCATGGCCTTCTCTCTCAGTGTTTTGGGTAGGGTATGCTTCCATGATTTCTGAGTCGGAGGAGGAATCACTAGTGGCTATTTTAGGGTCTTGGGTGGTGCTACCTTGTGTCCCCGCTGAGGGTCTAGAGCCTATCGTGGATGGGTAATGGGTGTCCGTATGAACAGAGGCACCCTCAATATGCTCGTGTTCTAGCACCCGCCTAGAGCGTAAGTGCATGTGCTTTTGATACCCTAAGGTGTCAAAAAGCTGCTCTAGGAGGCCTTGTGACTAGTTTTTTGCGTGTTTTTTGTTTGTTTTTTTGCTAGATTTTTTAGAGCGTGTCATGGAATGGGTTGTGTGATAGCTCGAAACGAGCGTATCGCTAGGAGGGATGCGCTGTGATTTACAGCCCACCGTTTGGTTCTATTTTGCTCCAGAAAAGCCCGAAACAGTCTTTTCCTAGCTGGGGAACTAGGCTCCAAATAGCAAGTCTAAGGGTGCAAGTGGGAAGAGAAGGGAGGAGAGTGGAGGACTTGTCCCACATGGTCTCATTTCCTCTTGAGGGGGTAGGGTATATATATAAGAGTGAGTTAAGTATATATCATAAGACTGAGGACTGGGGCTTGGGCTTGGGTTTGGGCTTGGGGAAATGATCCCGATCCCGATCAAAATTTTAGTGATCCCCCCAGTCACTCACGCTTAAATATTTTCGATTTTTTCCCATCCGTTTTTATAACCTCCCCCTCGCTCACGTTTTTATTTTTCATTTTTTGTTTTTTGTTTTTTTTTTTGTGTGTGGATATTATTTGGTACGCGTTTTGGTGCGCGTTGACCTCACCTAACTATTTACTGTCCCACCTACCTACTGACCTGCTAATCAGTGGTTCACCTAATTACTAACCTACTTAATTAACTAACTGTGCGCCTAGCTGTGCACAAACCAAAAAACACAGAAAATGCAGAAAATTGAAACTTGACAGAACTGTGCAGTGCAAACCAGAAAATGAAGAAATCGCAGAAACGCAAGAAATGCTAACTGTGTAAGCTGAAATCTGAGCTTAATAGAACTAGCAAAACAGAGCTTAACAGAACACAGAAAACTTGAATGCAGTCAACAACATTGTGTCTTTCTCTACTGTTTTTGCATAACAACAATAATCAAACTTAAGCCGCCCCTTTCCTACATAAAAAATAGCTTCAATACAATTTACAGGTCGCCATTGGAGCTTCACGCGTAGCAGCTCCCCGGCAGCGGCACCAAAAATGTCAAGGCCAGGGACTTGCTCCACTTGGTGATAGATCTTTAATCACCAGAGGTCCCATCCCTCGCTTTTTAAGCTTTTTAGCATGTTGTTTCAGAGTGTAAACTAGGACATAGTCCCCAACCTTAAACTCTTTAGTCCGCACATGCTTATCAAAAAATTCCTTTTGTCGCCTTTTTTGAGCGTAGATGGAAGCTACTGCTTTTAGGCGAAGCTCATCTAGCTTTTCCAGGTTATCTAATCTATCAGAGAGCTCGTGCCCTGTCCACTCTAGATCCTTAGCCACCCTTAAGGTTGAAATCAAGAATTCTATTGGCAAGATAGCATTTAGCCCAAAAACCATGTTATATGGGGTCGTTCCTATTGATGTTTTATATGCTACCCTATATGCCCATAATGTTGAATGCAACTTCTGGTCCCAGTCAGTTCTCGACTTAGATACAATCTTCGTAAGGACCGTGCATATGGTTTTGTTTGTTGCTTCAGCTTGTCCGTTTGCTTGTGGATGATACGGGGCTGATTTCCTATGGATTACCATGAATTCATCTAGAAGGATCTCTATCACTTCATTTATGAAATGTGTGCCTCGATCACTCACAATTTCTATTGGCAATCCATATCGTACAAAGACGTATTCATATAGAAATTGTGCCGTGGTCCTGGCATCTGCTTTTTGAGTTGCCTTTGCTTCGACCCACTTTGTTAGATAGTCTGTAGCCACAATAATGTATTGTGCATGAGTCTTATATGCAGGAGGTGAAATGGGTCCGACATAATCAATCCCCCATTTTGCAAAAGCTCTTGCCCCCATCATTGGTCTAAGCGGCATATCATCTCTTTTAAGTGGTACTTTGGTCCGCTGACAGTCATCGCACCGTTTAACATATTCCTCAGCGTCCATATGTAATGTTGGCCACCATATTCCTGCGGCTAAGACAAGTTTTGATGTCTTATCACCTGAGAAATGGCCTCCACCTACTCCTCCATGAGCTTGCTCCAGGATTATCACATACTCAGACTCTGATGCGCAAATCCTAAGCTGGTTGTCTTTACCTCTCTTATAGAGTTGATCTCCTATTAAAGCGTAATCTCTAGCTTCTGTCTCTACAGATTTCTGACGAGCTTTGACGTTCCTTCTGGGAAAGTTCTATTTGTGAGATATTCAACAATATACTGACTCCATTCTGGAGCGATCATTATCTGATATAATGTTGAATACTCGGCTGGCGGTTTTGATGAACATACAATACATACTGTGACATATTCATGTATGCTTTCTTTCATTCCTGGCCAATAGACTCCCAATTGTAACAAATTCCTATATGTGTTCCTTCTTGAACAATGAAATGCACATTCCTGAACATGTGCTTCGCACAGATATATATTATATTCCTCAGGATTGATGCATAGTCGTAAAACATGATCATCTCCCAATTGATACAACCTTCCTGCAATCAATTGAAGATTCTTGGATTGCTGAATAGCAATATGTTTCAGGTTGTATTCTCTTCTATCAAACTCTCCTCCATAGGTTAATAGGTTAACGACATTTTGAGACCACCTCGGTATCATTCCTATGTTGAACAAGTACGCGTCTGGCATGTCGTCATCTACTCCTATAGGGTCTTCTCCATTCGTCAATCGCGAAAGATGATCAGCTCTAAGATGTGTTTTTCCTTTCTTTACTACTACCGTGAAGTCGAATTCCAGTAAGATAATGAACCATCTCACTATTCTCCCGGTATTGCATGGTTTATTCACTAGGTAGAGCAAGGCTTGGTGATCCGTAAAAAACACAAACTTGTTGGCTAGAAGATAATGCCGAAATTTCTTTACAGCATATATCATTCCTAATCCCTCTCGCTCTGTTGTGGTGTAATTCTTCTCTGCATGGTTGAGCTGTCGACTGGCGTAACAGATAGGAAAATCCATGTTTCCTTCTTCTGGCTGAGCCAGAATGCATCCTATTGCATATGCAGAAGCATCTATGTGCACATGGAATATCTTCTCCCAATCTGGTGATTTCAAGACTGGAGCAGTAATGAGTGCCTCTTTCAATTTCTTGAATGATTCCTCACACTTCTCTGTCCATTCAAAGTTCACTATTAGCCTGTAAAGTGGTTGGCCTATTATAGCGTACATGTAAATGAATCGTCTATAATATCCGCAATGTCCCATAAAGCTCTGTACTTGTTTCGCATTGGTTGGTCTAGGCATATCCACTATAACTTTTATCTTCTCTAAATCCGTGGATATTCCGTTTTGTGAGACAATATGTCCCAGAATTCTGCCCTGTCGGACCATAAACACACATTTCTCAGGATTGAGACAAATGCGATATGTCCTACATTTCTCAAATACTTTTCTTAGGTGTTCTAGATGCTCATCTCTCAGTAGAGAATGTACACATAAGTCATCCATGTATATTTCGAGAAACAGCCTTAAGTATTCTTTGAAAGCATGCGTCATCAGCCTCTGGAAGGTTGCGGGAGCATTGGTTAGACCAAAAGGCATAACTCGATAAGCATAAATTCCCCACTCCGTTGCAAAAGCTGTTTTATGTTGATCTTCCAGTGCTATGGCTAGCTGGTTATATCCTGAAAAACCATCAAGAAAGGAGTATGCTGTTTTTCCTGATACACGCTCTAGAACATGATCAGTTATCGGCAGGGGATAATTGTCCCTGATTGTTGCAGCATTCACTTTCTTTAGGTTGACACACACTCGGAGTTTTCCGTTCTTCTTAGGTACTACCACAATCGGAGATACCCAATCAGTGTGTTCAATCTCGTATATGAATTCAGCTTCCATTAGCTTATCTATCTCTTCTTTGATTCGCTTAGCAAAAGTATCATTATATGTGTATGGTCTCTGTCTGCTAGGCTTTGCCTCTTGTTTCAGTGGGATTGAGTGTTGGCATATCGATGGGTCAACTCTCTTTAAGTCCTTATAAGACCATGCAAACACATCCCTATACTCTCTGAGAAGACTCAAAAGTCTCTCTTCCTCGCTTGGAGACAAATCTGTGGCTATGTACACCGGTCTAGGCGTCTCACCTGGAGCTGCTAAATCAACTTTTTTTGCATCCTCCGGTCCGTCATAAGATTCGTTCTCCTTCCTCTCTCGAATAGGTGGGGTTAATATCACCTTCCTATCCTCTATTGTGAATTTCCTATAGTGAGAGGGAACATCCATGTTTTCCTTGATTTTGACGTTTTCGTCCTCTCCACTCTCAATTTCAGTCGTCCAAACTTCTTTCAGAGTTTTCTTGAGCTCTCTGTACTTGTTTCTACGTTCTAACTTGGACTCCGTGTGTTCTCTGTTGCGCTTGTTCTTTTCTGATTTTTCTGTTTCAGTTTTCGTTCCATTATTTTGAACTTGATTTCTTGAGCCTCTTTTGTCTTTTCGTAAGCTCTTTTGATCACTGCCTCTCATTCTTCCAGAAATCTTATCCTTAACACAATCTTCGGCCTTTACTAGCATTAGGAATTGATTTTTTCCTCTTATTCTAGGCATCGGATTGGTTCTAACCCCTTTTGTTTTTTTCTTTGCTCTACAGTGTTTCTGGCGTTGTTTTGTTTGGTTCGGAAAATCATAAAATCGGACATCCGTTATAGTTTCTTCGTTTCCGCTTGAATTGTCCGTTGACTCGTTGTCTGCTTCATTTCCCCACTCTGGATGATTGGGAATTTCGTGAAACACCTCTTCTTCATCTTCCTTTTCCAGTGTATCGTTCTTTTCAGTTTCTTTTTCGAGCACAGTTCTCAACATGAAATACGAAACCACGTCGTACCCGTCCTTGTCGCAAAATTTCGTTGTGGGACCATCCGGGATTGCGCAAACATCTAGGGTTGCTAGAATGTGTGTCCATTCTAATGGTTCAAACGTGTCCTCTGGAAAGGGTTCTCCTACATAAGTTTCGTCTTCGATAGCCCTTTCTAAAACACATTCTTCTCGTTTCAGACTTCCACATTTTGAAGCTCCACACATCCATAACTCCTTGGGTTTACCTAACCAAGCTGGAAATTCGGATCCCGCCAAAGTAGCTGAATCAAACTCCTCTACCGGTGTTCGGTTCACCTCTTTGTAGCTATGGTCTTTCAGGTTCACACGTGTAGTGGTTTCCATATTTCTCAAGTATATGTGATCGTAGCCCCAATCTTGGACCATTTTCAACTGTCTCATGAATGGTCTTCCCAGTATGATATCATAGTTATTCTCCTTGCCAAAATCGACAATAGCAAAAGTATGTTCGTATTCAATGCCGCAAGAAGTCACTACAACTTTCTCTAATAACCCCATAGGTTTCTCCATGTGTCCATCTGCTAATTGGAGTTTCAACCTAGTCTTCCTTATTGCTGGTTTCCCCCATTTTTTCCAGATTTCTTTTGTAGCAATGGCTACCCCAGCTCCGCTGTCTAGTATTGCAATTGTGTTCACTCCTTGGAATTCAACTGGTAAGGTTGTATTCCCCTCTTCACCTTCGCAATACTCTCCGACCTTGTTTAAGGGTACAGGCTTAGCGTTCTTTTGTGGCTTGCTCAGCTCCTCAATGCTCTCTTGCAATCTCGATGTTGGATCTTTTATCCCGAATTTCTCCAAGCATTTTCCTACAGTGGTCCACATATGTGGTCTTAGCCTCAAAAGCTCAGCTAGAGTGATAGTGCATGTCACTGGTGTTGACAAAATCTCTATCAATCCTTGCGAGTCCATGACTTTTTCTGATGAGATTTTTCGTGAGGGAAGTGCTCTAATCTCGGATTTTGCTTCATACTCTCCTAAGTATGAAGGTAAGGTTTTCAGTGAATGAGGTTTGCTCTCCATTGTTCTAACAGAGCCCCCATCTCCCCAGTAAGATTGAAGATCCAAGTCCACTTGAGATCCTGCCTCAAATTCCACTATGGGAGGATTCCTGATGTCCTTTTCCCAATTTGTCTGATTAGCTTGGCAACTTAGCTCGTTTGCAAAGTTTGCCTCTCTCACTTGTTTCCAAAATTCATTGTAATCCTCATCTTTTCCGTAAATCCTCTGTATGACTGGATGAAAACTCTCTATCTCCTGATCGGTTGTGTTCAATACTATGCGGTCATCCTTTTGTGTATTTTCAGGCTTTTGTGCACTGGGAGTCTTTTCAGCTACCCGTGAAACGATAGTCTCTTGCTGAATTTGGGTTTTCCTTTCCACAATTCATTGTTTCTTTTGGTGGTTCTAATAAGGCTTGTGCAGTCTCGATCATTCTCTGGCACATTTCAAGTCTCTGCTTTTCCAATTCTGCGTTTGGGTATGTCATCCACCTCTGTTCTTGTGTTTGGTTGTTCTTTAACCTAGCTTCGTAAGCTCTCATCAGTGCGTCCAATGGTTCGTGTACCTTGTCGACTAGCACTGATCCCCCGGAGCTTAAGCTCGTTGTTTCTTTGATACTCTTTTGTTTCGTTCTTTCCGGGCTCATCTCTCGTTTCCCGTTTTGACTCTCAAGTTTTTCTAATCTAGCTTTAGTTTGCTTTAGTTCCTCAACTAGAATAGCGTCTTCACGTTCTTTTCTCAACTTCATGCGTGCTTTTCTAGCTTTCCATGTGTTTTTCTGACTCCGCGGTCCTTGACTAACTACGTCAGTCGCTAACTTTCCATTCTCAGGTTCTCTAGTGGTTTTCTTAGCTTGAGCTCTAGTAACAACTTGCGTTGGTATCAGAGTTTCATTTTCAGACCCACTGCTGGTAGGAATAGTTTCTAGCATATTCAATGTCGTCTTTTGCACTTTGTTTGGGTTCTTTGAACAATCCTCAATGAAGTGAGTAACCCCACACTCAGTGCAATAAGCGTTAATTCTAATGATTTCCGTATGTGGGCAAACATTCATCCGATGGTCACCTCCACACTTGTAACAGGGTCCTAGTGCTGGTCTTGGTCCCATTTGATTCGTCCTTTGTGGATAGGATGGTCTTTGTCCTGTTAACCCTCCATGAGCTATGAACATCAAGGTTCTTGCATCCATATTGTATCTCTCTTCATCAGAAGCACTGGTAACTGTGGGTATTCCAACATTCCCCATCATGCCCCATGGTTCTGGTTGTTTTGGTTCTTCTGGTGGGTAATAAACTGTCGGAGACATGTGTGCACCAGATTCTTCATAATAGGCTTGAACAGGCACTAAGGCTTGTTCTTCCTGATTCTCTAAGGTTGGTGCATATCTAATGCCCACTGGTCTTGCTCCTGGTAAAGGTGGTTGTTGTCCCAATACTGGTTGAGGTCTTTCTATCCCCATAGGTCCTGGTACATTTCCCGTTGGGTATCGAGGTACTGGATGTATCTGAGGTGGTGCTAATTGAGCAGGAGGTGCATACTGGCGCTCCCTTACATACCCTTTGTTGTAATAACACTCCTCTGTTGGATGATTTGTCCATTTTTGTTCAATAGCACACCATTTCAGTGTTTTTGGCAATGGTTTTTGGTATGGTGCCATCCTTTTTAGAGCATCTTCTATCATTTGCTCTACATTTGGCATGGTTGTTGTTTGAACATTCTTTTTAGTGGTAGTCTCGCTCGCTACGGAGGAGGAGCTACTGGATGCACAATCTGTATCCGCTGACACCTCTCCATAAACCGTACAGTTATCCACTAAGTACAATGCCTCTCTCGTTACTTGCTCGAAACTTGTACAAGCTTTCAAGTGCAAGTCCTTCTTGAGAGTGTCGTTCCTCAGTCCCTCAATAAAGAGAACAGATAGTCTGTCATCTTGTGGTCGTTCACGTACTGGACATCTCTCAATGTATTGTTTGAAGCGAAGTGAAGCTTCCTTCACTTTTTCGTGTTCTCTCTGTTTAAAAGCATATATTTGTGAGACCGTATTGTGCTTAATCCCTCGTTTTGAGAATTCCTCAGCAAACTCTCTTAGCAAATGGTCGATGTCATGGAATCCCCCAATGTTCATTGGTTGAAACCATGTCAATGCAGTACCTTCTAGAGTAAGACCAAATCCCTCGTATTGTGTATGGAAATCTGTTATCTGCTCAGCTCTTAAGACTTGCTTAAAGAGTGACACATGTGCATACGGATCTCCTGAACCACCATACTTCTTTGGCATACACTTGGCTACTTGAGATGGTCTCATACGTCTATGATCTGCTACCAATCTCATTGCTCCTGTGTCTCGGCTAAAGCTTTCTCTAGCATCATGGACTTCATGGGTTACCCTTGTCGGTTCCCCTGCCCTGAATCTACTACTAGGAGGTAAATGCGATGGTTCCACTTCAAACCTTGGACCTGGCGTGGTATAGGTGGGGATTGGAACTGCACTACCTCGATTCGTCTCCATTGACTCTCTGGAATGTAATGATCCCATTGGTCCGAGCTTCGAGTCCCAAGGTTGACTGAAAGAGTCAGCAACCTGAGTTCTTTGTCCTCCTGTTGTCATTGAGTTTTGCACTCCATTTGTTGGTGCTGGTCTATGTGAGCTAGAAGTAACATAATACTGATGTAGTGGTCCCCCAAAGTATGTATATCCTTCTAATTCTTTCTTGCCCATTGTTGAGTATTGCCTGCCATACTTATCGTAAGCGGCAATTTTCACTTCCGATCCCTCTGTGTAGGTAAAGACATAAAGTCTTTTGTGGTCTGTCAACTCTCCGGTGTAGGGTTCTTCACATCTATAATAGAGATCTTGCTCCCCATTATTATATTTGTACAGCCCCACATAGATGTTATCAGTGTTGATCCTTGTAGTTTCATTCTCTCTTCTTAACCTTGCATTAGGGAAGTTCATTATTGGTGCTTTCTCCTCAAGTTCTTCATCTATTTTGGCTTTGGTGCCCATCAATCCCCACTTGTCCACAATGTTAGGATTTAGGACTACCAAGTACATGGTACCCTCGTCATCTAGATATCTATCTCCGCTATAGCTCACAGGCACTAAGTCCTTGAACTCACTAGGTCTATCTTCTATCTTTACACAATAGCGGTCCATTCCATCTTTGTAGATCTTGGCACCTTGCTCATTGTCGTACTGGTATTTTATGAACAATAGCTTCATGGTGGCGGAAGGGTTTGATGATCCTGCTGCCATATTTTCTCTGTTGTTCAAGTTCAAGTGTTCGGTGAAAATCTCGTAAGACCTCTCCGAAGAAGTATCAGAAACACTTCCTTCAAAGATCGGCTCTAATGGTTGCACCCAACTTTGGTTTACACTTCCCTCGGTTGATATGACACTTGCTGGTTCCCCTTGTTTTGGTTGATTATTCCGGAGATTCCTGCCCGATCTCAAATTCATCAATTCCCCTGAAGGACTTTAACTTTTCCGTCTCGGCAATTTGTTTTCCCAGGTTTTTGTGGTCAGAATTGATCCAAACTGACTGATACTTGGTCAATTGTTTAATCTTGTCAGTTGGACAACTTCTGTTTCATCAAGTGAGAATTTTGTTACTGTTATGCTGAAAAAGACATTATACGTGTATGATGTCTTTTTTCACAGATTTTGACTATTTTGGTTATGCTCACTCTCAGTGGCCCCTTTATGCTCTGTTCACTCACAAAATTTAGTTTGAACTCTGTTTGAGCAAGTTATGGCTAATTTAGGCTTTTCTTGGCAATTTTCCGCTTTTGACTTGTTTTTTGGGTCAATTGTGATCCAAATGGTATGAAACTTGAAATATAACCTCTAGACAGCTATTACAATGGATCTGTGTTAGCAAAGTATCAAAATATGTCCAAAATTAGGTCAAAGACATCATACGCGTATGATGTCTTTTTCATCAATTTGGGTCCAAACTTGATATTTATGCTTTCTACAGTGTTTGTAACAATCTTGTCAGGTCAGATTTCAAAAATAAGCAGTGGATGTGCCAAAAGACATTATACGCGTATGATGTCTTTTTTCCCAGATTTTGACTATTTTTGGTTTTAAGCCTTCTCCAATGTTTATAATTGAGTTTCAAGTGTTTTTGTCAGGTCTGAATGTAAAAACAAGATTTGAATCCAAAATTTCCTATTCTTTGCGTTTCTTGGACTCCGACTTGTCTTTTTGGGTTCCTTTGAGTGTTAATGCTCTTGTTTTAAGTTGATCTCAAGGTAAAACCCCCCTTCTAAACACTCTGGCAATGTCAAATTTTCAATTTTAGTCTCTGTTTAGGTCCTAAGACATCATACGCGTATGATGTCTAAAGTTGCAGATTTCCAGTTTTTCAGCACAGAACTCTTCCAATAGCTCTTTTAAGTGCTCAGCAACAATCAGTTACACAGAAAATTTTTCTGAACTTTGTTTATTGCATATTTCACTACCAAAGCGACTTTTTCAGTGATCTAACATGCAATCAAACACATCAAGCAAATAGAACCCCAATTGATAGCTCTAGATCAGGATCAAATCAGGCCCTACCTAAGCTACTTCTAATCATAAAATGGATTTTTTGCAATTGAAAATATAAAGAGATTTACTACCACACAAGGAGTAGCAAATGCTTTTTATGTCAACAACCACTTAAACACTATCAAAAACAATCTAATCTAAGCTAGACTAAAAATACTGTCAACGCAAAAGACCCAGGAATACCCCACTTCCTAGTATCTCTCGAGACCTTCGGAGTCCACCACTCCTAGATCTTTTCTAACTAAAGTATACAAAGTAGTTTATACGACTCACCTCGTAGGATTAGTCTAAGGTCACCTACTTAGGGCTTTCGTCCCCGGCAGCGGCGCCAAATGTTAAGGCGGTTACGCCGCTAGCGGAAGCTAAATAGCGAGAACTCAACCAACAACAGAATTTGTCAGACGAGGACGAAGCTTGACCCGTAGGCGCATGGAAACAACTAGGTGGGTGTCAAATCACCTACTCGACCTTCTAATGACAATCACTACTAAGGAAATCAAATCTAAGTTCTAAAATACGCAAGTGACTGAAATCCGTACTACGAACGAATGCTATACGAAACAGGATCTAGAATCATTGAATCGATCTCAAACTCAAGGGGAAGTCTATACACTAGGTAAGAACAACACCCTAAAGACTTGAACTGCAAAATCAACCTATAACCACTCCGTGCGGTAAACGCGTATGAAGACAGGCCGAAAAATATAGTTGACCGAAACTTGACCCCGATGGTACTAATGTGTAGCTCTACTCGTTGTGGTTCTATAGATATGCTGCACGCTCTATTCCGACACACGAGTTGGAAGAAAACTCACACCGAAGCTCGTAGGAACTTACCACACGTAGAAGCCGATAGCGCGCACTCTTGGTATCTGTGCGTAGCTCTCACCGTTGCTAACGCAATGGCGGTGTCGCTTCTCCAATGGCGGCCCCGTAGCTCGCGTAGCAAGGAGATAAGACCCTCTCTCTCTCTCTCTCTCTCAGACACAGTCACGGCGCTCAAAAACTCACTTTGATTAATAATTGAATCCTCCTTAGGTTACAAAACTTTGGCTTATATACCTCAGCCTTGGAGGTGAGAACATCTCTAATTATTTACATCAGCAGGTGAAATTACGTCGGGATTACAGGCTGGAAACTCAATTGAGTCCCGTTACTTAATGAATGGCTCAAATCAAAATTAATGTCGGAAAGACATTTATTACAATCAATGGTTACAAAATGATGGGTGTGAGCAAAAATGCGGGTGTGATCCTCTGCTGGCTCAACACCATACTTAGCCAACTAACTCCTTGAATATTCCAGTTAGAGTGCACCTGTCATCGGCGATCACCCTTACCCTGTTCCTATTGGTCCGACAAGCCCGGTACCTGACTCTAAATAATACAAAGTTTATAGATCATAGGGTGTCCATGTGCCGTGAGGGTTAACAGGCGGCTGAAGGTTTCTCAGAACAGAAGAAGACATTTGGGAGAGCTCTGCACATAAAAATCTCAAATCTGCAAAGTTAGACATTATACACATATAATGTCTCAAGGGCTAAAAAGAGACCAAAACTGTGAAAACTGATGGTACCAGTGTGTTCAAAAGGGTCATTATACCCTAGTAACACCTTAAGTGGGGAGTTTTGGCATATAATTGAGGAGAAAAAGCCAAAAGATGGAGTGGTTGTGATTGAAAAAGCAAAAACTTATGTTTGTGAACATTTTTGAGCTTTAAATTTTGTTGTAAACACATGTACATTTTGCTGATAATAAGGGGAGCTTAGAATAGAAACAAGTCTGAAATCTGAGATGATAGACATCATACGCGTATGATGTCTCCAACTTATATTTGGGTGTTGAGTTGCATATCTGGCATCACTAAATCACTTGGAAGGTAGTTCTAAGCTTGATTGCAAGATTTCACATCATTTGGACAACCAACCTGACATTTAAAGAGAATTTTGCAAATTCTAACCAGTAACAATGAAAAGTGGTGAATTGGTGTAAAATTGACATCAAAACCTGATTTTGAGCACATATACTTGGTGTAATCATAGAGGAGAACCTTGGGCAAAAACAAAAGTCTAAACGGAGGGAAAAGACATCATACATGTACGATGTGTTTTCTCCCAGAATAGAGTCAAATTATACAAGTAAGCATTCCCTAGTGCCCTAAAGCATTTAAGGAGTCCACAACCTAAATTTCATTGCACTTGGACCAGATTCTGAGCTTGAAAAGACCAAGAAATAGTCCAGACACTCTGCACACCCAATTTGGCTATAACTTGCACAAAATTGATTCAAATTCAATTTAGAAAATAGTTGTGAGATCCTAAAGTGGTGGACTACTCCTAGGAGGAAGATAAATCTCATTTGGAGCAAAACCACATCATACGCGTATGATGTGTTTATGAAAATTTCAAATATTATTTGAGATTCCCACTATACAGGGTGTATGAGCACACCATTCTAAGCATAAATCTGCAAAAACTTCTTCATTTTGGGCAAAAAGACATCATACGCGTATGATCTATTTTTTGACCCTATTGACTCCAAAATCTAAATTTGTGCATACCCTAGAATTATAAGGGACCTTAGAGGCCAATAGCCATGGGATTTGGAGCATATTTGGGCCAGTAAGTGCCAAAGGACAAAAATTGGGCCAGAGTTAGGCTTGAACTGATTATAACTTGCATAAAATTGGTTCAATTTCAATTTTGAAAGGTTCTGAGATCTACTTGCATGGTAGAGAATATATGGAGAAGAAATCTTCTCATTCTTGCCAGATAGACATTATACGCGTATAATGTCTAAGGGCCAAAATTAGAGCTTATTTGATTGGATTGAGCCTGCCAGAGTGTCCCACTTAACTCTAACAACCCATTTTACTAGTCAAATCAGTGAGAAAAACATACATAGGGAACCAACCCTCCCCAAAACAAAATTTGGATGGAAAGTATTCGCATGTCTTACTAATCAACATTGAATATTACTAAAGTGAGAATCACTGTTTGACAAATATTTGCAGAGTCTAAAGTTTTGTACAGATAGCCATCAACAAGGTCCAGCAAGTCAAGAACAATCGGAAGTACAATCAATCAACCAATTAGAGAGCTAAAAGAATAGCTAGAATAAGGAACGATAGAGCGAACTTTTGAGGTAAAAGGTTTGGATTGATAGTTGTGTGTTAAGTAATTGATGTGTTTAAGATAATGAAAAAATCTCCAAAGAGACCATAGATCACAAGGAGATCAGGTAAGCTTAATGTCTACCGAGGAGAGTGTGACCTAGGCGAGAATAGATCCACTAGCACCAATTATAGAAGACGATAGTGGGACTGACACATCTTCTCAACAATCTATTTACCTCATGGCTGACCAAAACACCACTATTAATGGACCAAGCCAAGTGGGAGGAGGTAGCACCTCTAAGAACCCCACTCGGACAATGAGGTTTACAACCCTTTACTTAGAAGGAACAAACACCCATGGGACTCTGGTATATGCTGATGAAAGGGGATATAAAAGCATATGTATTGAAGAAAACCAGCCAAAGGAGTGGACACCCTTCTAGTTTACGATGATGGGGATAGATTTTGTGATGACGAGGGAATACATTACCTCATCGTTAAGGACCTGGATAACTACAACAAATATGGGGACAATGTGGTAAAAGGAAAGATGGTTTCTGAAATCACCAAAATACCTCCTCGGATAGATCTTCCTAACACCACCCTGGTGTTTGACAAGAAGGTAACTAAAGTGGTGACTAACCAAGGAATGGTAGGAATCTACGAATACGTGAACGGGAGAGTCAAAACATATTTTTGATGTCTAGCACCTTACACCTTTGACACATAAAAGACTTTATACTTGTTTTGGTATGAATCAGGTTGACAAATACGGACGGGAATATGTGCCGATAGAGAAAGCGGAGGTAGCGAGATTGATAGTCATTGGAGTAATTCCAACAGATCCCATGGAAACTCAAGGACTAAACCCTACCCCTAGCAAGTCTACCAATCCCTTTGAGGAAATAAAGGATACAACCAGATTTCCAACTAGGCAAGCCAAAATCGTAAAAACACCAATTTTTCCTTCATATCTCAACCCAAATCCTGAAACATTGCAATCTTGGTTGTGACCCACAATAACAAGGGAACATGAGTTCTATAGAGGAGAAGTCTCTATTACAAACGGATCATATGTGACCCCTATAGTATCACCAATGCCCACTTATTCTTACTCTTATCCCAAGGAGAGCAAGGGACCAACAACGGTGCCAACCACAGCAGGATTCCCCTATATGGAGAGAATCAAGACGAAAAGAAGATTTGCAATGGAACCACTAGTTGAGAGGACATATAGAGGATACGGGATGGAAGAAGCAGTTGACGGAAGATTGAGACGTGAACAAGACCCTGTAAGGGGAAAAGGACGAGGAGATTCCATAGTTAGGCTGGTAGATCACAGACGTGCTAGACCTTCTCAAATCTAGAAATGGGTTAACAAGAAATATTCAGGGGAAAGAGACCCTAGAGACCATGTGGCAACGTTCTTAAGTGTGATCCAAGTGGAAAAGGTCGGGACTTCGATACACAATTTGCTGGATTTGGACTCACCTTGGAGGAAGACACCGCCACCTGTTTTGATTCTGTTCAAAGACAGGATTTTGAGACCATCCAAGAAGTATTTGATGAATTTGTGGAGGAATTCTCTCAAAGAGGGATAGCCCACAATATTGTCTCTCAAATCCATAAGTTCAAGCAGAAAGAGGGAGAATCTGTTAGGAAGGCAGCCCTACGATTGAAACAATATGTAAAATTCTGCCCAATGGAAGAATTACCTACTCAATCCCGACTCATGTTGATATTTATCCAGGGATTGAGAAATGCAGACCTTCAAAAGGATTTTCATATGAAGAAAATCCCTACTTTGAATGAGTGGACCAAAGAGGCTTTATTCCTAGTAGATAATTGTGTGATCTACAAGGATGGAGATAAAAGAGACAGAGATGATGATTCATCGTCTCAACAAAGTGGAACTAAGTCCATGAAATCAACACAATGAAATGAACTGGAGGTAAATCAAGAGCGACTCATAGAGGAGGCACTAAAGAGGATTAACCGATTTGCTAAGCCACAGGCTAAGCAACTAAAGTGGTGCACCATCAAACAAAGATGGACGAATCACGTGATTGAAGGATGCTACTACAATAAGGGTTATGTGAGAGAACAAAAGTATGTTCCCCAAGCACAAGTAGCACCGCCTCTAGTACGACCAATGCCTAGATATACGGCAGGGAATTTTCTAGGACCAGTTGGGGTTGAGAGACCACAGTCAGTTTTGGGACAACAACCACCACTCGCAAGAGCAAGACTAATAGGTGTGAGGTATACTCCCACTTTGGAAGGACCGGATGAACAAGCCTTAGTGCCTGTACCTGTATATTACGAAGAGCCAAGTGGAATTATGGCTTGTCCTGCATACTACCCACCAGAAGAGCTGAGAGCGCCAGAACCATAGAGCATGATTGGCAATGGTTGACCACCAACAGTGGCACATGCTACAAGAGAAAGTAGATATAGTTTGGACGAGAGAACATTGCTATTCATAGCCAATGGGGGCTTCAATGCAGCAAGACCTGCTTACCAACAGAGGGGGAGCACCACAACAACCATTGGGACCATGCTATAAGTGTGGGGGCGACCACCTCATGAAAGACTGTCCTCATATGGAAATTGTTCGAGTCAACGTGTATTGTCTAGACTGTGGCATCAATCATTTGATCGCCGATTGTCCCAAAAATCCAAACAAAGCGGTTAAAATAACTTCAAACATCTTGGAGGCGATCCCTTCACGTAGTGGTTCAGAGAAAAAAACAGTGATACCTATTCAGATTATCACTCAAGCTCAAGCTCAAAAAGAGAAAGGGGAACCTGTAATCGAAGAACCAAGACTGAAAGCACCTAGCATCAAACAAAAAATCCAACAAAACACATGGAAGGCTAGGAAAGCATGCGTGGAAGTTAGGAAAGAAAGAGAACAAACTGCCCTAGCGGAAGAATTAAAACGAACCAAAGACAAATTGGTAAAACTTTAAAGACAAACTGTCCAAAAACCCAAAAAATACAAAAGACATAGAGCCTGAGAAGAAAAGGGAATCCAAACGTGCGCGACTAGGAGGATTTGTGCTAGTTGAAAAAAGAAACAAACATCTAGACGCACTCTTGAAGGCATATGAATCAAGGCTTAAAATCAACCAAAGGCGACAACAACGATGGATAACATATTTGTAAGAAATGCGGAATATAGGAAGGATCTAGTAGCAAGGAGTGTAGAGAGAGATACGATGCAAAGTAGATTAGTGGCAAATCAAAAACTTTAGATTAGCACACTATTACAAAGTGATGGCGTCATCCACCCATGACCTCCCAAGGTAGATCTTAGATGGCGATTTAGACAACTAGAGCAAGTAGGAATACAAGGGACTAACAATCCTTACACAAGGATGCATTGTGTGCTTCAAGTGTGCACACCATTCTACCGAATTACTCATGAGAAGGCCTCCCTATATAGATGTAAGGGAGGCTCTAAACACCCATGTGTAGCTGCCCTTAGATAGCCAAGTCCAAGTAGGACTCTCCCATACGTCCATGTGCAGCCGCTTTTGGGTAGACAAGTCCTCCTAGAACTCGGCCATTGACCAAGGAAATCCTGCTACCGGCCAAAGACCACCGGCTGTCGACCACTGGCCAAAGACCACGGACAACCGGCCACTGACCACTGGACGGTCATTTTCCGATTGTCTTCCGGCCGTCGCGTCCGACCAAGACGTTTCGGTGAACTTAGGAATATTCCGATGAATATTTCCCAAAGTTTCCTATGAATGTTTTGCATACCATCCACGATCACAAATAGAGATCCCATCAGCATGTGCAAAGCTAGAATCCACCAAATATATGTGCACCATTGGCTTCTCCTCATATGGGGGCCTTACAAACTGTGTAGCATATATTGTGGTGGAAAAACTGAGAGAGGTGGGCATTGCAAGTATACCAACAATATCCCTATGCAGAGCTTGAAAAAAAAAGACTGGAAATGTGTCAAAAGATGATCCAAATAGCCCAAACCTTATTAGAGCAACTACAAGAAAACCAGAGGAATGGGTAGAACTTCTAGTATCAAAACCGAGAACCCCTCCAACACATAAATTTGAAAGGATAGTTGTTAGTCTGGACACTGAATTGGAAACAAAAAAATCAATTTGAAAAACCTGGGATAGTGATGAACACAATAGATCATACGTTTGGATGTTTTCAACCTATCCTATCGGAAATGTATAAAGGGGACGAAGGCTTGAATGATCTTTGGAGGCAAATAAGGGAAGCCAATGAAGCTAATGAATTAAACCAAAGGGTTAAACAAACCAATATGGGAGGAGATGTCTTTCTTCCTCATATTAAAGAATTTGAGGTAGGACCTCAAGCAAATTTAGAGATGCACTTGTATTGGGGGGACAAGGGATCAGTGAGATCTGAGGATAGCCAACCTATGTCTCTAAGAACTTTGCCCTCTTATATGGGAGAGTATGAAGCAAAGTCGGATGTAAAAGTTGTACCATCAGAGAAACTCTCTCCAAGGAAGGGCATGGATTCCCAAGGGTGGATAACCATTTTATCTACTCCAGTGACTTGTACCATTACGCTCACCAAGCTTCTCAGAATAATACCCCATATGTGGAATACACAGTAGGAAAATGTCTCAAAAATTTTGGGGTAAGGGATCCGAATTCACAAATGTAGGAAGGAATCAAAGAATTGGAGAAACCTCAATTAAACATGCATCAGCACCTTTAAACAAGGTAGGAGAATACTGTGAAGGGGAAGATGGCAATACCACACTCCCAATTGAATCAAAAGGTGTCACCACCATGGAAATTCTTGACAGTGGAGTGGGTGTATCCATCGCGACCAAGGATGTATGGAAGAAATGGGGGAACCCTGCTTTGAGAACCACCAAAATGAAGTTGCAACTTGCTGGATGAATACATGGCGAGACCCATAGGGCTCCTAGAAAAGGTAGTTGTTACCTCTTGTGGAATTGAGTACGAGCATATATTTGCAATAGTGGATTTTGGCAAGAAGAATAACTACGACATAATACTTGGACGACCATTCATGCGACAATTAAAGATGGTCCAAGATTGGGGATATAATCATATATACCTCATACACATGGAAACTACTACAAGAGTAAACATTAAAGACCATTGTAGAAGGCAAGGACAATCCCAACAGGCGAGAATTGTCCTTAGAAGGCCGAACATCGGATCAATCACACCAGCAGTAATTACCACAGGTAGTTACTGTAGTAACTCCTAGAAGCTATAAATAAGACCCATAACATTGTAATTGGGCTTCTTAGTTGCTCCTCACTTCCTCGCTTCTTGGCTTAGCTGCTTGTCTTTTGACTTGAGCTTTCTAAGTATTTTGGGTTTACAAGCTCTTTACCTCTAGCTTCACTCTGTAATCATTTGAGCTTAAACCCATTATACACTGTACTAGTTGTCCTTGAGCATTAATTTGAATTTGCAAATACTCTTTCCAATCTTTTAGTATGTCTCTTGTTTCAGTATAACATTCCAGTTTGGTTATCTATTCCAGTTCAGTCAGTTCTCTATTCCAGTCTCATTAATTGAACTGACGACATAACCAATAGTTTTAATTCTAACATTGGAATCAGCTGTCTGAAGAGACCAGCTTCAATTCCATTTTGGAGATCACGGTGGTTAGGGCTGTTCGCTCTTTGACTAGAAAACTCTTATCTTCCAGTTAGAATTTTCATATGTACTGATGGCACCCAAAGCCAGTCGGGGTCACAAATCGTCAACCCGATTAGGCACTAATTCCAACCGAGTCAACCCTATTCCTGAGGAATTAGAAAGAGAGTTTGATCCTAAGAAGGACCCAATGATTGAGAATGAGGCTCAAGAGGATCACAATCATGCTGATGAGGCCAGGGACTCTCAGCACTCCAGTCATTCCAGGAGGCCAAGGGCTGAGCAAAAAGAACGCAAAACCAGGAGTTCTTGGTACACACAGGGATGATGGGGCCAAGGGCAGCAAGGGTACTCGTCACAATTCCAACAGAAAAGCCATAGAAGAGACAAAAACTAAGACTAAAGAAGAAATTGACTGGGATGCTGACACAAACCACTACAGGAAGTCTTCAAGACGAAGTCAAGCTCCCAAGGTCAAAAGAAGCAGAGACGATACTGACCGGCGTGATTATACCTCTTCATTGAAAATCTCTTTCCTAGTGTTCAAAGGAGGAAAGAAAGATGATCCAGATGTTCATATTCAAGCTCTTGAATAGTATGCTAAGTTGAAAAATATTGATGAAGATAACTGGGGAAAATCTTTTCCTCGGACATTGAAAGATGCAGCAAGGAAATGGTATTACCATTACCCAACATGCCAACTCAGATCATACAACAAATTTCTCAAGGTTTTCATATTGGAGTATTCAGTTAACAAGGGGGGATGAGGACATCCTCTGCAAGCTAGATAAGATAAACCAAAAGAAATTGTCAATGAGAAGTTATGTTGAAAAGATCAAGGAGTTAATCAGGCAGTTGCAGGAGCAACCATTAGAGAAGAGGCTACACGCATGGTTCTTAAATGGGTCCCACAGTAAGAAGCTCAGAGAAAAGGAGGTGCTTGCACCAACAAAGAAATTTAATGATTTGGTGCAACGAGCTCTGAAGCTTGAACAACAGATTAAGAAGGAGAGAAGTCACAAGAAGAGGAGGTCCAGCAGTAGTAGTTCTTCCACTGACAATTTTAATCCTAGTGAGACCTCCAGCAGCTCTGAAAGCAGCTCTGTTGAAAAGAGCAAAGACAAGGCCAAGAAGGGGTCTTGGTTTAGAAAGATTGATGAAATGGCCCGACAGATTTTTGAAATCAACCAGACCAGACAACCGGTTAGGAGAATGGAAACCTGATGCTCAAGGTGCAAATCTAAAGATAATGTTTCCAATGAATGTGCACAGTGCACCTATTGCAAAGCATATGGTCATTTATGGAACAATTGTGGCATTTGCATTCATCACTTCAAGAAGGGAGAGGATTTTTATATAGTGGCATTTACCAATACTCAACCAGCCATAGTAGAGACAACCAGTATACCCCAACAGGAGAAATCAGGCACCAATGGTACTGGTACTGGGCACGGCAGATACCAGGGAGGTACTAGCCGAGGCCGGGGTCATGGTAACTTTCAAAATGGAAGCCTTAACTATTATACTTGTGGCAAGTATGGGCATTTTGTGGCTCAGTGTCTAGATGCACCTAGCACTGCGGCTACTGAGGCGAAAGCCCCAAAGCCAGTTCTAGTACAAGCAGTTACATGCAGTAAAGGGGTAGTCATTGAGGAAATCCCATATGAGCTGGAAAAACCAACCAGTTCTGAAACTAGCAAATGGGCTCAACAGAGAGAGGTATGGAAGGCAAAGGGTAAAGAGAAAGTAGCTAATGAATGGCATGAGCAGAGAGAACTGGCGGCTAAGATCACAGAAGATCTAGCCAATAAGCTACCAGAGCATCCAGAAAGTTCTAATGCTTGGGTCATTCAGAAGATACCAGCCCAGTCTTTTGAGAAAACACAACCATATCAATCTAGGATTCTTGAGACTATGCTGGCTGCAGTTCAAGGACTGGTGGAAGAACTAGGGAACGTTAAATCAGATATAATTGCAATGAGAAACAGTGAAGGGGGCACATTAGGTACCAGAATAGAGGAGTGACACTGTTCAAATAGTCCAAATTCCTCAAGTTTTGATAATAATTTTGATCAAGAGAGAGAAGAAATTCATATTAAGATCTGTGAAAGAATTCAAAAACTGACGGTTGAATTAGACAACATCAGAAAAACTTTGCTTGAAGCAGCAAAATTCATCAGACAGTGAAGGAAAGCTGAAGCAAATGCCAAAGCAGTTAACTTGGTAGTTGTCAGAGATGATGAAGTGCCGGTGATTGAGGTAGATTACAAAGTTAGAAAACAGTGGGAGCCACTATCCGGTGTCATACTAGATGGAGGGGTAGGAGTAAACATCCTGGGGGCACACGTTCAACAAAGAATGGGTATCACAAACTTGAAACCAACACCCTTCAAAGTTTGAATGGCCGATCACAAAGTTGTGTAGGCAAGTGGGATGATAGAAAGTATGCAGATAAGGGTGGAAAAAGAAAAGTTCAAGACCGGCTTCCTAGTACTGGATGTGCAAGGTGCATATGGGATGCTAATAGGGTGCCTGTGGTTGCGAATGGCACAGGCTGTTCACGATTATGCCAATCAAACTCTGACAATACAGGGCCCCATTAGAAGAATTCAGATCCAACCAAACAACACTAGAAGCTGGAGGAAGGCACTGCGACTAGAAGAGCTTTGCGAGAATTATGGGGTAAAGAAAATTGAGAGGATGCTAGCATCAATGAATATTTTTCCATTGGCCGAGATAGACCTTAATGCAGTATTATTTGACAAAGATCAGGCTGAAGAGCAAAGGAAGCAATTTTGAGGTCAGTTCACTAAACTGAATTCTGGAGAACGACCAGTTTAGCTAACTAGACGGCCAAAGAAACTAGTTGACTCTAAAGAAGAAATTCTCAAATTCCAACTACCAGTGGCCTCTGAGCAAGTATACTCTGAAGAAGTTATTGAAGTTCAAAATACAGCTCGAATTAAGAGGTCCGTCCTGGAATTATGCCGAGGAGTCAACCAAAAGGAAGGGAGGTGGGCTTAACTGGTTGCTTCCAAATGATCAAGAAATTGAAGAATGGAACCTGGGTTCTGAGGAAAATCCTAGATTGATCAAAGCTAATAAGCATCTGAACCCAGGAATCGGAAGAAAAAGCTCGACTCATGTTCTAGAAGTACAAAGATGTATTCACATGGGAACATACTAATCTAAAAGGAGTAGATTCAGAGGTCTGTCAACATAGAATACCTCTAAATCCAGATGCCCGACCAGTGCAACTGCAACGGTACAGAATGAATCCAAATTATGTTAAGAAGGTCAAAGAAGAAATCGACAACCTTCTAAAGGCTAGATTTATCACTGAAGTCGCTAGTAGTGAGACTGGTTGTTTCCTATTGTGGTAGTACCCAAGAAAAATGGAAAGCTCAGAGTTTGTGTGTATGATCAAAAGCTGAATGCTTAAACCATCAAGGATCCTTTTCCATTACCTTTTACGGATATGCTTCTCAATGAGATTGCAAGCCATGAGATGTATAGCTTTATGGATGGCTATAGTGGTTATAATCAGTTACAAATATCTCCTAAAGACTGGAGTAAAACTAATTTTATTACTGAATGGGTGCATTCATGTATCTGGTCATGCCATTTGGTCTTTGCAATGCTCCAGTGACCTTGCAACAATGTATGATTGAAATATTCAGTGAATTTCTCCACCAATTTCTTGCCATATTTGTGGATGACTCCACTGTATTTTCAACTGAGGAGAAGCATTTTCTCTTTCTGGAAATGGTTAGTGTTGTACAAAAAAGAGGATCTATTTGAACCCATTCAAATCTATTTTCTTGGTATGGAAGGGACAACTAGTGGGACATATAGTATCCAAGAATGGCATAGAGATGGCCAATGGTAAGATCCAGTGTGTCCAGCAAGCCAAGTCACCTTGCACAGCATCAAAGTTAAGTTCATTCTTGGGATATATCAATTTTTATAGAAGATTTATTCATATGTTTGCTTCAAAGGCATTAGCCTTGTATGAGCTCACAAAGAAAACCAGCAGGTTCATTTGGACTACTAGATGTGAGGAGAGTTTTCAATGTTCGAAGAATGCCGTTATCAGTAAGCCAGTACTTTGACAACCAGATTGGGATGTTATTTTTCATGTGCATGTCGATGCTTCAAGACTGGCAATGGGAGCAATATTGGTTCAACCAGAAGGGATGGCTGATTCGCCAGTGTACTTTGCCAGTTGAAGATTCAGTCAAGCTGAACAAGGATATACTACTACATAGAGAGAAGCCTTAGGAATGGTTTTTAGTGCTACTAAGTTTTGACATTATTTGCTGGACAAGCTATTTCATTTTTATGTGGATCATCAAGCATTATTATTTTTTATTAACAAAGTTATTATTTAAGGAAGATTGATTAGATGGATGATGTTCCTGATGGAGTTTAATTACGTATATTTCACAAGACTGATAAATCCCATTGTGGTGTTGATTTCCTATCCAGAAGTACTGATGGCTACTCTAAAAGTATCCTTGAGAGATGAGCTAGTGGATGCAGAGTTGTTCCAGGTAATAGATGAGGAAAACACAGATCCAGAATGGTATGATGTATATCATTTCCTTTCCAAAGGAGGATTCCTAGAAAACTGGACTCAGAATCAGAAGAAGGCTCTGATTATTAAGAGTCTGAAGTTCACCATCATTGGAGGATTGCTCTATGAACTAGGAGTAGATGTGCTTCTTTGAAGGTGTGTGCCAATGGAAGGAAGAATGCAAGTTATTTCTGAAGCACACGATGGGGATTCTGGAGGACATTTCTCCATTGATATTACTTACAAGAAGATTTGCAGGTTGGATTGTGGTGGCAAACTCTATATATGATGTTAGAAGTTTTTGCAAAACATGTGATATATGCTAGAGAATGGGCATACCAACAGCAACCGATATGACTCCACTTACTCCACTTCAACCACTGGGAGTGTTTATGAAATGGAGTCTAGACTTCTTGGGTCCATTCAAGAATATCACTCCAAGGAAGAACCAGTATATAATGATGGCTACTTGTTATGTCACAAAATGGGTAGAGGCCAAGGCTCTTCCAGATAATAACACCGCGAAGTCCACTGTTGTATTCTTATTTGAAAATATTATTTGTCATTATGAATGCCCTGTGGAGATTGTGTCTCATCAGGGGACACATTTTATTAATGATACTATGGATATTCTAATGGAAATGCTCTCAATGAAGAACATGAACTCAATGCCATATTATCCCAGGTGCAATGGGCAAGCAGAGAGCAATAATAAAACCATCAAGATCATTCTCACCAAGACTGTGCAGAAGGAGCCACACCAGTGGGATCTTAAGCTCCAAACTACTCTATGGGCCTACAGGACAGCTTATAAAGTCACCACTGGACTGACACCGTTTAGAATTGTGTATGATACTGAAGCTGTAGTGCCTATGGAATTCGTGATTCCCAGTCTCAGGATGGCGGTTGAGTTGGATTGGATTTCAATCACAATCTTAAAAATATAATGGAGGAACTAGCATAGTTGGATGAGGTAAGACAACGTGCTATGCTGGAATAGGAAATTGTTCAGCAAAGAAGAAAACACTGGCATGATAGGAGAATCAAAGTAAGGGAGTTCTAGAAGGGCGACTTGGTCTTGCTTTATCAATCCAAATTGGGCCCTAAGAAACCAAATTTAAAGATAGCACTGGGCTGGTTCGTATGAAGTCGATTGGGTGTTTTCCAATGGCACAATAAGGTTGAAGGATTTATTTGGATTACTACTACCAAGTGTTTATAATAGGGCCAAAATCAAGCTATCTTATTCTAATATGAGAAAGAGACTTCCAGAGAAGAAGATACTGGCAATCTGGGTACTGATGGCCAAGAAATTTCAAAATCGGCTATTCTAAACCTCTTCCATGTACAGCCAGTACCAGAGCCAGTCAAGGTGTCCAAAAAGTCTTTGTGTGTTAAAACAGTGCCAGTGGCAGAGTCAGTAAAGTGTCTGAGCCAGTACCAGTTTTTATGGGAAAAAGGGCCTATAGGAATGCATGTGATAATCATTAAATAGAACATGGGGAGTATTAGCCAATGCATGTGTGCCACATCATTGACGGTACACAAAACTCTAGGAACGGTAAGTAGTGGAGCTTTTATGGTGCAAACACGTATAACAATAAGGCGAGTGGGCATTCTTCCTTACAAATCTCCTACACGACACCTGCCTGCTGTTACACACTTGCCATCTCCAAGCTCTGAGGCTTCTTCACTACAACCACAAACCTCCTCGTCCAAAGAATTTGTCAATCACTGTCTGTCCCTACCCAACACACCCGGCTACGGCTTTGACTATCCAAGCAAGTCTTCTTCCTCTACAAACTTACCGTCCTCACAGTGTATGGGTAGAAGGAAAATGTCAGAGAAGATGCAGGATACCATAGATAAAACAATCATCACCTCTCTTAAAGCTTCTCTATCACTTATCCTGCATAGCAAGATACAAAGATATGTGTTCACTGAGCAAACCCAAGTGTTGCTGCGACTATGGGACTTGCATGTGGTGGTACAAGCTACAAGAATAGATTTTGACATGGCCATAATCAAGAAGGTTCTTGATTCTTTCAATGCCGAGGATGGCAGTGATATCATCAACGGTGTAAAAGTCCTAACAACTAATGACGATATTGCTTATGCTTTCAAAATGCCCAATGAGCCAAAGCCGACCACAGCGTCTGCAGAACAGATAAGTTCGGCTCTGAAAGAGGATGAAGCAGCCAAGAAGAAATGAAAGGCTAGTGCACAAGGGGTTCCAGTAAGACTAGACGTCCCCTCAACTTACAGGTTTGTTGCTGAGGTTGTTAGCCTGAAGAATAATCCCACTTATGTGTCAGAAAAGTTGTTTGCTATGCTGCTTGCAAAACAATTAGACGCTACAACTAAAATAAAATTATGTCAGATCTTATCTCATAATGTGCTCCAACAGACTGCCAAGTTGAAATCTTGGAATGTATTCAAAGCTTGGTATGTCTGGCAATTTCTATACTGGACAACTGCTCCAGATGGTGTCAGAAGCCAATTCCAGAGACTAACAATGTAGATCTATCTTCAGACAAAGAGGCTCCAGGAAATTAGTTGGTCCTAACTAGACAAAAGAGGAATTCCACATAGGTGGAAGCTAGTGGTTCAAAGAAACTGAGGATTACATTGGCCAAAAGCACTGCTTTATTAAAGCAACTAGAGAGCCAGGTTAAGTCTTTGCCTCCTCAGAAACTTTCAGTAGGCCAGAGTTTAGCCACACCTAAAGAACAGACTCCATCACAGACCAGTGTTGCAAAGGGCGAGCAAGAAGAGCAGATTCCAGCAGACACCAGTACTGGAAAAGACCAGCAAGAAACGCCAGGTGCTGAACAGGTGGCAGTTCATACTGACAAGGGAAAGGATTCAGAACCTGCCAATCCAGCAAACAAAATTCCTTCCAGTGAATTGGATTTATCCATAGCCAAAAAGGACAGACTACAGTAGTTACAACATCACTCTCTCAAAGGGCAACTAATTCTTCAGAAACTTGACTTCGCAACATTACCTTACATGGCTCCTTTTATGGTTTATGAGCCAATACACTCTGACCTGGCAACAATAGTAGATGGCTTCTTGGTGCTTATCCAATCATCATGGAACACAATTGCCAATGCTTCAGGACAAATGATGGATGCATCAGCTTCCACTGATGAAGTGTCTAAGCTAAAAGATGAACTAGGAAGCAGCAGCAACAAGTTCAGAAACTGAAGCAGGATGTCGGGGCACAATCTTTGAGGCATAGTATTGCTGAAAACCAGTCAGCCAAGACAATTAGTTCTAAGCAAAGCTGTCCAAGCTCAAAACAGAGAATAGACAGCTAACTAAAGACAAGACAGAAGCTGTGAGAAATGCTAGCATATTTTAGACTATGCTGAGAATGAAGAGGGTAGATTACAATGCGCTGTTGACTAACCACACTGCATTGAGGGATTCTCTTACAAAGAGGTATATATATAATAACCTGGCTGATATTCTAAGTCCAGAGGGCAATGTCACTCTAAATATGGATAATTTGAAGGCACTTATGGAGACCATGCAGAGTGATTTTCAAGACAAGCTTTTTGAATACAACAGTGCTTTGGCAAATTAAGCTATCCTAGATTATATCGATAAGCAAAATGATCTTGATGAGGATTTTGAGAAAGCAGAAGAGCAAGATGGTTGTGATGATAATACTCCTCCTTTCTCACCTACGGGCTCTGGTGAGTGGTGGATCAGCTGCCACAGGGGGCAGTCAACCCAACAAAGACCAGCCAGACCAGCACAAGGACCACCAGACCAGCACTTGAGGGACCAGCGGTCTGATGATCAGCAACCAGGAAATGGACAAACGAACAACACTGGAGGTTCCCTAGTACACCAATCACAACACAGTCTAGACGGCAAAGGAAAAGCCAAAGCTGTGACTGAGTCCTTAAAGGGTGATGAGCAACATTCATTACAGCTCATCACAATGAACAAGAGATTGAGACATCAACAAGCTCTTATTACTAGGATGTATTTGGAGGATGATACTCTTATCTCTGATCTGGATGCTTTCAAAGGCCATATGTTGGAGCCAAAGAAATGATTCAGCACTGGAAATCAGCTACCTTCCATGATCAAGAATTGTGCCAATTGCATGTGCATCCCAGTAGAATCCAGCAAAGGATACCTAAGTGGGCACTGACTTTTGATGATAAGCTAGTCACTCCACACTGACAGCGATAGTCCATTGTAGACTGACACTCTCTATCTCTTGAACTAGATCTACTGCTTGGAAATAGGCCTACATACAAATGTATGAAGGAAGTTAGAACTCAACTGAAAGAAGTCTTGCTTCGGATGAAAATTGCAAGAGGAGTTTTAGATCAGAGGGTACAGGCTATCATCGAAGATTAGACTTCTAGCAGTAAAGGACCTTGGACTCAAACAACAGCACGAGAACATGCCACTGCTCTCAGAAGACTCTTTCAGCTTGTCCGAGTTACTAGGAAGATGATGCAGCAGGAGAACCAAGCTGTTCTCAATTTTTTGGAGCTTGTGCCTAACTCTCCAGTTCTCCTATATGCATTACCTCCTAAAGAAGTTGAAATGCCCAAATTTTTCCCAGCTTTGTATCCTCAGCATCCAGAACCAGTGGTTTGGCTCACCTACTTCAGTATCACTGATGAACTTCAGGACTAGTATGAGCAAGCCACAGTGAATGGAAAACCTGGAAATCATTGATCAATGGCGCTCTCAAATTGGATGATGTCATGGAACTGCAAGGAGAAATGCAAAGGGTCAAACTTTGTATGGGATAGTGGAAAATCCAACTCCGTGGTTTAACAAAGATCACAAATCAGCTGCTTCAACTGACTGTGGAGTCTTCCAAGATCCCTGAAAAGGATATCATTGCTAAACCAAGACCGGGGCCACAATACAAAGAGATGGTTGAGATTCTCTTTGAAGCAAGATTTAAAACAAATCATCCTCTTCCACAAGGATGGATCCACACAACCTCGCATTGTCATAAATTGGCCAAAACCTGTCCGACAAAGGGAAAATGCACTTTGTAGGATCCCGACACTAAAACCTACAATCCTCTCCTGTTTTATGAATTTGAGATGTCCACTGAAAGGCAAAATCAGTTTGAGCAAGAGGCCATTTACAAACTTATCCAAAAGGACAATGCTGGCAATGGGACTTCTGAGGCACCCACACAAAAGAAGGGCAAGAGGAAGTGGGTTCAATGGAAGGATACTGGGTAGTTCCATCTCAGAATCAAACGGTGGATTTTCCCAATGAAGCACTGGAATTCGAGTGAGGCACTAGAATTTCTTTGGCTGGGCACCCTTGGAATTACAACTATAGGGGTGTCAAGCACTCAACAAGCATGAAGTATGGTATAAAGCTAGCAATAACAAAAGAGTATTACCATGAGGAACATCGGCCAAATCAACAACCAGAAGGGTTTAGGGTTTAGGGTTTGGACCAACCAGAACACCAGATGGTTTCCTTAACACCAAATCAGAATCAAGCGGTGGATTTTTTTATAGAAATTTTGGAGTTATACCAAAATTCAAGAAAGGAGGGAAGGATGTAGAAGGCGAGGACAATCCCAACAGGCGGGAAATGTCCCTTAGAAGGATGAACAACGGATCAATCACACTAACAATAATTACCACAGGCAGTTACTGTAGTAACTCCTGGAAGCTATAAATAGGACCCATTACATTGTAATTGGGCTTCTTAGTTGTTCCGATCTTCCTCACTTCTTGGCTTAGCTACTTGTCTTTTGGCTTTAGCTTTCTAAGCATTTTTGGGTTTACAAGCTCTTTACCTCTAGCTTCACTCTGTAATCATTTGAGCTTAAACCCATTATACATTGTACTGGTTGTCCCTGAACTATTAATTTGAATCTGCAAACACTCTTTCCAGTCTTTTAGTATGTCTCAATTCAGTATAACATTCAATTCAGTTATCTATTTCAGTTCAGTCAGTTCTCTGCTCCAGTCTCACTAACTAAACTGATGACATAACCAATAGCTTTACATTCTAACACTGGAATCAGTTGTTTGAAGAGACCATCTCCAATTCCAACCATAGCTACAAAGATGTGGACCAAACCCCAAAAGAGGAATTTGATTCTTCTACATTGGTAGGGTCGGAACTTCCAGCTTGGCTAGGTAAACCAAAGGAGTTATGGATCTGTGGGGCATCCAATTGTGGAAGCCTAAGACGGGAAGAATGTATTCTAGAAAGAGCTATTGAGGATATAGAGTACATTACAGAACCTTTTCCAGAAGAGTCCTTGGAACCTTTAGAATGGACGCATATTCTAGCAACCTTACATGTGTGCGCTATTGCGGAGGAACCGATGACTAATTAGTTTTGTGACCATGTTGGTTATGATGTGGCTCCATACTACATGGTTGATTTTATAGACAATGAGGAGGATAGCAAAATCTCAGGACAACCGTGAAAAACTAAACACAAGGAAAAAGCGGATGGGGAGTTGTTCCACGATTCTCCAGATCATCTTGAACGAGATGATGACGCAGATGATGAATGCTCTGACAACCCGAGCAAGCTAGAGGAAATGATACTGGATGTAAGGTTTTATGATTTTTCAAATCAAAATCCTAGATGGCAAACACACTACAGGAAAAAGAAGGTAGCACACAAAGCAAGAGATAACCTAATGCCAAAAATGAGGAATAAAATGGAATTTTTATCTCTGGTAAAAGGTGAAAACTGCATTAAAAAAAAATATTAGGCCGATTCTCTCGAGACCAAGACTCTAGGACAAAAGATAGTCCTAGGGATGTGAAAAAACAAACTCAGAAGTTGAACTATGAAACTAAATTAAAAAAAACGGAAACAGGACCAAACCAAATAGGAGAACCGAAATGGACGAAAGTTGAACATAAAAAGAAGTACCAAGAGCCCAAGAAAACTTTGTGGGAAGTATGGACAACAGAAATGGAAAATGGAGAAGATGAAACAGACAAGAGCGACAACCACATGAGTGTACCTTACCATTATAGGAAGTTCACTATTCAAGACCGAAAGATAATCTTGACTCAGCCCGGACAAGAACGACGAGAGAAGGGGTCATATGATGGACCAGAGGACGCAAAGAAGATAGATATAGTAGGACTTGGGGAGGCAACACAACCCATCTATATAGCCACCAATCTGAGTCAAGAAGAGAAAGAGGAGCTTGTCAACCTTCTTCGAGAATATAAGGATGTGTTTGCATGGTCTTATAAGGACTTAAAAGGAGTGGATCCTTCAATACATCAGCATACTATCCCTTTAAAACTTGATACGAAGCCTAGCAGATAAAGGCCATACACGTACAATGACACCTTTGCTAAGCGTATCAAAGAAGAAATCGATAAGCTAAAGGAGGTAGAGTTTATCTATGAGATAGAACACACTAATTATGTATCTCCAATCTTGTTGTGCCCAAAAAGAATGGCAAACTCTGTGTGTGTCAACCTCAAAACAATCAATGCAGCCACGATAAGGGATAATTATCCCTTACCATTCACGGATCATGTCCTTGAACGAGTGGCAGGAAAGCGTGCATATTCCTTCTTGGATGGATTTTTTGCCTACAACCAACTTGCAATTGCACTGGAGAACTAATATAAAATGGCATTTTCCACGGAATGGGCCATATTTGCATATCAAGTCATGCCATTTGGGTTGACGAATACACCTACGACATTTCAAAGATTGATAGCACATGCTTTCAAGGAATACTTGAGGATCTTCCTAGAAATCTATATGGATGACATATGTGTACACTCTCTCCTAAGAGAGGAACATATAGAACACCTCAAAAAAGTATTTGAGAAATGCAAGACATATAGAATTTGTCTTAATCTAGAAAAGTGTATTTTTATGGTAAGACAAGGATGAATCTTGGGATATATTGTCTCAAAAAATGGCATATCCACAGATTTGGATAAGATAAAAGTGATTAGCAAAATGCCTAAACCAATCAGTGCAAAGCAAGTACAATGTTTTATGGGACATTGTGGTTATTACAAGAGGTTCATACACATGTATGCAATTGTCACCCAACCTTTGTATAAACTTATAGTGATATTTGAATGGACAGATGAGTGAGGAATCATTTAAGAAATTCAAAGATGCCCTCGTACCCGCTCTAGTGCTAAAGGCACCTGATTGGGAGAAAATATCTCATGTTGATATTGATGCACCTGCGTTTTCTATAGGATGTATTTTGGCTCAACCAGGAGAAGGAACCATGGATTTTCTAGTCTGCTATTCCAGCAGACAACTAAACAATGCTGAAAAGAACTACACAGCCAGCAAAAGAGAGGGGCTTGGAATGATTTATGTTGTTAAGAAATTTTGGCATTATCTCCTCACAAATAAGTTTGTGTTTTTCTCAGACCACCAAGCCCTTTTATACCTTGTCAACAGACCAGGCAATACGAGGCGAATCGTAAGATGGTTCATCATACTGCTTGAGTTTGACTTTACGATAGTGTTTAAAAGGGGTAAGATGCATCTCAAAGCATACCACCTTTCTCGATTTCCAAATGGAGAATCTCCAGGGGGAGTGGATGATGATCTCCCAGATGCATATCTCTTCAATATAGAAATGATACCTAAGTGGTCCCATGAGATCGTAAGCCTACTATCACACGGGGGAGGATTTGACAAAACTAACCAAGACCGTAAACAACAAATGATTCAGTAAGCTAAGAATTTTCAGTTGATTGGTGTATGTTAACAACAAATGATTCAGTAAGCTCCTACAACGGTATCCTAAGAGTGTACATAAATCCGGAGGATAACGAAGCCTATTTGTTAGAAGTGCATAATCAGGATTTGGCACTTCATTGTTCATCCAAAAAAACTTTCCAACGCTTGCGAAAATTGGGAGTGTATTGGCCAACTATGTGTGTTCATGTTCATGATTATGTAACTAGTTGTGCCAAATGCAGATCAAACCCACCAATATAACATGCAACATTGTTTCAAATAACAATTACGCCAGAATGGAGTCAATACATTGTTGACTTCTTGGAGAAGCAAACATTTCCTAAAAGTACCACCAGAGCATAATAGAGAGTGATAGGATTAGCCTAGCTCGTGATTTCACTTTGATTGAAAATCAGCTTTATAAAAGAGGAAAGGATAATCATCTTAGGCTGTGCGCAACGGAGAGTATGTACATTCCAATCCTGGAACAAGCACATGAAGGAATAAGTGGAGACCATTTCTCAAGGAAAAGACAACAAAAATTTTCCTCACCTCTCAAAATATGGTGGCCAACATTACATATGGACGCAAACAAATATACAAAACAATGTGAGTCTTTTCAACGCACCAAAATGCCAATAAAATGGGATGAGATGTCCTTATGGCCAATGATGGGAGTTAGAGATTTTTCTAAATGGGAAATAGATCTTGCGGGACCAATCTCACCCCTCCCTTACAAGACACATGCCCAATATATCATTGTGGCCATGGATTATCTCACTAAATGGGTTGAAGCTAAAGCTACACAAAAAGCTGCCAAGACTACCACACAATTTCTATATGAAAATGTCTTTGTTAGATATGGTCTACCTATAGAAATTGTCAGTGATTGGGGCACACAATTTATAAATGAAATGATAGAGAATCTTCTTGAAGAATTCATGATAGTCCATAACAAGTCTGCTCCGTACCATCCGCAGGCTAATGGGCAGGCAGAAGCTACGAATAAGACTCTATATACAATCTTAACTAAGATAGTATTAGAGTCTAGAATGGATTGGGATCAGAAGCTACATTCAACACTATGGGCCTATAGAATTTCTTATAAGACCTCGATAGGAACAACACCATACAACATGGTGTTTGACCTTAATGTTATATTGCCTATGGAATTCCTAATCCCAACACTAAGAGTAGCCAAGCAACTAGAGTGAACAGGCCATGAAATGTCTTCATGAATAGATGACCTTGAAAAGCTAGATGAGCTTTGCATGAAAGCAGTAGCTTCCATCTATGTGCAAAAACAAAGGCAGAAAGAGTTTCTGATAAGCATGTACGATCAAAGGAATTCAAAACAAGCAGTTATGTCCTGATTTATAACTTAAAACAACATGCTAAGAAACTTAAAAAGAGAGGGACATGTGATCAAAGACTTATCACCAAGTGGAACTGTCAAGATTGCTACATTGGATGGTGAAGAAATGCCCAACTAGATTAGTGAATGTCGACTAAAAAAATTTCATCTACCACTAACTCTAAGTATGCTTCAAAAAATCGACAAAGAAAAGAAACGCACACAAGAGAAACAAAAGATTGTAGCAAAATCTCAAGCAGAGGCCAAAGAACGAATAGCAAAACGAAATCTTGTTTGACAGTGACAACAACATGGACCACCTCTGAAGATTAATTCCATTCAAGTAACAGACTTTGAAACAGAGCATATGTAGGATCCCAAATTTACTGTCAAACTAGGACACAATCAAGTGGAGGCTACAACAATGCTTGATTCACATGCTCAAGGTAACCTGATCTCCTACAGCCTTTACAAGCAACTTCAACTTGACAATCAGTTATAGGAGACAAAACAAATTCTCCACAGTTATTCAAAACACTCGATCAAGGTAAAGGGATGGACAATGCTCATGGTACAGGAGGTTAACCAATATATCTATCTGCATAATTTTTTTTGGGATTAAAGCTCAAGTGGTCTCTTATACGGATATGGCCGGCCGCCCGCCTAACTCACTTACCTCTAACTCTTTGTATATACTCACTTATACTTTTGTGGATAATAAGGTTTTGGGAGATAACCCTTCAAACAGAATTCTCTGCATATTGTGTAAGCTCTCTGTGTATCTTTGTGTGTATGTGTGAGTCGATCCACGCTCCGTTCCGCGACTTCAATTGGTATCAGAGCCATGGTTCAGTGCGTATTTGCGTAATCGCGCGCGCGCACTTTTCAGGCAGATTCTGGATCCGAAGCTTGAAATTTCACACTCGGCGTTCCGAGAGCATTTCCATCAGGTGTCCTATGGTTTTACCCCCCTTTCGAAGCCGTTTCTGCCCTCAAAATTTCGTTCTGAGCACTACAACAGAAGATAGATTTCAGTCGCGCAAAGAAATCCGTCTTGTGTAGATTGGCAAGCAAGAGGTGGTCGGCATCAATATCAACATCAACATACATCACTCATTCATCTTCAAAGAATCATCTATAGACCAGGTACACATATATATCATCAGATATATATATTGCAGTCTGCATTGCTACTTCTTTTGCTTGCCAGGTTCCAGGGAAGGTGTGGCCATACGACGGCTTGACACCACTGGCATGTATTGCAGATTGATGTACTGTGATTGTGGGTCTGCTAGTTGTGAGTCACGCTAGCAGACAGACCGCCGCAGCGGTCACATGACAGTGATTGGTCTATTGTAGGATGTATGCTAGTTCTGGGCAGTTTGCTGAGCCATCTGTGAGGGTCGTGTGTGAGGTTTTTTGAAGCCGAGCACTGGGGGCTGGGTTACCCAGTGTGAGGTGGATTAGGTTGCTGGAGTTTCCCTCTACACACATCCTCTTCGGTGACTTTTATCCCATAGGATGTATGACTTTGTGTAGACACTGGATTGCATCTTATGCGTCAGGCCGTTGAGGCATTGTTCAGGGTTGAGTCTTGAGACAGATATAGGTTCTGTGATCGCCCAGACAGGAGACAGTGTATGCTTATAGGACATCATATACAGAGATTTTCAGATTTGTCTCTGGTCAGCTATTTATGATTGTTTTTGAGCTATCTTTTGGTTCTCAGAGCTCAGTTTACAGGGGAGACTCTGTCAAAATTTTTCTAAAATACTGACAGTTCTTGAGGAAAGGTGTTCAGCTTGTTGTTTACAACTTGTTTACTGTGTACAGGCCAGTTTACAGGGGAAACTCTGTCGGATTTTTCCCAGAAGTAAACAGTTTGGCAAATATGGCATCTTCTCAGAGTGAGACTCTTTACAACATAAAGAAGCTGGATGGCACAAACTTTCCATTCTGGAAGAAGCAGATTTGGCAAGTTTTGGTGCAGAAAAAACAAGTGAAGCCACTAAAGCTCAAAGGGGAGAGACTAGAAGGTATGGCTGAAGATGAGTGGGAAGAGCTGACGAATTAGCTTGTTCCACAATCATGCTGACACTGAAAGAAAATGTTTACTTCAACGTAGCAGAAGAGACTACAGCGTATGGCGTATGGGAAAAGCTATGTGGTATGTACGAGAAACAAAGTGCTGCTTCTCATATTTACTAGCTCAAGAAATTGGTGGATTTGAAGATGAAGGAAGGGACAGCCATGTCAAATCATCTCAATGAATTTCACACAATTTTCAGCCAGTTAACAGCACAGAAGATAGTCTTTCCAGATTCAGTGAAGGCTATGTTTCTCTTAACCACTTTTCCAGACAGTTGGGATACTTTTCGTACAACGTTAAGTAATTCTGTCGCACCAGAAGGTCTTACAAGTGCCAATGTAGAAGGCAGCTTGCTCACAGAGGAAGTAAACAGGAAGAACATTGACAAAGGCAAAGGCAATAGTGCTTTGTTCATTCGAGGGAGACAACAGTCTAAAGAGAAGAAGGGTAAGAAGGCACAAAACCGAAGTAAGTCTCGTGACTTGAAGTCAAAGGAGGACATAGAATGCTACCATTGTGGCAAGAAGGGTCACATGAAGAGAGACCGTACGAAGTGGAAACAAGAAAAAGGCAAAACAAAGAGTTCTAAGCAAGATGAAAAGAAGAGTTCAGTGAAGATTAAAGAGGTGAATTTCACAGGATCTGGTTCAGACAGTGGTATAGCAGCTGGTGACATCTTCCTCACAAGCAATATTGATTCTGTTTTCTTGACTTGAGAGGATGGACATGCTATGAGTGATTGGATTATTGACTCAGGGGCATCTTTACATGTTTCTCCGCACAAAGAGTGGTTTACATCATATGTGGATACTAAAGATTATGTCAGACTTGGCAATGAGCAGGTTTGTGACATACTTGGAGTGGGAGATGTGCAATTGAAGTTTCAGAATGGCTCTTCTCAATGGCTCAACAATGTCAGACATGTTCGAGCAATCCGAAAGAGTTTGATCAGTACAGGGAAGTTGGATGATGCGGGTTATGTGACAGTTTTTGGGAACAACGCTTGGAAGATCTCCAAAGGTTCGATGACTGTAGCACTTGGCATCAAGTCAGGAACTCTGTACACTTTACATGTTTCAAAGGTTAAAAACCATGTAATTAATGTGATTGAGCAGCCAAGTGTGTCACTGTGGCATCATAGGCTGGGACATATGTCAAAAAGAGGAATGGAAATACTTTCTCATTATGGTTATTTGCCTGGCTTTTCATTTCAAGATTTTGAGTTTTGTGAGCATTGTGTCTATGGTAATCAAACACAGGAACCGCACAAATGAAAGAGGAATCGTAGGGATGAACGGTTAGCTCTTGTGCACAGTGATCTATGCGGACCAATGCCTAGTTTGTCACTAGGGAGAGCAGTGTACTTTTGTACATTCATAGATGACTATTCTCGCAAAGTATGGGTTTACTTCTTGAATCACAAGGATGAGGTGCTCAAGGTCTTTAAGAAATTCTTGCAGCTTGTGGAGAATCAGAGTGGTCAGAAGCTGAAGTGCTTGAGAACTGACAATGGTGGAGAGTACGTTTCCAAAGCTTTTCAAGACTTTTGTGAATCAAAAGGGATAAAGCGGGAACTTATTGCACCATACAATCCTTCACAAAATGGAGTTGCAGAACGTATGAATAAGACCATACAAGAGAAGGTCAGAAGCATGTTGTCAAATACTGAATTGCCTGATGGATTTTGGGCGGAAGCAGTGGCTACAATAGTCCATTTAATCAATAGGTCTCCTAGTAGGGTTCTGGATAAGAGTGCAGTGGCCGAGATGCTATGGAGAGGCAAGGCACCTTTGTATAAGCATCTCAGAGTCTTTGGTTGTGAAGCTTATAGCCATATTCCTAAGGAGTTCAGGAATAAGTTAGAACCAAAGAGCAAGAAGTGTATATTTCTTGGCTATGGAGAATCGGGCGAGATGGGTTACCGGCTTTGGGATCCTGAGTCCAGAAAACTTATTCGTAGCAATGATGTGCATTTCAATGAATCCAAGTTTCACGCTAAGCCAGAGAAGACAGAGGAGATCAGAAGAGTTGTCTTCAGGGAAGATGGACCTAGTGCTAGCACATCAAGACAGCATGGTCAGGCTCAGGAACAACCTATAGTGGCTAGAGAGGCAGAATCAGTTGTGGTGAGACGTTCTGAGCATGTCTCCAAACCACCTGATCGTTATGTGCCATTTCTAAATTATTTCATGCTCACAGATTGCGGAGAACCATCTTGTTACAAGGAAGCATTACAAGTGGTTGACTCGAAGAAATGGCATTTGGCCATGCAATCAGAGATGACGGCTCTGTATAAAAACCAGACATGGAAGCTAGTTAAATTACCACAGGGCAAAAAGGCTCTACCTTGTAAATGGGTTTACAGGTATAAGATCACCGCTCATGATAGTCAACCAAAGTACAAAGCAAGGCTTGTTGCCAAGGGCTTTAAGCAAGAACAAGGCATTGACTTTGATGAAGTCTTCTCTCTAGTGGTCAAGATGACTACATTGAGATGCTTTCTTTCATTGGTTGCTATATTGGATTTGGTGTTGCACCAAATGGATGTCAAGACAACGTTCTTGCATGGTGATTTAGATGTGGAAATTTACATGCAGCATCCAGAAGGGTTTGTTGAGAAAGGCAAGGAAGATTTGGTATGCCAGTTGAAAAGTCTTTATGGCTTAAAACAATCACCGAGGGCATGGTACCATAAGTTCCACCAGTTTATGCTTTCTCAAGGCTACAAACGTAGTGAGTTCGATCACTGTCTATATACAAAGAAGGCTAAGGATGGCAGTTGGCTGATCCTTATTTTGTATGTGGATGACATGTTGATTGCTGGCAAACACTTGGAAGAAATTTCAGCTTTGAAGTCAAAGATGGCAAAATCGTTTGACATGAAAGGCATGGGTGAGGCAAGTCATATACTTGGTATGCGCATTGAGAGAGACAGATCAAAGAAGTTGATTTGCTTATCTCAAACAGAGTATATTGACAAGGTTTTGAAACGTTTCAATATGGAGAAGGGAAAGGCATTGAGTGTTCCATTGCCACCATATGTGAAACTTAGCAAAGAAGATTGTCTTGTTTCTGAGGAGGAAGAAAAGGCTGAAATGGATAAGATTCCATATGCGTCTGCAGTGGGTAGTTTGATGTATGCAATGATTGCTACACGTCCGGATATTGCATTTGCAATGGGAGTGGTTAGCAAATATATGTCAAATCCCGAAAAGAAACATTGGGAGGCAGTGAAAGGTATCATGAGATACTTAAAACATACAAAGAGTATGCGCATATGCTATGGTAGTCAAGATTTGAGTGTCAGAGGATACACTGACTCAGATTATGCAGGAGACTTGGATAAGAGGAGATCTACATCAGGCTATGTCTTTACATTGGCTGGAGGTGCCATATCATGGCGATCTCGATTACAAGATTGTGTTACGCAGTCTACTACAGAAGCTGAGTATGTTGCAGCAAATGAGGCATGCAAAGAAGCGATTTGGCTTGGTAGATTGGTAGCAGACTTGGGAATCAAAGTAGATATGCCAAAGTTATATTGTGATAGTCAAAGTGCTATACAATAGGCAAAGAATCTAGTGTTCCATTCGAAGACTAAGCATATTGATGTGAAATATCACTTCATTAGGGAAGTACTTGAAGACAAGAAGATACAACTGCTGAAGATTCACACCAAGGACAATCCTGCTGATCTACTCACAAAGGGACTTCCAGAAGAGGGCTTTGTGCATTGTCGTGAGTTATTGGGCATTGGATAGATGGCAGCCATGTAAATCTTTGTACATTTATGTTCATAGATTTACAGTTACTTAAAGTGCCACATTGGACTTTAAGTGGGAGGTTGTTGGGATTAAAGCCCAAGTGGCCTCTTATACGGATATGGCCGCCCGCCCGCCTAACTCACTTACCTCTAACTCTTTGTATATACTCACTTATACTTTTGTGGATAATAAGTTTTTGGGAGATAACCCTTCAAACAGAATTCTCTGCGTACTGTGTAAGCTCTCTATGTATCTGTGTGTGTGTGTGTGTGTGTGTGTGCGTGTGTGTGTGTGTGTGTGTGTGTGTGTGTGTGTGTGTGTGTGTGTGTGTGTGTGTGTGTGTGTGTGTGTGTGTGTGTGTGTGTGTGTGTGTGTGTGTGTGTGTGTGTGTGTGTGTGTGAGTCGATCCACGCTCCGTTCCGCGACTTCAAATTTTATGTGGTAGAAGATAAGCACACACAGCATGCCTTATTGCTAGGACAACCTTGGCAGCGAAGGTATAATGTACAACTTGACTGGAGCTACAATACAGTTAGTATCCAATCTGCTTCAGGAAAATAGAAAGTTCCTTTTGCTACAATAGCTACAAAAAAACCATCATTACTGCACCCAGTGGATAAAGGTAAGCAGCCCTTACAAACACCCATTGTCCAACAATGGGTTCCAAAGAGACATACAACAAAGGAAAAGCATGTTAGTATGGTAAATACTCTTACCATGATGTGAGTTCAATGAGTCATAAGAAAAACAATGAGAATTCACAAAAGCGTACCACAAAGAACACAACATACTCTGCAAAACAAAGCTATCAAACAAATATGGATCCGGAAGGATCAAGTCACAAGGTTTGAGCAAGGTCAATTCACTAGATAACTCTCCAAAGACATTCACTAAAAACCGTATGTTAAAACCAAAGCTCCCTCAAAAGCAGATTTGGGTAGCAAAGCAATTACTTATGGCCCAAAGTAAGCATGAAAAAATATGGATTCCAAACAACAACCTAAGGAACTACCTCAACTACACTTCTTCAACAGACAACCAAAAACGTGTTCAAGTCCAACATTACCCAAAGTTCAGGTTTGGATACCTAAACAACGAACAACCAAAGATACAAAGGTGATGAACAACCACAAGGTTTCACCAACTCTGTTGTCTATCAAAGAAAGAGAAGAAATACTGGAGAGCTTATTGTTTCACCGGTCCCACCAGGATCATACTTTCACAAGAAGCTTCAACATCGAATGCAAATAAGCATCATGCTATGCATTGCTTGAGTATGCATATAGGGCCGCATTACATGACCAGCATTAGCACCTTCTTGATTTTCATACAGAGCACATACCATTGGGTGATACACCGTCATCCAGGAGGACTTTGACTGGGTAGGGGGAGGCATTCTCAATGCGCACTCTTTTCCATAACTTTGCGGGTTTTTTTGTGTTTGATTGTGATAATTTTGGTAAACCTGAGTATATATATGCCCTTAATTAATGTGTTATAACAGGAGATAGAGAACAAACACCAAGATGAGCCTCTAGGTGTGTGTGTGTGTGTGTATATATGTAAAAATCATAGTTTTCATGCTAAAAAAGTGAGAAAATAGAGAATTCCTACCAAAAATACTATGAATAGATGTATATAGTGGTTTATTAGGCTATTATCTAATTAGCTTAATTTTTGGGTATTTTTCAGGCCAAATTAGCTATTTTCCTTTAAATTTTGTTAATTTTTCTTTAAAAACCAAAGAAAATAGAAAAAGCACGTGAAATAGCAACATGATGACAAAAGAAAAATATGGGAGTGATCAGTAAGTGAACGACAGCTTATGATGGTGAAGACGGGGAGAAGCGGATCGGGAAGGGATCACTGAAACGAAGCAAAACTTCATGAGAAGTTATGTCTCAAGCATGTCTATAAGCCAAGGTAACCTCCTCCCGAATCTATCATCAAAAAGTGGACCAAAACATCGAATCATGTTTTGAACACACAAAGCGTCATTTGGTCCTCACGGCCAAGCAAGGTGTCCGTTTTCCACCAAACTTCACAGGCATCATCGACATATCATCAACAACCAACATGTAAGGTCAAACATTAAGAAAAAATTTTACTGACCCTCTCCTCATCAAAAGATGCTATTTGAGTGACAAATTGCCAAAAAGGGTATCCGTGAGTTCAAGTGATACATCAAAGCCATGGAAAGGTGCCCCTCTACATCCACATGCATGGGAGATGAAGCTCAGTTAGAATCTTTGCAGGAAGACATCCTCAAACGAATAAATCTCTTTCGGAGACTGAAATTCCAAACAAGGGTTTCTAAGCTGAACATCTGACTTTTTAAGTTGAAAACCAGCTAGTAGGGCCTAGGGCACAAGCACAAAACATCCCAAGGCATCAAAATCACTTTTTATCACTGGAGACATCATACACGTATGATGTCTCACAATCACATTTTGCACAGAAATCACTCACTTGAATTCACCAACCCATTTTGCATACCCTAAACATGGAGCACATAAGATTTCATAAAATTTGGAGCAAATTAGGGTACTCAAGACCCAAAAAACACAAAGTCTCAGCCTAATCCCGTTATTATACTTTGGACTTATCAAAAGTGCTTCAAATCAAGTGAAATTTTACACACATCATACACATAGCCTATACATCATATGCCTATGCTCATATTTATTTTTTTCAAAAGTAGACATTATACACGTATAAAGTCTATACTTGTCACATAGGAATTCTGTCAGCACTCCGAACATCTAGAATTGTAAAGCATATCTACACCAAGTTTGGGCAACTTTGGGCATGTTTTGATCACCACTCACATCAATTTCCAAATCAAAGTGTCATAACCTGTTTCTTTGACCTTGAGCTCAGGAGCACTAGTCCAATTTCATATTTGCACCTACCAAAGACATGCACACATCATGAGCTACCTCTACCACAAGTTGAAGCCAAAATTTCCAAAGTAGACATTATACGCGTATAATGTCTAAAAGTCTTGAATTGACAGGAAGTTGTGGTTTTGGAAGCTCTAACTCTTTATACACATCATTATGAGCTCCCCATCACGTTTTCATCACAATTGGATGTCTTTTGACCTTCAATCACTCAAAAGAGTAGAATTTTGTGTGCAAAAACCTCTTGAAGCTCTTTGATACCAATTCACAAGCTCAAATTCAAATCCGAGATCATGGTCATCTTGCACAAGCCATATACAACCTACCTATGGAATCCCAAGCTATTTTGCATTAGTAGACATTATACCCGTATAATATCTCATCTCTTATACAATTGCCAAACTCAACATTTTTCATTAGAAGCATGTTCACCATATTATATAAAAACCATGCATTCAATTTGAACAAATTTGGGCAAGGTTATGACCACTTGGAGCCCAGAATCTAAAATCCCCGACAAAAGAAGCATTCTATGCCCCCCAAACACACTACTCGTCTCCAAATCAAAATCTGAGATGATCAAAGGGTTTCCAATCACCAGAGGAAACTACAAATGAAGTTTCGGCCAAAAATCTCAAAAGAGACACCATATGCGATAATGCCTCCATAGGGCCAAATGATGATTCTGGGGAGATTTCTTACTTCCAATTCCTTTACCCCATTACTATTAGCCCAAAACCCAAGTCTCATCAAGTTTTGTATCTATATTCCCATCTAAACCTAGGTTTAGGAATCCAAAGCTATATAATTGATTATTGGCTCCAAGCACATGAGGAGAAACCCAAATCAAATTCTAACATTGCAAGAGGCTATACCATGCTAATGCCCACTTATACTTTAGGTTTGAGCAATTTTGACAAAGTAGATATTATATGTGTATGATGTCTCACTAGCCTAAAAATGAACATGGAGACTAACTTGACCCCTTCTAAGCCTTTATCACATGATTATAAGAGCATCTGCCTAATTTCACCCCATTTGGGCCTCATTTACTCAAAACTAAGCCATAATCCAGCTTCAAAGCCTGTAAGGAGTTCTAATGGTCACAACTTGTCCAAATAACATCCAAATTGAAATTCAGGCATATACCTATGATGCACATGATAAGAGCTATTGACATGTGAAATATCACTCATTTTCAAGCACCTAGACATTATACACGTATGATGTCTCACAGCATAAATCTGCACTCAAACTGCAATTATGACCACATGCATTGCACTCTTAGACCAAGCCTGTGTATCAATTTTGAAGTCATTTGGATAGCTAGAAACTGAGAAAATGCGAGATTTTGTAAGACAACTATAACTTTTGCACTTTGAGTGCCCGCAGGATCAATGGAGGCCAGTAAATAACCAGCAAAGAAGAAAAGAACATCCATGAAGGAAATTATTGCAGCCAGTGAGCCTTACACACTACCCAAAGAGACACTAAAGCCAGCTAAGGCTTGGGTAGATGGGGCCACACTAGAAAGGGAAGGATTGGCGGTATACCAAGGTACCTTTAGAGACCCACAAGGAAACACCGTGGATATCCCAATGAATCCACGAGAAATTTTAGAATATGCAAACAAAGAAGAAACCCTCACCCAGTTGGAAAGAGCAGATTTATACAACTTCTTCACAGCACCACCAACGGGTGTGGATATGTAGAGAGTCTACGAGCTAGTCAGCTCAATCCAAAAAGATGGCAAGGTAGTGATTACTGATTTGGACAAACAGAAGACAGAGACCGTGATTACCCCTCAAACCATAGCAGATGCATTGGGGATCCACAATAAGGGAAGCTCTGTAAGGGAAAGAAGAGGTAAAGTAAAGGTCTACTCCCAAAAGAAGCCCAAGCAGACGTTTGACGACCTGGTGGACCCAAGAGCTGCAAAAATCTACAATTTCTACAACCAATACTTCCATGTTTGCAGCAAGCGGCCCCAAAAATACACAACTCCTCCCCATGTAGTGGCTACTACCATGACCTGGGCATTGAAAATCATTATGCCCAAAGAAGTGAATTACGCCCAATATCTGCATGAGCAAGTAGTGAGCTTGGGCATGGACAAGCCAAAGTACATTGGAGGTGGAGAAACACTGACAAAGATTGCATATGAAGCCATTGGAGCTAGAGGAAAGTGGCAAAATCCACCAACACAGAACGAGTGGTTCAAGTTGAAGCTAGATACAGAAGATGAACCAGTAATTGTAGTGGCTCCACCAGTCACCACACGACTTTGGAGAAGGCTAGAGACAGTACCAGAGGAAGGGCCTGTGGAACCTCCAAAGAAAAAGGGAAAAATGGCAGTGACCGAAGAAACAAGGCCTAAGGAAACGCACAACCAGAAAGCCACTCGGATTGAGAGGCTGATTGAGTAGTTCAAGGAAAAAAGAGCACTCAAAGGAGACTTTAGGAGTACTGGGGATGCCATACCCAACAAAGAGCCACGGAAGCTCCTCTAGACCTCTAGAGGATTAGTTTGATCACTACATTTGGGCATATGAAGAAATAAAAAAGGTGATCGAACAACAGAATTTAGAGCCCTTCACAATGGAGGAGGTACAAGATATTAAGAAGAAACTGAAAGAAGCACAGGAACCCCTAGCTAAGAAGGGTCAAGAAGGTGACCAAGCAAAAATTGAAACCCCACCACCTTCATCACCAAGCTCTTCCACCCCTCCTCCAAGTCCAAAACCCTCTATACCCAAACCGCAACCCTCACCAAAAGGAATAGTAGAGACCGCACCTCCACCAAGAGACAGAGAAAAAGAAGAAAAGGATACCTATGAAGACCTCCTTCAAGCCAAATACACAATGGCAGGGGCTTTAACAGTAGTTTACGGCACCCCAATTCCACCATGGGCTGCCAAATAGGAACTAGAGACACAAGAGATCCCTACTAAACAAATAAGAACTAATAAATCTCAAGGACCATAGTTAGATCAAGAAACCTAGAGAAGAGCTCAAGAAAAGCAGTCCCCACATCTTGGAGTGCCAAGCTTGGTCCAAATCCCACAAGCACCTCAATGGAGACCATTGAATAGCCCATGGAGAGCACCTCCTGCAGAGGTCATGTTAAGTATGGGACATCAGGTTCCCCTTTTTTGGCCCTATCAAAATAGGCCATCAACCAAAAACTTGGTAGTAGCAAATGAAGAGGGTGTAAGAGCTGCATATCAGATACTTGACAGAGTCAGAACGCGGTCTCTAAAAATTGCTAAAGAAAACAATATGTTGCGTACCAAAGAAGATAATATGAAAATGGAACATGATAACCTTTTGAGCTTGGTCCAGATTACCCACCTTAAAATTGAGGAAGCCGAAAAAGAGTTTGAGACTCTCAATGCAACACTAAGAGAGGCCAAGAGCGAACGTGATAGTCTAACACTGGAAATGGTAGAGGTTTCAAGAGAAGTCAAGACTCTCCAAGAAGAAATAGAAAAAGTAGAAGATGAGCTGGAGGCAGCGAAAGACAAAGTGCTAGAGCTGAAAGAAAAAATAGAGCTCCAAGACTTGACAATTAAGAGATTAAGACCAACCTCGAGGGCTGCATTGGCAAGTGCCACGGCAGATTATCAGGTAGTCCAAGCCTTGGAAACACAACTCATTGCCCTCCAAAAGGAATTACCACTAGAGCAAAGACAAAGAATGCATATGGCAAAAGGATCTCTAGCCGTGGAGGAAATATTGAAGATTGAACATCAAGAGCTTCACAAAAAACATGAAGAGCTCCAACAACAACTGGCTACATTGCAAGAGATGTTGATGACCAAGCAGAAAAAGTCACTAAAAGAGATGTGCTTGCCCAGCAACAGATAACAGAATTACAAAGAGAAATAGCCGAAGCAAAGACACAGGACATGGAATTGGGGCCCAGTGATCTAGGGACTAACGCCAGAGATGAGCCCATGGAAGTTCCTGAGGGTGCGGAATATCTGCATCAGCAAGAAGAACAGATAGAGACACAAGAAGAATTATAGCAATCATTGACTGTAGAGGAGGAGACACGCCTCCAAATTTTGATAGAAAAGTCCACAACACATGACCACAAGGCAGCCTTGGAATGGGAGACAAGAAAGTTACACTCTGTAGGAGTCCAAGGGCTTGCCACAAATGTACTTGGGGAGGAATGGATGCAACCGAAACTCCCATGTCCTCTCCTAAAGTATTAAGTAATGGTGAGCAGGAAGAGAGTTGAAGCAGAAGCAACCGAGCTAGTATATGATGGAGACGTCAAAAATACAGAGACTGCAAAGAAAATAGTGGACTCTCAAACAAGGTGGAGAAAAGCTTGGCTCCTCAAGTACCCCGGGTTTCTGAAGTACTTGGTGGAAGCCCCAAAAATTGTCAGGGATGACATTCTATTCTGCCCAGTCCCTCATGTACGTACATGGGCAAACCACTTTAGAATCTTGAAGAGACATCCCAAGTGGCTCAATTACCCATCTATGCCACCACCCAAGGAAGGAGAGAGAATAAGTGTCTCTTATATGGTGAAAACCCTGAAGGGCACCATTAAGACTTTCATTGGCTCTCTTGACTTGACGTGTGTGATGATTAGGAAAATATGCAAAACCCTCCTGGCTTGCATTGAAGTGTTCGCACCGTCCAAAGCTACGAACTCAACCCTCTTGTCAACGGGTGACACTTTCACCACCATGACATTTGATTTGTCAAAGCAGCCATCTTTGAAGGTGTTACATCTTCTATATCAAAGGGTAATGTTCTTACCAAGATACCACATGCAAGCCTTTGAGGAAGCCTTCTACACCGGCTTCTTTACGTATGATAGAAAAATATTTGGCCCCATAGTCACGTTGGGCAACATAAGGTACAAATCATACTTGAAGTTGCTAAATCCCCAAGGATTACATTGACACAAAGACAACTTTTACCAAAAGCAGAAGATAAAGACCCATCATGTTAGAGATGACATGAACACGGAAGGGGGGAGTGTTGATGGACAAACACAGAAGGAGATTTCCCAACTTTTTTGTATCATTATTTTTGAAGTGGAATGACATTTTGTAATATTTGAGCGGCCAATATTCTTTGCGGGAACAAGACTCTTAGGAGGAATTGTATATAAGCCAATTTTTGTAACCCTAAACAAGCTTTTGAAGTAATCAAATCCAAATTTTATTGTGCGTTGTGTCTGAGAGAGAGAGAGAGAGAGAGAGAGAGAGAGAGAGAGAGAGAGAGAGAGAGAGAGAGAGAGAGAGAGAGAGAGAGAGAGAGATTTCTTCTCTTCCCTATATGCGCTCTACGGAACCTCCATCGCAAAAGCAACACTGCCAATGTGTTAGCAACAGCTAGGGCTTCCATCCAACACCAAGTTTTCACGATTCTGGTGTCGTCATGAAGCGAGCTCCTACGAGCTTTTGGGTGAGTTTTCTTGCAAACCGTGTGTTCACTCGATGATTTCTTTATAGCTATGGGTTCACGACAAGTAGAGCTACATATTAGGACCATGCACAACAAAAACTTATGACTTGTATTTTGATGCGTGTCTTTATATGCGATTGTTGCACGAGGTGATTTGAGGTAGGATACCAAGTCATAGTCCATAGGTTATTGATCTCTTGATGAGGAGAGCGCGTCCTGTGAGTTTTGTGACATTTTCAGTGCATTTGGTCTAGTTTTGGATAGCATGAGCATCGTAGGTTGAGTTGCTTTCACTAGTGCATAGAACGTTTAGATCTAATTTCCTCAAGTAGAGATTGTCTTAGAGGTCGAGAAGGTGTTTGACATCCATCTTCTTGTTTCCATGCACCTACGGGTTAAGATTCATCCTTGGCTGACATAGAGTTGTTGGTTTTGTTCTTGCTATGTCGCTCGCGGCATATCTGCCAATGCCTCTCATCGGCAATCACCCACACACCTATAGGACTGACAAGCCCGGTCCATGACTCAAATATAGTGATAAGGCATCTATCAAAGGTGATAGGGTGTTTGTAAGTGGTTAACATGCCCCCCTTCCTGATGTAGACTTCGTCCTCGTCGGAAGCTAGTGAAGCAAAGCTCGTTTGTCAAGGTGGAAGATCATCTGAGATTGAATGTCTTTAGATTTCTTCAAACATTGCAAAATCAACCAAAAATGACACAGTAATTGCATTCTCATAGAATATATATAATTAAAAAGCATATGCAAAATTTTAAATAATTTTTCAGCTGTAAACATTAAACTGTAATATAATCAAACGCATAAGCACTTGTAAAGGTCAAAAAATAATCAAGTCTAGGGGCGTTAATTTAACAATTGAGAGGCACAAGAGGTCAACTATATATACCATGGGCAAGCTTCTCAATTCTCTCTGGTCAATTAAGTTGTTTAATCACGAAATCAAAGTATTTCATGTCCAAGGGGGGACTGACTAGAGGCTATACCTAGAAGACCTTCTAGTTAAGCTATAATAAAAGAAATTGCATATGAAATCATCGCCTGAATTATTCCCTTTGTTTGACCCCCATGTTTTCCACATTGATTCAATTTTTGACGTGTGTGATTATTTTGTATGCTTTGGGAGCTTTGCTTTTCAAGGAAAAGCGTCCACATGGGAACCTCGAGGGCTCTAGTACCATAGGCTATAAATGTGAGTGAAGTACCAAATCAAGTTGGGATTTCTCTTCCAGCTTAAAAATTTACATTCTTGGCACTTTTGTTTTTTGTTTGTTTTTTTTTTCACCGACTTTAAATTTTGTAACTTTGGGGGATCATATTGACACTGTTACCCTCTCCAGGCTAACAGTCAAGAGGGATTAAGCCCACTAGAAACCACTAGTACATTGCACACAATGCTTTATAATATCGGATTAAGAACCTAAAGTAACCATTGACAATTAGAAAGGCATTTCCCATGGTATTAAGAGAAGATCTCTAATGTCTATCTTGGTCAAATTAGCTTAGTCAGACTTCTTGATTCATAAATCTAGACAAGGGACAATCACATAAAATAATATTGAATCTAATGTTTAATACTAAGCCTAATGTGTTGAATATTGTGCTACCAATCACAACTAAAGCAGAGAAACATGGATGCTAAAAAAGACAAGAGGCAATGATAATGGATAAGAAACACATGTTTGTGTTTATGATCATGCTCGATTCAAAGAGTGAATTAGACAAAGATTGCATGAAGTTCAAAATCCCAACTAGTACAATGCGTTCATGTCCAACCTAGAAAATACAATGAATACCTCTAGGAGGCACATCAGTGGGAAGAGGCGCCAACCTTTATTGAACATAATCAAAACAACACAAAGAACCCTAACCTAAGTATTTGCACCCCCCTAGAGGGTCAAGGAATCATGATATCGTATAGATGGGTGGGTAGCCCTAAGTCTAAACCCCTATCCTTGTCATCATCCAGAAAAATAAATTCATCATCAGTGAGACCATACGTGCCATCCGTGTAATCATGTAGATCTTCCTCATCATTAGATGTACATATGTTCACTAAGAATGTCACTAGGCGTGTATAGTCATCTTGCTCAAAAGGGTAAGCTTGTGCAATCGTAGAGACGTTCTCTACCAAGTAGGTATCAGTCATGGTCAAGAGATGTATCAGCCATTCTAATTCCTTAAAATTTTTTGCACACGCTAGTGTATCTACCAAATCCCATTCACAGGCAAGCATCGAGTAGACTATGTGAAACACTTGTGAGAAGTAAAGAGGGTACCTCTCACCCAAGGTAGGAGTGGATGACTCTAGAGTACTAGTAGCCATATTTGTACACACATATAGATTTTGGTTAGTGTGAAAATATTATAAGGGTCATGCCAAAAGGTCTTTTCCTTGCTCATAACGTGTTATTATGATTTTTGGGTCATGGACTAGAATTTGTAGGTTTCCAGCTTTTTGTTTGGTGGCTCTTGCTCTTTTACTTTTTTTTTTTTATAAACTTGAGTATAGGGCTATATATGTACATTCCCTAAGATTGGGAGATTGAGAGGTCAGGAAGGAAGGTTAAGAGGGGAGCAAGTGAATGATGGATGTCAGCAAACACTATCCCCTTCCTTGGTTAGATTATACCTTTTGGAACGATATCGTCACCTTTTAAAACCAATTGTTTCAATTTATAATGGGTAAAGACTTTGACCAATAGTTTTTCACCACCCTAGGCATTTCATCTAGGTTCAAGGGTGGTAAGATAATCTCTCGTGATTTTACTTGAAACGTTGTAACTTGATGAATTTACAATGAGAGGTGCTATTCTTTCCTTGTTTTTTTGTAGATTTTTTGTGGTAGACGGAAGTTGTGAAGAAGTTTGTGTTTCTATAGAAGAACTCCATGAAGAGCAAGAAGCTTCTAATCATAAAATCTAATATCTAATGTCTAACCAACCCAAATGATTTTCTCATATTAAATTGATCACTTAATGTGGGAGAATAAACGGGAACAAGTGTTAAGATATAGACATGTGCTTATAGATCTATCTCAACACGGGGCCAATGGTAAAGGGGCTCAAATGAGAGATGGTCTATCAAAGAGCAAGGCTAACTAATGGAGCATAAGACCTTAGGTTTAGCTTCATTGAAGACCTCCAATAATGTGTGTAAAAGGCCTTTGACCTTAGGTGAGCTAGCGCTGAGCTTGAGGCGCGGGAACCCGACCCAGCTCGAGGTGCTTGTCCTGCTTGTCATGCTTGATGACTAAGGTGCTTGAGGTGCTTGATGATTGAGGTGCTTGATATGCTTGAGGTGCTTAAGTATTGAGATGGTTGAGGTGCTTGACATGCTTGAGATGCTAGGGTTGCACTTAAGGTGAGAACCTAGCCCAAGCTTAAAGTGCTTAACGGCCAAGCTTGTGGTGGGAACTGGGCCTATGTATGAGGGGCTTGAGGTGTCAAAAAGTCAAATATTCAATCCCTACAAGGAGGGGGCGAGCCCTACATGAGGGGGGATGAGAGAGAACACCCACACACTCACACAAGGCATGCATGGTACAAAGAAAGCAAGAGGGACACTTGTCAAGTTCCTCCTCATGTTGCCCTCATGGTGTGTCTGAAGCCTATTGGTTGGCCACCCAAGGGGTCCAATAATAATTTACGATATTTAATTAAATGATTTAGCATTTACCTAGCCCTCTCTCTCAAAGGGGAAAGGGGGACACTTGTCTCAAGGCTACCCTTGCTGCTTGTAATGCCTCCTGCTTGTGATTGGCTAGGCCTAGAGGGGTCCAATGAGCTTCAAGCATGAGCTACAAGGGGGGGTCAACCCAAGCAAGCTAGGGGGTTGCTTAGGGGGTATACTCACCCACACACACTCACAAACACTCTCATTGTGTGCTATGCAAAGTGCAAGAGCTCCCTCTCCTTCTCCAAGCAAGTAGAGGTTGAGAGCCTACACCAACACTCTTGGATATGGAGTGCAAATCCAACCAAGAGCCATGCTTCAATGCTTAAACTTGCCATATCCTTCTTCTTCATTACTATGCTATTATGTATGCTAAAAACAAGAGTTATGATAAGTGAGGAACTAATTCTTTCTCCTACGAAATGTTTCTTCTTCCTCTTCCCTACCCTCATTCCCTGCTGGCTCTCTCCACCTTCGAAGGTGTTTGATGGCTTGGGACTGAAGCTTGAGATAGTTAACGCTTTCTTCAAGTTTATGTTATGTTTGTGATGCATGAAGCTTTCCATATTCATTGCATCACCTAGGTCACAAGGAACACAAAGATTGTATTGTAACAAGTCTCTCTTAATGGGAGAAATCATAATACAAATGCCTATTGGAGAGGGGACCGGATCCACATAAATCCGGTCCTCAACTGTTGTCATGTTCTCTAAATTCTCTCTCTTGCAAAAGTATTGTTCATGCCAAGTTAACTAATTGCTATGATTATGTTGCTATCTTCAATTATGTTCACCCGCTATGCTCACAAAGTCATTTCTCAAAATTACTCTCATTAATTTCCGCTACTCTCAAATTAAATTGGCCAATTCCATTACATTAGTATCAGAGCATTTGGTTTCTCTTTTCTTGCTTAAGAAGAGAGGTCCTTAAGTCGCCTATAAATGGTTGATGTTGTTAATTATATTAGGGTATATGGAACTGGGATCTATTATCGGTTTTGTTGAGCCCACTATGTGGGGGATGGTGCACACCTCGGGAGCTTTGGACTTAATAATGGAGTCTTTTTAGACTTTCCTACGGCTTTACCATTATTGATTCATAAGAATTCTGAAAGGAGCTAGCCCTCAGCAACTCTGCTATGTTAGACCTACTCCTCTACTCTCTATAATTAACCACTTCGAGCCGTGGGTGTAGATACTTAAGAGCCAATCTTCAAAGGCTAAGAGGAGTGGAAACTAAGGTTTTGAATGCCAAAGCATACACTAAGTACATACATAAATTTTGTTAACATGGCTGACAATAATCAAGAGAGTAGAATGAACATTGATAGCTTTGATTTTTCACATGAAGGTGCTAATGATGATGCTCCCATGTTTGTGAATTATCTCATCACTAGGTTGCAACAAGCTATGGGCAACCCTGCTTTGCAAGCAGAAGTTACTCAACAACTTCGTGATAATGGAATTTCCCTTCCTCTCCAAGAGGAGAGAGAGCTTAGGAGGCCTCTTGAAGAGACCCCCAAAAGAAGACTCTCTCCCATTCAAGAGGAGGAATCCAAAGAGCAAGAAAGCAATGAAAGTTTAAGTTCCTCTGAAGATGTGGCTCCACGAAGACGGCGGTCTAGACGATCGCCCACTCCTCCCAAGAGGAAAAGATCAACACATAGTCCTTCTCCTCATCACTGTGAAAGGCAAGAGAGGAAACAAAGGAAGAAAAGGGCTAGGAAGAGGTCACCCTCTTCTCCTTATTCTTCACCTTACTCCTCTTCCGATGAAAGTTATGGCTATTCTCCTAGAGAATACAAGAGGGGAGGACATTGCAAATCATTTCCTGCATGGCGAAGGTCACAAAAGCTAAAGAAGTTCAAGGAGGGAGGAAAGAGTATCTCTTTTCTCACCTATGATGGCACCTTCGGTGCTACTGACAAAGTGTTGGACTTCATCCAGCAATTTGATGCGTCCTTTGGAGATGAGGGCTTCACAGAGTCCTCCAAGCTACGCCATGTAGCTATGCACTTCCAAAAATCAGCTCGTCAATGGTGGGCTAGCCTTCGTGGCAATGGTGAAGCCCCAAAGACATGGAAAACTCTACGAGTTTCCATCATGAAGCAATTCCTTGTAAGCGATGCAAAGGACAAAGTGCTTACCGAATGGCGCAGCTTGAAGCTCCTCTCCCATGAGTCTATCCACAAATATGTAGACAAGTTTTGGGATTTACATCTCAAGGCTACTGTCTTTCAAAAGATAGACTTTGCCGAGCAAAGGCAGCAATTTTGTGCAGGATTACCTGAAGAGATGGCCGAATACATCAACTCTCAATGTCCTGGTACTATTAGCGAAGTAATCCATCACACCATGGTTGCTTCACGCATCAATTTCCATCAAAGGGCTAGACGTAATGTCAAGCCCATGGAAAACAAAGACAAAAATGATGCAAAGGGGAAAACCAATGTTCAAAATACTTCCCAAGTCACTTCCAGCAACAACAACAATCGGTACAAGGAGAAGGGAGTTTACAAAGGTAAAAACAAACTCTCTCCTGAAGAGCTTGAAGCTTTTCGCAAGGACCATAAGTGTTTCAAGTGTGGGGAGCAAGGACATGGCTATCGTTCTTGCTCCAAGAAGAATACTCGCAATGAGACTCCTAGGGTTTCCACCATCGAAGCTCCAAAAGAGGATGCTCATTGCAAAGGATCATCACTTTCCTATGCTTGGGGAAAGGTAAGAGAGCATGATGCCTTCATCTTGTTTGACCCTAGCTCTACTCTCAACTTCATATCAACAAAGCTGGCCACCAAGTTGGGCATTCAAGCTTTTGAGATGGGAGATATAGTAGTGGCTGATGCAGCTTTCAAGGGACACCAAGCCTCCGTTACTCCCTTGACTGGGAAGTTGAGGCTTCATGTCCAAAGCTATGTTGACAAAGAAGACTTCTTCATCTCTCCTCTCCAACATGAGGATGTTATCCTAGGGGCACCATGGTTTGATCGCATGGCTACCAGCATGAAGTTCCCTGAAAGGAGAATCTACTTCACCTACAGGGGAAAGAACATGTATATAGATGCTAGTGAGTGTGGTCGCACTATTCCACTTGTAAATCCTCTTGCTTTTGATAAGTCAATGAAGAGCTCAGTTTCTGCGTACATGATTTTTGTCAAAGAGTCTCTAAAAGATACTAATGTTTCATCAAATGTGGTAGGAATCAAGAAGATTTAGACTTATCTAATTTCCTAAAAGGATTCCAAGATGTGTTCATCGATGATTTCCCTAAGGACTTACCTCCAAAACGAGGGGATGATGACCATCACATTGAGCTCCTTCCTGGAAGCTCACCACCTAACAAGCCTCCTTATCGAGTCTCACAAGCTCAACAAGAGGAGATCATGAGGCAAGTACAAGAGCTGGTAGACAAAGGGATGGTGAGGCCTAGTTCCTCTCCCTTTTGTTCTCTAGTCCTTTTAGTGCAAAAGAAAGATGGTACATACTGTATGTGTGTGGACTATCGAGCACTAAACCATATCACTATCAAAAACAGATTTCCCGTACCTCGGGTAGAAGATCTGTTTGATAAGCTACAAGGATCTACCTACTTCAGTAGGATTGACCTTAAGAGTGGCTATCATCAAATAAGGATAGTGGATGAAGATATCTTAAAGACCGCGTTTCGCACAACGTTTGGTCTTTATGAATATCTAGTCATGCCTTTTGGCTTGACTAATGCACCAGCTACGTTCAATCGTTTGATGGAGAAAATTTTTAGACCATACCAGAAATTCACTGGAGTGTTCTTTGATGATATCATCATCTACTCCAAATCTTTGGAGGAACATAAGCAACATCTCCAAGTGATTTTTCAAGCATTGAGGGAGAATAAGCTTTTTCTCAACCAAAAGGAAAGCGAATTCTTCCTTCAAGAGATTCAATACCTAGGTCATATTATCTCTAAAGATGGTATCCGAATGGATCCATCAAAGCTAGAGGTAATAAAATCATGGCCTAACCCAAGAAATCTACATGAGCTAAGAAGCTTTGTTGGTATGTGCACATACTATAGATGCTTCATAGCAAAATTCTCTCAAGTAGCAGGACCACTACACGACTTAACTAAGAAGAATGTTAAGTTTGTATGGACTGCTAAGGAGCAAAATGCTTTTGAAAATCTCAAAGAGAAGCTTACTTCCCAACCAGTGCTCGTGATTCCGGATCTCTCAAAGCCATTTGAGGTCCAATGTGATGCTTGTGGTGATTGCCTTAGAGCAGTTTTGCTTCAAGAAGGGCATGCCATAGCATATGAGAGCCGAAGGCTCAATATTGATGAACGAGTATTGGGCATTTATGAGAAAGAGCTTTTAGCTGTTCTATGCCCTAGACACATGGAAGCACTACCTATTGGGGACTCTATTTATCCTACGAACCAACCACCAAAGTCTCAAGTATTTCATGACGCAAACCAAGATTTTCGACAAACAAATGGCCAATGCACTTTCACGACGACCCAAAGTTAATGCGGTGTCTATAGATATTCACAATGATCTATCCTCTATGATAGATGAGTATGCTACTGACCCTGAATTTAGAGACATAATGTCAGCCCTTGCTTTGGGAAAGAAAGAGGAACCATTCACCTTGCAGGATGGTTATCTTCTCCATGGCAATAGGCTATGTGTTACCCATTCCCTTCATGAGAAAGTTATGTATGAATCCCATGCTCCTCCATATGCGGGGCATAGAGGTATTCAACCTACTCTCCGAGGAGTAGAGACGTACTTCTATTGGCCTACCATGAAAGTGGACATACAAGAGTATGTTTCAAAATGTGTAGTATGCCAAAAGACCAAGTATGATAGAGGGAAGCAACCTGGATTACTCCAGCCATTGCCTATCCCAAATTCACCATGGGAGAGTATATCCATGGATTTCATCTTTGGATTACCCAAGTCTATCCATGGGAATATAGGAATATGGACAATAGTTGACAGGTTTAGCAAGCAAGCACATTTTATTCCTGTCAAAAAGACTATTAAGGCACATCAAATGGCAACTCTCTTCATATCTCAGATTTTCAAGCACCATGGATTACCCACATCCATCGTGTCAGATAGAGATCCTAGAATGACTAGTAATTTCTGGAAAGGTCTCTTTGAGAATCTAGGAACAAGATTGAATTTCTCTTCGGCCTATCACCCACAAACGGATGGCCAAAGTGAGATAGCCAATCTTACGATACTCCATCTACTCAAGACTTATGTTACCGAAGTAGATCAACGCTCACAATGGGAAAAGTATTTACCTCTTGTAGAGTATGCCTACAATAATATTGTACATACTTCTACGGGAAAAGCACCTTTTGAGATCATTGAGGGAAGACCTAAAAGTCCCTTACTACTCAAAGTACATGGGAAGATCTTCACCTGCTGATGAGTATAGCCATGACCTACAAGAATCTTTTCAAAAGATTAAGGAGGCTATATCCATCTCTCAACAAAGGCAAAAAGCTGTTGCAGCTGATAAGCACAGAAGAGCCTTAATGTTCAAAGAAAATGATTGGGTCTTACTCAAGTTTCCTAAGGCTCGATTAAGGCAAACGATGGGCAAAAATCCTACGGGCCATCAAAAGTATTATGCTAAACTAGCAAAAAGATACTATGGTCCTTTCCAAATCTTGAAGCCCATCAATGAGACTGCTTATCAACTCAGGTTGCCCAACCATTGGCTCATACACAATGCCTTTCATGTAAGACTACTTAAGCCCTACAAAGGAGAGCCACCAACTGAACCAATTATTGAATACCCTCCCAAAGTTGAAGACCAAGAAGAGGTGCTACAACCCAAAGTTGTCCTTTGGCATGAAGACAAGGTACTACGACATGGTAAGATTATCCGACGGTATCTTATTAAGTTCAAAAATTATCCTTTTGAAGATGCTAGATGGATGCAAAGAATAAAACTTAATTATAGTATGAACCTTGTCAATGCTTACAATGCTACATTAGAGTAAGCAAATGTACAAATTTCTTTTAAATGACTCATGTTTTTGTCTTATAAGACTAGTCCTCTTTTTAATTGTGCACAAATTTAACTAGTATACATGCTTAGAATCATGTTTGTTTGTGATGACGACGTCTCTCAAACACCAAGTAGAATTTTTCACTCTACTTTGGGAGAATGAAATGGACTAAAGAGCAGACATGCTTGCGGAAGCTATGTCTCCCAAGCACCAAATGGATTAGTCATCCATCTTAGAAAGATGTCGTAGGGTAAAAAAGGGATCCTCTACCCGCTAAGTAAAATTGACTAATGACTAAGGCTTTATCTCTTCTACCTTATAGTCGAGGACAACTATGATTTCAAGAGAGAGGTAATGTCATAAAATCTAATATCTAATATCTAACCAACCCAAATGATTTTCTCATATTAAATTGATCACTTAATGTGGGAGAATAAACGGGAACAAGTGTTAAGATATAGACATGTGCTTATAGATCTATCTCAACACGGGGCCAATGGTAAAGGGGCTCAAATGAGAGATGGTCTATCAAAGAGCAAGGCTAACTAATGGAGCATAAGACCTTAGGGTTAGCTTCATTGAAGACCTCCAATAATGTGTGTAAAAGGCCTTTGACCTTAGGTAAGCTAGGGCTGAGCTTGAGGTGCGGGAACCCGACCCAGCTCGAGGTGCTTTTCCTGCTTGTCATGCTTGATGACTAAGGTGCTTGAGGTGCTTGATGATTGATGTGCTTAATTATTGAGATGATTGAGGTGCTTGACATGCTTGAGATGCTAGGGTTGCACTTAAGGTGAGAACCTAGCCCAAGCTTAAAGTGCTTAACGGCCAAGCTTGTGTGGGAACTGGGCCTATGTATGAGGGGCTTGAGGTGTCAAAAAGTCCAATATTCAATCCCTACAAGGAGGGGATGAGTCCTACATGAGGGGGGATGAGAGAGAACACCCACACACTCACACAAGGCATGCATGGTACAAAGAAAGCAAGAGGGACACTTGTCAAGTTCCTCCTCATGTTGCCCTCATGGTGTGTCTGAAGCCTATTGGTTGGCCACCCAAGGGGTCCAATAATAATTTAGGAGATTTAATTAAATGATTTAGCATTTACCTAGCCCTCTCTCTCAAAGGGGAAAGGGGGACACTTGTCTCAAGGCTACCCTTGCTGCTTGTAATGCCTCCTGCTTGTGATTGGCTAGGCTTGGAGGGGTCCAATGAGCTTCAAGCATGAGCTACAAGGGGGGGTCAACCCAATCAAGCTATGGGGTTTCTTAGGGGGTATACTCACCCACACACACTCACAAACACTCTCATTGTGTGCTATGCAAAGTGCAAGAGCTCCCTCTCCTTCTCCAAGCAAGTAGAGGCTGAGAGTCTACACCAACACTCTTGGATATGGAGTGCAAATCCAACCAAGATCCATGCTTCAATGCTTAAACTTTCCATCTCCTTCTTCTTCATTACTATGCTATTATGTATGCTAGCAACAAGAGTTATGATAAGTGAGGAACTAATTCTTTCTCCTACGAAATGTTTCTTCTTCCTCTTCCCTACCCTTATTCCCTGCTAGCTCTCTCCACCTTCGAAGGTGTTTGAGGTCTTGGGACTGAGGCTTGGGATAGTTAAATCTTTCTTCAAGTTTATGTTATGTTTGTGATGCATGAAGCTTTCCATCTTCATTGCATCACCTAGGTCACAAGTAACACAAAGATTGTATTGTAACAAGTCTCTCTTAATGGGAGAAATCATAATACAAATGCCTATTGGAGGGGGGACCGGCTCCACATAAATCCGGTCCTCAACTGTTGTCATGTTCTCTAAATTCTCTCTCTTGCAAAAGTATTGTTCATGCCAAGTTAACTAATTGCTATGATTATGTTGCTATCTTCAATTATGTTTACCCGCTATGCTCACAAAGTCATTTCTCAAAAGTGCTCTCATTAATTTCCACTACTCTCAAATTAAATAGGCCAATTCCATTACACTTCTTTTTTTTTCTATTTTTAAGCTGAGCGATACAAGTCGTTCTCGCTTGGGTACCCAAACTAGCGCTAAATCAGGTGTATAGTATTTTGTGATCTTTCCCTCCCACGGTCTTCAATCAACTTTATCGTTAAAGGATTTGACTCACGTAGGTATATAGGTGACAGGTAAGAACACAATTTATGTTTAGGCACCCAGATTTGATCTTTCCCTTCATAATAACCTTGGGCCTACAATAGTCATTTAGGAATTCAACGCAACGTTTTCTTACATTTCTTGGAGCAAGTGGGTGTCTCTTACAAGGCTTTTGTTATTTAGCATAAAAAATGGTCACTAAAAGAAGCTTTAAGGACCCATTTGTATGTTTTCTTTGTTATATTACGATGAGTCTTGTGCCTCTCATGCTTTGTTTCAGCTACAAAAGTTGAAGCTCTAGAGGGTTGTCTATAGGTACATATGGTTCAACCTCTTGGACATGCAATGTTTTGGGTTGTATTCCCTTAGGAGGTGATATCTCAGGGACTATTGCTTGAGTGGCATCCACTTGTGTCCTAGGGTTATATTGCCTTCCATAGTTCCAGCAAGCTTGACCAAAAAGTCTTGAGCTACAATCCCGTTGTCATAACTGACAGAAGTGTGTAGGTTCCAAAAACATTAGTTTTTTTCTTGTTGATACCCTTGACTTGCATGGTACTCTCAGATAGAGATGGCTTTCCTAACCGACACCACACTCCATTTGATAGCAGATTATATTTAGCACATGTGTCCAATAAGGTGTTGTCCTGGGGCAGTCACTTATCAAAAGACCCCTATATCACGTGCGTTCAAGAGGTAATTAATAATACCCCAATATGCATACTATACTTACACTGTGAGCCTATTTAAAAAACCCCTACCCCCCTCTGTATGTATAAATTTTTATACATTTTGGTCTTTTAATAATCCTCTCTGGTTAACTCACATGATATCATACACATTCTAAAAAGTGACCGCCCCGAAGTGTTGTATAGCACTTTCCCATAGGCACTATTTAACTCAATAGGTATCATAGAGGTGTGTCAAGATCCAACCAACCATCCACTATTTGGACTTGAAATGCATCTGTAACTCCAAGGTTGGCCTCTCGTTGGCATCTAGTACGTTATGGTTGCTCCTTAGCCTCAGCTTGAGCTTGTATCTTTTTCAATTCTGCTTGTGCCTTGGCTCCCTTTTTTTGATGGATGGCACGTAGCTCCTCTTGGCTTAAAGGATCATAGTATCTTTTAAATTTACTCCCATTGAGGAATCCAATGGTTTCAATTCCATCAAGAGTTTCCACATGAATGGTACCTTGTGGGGTGATTTTGCATACTTTATATGGTTCTTTTCCCGCATATTTTAACTTTTTCTTCTCATTACGCACTCCATACATAAGGAATTTATCCCCAACCCTGATATCCTTGTTCTTTAAATGACGGTCAAACCATTTCTTTCTCCTATCTTTCTCCACAAGTACATTTTTCATAGCCAATTGTATTTCTTCATCTAACCTCTCAAGGATATATAAACACTCATCTAAAGGGTTACCATCCCAACCTTCTTATGAAGCTACCATGGTAGATTAGGAATTACAAACTCCCACACCACCATCTACAAAAAACAAAAGGAATAACTCCACTTTTCATAACATACAATTTTAATAATGTATAGTTCAATACCTTTATAGCATGTGTCAAACAGTACAAGTGAAATGTGGCTGCTCCTCTGTGTTGTGGGTAGCTCGTATAGTTTTCTTCCATGATGGCACAAAAGCCTTGCCAAAGTGCTTTTGTCAAAAAGCCTGCAGTGCATCGCTAAGTGACATGCCACAATCACTGGCGGTGCATGCATGTAGCATGTGTCAAACAGTACAAGTGAAATGTGGCTGCTCCTCTGTGGTGTGGGTAGCTCGTATAGTTTTCTTCCATGATGGCACAAAAGCCTTGCCAAAGTGCTTTTGTCAAAAAGCCTGCAGTGCATCACTAAGTGACATGCCACAATCACCGGCGGTGCGTGCATGTAGCTTCTTTAATGTGGAGTTCTCGGCCTCAATCTTTTTGGCCACACTCAATACACCCCTGCACATTAAGTATTAGTAATGTGGAAATACTAGATAAGACCCCAAACTATAGTGTTAGTATGCTCATTTTTCAAGCTGCCGCCAATATATATGCATTCTCAACCATTGTGAGAATGGCTTCTCCTGCATTGGAATAGATGATTCCACTAATGACACATCACCCTTGGCCAATATATCGATCAAGTGACATTTTTTGCAATGTATCATCGGATAAAATTCTTAATAAATTAAGAAGAACAAACAATACTTTGAAAAGAAAATAGTACTTACTCCAAAGGACTAATCCGCGTCCGTGCAACCTTGGAGACTCTGAAGGGGTCATTTTGGAACCCTCCTCTCCCCAACCCACAAAAGAGATGCATTTTCAAAAAAAATATGTTCCATTTTTTAGATTGGCTATGACTGCTATCTCTAGTCTCTTTTGCACAAAAAAAATAGCGGTTTCTTTCACAACTAAATCATAGCTTGCCTTGTAATCATCTTCGCGCATGTGATACTCTCTACTCCCCTTCACTCATAAATTTTGTGTTTTCAGCCGATACATTGCATCGAACTCTTCTTGCAATACAAATCGCCAAATCAAGCTTATTTTCAAAAAAAAACCTATGTGCTTACCTAATGCATGTGTATTATAAATTTACAATTACCTTCTACAATAGTTGCGCTAGCTAAGGCATAGGTAGTATAAGCCATTTTGAACGGTTCATTGCCGTCCCACGAAGTGCCCTATAATATTTTGCCCTATCTTCTTCATTGAATTTGTCCATAAGGACGGTGGGTCCACAAGTGCTAATTTTTTGATCATAAATATGTCATGCACAGTGGTGTGAGGCACATGGACTTGCATCGCCCTAGTTTTAAATAAAACATTATATTAAAAATTGATAATATCAAGTGCACCAATAGAAGTGTGAAGAAACTTACTTGTTGATCATACCCAGAACCAAGAAAAATTCCGCCATCTCCGCAAGGTCGCACTTCACAATCATGCACTCAACCTTTGGTGTAGAGAATTCATTCAATTGCTTTCGCAATGCCCAATCTTTCCATACATGGAGCCGGTGTTTACCATTCCAAATAATGAAAATCTTTTCCTCCATGTGAGAGAGCTTGGGAATGTCTCTAATTTGGTAATCAAATGTGACCGCCATCACTAACTCTCTCCCGTAAGTACCACGCCTATCAAATGGTATAGGATCTTGTCTGGGAAAAGCTTCGGACACAATGAAGGGAGACATCGTGGGTAGGTAACCTCTCTATAGAGGCCGTTAGTTCAACCACACAATCATCATTCGTTCTAATGGCCGGATTGGTCAAAACACCACAAAGGGGGATGCGAGGCAACAAGTGATTGTATAACACAACATGTGCATCAATCCAACACGATGAGATGTGGCTATCAACCACGGATCCAAAGAAATCAATAAGAGGATCATTACCCGTGCTTTTTGCAAGGATGGTCATTAACATGGCTACACTCGTCGAAGGAGACACTTGCATCGTTGTCAAACAAACGCTCCAACCACGGAACCTCTCTCGTGAATGGTGTGCAGAGGATTTTCTTCTTGGGTGATTTTAATCGTCATCTCTTCTTGGCGGTCCACGTCTTTGGACTGTTTTCTTGTTAAAACTGACATCTTATTTGTTAATTAGGGTGCTTATGGTTTTCAAAGAACTGATGAAAGGTGAAAGCAATATGAGAGGTTTGAAGGTGTGGGAAGAAGGTTTAAGAGAAATGAAATAAAAGAGAGTGGAAGTAGAAGGTTTGGAAAGGTACCAAGGAATGGAAAAAAAAAAATCTTTTCTAAAAGATAGAGATTACTAATTCTTAAGGAAGAGTAGAACTATGAGGAAAAATAAAGAGTCCAAGAGTAAGATTTTATAGGCATTTCAAGGGGGAGGGGGGAGGGGGGGGGGGGGGGGGGGGGGGGGGGGGGGGGGGAAGCGGGCACAAGGCAGGGGGCAGATGGAGATGCAAGGCTAGAGGGCGCAGGGAGGGGTGGCCGGGGGTAGGTGGGGACGTGGGCAGTTGAGCGACAGGAGGCAGGTGGTAGGGGGTAGGTGGAGAGAGAGAGAGAGAGAGAGAGAGAGAGAGAGAGAGAGAGAGAGAGAGAGAGAGAGAGAGAGAGAGGCGAACGGGTTAGGGAGGTAGAGAGAGAAAGGGAGGGAGATAGAGATAGAGGAAGATAAAGAGAGAGAAAGAGAGAGGGTCAAGGGAGAGAAAAAAGGATCAAAAGCGATGGTGACGATGATAAGGGATTGAGGTGTGTTTACTGTAACATTTAATGGCCTAAAATTTTATGTGTAGCGGAAATTAGCATGAACATAGTGGGCATTTCATTAGAATAGATTCCTAATGAGAATTACAAGAGTGCTTGGGTGGAGAGAGCAACAAAAAGCATAACACCTAGTTAGATAGCATCGACAATACTTTCAAAAGAGAGAGCAATTAAGCTATTGACAACAGTTGAGGACCGGATTTGCATGGAGCCGGTCCCCCCTCCAAAAGGCTTTGTATTATGGTTTCTCCCATCAAGAGAGACATTGTACAATACAATTCTTTGTGTTCCTTCAAGACTAGCTAGTGCAATGAAGATGGAAGCTTCATACACCAAGCAAAACACTTAATCAAACACAACTTGAATTATCCCCGTTCTCAGACCCAAGACCTCACACACCTTCGAAGATGGTGAGAGCTAGCAGGGTATGAGAGTAGATTGAGAGGAAAAAGAAGTATCTTACGAGAAAGAAGTACATCTCCTCACATAATCACTCATACTAGCATAGCTTAGCTTAGTAATTAGCTTGGTAGAGAAGATGAGCATGCATTGAAGCTTGGCTCTTGGTTGGATTTGCATCCACATGCCAAGAGAGTGTTGATGTAGGCTTCTATCTCACAAGCTTGGAGTAGGTGATGAGCTCTCCATTAAAGCTTGGGAGGAGATAGAGTATTTTCCCTTCACACATGGTCAAGTCTGAGAGTGTGTGTGTGAATGCCAAGCAAAAATCAGCCCCCCCCCCCTCTCTTGGGCGAGCCCTAGCTGCTAAATAAGTCTGGACTTTGCCTCATTGGACCTCCCCAGGTCAAGCCAATAGGAATTAAGCAGTATAAGTGATAGCCTTTAGACATGTGTCCCCCTTTTCCCTTTTGTGAGAGCTTTAGGTAATTAAATAATTAAACTAAACTCTCATTGGACCCCTTTGCCTCCTGGCCAATAGGAATCAGGCAAGCCATGGGGCTCCTGAATGCTCATTGGACCCCTTGGGAGACTGCCCAATAGTCTTCTAGGAGACTTAATTCTCATTGGTTTCTTTTATTAAATGTTTTTAAATTAATTAAACTAGATTTACTCTAGCTTAATTCTCATTGGTCCACTTCAAGGGTCTTCCAATAGGAATTGGGCACACCTTGTGGGCATCTGGCCTAGGGAGCTGACATGTGTCCCTCATTCCCTTTGTGTAAAGGGAGCCTGTGTGTGTGTGTGTGGCTTTCTCTCTCATCCCCTAGCTTTGGGGCTCGCCCCCTCCCATGTAGGGATGTAGAAAGACTTTTTGGGCACACACTAAGCATCCAATTTTCCCTAGGGTTGACCTTTGGACACAACCTTTGAATTTTGGAACCTTAGCATTTTGGAAGTCTTAATGGGCTGAACCTTAGGGTCTTTTTGGCCCATTGTTTCACATGGCTCTTTTGCAGATGGCCCCCCCTTTGGATCCCTATTTTCCCTCCTTTGGATCCCTACTGTGGCCGGTCTGCTAACTTAACCAATATTCTAGCTTTTTCTCCCTTGGCACTTCCCCACATTAAATGATCAGATTAATATGAGAAAATCATTTAGGAGAATTAGATATTGATTATTATGACATTACCTCTCTCTTGAAATCATAGTCGTCCTCGACTATGGTGTAGAGAAGATAAAGCATATGCATGAGTCCTTTTCTTAGCGGGTAGAGGATCCCTATGTTACCCTACGACATCATTCCATAATGGATGACTAGTCCATTTGGCGCTTGAGAGCCTGAGGCTGCCGCAAGCATGTCTGCACATTAGTCCTATCAGTCTTCCATAGTAGAGTGACAAGCTCTACTTTGGTGTTTGGGAGACGTCGTCCCCGCAAACTTGATCTAAGCATGCATACTACTTCATTTTTGTGCACAAATAAAGAAAAAGAGAGTCTTATAAGACAAAAAAAAATTTGTTCATTTTTAACATTTTGTACATTTGCTTACTCTTGGGAAGCATTGTAAGCATTGACAAGGTTTAGGTTATCCTTTAATTGTATGCCTTGCATCCATCTAGCATCTTCAAAAGGATAATTCTTAAACTTAATAAGATATCGTCGGATAGTCTTACCGCCTCTTAATACCTTGTCTTCATGTCGGAGAATGGACTCGGGCTGCAGCACCTCCTCGTGGTCCTCGATCTCCGGTGGGTCTTCAATAGTTGGTTCTTGAGGTGGCTCTCCTTTGTAAGGCTTTAAGAGGCTCACATGAAAAGCATTGTGTATGAGCCAATGATTGGGCAACTTAAGTTGATAGGCCATCTCATTGATTGGCCTAAGAATCTGGAAGGGACCATAATACCTTTTTGCTAGTTTAGCATAGTACTTTTGGTGGCCCGTAGGATTCTTGCCCGTCGTGTGCCTTAATCGAGCCTTGGGAAACTTTAACAAGACCCAATCGTTTTCTTTAAAGGCTTGGGCTTTTCTGTGCTTGTCAGCAGCAGCCTTTTGCCTTTGCTGTGAGATAGAGATAGCATCCTTAATCTTTTGGAAAGATTCTTGTAGGTCTCGGCTATACTCATCTGCAGCGAAGATCTTCCCATGTACCTTAAGTAGCAAGGGACTTTTTGATCTTCCCTCAATTACCTCGAAAGGTGCTTTTCCTGTAGAAGTATGTACAGTGTTATTGTAAGCATACTCTACTAAGGGTAAGTACTTCTCCCATTGGGATCTTTGATCTACTTCCGTTACATAGGCTTTTAGTAGATCGAGAATGGTTAGGTTAGCTATTTCACTTTGGCCATCAGTTTGTGGATGATAGGCCGAAGAGAAGTTTAGCCTTGTTCCTAAATTCTCAAAGAGACCCTTCCAGAAATTACTGGTCATTCTAGGATCTCTATCCGACACTATGGACATTGGCAAGCCATGGTACTTGAAAATTTGTGAAATGAAGAGGGTTGCCATTTGATGGGCTTTGATAGTCTTTTTGACAGGTATAAAATGAGCTTGTTTACTGAACCTGTCTACTATCGTCCATATTCCCGTATTCCCATGGATAGACTTAGGCAATCCAAAGATAAAATCCATGGATATGCTCTCCCACGGTGAATTAGGGATTGGCAAGGGTTGAAGCAATCCAAGTTGCTTCCCTCTATCAAATTTTGTCTTTTGACATACCACACATTTGGAAACATACTCGTGTATGTTCACTTTCATGGTAGGCCAATAGAAATATGTTTCAATTCCCTTGAGGGTAGACTGAATCCCTCTATGCCCTGCATATGGAGGAGCATGAGATTCATACATTACTTTCTCACGTAGTGAGTTAGTAACGCATAGTCTATTGCCATAGAGAAGATAACCATCTTGTAAGGTAAATGGTTCTTCTTTCTTCCCTAATGCAAGGGCTGAAATCACATCTCTAAAATCGGGATCAATAGCATACTCATCTATCATTGAAGATAGATCATTGTGAGTTGCTATGGAAACCGCATTCACTCTCGGGCGTCTTGAGAGTGCATCGGCTACTTGATTATGCTTGCCAGCAATGTGAGCAATATGAAAATGAAATTGCGAAAGGAAATTTGCCCACCTCATTTGTTTGTCGGAGAGCTTGGTCTGCGTCATGAAGTACTTAAGACTTTGGTGATCCGTTCGCAGAATGAAAGGAGTCCCCAATAAATAGTGCTTCCATGAGTCTAAGGCATGTAGAACTGCAAGGAGTTCTTTTTCGTATATGCCTAGAGCTTGCTCAACAGGATCGAGCCTTCGACTCTCATAGCCTATGGCGTGCCCTTCTTGGAGTAGAACAGCCCCAAGGCAATCACCACAAGCATCACATTGGACCTCAAATGGTTTTGAGAGATCCGGTAGTGTAAGCACAGGTTGAGAGATAAGCTTTTCTTTAAGCTTTTCGAAAGCATTGTTCTCCTTAGCAGACCACGTATACCTAACATTTTTCTTTGTTAGGTCATGTAATGGTCCCGCAATTTGTGAGAACTTTTCTATGAAGCGTCTATAGTATGCACACATACCTATAAAGCTTCTTAGTTCATGAAGATTCCTTGGTTTAGGCCATCCTTTTATTACCTCTAACTTAGATGGATCCATTTCGATTCCATCTTGAGAGATAATGTGACCTAAATATTGAATCTCTTGCAAGAAAAATTCACTTTTTTTTCGATTAACATAAAGTTTATTCTCTCTTAAAACTTGAAATATTACCTGGAGGTGTTGCTTGTGTTCCTCCAATGAATTAGAGTAGATGATAATATCATCAAAGAACACTCCAGTGAAGGTTCGATGAGGCCTGAACAGCTTCTCCATCAAGCGGTTAAATGTGGCTGGTGCATTAGTCAAGCCAAAAGGCATGACAATGTATTCGTAAAGACCAAATGTAGTACGAAATGCGGTCTTTACAATGTCTTGATCAACTATCCTTATTTGATGATAGCCACTTTTTAGGTCAATCCTACTGAAGTAGGTCGATCCTTGTAGCTTATCAAATAGGTCTTCTACCCGTGGAACGGGAAACCTATTCTTGATAGTGATCCTATTTAGTGCTCTATAGTCGACACACATACGATATGTGCCGTCTTTCTTTTGCACTAATAGCACAGGTGAGCAAAATGGAGATGAGCTAGGCCTAACCATGCCCTTCTCAATTAACTCATGCACTTGCCGCATAATCTCCTCTTGTTGAGCTTGAGAAACTCTATAAGGAGGTTTGTTAGGCGGTGAACTTCCTGGAAGAAGTTCAATTGCATGGTCGTCATTACCTCGTTTAGGAGGTAGCTCACAAGGGATGTCGTCAATAAAGACATCTTGAAACCCCTTGAGAAAATTGGATAACTCTAATTCCTTTTGGTTGCTTTTATTTTCTTTTGCTAAAGCATTAGGTTCATTTTGAGAATCTTTAACAAAAATCATGTACACGGAAATAGAGCTCTTTATTGACTTGTTGAAAGCTGGTGTATGTACAATGGGGATGGTGTTACCCATCTCCCTAGCATCTATATACATGTCCTTTTCCCTGAACTTAAAGGAGATTCTCCTTTCAGGAAATTTAATATGGGCAGCCAGGCGGTCAAACCATGGTGCCCCTAGGATTACATCCTCATGCTTGAGAGGAGAGATAAAGAAGTCCTCTTTGTCCACATAGCCTTGGACATGAAGTCTCAATTTCCCGATTAAGGGAGTGACTGAAGCTTCTTGCCCCTTGAAGGCACTGTCTGCGGGTAGGATATCTCCCATCTCGTAGGATTGTATGCCTAGCTTGGTGGCTAACTCCATAGATATGAAATTGTGAGTAGAACCAGGGTCAAAGAGAATAAAAGCATCATGTTCTCTTACCTTTCCCCAAGCATGGCATAGAGGAGATCCTTTGTGGTGAGTTTGGTGTTCTCTCGTCATGGTGATGAGCTTGGAGAATCCCGTGAGCACGGAGCTGCCGTTGCACTTCACTTTGGAGAGATGGATTGCCCATGGCTTGTTGAAGCCTAGAAACAAGATAGTTAACAAGCATTGAAGCATCATTAGTAGCTTGCTCATGAGCAAAATCAAAGTTATCAACATTAATTTCACTCTCTTTACTATTGTCAGCCATTCTAACAACTTTTAGGTGTAAACTTTTTTAGGTGTACTTTGGCACTTCAAGCCCTAGTTGCTACTCCTCTTTACCCCTTTAGAAAAAGCACTCAAGCTACTGTACCCGCGGCTCGAATACCATTAATTGCAAGGAATAGAAGAGAGGGTCTTTCGACACCAAAACAGCACCGGCTCCTGTCAAGCTTCTAATAGCTCAATAGTGGTTAAGCCGTAGGCAAGCCCCGTAGGACTCCACTATTAAGACCATAGCTCTCGACGGTGATGCCCCGTTAACTGCACAAAGGCAGGCGCACTGCAAGGCTGAAAAATCCCTATTCTACTTACTCACAGGCAATTAATAATACCAACCATTTGTAGCTAGCTTGAGGACCTCCCTTCTTGAGCAAGAAAAGAGAAACCTTGAGCTCTGATACCAATGTAACATTTAATGGCCTAAAATTTTATGTGTAGCGGAAATTAGCATGAACATAGTGGGCATTTCATTAGAATAGATTCCTAATGAGAATTACAAGAGTGCTTGGGTGGAGAGAGCAACAAAAAGCATAACACCTAGTTAGATAGCATCGACAATACTTTCAAAAGAGAGAGCAATTAAGCTATTGACAACAGTTGAGGACCGGATTTGCATGGAGCCGGTCCCCCCTCCAAAAGGCTTTGTATTATGGTTTCTCCCATCAAGAGAGACATTGTACAATACAATTCTTTGTGTTCCTTCAAGACTAGCTAGTGCAATGAAGATGGAAGCTTCATACACCAAGCAAAACACTTAATCAAACACAACTTGAATTATCCCCGTTCTCAGACCCAAGACCTCACACACCTTCGAAGATGGTGAGAGCTAGCAGGGTATGAGAGTAGATTGAGAGGAAAAAGAAGTATCTTACGAGAAAGAAGTACATCTCCTCACATAATCACTCATACTAGCATAGCTTAGCTTAGTAATTAGCTTGGTAGAGAAGATGAGCATGCATTGAAGCTTGGCTCTTGGTTGGATTTGCATCCACATGCCAAGAGAGTGTTGATGTAGGCTTCTATCTCACAAGCTTGGAGTAGGTGATGAGCTCTCCATTAAAGCTTGGGAGGAGATAGAGTATTTTCCCTTCACACATGGTCAAGTCTGAGAGTGTGTGTGTGAATGCCAAGCAAAAATCAGCCCCCCCCCCTCTCTTGGGCGAGCCCTAGCTGCTAAATAAGTCTGGACTTTGCCTCATTGGACCTCCCCAGGTCAAGCCAATAGGAATTAAGCAGTATAAGTGATAGCCTTTAGACATGTGTCCCCCTTTCCCCTTTTGTGAGAGCTTTAGGTAATTAAATAATTAAACTAAACTCTCATTGGACCCCTTTGCCTCCTGGCCAATAGGAATCAGGCAAGCCATGGGGCTCCTGAATGCTCATTGGACCCCTTGGGAGACTGCCCAATAGTCTTCTAGGAGACTTAATTCTCATTGGTTTCTTTTATTAAATGTTTTTAAATTAATTAAACTAGATTTACTCTAGCTTAATTCTCATTGGTCCACTTCAAGGGTCTTCCAATAGGAATTGGGCACACCTTGTGGGCATCTGGCCTAGGGAGCTGACATGTGTCCCTCATTCCCTTTGTGTAAAGGGAGCCTGTGTGTGTGTGTGTGGCTTTCTCTCTCATCCCCTAGCTTTGGGGCTCGCCCCCTCCCATGTAGGGATGTAGAAAGACTTTTTGGGCACACACTAAGCATCCAATTTTCCCTAGGGTTGACCTTTGGACACAACCTTTGAATTTTGGAACCTTAGCATTTTGGAAGTCTTAATGGGCTGAACCTTAGGGTCTTTTTGGCCCATTGTTTCACATGGCTCTTTTGCAGATGGCCCCCCCTTTGGATCCCTATTTTCCCTCCTTTGGATCCCTACTGTGGCCGGTCTGCTAACTTAACCAATATTCTAGCTTTTTCTCCCTTGGCACTTCCCCACATTAAATGATCAGATTAATATGAAAAAATCATTTAGGAGAATTAGATATTGATTATTATGACATTTACCAAGGAAAAAAATATGAGAGAGAGAGAGAGAGGCCGACAAAGGGTCAAGGGAGAGAAAAAAGGAGCAAAATCGATGGTGACGACAATGTGGGATCGAGGTGTGTTTACAAAGGAAAAAAAAATAAGAGAACGAGAGAGAGAGAGAGAGAGAGAGAGAGAGAGAGAGAGAGAGAGAGAGAGAGAGAGAGAGAGAGAGAGAGAGAGAGAGAGAGAGAGAGAGAGAGAGAGAGAGAGAGAGATAGTTCTATTATCGTCCTTGGAGGTCAAATATGACCTATGGGACCAAATGAACATGTCACGTGGTGTGAGTGGAGGTAATAAGTGACTCTCGATGCTCAAAAATGGCTGAAATGAGCGTCGCAATAGAGAGTTCACATCGTGGTTGGGAGAGGAAGGTATGTAGGGAGAGCTCATGGCTGATTATATGTTTTCACAAGCATAACCGTTGTTTTCGATTCATTCACAATCAGCCCACTATGCAAGCAAAAGTTCTCAAGGACAACCATAAGCTTTTGTGCATCTTCTAAAGTGTGTGCTAGAAGCACTACATTATCCGCATACAACAAAAGCATGATTAACTCATTGCAAATAGTGACCTCTTCAATGCCTTCTTCTTGCATAAGGTCAAGTACCATTTGTTTCAATTGATCGATGCATAGACCAAAGAGAGTTGGTGACAATGGACATCCTTGTCTTCTAAAGTGTGTGCTAGAAGCACTACATCATCCGCATACAACAAAAGCATGATTAACGCATTGCAAATAGTGACCTCTTCAATGCCTTCTTCTTGCATAAGGTCAAGTACCATTTGTTTCAATTGATCGATGCATAGACCAAAGAGAGTTGGTGACAATGGACATCCTTGTTTAACCCCAATAGTGCTTACAAAAATTTCTGAAATTTCTCTTCCCATGCGCAATTGACAAATCACCTTCTCATAGATTCGAGAAACCGCAAGCATAAACTCACTAGGCACTTGGAGTTCTTCCATCCTTCTCCACAAATTGTTACGTGGAATCATATCAAAGGCTTTCTTAAAGTCCACAAAACAACAATACAGTCGCTTGCCGACTTTCCTCCATAAGAACACGAAGAGTGATAAGATGATCAATGGTGCTATTGCATCGACGAAAACCCGCTTGTCCCTTTGCACGCTTGTCATTCTCTTCAGCCCAATCACTCAATTTCATCTCTGTTATGCACCCAAACAACTTTCCCATAAGAGACCAAATCATTATAGTCTGGTACTTGTTTACATTCTGGTACTTGTTTACATTGTTTACATCCCCTTCTTTATGCAAAGGCTTAACCCAATTAGTACTCCAATCATAAGGCATACCATGTTGAAGTGCAAGGTTGAACATATCACACATCCACTCATGGGTAAAATCTCCCATCCATTTGATCATCTCCGGCTTGATACCTTGAAGATCTCTCGCAAGTGGACAACTTTTCAAGCCCACCGCATACATCCTCAATAGTAAAAAAAAGAGGTCATACATGGGAGTGAACCATAAAATGGTATTTTTTTAGCATTTGCTTGCTCATATAATTGCCTATAATGTGTGTACATATCCACAAGATGCAAGTTACCAGAATTCTCAACCCGCTTGCCCCTAAAGTTTCTCCAAAATCTTCCACATGCATGTGCCTTTTTTTGGACTTGAAAAAGTTGTTGCTTTACTTCTTATCTTCTTCTCTTCTTTTGAATCAATGCCTTGTATGTATGCAATTGACTTTGATAGTTGTCTTTGTCCATAGTTGTATCAAGCTTTATCAAGGACTTTCGAGCATCTTGACATTCTTTATCAAACCACCTTTTGCGTGATCTATCTTTGTTGATACCATGGAGATGCTTTATAGCAAATCATTCTTCGGCACAAGAACAAATAACTTTCTTGAAAGCTTCCCATTTAGTTTCCAATGATACATCATATTGAAGCTTCTTCATCCATAATTTTTGCTCAACCATTTCAATGTATATTGGTGCCCGTTTGAAATCCATACATAGTGATAATATCTCTTTCCTTTGACTGAGATTATCATGCTTAGTCGCTTGTCCACATGAAAGGTCAATACATAAGGTATGATGGTCGGATTTGGGGGTCCATTGGCCAAACATAAAACTCTTTATGCAATACATGATGGCTTCGGAGAGTAGCATATAGTCAATCACACTGTCCCCATTATGTCTCCTACATGTAAATCCATTGGTTCCACTCCACAAAGATACACCATTGGCAATGAGCATACCCGTGCTATTACACATGTGTAAAAGTAGCTTCCCATAGTGATCCGGCTCTTTTTCACCCATTGAAGAACGATCATACAAGTGAACTTCCTCCAACTCCCTTGGATTGTATGGCATATCAAATTGTTGAGTATCATGTTGCAATGTCTTTGTGCGAGCATTCATATCTCCAAATACAATAACATCACCTTCACCTTTGAAATAAGCAATGTCCTCTTCTGAATCAAAAAATGGATGATCTCTATCCATGCAAGCATAAAAAGGGGAATCATGATGAGGAATGTAGCAAACGGCTACAAAAATGGGTGCTCTTTTTGGTGTCATAATTTTCAGCCATACAGAACGTTTGTACTTGTCATCTTTCACAATTGATACAAAATCTTCCAATCCTTTCTTAACCATACATGCTACCCCTCTTTGTCCTCTTTGTTGTTTAAAATTCTTTGACCACATCAATGAATGTACATTGTAATTCTCCAAGCCATTAATCCTTTGTGTATCATGCTCCCAAGTTTCAACAAGAAGTACAACATCGGCTTTGCTTGCTAGTTCATCAATGCCAATCCCCGCATTCCATGAATATCCACTACAATTTCAAAAGAATATTTTCAATTGTAGCTCGATCTCATAGGTCACGCGTCCCTATTTGCTCGAGGGACTTGCCTCCTCCTTGGGCACATTTTCTTCATGAGAGATCTCCTTGTTTTTTTTATTCTTTTCCTGATATGCCTTGCGACGCATATTTTATTGCTTAATAGTGTGATTTTCACATATAAAGCATTTTGTATCCCTCAAATAGATCCAACTATTATCAAGGATAATCTTTCGCTTGGTCTCATCCAGCATGGTGCATACAATTGGTCGTTCTCCCGAGCGAGGAGCTCCTTGCTTCCCCACTCTATGTGCTCCATAGGGCCATAACTCCGGACATGCCAAAGTGGAGTTTGAAGAAATTTTCGATAACAATGGCAAGAGAAGGAGGTGTCTCTAGCGTCTTTGGGAATTCCACAAATAACAATGTTCTTGGAATGTAGCTCCCGTTCCTTCAACTCCTCCACATCCACATTCTCAGCATTCTTTGTTTGAACCATATCTTGCATGAGTGAGGAATTAGAAACCACATTGTTACCACATACATCACCCCAAGACTTGTTTGTGCATACATTTTTCATGTCGCATACATCACGGCTCATGGTATCAAATTTCTCCTCTTTCAATACATGGTCATCCTCTACTTTACTCATCCGCTCCTTCAAAGCATTCAAGTCCACAAGAGAGCATTTAAATTCCTTGACTTTCTCTTCAAGTTGTATCAAACGTGTTGTTTGCATCTCAAGTTTTATCCTGAGATTCTCATTCTCAACCACAAGTACCCTTAGTGTGCCATTCTCCATTGCAAGTGCTCGTAAGTCTTCGCCTTGTTTGTTTATGGTCTCTTGCAATGATACCAAGTATGCCATGATCATGGTTTCCGATGTCGTTGGTTGGGTGGTTGTGTTTATATCTCCACACTTAGGAGATTTTAGATCATTTTCCACAATGGTTGTGGACCTTGTTGAAGAAGAAGAACCCTTGCGAGTTCCGGAAGACATTGTATGTAAAATAAGAGATGAGAGTCAATTTTTCTGAACCTATTCACTTTGGAAATGTTGTTACAGAAATGTCTTCCATAACTCTAAAATTTTTTGCCTTTACATCTATGCGTAGAGGGCTTCTTGCTCTTCGATTGAGGCTATAGATCACCGAAATTGGAGTTTGGATGAAGAAGTTATGATCAAAAGAGTGAGCTGTTGTGAGAGATCAATGGAGGATCAGGAGAGAGAGAATAAAGTTGAGAAAAGAGGAAAAATTATTTTTGGAATCTCCTTGTCAGATTCCCAAAAAAACACTTGCCAAAAAATATCCCCCGAATGAGGGTAGGAAAGAGGAAGAAGAAGGATTCTTACGAGAAAGAAGTAGTGTCCTCTCAGACCATTACTCATAGAGCTTGGCATAGCATAGTAACATAGTAATGGAGATGAAGAAGATGGCAAACATAGCATTGAAGCATATCTGTTGGTTGGATTTTCATTCCATAGCCAAGAGTGTTTGTGTAGGCTCTCAACTTCTCAAGCTTGGAGAAGGAGATTGAGTTTTGCACTTTCACAAAGTGAGAATGAGAGCATGTGAGTGTGTGTGAGAGAGAGTATACCCCCAAGCACACCCCCACCTTGCCATGGTCAACCCCTCCTTGTAGCTCATGATTGAAGCTCATTGGACCCCTCTAGGCTTAGCCAATCACATGTACAATGCATTTCAAGCAACATGGGTAGTCTTTTGACAAGTGTCTTCCTTACCCCTTTGAGAGAGAGGGCTTGATAATTCCTAGCTAATTATTTAATTAAACTAAATGCTCATTAGACCTCTCTCAAAGTCAACCAATAGGTTTTAGGCACACTATGGGGGCAACCTAGCTAGGAGCTTGACATGTGTCCCATATGCCTCTTTGAGCAAGGGGTGTCCCTTGAGTGAGGGGAAGGTCATTCTCCCTCATTCCCTACTTGCATGGCTCGCCTCCCTCATTGTAGGCCTTGGTTTGACTTCAAGCTTCTCAAGCCCCTAGTCCCATAATCATGACAAGCACCTTAGTCAGCAAACACCTCAAGCACCTTAATCAACTCAAGCACAACAAGCACCTCAAGTACAAGCTTAGCTTGTCTAAGGTCTAACATACTCTAAGGTCTTGGGTCTAAGGACTTTTAACACTAACCTTTGGAAGTTTTTAATGAAGCTAACCCGAAGGTCTTTTAAGCTCCATTAGTTGGCATTGCTCTTTGCTAGACCATCTCCCATTTGGACCTATTGCCTTTGGTCATGTGCTGAGATAAATCTAAAAGAACCTATCTATATTCTAAATCTTGTTCCTATTTATTCTCCCACATGAAATGATCAGTTCAATATGAGAAAATCATTTGGGTTAGTTAGAGATTAGATTTTATGACATTACCTCTCTCTTGAAATCATAGTTGTCCTCGACTATGAGGTAGAGAAGATAAAGCCTTACTCATTAGTTTATGTTTCTTAGCAAGTAGGGAATCCCTTTTTACCCTACGACATCATTCCAAAATGGATGACTAATTCATTTGGGTCTTGGGAGTCTTAGCTGCCGCAAGCATGTCTGCTCTTGAGTCCATTTTATTCTCCCAAAGTAGAGTGACAAATTCTAGTTGGTGTTTGAGAGACGACATCATCACAAAGATGATTCTAAGCATGCAAACTGTACCCTTTGTCGTACATATCAAAGCTGGGAACTTGTGTGTGCACTATGTGCGAGCCTTGAAAGGCTGTAAACACACAACTAGAAGAGCCTTGCAGGGGTGTGTCACTCACCGCTCAATCCTTACGTCGTTAAGGATCCTATGTTGCAAAGAAGAAGGAGCCGCCGTCCAATGCCATGCTCAACCGCCTCACCGCCGCCACAATGCTCTTTCTCTCTCTCTCTCTCTCTCTCTCTCTCTCTCTCTCTCTCTCTCTCTCTCTCTCTCTCTCTCTCTCTCTCTCTCTCTCTCTCTCTCTCTCTCTCTCAAGCATACACACACACACCCCTATGAGCACGTGAAGGAGAAGGAGACAGAGATGGAGCAGGAACACACACCTTAGAGAATGAGTATTTTTAGGTCAAATGGACCTTTATAAGATTTCGACCCATTTGAATACACATGGGTGTCCACAGTGGTCGGTCGTTGCAAAACTACTATAAAAATAAGATAAGTGGTGCGCCTCTCATCGATGATCACCTACACACCCGTTGGACTGACAAGCCGGGTCCATTACTCAATCAAATAAATAATATGCGTATGTCAGGGCTGATAGGGTGTCTGTGAAGGTTAACATGCCCCCCTTCCTGATCTAGATTCCTTCCTCGAAAGCTATTGAGATGAAGCCCGTTCGTGGAGGTGGAAGAGCATCCGAGATTGAATGTCCTTAGCCTTGAGTCCAATCACTAAAAAATCAACCAAAATTGGCACAATAACTACATTTTCATATACAATTAAAAAGCATATGCAGTTGTAGGCAGACAAATTGATTGGTAACAGAATATTAAATAATTTGTCAACAATAAACATTAAACTGTAATATAATCAAATGCATAAACAGTTGTAAAGATAAAAAACTAAACAAATCTGGGGTCGTTAATTTAACGGTCAAAAGGCACTAGAGGTCAACTATTAATACCATCGGCAAGCTTCTCAATTTTCTCTGATCAATTAAGCTATTTAATCGCGAGAGCCAAGTATTTCATGTCTGAGGGCTGATTAGAGGCTATACCTAGAAGACCTTGTAGTTAAGCTACGATAAAAGGAATTGCTCATGAAATCATCGCCTGACTTATTTCCTTTTCTTTGACCCCCCAAAGTCTTTTCACATTGATTCAATTTTGGTGTGTGTGCTTATTTTGTATGCCTTGGGTTTTTTGCTTTTCAAGGAAAAGCGCTTACACTGGGAACCTCTAGGGATCTAGTACCATAGGCAATACATGTGAGTGAAGTACCAAATCAAGATGGGATTTCTCTTCAGCTTAAGATTTTACATTGTGACACTTTTGATTTTTCTGTTTGTTCGTTTTCAACATTTCTATTCTGTAACTTTGAGGGGTCATATAACACTGTTACCCTTGACAAGCTCATCACACTAGTAAACTCCCTTTATAATACTTAGCTAAAGATCAATGGGGACTAAGCCCACTAGAAAGCTCTAGTACATTGCACACAATGCTGCCTAAATCAGATTAAGAACCTAAAGTAACCATTGATTATTAGGAAGGCATTCCCCATGGTATTAAGAGAAGATCTCTAACTCCTGACTTGGTCCCTGACTTGGTCAAGCTAGCTTAGTCAGACTGCTTGATTCTGAAACCTAGACAAGGGTTTATGATAGAAAATTATATAGAATCTAATGTTTAATCTAAGCAAATGTGTGGAATATTGTGCTACCAATCACATTTAAAGCAGACAAACATGGATGCAAAAACAAAGACAAGGGCAAGAAACACGTGTTTGTGTTGATGATCGCGCTTGATTTGAAGAGTGAACGAGAGAAAGATTCCATGAATGACCAAATCCTAACAACAACAACACTTTCCTGTACACACTAGGAAACACAAGGAATACCTCTTAGGAGGCACATAAATGGGAGAGGCACCAACCCTTATTGAACACAATCAAACAACATAAGGAACCCTAACCTATTTATTTGCACTCCCCCTGGAGAGTCAAGGGAATAGGATATTGTGGAGATGGGGAGGTAACCCTAAGGCTAAACCCCTATCCTCATCATTGTTGAGAAAAACAAAGTCATCATCCGTGAGACCATATGTGCCATCCGTGTAATCATGTAGCTCTTCCTCATCATTAGAGGCACAAATGTTCACTAAGAACATCACTGGACGTTTGTAGTCATCTTGGTCAAGAGGGTAAGTTTGTGCAAATGAAGAGACATCCTCTACTAAGTATAAATTAGTCGTGGTCAAGAGACGTTGATGGAGCAAAAGACGCCGTGCGCACACTCACACACTCAGACAACTCAACACCACACAAGAAATTTACTTGAATTCCAACCCACACCTACCACCACTCAAGAGCTCAATAAAATTACTACCCACAAGTTCAATTCAAACTCCAAATGCCTCGACCTACAAGCCCTTGCCTTCCTGCAGACACTACAAGGTGAGTCGAGTTGATCAACACTTGAAATCACACTTGATGGTGACCAAAATACAAAAAAACCATCAAAAACCCAAAAACTCCAGCCACAAAAGGCCCTCTCAAACCATTTCAAAAGCTCCACCAAAATCCACTCTGTTGGACTCTTTGGAGTAGCACCAACCCTAATGGCACCGATACAAGGTCACATAGTCTTGCAGAAAGCCGCACCTTCTTCCCTCAAATCCTTGCACACACACATCCATGGAAACCTCAGAACTTCCATAGACTCTCCCAAGTGCAAAATTGAAGAGATAAAGCTCTCATTCACTCCTCCACACACTCGAAAACAGAACGCGAATAGTAGGTGCAGAATAGGTGTGTGTGGAAGGGAGCAGGGTTCCTACAGGTAGTCTAGTGCAGTCTCACCTACTTACGCGACGGGACTGCACTCGATTACCTGTAGGAACCCTGCTCCCTTCCACACACATAGAGGTGAAAGTGTTGATATTGCTCTTCAAAAGTTCTCCCTCAACCTGGATCATCACAGCACCGTGAGTGATGTGGCAATTTGAAGCCATTTCACACCTTTTTTTACCATTTTTTAACCTTTTTTGGCCCAGTTTTGGCCAATTTTGACCCCTGGTGGGCATTTTTCATGGAAAAAACCCCAAACGGACTTCAAAATTCACCAAATATTGTACGCTTGATCCTTAATACCCAAAGTACTTTTCCACATCCCCACATTCTATTTTTGACCACTTCTAGGGCGGTGCAAGCATCACCGCAAATCAGGCACCGTAAATAGACAATTACTGCATGTCCCAAACTTCTCGAGCGGGATGAGAGTACCCACACTTCTCGCTTGCATTATTTACATTCTAAAAAGCTCAAACACATTATTTAGAGTCAAAATAAGCCACCTAGAACCATATCCAAGGCCTCGATACCCTATCCGGGCATGTACATGTGTTCGATTTCTAGCACGCGAACCTGACTATTCACAATGTGTACACGTTGTCTTTTTTAGAACTTGAAACCACTTTGCAAAGATCCCAAATGCATGTATTTACATCTTTTTGTACTTATGACCATGTATATAAACGCTACTTTGTACACGCCAAAAGCGCTCTATCATCATTGCCCACCCTCTAGGTAGAGCATTTATGCTCAACCAAGAGACTATTTTCATCTGGAACCACATCCCTCGCAAAGTATTTTTTCAAACTATAACCATTTATTTTGTAGCGCAAACGTTCACCAGACAGTTTTTCCAACTCATACGTGCCATTAGAAAATACATGCTTCACTCTGTATGGACCCAACCATTTGTCCCTCAACTTCTTTTGAAAAGTAAAATCCAAGCGAGAATCCTACTTCATCACTAAATTTCCCTCTTTGATCTCTTTCTTTGGCAGCCTCTTATTCATTTTATCCATCCTTGTCTCTGCTTGTTGAAGATAATAATCATTGGCTTTCTCTATATTCATTCGCAACAACTCTAGAGAAAGAATTCTTTCTTGTAGCTTGTTATTATGCTCACCTTGCATTCTGCACGACAACTTCAAGGCATCCAACTGCACCTGTATGGGCATAAGAGCTTCCTTTCCATAAACAATCTCATATGGTGTAAATTGTGCCGACACTCTATACGCAGTTCTATAAGCCCACCAACACTTTTTCCAAGTCCAAGTCCCACTCTTTAGGATGCTCTCTATCATACTTTGATAGCATCTTCACAATTTGACCATTGCAGTCCTCAACCAACCCATTGCATTGTGGGTAGTAAGGAGAAGAATGCCTATGCTGAATTTTCAATTTCTCCATGAGAGAAGCAACAAGTTTTCCCCTAAACCCTGGTCCATGATCAGAAATGATAACCATAGGAGCTTCAAACCTGCAACACACCTGTTCATACAAAAAAGAGGCCACTCTTCCTGTTGTTACATCTTTTATTGCTCTTGCCTCCACCCATTTTGTCAAATAGTCCACATCCACAAGGATATACCTTTTTCCATTGTTGGTTCTTGGCATTGGAACTACAGCATCTACTCCCCATTTTGCAAATGCATCAAAAGACATTTTAGCTTTTTGAGGCTCAGCCAAAAGTTTCCAATTTGTAAAAACTTGGCATTCATGGCATGACTTGCACCAAAAATAAGCATCTCTCATCATAGAGGGCCAACAGTAACCTGCTCTCAAAACACGAAAGACAACCTGATCCTTGCCTTGATTGCCTGTTTCTTCATGGTAGTGCTCCAAAATCAAGCCTATCTCTTCTTTGTACGGCACTTTTCTCAAAATGCTATCCTTGCCATAAACGTGAGATTCTCACTTAGCAATGTGTAGTTTCTTGCTTTTGCAACTATTCTCTTACACCAAACCTTTGACATGCCCGGACATTGCCCTTTACCAAGAAATACTTCTACATCTTGCAATGATTCCCGTCCTGCATACAAGGCTTCCTTGACCTTTAAAGGAGCTACCAAGGCATCCAACTTGTCCCTAGCCAACTCATCAGCTTCTTTATTATGCTCACGAGGAACATGCTTAAACTGTATCTTCTCAAACTCATGCAAAAGCTTCTTGATGCCATAGAACCACTTCTTCAAATTTGTCTTTCTTAACATTCTACAAAGCAAGCAACTGATTCATGACTAGCAATGCATCCCCTTTTGCAATGACCCTCTTCAATCCAAACTCAATACACTGCTTCAACCCAAGGAAAAGCGTGAGATACTCGGCCTCATTGTTGCTTTCAGCTTCATCAAGATCGTAAGCTCTAGAAAAGATTACATCGCCTTTTGGGTTCTTAATTACTACTCCACCACTTGCCTTTTGAAGAACTTTCTTGTATGCACCATCAAACATCATTGTATACGCATCTTTAATATCTACTTCCCCTTCATGATCATCCTTGTCAACCCTTGGGTAAGATGGAAGCTTCCTCCCCCCCCCCCTTATGTACCACTATGTCTGCCAAGTGAGCTTTAACAGAATGATCCACTTTAAACTCAAACTCATACTCCTGAAGCTCCAAAGTCCACTTTAAGATGTGCTTGCTAGGCTTCAAATGGTGAGCACATAGAACTTTTGTGGCAATAGATAGGTCTTGAACCTTTGACAAGCAAGAACCAAGGCGAATACCCACTGTTCCATTTTCGTGTAGGAGAACTCTCTTACATTCTTCATCTTGCTCTCAAAATAAACTGGCTTGAAGTTCCTTCCTTGCTTTTGTAAGAGAACCAACCCAAAAGCTAGTGACCCCACACTTATAGATACATAGAAAATCAACTGCAAGTCGGGAGGACTCACTGTTGGTAAAGCACACAATACCTCCTTGATACCATCAAAATCCTGTTGCATGTCTTCATTCCACTCAAACCCTTGAACTCTTTGACTCAATTTTTGGAGAGGATACACATACTAACATAGCATCCAAAAGAAACGTGACAAGCACCTGAGCTTATGCATAAATAATGCCAAATCCTTTGTGTTGTTGGGCGGATCCGTAAGCAATAAAGCCTTAACTTTCTCTGGGTCAACTTCTATTCCATTTTTGAAAACCACATGTCCTAGCAAATGGACTCTGGCATGAGCAAACTTACACTTCTTTGGGTTAAGCTGCCCACCCTCTTGTTGAAGCCTTTCAAAACTCAACCTCAGCTTCTCCAAATGTGTGACCCTTGAGCTATAACATCCAATGTCATCCATGAAAATGCAAATGAACTTACCCAAGTAGGGACCAAACACTCTATTCATCCATCCTTGGAAGGTAGCATATGCATTAACTAGCCCAAAAGGCATTCTTTTGTACGCAAAACAACCCCAAGGAGTAATGAAGGTCATCTTCAATCGCTATCAAGATCTGAAAGTAGCCAAAAAATCCATCCATGATTGAGTAACGTTCATGATCTGCAACATGATTCAGACTTTCATCTAGGAAGGGTAGTGGATAAAGATTCCTTTTTGTGGCAGTATTCAAAGGTTTGAAATCGACACATATCCTAAATCTTCCATTCTTCTTGGGCACAATAACAACTGGAGAGATCCATTTAGACTCCTCTACTTGAAATATGAAATCTGCTTCCAAAAGCTTCGTCACCTCTTCACGAAGTGCCTTCTCATGAATGACCCCCAACCTCCTAAGCTTTTGAACCTTTGGCTTGGCACCTTATTTCAAATTGATTCTATGTTCGACTCCTTTAGCTCCTTGCAACTCTATATATTCAGTGGCTAATAGCTTTGGAAACTGTGTAAACATGTCTTCATACTCCTTATTTTCTTTTTCTGTCAAGTCCTCTCCTAGCATGCTCCTTGCGTTCACTTTGGCAGGCTCTACAATTGATTTTTGACTATCCTCCTCCTCCTTGACCTTCACATCATGCACCAATGCTTCCTTTTCAACACTTATCCCAAAAAGATCAGGGCATAATTGCATCAAGCCTTCCTCTACACTTTCTTCTAATGTCGTAGACGAAGCATCACTATTGTATGACGTAGTTTTTGTCAAATCCGTATCTTGCATCTCCACTAGGGGCTGTGTACGGCTCTCGTGTGTCTTCATGTTGTAGACAATGGTCCTTCCTTTCTCTTTGTCGGGGATGGTGATCAAGCCCGTGCCCCAATCCTTCTTAGCACTAAGGGTTATAAGCCATGGCCTCCCTAAAATGATCGGATAAGCATTCTCACCGGCTTGCATCACGTAGCAATCAACCAAGCATTCAATCCCCAAGACTTTCATCTTCACATCTTCAGCTATTCCAAGACACCTTGCCTTTTTGTAGTTGGCCATCCTCATACGGATTGAAGCATTCACTAGCATCTTGATGCCTGCTTCTTTCATGATAGCCTCGGTCATGACACACACTTGGGCACCACCATCCACATATGCTTGCACTTCCGTCTTCTTTCCTAGCATAGCTTCAACTATTGGCACCATATCCACTAAGTGACCAATCCTCAAAGATGACACCATGCTTTGATGCTTTTCCTTCTTGGAAGGAAGCCGCGTACTCACACACTTGGTCCACTGCCTCCTCAATTTAGCATTCAAAGCCACCAACTGACCAAAAGATATATTTGCCTTTTTATTTCGTATGTCGTGGACAATATAATAGTCTTTAACACCTTGGCCAAGGAGGTAGTCCTTTGGACCAATTTTTCTTCTTGGCTGCCTCTTGATACTCTCTGGTTTGCCTTCTACCTTAGCCTTTCCTTTACTTGCTCTTGTTTCCCTCTCTTCTTCTGTCTCTTTCTCCCTATCATGCCTAGCTCTCTTATTGGCCAAAACATCCACATCTTGATGCTCAAGGGTAATGATGTTAATAGCTCTGCCTTCTCCATTTCCAGGCAACAGTTGCCGCTGTTGTTGCGGCGGCGGTGCTTCTAGTGCCCACTCTTGATGGATTTCTTTTATTTTCCCTCGAGCGCGTCCATATAAGTGGTATATCCCTCCTCTCTCTCTTGGTGGTTCAGGACAATCAGGGAAGTAGTGACCCTCTTCATCACAATTGTAGCATCTTACTTGTAGCCTTCGTCGCCTACCTCTCCCAGCTGGCCGCTCTTCTCTTTGGTTCCTATTCATTATGTTAATTCTTAATTCTTGCAACTGACAAGCAAGATCATGCAAAACCCGGGCCATAACGGGATATGGACCCGCTCCACTCTATCATCCATTGCCACAGGGACCATTGCTTGCACCACAACTGGCTCAACGTGTGTCATGCCTTGCTCCCACCTTCTCTTGATCTTCTTGCTCTTGTTGGCCTCGGCAATTTCCATAGCTCTTTCAAATGTAGCAGGCTCATCTTGATCGACCTTCTCCCTTACACTTGGATGGAGACAATCCATAAACTGATGCACTTTAAAGAAATCCCCTGGAGGTACTTGGGATGCTTCCTCTAATTAACCCAAAGTCCTTTGAAGTGTTGCAAAAACTCTTTAAAGTTAGCATGAACAACTTGCTACAAACCTCTCAATTTTGTTGTCGCTTCTGTTGCGGTTAGTTTCTTTCCAAACCTGTCAAAAATTTCCAGCTTCACCTGCTCCCATGTTTGCTTTTTGTCTTCCTCTAAACCTTCAAACCACTCCCGAGCTTCTCCTTTGAGTGCAAGAGAAAATACATGAAGCTTTGCTTCATCATTCACAATGTGCATACCAAGCATATGCCACTCGAAGTCCGCAATCCAGTCCTTCACATCCTCCTTCCCTCTGAACACTGGCCGACTATAAGCCATCTCTTTGGAGTCGCTTCTCCCTTGCGTGAGTAACTCCACAAAAGTTGAAGTCTTGCACCTCAACCAAACCACCACTTTTCTTCAATGAAGCTCAAACTTCACAGCAAAACCGCTTCACCTGGGTGCACAATTGGCAAATTTCCGCTCCCCAACGGGATCGCCAAAGGATGATGGAGCAAAAGACACCGTACGCACACTCACACACCCAGAAAACTCAAAATCACACAAGAAATTTACTTGAATTCCAACCCACACCTACCACCACTCAAGAGCTCAATAAAATTACTACCCACAAGTTCAATTTAAACTCCAAACGCCTCGACCTACAAGCCCTTGCCTTCCCGCAGACACTACAAGGTGAGTCGAGTTGATCCACACTTGATGGTGACCAGAATATACAAGAAAACCATTAAAAATACAAAAAATCTAGCCACAAAATGCCCCTCTCAAACCATTGCAAAAGCTCCACCAAACTCCACTCTATTGGACTCTTTGGAGTAGCGCCAACCCTAATGGCACCGATACAGGGTCACATAGTCTTGTAGAAAGCCGCACCTTCTTTCCTCAATTCCTTACACACACACATCCATGGAAATCTTAGAACTTACATAGACTCTCCTAAGTGCAAAATTGACGAGAGAAAGCTCTCATTCACTCCTCCACACACTCGAAAACAGGACGTGAACGCGTCGGGACTGCACTAGACCACCTGTAGGAACCCTGCTCCCTCCCATACATAGAGAGGTGAAAGTGTTGATATTGCTCTTCAAAAGTTCTCCCTCAGTCTGTACCATCAGGGCACTGTGAGTGATGTGGAAATTTGAAGCCATTTCACACCTTTTTTGATGACCTTTTTTGGCCCAGTTTTGGCCAATTTTGACCCCTGGTGGGCATTTTTCGCGAGAAAAACCCCAAACGGACTTCAAAATTCACCAAATTTTTTTCACTCGATCCTTATTAACCAAATCACTTTGCCACATCCCCACATTCTATTTTTGACCACTTCTAGGGCGGTGCACGTATCACCGCAGATCAGGCACTATAAATAGACGGTTACTGCATGTCCCAAACTTCTCGAGCGGGATGAGAGTACCCACACTTGTTGCTTGCATTATCTACATTCTAGAAAGCTCAAACACATTCTCTAGAGCTAAAATAAGCCACCTAGAACCATATCCAAGGCCCCGATACCCTATTCGGGCATGCATGTGTCCGACTGCTAGCACGCGAACTTGACTATTCAGAATGTGTACACGTTGCATCTTTTTTAGAACTTGAAACCACTTTGCAAAGCTCCCAAATGCATGTATTTACATATTTTTTCACTTATGACCATGCATATAAATGCTACTTTGTACACACCAAAAGCGGTCTATCAACGTATCAACCATTCTAACTCCTCAAAATTCCTCTCACATGCTAGCATACCTACCAAATCCCATTCATGTGCAAGTAGCGGGTAGACTATGTGAAACACTTGTGAAATGTAAAGAGGGTACCTCTAACCTGAGGTAGGAGTGGATTAAAAACTGGCATACTAGTCATATTTATACACACAGATAGATGATGGTTAGAGTGCAAATATTATAAGGTCGTGTCAAAAGGTTGTGTCCTTGTGCATAATGTGTTTTTATGATTTTGTGTTATGTATAGAACTTGTAAGTTTCCAGATTATTGTTTGGTGGCTCTTGCTCTTTTACTTTTTTATTTTTGTTCTTGTGAGTATAAGGCTATTTATATACGTTCTCTAAGATTCGAAGATTGAGAGGTCATGGAGGAAGGTTGAGAGGGGAGTGATGGAATGATGAATGTCACCAAACACTCCCCCCTTCCTTGGGTAGATCATACCTTTTGGAATGATGTCATCACCTTTTGAAACCAATTGTCCCAAGTTTTCTTGGGTGAAGACTTTGACCAATAGTTGTTGACCGCCCTAGGCATTTTATCTAGTTGTAAGGGTGGTAAGGTACTCTCCCATGATTTTATTTGCAACGTTTTTGTAGGTGGTGAACTTACAACGGGAGGTGCAAACTCTTTCTTGTTTGTATGGATATGTACAATGGTAGGTGGAGGTTGTGTTGAAGCTTCTATTTCTATATATGACTACATGAAGATCAAGAAGCTTCATTCATATTTCCTATGGTTGAGTTGGGCAAAACAAGCCTTTCTTGCTTGGGAACCCATACTAGCTCTGGATCTAGTGTATAGTGTTCTGTGATTTTTCCTTTTCCACAACCTTCCATCGGCTTTGTTGTCAGAGGTTTTGACTCACATGGGTCAGGTAATAGGTAAGAACACAATTTACATTTTGGCACCCGGATTTGATCATTTCCTTGATAGTAGCCTTGGGCTTCCAATAGTTGTTTAGGAATTCAATACCACGTTCTTTTACATTTTTGGGAGAGAGTGGGGTGTTTCTTAAACGTCTCCTATTTTTTAGCATCATCCATGGTCGCTAAAGATGCTTAGGGACCCACTTGTATGTTTTCTTCACTATATTAGGATGCGTCTTGTGTGTCTCAAGCTTTGTTTCAACTACAGAAGTTGAAGCTCTAGAGAGTTGGGCTATAGGGACATATGGTTCAACCTCTTGGGCATGCATTGTTTTTTATTTTATTTCCTCACGAGGTAATATCTCAGGGACTATGGCTTGAGTGACAAGCCTAAGAGTTTGTTTCTACGTTGTGACACTCCTTGTCCCCCAATCAATAGTGCATTTGGTCGCTATCATCTATGTGCGTCCTAGGTTTATATGACCAGCTTCCATAGTTCCAACAGGCATGACCAAAAAGTCTTGAGCTACAACCCCGTTGTCATAACTGACAGAAGTGTGCCAGATACCAAAAGTCATCGTTTTTTTCCTTGTTGACACCCTTGACTTGGATAGTACTCTCAGATAGGGATGGCTTTCCCAACTGACACCACACCCCGTATGACAACAGATTATATTTAGCACCCGTGTCTAACAAGGCATTATATAGCACTTTCTCATAGGTACTATTTAGTTCAATAGGGTATGGTAGAGGTGTGTCAGAGTCCAACCAATCATCCTGTGTTTCAACGTGGAATGCATGTGTAACTCCAAGGTCGGCCTCTCGTTGGCGTCTTATGCATTGTTGTCGCTCCTTGGCCTCAGGTTGAGCTTGTATCTTTTTCAACTCTACTTATTCCTTGGTTGCCTTTTTTTTATGGATGGCACGTAGCTCCTCTTAGCTTAAAGAATCATAATATCTTTTAAATTTTCTCCCATTGAGGAATCCAATGGTTTCAACTCCATCAAGAGTCTCCACACAAATGGTGCCTTGTGGGGTGATTTCACATACTCTATATGGTCCTTTTCCCGCATATTTCAACTTTTTCTTTTTGTTACGTACTCCATACATAAGGACTTTATCACAAGATTGATATCTTTGTTCTTTAGATGATGGTCAAACCATTTCTTCCTTCTATCTTTCTCCACAAGTGCATTTTACACAGCCAATTGTCTTTCTTCCTCTAATCTTTCAAGGATATATAAGCGCTCAACTAAATAATTACCATCCCAACCTTCTTATGAAGCTACACGCAGACTAGAAATTACAAACTCCCATGGCATAACTGCTTCTTGGCCATATACCATTTTGAATTGTGTACAATTAATACCCACTTTGTTAGAAGTACGATCAGCCTATAGAGCTGATGTCAGCTTCAAATCCCAATCTATGCAATGAGCTTCGACTGTTTTGGTCAAGATAGAAATTAAGGTCTTGTTAGTGCTCTCAACTTGGTCGTTTGCTTGTGGATAATAAGGCGTGGACTTATGGTGGCCTATCATGAAGTTTGTTGTGAGTTCCTTTATCACTCCATTTATAAAATGAGTACCATTGTCACTCACAATCTCAACAGGACAACCAAATCTTGTAATAATGTTCTCAAAGAGAAACTTGACAGTTGACCTTGCATCATCCCGTGTCGCCCTGGCTTCCGCCCACTTTGTCACATAGTCAGTGGCAACGATAATATATTGAGATTGAGTGCTACGAGTTGTCGGACTAATTGGGCCTACAAAGTCTAAACCCCATTTTTCAAAAGGTTGAGTCACTTTAACAGGATGTAAGGGCATCTTATCCTTTCGTTGTGTGATCTTGTAACATTGGCATTCATCACATCCTTTTGCAAAAAGCGATGCATCCTTGAATAAGGTAGGCCACCAATAGCTTGATTGCAACACCTTTCTAGAAATTAGTTCCCCTGAGAAATGTCCGCTGACTATACCCATGTGGGCTTCTTGTAGTATGTATAAATACTTATCCTCACGGGCACAATGTCTAAGAATATCATCGTTCCCTAGCTTGTAGAGAGTTCCTGCAATGACAGAATAAGGTTCACATTCTTTTAGCAGTTTTCGAGTTATATCCTTACGAAGCTCCTTGGGTGGAAAACCATTAACTAGAAAGTTCACAATCTTCTTACTCCATTCAGGTATGGTCTCGACTAGGAATAGGGAAGTATCGGGCAATTCATCATCGACTCCAATAGGGGCTTCACCATTGGGTATGCAAGACAAATGATCCGCCATGACATGTTTTTACCAGGTCTCACGACAACAATAAAATCAAACTCAAGGAGAATTAACAACCATCATGTCATTCTTCCCATGGAACAAGGTTTATTTACTAGATACAACAAGGCTTGATGATCCACATAGAAAACAAACTTGCTGGCAAGAAGGTAGTAGTGAAATTTCTTCACTGCGTAAATCATAGTTAAACCTTCCTCCTCTGTAATGGTGTAGTTTCTCTCAGCATCATTCAATTGACGACTTGCAAATCTAATGGGTAGTCCAATTATGTTCTCTTGGTTGAGCTAGAACATACCCAATGGCAAAGTTCGATGCATCAATATGCACATGGAAAATTACATTCCAATCGAGCACTCATAGAATGGGAGCGCTTGTCAAGGTCTTTTTCAATGATTCATAAGCATGGTCACACTCCGCGATCCAGTGGAACTCAATAAGAAGCTTGTACAAAGGATGAGCTATCGCGGCAAAGTTTAAAATAAACTAGCAATAATAACCAACATGGCCCATGAACCTTTGAACTCCTTTATAGTTTGTAGGTGGTGGCAAATCAGCAAATCTCATTTTTGGACACTATATACCCTAAAATGACTCCATGTTTAACCCAAAATTGGCATTTGAAAGGGTTTAAGGAGATGGGATACAATCTTCACTTCTCAAACACTTTTCATAAACATGATAGATGTTCTTTCCAAGAAGAATAAACACAAAGTTCATCTAAGAAAGCTTCGCAAAACTCCCTCAAATATTCTCTAAAAGCAGTGTTTATTAATCTTTGGAAGGTAGCAAGAGCATTGGTTAAGCCAAAAGCCATAACACAAAATGTGAACACTCCAAATTTTGTTATAAAGCCATTTTACCTTGGTCCTCTAGTGCAATTGTGATTTGATTGTATCCAGAGTACCCATCTAAAAATCTATAAGCTTCCTTTCCTGCAACTCTTTCAAGCACATGTTCTAAATAAGGCAAGGGGTAATGGTCCCTCCTAGTGGCGGCATGACCTTCTTGAGATCCATGCACACTCTAAGTTTCCCATTCTTTTTTGGAACAATCACTATTGGAGACACCCATTCTGAATGACCAATAGGGTATATGAATCCACATTTGACAAGCTTTTTAATCTCTTCTTGAACAATCTTTGCATACTTAGGATTCATTGGGTAGGGTCGTTGTTGGATTGGTTTAGCCATGCTATTCATGGGGATTTTGTGTTGCACCATGAAAGGTGGAACACCTTTCATATAATGATATGTCCAAGAAAATATATCCTTGAATTCCTTGAGAAGTTCTTTAAGTACATACTCCTCAGTCTTTGTCAGATCTTGGGCAATGAAAATGCCTCTTATATCTCTTACTCTTCTTGACTAATTTTCAATTACGGTCGATCTCTAGTGAAGAGTCACTAGATGAATCGCTACTTGTGTCTTCTGCTCTCCTTGATAGATTGTCATCTAGGATACTACTGGGCTCTGAATAGTTTGTCCCCACATTTGCACCAAGGTTTAACTCAGATTCTGCGTCCTCGGAGTCAATTTCAATTGATGATTCTGACTCTAAGTCGTGTGGGCTATAGTCTTGTGAGACGCTATTGGTTTCAATGTCAGCCAAGCCTTCATCTTGTAGGTCAACAAAAGCTATATGCATTGCAATATTAGGGTCTATATCTTCCTCACAGCCTTCCAAACAAGCAATAGATGACTCACAAACCACTTAATTCACAGAAGTGATTCTCGGATGTAATGGTTGCAGTCCTAGCACTGGAGGTGGCAAGGGTGTTGTTTGAACAACATTTTGGGCCCTAGGGACCATGCGTTGTGACGTTTGTTCAAGAGGTGGGGCTAGCATCAATGCAGGCACTCGAGGTTTGTCCGTCCATGCTAAGGTTGGTCTATTGGCCATCGCGCGCTTAAATACTATGCAATCCTTAGCTTGATGGCCATACCTCCCATAGGCATTGCAATTCCCATTAAATTTTACTCTAAAAGTAGGGCGTTCACTGGTACTATGCGGACCATAGCAAACTGAGCACCATTGTCTCTCCCTTCTTGGATACATATGGTTGTTTTGCGGAGCACGATTGTCTCTAAGACTCTCATGAATGGCCTTGGTGAGATCTGTTAAAGTCATCTCAAATATCTTTGGCTCCTTAGCAATAGTCTTTAGGGTCATTGGTTGATGCCCTGATGCTTGCGAGCTAGTAGATTTAGGCTGAACATACACTCTTTCTCCTTGAATCATTAAATTATCCTCCAATTGGATCGCATTGGTGGTGACTGCTTCCCAAGTGGTGATACCTCTAATGACTAGGACATTGTAGATATCCTCATGTCACAGTCCCCTAAAAGAATCTATCAAGCAATTGGTTATTATTGAAGTGTTCATTTGGATTACAACAAGAATTCAAATGCTTCAAGCAACTAATAACGTCCTCACCGACTCTCCTTCCTCTGTTGGGCTTTCTAGAGCTGAGATACTACACCCAAAGCACTCCCTCTCGTATGTATTCTTTCAATAACATTCTCTTAAGAGTAGGGTAAATCATTTTTTCTTCCACCCTTAGGGTTCTATACCAATCCCCAGCCTTTCCACTTAAGGTCAGGCTTAAAGCATTACTCTTATGCACGTTATTGTGTACTCCTAGAGAATCGCATATTTGTTTAAACACTTCGATATAATTTCTCACACCCTCGTCTCCACTAAATTTTTGTGTGAGCTTGGCTATTTGTAATACCTTACTTCTAGGCTCCCTATCAGGTGTGTTACACATATTCTCAATATTAGATCGATCAATAGCTTGAGAAAATGTTGCCAAGTCACCTAAGTGAGCAGGCACCGTGGGTGAAGGCGCTCCAAAGACTACATGTGGAGTAGGTATTGGCATTGGACTTGGCGCATAGGAAGCCCTTGGGTTCCAAGTTTGGTACGATGTTGTGCCATGTGGTGGCCCAAAGTTCATATGTGTGGCCCTCGGCATAGCAGATGTCGGATGTGACATGCTAATGTTAGCTGATATGGTCCCATTGAAATAAGAGCTTAGGTGTTGTAGTTGTGGAGCATAAGTTGATGAAATAATGGAAGGCCTGTAGGAGCTATATGAGTACAAGGACCTATAGCTGCATATGATTGATACACACTTGTAGGTACTATTGCCGGCATTGAGCTACCATGTACCGGTGCTTTACTAACAAAAGAGGTCCATGGCGTGTTTCTTGGCATGCCTATCATCACTAGGGTAGGCATGGTAGCCGTGGTGTCATCAAGGAAAAGATGAGCTAGACTTGGAAAAGTAAAGCTATCACTTGTGGGCTTAGATTGCACTGAGACCCTTGGCGAAACAACATATGGAGGATCCATCGGACTTATTGAGGGAGTCTCCATTTGTGATAAGGTTGGTTGTTTAGCCTTCCCTGTATCCAAGAATCTGAGGAGACCCGTTGAAGGCATGTGGATCCCCTTGTTCTGTCTCTCTATCTCAATAACCCTATGGATGATCTCACAAACTCTTTGTTGTTGATCCTCTAAACTAGTAGCACCCGTTGTGCATTGTAGGACATCTAACCAACCCACATGATAGGTGTGACCTGTGTATAGGTCGGTTAAAGTCTCCGTTTGTAGTTCATACTCCCAGTTTTTTTTTAGGAATGCTCCATCTAGGGTTGAGGTGTTAGGGCTATCCTTTGAACTAGATGCAATGTGGCAATCTAGGGGTTGACCCTTAGTGGACGTTGATTCAGGAGCACTTGATTGCTCGCCTGGCATGGATGTTGACATAAGGGCTTTCACTTTTAACTCTCTCCTTTGCTCCGCCCTACGTAAGATCTCGATTTCCTTTTCCCTAGCTGCAATGATATACCGCTCAACCTCTTGCACTTCAACAAGGCTTCTACCATCAGGTAATATAACCTCGAAGGGGATTAGCTATGAAGAGTTAGGGGGTGCAGTGAATGGAGTATTCACGTGCACATTCTCTAGGAGCATGGGGTCTACGTTGATCATGAATGGCGAATTTACTTCCCCACCCCCCTCATTTACATCGTTAGCTCCATGTTCGGATCGAGTGGCTCTACTAAAGGTTTCCTTCAAGTAGCTAAGCATGCTCGGCTCGGACCGTGGGTCCATGGCATGCATGTCTTGGCTTGAGCTATCGGGATTAGGCATTGGGCAACCCTCCATGATGTCGTAGTCAGAGGAAGAGTCAATAGATGCAATATGTGGGTCCTGAGTGGTACTACCTTGGGTTCCCGTTGATGAGGGCCTAGAGCCTAAGGTAGAGGAATAATGAGTGCCCTCGTAAAAGGAGACACTCTCTATGTGCTCGTCCTCTAGCACACAACTAGAGCGTAGGTGCATGTGACCCCAACACTCTAGAGGTGTTGGTGAGTGCCCGTGAAGGCCGCTCACCTAGTTTTTTAGGTGTTTACAACCCAATTTTTTTGTATTTTTGGTTCCTTTTTTTAAACAAGCCACGGAATATGGCGTGTGATAGGTCAAAACAAGCGTCTTGGCTAGAGGGACGTGTCGTGCTTTACAACCCTTGATTCGGTTACGTACAGCCTTCAGAATCCTAAAACTAGTCTTTTCCTAGGTGGGGAGAGGGCCAGAATTAGTAAGTCCAAAGGGTGAGTGTAAAGGGGATGGTGGAGGACTTTAGGAACTTGTCCCACATGCCCTCCCTTCTCTTGAGGTCCTAGTCTTTATATATAAGGTGGTGTGTATAGTATATCATAGGACTGAGGACTGAGGCCTAGGTCTAGGCTTGGGCTTGGGCTTGGGGAAAGATCCCGATCCCTTCCTTTTAAGATAAGGTTTTGTTCATTTTTGTTTTGAGATTTCTTTTTAGTCCCAAATATCTCGAGTGTTTTTTTTTTATATAAAACTTTTTATAAAAAATTTTAAAAAAACTTTTTTTGAGGACGCCGAGCTCCCATGCGCACACAGCAGCTCTTGCAAGCTCTATCTAACCTCTTTTTACCTAACACAACTAATTAATATTAACTACCTTTGCTAACACACTATTACACACTCACAGACAGTCAACTCTACTTCTGACCGTCTACTCTCACTACCAGATCTACTAACACCTACTCAATACAGATCTTGCAAAACTAACAAAAACAGTACAATGCAGCACTAACAGAGCTTATAGCCACGGAAACAGATGGAAGGAAGGCTTCCACTACAAGAGGCTATTCATATTAGCGACGCTCACACAGCGACGCTCAAAAAAAAATTCCCGGCGTCGCTATGAGCGTCGCAAATTTACTTGTAAATTTGCGACGCTCATAGCGACGCCGACTGGGCTAAAAAAATAACAGAGAGCGCCCAAAAACTCAGATCTCAGATCTTAGTTTTTCGGCGCCCTCAAGCAAGGAGCAGGTAACGCTCTCTCTCTCTCTCTCTCTCTCTCTCTCTCTCTCTTTCTTCTCCACACACACACACACACACACGAGGAGAGGAAGGAGAGCCAGGTATGCTCCTTCCCTCTCCTCACTCTCATGTTCCCTTCCCCTCTTTCTCTCTCCCTCTCTCTCTCTCTCACACACACACACATAGTGTTTTTGAGAGAGAGAGAGAGAGAGAGAGAGAGAGAGAGAGAGTACAAACATAAACAAAAACGCACACACACATACATAAACAAAGAATGCACACACACATTGAGAGAGGAAAAGAGAGAGAGAGCATGCATAGACAAAAAACGCACACATTGAGAGAGGAAAAGAGAGAGAGAACATGCATAAACAAAAAACGCACACATTGAGAGAGGAAAAGAGAGAGAAAACATGCATAAACAAAAAAACGCACACACATTGAGAGAGAAAGAGAGAGAAACTAATTTAACATCGTAGGAAACTAATTAAAATTAAAAGACCTAAAGATCTAGCCGACGAGGAGTTGAACTCAAGACCTATTATTCAAGAGGGAAATGGCATAACCAATCTATCATACTTGGCATGGGTGATAGAAAGGTTATACCATTTCTCTCTTTTTATTGGCACACACATCCACACACGCGCACACACACAAGAAGAAGAGAGTTATAACGTCGTAGGAAACTATCCTAAAAGACGTTAAAGATTAGGTTAGATGTAGACTTACGTTAAATTAGATTTAGGTTTATTTAAGTTAAATTAGATTAGATTTAGGTTTATTTTTAAATAGATTTACGTTTATTTACGCTAGATTTAGATTTACGTTATATTAGATTAGATTTAGGTCTCCATAGACTGCGATGCCTGCATGAAGCGGGTGAAGAAAGCCCTCAATGGAATATAGGGTATTCCTGCCTTCACTCATGGTGGGCTCCGTCGATCCAAAAGTACTGGTGAAATGTCTTCAGAAGATAGGGAAGAAGGAGAATCTTCAGGGCGGCAAGAGTCACTACATCCCCAACACAATGACCATCTAGACAACCTCTAGTCATTCAACAGCAACTTCAAAGTTAGTAACAAGAGCAAGAACGGTCTAAAGGGCCAATTGCTGTCGTCAGATGTGGATGAAGATGAGGCAGCGTCACCGCCGGAAGTTAACTCTCACATCTTTAGTGATGAGAATGCCAACTCTTGCCGAGTTATGTGAAAAATTATGTGTTAAATCAGTTTTAAGGTTCTTATAATCCCTGTTAGTTTAGTTCTTTGTTTTTAATATAACATAATTTACGTTAGATTTAGATTTATGTTATATTAGATTAGACTTAGGTTTATTTAGGTTTACCCACACACACACACACACACACACACACAAGAAGAAGAGAGTTTTAACGTCGTAGGAAACTATCCCAAAAGACGTTAAATATTAGGTTAGATGTAGACTTACGTTAAATTAGATTTAGGTTTATTTTTAGTTAGATTTACGTTTATTTAGATTTACGCTTATTTACGTTAGATCGAGTCCACGCAAGAATTACTTACGGTTTAGGGTTTAGAGCTAGACGAACAGTGAAAAGATCTACTGTGAAAAGATGTTAAGATGCTGTGAAGTGCTACAGCTAGAGAAGAGGCAAAGGGGTTTTGTCCACTACATGCAGTATCATGTAGACGTGGGTCTGTAGATTTCTTGTACCCACAAATATAGGTATTGACCAATAAAGACGAGATTATAACCCGGTGGTTCTGATCTCCGTGCACCTCTAGACCGAGGTGTGCGGGGATTGGACATGACTAGAGAATGTGAGGTAAAGAGAGAGAGAGAGAGAGAGAGAGAGAGAGAGAGAGAGAGAGAGAAGACGAAGAATGCCAATAGAATATTAAATTTATTGTCCACGTTATAAGATTTTTATCCTCATTATGAGTAGTGACGAGGATGTGGGACCGTCCAACCGAAACACCTATCTCTCAACGAGGGTCTTATGTCCTTGTAATCAATGCAAGCATGCTGTGCGACGGACAAGACGTGTTTCTTTGCAGCACGTTCGCGAATTTGGCGAGTTCGATCCATCTATTATAGATTGAGTTGTTGCCAATTATAACTCGTCGGACTCTGACGCTGGCCAACAAGCAGCAATCTTGCAACCCAATAGACGTGTTCGCAGGCGCTTTGGTCAAGCAGCATATGTGAGGCCACAAGATGTAGCCTCTGACAGCTCGGGGGATGATCATGCAGAGCACATTCCCAACGAGGCAATGTTTGAGCCCGAGATTGATGAAATGATCGAGACGATCATGGATTCAGAAAGGCTTATCTATGATGATATGAAAAGTGAAGCCGATACGCCATTGTATAATGGAGCACGTATGTCTAGATTGAAAGCACTCCTGGTTCTTCTCAACATGCAGGCAAAGTTTGGATGGAGTGACACTAGCGTCACAGCGCTTTTCAGGTGATCTATTACAATTAGTTTACTTTAATAAAACTCTAAATGTATAATGATCTGATAGATTTTTACACGACTGTATCGTATTTTTATGTTGTGTAGATTGCTTAAAGAGCACATACTACCAGCTGACAATGTGATGCCAGATTCCCGAGATGAAGTAAGAAAGATTTTGCGAAACTTGGGGATGGATTACAATTCTATCCACGCTTGTCCTAATGACTGCATTCTTTTCAGAGGGGAATACATAGACATGGAGAAGTGTCCGAAATGTGATTCCGAAAGATATCGAGTAGATCTCCACGGGACAAAAATTCCAAATTCCACAAAAGGTTTTGCGACATTTTCCTCTGCTTCCTGGCATCAAGCATTTCTTCGAATGTAAGTCCATGGCCGCCCTAGCATCATGGTATGAGGAGAATAAATCTTTGGATGGTGTGCTACGAATTCCTGCAGATTGCGCAGCCTGGAAACATATAGATGGAACATGGTCGGATTTTGCCAGGGAAGCTCGAAATTTGCGCTTAGGCCTGGCTATGGATGGCGTAAATCCATTTGGTCAAAGATCAACATCTTACAGTGTATGGCCCGTTGTCATCGTCAACTATAACATTCCCCCGTGGTTGACTACGAAGAAGGGGCACCTATGGCTAAGCTTGATTGTGCCAGGGCGATATAAAGTGGGGAATATGGATGTGTATCTTCGTCCACTATTGGAAGAGCTACAACAATTGTAAATTGGCATAGAGGTGGTGGATATGAGCCGACACACAGGACAACGGAATGCTTTGATCAAAGGCATTCTAATGTGGACCATGCATGACTATCCCGGGCTAACAGAATGCTCAGGTGATCTATTGACACTCCTCACTCAGACACTGTAAATCTTGTTTTTTCCCATAGTTGATCTATTATCGTGTGTATACATGCAGGGCTTCAAACAAGCGGATACAAAGCATGTGTCACATGTGGACCTAGACTGAATGCACGTAGGGCGCCCTCACTGAAGAAGCAAATCTACGAAGGTCATCAAGTGTATCTTCTAGAGAATCATGTGTTACGCGACGGCTTTTTGGGAAGAGAGCCACCAAGGATGTCTGCACAAGCATGGTTAGAGCAGAAGGAGATGTGCGATGACGGATTGCCTCCAGGGATGAAGAGACTATCTCTATGGTACGAGTTACCATACTGGCCCTGACTCATGATCAATCACTTGCTCGATCCAATGCACATATTCAAGAATGTGGGTGATCTACTATGGGACCATCTGACCGGCAAGAAAGATACTTTGGGAGCCAGAGTTGACCTTAGAAATGTGGATCGTATGGAGCAATATTGGCCGCAAACAGCGTCTGATGGATCGATAAAACTCCCTAAAGCACCATGGATTTTCACAGGAGCCCAAGAACGTAATGTAAAAGAGACCATTTGATCTTTGCGGACCCCCACTGGCGTAATGCACTCGCTCCGAACGTGTTTTACTAAAGAAGGAAAGCTTACCGGTTTGAAGTCACACGATTGGCATAAAATGTGTCAGGTACGCTCATAGTGGACTTTAATATCATTGCATAAAATGTGGACTTTAATATCATTGCTGCACATACTTTACAGTTTATTTTACCGGTTGCCATTGAGGGATGTTTGTCTCTCGACATCCGTAACACAATCTACAAACTTGCAAAGCTGGTGCAATGGATCTCACAAAAGGAGATCAACGTAGACTCCATACCATTTGCCAAACTAAATGCTGCGGAGCTTGTGTGCATGTTTGAGAAACATTTTACTACTACCATGCTAACCATTCAGGTGCATCTTCTTGTTCACATAGTTGATGAGGTGGAAATAGCTGGCACAGTTCATTCCAGATGGATGTTCTTCTTAGAACGTTTCATGAAAACGCTTAAGGGATATGTGCGTCAAAAGGCACGTCCGGAGGGTAGCATGGCAGAAGGTTGGTTGGCATCAGAGTCCCTAGTGTACATTGGAGAGTGGCTAGACGGATTTGATAAAGCCCGGGACACGCTATGGCGAACCATAGATGATGAGCGCATATCTGGGATTGTCATGTGCAATCTCGGTGTTGAGAAGAAGATGACGGAAGATCTAGAGGCTAAAATCAACCGATTTTGCATGCTTCACAATCCAGTGATGCAAAAGTGGATTTCACAATATGAGGATGCAAAGCAAGAGCGACAAAGGGCACGAATCGAGTGGAGATGGGGAAGACGACCACCGATGCACTATCCGATGGTTCTGGAGAGCCTACCAACCTTCATGAGCTTAAGATGGTTGCACGACCAATTGAAAAGCGCACAACAATGCGGTGACGAAGTGACTGAGGAAGAGTGGGAGTACTCTCGGGGTTGCGCGACCAAAGTAAGTTTGCAATGTACGACTAGCTAGTGACTTTATTTCTAAACGTTTGAACGGCCACTCATAATCTTTGTTCGTTGTAGTATAAGTCATACACAGCAGCATGGTGTAAAGGTCAACATTTTAGGGTGGAACGAATTGACAAAAAGCTTTTTACTCAAGATTGTGGAATCATGGCAAAATTTGAACAGTCTAGTCGACGACGTTCCTCTGATGCAGATCCTGTGGTGGCGGAACTCACTTACTTCGGCACGCTGCAAGAGATTTTGAGGATCGATTACAGAGGATTTTTTGTCGACTTGTTCGACGTGCAATGGTTCAAGATAATCATGGAGGGTCGCAACGCTACTGTGCGTAGAGGAGAGTCTGGTTTTCTTGAGGTGGATTCTACTAAGAAATGGACTGACCTAAGAGACACTTTCGTACTACCCGAGCATTGTGAACAAGTAAGTAGGTAAATAGTTAACATCCCCCTTTTACAAGTTATCTGCTTGAAAGCTCTCATGTAAGTTATGTGGCTCTGGCAGGTAATATTTCATCCTACAAAGTCTACATCAAACTGGTGGTACATCATAGAGGTAGCCCCTCGTAGTGCAAGGACATATGAAGGCTACCATGTGCCAATCACAACGGCATCAATGGAGGAGATCAGAGAAGATGCTCAATCAGAAGCCACTGCGGCTCTCTAAGTACCTTCCATGGTGTATAACGCTCTTTTCTACTCGTGCTCACATCTTTTGATTGAAAATTCTAAGTTTTCGACTTGCCTTTTCTATCACTCAATTCATTGCGTCATTGTATTTATATGCGTCATTACGTCATTGTATTTAATGGTCTTTGCATCATTGTCTACTCTATTCATTCAATATTAAGTTTAAATATTCGTGTGTTTAATGCAGGTATGGATGATGAGGAGTTTCTTTCTTCTTTGTCACCGTAGCAGAGACAGTGGTACGTGGAGCGTCATCGCTCTGGCGCATCATCGCGCGTTCCTACTCCATCCGCATCTCCCTCTCTTTGGCGCGCTCCAAAGCTTCGGCGTCGACGAGACGAGCTTCACACTCGTCTAGACACCGGCGCTCTAGTGGTGGCGGTGGCGGTTGTTGTGGGGATTCCGCCACCGATGCCTCCACACCGCCTCCTGTTCGACAAGGCTCTTTACCCTCCCCTTCTTTGCCCGCCCCCACACCAGCCACAGCATCGCCATCTACGCCAGGTTTAGCACGGCTGACTGTTCCTAGCAGCTACACACCTCTACCTACTCCGCCAGGAGCCACCCCACTCCACACTCCTGGCTTCGGGGCCCACACGCCGGTGGAGACACCTGACGTCCGTACCCCCATCGACACGCCGCTAGAGACCCCTGCCGGGACACCCAGGTTCACGCGTCACCGGCCAGAGGGCTTGCCTTACTCCGTCGACTTCAGCGGCGGCATCATCATGGATGATGACGGCAAGAAGGTGATCTCGCGCATGCGTGGTCTTTGCTCTTAGCTGTTTAGACACTACATACTAAACAAATGGAGTGAAGTACCAAGTGATTTAAAAAACAGAGTCATCAGCATACTTCATGATGAGTTTCCCGTTCCAACACGGGATCAGCGCATCAATGAAGACCTGATGAAGATTCGAATGCGCGAATACTGCAAACACAAGCGTTCCGAAGTGCAAAAAGCAATCAAGCATGGGTGGAACAGGCCAAATTGGCTGGCCAAAGAAGATTGGAAGAATTCAAAGAAAACAGCGCGCGAGAATCCCGACAAGTGGAAGCAACAAAAGGATGCAGCCAGAGCGCGAGTAGAGGCAGGGAGCTCGCACCACTTGGGGAGCGGTGGATGGGCATCATTTGAGGCCGATTTTGTAATTGTTTTTGCATTGCTCTTTATGTTCGATAGTTTAGGGTGTATGAGTTTTTTAATTCTAACATAATGAAATCTTTGTATGTTTTGACAGTGGTCGATGACAGGACGTGATCCCACACCGTACGAGCGCGAGTACGCAGGCAGGAAGGGCTTAAATGCCCTGATGGACATTCTCAGTTCTCGCGGCGGCATGGTTAGTATTAGGGTTTACTCTTTTCTATTTTTTGTATTGTTTTATAAATGTCGTTATATGTTTATACTTACTGAAAGCTGTCTTATTGTCTTTTTTTGCAGAATCCGACAGATACGCCGCTTGGACGCGATGAGACGTCTGAATAGACGACGTCAGTTTAGCCGTAGCTAGATAGCATTAGTTTAGGGTTTCTCATAGCTTATGTATCATGAGACGGATTTTATACGTCTTTTTGAACCATGTATATTATTACATTTGTCACCGCAGTTCATTTTCCCAATCAATTCTTTATGCCTATGATGTTGTACAATTGTCATTATTACATTTGCCAATCAATTCATTTTGCCTATGATGTGTACAATTGTCAATTTTACGCTTGTCAATTTTGCAAACAATGCGTCTTGTGGGTGACTATTTTGGGTCTATTATCTACCCTTGCACTTTTTTTTAAAAGTGAATCAAGTACAATATGGTTGATGGGTGGCAGGGCATTCAATGCCCTGTCACCGAAAAAAAATTCTCTCGGGCGTCGCTATAACCGTCGCTATTTATGGCTCTGTAGCGTCGCTATAGACTTTTGTGTAAACGTCGCTATAACCGTCGCTATGACCGTCACTATGAGCGTCTCTATATAGCGACGCTTATAGCGACGCATATAGCGACGCCTATAGCGATGGTTATAGCGATGCTCTCGTAGCGACGGTTTTAGCGACGCCGGGGGTTATAAAAACCCAATGTATTTCCGTCGCTAATAGCGTCACAAGAGCACACAACCTCTTGTAGTGTTCTAGAGGTAGCACTGAGTGCTTCTCAAGCTTAATGCAAGGCATTCCCCGACAGCAGTGCCAAAAATGTACGCTTTGCCATACGTGTCAAAGCTGGGAACTTGCTTGCACATTGTGCGCAAGACTCGAAAGGCTGCAAACACACAGCTAGAAGAGCCTAGCAAGCTCAAAGGGGCACGGGTGTGTGACTCACCGCTCAATGCTTTTGTCGTCTCGTGAAGCATCCTGTGCTGCAAAGAAGAAAGAGCCGCTATCGATGCCGTGCTCAATTTCCTCATCGTCGGTGATGCCTTCGTAATGTTCAATCTCTCTCTCTCTCTCTCTCTCTCTCTCTCTCTCTCTCTCTCTCTCTCTCTCTCTCTCTCTCTCTCTCTCTCTCAAGCATACACACACACACCTGTGAGCACGCTGTCAAAAAATTTACGGTCTTGCCAGGAAAGCACCGGGCTTATGGCTGTGAGAGTTTGTGAGAGAACTCCAAAAAACTATATGAAGGAGTTAAACCATAGATGCCATGAAGTCTAGGGTTTGGAAGGAAATGCAATCAAAGAAGCCCCACTCTTTCTCCCTTGCACTCACACACTCAAAGAAAGAACACAAAAGACAAAATCAAAATAGTACAAAGATGAAAACATCAAGGCTATGGTCATATCGTATCATGGGTAATATGAAAGGGTTAATAGCAATGAGTTAATGGCATTCAATCTTTGCTAACCAAATAGGCTACGAATTGTTCTTTGGAATTGTAGTTTTGTGCTTACCATAATCTATATGTTTTGTCTAGTGATTGGGATTAATTGTGTGTACAAATCCTCTTGGTTCATAGCAAGATAACTACACTTACGTCAAAAGAAAAGTTATAGTCTATGAGAGGTAGTATGATGGGATCCGGTGAAAGAAGTATTTCATTGAGCCTTTCTGGGCCAAAGAGAACTAGTCTTGCTTGGTGGGCCTTGCTATACAACATCTATAGAATATAGCAGGACATACAAATTGACATTTAGCATCTAGCATTGAAAAGAACACGAGCATGACTAATTTGGCAAGGGCCGCACTAAGTGAGGGATATATATCTGAAAAATGCTATAATGTTTATGGGAGGAGACATACACACTACATGCAAATTTTTGCAAACCAAAAGTATTTCAAAAATAAATTTTTCATTGAATCTCGTTTATAATTATAATATATGCCTCTTTTATGTCCAAATATTGCTTATTGGTCTCACGAATGGAGAGGGGATACTATTGATTTGTGGTTGGTATCTTGAATTGGTAATAAATTGCAGATGCAATGCTCCTACTAATAGTGTCTTGTTGTTGCTGCTCCAATGGCAAAAAGCACCCAATAATAATATAGAAGTGAGGATAGCAGGAGTGTATGTCATGTGTCTATCAACCTCGTTTATCGCTATATATGTGAGGTATGCCACCACGCAGGAGAGACATATTTCTAGATTGTGAGCAAAGATGTCATGTTGCATGCTCCAATCTTTATACAATGCAGTAATTTCAAACCATGACCTAGCATATGGACGATAAGCTAGTTTCAAGTTGGCTACATTTTGCTCCCTAGCTTATTGACACTTTGAAACCTATTATGGGAGAAACGAGGACATATATAGTATGGCATCAATTATTTAAACACCTAGTATGGTATCAATTGTTTAGAGCTGAAGCAAAGATGCACAAGGTGAATTCAATACTATGATACACCACATGCATTCACTACTTGTGAATCTACTATACTACATCACATGCATTGGCTAGCAACCGTATGCAAAGAGTTGCGTGTGTAACTAATATGTACAGATGTTGATCGACATTGAGTGTATGGTTCTGAAAACAAGATCCAAAGAAACCGAAGCAAAGGAGGCAGTACGGAAAATTCTTAAAAAACTAAATAGATAAAGCATAAATAAACTGAAATAATAAATGAGGTTTTTTATTGACCTGCAATGTTTTACTACTGCTTTTCGATTGTTCAATCCAGTACAGGCCTATATTTGAGTCAAGCTACAAAAAAGCAATGTGAATAGTTAAAGATATCATCTTGCAATGAACATCACAGACTGAAAGTGCAAAGCATATAGTGCACGTCATACAGAGGTGCCATACAAGAGTATGGTGGAGAGTTGGCATTGTGGTCTCTCCAAAAATTTATAAGAAACGGAAGCTGTGCCCTGCCTCGTAGCATTTATGTGTTGCACCAAGCAAACGCATGCGCATGGAAAATTGGATGCAGATAACGGACCTTGTAGTGTTGTCCAGCTGGAGTCGTGCTTGCGTAATAGGAACATGCAGTGTTGTGAATATATGTCTTCCCTGTCATACATAAAACACGTAGATGTAGCTCTATGTTCTATGTCCTGTGATCAGTATTACATTATATATATCTCGCTCTCTCTCTATATGTGTGTGTGTGTGTGTGTATCTTGTAAGCTGCTTCAGTCATCAATTATAACTTCTTACCTCGTTGTGCTTCCTAACTGCACATGATAATAAGCATCTTGAGGTCAACATCCTCATAGCAGAAGGCACTATATTCAGTCTGCTCATCAATAATCCAAACACACAGCTGGTGAACTACTATTAAGTGATGCTCATGGACATTAGTACGGGTGGCATTCCACTCGATATCATTCACCTTCAAAATAGGGCCTGAAAGTGGCGGGGACATTGTCATATTTAGCAGTTTTATGAAGCCCGTACTACCTTGCATTCAACTGCCTATTAGGCATAGTGGAAATCTATGACCAACTAGAATTTGTAAATGCCTAACGTTATACTTCTCAACACATCACCCTACGGTTCAATGCAACATGACACCGAATTTGTCAGTCCATTTGACGTCTGCTATTTCCAAGGGGTTTCAATCAGGTCTCAATTGAGTAGCAATTCTCTTCAACACGTCTCGAAGGTGAGGGTGGATTGAGTGTGTTTTTGTGGCCATAGAGACGATATACTCAAGCTCTTCACCAACAACTGAAAAATATCTATTGATTCTTTTGACAATGATCTCACTTTCAAGAGCAATAGATTTGTTTTTTGCATTGAGCGTCTTCTTCTGAACTTCCATGAGTCTCGTGCTTTGAGCAGTAATGAGAAAAAATATAATCTAAAGATCCATCAACGTTGGGCGTCCAATAACCACTTTTCGCGTGTAGGGGGCGCAACAACCATCCGTTAGAAACTAATGTTTCTAGTCAAAAGATGCAACTTGAAGGCTGTCAAGGTACAATTCCTCCAAAAGATGCAGAAGCCAGTGCTTACAATAGAGGCAGGTACTAGTAGTTCTGTTAATGATGCAATTGAGGTTGCGGCATGCAGCCTACGAGAAATCTAGCCCTTTTTTGCATACAACCAGATTCCACATGTTTAGTCTAATCGATTTCGTTGCCACCACCCCTCGTGACCAACTCTTCTTCTCAAGCGCTAGCGGCCCTCTAACCCACAGTACCCTAACCAATCTCTGCCAGACAACCCTCTACCGATGTAATGGATCTTAGGCCATGGTTACACGAGGCTTAGTTTCTAGTTATTTGCACTAGTTACTAAGCCTCGTTTCTGGTCACGTGGAAATAACTAAGCTTGCTTAGTACAACTATGTATGCCATAGTCAACTATGAAAATTATGGCATAGTTGCAAAACGCGAACGAGAATGATTTTAATGAGCGCCCGCCAAGTAGAGTTACTCCAGCTTTGCTTCAAAAGCGCCACCCATAGCGAATATTCCATAATGCGCTCTCCATGTAGGGCATGCAAAAACGTGCAGCTTTATGGCTACGCTCAAGTGTTATCAAATTCTATCGGGTCACCGGCCAATCGATCCCCTGCAACGTCCAGCTGGCAGTGTTATGGGTACCGGCAGCTCTCGCGTGACCACACCAACGTTCAGCGACATGGGGACCAACAACCTGAACAAAATCTTGTTTGGGGTTGATGCCCTCACGTCTAGGAGATAAGCAACCACTAACATTCCTGAATGAAAAGGGTTTCAGAGGAATGGGTTTTGGTTAAGTGCAAAGTATTTATAAGATCATAATTGAATCATAATTGATTAAGAGCTTTGTGAATATTTGCATATACTTTGTCCCTATTTGCGTATATTTTTTATTTTCCAGGCAATCTTATGATTCCTTCCTCACAACTAACGCTCACATGAGAGCCACATTATCAACACAACTTATTGTATTTGACTGACAAGAAAAAGTTCCATCGTTCACAAGCCATAGATAACCCAAAACCCCTAAAAATCACCCACAAGGAAAAACAAGATGATGCTGGCTTTGCTCGCACATGAGCTTTAACACTAGGTTGGTAATGGGACACTTTTATGTCCTGTGAAGTGACCATTTTCCTTGAATTATGTCAAGAGTTTCAAAATGGATTTTGAGGTGCTATCTATCTAGAAATTTGTCTCATGAGCTGAAAAAAACTCGACATTTTTTTGGAATATCAATTCCATCTTTAACATTGTCCTTGCACAACATTTCACAACCTAAACTGTGTGAAAAAACGGGTCCTGTTTTTGGCTTTTTTCAACTTTTTGCAACTATAGCACTCTAGAATTCATGTTTGTGAGGTCTATAATGCTAGAGAACTATCTTTAGTAGTCCTCAACATGTCCTGATGCTTCTAGGGAGAAATAAATATTAAAGTTGTAAGTTATGACCAAATTACAAAAATTGTCAAATCCTGTTTTTTAGCCAAATTTAGCTTTTCTATGATTTTTTTGGAGGATTTCATGATATCCAAATTCATTTTTTATTTTCTATGTCGCATATTGTAACATAAAGCTAACATTCCTTGAGTTTTGGGGCACCTAATACCCTATTTTGCATAGTACACAACGATGGTTGATTTTTTCAATTATAGAAGAAAACGAAACATTCTAGTATACCAAGTAGAGCTTTTTCAATATTGTTAGTTTCTTGTGACAACTACATGCATTTTGTAGGTAGTAACCATATCTAGTCATAAGGATCAAATTTGGCTAGATATTGAATAGTTTCTATGGGATTCTACAACTCATAATATTCAACCCAGTTTTTTCATGTTTGTTGTATTTAACACTTCATCTTTGTCCCCAAGATTCCCCTTGGTAAGAGATGTATTATTCTTTTGACATGCTCCATGGCTCCTTATGAACATAAAGAACAATAGGGAACTAAGAAAACATGCATATATTATTTGTATTGAACGTGGCTATAGAAACTTTGATGATAGGTTTGCAGAATGGTAAAAATTCAACTTTTTTGTACCTATTTATTTTGGAAAAACAAAAAATAGTGAGTGAGAAGCAATCATATGTTCTCATCACCAACCCATTGAAGTTAACTAGGGAGTTTATCTCAAGTCCTACAAAAATCCCTCATCTTATTTTTATGCAACAAAACGTAAGAAATGACTGTTTTGATGAAAATTCACTGGTCCATCAACTTTGGAGGCTTGGTGTGACCAAAAGATGAGAAATTTTACAAGTTTCTTATTTTTTCCATGTTTAGTAGGCCTTGAACTATAACCTCATGAAAGGATTTTACAAAATTAGTGGATCTACTATGGTTTTGGAGGTTTTTTTCAAAACCCTGAAAGGACACTTTTATGTGCTGTTACTTTACCAACCTAGTGTTAATGGAACCATCAAATGTGGAACCTACATGTTCACATGAAAGCGAAGAGCCATGAAGAAAATCCTACCTCGTCGACATTACAAGAGCATTCTTTAGTAACAGATATAGAGAATGTAGGCCAAGTTCCTCCCTATTCATTCCAATAGTGCAATGTCGACAATGTCATTGTTTGCCCCATTTGCATATTGGAATCGGGCTTCTTTTGCGGTGAAGCCTCGTTACCTAATTATTATAAGCCTACTAGCGCGTTCCTCACGTAGCGATCATAGTAACTTTGTGTGCAACAAGACCCAGTGGCCAGTTGAACAGTATGTCCAGCTTCAACTACCTTACTCAGCTCGTTTCTGTAGACAAAACTAGTTATGGTCAGCATTATGCCGCTCCAAGTATAGCTTATATAGATTCAGTAACCCTGTGCCCTCGGCCATCCTTCAATGTTCATCGAAATGATATGCAGCAGGTAGTGCTCATCACGTCGGAAAGCATCCAAAGTACCTTCCAGCTTGATGATCTGCGAAATATAACTAGGGTTTGCAAGGTCTCCAATACTCCTTTTCGATTCTGCCCGGCTTGGTGCTGCATGGTCAAACATCACAGACAAGAATTGGTGTGAATCTTAAGAATTAGGCATGGGAAGATATTTTGTGTGATCAAGCATGGCAGAGGTCTGTTCTAGTGCTACTAAAACAGAAGTTATCAAATTTCGATCAATGATCAAATGGCATAATCTGGCATACCCAAACTCAGATGAAAGCAGTAGGGTCTCTCTCTCTCTCTCTCTCTCTCTCTCTCTCTCTCTCTCTCTCTCTCTCTCTCTCTCTCTCTCTCTCTCTCTCTCTCTCTCTCTCTCTCTCTCTCTCTCTCTCTCTCTCTCTCTCTCGCAAAGAGTAGAACCTACTGCTTCTCAGGAGCGTGCGAACTAGAATTGTCTGTCCGAGCTCCTTGTGGGCAACATGCGAATTGCGTGTGGTTCCTGCGAACTCCTGCACATCTTTGTCTGCGAACTACTTCTGGAGAGCCTGCGAAGCTGCTGTACTTGTTTCACGGCGGTGTTTTTATTATTAAGCGGGCACTGGGGTTTTTTATCTTTTTTTGTTGCGTGAAAAGCTGCCACGTGGTGGCTTGTGCGATCAAATAGGGGGAAAAGTGCCTTTGGCTCACCAAGTAAACACTATGCGTTGTTGAAAGTGTATTTTACGGCTAATCCATACGTTAATTCTAATAGATCGCACAGAGTGGAAGCGATAAAAATTCTCATCATGTGGATTATTCATCTAGGATAACTATAGTATGTGCAAAATATAGATATGAGAAAAGAGAAGAGAAGAGAATTTCCCTCCCAAGCCCTATTCTTGCCCGTAGGCAATAATGATACTACGGAGAGAGATGTACATGTAGCAAGGAGAACCTAGAATTTGTAGAGAGAATGAATCTCTAAGAGTGAGAGAGATAGGTTTGGTTAAGGAGATGAGATTAGATATATATATATTGAGATTAGAGATGAAAAAGAAAACAACAAGAAATCAAGAAAACATCAATGTAGAACACATCTTACTTGACAAACCCTTCGGCACCATTATTGATGGAAAGAGAAGAAGAGTGGAGAATTCAACTTTGATTAATACACCAAGTGCAAGACCTTCTTCGATTAGAGTTGATTTTCCAAGGTTAGCTTGCAAGAATGGCTAGTCTTCCTCTAGGAGAAAGTGTAAGTTTGGGCTTATGTTAATGGCTAAGTACAATTTGGCATTACTACTCACTCCCTCATGAATTCCTCTCATCAATGGCTTGAATTCTTGAGTGGTTTTCAAGGACAAAGAGGTCCCCTTTTATAGGTGAAGGGGACCCCCAAGGGTTTACACAAAAAGAGAAGAGCCAGTGTGAACAGAAACTGGAAAAGTTGGAAATGAGCTGTCCCTGCATGATGTGGGCAGACTGGGGTCCAGTATTTTGATCGTATCTCCTCAACCATGGCTCCAAATAAAAAAATAAAAATATGGGCAGAAAATACACCTACGACTCTCATTTTATGTACTTTTTTCAATTCGGACTGGAACCTTGTGTAAAAAATTCATCAAAATAGGGTACAGTTTTGGCAACAAAAGTCTTCTTGTGGTCCCCTTAGCCTAGACTTTTATTTGATTCCAATGGACACCTCATGCCATATGAAAGCATGACATTGCTCCTTGACAAATTTTTGTGATCATGCTTGCAATAATGCATTAAAATAGGGGTATCTTTGAGAATCATGGAAGCTAGTGTCCCACTAGCATTTGATTCCTTCCTAGTACCTTTTTAAAAGAAATATAGGAAAAATATAAAAAATACATTAAAAATATATATATATTGAAATTTACCTTAGATATAGGATCTAGCTAAGGTGTAAGATGATAGTGACATAGTAGAAATAACGAATCAATGCTTTTTGCCCCAAGTTAAAGAGGCGAAGCTATTGACGCTTTTTCCATAGTACTTTTTGACGGTAAAGTAAGAATATGTTACCCTTGAGATAAATAATAGGATGAGATAGAAAGCTTATTATTATACTTAAATATGTATATGTATATTATAGGAAATATAATTATATATCTAAAAAGTTACAAGATAACTCTTGTAGCATGAGTTCCCACTATGTACGTGTCACAGCACGACATCCACCCCCTCTAAACCTACACATCCTCCGGTATGTGCCACATTGTCTCTTTGTAAGATCAGCCCTCTTGTACATCTTCCTTGCTTTCTTCTTCACTGGATGATTCCAGAGCTTCATCTTCACTTTGATCTTCACCTGTGTTTTGCTCTTCTTCCTCATCAACATCTTCTGGATCATTGTCTCCTCTTCTCTTAAACATTTTGATCCTTTTTCCTGCAATGGGAATCTTTACTTCTGTACCATCTAGTTCAGACAAGCTGTAAGTAGCATTTTCATGCACATGCTTTACAACATACGGTCCAAACCATCTTTTTGAAAACTTACGCATGATTGTGTGTTGGTTATCAAGGCTACTATCATACACTAAAACCCAGTCACCTTTGTCAATTGCTTTGCTCCTAAGCGATGTCGCTTATCAAAGTAGTCCTTGTTTTTCAACCTTACATTTTTGAGTCGTTCTTTTGCAACTTCAATGTCTCCAGGTCTTCTCTCTAGTTGCCTTATACGCAGTGCAAGGAGACCTTCCCTGCTAAGCCCCTCTTGCCAAGGTAGTACATTCTATGTGGAAATCGTATCTTCAATCGGCATCACTGTCTTTTGACCATACATTAGCTCCGCAGGCATATAGCCAATTACTGAGCTATGTGTTGTACGATCAGCCCATAAAGCATATGGTAACAGTTTTGGCCACTCACCAACTCTTCCTGCACAAGCCTTGGCCAAAGCTTTGATGATAGGAGGATGCCCTCTTTCACTCTTTCCATTGCCTTCAGGGTTGTAAGCTGTAGTAAGAGAAAGCTTGATTCCTAATCTAGAAAAGAAGTCCCTTGCTTCCTCGGCATCCAGTTCACCTCTGTCTGCAGTGATCTTTCCCACACGACCATAACGACAAATCACCTCATCAAGAAGGAATTTGCACACAGCTTCTATTGGGGTTAAGGCCTATGTGCCTTGACCGGTCGCCCAGGTCATGGGCGCCCGCCCACTGTTACCCTATACTTATAGTGAGTATACTGTATAGGGGGAGCTACCACTTCACAGTCTCCCCACCCACATCGTGCATGTGTCTCCTTCTCTCTCTCTCACTCTCCGTCTGTGGTGCTCCCCGATCCCCTTCAATTGGTATCAGAGCGAGGTGTGGTGGTGGAGCAGGTGCTTGGAGCTTCGGCTTGGTGGAGTGAGCTCGGACAGAGAGCTTGTGCAGGCACGAAGCTCGGAGCTCAGCCATGGGAGGTTGAGCTTGGCGGAGGAGAAGAAGGGGGTTGCAAGGCGGATAGGGTTGTGTATACTCTCCCCTCTTAGGTAGCGGGTTGGACCACTGGGGTAAAGGCAACCAACAAGGAGCGATCTCTTAAGGCAGCATATAGAAGGGGCAGCCAACTGTGAGGCAGGTCAGCGTGGGTGTGCAGCGACTACAAGGCGGCCATAACGAGCTGGATAAGGGAGGGAGTAAGCATCCTAAGTGAGCAGCGTGGACAGCCATAGGCACTGCATTGTGTGCAAGGCTGATTCAACCAGCGGGGCAGCCTGGCGAGCAGTGTGGGGCATGGAGTCCATTGCGTAGGCAATCGGGTAATGCGAGCAGCAAACGGTGGCAAACAGCAAGCACCACTCTATAGGAATCATAGGGTGTGTAGCAAGGTGCAACGTGGATAGTGGTGGGTTGCAAGGCATTCCTTCAAGGGAACATGTGTGTATCCTTGTGCAGGAGATTTGTAAGTAGCCACCCCTCTATCTCTCATGCACTGGTTTTGTGCCTAGCTGAGCAAGAAGAAAGGCAGGTATTGTGCATTGATATATGAAAATTGTGGTTTGACTCTTGGCACATGTGAGATCTCCTACGGCTGAGATCTAGGTATGAGCTCTTGAAAGTGGGTGGATTACAAGACAGGCTGATAGTTCTTGCAGGTGGGTAGTAAGCCCTTGTGATAGGACGTAGGTTTCTTGGTAGGTCTGACAAAGATGGTTATGGCTGAGATGTATGCCTATCTCATGTGGTGCTCATGTTGAGCATGTTTGCAAGACATATATTAGAGTCTTGTATTTGACCTAGGTTGTGATTGCAGGTGCTTCACTCGGTGGTTTATGCCTTGAGTGTTGTTGTTTTGCATTCACATGGATGTTGTGAGCTCATGTGTTTGAGCTAGCTTGCTACACCGTTGGTTGTGCATTCAGGACTCTGCACATAACTTGCTGGCAGCAGGTTCAACATATTGGATGAGAATACAGATCGTGTGTATGATTTGTGTTGTCACAAGCTCAGAAAGATGACGTACAAGCTTTGTGCGGATATGCTATGTATGGCATGTTTGGATACATGTTGAGCTTTTGACATTTCGTAGGTGACATATTCACGTGCATACAGGTGGACAGGTTGTCTAGGAGCTACTCCTGCAGGAGTGAGCTCATTTGTCATGTGTTTGGCACGTGATGTATGCAGGATGTGGATTGTCACTCATGGTTCAGTTTTGTGTGTGATTTTTTGATCACTCTGCGGGGAAACTTTGGCAGCTTTTTTCCAGGCTGTAGCTGTCAGGAGAGCAGGTCTGTAGACAGGAACAAGTGATCTACAGCAGCAACAGGGGAAGATTTGGGATAGTGTCAAATTTTTTTACGATCTGATACTCTATCTAACCAAAATCGGCAAGTGGATCTATGGAGGAAGCTGTCCTCGTTGCAAGAGAGCCAGTCAGCTCTCTGAAGGGAGGGGAGTGTGCAGGAGATTGACGACGCTCCTCCAAATTCAAGCCAAGAGACGAAGTACAGGTACACGGTTTGCACTACAGATTTCTCTAGGTGCCGGGTTGGCATAGAGCGTGTTTTGTGCTTTGCCAGGCTATGTATGACATTGTGGAGAGCTGTTACGCTCTAGTCTCCTGGATTTCAGTTCCAGAGGTGTTGCAGTGTCTTGTTTACTGGCTTTGGTACCTTGCTTTGCCACAGGTGTACAGGTGACTTCTCTTCAGATGGCAGATGTACTACAGTGACCCGATTTCATGCATGGCAGTGTCTTGTTAGCCGGTTTGTGCTCATGTATGTACACTGCGGGAGCTCTTTGTATGCTCAGTGATCTGGTTGAGCTACTCCCAGATTGTTTGCCATAGGATTTGGCATCTTATTTCCTTTGTTGTTTTGGGTGTGACTTAGTCCCCATACAAATAAGACTCTGTCCGATTTGTGCCAGGAGTTTTATGCATGTTGTGACAGTGTTCGTAAGGTATTAGTCATGCATTGACTTGTTGCTTGCGGATAGGTTTTCCGCTTATGCGGTCACAGGTGGTCACTCAAATTGCATTGCTGGCTGGTTTTATGACAGAGGTTTGTAGCATAGGTTTTGTGCAGGCAATTTAATGCACAGATTTGCAAGGATTTGATCATGCATGTTGAGTGCTGATTGATTGCGCATTGGCTCTTGTTGAGCGGTTGATCGACTTATGATTATTTTGGGTTAGATAGCCATTTTACGTCGAAATTCTGGAAAAATTTTCCCAGTATTTTGTGACATAATGTGCATGTTTCTTTCTTAGCTTGGCTTGATTTTGGCACTCAGTTTTTTGGCTTTGAGAGTGTTGGTTACACTCAGAGTTTGCGTGCGGTATTCTCTGCACGTGGGAGATTTGTGCATGTGTATGCATCGATACCGCATAGTGTGGGCTTGGTGATTAGCTCACAGATTGCAGTGTGATACTAGAGCAGGCGAGGCTTGTACTGACATTGCGGGAGCTCTATTTTGGAGTGTGTCTCATAGGTTTTACATTGTGTTTCTAGCCATATTTGTAGACAGTTTCCAGGTGTTGTTGGTGAGGTGGTTTTGCTTTCTAGTTTGCTACATTCTGCTCATGGCAGAGACAGATGATCGCTCAGATTATGATCTCTCGAAAATGTGCATGTTTGATGGGTCAGACTTTGCAGCATGGAGAGAGTGTATGCTTGATGCACTGACACAGCGAGGGTTGCATCGACCATTGAGTGGTGATGCAGGTAGACCTTCAAACATGTCTGATGATCAGTGGCAGGAGCTAGAGGAGATGGCACTATCTACACTCTCTTTGCACCTTGTGGAATCTGTATATGCTCTTGTTATGTATGAGACTACTTCGAGAGCACTTTGGCACAGATTACATGATATGTATGATAGATCCGAGTCATCAAGGACTCGTGTGAGACATGTACATTCACGAGTATGCCGACAAGTGATATGTTGGTATTGTGGTCATTCTGGACACGTTAGACGGCGTTGTTTTCGTCGTATGCGACATCGTAGGAGACATGGCAGTCTCAGAGATGTATGTAGTGATTCCATGGACTCAGTTGCTTCGATAGTTGAGGCACATGTAGTGTCGGAGTATACTAGTGACGGGGATGTCACTTTTACCTCGAGCTATGCACGAGATGCTATACATGTGGATAGTGCACTCCCTTCGCAGTGGTTGCTAGACGCAGATGCTATGTTTCATGTCACGCCCCATCGTGCATGGTTTTGTAGCTATTCTAGCGGGATGCTTGGCAGTGTACGTTTGACCGATGGATTGGTGCATGCGATAGCAGGTGCAGGAGATGTGAGACTGTCATTACCGAGTGGTACATCTTACTTGTTACGACATATGCGCTATGTACCAGATTTGACAGTGAGTTTGATCTCGATTGGTCAGCTTAGAGATTGTGGATGTCAGATTTCGCTACGAGAGCGAGATTTTGTGATTCATTTGGGTTCGCTAGTGATTGCGAGAGGTGCCAGGAGTGGTACAGGTTACCCATTGCATGTGGATCACGTGAGAGACGGTGTTGTCTCTGTGATCATGCAGCCAAGTAGAGAGCGAGAGAGCAGGCGAGTCTCTTTTGCTTGTGGGTTGCAAGATGCTTTGCATGGAGTGCAGAGCAGTGACCTTGTTGTGTAGGTTGCGTCTACGGATGCACAGGTAGAGCGGGATAGCTCTAGTGAGTCACAACAAGATGAGTCATCAGAGGTGATGACAGAGATGACTCACATGGATGCTGAGATGTCGGCTATTGTGGAGTCATTTCTTGATATGCTTATGCCAGAGCTTGATGCAGATTCAGGACAAATGGATACTCTTGGTACACATGTGATATGTGGTGGGAACGAGAAGTCACTCCAGATCTCGGAGTCAGAGTGCCATGGTCTCTATGATAGGAGACAGGATTTCCATGAGTTGAGTTCTGAGTTGGAGGTGGCAGAGGTTTCCAGGGTTGCATCAACGTTCGGTGTCCTCATGTACGAGATGTTGATCTCGAGGCCCGACATAGCAACTGCAGTGGGAGCATTTGCAGCAGGGTTGATTAGTTGTTCGATGACTAATATCGGCATAGAGCATAGGGGAGGTTTGCAGGTATTGGACCGATACTTGCAGGAGTGTATGAGCTCTTGTAGACTACTTGCAGAGCTTGGAGCTAGCTCTGTGTGGCTTCCGCAGCGGGATGTTTGTCTATCAGTAGAGCCGGATGCACTAGCTCATCGAGAGTCAGTGGGCATAGGTTGAGAGAATCTCTCACCTTCTATTAGTTGTACACTAGTAGATCTTGCTTAAAGGCACATTGGCCTTTAAGTGGGAGGTTGTTGGGGTTAAGGCCTATGTGCCTTGACTGGTCGCCCAGTTCATGGGCGCCCGCCCACTGTTACCCTATACTTATAGTGAGTATACTGTATAGGGGGAGCTGCCACTTCACAGTCTCCCCACCCACATCGTGTGTGTGTCTCCTTCTCTCTCTCTCACTCTCTGTCTGTGGTGCTCCCCGATCCCCTTCAGCTTCTATGGTTTTAGCTCTCAATGCTCTTCCTTCAACCTGATTAGTTAGGTCCTCTCATGCAAGAACCAAATACCTCATCTTCCAGAGTCCTAAAGGCATTGTGACTAGATCCACAACCCATTTATAGTGCATGGCTAGTGGATATGTAGGGTGCAATCCATCACGATGTCGAACATTTGAATACATTTGACAAGTTACACATGACTCTACAAACTGAGATACATCTTTATACATACCCTTTCACCAGTATTTTTCTTTCAACTTGGAGAAGTTCGCCCACACACCCCTATGTCCAACCCATAGACTCTCATGAAACTCTTGCATGAGCTTTACTTGAGTCTCTTTTTTACATATAACCCATTGTGGTGTAGCATCCCTTTGTTTAGGATGCTTCCACAAGTAACCATCCCTAAAAAAGTACCCATATGCTTTCCTGCGTATCCTCTTGAATTCTTGTTCAAACCAATCATCCTGTTTTGTTAGAGTACTCAAGTAGCTTCCAATAAGAAGCCAATCACCTTCATAAAGATCTTTCAAAAACAATTCAAGTGGATTAGTCATGGAGACATTGTTACCTTTGACATGAGAGATGGAATAGAACTTTGTGCCCACATCATCTCCCTCGTCAATCATATGTGACTCATCTTCATACCTTGCTCTTGATAGCATATATGCCACTGTATTGTCTTTACCTGCAATGTGCTTAAACTCGGGATTTAAGGACTTAATGTAGGCAATCCACCACAACATAGCAATGTCTGACGTTGAACAGCTTGTAATCATCCCAAGAAGTGGTAAACAATCTGTTTCTACAACCACACATGCACCAATTAGGTACTCTTTTCCATTTTTCAAGGCTATAACCATACCCCATAACTCTCTCTTTATTTGTGGATAGTTTCTTTGGCGAGCACTTAGTACCTTTGCTCCAAATCTCACCACATACATGTGTCCTTCGTCATCTTGCCCTATTGCCCATCCAATCCTTGTAGGACTGGTGTCTATTGTCAGAATTACTAGCCTTTGACACTCATAGTCTACCTTTCTCAAAGTTGGTACTGACTGGAGCAACTCCTTTAGCTTTTTCATGAATTTTACATGTGCTTCTATCCATTTAAACTTTTGATTCTTTCTAAGCAGCTGATAAAGAGGATCAGCTACATGTGCATAATGTGGAATCCAAATAACATAGAAGACAAATGCTCCCAAAAACCTTCTAACCTCGGTGATGCTAGTACATGTTTCTTTCACTCTTTGGATGGCATCTACCTTTGTTGGACAAGGTTTCCTACCATATGGCCCACACATGTGCCCCGCAATGAGCACTTCATTGACACCAAACATAGACTTTTTCCTTGACAATGTAAGATTGACCTCTTCCAACTTGGACAAAATTTTATCACAATCATTTATGTGATTTACCACAAACCTGCGACATCCCTTGAGATCCAAAGCTTCATCTTTGTCACTTTCTTCACATCCTTTAATAGACAAATCATCAATGAAAGGCATTGTGATTTGAGGAATAAAGTCACGTAAGACCTTATTCATCCCATTCATCGTATGTGCAACCGAGTTGGTTTCTCCCTGTGGCAAGGTACACATCCTTACCAAACCCAAAGGTGTCCTTCATGGTTGTCAATTCTTTGCTTTTTATTGCAAGCTGAAATTGATCATACACTGAGTAGAGATCCCCCATTGTGTACATTGCCCACCTTGCAAACGCCTCTACAAACTCATCCACAATCGGTCATGTACCTACATTTCTAATTGTCACTTTGTTCACTGGTTGCATATCTTGGATGAAGCATAGAGCTCCATTCTTCTTTGGAACTGTGAACCACCTGTTTTAGTATGGGGCACAAGAAGGCTCCAAAATTTCCATTTTTTATTTTCTCATTCAGTAGCTCTACTAACTTTGGCAAATGTGCCTTTGGAACCAGAATAGGCTGCAAATTCCAAGGCACATGAGGTATTGTGAAATTTACCATAGGAGCTACAATAGAAGGATCAACACATCCTATCTCATGTGGCTCAAACTCAAATGCCTTACCATGCTTTGAAAGAATTTCTTTGAAGCACTTTGTCTCCTCCTGTGTTAGGAACTCGTCGCAGCCAATTTGCAACTCTTGAAAAGACTCCTTTGTGAAGATATGCCCGATATTTTTAGGATTTCTTAAACTTGGTGGCAAAGAAGCTTGCTCAATCTTTTCCCTGTTGTTGGGTGGTAAAGGTGAAGCTACTGGTTTCACCTTCTTTGCTACACTCTTGTATTTAGTTTCGACATGGACTTCTGGGCCAAGTTTTTGATCTTCTTTGAAGGCTTCTATGACTTGGTACATTTCCATAGAGCATACTTCCACAACACTATTTTCAAGATGCAAACTAGACTCCATTATAGCATCACGCTCACCCATAGTATCTACAAAACAAATTTGCTCACAAAAACCCAAAACATTTTCAGTAGGCTCTAGCAACCCACTCTCTTTCATAACTATTTTTACATTATGTACATATTGCCTCTCACATCTCTTCAAATCTTCAAGTTTTGTAAAACATACTGATCCATTCCTTGTTACCAAGGAGCCCGTTGAGAAAGTTTCACCTATTTTTGGATCATGCGAGACCCTTTTTCTTTCTGTACCATTGCAATCCCGCTTTACAATGGTACTTGACCAAAACCCATCATTTCTCTATGGTCATGAAACTCTTTGCTTACCTTTGGTAGAGGATGATCTCTGAGGTTGTCACGATTTCTTTCATGGTTTACACAAACTGTGAGAAATTGGACAGCTCGTTTACCATCTTTGCTACGTATCCTAGCATATGTTGAACCATCATCCATTACCCTTGTTTCCATTTGAACTCCCACAATGTAGGGTTGTCCAAGGATGAGATGATATGAAGATGTATCCTATACAAAGAAGTTTTGGTCAATCTTTACATCACCTATTGTCACCTTCACACCTACACATATTGCATACAATTCGCCGGATGAATTGTTTGCCACGTTTACCATCCAATCATGATCTATGTCCATCGGCCATTTGCACTTGTTGTAGAGACTCTTTGACATTATGTTTATTTCTGAACCATGGTCAATCAAGGCAACAAATGGCTCTTCAAGATCACCTACCTTGACCAAAGTTTCTGTAGTAGCCCTTGCCCAGTGACTTCGTGAATAGTAGCTCCTAGGAATAGCTTCAACTTCTTCATCATCATTTGAGAAATGCACTTGCTTCACTCTCCCACTAGATTGGTAGCATCCTACCACAGCTCCATCATCATCCTTATTTTGCAATTGCGTCCCTTGTGTCTTCAAGGTTTCTCCATCAACCTGTGGAAGAGAAACTTCAGCAAGAGTTTGCCTCTTCCTCTTGATGATGTCAATGATCTCCTCATGGAATTCACGCTTTGCAATGCCAAGAACTTCTCCTAGAGTAAACTCAATTTTTCTATTCAAAGTCCTTTCCTCCAAGACTTCTTTAAATATGTAGCAACCTCAATATCAGATTGTAGTTTATAAGTTGGGCCTTATGTCTTACCTTTTGTTGGCTCTTTCTTCTTTCATGTTGTACACTCCTCCATGAGCACTTCAAGTGGAGATTCTCCTTGTGTTGAGGGTGTTTGAGAAGGCATTGAGTCGCTTCTTCCCCCACTTCTAGAAGCTCTTTTTGATGGTCCTTCATCAGCATTCTCACGTCTGCGCTTCTCTTCTACAATAGCCTCATTTTGTTGGCATTTTGTAATGTAGGCATGCACTGACAATGAGTCCACTAGATCATTCCATCCTATTTCTAGACGTATGCAATCACCTGCTTCATGTAGAATCTCTTTTGTAAGCTTTCCCTTTTTAGCTAATTGCATGACATTTGGCCAAATTTGACCATGATGGTCACTCACCTCTTCATTACTAAGATGCTCAATTTTTACTCCATAAGTAGTTGCTTCAACTGAAGAGGTGGCATGGTTAGTTTCCATATCTTCAACTAAGGTTTGCATTCCCCCCTTCCCAAAGTCAGTTCTCAAGGGTAGACCTATCTCTCTTAAGTGGATTTTACCATCCTTAAAAAAGACAACATCTTTTGACAAATCATCACAATCCCTTCTTACATGGTCTGTACTATCATACCAAATACATCTATTAACAAACCCTTCTTTGGGCTGTTGTCTTTGCCTAGGAAGTGGCCCTGATGATTAGCCTTTTTCTTCAAGCTTTGTAAGCTTCACCTTCAAGTCACGCATTCCCTTCACACGCTCATCTAGCATGGACTCATCAAACTTAGGAGCGATAAAAGTAGGCTTTACCATTTTGTCAGAAGTTGAGGTGGAAGGACTTGTAGTGTTTACTACCATCTTGTCCCTTCTTTTTGTCGTTTGGCAAGCAGTGAGACAGCACTTTCAACCTCATTCTAGTCGGTCTTTAGTCCTTGCTCAGCATCTTTATCTTCAAGAAGAAGGTCCAAATTTTCTTGAAACTCTTTACATGCAGCTTGGAAGAAAAGATTTGTCTTCTCTGCATCTAGTGTGGCCCTTTCTGTCCTGGTGAGTTGTGCATAGCGCCGCTCAAATTCCCTAAGTATATCTGTTTTATTGATAGTCCTTGCTTTGGCTTGACTACCCATTCTAAGAATGTCCTTTTGGTCACTCTCTCAGAGTCCTCCATGAAATATTCCTCCTTTAAAGCTACATTGAGTTCTTCCCAATTTCTCCCATGCTCATCTTTAATTCCCCTAACATGTTCTCTAATTTCTGGAGCAACAACTAGCTCAATGACACGCGATGCAGCTCCATCTCCTTCACATACTCGCGTAAGTACTTGGTTACATCTTTACCATTGAACTGATCCATCCTGTTGACGACAGCTTGTATGGCCTTCGTTGCTGAAATCTCCCTTCTTTCAGTGGCATGTTGTTGTTGCATGAACATTGCAAATGCTTGAAACATTTTCATTGTTCATGGATCAAAATGCATACCCTGTTGCTCAACATGATCACCCATGGTTACCCAAAAACTCTCACCCTCGCAGTTTCGCATCGGGTTCACTAAAAATATGTCAAGAAATTTGTAGTCTTGCCAGGAAAGCACCGGGCTTATGGCTGTGAGATTTTGCGAGAGAAATCCAAAAAACTATATGAAGGAGTTAAACCATAGATGCCATGAAGTCTAGGGTTTGGAAGGAAATGCAATCAAAGAAGCCCACTCTTTCTCCTTTGCACTCACACACTCAAAGAAAGAACACAAAAGAGAATATCAAAACAGTACAAAGATGAAAACATCAAGGCTATGGTCATATCGTATCATGGGTAATATGAAAGGGTTAATAGATGAGTTAATGGCATTCAATCTTTGCTGACCAAATAGGCTACCAATTTTTCTTTGGAATTGTAGTTTTGTGCTTACCATAATATATATGTTTTGTCTAGTGATTGGGATTAATTGTGTGTACAAATCCTCTTGGTTCATAGCAAGATAACTACATTTACGTCAAAAGAAAAGTTATAGTCTATGAGAGGTAGTATGATGGGATCCGATGAAAGAAGTATTTCATTGAGCCTTTTTGTGCCAAAGAGAAACACTATGCGTTGTTGAAAGTGTATTTTACGGCTAATCCATACGTTAATTCTAATAGATCTCACAGAGTGGAAGCGATAAAAATTCTCATCATGTGGATTATTAATTTAGGATAACTATAGTATGTGCAAAATATAGATATGAGAAAAGAGAAGAGAAGAGAATTTCCCTCCCAAGCCCTATTCTTGCCCGTAGGCAATAATGATACTACGGAGAGAGATGTACATGTAGCAAGGAGAACCTAGAATTTGTAGAGAGAATGAATCCCTAAGAGTGAGAGAGATAGGTTGGGTTAAGGAGATGAGATTAGATATATATATATTGAGATTAGAGATGAAAAAAAAAACAACAAGAAATCAAGAAAACATCAATGTAGAACACATCTTACTTGACAAACCCTTCGGCACCATTATTGATGGAAAGAGAAGAAGAGTGGAGAATTCAACTTTGATTAATACACCAAGTGCAATACCTTCTTCGATTAGAGTTGATCTTCCAAGGTTAGCTTGCAAGAATGGCTAGTCTTCCTCTAGGAGAAAGTGTAAGTTTGGGCTTATGTTAATGGCTAAGTACAATTTGGCATTACTACTCACTCCCTCATGAATTCCTCTCATCAATGGCTTGAATTCTTGAGTGGTTTTCAAGGACAAAGAGGTCCCCTTTTATAGGTGAAGGGGACCCCCAAGGGTTTACACAAGAAGAGAAGAGACAGTGTGAACAGAAACTGGAAAAGTTGGAAATGAGCTGTCCCTGCATGATGTGGGCAGACTGGGGTCCAGTATTTTGATCGTATCTCCTCAACCATGGCTCCAAATAAAAAAATAAAAAGATGAGCAGAAAATACAGTTCATTAGCTACGACTCTCATTTTATATACTTTTCCAATTCGGACTGGAACCTTGTGTAAAACATTCATCAAAATAGGGTACAGTTTTGGCAGCAAAAGTCTTCTTGTGGTCCCCTTAGCTTAGACTTTTATTTGATTCCAATGGACACCTCATGCCATATGAAAGCATGACATTGCTCCTTGAAAATTTTTTGTAATCATGCTTGCAATAATGCATTAAAATAGGGGTATCTTTGAGAATCATGAAAGCTAGTGTCCCACTAGCATTTGATTCTTTCCTAGTAGCTATTTAAAAGAAATATAAGAAAAGTATGAAAAATACAAAAATATATATATATATATTGAAATTTACCCTAGATATAGGATCTAGCTAGGGTGTAAGATGATAATGACATAGTAGAAATAAAGATTCAATGCTATTTGCCCCAAGTTAAAGAGGCGGAGCTATTGACGCTTTTCCATAGTACTTTTTGACGATAAAGTAAAAATATGTTACCCTTGAGATAAATAATAGGATGAGATGGAAAGCTTATTATTATACTTAAATATGTATATGTATATTATAGAAAATATAATTATGTATCTAAAAAGTTATAAGATAACTCTTGTAGCATGAGTTCCCACTATGTACGTGTCACAGCACGACAATGCGAAGCACAAGGAGACAAAGATGGAGCAAGAGCACTTCTTAGCTTACACGGACCTTTTATAAGAGTTCGACCCATTCACACATGGAAGTCCATAGTGGCTGATCGTTGCAAAACTACTTTAAAAATAAGATAAGTGGTGCACCTCTCATCGGCGATCACTTTCACACCTATTGGATCGACAAGCCCGGTCCATGACTCAATCAAATAAATAATATGCATCCATTGAAGGTGATAGGGTGTTCGTGAGGGCTGACACAAACTACTTGAATTTGTGCACAATAAAAAAAAAACTAGTCTTATAAGACAACTCTATTGTATCATTGTATCATTGACAAGGTTCATACTATCCTTAAGCTGTTGAGGCAAGCTTTTCCATGCATGGGAACCCCCCATATATTTTTGCCCTTTTACCAAAATATTTCCTATTATATAAGTTACTTTTGATTTTTTCTTCCTTTTTCACAAACGTTTTAGCCTTTATTAAATAAATAAGACTTATGCTAATCAATCACGATGTAGCATAAATAAGTAGGCTTTCTTTGTTGATCTCTCTTTTGACCTTAAATATTAAATATATATATTCTAAATTACATTATATATTTTACTATTTTCTAATATATTTTTCATGTATGTATATTATTCCACCCTACCAAATATTTTATTCACTAGTTTTCATTTTCAAACCTCAACCCCACTTTCAAATTTCAATAATACCTCCATCTAGATGATTGCCAATCTTTTCAAAACTCTAGGTCATGTTTTCATACACATGAAGGAGCTCACACTTGAAGGCAAGAGAGAAGTCCACTCAAAGGGGACCACCAAAAGACCTTTGCAGCCACAAATAATACATTATTTGGCTGAATTTTTTAAGTAGAGAAGAACCCCGAATCTGAAGGAGCGTTCAACATGAAAGATGTAGCTCGTGATCTCAACTTTTAGCTCAAGTTTTTTCAGAATTTTTGGAGTTATGAACACAGAGATATGATTTTTGTAGTGGACCCCAGTTTTCTCGTGTAATGGTGACACAGGCCATCCCCAATTTTCTTCCCTCTAGAATGGCTATGGTTCTACAAGTCTTCAAGCATAATTACAAGAGACAAGGCTCTTTTAATGAGGTCTTGGCAAGTCTAGAGTGATTCTATCACCATTTTTGGAGGATCCATCCTCATCAACAACTATCCACCTTTGACAATCTCTCTTGTAAATTTCTTACCTCTCTCTTCTCTCTCTAATAAGCTTATGTCTAGCCAAAGCTAGACTATTGTAAATATCTCCTATCCTCTACATCCTACCCACATTCCCTCATCTTCTCTCTCTATTGACTCTGGTATTTTAAATAATGAGGAGACAAGATGGGAGCCACAGTCACATGCACCCCATTTTCCTAGTCACCAAAGAGGGACACTCACCTCAAATAGAAATATTGCTAAATCCTCCCCTCCTTCCCTATATAAGGAGGCCATGAGAGCTCACTAAGGGGGATAACACACACACACACCTATCCATACACACTCTTGTGCTACATGCTTGTAGCATGAACCCTAATCACATAATCACAACACCATCATCATCACCATCACCATGCACAAAAGATGAGCACCACACCTCCACACCACTTGTAATTAAGGGTTGAAGGCACAATTTCAAGAAGAAAAAGGGTGGACACACTCATGATATTCCTCGCCATCAACTCCCATCTCTCCATTATGCCTCCTACGATCTTGTCTCTTTCTCATTTTCCTGCCATACGCTACCTATTGTATTCATCTTTTGCAAGCAATCAACACACTCCATCTTGGTGCCATACTTTGTGTCGCTTTGGATACATCTCATTGTGAGTATGGTATATGCTTGTTCCTTGCCTTTTTTTTCTGCTTATGTAAGGTGTGCGGATTCGCCACCATACACACACACACTCTCTCCCTCTCATATTCCTATCATCTTGCTACTTCCATCTTGAGGTGTGCGGATTCGCCACCTTTTGTATGAGAAGTGAGCATACTTGCATGTATTCCTGACCTCGTTATCTTCCTTACTACATGCACGAGTAGCGAGCCCATTCTCACTCACTCACCACTCCTCTCACCTTATTCTCTGACCACCCCATTCCACATTTGGGTGTGGATCTTGAAATTGTTTTCCATGGCATGTTTCATTGTGTATATGTATGCGTCCTAGCCGCATATCTTGCTAGGTGGTGCCCCTATTGCGTATTCCCCATGATGAGGCCATTGTGCATAGTCTTGGTGTAGAGGCCACCGGGTCTATTTTTCACTTCCGCCTCTCATTTGGTGCCCCCACTAAGGAGGGATCTTGAAAGCTTCAGTTGACAAGGCTGACATGTTTACTTCTCTTCATGGACGAGTGGCTTCTTGAATTCTCTAATTGGACCATTGAAGAGGAGGAGCTGCAAGCAGGTTTGACACAAGTCATCAAGACACTCTTGCCAGGGTGTTGTATTGTTAGCATAGAAGAAGTGGTAAGACCCTCTTTCCCTACTCACATTGTTTACATTTCTCATCATCCCCGCAAGCGTAAAAGCAAGGCACAAGCTGCATCATGCTCACATTGTAGCCAAAAACCGCACCTTCGACATGAGTGCAACCCAAAGTGAAGAAAAGGCCATCATTTTCTCCCTCGACATCCGCACAGGAGTTGTCACAACGGTAGGCTTTCAAGTAGCACCAGGCTTCTCTACATCCACGTCCCCATCTTTGCCACCTATTCCACCTACATCCACAACAAGCCTTCACAACTTGAGGAAGCTACTACGAACGCGTGGTCCCTCCCTCTCCCTTGCACCAAAAGATTCAAGGGTTTTCCAGCGCCGACAATCACCCCGTCTCCAAAACAAAAGGGTAAATCCTCCAAAGTCTTTCTATACCTCACTCTCATCTCATGAGCCAGGAACTAGAAACAACAGCATGGATTCTACGTCGTCTACCGAGTGAAGTGGCGGAGCTTGTCATCGACAAGGTCTTTAACACGGGTTTTCCTTGGCAGAAAGACAAGCCCCTCCACCTTCAAGGGGTGTTGCTTGTGAATCAAGGCTATGATGACGACTTTACAGCTTGCTATGTATCCATTCAACTTGGATTAATACAAGTGGTAAGACGCACCACCTACCTCATCACACCTGTGTATACACTAGATGGCACTCTATCTTGTAGGAAAGTGAAGTTGCTCAAAGAGAGAGAGTTCAAGCTTTTCCAAGATCTTGCTAGAGGGGCAATCCTAGAGCTAGAAGACGAAGACAACCTTGTCCTGTGGTACTATAAATTTGACCTCGACTACCAAGAGCTCTACACCTCCGACTATAACCTTCCACCACGAAGGAGAGAGCCTTTCCGAATTATCATGTGATGGACCTAGCGCATCAGCCTTTTGCAAGGAACCAAACTTATGCACCACAACAAATTCAATCAATCAAAGTAATCTTGGACCGCAAGATGTTTTATCAGCAAATCATTACAACCATATTTGGTAGAGAACGACTGCAACAGATAAACACCTCTTCTCTACCCTTTATCCTCCCTATGATTAATCATGAAGTGTCTTTTGATGTAGTTATTTTCATCCTTGTATAGTATGTTTTCCATCCACCGAGCACCCATGTATTGAATCTCTATAAAATAAAAAATAAAAATAAAAATAAAAATCTAAGTCGAGTTAATTTTCTCACTCTCACAATGGAAAGTGTAGCATTTCCAACTTTTACTGGTAAGGTGGGTGAGGATGCTGCAGACTTTCTAGACAACTTGGAAATAGCATGTGTCATCTCTGCGAGAGATGATGATGCTTCGCGCTTGCGCATCTTCCCACTTCTAAGGAAGGTGGAGGCAAGATCATGGTACAATGCCTTGGCACAAGCAACCAAGGAACGGTGGGACTTATTAAGAGCAGCCTTTGTCAAGCATTTTGGAGAGGGCACAACATCAGAGAAGCTATGGCAATTGTTGACAGAGTTGAAGCAGGGCAATATGCTGGAATACGCATCATATGAGTCAAAGTTTGTAGATTTATGGGGGCGATGGGTTGCATCGCTAAGAGAGGATGAGGGGGCACCTGATTTCCTAAAGAAGGATCGGTTTGTGGCTGGGTTATGGCCAACTCTTAAAGAGAAGGTGAAGGGAAGGTTTCCTGCTACGTATGAGCTAGCAGTTGAAGTGGCCCGCCTTAAAGACAAGAAGTTGCACCTACAAGCCAGGAATATCGATGAAGAGAAATCCGTTAGGACCCGACTACCTCTAGCACCACCTACAACAGCCGCCCAGAGGATTCAACCACAAGAACCAATTGAAGATCAGCAAGACCTGCTCAATCGAATCACCAATCAACTTGAGAATCTCTCAGTCCATTTGATACAACAAGGGCATGCACACAATCGCAACCAAGAGCAAGGAAGAGGACAACGAAGGCAAAACCAAGAATACCACTGCTACAATTGTGGGGAGGATGGTCATGGCATGTACTACTGTCCACACCCAAGGAGGCAGAATTTCAACAGAGGAGCCAGGTAAAACCAGGTTTAACCACCGAGAGCAATGCCACCACCACCGAGGGCACCACAACAAGCACCACCCATGCAAATCCTACAACCACCCATTCAACCACAACCACCACCACCACCACAACCTCTCATTCCACCCTTACCCCCACCACCAGTTGGCAATCAAAGAGTAAGCGTCATCAGTCTTGAAGGTAAAGGAAAGGAGAAAGTGGAGGAGGATAAGACCAAGATTAAAGGAGTAGATGCCATAGGGGTAAAACGCGCTAGGCATGGTGAATCTTCCCAAAAGGAAGAAAAGATGAAGACTAAAGGGGAATCTAGCAAAAAGCCATCCAAGTCACGACATAAAATTGACATTGTAGATTTCTCTTTGGGTGAATGTTCTAAACCATATGATTTGGTTCAAGATGTTTCTGTGCAGGGCCCAAAAATCACCTGGCCCCAATTACTCCACCTAGCACCTAGGGTGAGGAGACAATGGACAAAGATGGTTAGCACGAGACGACCAAAGCCAAAGATAGCTGGGGCTATCTCTGGGAGGAATCTAGATGACATACTACCAGTGATGGATGCTTACATCAAAGGGCAACACATCTCCAATATCTACATCGATGGTGGCGCACAAATATGCGTCATGAGTGAAAAAATGATGCATCGTTTGGGTTTAGAGGTGAGTCGGCCAGCACCATGCCGAGCCAAAATGGTAAATAATTTAAAAGTTCAATGTGTTGGTGTCATAAATGCAGTTAGGATAAAGGCATTCAACACCGAGGTAGATGTGGACATCTTTGTCATGCCACACAAAGGGGAGGGCTATCCTATCATTCTAGGGAGGCCTTGGCTTATGGCTATGAGATCTAAGCAGGACTGGGACACCGGCATAATCCAGATGAAGGATGCAAAAGGGAGGCCAATACTTTACGACATAAAGAAAGGTCGGCAATGTGACATGGATCTAGAAACCTCTATGGATGAGTTTTCTAGTGGTGACTCTTCAACCACTTCAGAGGAGGAGTCAACAGGGAGTGATAGCTCCATTGAGGTAATGGGCCTCACATTCAACCACAACAAGGTGGACCCTTCAAATTTGCAACCACATGTGAAAGTGGTGAAGACACTTCAACTACCCCTTTGGCACGAGATTGGTCGAAGACGACCAAAAGTTATATTGACGACCACTTGGCAAGTCCTTTCTAGAGAAAGACTCATGCTGAGAAATGCAATTGAGGTCTACTAGCACTTTAGGTTTTCCTTTCTAATTGTGAACATTGTGTGTAACATTAATTTGGGAAGCTCTTTAAGTTGGGTTGCGACTAGAGTGGAAGGATTGACATCAACAACGAGTGGAATCGATCTAGGACACACCAATCAAGGAAGAATGGTTTTGCATACTAGTGGTAACATGGAGTCATTTTTCAAAATGTGATTTGCAGTTTATCTTTTGTACATGGTGGGCTCTCTTGTGCAACAGGCATCAACCATGCAATCTATCCATGTGGGCAACAGGTGTCTATCAATTTGGCATCAAGAAGGACAACAAGCAAGATATGAGGATTATGGCTTCTTACTCCCTTTAGGCTATGTGTCTGGACGAGAAAGCCATGCATGGTGCAGCTTTGGAATACTTTCAAGGACTGATCAAGTTCTTTCCATACCTTCTATCACTTATGCAAGAGTTAATTCTTGTGCAGTTTGGGGACTCAAGAATCATTATAAGTGTGATCTTCTGAAGAGGGCATTATTGCATACAATGGATTTACGCTTAGTGTGGGACCCAGGTGGACACCGAAAAGAACTTTGGGGAGCCTCATGCTTCCAAGGGATCCATTATTCCCTACAAGGATCTACCAGCCACCAAGGAGAAATCCTACTCTATTTCAACATGCTCCAGAAGAAGAGCTAGCGGCATGAATACCTCTAGCCTTAAGGGGAGGGCTAATGAGGCAAGCTTTTCCATGCATGGGAACCCCCCATATATTTTTGCCCTTTTACCAAAATATTTCCTATTATATAAGTTACTTTTGATTTTTTCTTCCTTTTTCACAAACGTTTTAGCCTTTATTAAATAAATAAGACTTATGCTAATCAATCACGATGTAGCATAAATAAGTAAGCTTTCTTTGTTAATTTCTCTTTTGACCTTAAATATTAAATATATATATTCTAAATTACATTATATATTTTACTATTTTCTAATATATTTTTCATGTATGTATATTATTCCACCCTACCAAATATTTTATTCACTAGTTTTCATTTTCAAACCTCAACCCCACTTTCAAATTTCAATAATACCTCCATCTAGATGATTGCCAATCTTTTCAACACTCTAGGTCATGTTTTCATACACATGAAGGAGCTCACACTTGAAGGCAAGAGAGAAGTCCACTCAAAGGGGACCACCAAAAGACCTTTGCAGCCACAAATAATACATTATTTGGCTGAATTTTTTAAGTAGAGAAGAACCCCGAATCTGAAGGAGCGTTCAACATGAAAGATGTAGCTCGTGATCTCAACTTTTAGCTCAAGTTTTTTCAGAATTTTTGGAGTTATGAACACGGAGATATGATTTTTGTAGTGGACCCCAGTTTTCTCGTGTAATGGTGACACAGGCCATCCCCAATTTTCTTCCCTCTAGAATGGCTATGGTTCTACAAGTCTTCAAGCATGATTACAAGAGACAAGGCTCTTTTAATGAGGTCTTGGCAAATCTAGAGTGATTCTATCACCATTTTTGGAGGATCCATCCTCATCAACAACTATCCACCTTTGACAATCTCTCTTGTAAATTTCTTACCTCTCTCTTCTCTCTCTAATAAGCTTATGTCTAGCCAAAGCTAGACTATTGTAAATATCTCCTATCCTCTACATCCTACCCACATTCCCTCATCTTCTCTCTCTATTGACTCTGGTATTTTAAATAATGAGGAGACAAGATGGGAGCCACAGTCACATGCACCCCATTTTCCTAGTCACCAAAGAGGGACACTCACCTCAAATAGAAATATTGCTAAATCCTCCCCTCCTTCCCTATATAAGGAGGCCATGAGAGATCACTAAGGGGGAGAACACACACACACACACACATATCCATACACACTCTTGTGCTACATGCTTGTAGCATGAACCCTAATCACATAATCACAACACCATCACCATGCACAAAAGATGAGCACCACACCTCCACACCACTTGTAATTAAGGGTTGAAGGCACAATTTCAAGAAGAAGAAGGGTGGACACACTCATGATATTCCTCGCCATCAACTTCCATCTCTCCATTATGCCTCATACGATCTTGTCCCTTTCTCATTTTCCTGCCATACGCTACCTATTGTATTCATCTTTTGCAAGCAATCAACACACTCCATCTTGGTGCCATACTTTGTGTCGCTTTGGATACATCTCATTGTGAGTATGGTATATGCTTGTTCCTTGCCTTTTTTTTTCTGCTTATGTAAGGTGTGCGGATTCGCCACCATACACACACACTCTCTCTCCCTCTCATATTCCTATCATCTTGCTACTTCCATCTTGAGGTGTGCGGATTCGCCACCTTTTGTATGAGAAGTGAGCATACTTGCATGTATCCCTGACCTCGTTATCTTCCTTACTACATGCACGAGTAGCGAGCCCATTCTCACTCACTCACCACTCCTCTCACCTTATTCTCTGACCACCCCATTCCACATTTGGGTGTGGATCTTGAAATTGTTTTCCATGGTATGTTTCATTGTGTATATGTATGCGTCCTAGCCGCATATCTTGCTAAGTGGTGTCCCTATTGAGTATTCCCCATGATGAGGCCATTGTGCATAGTCTTGGTGTAGAGGCCACCGGGTCTATTTTTCACTTCCGCCTCGCACTGTGTTCCTTGCATCCATGTAGCATCTTCAAAAGGAAAACTTTTGAATTTAATAAGATATCGTCGGATAATGTTACCATGTCTTAGAACCTTATCCATGTCAAAGAATCGATTCAGGCTTAATCACCTTTTCTTGATCTTTGATCTCGGGTGGATCCTCAATGATTGGTTCCATTAGGAAGGGAATGGGGTATAAGAGGGCCTCTTTATTTTCCATGGGATTAGAAATGAGATTAAGGAATGAAAAAATGGGAGACTACCATGTGAACTAAAATGGTGGGTGTGACAGGTTCTAAAAGTGAGTGGTCAAACTTATAGACCTAGAGGTGGAGGGGTCTTTTCTTTACTAATAAAATTAGAAAATTAGAAAAAAAAATTGAACCTTTTTTTATAAAGCTGGGGTCATTAGAAAGAGGATGGGGTGTAGAAGGGCCTCTTTATTTTCCATGAGCTTATGGAGGTGATTAACATTTTGACCAATAGGTGTACGCCATGTGTGCAAGAATGGTGGGTGTGTAAGAGATGTGTAAGAGTGGTCAAAGGATGCACTTCCCCCCCAAAAAAGGGGGTGGACAATTTCATGATTTTTGGCCTTCCATAACTTCTACATATGATTTCCAATTTGAGCGGAGATCATAGATCTATAATTTACACATTGAGTTCTTTCCATAGGTATGCTGCATGATATGGTTTTGCCTGCTAGATTTTAAATTCCATTTTGGAGGGAAAATTTGAATTCAAAATAAACTAGCTGTTTTGCATGTTTGAATTCAAAATCTATCCTTTGATTACTTTCTTAATACTAAAGGTTTGACTTCCTTAAGCTGCCAAATAAAGAGGCCCTCCTAGACCCCATTTTTTCCTAATGTAAAAACCTACTCTTTATCTCTCTAGAGGCCATTGACTCCCCCACCTTCCTCCCTAAAAGGGGGTCTTTCAAAAAACATGTTGACATTCTCTTTCTCCTATTTACTCCCTCTAAGGCTGCTACATCTACTCTCTCTCTCCCCTCTAGCTATGAGACCTGCATCTCCCTCTTCAAGCCCACTTTTCCATCCAAATACCTTTTGCAGTAGAGGTTTGAAACCTCCCTTATCCATTGATCACTCAGCCTCACCTTCACATCTCTACAAAAAGCTGTAGATCTAAAACATTGGATACTTCTACGATATCTTCATCAACACCTCCCTTCTCCATTGATCACTCAGCCTCACCTTCACACCTCTATGGAAAGCTACAGATCTGCAACACAACTGCTTCTGGAGTATCCTCATCGACACCTTCTTTGGTCCTTCTTCCTCATCTAGGTATGAAGGTAAGGTTAATCACTCAATCTCACCTTCAAACCATGACATGAAAGTATAGATCTGAAGTAGTAGCTGCTTCTTGAGTATCTTCATCAACACCTTCCTTGGTCCTTGTTCCTCATCTAGATCCAAAATGATCTCCCCTCATTCATCCACATCATTTGGAGATTTTTCATAGGAGCATTGTTGGATAAGATTGTTAGGCTTCTTCAGCATATGTGTTGGTAAGAACAGTGAGCTTCATTCCTATTTTCAAGGTTCTTGTATCTTTGCTCAGTCAACATACTGGTTTCTGTTTCCATCTTTCAATATGTCGAGATTTGTGGCAGTGTCATTGTCTGTCTTTGTATATAACTTAGCATTTCTTGTTACATTGCACTTATAAAAATCATGTATATGAACTAATCTTCATTTTTGTCACAGCGTGTGTTACATTGCTTTAATGGATTCTTTAGGTGCTCACCAATGTGGGAGTTTTATTGACTCAATAAGCTGCAGCAATATGCAAGACGATAGCGGTTCTTCACTTGCTATCATGACTACAAATGATTTATGTGGGTGAAGATGCAGCCAAGTTCATGGAGTTTACACAAGGTGTCAAGCAAATATATGGCTTCTTAGACACATCATGAAAAGCCACTACGATGACTCTCCATTTCCTATTCTTCTTATTCAATTGTGGTGTGGGAGGAGGTGATTGTTGTTTCCATGCAAGGACGTCGTTGTTGTACTTTTTTCTTCACTCTCTACAACTGTTTGTTCCTCTATGGTTTGAGCCGTATTACACTTCCTCTTTTAAACTTTCTTTGACACGTTCACTAAGGGTCTAGTCTTGTGTGCCCTCTTTGTAAGAAGTCTACTTATCTGAGAAAATGGGGTAACTTCGAAAAAGATTTGGAAGAATGTGTTGCATTGGAGACTTGTTGGGTCCATCAAAGTATGAGATTTTTTTGCACCACGATCAAGGTATATGCTACATTTTTGGAGAGAAAGAATGAAACTTTCAAGGTGAGGTCATGTTCTTGGGGTAGATTATGGCCAAATCACACTTATTTTGCACCAAAGAACCCGGTCGGGTGGTTTTTTGAGACCCGAGGGGCTTGGATCTAGCCCTGTGCACCACGGCGCAAAAAAGGCCTCACCTCATTATGGGGGTCTTACAAATGTGATTTTCTAAAATAAGAATTACAAAGGTAAATCAAGGTCCATAATTAATGCATTCCCATGTTAATCTTCAACTGAATAATTAGTTAAATCGCAAAAATTTTCACCAAGTCATGAATGTAGGTCAGATATTTCTTAAGTTGGCTCAAATTTTTTTTTTAATACCATTTTTAGGTATGTAGTACAAATGTGAAGCTTCTACGATATGCCAATAAAGATTGATGGAATTCAATAGTCATTTAAGCTCAGCAATAAACTGCAACTATTGCATAAACTTCTATTTTTTCAAAAATATTTTTTTTGGGTCCTTTGAAATCAAATATGAGTCTTATCATGTTTTAAACATATTAAAGCTATACTTCCATGAATATTTCATATTGTATACATAAATTATGGGGAGATTACCAAAATCTACCATGACCTGCGTGGTCTAAGCCACTAACTTGATCCAAGGAACTTTTGTGCATATGTCCTAAAGTTCACCACCTCCCCCACCATTTTGAAATTTGGTCAAAGATTCATTAAGTTTTAAGTACTTACTATACTTCCATGAATATTTCATATTGTATACATAAGTTATGGTGAGATTACCAAAATCTACCATGACCTACGTGGTTTAAGCCACTAATTTGATCCAAGGAACTTTTGTGCATATGTCCTAAAGTCCACCACCTCCCCCACCATTCTGAAATTTGTTCAAAGATTCATTAAGTTTTAAATACTTACTTAAAATTCCAAATAAGAGGCCCTCCTATATCCCATTCTCTTCCTAATTTCTATAAAGGTTGATTGTACTATTAGCAGCTATATGTTTCATGTTCACATTTTAGATTTAGATGACCTTTATTTAGAAATATAAATAATGATCTTTCCTTTGTTTTATGGTGCCTTTTGACCATCCTTTCACCCCGGGGAGGTCACCTAATAAAAATGTAGTCTATCACGTGAATTCAACAGAAGGGTATTTAAAGGTCTTGAAACTTACAGAATTATATATACATAAGGGCATTATTTTTTCAAATTTGAAAAAAAAATTACAGGTTTTAAAAGAAAAGGGTACATTACATTCCTAAAAAAATTCACAGATAAGGGGTTTTACAAACATATCTTGAACGCACGTGATTTGGTAGTTTTACACATAGTGAACCCCTCAAGCCTTTCACCAGCCACTATTGATATCCAATTATGTACAAGAATGTGTCAACTACAAAAGTTATTGGCTAACTTGATTCTCCGCACAAATTTTGTGGGGCCTAGAAAATGAGAAAAACAATAGTATTTCAAGACAAGTGCACATAGTTAACCACTATTTGAATGGCAACATAAAGTAACTTCAAAACAATGACAAATTTCAATGCAAGTAAAGAGATGACACAATAAGATGGTAAAGATTGTATTGCCTTAATCAATTACATGAGCCCACTCGCTTAACATATGAGTGGTGTACTTAATTGTTACGTACATGGGAAATAGAGCTAGGCTCTCTCTCTCACTACCATGCTATTGCTCCACCTTTTGGCCCCTTCATCTTGCCTTCCATTTGCAGCACCTTTCTTTGCAGCTGCGAGTTTAGCAGACACTTTCAATTGATTCTTGGTTGTTAAGATTTGGTTCCACACTTGAATGTCCATCTTGGCTTGGTTCGTTCTTGGTCTGCAATTGAGCCACAAAGTGACTGATTATATCTCGCTAGGGCTTGACTTTTCAAATAATGTAGGCATGAAATTCCACGTTAGTAACTTTTGCGCTACACCTTCTGTAGATCAAAAGTGAACACATGGATCTACAATATCAGAATCTAAATACAATGTGAGTTTTTTAAAGCCATTGGTGAATTTGATTGCAATATAAACATTCAAAACTTTACCTCTTCCAAGAGCAAGTATTTAACATTGTTGAATTTAGACCAATCCATATTGTGGCCTACATTGCTGAAATGCATTGGAGTCAAGTTTTCCAAGGCATTGACTAGCAACTTACAAATATAAGCTGGAGAGGCACTAGCACCAGTTTTCAATGCTGTTGAATATATGAGAATTTGCTAAAACAAGAGATGATTAATAAAGAATTCTCCTAAGTTCAAAGAATAAAGGACTAACCAAACATGCTTTGCAGGAACTGACACTTACCTCAAGATCCTTAGCCAACATTGAAAATATGTGACCCTTCATAAGCCTTACATACACCCCTTGCATTCTACGACATTGGCACCAGGTATATTAGATCTCTACTCCATTGCAATCCTTGTCGGGTAGCTATGAGCAAGCACATTCCTGCTAGAAATTACTTTCATAGTGCATAGAAAGCACTTTCTACCAAGTACACTCCTACTAGAAATTACTTGCATAGTGCATAGCTCACACACACACACACACACACACACACACAGAGTAAGGAGATGTTGTAGCAACCATGAAAAGGTTTATGAAAGGGGATAGGGAGCTAGAGTAGGAAAGTTGATGTTGCACATCAAGAAAGAGGTTATGGAAATCAAAAGAGAGATGCAAGCTTGGTAAGAGAGTGAAAGTGGACTAGGGAACCTTGATCAAGGAAGGAGATGTTGGATCTATGGAGACATAAGTTGCAGATCTAGAATGAGATGTTGGAGCTATGGAAAAGAGGTTGCAGATGTGGAAGGAAATGTTGGATCTATGGAGAAAGAGCTTGCAGATATAGAAGGAGATCTTGTAGCTATGGTGAAAGAGGTTGCAGGTTTAGAAGGAGATGTTGTAGCTATGGAGGAAGAGGTTTCAAATCTAGAAGGAGATGTTACAGAGGTAGAATGATGTGTGGTAGGCTACTTTACAAAAAGATGCCCTAGCATGAGAAGAGTAGGAGAGAGAGAGAGAGAGATGTCAGGGCATTTCAAAGAGAGAATGGAGATAAAGATTGCACTTTTTAGAAGTTGAGGGGAGAGAAAGAGAGCTTAAGACACTTTGGAGGGAGAGAAATAAGAAGAGAGAGAAGACAAAGAGGGGACAAGAGAGGAAAACTTTTAATATTTGAAAATTGAAAAGGTGCTTTTGGGGGGAGAGTAACTCCTACCAGTTCTAGTAAAATCTGCATATATTCTCCAAGAAAATAAGCAAAAGGATTTTTATATAGGCATGTCTAAACTATCTACCCCAGCATGCTAGCCCTTGGTCAAAGCTTGACTAAGTTTTAAGTTTTTCCTTAAACTGCCAAATAAAGAGGCCCTCCTATACCCCATTCTCTTCCTAATGCTTATGGTGGCTCTCCTTTGTGAGGCTTAAGTAGGATCACATGAAAAGCATTGTGAATGAGCCAATGGTTGGGCAACTTGAGTTGATAGGCCATCTCATTGATTGGTTTTAGGATTTGAAAAGGACCATAGTATCTTTTTGCTAGTTTAGCATAATACTTTTGGTGGCCCATACGATTTTTGCCCGTAGTCTGCCTCAATCAAGCCTTGGGAAATTTGAGTAGGACCCAATCATTTTCCTTGAAAGCTAAGGCCCTTTCTGTGCTTGTTAGTGAGATGGATATAGCCTCCTTAATCTTTTGGAAAGATTCTTGTAGGTCTCGGCTATACTAATCAGCAGCAAAGATCTTCCCATTTACCTTAAGTAGCAAGGGACTTTTAGGTCTTCCTTCAATGATTTCGAAAGGTGCCTTCCCCGTAGTAATATGGATAGTGTTATTGTACGCATACTCTACAAGAGGTAGGTACTTATCCCATTGGGAACGTTGATCTACTTTGATAGCATAGGTCTTAAATAGATCTAGAATCGTAAGGTTGGCTATTTCACTTTGGCCATCCGTTTGTGGGTGATAGGCCGAAGAGAAACTAAGCCTAGTACCTAGATTCTCAAAGAGACCCTTCGAGAAATTACTGGTCATTCGAGGATCTCTATCCAACATTATTGATGTTGGCAAGCTATGGTGTTTAAAAATTTGGGATATGAAGAGGGTTGCCATTTGGTGTGCCTTAAAAGTCTTTTTGACATGTATAAAATGTGCTTGTTTACTAAATTTCTCTACTAATGTCCATATACCCGTATTCCCATGGATGGACTTAGGGGGCACACGAGTCCTAGGCGTAGGGGTCACACTAGACTGAGGTGTGGGGCTGCTCGGTGTAGGGACCACATTAGTCCCGGGCGTAGGGTCGGGCGTAGTAGGTCTCGAGGGACCTGCTTCCCAAAGGTGTTGTGCCATCGCGATCTGCTCTGGTGTGAACTGAGACAAAAACGAGCCCATCTGCTTGGGTGACATGCCGGCCAGAGTGACAGGAAAACTAGAGCTAGGAGAGTATGGCTCATCGTCATCGGCCATGGCTAATCATACACAAACAACACCCACAAAATACGTTAGTTTACAAAAGAAATGCTTAATCAATACAAATAAAAAATCCATGAAGCTGCTACACAAATGAATGAATCTAAAGTGTATTGTAGGCTAATAAAAAGAGTTTTACAAAAGAGTTCCTAGCAAAAATCATTAATCTCTCATCCTCTATGAGATTTGATGCACCAAAGATGTCTATCTCAATCTGTACTTCTGCATCTTCGTCATCAAACTCTACTTCTTTGTCGCTCTCCACATCAGCTTCAGTATTTGACACCTCATCTCTAGGTTCAAACAATTGCTCACTGCTGACATCCACCTCAAAATCTAAACTTAAAGTTTTCATCGGTCCAGCGCTTTGTTCATGAATTACCTCTTCGGCCTCAATGTCCAATCCTTCAAACACTTGCTTGCTACGTGGTGCAACTTGAGCGACATAGAGCCAACAAGGTTTAGAGAGATCATTTTCTGTCCATAGTGGATTGTGTATGAATACAACTTGTTCACAATGCTGCGGAAGTACAAACGTATCCCGAGCATCTGTCCACAACCACCTAGAGTTCACTGCAAAAAGCCAAAGACTAATTTGCAACCTGGAAACTGAGTGAACATGTACCAACTTGGATTCGATTGAACCCAAATTACTCAGTGGCCTTGTATTATGTTGGTCTAACAGTCACAAGCTCAAAAGTCAAAAATGGTGTCTCTGTGTATCTTTTCTCAATCTTTTACACTTTTTCGCTTGATTTGCCAAGCATGCAACTTGTTAAGGTCCCTAGACAAGTTTGACTGAGTTTGAACAAAATTTGTTCAAGTTATTAACTGTTTCGTGTCCGTAGACTCAGTTTTCAAGAATCTGGCTTAAGTCTCACTTTTGTGATCCAAATTTCACCAAATTTGATTTGTGTGGTCTACTTGATATGCTTGACCTTGTGGTATACTCAAATGTGCAAGAATGTCTAGTTTTGTAGCGGATGTAAATAATCGTGATTATTTACTCTTGCTATTTTTGTGCAAGTTTTTGCCACAATCTTGACAGAGAATTGTTAATCAGCTTAACTTACGCTCCCTAGCCAAGTTTCATCAAGTTTGGATCATTCTTGTTCAAATGGTCAATAGTTTTATGTCTGCAGACTGAATTTGCAAATTTGGCCACAATTTTCACTCCAATGATCCAAATCTTACCAAATTTGATTTGTGGGCTTAAGATAACATGTATGCTGGGTTGGTCAAAAAAGTTAAAAAATGGGAAAAGTAAATAATCATGATTATTTACATCTGCAAAATTTTGCATCTTTTTGGTCATCTCAGCATGTACACTTGTTTATCATATCAATATAAGCTTATAAGTCAAGTTTCACTGAGTTTGAACAAAATTTTTCCAATTTACACTCAAGTTCTTGACAGTCAGTACAAAATATAGTTTCTACCAAGGTTTTGGTCAATTTGTTGATCCAAATTCTATGGGCCTTTACAAAAGATGTTTGTACACATGCACAGAGTCTCTGGTATCAACCTTGGCCACTTTTGAGCTAAAAGTAAATAATCACGATTATTTACTTTAGGCCTAAAATGAGCACTTTTTTCAATTTTTTCATTGGACAGTCTTTTTATGATCTATTTTAAGCCTCTGAGTCAAGTCAAAACTTGATTTGGCCCAAAATGTCAAGAAAAAGTAAATAATCTCAGTTTTTGCAAACTATTGAAATTTTACCTCAAATGTGTCCTTAAGCTTACCCACAGGTTCATACAACTTTTAAAGCATACCCTCCAGTCAGATTTAATGATGGATAGTCTTTTGGTGTTATTTCTAGCCGTAGACCTAAAATTCTGCACTTTACATAAACAACTGACAATTGGTTTTTTTGGATAGAGCAATGTTCTGAAATTCCACCTCGGATTCTACTTACCCTACTCCTAGGTTCTGTTGCAATGGGGTTGTGGAAAGTGTCCACAAACACTCGTTTTCTTGTTTTTTATGGTTTTCTGAGCCTTGATCTTAAGACTTGTCTCGTCCATCAATCATTCTAAAAATCATAGTCTAATCCTACAATCCTAAAAGGTACTTAGCAAGCACAACTTACTTCCAAGCTATCTCTACACATCAAAAGACGGCGATCTTAAACTATGTGGTTTTAAAAAGAAAGTTTTGACTCTAAGAGATCCTAGAGGAAGTTAAAGGATAACTTCACAAGACGCTCATGTTTTTCCCTAGTTTAGGTCTCTTCGATCCCCAGCAGTGATGCCAAATGTGGGACGAGTGTCTAACCTCACTCTTATCTTATTGCAGACATAGCGAAAACTACGAATATAATTGTCGATCCATGGGACAAAGCTGACTCGACTAGTACATAGAGGCTTCAAGAGGTTGTCAATCTCTTGGAAAACAACAAACAACTCACATCTAACTCAAGCTACACTCAAATGACAAAAATCACCAAAAGCTAATCGCTCATCGACAAACAAATCACAACCGTTACAGCATCAAATGACATCCAAATGTTACGAAACTTCTAGGACATGTTTATAAGAGCTAAGCACACATGCTTATGGTCTCAAATCTCACTTTAGGTCAAGTGCAAAAATCACGATTATTAACAGCAGTGAGTTTTTGACCTAGTCGTTTTCAACATAGAATGCATCTAAATGCTTAGCAATGATGCCCCAAAACCCTACCTATACTTAGCTTATGATTTTGAAGCTAATTAAATCCCCACTTATGATGAAATTAGGCCACGGTTTGACGATGCCAAAAGCTACCGATTACCATGAAATGCTTACGTCAATGCGTAGAGCTCTTACCTGCGGTTACAACGCAACAGACGGCACTGCAATGTGACAACCGGGAAGGGAGTAGGAAACACGAGAAGGATAGAAGTGAGCATTAGCTCACGCTGTGTTTTTATTATCCAAAACTTATAAAAATACTTACAAAAATTGGCTTTTATACCTTAGCCAAGGTTTTTGTGGTCAAAACTAATCATTTGTGAGCTCTCACTAAAGATAGGTTGATACAATCTGGAAGCTTGTAGCCCCGGCTCATCAATTACATTGTTTATCTAGAAAGTAGGAGTTACAACATTCCCGATTCATCAAAATAATAAGTGTTGTTAAATAAGAGCTCCGAAAAATGTTATCCGAGTTAGCTTGTTGCTAACAAAGGGAGAGAGAGAGAGAGAGAGATCCCCTGCGGATCTCATAAGGAGAGAGAGCATGAGAAGAGCCTCCGTATGCAGGCTAGGCGAGCAGAAGGGCATGAGAGCAAGTCGATAGAAGGAGGGACGTCTACTTGCGAGAGAGAAGAGATTCACCGCTGCTTGCGAGAGTTCGAGCAGGCCATGAAAGGAGCAACCACCGTCGGCAAGGGGGAGAGGAGATATCACGAGGGTGCAATACAGGCAAGCCAGGTCGAGCACGATAGAGGAGAGAAAGGGGGGGATCCTTGTTTTGTTGCCAAGCCATGATGAAGGAGAGTGAGGCCATGATTAATGGAGCCCTTTTTGCAGGCAGTGCTTGAGAGGGATCGCCAGGGCCAAGCAAGAAGAGGGGAACCCTTCGTGGGTTGCTAGGAGTAATCAAGAAGAGAGAGAGAGAGAGAGAGAGAGAGAGAGAGAGAGAGAGAGAGAGAGAGAGAGAGAGAGAGAGAGAGAGAGAGAGAGAGAGAGAGAGAGAGAGAATCGCTCTTTGCATAATCGAAGATAGAGAGGGAGCCGGGAAGGGGGTGCATCCCATAGCCGGCTTGCTACGAGAGGCGGAGAGACAGATGCTCTCTATTGTGAAATGAAAATAGAGAGATATGTTAAAGAATATGTCCATTGTGCTATGGGCGGCTGGACACTGACTATACTATGTTGTAAATATACTTTGGATAATAGTTCAAAGAGAAGAAGAGAAGAGCAGCTCGTTGAATGGCTGCTGCAGGGTAACGATTGTGTGTGTGTGTGTCTCGATGTGTATTGGTGTGTTTGTGTAGTCTTCTTTTCTACCTTCTCCATCACCTGCGCACTCTACAAAGTGGTATCAGAGCTCAGTTTAAGGAGCTACAGTCAATACACAGGTTTTCGCAGTTCTGGAAAACAGCAAAAAAGAGAGGTTTTTTTGTCATAACTCCCTCACCCGAACGCGGAATACAGTGATCCAGAAGTCTATCTTTATGTTTTTGGGCATTCTGGACGCATTGGCATACTCAGATTTGCCAAAATCTACAATTTTCTACAGCAAACAGCCAGCTCGCACAAGCATAGGAGTTGTCCAGTTTTGCACTCGACAGTAGATTTACAGGTTACAGGTGAAGAATTCAGCATTTACACAGGTTTTGGAGAGCGACATAGAGCTTTTCATCATGATATTATGTTATCGAAGATTATGTTTGGTTGTTGTGGGTCCGTTATGGACAGCCGCCTATGTAAGAAAAGTTGTGGGAAGAAGTTGAGGCGGTTATATTGTCAGATTGAGTACTTTGTGGTTATGTATGGATATGCGGTCAATGTATTTTGGATAACTGCAGCCTTTGTGAGGGTCGAGTGAGGTTTTTTGAAGCCTTGCCTTGGGAGCTTTGGTACCTTGGCTTGGTGGATTAGGTACTAGAGCGAAGCCCCGACTGGCCCCGCGAAAGACCTCATATGTCATTTACGACTATGGGAAGAAGGTGGATGTATGGATATGTGGTACGGGACAGCGTATGGATTGCATTTGCATACAGGTCCATGTGGACATTGTTTTAGAGTATTTACGCAGTATTGAGTCAGTCTGTGGCAAAGTGAGTCAGTGGATTTTCCCTTGGCAGTGAGAGATTTTCCGTCAGTGTTTATGAGCACTTTGGTTGAGATTGTCACTTGAGATATTGTCCAAATATAAACGAAACTCTGCCGAAATTTTGTCAAAATCCTTTGGAAGAAATTGAGAGAGTGAAGATGGCAGAAAGTTCAACTCAAGTCACACAGATTGTTGGAGAGAAGCTTACCAGAGAGAACTACAGCATATGGTCTTACAGGATGGAGAACTTTATCATGGGCAAAGGTTTATGGGATTACATTACAGGTGAATAAGAGTGTCCCGAGGTTGGTTTGGAACCAAACAGAGAGAATGTTGAAGCACATAAAACATGGCAAGCAGGAGTAGAAGCTTACAAGAAGTGGATCGAGAATTCAAGGAAAGTGATGCATTGAATTTCACTATGCATTAGTGACTTCTTTATACCACATGTGAAGAAGGCTCAATCTCCAAAGGAAGCATGGGAGATACTAGCAAGAATGAACAGCTCCAATACAGAACCACGAAAAGTTCACTTGAAGCAAAGGTTACATTGTGTATGGTGAGGAAATAGATCCATATCAGATTATGTGACAGAGATAAAGCAAATACAGAAAGATCTTGCGAGCATTAATATTGAAGTTCCAGATGATGACTTAGTTTCAGTGACATTGAATGGTTTGGGACCGGAATACAAGTCATTGGATACATCTATATTTGTTCGAGGACACATGCCTGATTTTGAAGAGTTAGTAAACCTTTGTTTGCAAGAAGAGGTGAAGTTAGGCAAGTCAGGTTCTTCTACATCAAATAACAATTCCAGAGATCAGGTTTTTTACTCTAGAGGTCGTGGAAACAATAGAGGTGGAAGAGGAAACTATGGTCGTGGAAACAATGCTGGAAGAGGTCAATGGCAAAACCAACAAAGTGAAAGTTACAATGATTATAGCCAAAGAGGTAGGGGAGAGCCCGAACTCGTGGATGTGGAGGTGGACGATTTGTACATCCTCAAAGAGATGGATATTGTAACAGATGTGGCATTTATGGTCACTTTGAAAGAGAATGTTACACAAGGCTAAATCAAAATCGTGATCGTGGTGGAAGACGCCGAAGTTATGGCAGACATGGAGGAAACTTTGCTGGATACAATCCTCATGATCAAAATATATATGACAATAGATCGAGTGGACATTTATTTCCTATGGAGCATGTTGTTGGAAGCATGGTGGAGCCACATCATACAAATGATTGGTATTTAGATAGTGGTGCCACAAATCATATGACATATCATGGTGAATGGTTTGACAGAAAAGAGAAATTAGAAGAGGATGAGTTTGTCGCTACAGGTGATGATACTATGCATCGGATTACACATGTTGGTTCAGTTCCATTGCTAGAAAAAGACGAGACATACAACACATTGGGAGATGTTCTATATGTGCCTTCAATCACAAAGAATTTAGCATCAGTTGGACAAATGACAGATCAAGGATTGCAAGTCCGTTTTAATCGTTATGGCTGCTTCATAGAGGAGTTTCACAAAGGCAGACCAGGCAAGATATTGGCACGTGGAAGAAAGAAAGGTCGCTTGTTCTCATTGGAAGCTGGAGATCCATGTTTACACAGTGGTATGTATGCAAACAAATCAACCACTCAAGATAATTGGGCAGAGTTATGGCATAAGAGGATTGGTCGTGTCAATTTTAGAAGACTAAAGCATATGCAATCAAATCAAATTGTACGTGGATTACCAAAGTTTGGCAGATTGAATTTTGATCATGTTTGTGAAGCTTGTCAATTTGGAAAGAAATCTCGTTTACCATTTCCAAAGAGGGGGAGAATTAGCCAAAGTCCTTTGGAAATTGTTCATTCAAATATTTGGGGACCTTGTGATCATGCTACACCGAATGGTTGTCGATATTTTATCACATTCACGGATGATTATAGCAGAATGACATGGGTTTACTTTCTAAAGGCAAAGTCAGAGGCATTAGAGGTATTCTTGGAGTTCAAAGTTATGGTTGAGAAAGAGAATGGTTGTCAAATTAAATGCCTACGTACAGATGGAGGGGGAGAGTACATGTCACATAGTTTTGATGATTACTTATGTGAACAAGGCATAAGAAGACAGATTACTTGCAGATACACACCACAACAAAATGGAGTTGCTGAGAGAAAGAATAGAGTCATAGCAGAGATTGCAAGAGCCATGATGAATGAGATGAATATGCCATTAACATATTGGGCTGAAGCAGTTCATACAGCAGTACACATTATGAATCAAACACCAACAACTGCCATTCATGAAATTTCACCTTATGAGAGACTTTATGGGATCAAGACAACAGTTTCCTACATGAAATTTTTTGGATGTGTTTGCTATGTTCATGTGCCAAATGAAGCAAGAAAGAAGATGGAGCCAAAGGCAGTGAAGTGTATATTCTTGGGCTATCTAGTTGAAAAGAAAGGTTACAAGTGCTATGATCCTACGACAAGACAAGTTTATGTCAGTAGAGATGTCAGATTTTGTGAGCATGAACCATGGTATAAACCAAAGCCAGTGATGATAGAAGATGATTATGAAGAGCAAGAGAATGTGCATCATGTTGTTGATAAGCCAGGACCATCAACAAGAATTATTTCAGGACCACATATGGTAGAGGAGAGTACAGGAAGTGTCAACCCATGGAGCGGTCGTTTGCGAGATAAGAAGCAAGAAGAGAAAGGCAAGAAGAAAGTGGTTGAAGAGAGTTCTGGAGATGAAATCCTCGATAAAGAGAATGGTTTACCACATTTAAGGACACCTAGCAGTAAGCATATTGAGAAATATGTACCCCCATATGCAATAGTTGAAGAGAAGAGTGCACCACAGTTGAGAAGATCAGAGAGGGTGCGTTATCCAGTTGATAGATTGACATACAATGGTTACATGCGTACACATTATGCATGCATGGTTTCACGTGTGCAACATAAAGAGACTACATGTTTTCAAGAGGCAATTGGAAAATCAGAATGGGAGTCAGCTATGGATGATGAGATGGATGCTCTTGTGAAGAATGACACTTGGGATTTGGTTTGCTTGCCAAGTGAAAAGAAAGCAATTGGTTCAAAATGGGTATACAAAGTCAAGTGCAAGTCAGATGGTAGTGTGGAAAGATACAAAGCGGGGCTTGTTGCTAAAGGTTATGCACAAACAAAAGGTCTTGATTATGATGAGACATTTAGTCCAGTTGCAAAGATGACAACAGTCAGATTGGTGATAGCAATGGCAAGTATGCTTGGTTGGAAGTTACGGCAAATGGATGTGGATAATGCATTCTTGAATGGTGACTTGGAAGAAGAAGTTTATATGATACAGCCAGAGGGTTATCAACATTCAGAGTTTCCATATTATGTGTGTAAGTTGAAGAAAGCATTGTATGGTTTGAAGCAAGCATCTAGAGCTTGGTGTGAAAAGATAACCAGATTCTTGAAGAAGATTGGATTTAAACAATCTACTACTGATCACTCATTGTTTTTGAAGCATGTTGATGGAGAGATCGTCGTTATTGTTATCTATGTTGATGACTTGATTCTCACTAGAAGTCATGATGAGCAAATTTTGCATGTCAAGAAGAGTTTGTTGAGAGAATTCAACATGAAGGACCTTGGTCAGTTGAGATATTTCTTGGGAATTGAAATTGTCAATACATTATCAGGAATTTGGATGATACAAAGACAATACGCGTTGGATATGCTTGAGAAGTATGGAATGACAGCGTGCAAACCGGTTGATACACCTCTTGATCAAAATGTGAAGTTATTTGATGATGGACATTACATTGAGGATGTCACAATGTACCGCAAGATGGTTGGAAGCCTTGTTTACTTGACAATAACAAGGCCAGATTTGAGTTATGCAGTGGGTGTTGTGAGTCAATTCATGCAAAAGCCATGTAAAATTCATCTTGATGCAATGAGACGGATTATGAGATATGTGAAAGCCACTGTCAGTTATGGAATGTTTTATGAAAATAATGGGAAGCTTTGTCTTTATGGTTACACAGATGCAGATTGGGCAGGAGATTTTATGGATAGAAGATCTACAAGTGGTTATGCATTTTTCATTGGCAATGGTATGATAAGTTGGAGTAGCAAGAAGCAATCAACAATAGCATTATCAAGTACAGGGCTGAATATCATGGAGCAGCTTTGGCAGCATGTGAAGAGTCATGGTTGAGAGTACTTATGGTAGACTTTGGTTTTGACTATCTTGACAGTGTCATTATATATTGTGACAATATTAGCAGCATCATGTTGGCAAAGAATCCAGTCTACCATGCTCACACTAAACACATTGAGGTACATTATCACTTCATTAGAGAAAAAATTTTGGCAAATGAGATTGATTTGGTGTATGTGAAGACAAATAATCAAGTTGCAGATATATTCACAAAAGCTCTTGGAAAGGAGAAGTTTTGCTACTTTTGTGAAGCATTGGGAATCCATCATATGCAAGCTCACTCTGAGCTTGAGGGGGAGTGTTAAAGAACATGATGTTAAAGAATATGTCCATTGTGCTATGGGTGGCTGGACACTGACTATACTATGTTGTAAATATACTTTGGATAATAGTTAAAAGAGAAGAAGAGAAGATCAGCTCGTTGAATGGCTGTTGCAGGGTAATGTTGTGTGTGTGTGTGTCTCGATGTGTGTTGGTGTGTGTGCGTAGTCTTCTTTTCTACCTTCTCCATCACCTGCGCACTCTACAAGATATAACCTGGTTGTACTAAGAATCAAAGAGAGAGAGCCTTTGAGGGCTATCAAGTGCTTTTGGTTGCAAAAAGAAGAGTTGAAGGGTGCGAGAGAGAGAGAGAGAGAGAGAGAGAGAGAGAGAGAGAGAGAGAGAGAGAGAGTTTCTCTTGGGATAGTTTCCTACGACGTTAAAATTCTCTTCTTCTTCTTCTTCTTGAAACTTAGAGAAGAGAGAGAGTGAGAGAAGCTCTTGTTGCCGAGAGGGAAACCCTTTTAGCATAAACTAGAAGGGTGTGTGTGTGTGTGTGTGTGTGTGTGTGTGTGTGTGTGTGTGTGTGTGTGTGAGAGAGAGAGAGAGAGAGAGAGAGTGAGAGATTTTCTCTCGTTGTTTGGGTGTGCTTAGCCAAGGAAGCCCAAAAGAGAGAGAATGTGGGCATTCGGTTGGGATGTTGAATGAGATAGAGAGAGAGGTATTTTCATGGGCCATATTTGATAGAGAGAGACGGGATTTTGTTGTGTGTGAGAGAGAGTGAGTATTTGGTGCTATCAAGCAGAACTGCCACGCTGCCCTATAGGGTGTAAGTGTAATAGAATTGATATTTTATTATCTATTGCAGGTGACAGGTGGAAAAGACTTGATCGATCTAGGCCTATGTGAACAGATATACATTGTATATACAGTTTATTATTCAAGTGCTCTTTATGAGCTTTGGCCATTTATGACCGACCGACCAGTTTATACTTACATTGACCATTCAAGAAATCTATAAATCAAATACGTGCAAGAGGGAAATGGTCACTCTTGCACGGGGGGAGATTGCACCCAATGCTTGTGTCTTCTTCTCTCCTCTCCTCTCTTCTCTCTCGCCGTGCCGGCGTAGCACTCCGCTCTAGGAGGTGCGCCTGCACAGGCTCGCTTGCACTTTCCCACTCTCTATCTCTTTCTACACGCTTAAAGATTGATTATGGTTTGTACGATTATCGAGCGGTATACAACTTTTGTCAATTCATGGCTTGCAATATGTTGTTTTCACTATTTTGCAGGGCTCACTGCGCTCCCGTTTGTAGCAGTGGTATCACAGCATAGGCTATGCTCCTGGTTAGAACGTAGATCTGTGCGATTCTATATCAGAGATAACTGCACTAACTAAATTCTTTTCTATTTTTGTTTAACTTTCTTGTCTTACTCCGGTTTGATATAGTTAGTTGTTCCCTGCAAAGTTTAGACTATTTTAGTGCTAGCCTTTCAATAATTTCTAATCCATGAAAGAGATTTTAGTTGGATACCAGAAATGCCAATTTTTGTATCATTAACAAAGATTAAATAGTGTTAATATATGTATATAAGTATCGATATAACTCGTTAACAAAGTGGTAGGGTGCAAATTCGATTGTATATGATCAAGAGGAATACCTATTATGTAGAAAATGATGAAGGAGAAGATGAGAAGATTTTATTTTTTAAATATATATGTATACATCCCATTCTGCGAATTAATGCGATCTATCGACCTTGAGATTTAGAGGATGTCCTCAGAGCAAGGATAAGCCCACTCAAACTGCGATCACACAAGATTACAAATCACAAGCGTATTGAGTTTCTTCCTCGTGGGAGCTACCCATTGCATAGTTTATATATAATAATAATGCAGTTGCAGCGAATCCCTATCGTCCAACCACTGTCGATATTCCATGGCGCTTGACGTGTGTAGAGGAGCTGGGCACGGCATATGTTGGGATTGCGTCACAACGCTCTCTCTCTCTCTCTCTCTCTCTCTCTCTCTCTCTCTCTCTCTCTCTCTCTCTCTCTCTCTCTCTCTCTCTCTCTCTCTCTCTCTCTCTCTCTCTCTCACACACACACACACACACACACACTTTCCCATTCACCACCTCTCGATGCCCATGCAGCGGCTCTAGTTCCCCCCCCCCCCCCCCCCCCCCACTACCCAATCTCTCTCTTTCTTTCTATGTCTCTCTCTCTCTCTGGCCGCCAATCGCCATCGATCTCTCTCTATCTCTCTTTTGCTACCGGCAATTCCACTGCATCTCTCTTTCTTACCAGGGCTACCAACCAATCCGTGTGTTAGTTGTGCTGGCCATCCTACAACTCTCTTTCTCTCTCTACACAGCTGCCTCTATCAACACCTCGACCGCCTGCTAACCAACCACTCTCCATGTATGCACGTTGACTGAGACCACTACCAATTTCACCAACTACTCGCCATGCAGTCTCCAGCAATCTCATAACACTTAGATTTCTTCTCCTATGTCAATAGATATACATTTTATGTACAGTTTATTATTCAAGTGCTCTTTATGAGCTTTTACCATTTATGACCGACCGACCAGTCTGTACTCAAATTGACCATTCAAAAAATCTATAAATCAAATACGTGCAAGAGGGAAATGGTCACTCTTGCACAAGGGGATATTGCACCCAGTGCTTGTGTCTTCTTCTCTCCTCTCCTGTCTTCTCTCTCGCCATGCCGGCATAGCACTCCACTCTAGGAGGTGCGCCTACACAGGCTTGCTTGCACTTTCCCGCTCTCTATCTCTTTCTACACGCTTAAAGATTGATTATGGTTCGTGCCATTACCGAGGTATACAGCTTCTATCGATTCATGGCTTGCAATATGTTGTTTTCATTATTTTGAAGGGCTCGCTGCACTCCCGTTTGTAGCAGTAAGCCAATTGCAAGTGCGCTGCCCAATAGGGTGTAAGCCAAAAGAGCTGTGGCTCGCACTGCCCTATAGGGTGTAAGCCAAAATGCTTAGCCGATCGACATCTGCTAGTCAAATTCTCGAAGCTCTAAAGATATGAAGCTGCCTCGATAAAACATTTTGAAGACGAAAGATAAGTTTAGTCAAGATTATAGCAGCACATCTCCAACCATAGTTCCTTGTTGGTGGGCTTGGGTTGGGGGTTTGAGTATTATCCTTGCTTGGTTTTTCTTGTCTAGGTCTGCTCCATGGTCCAGGCCTAGAAAAATATCCGTCACTTAATAATCGGCGATGACGTTCGATCCAAAAATGTAACACCACGACAAGTTTGAAATTTGTGAGCGATTGACCAAATTGTTCTATGAGGAATTTGGATTTTGGATGGTGTTCGAACTCCCTTTCTTTTTTTTGGTTCAAACTTCCTTCCTCGTTTTTATATGGCAATCGGCAATGGGTGTCGCCTTTTGATGGTTGTCAATTGTTGGAGATTTTTGGGTTTTTGTAATTGCAAAATATTTTGAAAATTCGATTTAAAAGAGATTGAATATTCCCTTGAGATTGTGTCCGGTCGACCACATAGATGGGAAGATAATGGTACCGAATTGGTGGTCAAAGGGAATTGGGTAAACTTGTAGCCGACCAAAATATTTGTAATTTGATAATGGCCAAAGGATTGTTGCGGCAAGCCAAGGGTTTGTGATTAGCGTGGGCGGCCAATGGTATTGAAGGTGAGCGATCAAGAAAATAAAGAAAATTTATTTATTTTCTTCTTATGTTCAACGATCGATCAAAAAATAGAGGCAAATAGGGGTGATTGCACCCTTAAGGACTAAAAGTCCTTGAGAGTGAGTGGGCAGCCAAAAGGGAGGTGGAGGATAGCGGCCAAATGAATTTTTGTAAAGAGTGGCCGACCATGAGCACCTTTTAACTAAGTAGAGTATGAATGCATGGTAAAAAATGGAAAAAGAAAGACAAACATCGAACAGTAGTGGCCAAAAGCGACGAGTGAGGGAGAAAAAGGAGATGGTGATGAGCATAGGCTAATTCGACAAGCCACAAGGAGGAAGAGAAAATGACTCAGCAAGCCTAGACACCCCTTTTGATGCCAATTTCGCAAGGTTTGGTGACGGTCGACCTTGAAATAGATGTTGTAATACCACTGTTCAGAGAAATTCTGGGAGAATGGTTTCTTGAACAATTCCAATTTTCTCACTCACATATCTATCAACCTCTCACCATCTCTCCCAAAACCCAAGTACACACACCTAGATTAGGACACACACACACACACCTAGACTAGGACACACACACAAACATAGAATAGACTTGATATAGTGAAAGATTGTAAGAGAAGAAGATGTAGACATGATTTGAGAATACACAACATAGCATAAGAGTGGAGAGAGAGGAATCTTGCACATGAATGGCCTAAAGATTGTAGCCCAAACTCTTTTCATTATTGCTTATTGGTGCCAAAAGTTGGGAGCCCCTCTTTACACTTAGTTCCACTTTAGTTCTTGAGTGGTGGCTATCACTTATTGCATGACCCTCTATAGGGTGAATTCTCACTAATTATTTATAAGCAAGCCATAGTGACATACTGACAAAATAAATGGTTGAGAGAATAATTTATTGTCAATTTCTTCTCCTCAACTCCCAGAGTTCCAATCTACGCAGCTTCAACTCACCATTAGTAAAAATAGAAAGACAACATAATAATTAACCATTACACGTTAGCTATCCCAATTTTAGTTAACTACATACAACAAGAGGGTGCCCAATCTTGCAACAAATCTGAATGGATAGTTATACCATAGCATCCGAAATATAGGATCAGTTTACCATGTCCATCACAAGGTTAGTGTAAACTAGTACCTCAATGGGAACATCACATGTTACTCCCACATCCCTTCTATTCTTTGATGGTTGCGGCTGGGTCTGCCTGTCCCAGATTTATAGAGAAATTCTCTTTGGACAAACTTGAGGTAATAGTATGGGTTCTTACTCCGCTCATTTTGTAAGACAGAGATCTGATCTTCAATTGCGGGTTTCAATATCGTCTTCTGACTCGGATGGATTTCCTTACCTGAGCGGGTGATCAATTGGACCGGTTGGTCAATAGAGTTAGGTGCCTCTACTGTGACTTCCTCAGTGTCAGAAGATCAATGGACACCATCTCTGTACTAGGCCCTTTTCCTTTTTTCGCTTTCTTACGGTCGTATTTTTGCAGCCTCCTTACACTCATTGTGCTAGTGATCATCATCCAAACACAATGAACAATGCTTTTGCCTTGGTGGGTAAAAATTTGGTAGCCCTGCTTCCTGACCATAGCCCCCTCAGCCACCAAAGCGACATCCTTGATTTGAAGGTCCCGTATAATTTTTTTGGGTCTCCTGTTGCTGAACTTGTACCGCATTGGCTGATTGACTCGGTTGCTTGTTTTGCTGAGTTTTCTAATTGGGCATATTCCACGAGTCATATCGGCATTGATTGGTATTGTTATTTTTCATCTGACAAATGTTGCACCACATCTGACTCAGTGCACAATTGTTGGCTGCATGACTATCATTCCACCATATAGTACAATGTAATTTTGAGGTATCTGCTTCCAAGGGTTTTCCCTTTCTTGCCACCGTCGCCAAGGCCTTATTTTTGGCTTCCTTGGTCTTTGTTGATCGTGCAAGAGGATCTTCATCCTCTTCTGAGCTCACATCCTCTTTTAATTCACTGTTCGTATCATCTTCAAAGTCACTTTCTACTAACTGTTTCTTCGATTTCTTTAGGTGAGGAACACCCAAAGGTCTCTCCACCCCCTAGGCTGCCAACATAACCAATTCCAATGATACCCTTCCTAGGTCAATTGTGGCCTGTGCGGTTCAGAGACTCTTCCACAGCTTCCAGACATAATACGAACTCAACATCTCATCCCTTGTGCGTGCAGTTCCTACTGATTAAAGTAACATGCGGAACTTAGCTATGTAAGTTTCCACATCAGATCTCTTCTGCTTACACAACCACAAACATTCTAGCATACGCGGAGTTGTTTTCTTCATAAGGAACCTCTTCAGGAATGCCGCAACAATATCCAAAAAAGTTTTGAAATAATCCACCGGATATTTTGCAAGAAATTTTGAAGCTTTTTTGTTCAAAGTAGTTTCAAAGACCGCCTCCTTATGCACCATATATCACCACTACCATCCAATAGTGCATACCACTTTTCGGAGGATCGCACATGGGAATTTGGATCTTCATTAGCTCCGAAAAGGTCTGGTCTAGTTGGAACAGGGACTGCGGAATCTCAATGTGGAACTCCCGTAGCCGTAATTGGTCCCCCAACGGTCGGTAAAGTGGGATCCAAAATGGCGGTGCCACCCCCACCATGATCACGGCTTGCGATGACTCCTGATAGTGTGCCCGCAGTGGCGGCTGCAATTCCTCCAATAGTTCTTTCGAGGCCGAGTCCCACTAGCCTCGACAAAAGTGGTTCGGATAGGCCAACACCATCTTCATAAGCCCGATCAGAAGAAGGAGATGCGGTGTCGTGACGCTCTGCGACCACAAGGTGAAGCTTTGACAAAACACAAGATTTTAGGTATTATTACTGCTCTGAGAGATTATTGATTGCCATCCCTTGAAGTATATTGCATACGAGGTTGTGCTCGGCAAATCCATGGTTGATACATATATCTACTGCAATATACTTCAAAGAGCAATAAGTGCGTCCAACATAGCGATGCTTCAGTCGATATGTGCTGAAAGATGCTTTGGTTGATATGTAAACCAAAAGAAGTGCTATGTGATGTTTCAATTCTCAATTATTCCAATGTGATGTAATTCAAAGAAGCTTAAAATGTGTTTGAGGAGCTTGTTGCCCACGAAGATCAGTTTGGCGACATGGATTAGTAAAGCTTGGAGCTATTGGATGCAAGGGACGGCTTATCTCCAATGCATTCACCTATACGTGTGCCTTGAAGGTGGAGATTGGCAGTACTTTAACCGATGTTCAAGACCAGTGTGACCAACCGCTTAAAGTAATAAGAAGCAAGACGGTGTGGTCGTCGTCAAGGAGCGAGGAGACAAACCTAGGCTTCATGCCGAGGCCGGGGCTATGGAGCTTCAGCTTTGAGGAGCTCGCAACTGCTGCTAAGAGCCAGCGTGGGCCACTGCAGGAGGGCCAATGTGAATGGCCGCATGTTGTTATTAATAGAGAAAAGCAAAGCTAATTACATAAGGTGAGCTGGCTGTTTATAAATATATAAAAAAGCGCAATACGTACTGAGGTATGCAGCGAGGAGAGGAGGGCCGTGAGCCGGGAGCCTGGCAGGAGGAGACGAGGCAGCAAGGGAGGAGCGTCAACTGCAACTGTCGAGAAGGGGTCGGCACGTGAGGGCAGAGGGGAGCCTGAGGGGACCCGGTCAGGAGGCCGAGAGCAGCAGGAAAGAGGACGAGCAGCATGAGCATTTTTCTCGGTATGATAAACAAGCAGTAGCGGCTTCTGTGCCAGTGAGAGGAGAAAAGAAGGGAGAGCAAGCTTTTGGGGGTGGCTTTTGCAGAGCACAGTACATGAATTGCTGAGGGCAGAGGACGTGAAGAAGAGGAGGAGGTTGATGAGTAAGAGCGGGCTACCGAGAAGCAAGGAGCCAGAGCTGTCGAGCACTAGAAGCAGAGCCGGGAGACAACAAGGTTTGCTAGTGCAGGAAACAAGGCTTTTTGGAGCTTCTAAAGGGTGTTGTGAGAAAGCCAAGAAGAGCCAGGCAGCACGTCGAGTTGTGAGCGTGCACGAGCAGGAGACAGAGAGGAGGTTGACGTGAGAAGCTGGTGGCTGAGTCGTGAGAAGGATTTGAAGGGCCGGTTGCTGAAGAAGGGTGGTACACACTAGTACAAAGGGGAGGCTTGCCATGCTCATCAAGGTTGCATCGAGTTAGGAGATACATGCTCATGTTGTACACTTTCTGAAGGGTTGCCAGGAGTAGGCGGTGTTGTCGAGTGCATGAGCAAGAGGGTGGCAGTTGGCACTAGATAGGAGGGCCATAGAAGGATTGTGTCCTTTGTTTGCATGAAAGCAATGCCACAAGCTTCCAAAGGAGGGCTGCAAGCTGAGCAGAGGGCGGCCAACACAAGCGAGAGAGGAGCACTATTAATTGGACGACCAGTTGGGCATGCTATGTCAGTGTCCAACAAGGAGCAGACCGAGCAATATAACTTGTGATTCGGGAAGGCACGAAGGGTATAAACTTCATCGAGACTAAAAGCATCAAAGGAAGAAGATCGTTAGTGTTCTGAAAAAGGCAAGTACGAGAAGTTGAAGTTCACAAAGAGTTATGTGGATGGAGAAGCAGATCTTTAGCGGTTTTCAGAGGTTTGTTTAAGTTAAAAGAAGACTGAAGCAAGTGACGGCAAGTTGGTACTCATGAAGGTGGTCGAGAAGAGCAAGGGAAGGGAACTGAAGCAAGTAAGGCTTTGGTGTTTGTGCTTCCGCTCAAGATCTCGACAACTTTAAGAGCACAGTGGGCCTATTGCGACGGTCAAGTCTTTTGTATTCAGCTTTTGAGTTCATTCAATATTTCAGTTTATGGTTTCCATAAGCATCTTTTGCACCATATTTTTTTTGTGTTGTGCATCTCTCTCTAGCTGTTTCCCACAAAGAGAAGCTCGGTGCTGACCCGGTTCAACTCGCGAACATAGAATTACCGCACATCTTTGGTGAACCCGACGTGGAACAAGGCGGGGTGGAAAATTTTGGCAGAGAGGATGACGACGACATCTCAAGTAGACATGATGCAGCAGATGATGCATCTATTTGATGCCTTCTTGCAGTAGCAGCAAACAGGTTACTTAGGAGCAATTTGGTTTGGGACAAATAGATCTATTGCAAGGGTTTGCTCAACCGGATGAAGCCGAGATGAAGCAAGTAAAAGTGGAAGAAGCATTGGATAAGGTTTATGCTGAAAGAGGAACATTCTACGGTTATGATAATGATGGATATCTTGCATGCTACAGGTTAGAGATGGAGCTTATGGGTATTCCAACTAAGCATATGATTAAGGAGTTTGATCGGTTAGTATCTCCAGAATTACGTGATCAAATACAAGAGCTTATTGGTATGTATACAGATAATTAGGTAAAATTTGAAGAAGCAATTATACAAGTGGGTGATCAGTATATAGCCATGGAAATAGAGCAAATGACTCAACAGAAGCAGGTTACTTTCAGTAAAGGTGATGGAGATCAACTGCAGACAATCAGCTATGATGAATTTTGGGAGGAGATTCAATCAAGAAGTAAAGTTAAAGCATATGCAGATTTGTAACTATCAGATTTAGCCCTAGAGGATCATGCTCTAGGGAACCTAACATGGGTAAATAATGAATCCCATCTTAAAACCATTGGTGAAAGTTTTTCAAAGCCTATCCACCTAGAAGCTACTTCCATCATTGATTCTTGTACTGCGGATTTAGATGAAGATAGAGATAATACTGATCGACGTGCCTACTTATGCAAATGTTTGTAAAGAAATCCGAGCTAAGCTTGAAGCTGTTGTGGATGAGTGTCTGCTTGAAAATGACAAGTTATTGCAGATTACAGATGATCAAGGGATTGCAAAGATGGTTTATGTAAAGCTTGGGATTCCATATTCTACAAATCCAGTTATGCCATTGGATAAGAATGACAATATAAAGGGTCTACAGATACATGAGGATTCATATGGTTTGGAAGTGCTAGAACAGATATCTATTGAAGCTGCAAATATACATGGTTTGGATGTGCAAGAGGATATATCTAATGAAGTTGAAGATTTGCATGGCTTGGTTATACCACATGAAGCTCCACAGTGTTGGGGTATAAAGCCCAATGTGGTCACCCAGGTAAGTGGGCGGGCCACTAGGTATGTACACATATTCTTTTGTAAAAACCTAATAAGAACTCACTATGCTCTACACATTACACTAGAGCGAGTTCACCATATTGTCGTGCTCTTCTTCTCGCACTCTCTCTCGCGTCGCACTTCCGCTCGTACTCCTTCAACTGGTATCAGAGCTCAGATCGAGGCTCGGGGCAGCACTGCAGGAGGCTAGAGTCACCAGCTCAGATTGGAGTGAAATTTCACAGGCAAAGACACGGCCCCAAGTCTTGTGGGAAAGCCCATAGGGCTTGGTGTGCTCAGAATTTCATTCTGAGGTCATCTCGGTCACCGTTCGGCTTCGACAAAGTTCTGCGCAGGCCATTTTCGACTACGTGGTCTCAGTGGGTGCAGATCCAACTTTGCAAATTTGGGGTTTTCGGCCTACGACTGCAGGTGCTGAGGATATCAACACTCCCAGAGTGTTGATTTGTGGTTGTCTACACATCGAAGGAAGGCTCACAGTTCTTGGAGGCGTGTCACATACGACACGGGCGCATCTACACACAGACTATAGGCGACATCCACTAGTTCATCAGGTAGCTTGTGTTTGCTGCTTGATATTCCAGATTTCATCCTGACATTGCAGGTACTTCCACATGGGATGTATTGTCAAAGATGATGTATGTCTGTTGAGGGTTTGCTGGCTGTGAGTCACGCAGCCAACAACCGCCGCAGCGGTTACAACATACAGTGGGAAATTTGTGGATGTATGACTTTGTGGGAAGTCTATGTACTGTCAGATTTACTGCAGCCTTTGTTGAGGGTCGAGTGAGGTTTTATTGAGTTGGGGGATTCTCGAATGCTGAGATCCTTTCGGTGATACAGGTCTTGGAGCGATCCCTCGAGCACCCTTAGATAGGCAGCTAGGATGTATTGACTGTGAGTTAGACAGTTGGGATTGCATCTTTGATTTACTGCCGTTGAGGCATTGTTGCAGTCTATGCTTACAGGACAGTCAGAGACAGTACAGGTGCAGGACAGGTTTACCCACAGCTTACAGTGTTAGAGAGACAGTGGTTTTTTGAGCTGTTTTTTGGTCTATTTTTAGTACACCAGAGCCATTTTACAAAGGAGACTCTGCCAAAATTTCTGCAGAATCTGAAGCTTTCTTGGTTCATTTGACAGGTTGATATTGGTTCAGAGGTCAGTTTACAGGGGAAACTCTGCCGAATTTTTCCCAAGAAAGTAAACTACTGTGAAGCGTAGCTATGGCTGGATCACAGGACACTGCTCTTTACAATATCAAGAAGCTGGATGGAACCAATTTCCCATTGTGGAAGAAGCAGATTTGGCACGTGTTGGTACAAAAGAAGCAGATAAAACCTATAAAGCTCAAGGGGATAAAACCAGAAGATATGGACGAAGATGAATGGAGCGAAATGGATGAATTGGCACTTTCTACCATTATGCTGACTTTGGCAGAAAGCGTTTACTTCAATGTAGCAGACGAGATGTCGGCTTATCAAGCATGGTTAAAGCTGAGTGATCTTTATGAGAAGCAGAGTGCAGCTTCACAGGTATACTGGCTTAAGAAGCTTGTTGACTTGAAGATGAAAGAAGGGACACCTATGTCCAATCATCTGAATGAATTCAACACAATCTATAGTCAGTTGTCAGCTCAAGGTGTCAAGTTTGATGAACCTGTTAGAGCTATGTTCCTGTTGATCACATTGCCAGAAAGTTGGGACACTTTTCGCAAAGCTTTGAGTAATTCTGCACCTCCAGATGGTTTGAACATAGCAGGTGTAGAAGGAAGTCTGCTTACTGAAGAAACCAATAGAAAGACAATGGACAAAGGCAAAGGAACAGCCTTAGTTGTCAGGGGAAGGACCAAAGAAAAGTACAAAGGTGGAAAGAGGAATCAGTCTCGTAGCAAGTCCCACAGTGCTAAAGGCAAGAAGGGTCACATGAAAAGAGACTGCAGAGAATGGAAAGCAGAAAAAGGCAAAGAGAAAGCTGAAGACCATGGTGAGAAGAACAAGTCGTCAGTGAAGATTCAAGAAATAAATGTGACAAACACTGTTGCAGTCGATGACACTCTAGTGTCAGGAGACATCTACTTCTTGAAGAATACAATGGACTCAGCTCTTCTTACAACGCGCATCTGATGGAAATGCACTGAGTGACTGGATTATAGACTCAGGGGCATCACTTCATGTGTCTCCAAACAAGGAGTGGTTTACCTCTTATGTGACCACTAAAGATCATGTTCGGCTAGGCAATGGGCAGACATGTGAGATCTTAGGTGTTGGAGATGTTCAATTGAAGTTTCAGAATGGCTCTTCTTTCACGCTGAAGAATGTGAGACATGTTCCCGCAATTACAAAGAGCTGTAAGAAGAGCTGAGTCCATGATGATGCTGGCTACGTCACCACTTTTGGACAGAACATGTGGAAGATATCCAAGGGTTCTATGACAATAGCACATGGAGTAAAGTCTGGAGGACTTTACATGATTTATGTATCAAATGTCTCTAAAAATGTAATCAATGTAACCGAGCAGCCAACGTTTCTTTGTGGCATAGCCGGTTAGGACATATGTCCAAGAAGGGAATGGAAATCTTGTCTCGTTCTAGTTATTTGCCTGGCTTTTCATTTAATGATTTTGAATTCTGTGAACATTGTCTGTATGGTAAGCAAACACAGCAGCCACATAAGCATAGAAGCAGTAGAAGAGATACACAGTTGGCACTTGTTCATAGTGATATGTGTGGACCTATGCCTAACCTATCTCTAGGGGGAGCTTCTTACTTTATGACATTTATAGATGATTACTCAAGGAAAGTATGGGTTTATTTTCTCAAGCACAAGGATGAAGCGTTCAGTGTTTTCAAAACGTTTGTGACACTTGTGGAGAATCAAAGTGGCAAGAAGCTTAAATGCTTATGCACTGACAATGGTGGAGAGTATGTTTCAAAGGCCTTTCAGGACTTTTGTGAGTCAAAAGGTATAAAAGTGAACTTACTGCTCCTTACAATCCTCCTCAAAATGGTGTTGCTGAGAGGATGAATAGGACCATACAAGAGAAGGTCAGAAGTATGTTGTCTAATGCACAACTGCCAAATGGGTTTTGGGCTGAAGCTGTATCAACAGCTGTTCATCTTGTAAATAGATCTCCTAGCAAGGTTTTGCAGAAGGATTCAGTGCCAAAGATGGTATGGTCAGGCAAAATGCCCTCATACAAGCATCTCAGAGTCTTTGGCTGTGAGGCATATACTCACGTGTCCAAAGGAATTTAGGAACAAACTTGAGCCAAAGAGTAGAAAGTGCATCTTTCTAGGCTATGGTAATTTTGGTGAGATGGGGTACAGACTTTGGGATCCCGAATCCAGAAAGGTTGTCCGCAGCAATGATGTTCACTTTAATGAATCCAAATATCATTCTAAACCAGAGAGGGTTGAGGAGATTAGAAGAGTTGTCTTCCAAGAAGATGGACCTGCACGTGCAAGACAAAATGTCAGGGCTCATGAGGAGCAAGGACAGGATAGAGTGGAACCACAGGTTGTGGCTGAGCCTGAGCCACCTATTGTGCGTAGATCTGGACGTGTCACGCGACCTCCTGATAGGTTTGTTCCATCTATGAACTATGTCATGTTGACTGATTGCAATGAGCCTTCATGTTACAAGGAAGCAGTGCAAATGAAGGACTCCGGGAATTGGCAATTGGCCATGCAGTCAGAGATGATAGCTCTGCATAAAAACCAGACATGGAAGCTAGTTAAATTACCACGGGGCAAAAAGGCTCTACCTTGTAAATGGGTTTACAGGTATAAGATCACCGCTCATGATAGTCAGCCAAAGTACAAAGCAAGGCTTGTTGCCAAGGGCTTTAAGCAAGAACAAGGCATTGACTTTGATGAAGTCTTCTCTCCGGTGGTCAAGATGACTACATTGAGATGCTTTCTTGCATTGGTTGCCATATTAGATTTGGTGTTGCACCAAATGGATGTCAAGACAGCGTTCTTGCATGGTGATTTAGATGTGGAAATTTACATGCAGCAGCCAGAAGGGTTTGTTGAAAAAGGCAAGGAAGATTGGGTATGGCAGTTGTTAAAGAGTCTTTATGGCTTAAAACAATCACCGAGGGCTTATGCTTTCTCAAGGCTACAAACGTAGTGAGTTCGATCACTGTCTGTATACAAAGAAGGCTAAGGATGGTAGTTGGCTAATCCTTATTTTGTATGTGGATGACATGTTGATTGCTGGCAAGCACTTGGAAGAAATTTCAACTTTGAAGTCAAAGATGGCAAAATCGTTTGACATGAAAGACATGGGTGAGGCAAGTCATATACTTGGTATGCGCATTGAGAGAGACAGATCAAAGAAGTTGATTTGGTTATCTCAAACAGAGTATATTGACAAGGTTTTGCAACGTTTCAATATGGAGAAGGGAAAGGCACTGAGTGTTCCATTGCCACCATATGTGAAACTTAGCAAACAAGATTGTCCTGTGTCTGAGAAAGAACAGGCTGAAATGGATAAGATTCCATATGCGTCTGCAGTGGGTAGTTTGATGTATGCAATGATTGCTACTCGCCCAAACATTGCATTTGCAGTGGGAGTAGTAAGTCGATACATGTCAAACCCAGGCAAGAAACATTGGGAGGCAGTGAAAGAAATATTGAGATACTTGAAAGCTACAAAGAGTATGCGTATATGCTATGGGAGTCAGGAGCTAAGTGTAAAGGGTTTTACAGACTCAGATTATGCAAGTGACTTAGACAACCGAAGGTCTACGTCAGGGTATGTCTTTACATTGGCTGATGGAGCAGTATCATGGCGTTCTAGATTACAAGATTGTGTTACTCAGTCTACTACAGAGGCTGAATATGTTGCAGCATTAGAGGCATGCAAAGAATCAATTTGGCTTAATCGACTAGTAACAGATTTGGGAATCAAAGAAGAGATGCCTGTGTTATATTGTGATAGTCAAAGTGCTATACAATTGGCTCGCAATCTAGTTTATCACTCAAAGACAAAGCATGTGGATGTGAAGTATCATTTCATCAGGGAAATGCTCGAGGATAAGCAACTTCAGCTTGTCAAAGTTCACACCACAGAAAATCCTGCTGATCTACTTACAAAAGGACTTCCCTCAGAGAGCTTTGCGCATTTTCGCAAGCAGTTAGGTGTAGGGTAGTACATCACTTCTCTAATCTCACACTTAAAGTACCACATTGGACTTTAAGTGGGAGGTTGTTGGGGTATAAAGCCCAATGTGGTCGCCCAGGTAAGTGGGCGGGCCGCCAGGTATGTACACATATTCTTTTGTAAAAACCTAATGAGAACTCACTATGCTCTACACATTACAGTAGAGCGAGTTCACCATATCGTCGTGCTCTTCTTCTCTCACTCTCTCTCGCGTCGCACTTCCGCTCGTACTCCTTCACACAAGCGGAGGAGTATAAATGGAGCACTCTAGATGAGCTCGATGAACCTATAGAGGGATGCATACAAGTGCATAATTCCAATCATATGCGAATGCATATGGATGACGGGCTAGATTCACCACTGCTCTTGACTTTCAACCGATGGTAAGTGAACTTGAAGCACCCAAATATACAGATTACTCAGTGCTTAGTATCAATTCAAGGTGTTGTGCACGAAGGTGTTGTGCAGGCATATAATGTTCTTGTTAACCCAACCTATTATGATGATGCTCTTACTAGAAAGATTACTAGCATCTTTGAGATGCATGCAAGATCTTGTGCTAATGCAGTTGAACAATATTTGATGGAGAGTAAAAAGGATGCATAGTGTTTTACCAAACCAATGATCTCTATGCATGCTAATACTTATTTACATCAAGGTACAGGGAGTTTACAGGTTTATGTGGACCAAGATATACAAGCTTTACAAGATTCTTTGCCGATTGAGAAAGATCTAGAACTTACTGCTCTTTTGGATGATGCTTTAAGAGAGTTTTTTGTTCCATATGGAAAGGATGTTCGAGGCTTGCATTTCATAGGCAACTCACAGCAACGAAAAGAAGTAGATGATAGAGAACTCATGAAGATACTCGATGAAGCTCTAGAGGATTTCAAGCTTATCAGAGTTGATTTGCCTACAGTTTTTTAGACACATTCGTATGGTATGGATAGCAATGGTTTCTTGTTGCATACTAATACCTCCCATGCCAAAGGGGGTGATGTCGATTCAGTACCAATTATGCCAGGACTGAGGTGACTACCTCTTTGCTTCAGTTTGATGATCTTCTACCGATCAATGATACATGTGGTTATATAGGATGTTACAAAGATATGATCAGCATGTTTATGAAGGATTTGAAGCCATTTGATCCAGGAAGACAAGGTTGTGTGTACGATCTATGGCAATTGACCTACTTACCATATGATCCCGCTGGTGTTCATCATGCTTATAGATTATGGAAGGATATTTACAGCATTTGCAATGCATTATGTTTTTTTGGATGGGTGTGTTTCAATGATGGAAAGTTTTTGAGTTTCCCCTTCGCTCCTGGAGGCTTATGACTGAATCAAGTCAAATTTCTGATGGTTATTTGTAGCATGCTTACAGTGGACCACTGCTTGCATGCCAGCTGCTTTTATACTTATAGTTTTTGCGGATGGTTGGCACATGCCGGAGGATGTGCAGGTTCAGAGGGGGTGGATATCGTGACACTTTGCGACCACAAGGTGAAGCCTTGACAAAACACAAGATTTTAGGTATTATTACTCCTCTGACAGATTATTGATTGCCATCCCTTGGAGTATATTGCATACGGGGTTGTGCTCGGCAAATCCATGGTTGATACATATATCTACTGCAATATACTTCAGAGAGCAATACATGCGGCCAACATAGCGATACTTCAATCGATATGTACTCAAAGATTCTTTGGTTGATACGTAAACCAAAAGAAGTGCTATGTGATGTTTCAGTTCTCAAAAACAAGCTAAAAATGTGTTTGAGGACATTAGGAAAAATATGAACCCTCTAGGAGCCCTTTGGGATTAAGGTTGCAATTTGATGGTTCTAGAGTGTGAATGGGCCATTTGCGCGCCCTTGTGGCCATGCATTTTTTTGCCCCTTATAGGCGAATCTACCCCCTAGGGTACTTAAAAAGCACAAATTTATTGCAATGGATTGGTTTTGCATCATTCATTTAAATGCAACCTTTTTATGGCAATTCCAGTATCTGTTCACACTCAAGGACACTAGAAAAGCTCAAATCAATTATGAAATGAAGTTTCCAGCAAACTATCACTTGCTTTAGTTCTACCTACTACACCCTTGCACCAAAAAGTCAAATTACATTGGACACTTGGTTTCCCAATATGTTATTTGTTTTGATATCCTATAAGGAATTCAAAGCTTGAAATGACCAAAAAAAGGTGTCCATAAGGATCCATATAAAATATTGATGCAAAACCAATAGGTTTTAGTAAATTTGGTTGTTTTAAGTACCCTTGGGGGTAGATAAGCCTACAAGGGGCAGAAAAAGGCCTGGCCACAAGGGCGCGCAAATGGCCCATCCATCAGTTTTGGATGGGCCATTTGCGCGCCCTTGTGGTCAGGCATTTTTTTGCCCCTTATAGGCCAATCTACCCCCTAGGGTACTTAAAAAGCACAAATTTATTGCAATGGATTGGTTTTGCATCATTCATTTAAATGCAACCTTTTTATGGCAATTCCAATATATGTTCACACTCAAGGACACTAGAAAAGCTCAAATCAATTATGAAATGAAGTTTCCAGCAAACTATCACTTGCTTTAGCTCTACCTACTACACCCTTGCACCAAAAAGTCAAATTACATTGGACACTTGGTTTCACAATATGTTATTTGTTTTGATATCCTATAAGGAATTCAAAGCTTGAAATGACCAAAAAAAGGTGTCCATAAGGATCCATATAAAATATTGATGCAAAACCAATAGGTTTTAGTAAATTGGTTATTTTAAGTACCCTTGGGGGTAGATAATCCTACAAGGGGCAGAAAAAGGCCTGGCCACAAGGGCGCGCAAATGACCCATCCATCAGTTTTGGATGGGCCATTTGCGCGCCCTTGTGGCCAGGCCTTTTTGAACCCCTTGTAGGCTTATCTACCCCTAAGGTTACTTAAAATGCACAAATTTACTGAAATTGACTACAATTACATACAGAACTTGAAATTACAAAGATAATAGACAGAGTAGACACAACTGTTGATCATATTGTCATTGGAAAGTCAAATCATTACAAAGATAAGGGTGTGCAATACAAAAAGAGGGGTAACTTCGGCTAATGCTCGAAGTCTCGTCGCAATCGTCGTGCAAGCTGCATATCTTTTGGCTGTATTGTCACTCGCTTTGCATGAATGGCACATAGGTTGGTATCTTCCAACAATGAAATGATGTGGGCCTCTGCAGCTTCTTGAATAGCCTCTAGCGCTATTGCTTGCATTCTATACTGATTTCCATAGCTTTGAAGCACTTCCATCACAGTGCGAGCAAAGGGGGCGCGTCGAATCAAGAGCTCCGTCGTCTTCTGGTAGTGGCGGATTTCTGCAAATGCCCTTGCTATTTTTCGGCGCCGCTGCGGTTGTCTTGGGGGCACTGGTACATTTGCTGGCGGGCGGCGTGAAGGCTTCTTGAAAAACTTAGACTTGCGTCTGTTTACATGCTTAGGGGCTGGTTCTGCAGCCTGTTTTGATTCTTCCTCTTCCCTTGGTTGCCGATCTTGTCGTGTGGGGAGAGCTCCCTTGCCTTGAGGCAATGTCTTCCCCCCAACGGCCACCCGGTGTGTGCGCGGTATGTTTTCTCGCAGCCATGGTGGCTCACTCTCTGATTCGGTGTCTGTATTGACCACCCGAGTCCTGGATGGTCCTGCTTGTGATTGGGGGCGCGACGGCTGCTCCCTATCAGACTCTGATGTTTGCTGGCCCTCTGCTTCTCTCCAGCGCTGGGCACGTTGCTTCATTCTCTTTCTAGGTGTTATATCTTGAGGAGGTGGAGATTCAACAGTCCTTGATGACTCTCGTGCCCTACCACCATGCCCACTACCAGAAGAGTTCCTGGAACGGCCACGTGTTCGTGGCCGTTTTCTTGTGCCTTTAAGCCATGACGGCTTCTCACATCCTTGGAGGGTGTTTTTGTTGGCAGGCGGATGCTCTTTCGCGGTTTGTTTGGTGCGTGCCATTTCGTTGGTAAGAGCTCACCTGTTCTTAAGAAATGAGTGATTTATGAGAGCATGCAATATTTATAAGGGCCCATTTAAAAAGGGCCCTGTTCACACTAATTTTTTTAAAAGAAGTATTATTTTTTAAATAAACATGTTGCTAAGTATTGGACCCTGCGTTCACGTTTAGTGACTCGCGCAGTATCCACTTTGATCCTTGTCGCACTCTGCATCGCCGCCATGCAGCATGCTTGGGGGGACCTTGCGACATTTGCCACTTGTTGCTATGCTCTTGACGACTCCATTTGCGCACTCCAATAGCAATCTTGGATTGTCGCGCACGCTCCATTGTGAGCTTACGAGCAAATGTTGTGCGAAAAAACCAGTTGAACATCTCCTCCAAATAATTGGATTGCACCATTCCACCACCATGTCGAGTATTTTTGAAGTACACTCCCCTTGCTCGATAATGGGACTTCTCCATGCCTTGAGTGCTAAAAATTTCAAGCGATCCATACTTGTGCATAAAAAATGCACCATGCGCAAACAAGATATGCTGTTCACATGAGCAAACGATCCACATTAGTAAATAAAAACAATCCCTTGTAATGAATACACCATGAATGACTTACCATGTAATGTGTGATGTTATTTTCACCCCAAGAAAGGGTGAAGACCTTGGTAAAATCCGCCAAAGCTTCTTGAAATGATTGCCGTTGTTCTTTTGTTGTGCTGTTAAGGCTCATAAGCTTGACCATTTTATCAAAATGGGCCCAAACTTGCTTGCGCTTGTTTGCAAGCTCGCCATTTGAATCATTGTCAGTAGTAGCTTTGCATAACTCCTTCCAAAGCTCCCAAAGGTTACCTGCCTGTTGGTTGGAGCTGCTTTGAGCATCATATCGACTTGGCTTTCCTTGGGAAACTTTCTTCAAAAAGTGTCTAGCTTTTTGTCCACTCATTGACACTTGTTGAGCAATTTCATGGGCCTCCCCTGTGTTCTTTGCAGCAACTATAGACACATTTCCACCATGACAGCCAATGGAATTCAAGAGTACCTCCACTCTTTCGATTGCTTCCTGGGACTTTTCCAACGGTTTCATTGTGAAAGCATAGTCAATGTGGAGCTTCAATAGCCTATCAAAAATACGCATGAATGCGTGTAATGTACAAAAATGTACATTCGATAGAGGAAATCGAAAGATTGGATTCCAAGTGTGGTCTTTTTGATCACGGTCTGGGGCATTGAGCATGGGACATCTCAGAATAGACGCTTCCCATTCTCTACCTTCATCTCCGACATCATGACAATCTAACCCTTGTTCTCCATGCCCTTGCCATGGAAGCATGTAACTGGCCTTTGCAGTGCTCTTATGTGATTTTTGTCCATTAGGTTTGTACCCTCGAGTGCAAAATGGACAAGGCATGAGAGAAGAAGCCCCTTGTTTGCAGCCAAGCAAACACTTTATGGTCTTCAAATCCCCACCTAAGTGCCACTCCACATCATAACTACCAAAGCCCTCAATCTCCAACTTCTGACCTGCAATTTGGGAGTGTATTACTTCTGTGATCCATGGAGTTCTCTCAAAAATCCACGAAAGTACTCCATTGGTCTCTTTGGGCACCTCAATAGCACCCAACCACCAAATGTCTTTCTCTGATTGCACGCTAAAAGATAGGGTGGGATATGGCTCGACTAAATCCCTTCACTTGGTTTGCAGAAGGGCCTCGTTCATTAGAGTGACACTTAGCCTCTCTAACCTTCGGCCTTTCACTATTTGACACTCATCGAGTTTCAGCACAAAAACGACTTTTGTGCCAAGCACTACAAAATAAATAGTGCTAAGACCTTAAACTTCAGCTTCTATGAAAAGAATAATACCAAAGAAAAAAGTAAAGTGTGTCACCTTCTTCAGGTAACTCGTAAAATCTAAGCATGGCTTCTTGAAGCCTTCTAAGATCCACGAAAATATTGTTCCACATTGTGTAAGGAAAGCCCTTATTCGAAGGTCTTATGGATTGTTTCTTACCTTTTCCCCTTGTCTTTGTTGCGCACGAAGCATAAAGGGAAGTTGGCGTTGTGTCCTCAATGTGTAGGTATGTCCCAATGCGGGAGAACACATCTTCGTTTGTGGCCTTCTTTGCGAGCTTGACCTTGTGAGGAACGGGAAATAGGTTTTCCACAATGCCATGTTCTTTGAGGGCATCCTTTAGAAGTTGAAAAATAGCCTGATAGGCTTTGGTGCTGATTCCAGCCTCATCACAAGCTTGTTGAACGTCATCATCATTAACCACATTTCTTAATTTACGCATAAGGTCCTTGGTGACTGCATCCTTAATGTGCTTACCTCCAGGTGATTGTAAGATAGAAATAACGTCCTCGGTATTGAAACAACTAGAGAGAAGGTTGACTTGATTATCTTGGCTTGTTCCACCGCATGCCTCCTGGATGAAGTTTCTAGCAACAAATAAACATAAATGTTAGAAAATAGTCTGAAGTAAGAATGCAGCATGCAAGTAAAGACCAAATCACCTTGTGGCTGTAACTCGTCGTTTGCGTGCTCCTCCGGAATGTGCAAGAGTTTCAATGGATGAATACGGGCGTTTGCGTTCCCTTGCACCAAGGGGTGTTTCTTTCAAGTATGTGATGGTGTTGGTAAGCTTCTGGATGTGGGACTCCTTTTCTTGCATTTGTTGTTCAAGACTTTTAACTACCCTCTCCGAAGAGGCAACACTCTCTTGTAATGTTGTCGTCTTCAGGTGAAGAGCTTGACATTCGTGCATCCACATATGCAAAGAAGCACCTGCACCCATACACAGCCGCTTGCAAAAGCCTAACAAGCCTGCTTCTCCCCTCCCAAGAAATTGAAGAAATGTGGAAAGGCTATTAAACGGTGGATGAAAGCGGCTTATAGGATCGTAAGGGTACAAATGGCCATCCACCTAAATGTCAACATTGGTCTCACAAGCGGTGCGACGTTCCTGTGATGACCTTTGATCACCTTCACTAGTGGTCTTCGGTGCAAATGCCGTGGGTAAGCGAATATGTATGCTTTTGGTGTGCGGAGTACGTGGTGGTGGAAGCAAACCATTTATGATGTCCGTGAGCACCATGGAAGCTGTTGCGTGAGGAACCAAATGATGAAAAGATAGAGGGGGAAGGATAGAGAGGCCGAGCAGGATGGGAGGAGAGAAGGAGGGAGGGAGGGAGGGGAGGGAGAGATTGGGGAGGAGGAGGAAGGTAGGGGCAGAGAGGGAGAGGAGAGGGAGAGGGAGAGAGGAGGGAGAAGGGAGGAAGATGAGAGAACAAAATGTTTATTACTTTTTTGGGAAAAAGATTTTTGAAAAAATGGACTTTCTAAGCTTGTGGGTTAAAAAATGGGTCAAAAAATGATTTTTGGATATGTATATATGTTGGGAGGGAGTTTTAAGTAAAAAACAAATAAAAATAAATTTTTTTTAAAAAAGTCAAATTTTGACTCTTTTTGACCCACGGAATTGCTGATGTGGACACATCCCTATGCTTCCTTCACTTTAAAAAAAGCTAGAGAAAGAAAGCAACCTTTTAGGTCCACATCCTACATTTGTTTAAAAAAAAGGCTAGAAAAGCCTACTCAAAACTACCTTCTTCAATGCCCTTGTCCCCTAAACCCCACACAACATTAGCCTTAATCCTTAAAAATTAGGATTCCTTACAAAGCCCATGCAAGGTTCATATTTCTCCTAATGAGCTTGTTGCCCAACGAGATCAGTTTGGTAAAGCTTGGAGCTATTGGATGTAAGGGACGGCTTATCTACAATGCATTCACCTATACGTGTGCCTTGAAGGTGGAGATTGACAGTATTTTAACCGATGTTCAAGACCAGTGTGACCAACCGCTTAAAATGATAAGAAGCAAGACGGTGTGGTCGTCGTCGAGGAGCGAGGAGAGAAACCTATGCTTCATGCCGAGGCCGAGGCTGTGGAGCTTCAGCTTTGAGGAGCTCGCAACTGCTGGCTACTACAGGAGGGCCAATGTGAATGGCCGCATGTTGTTATTAATAGAGAAAAGCAAAGCTAATTACATAAGGTGAGCTGGCTGTTTATAAATATATAAAAAAGCGCGCGACGTACAGAGGTCGTGGACTGCAGCGAGGAGAGGAGGGCCGTGAGAAGGGAGCCTGGCAGGAGGAGACGAGGCAGCCAGGGAGGAGCATCAACTGCAACTGTCGAGAAGGGGTCGGCACGTGAGGACAGAGGCGAGCCTGAGGGGACCCGGTCAGGAGGCCGAGAGCAGCTGTAAAGAGGACGGGCAGCATGAGCATTTTTCTTGGTATGATAAACAAGCAGTAGCGGCTTCTGTGCCAGTGAGAGGAGAAAAGAAGGGAGAGCAAGCTTTTGGGGGCGGCTTCTGCAGAGCACAGTACATGAATTGCTGAGAGCAGAGGACGTGAAGAAGAGGAGGAGGTTGATGAGTAAGAGCGGGCTGCCAAGAAGCAAGGAGCCAGAGCTGTCGAGCACTAGAAGCAGAGCCGGGAGACAACAAGGTTTTCTAGTGCAGGAAACAAGGCCGTTTGGAGCTTCTAAAGGGTGTTATGAGCAAGCCAAGAAGAGTCAGGCAACAGGTCGAGTTGTGAGCGTGCACGAGCAGGAGACAGAGAGGAGGTTGACGTGAGAAGCTGGTGGCTTAGTCGTGAGCAGGATTTGAAGGGCCGCTTGCTGAAGAAGGGTGGTACACACAAGTACAAAGGGGAGGCTTGCCATGCTCATCCAGGTTGCATCGAGTTAGGAGATACATGCTCATATTGTACACTTTCTGAAGGGTTGCCACGAGTAGGCGGTGTTGTCGAGTGCATGAGCAGGAGGGTGGCAGTTGGCACTAGACAGGAGAGCCATGAATAGCGGAGGAGGATTGTGTCGTTTGTGTGCATGAAAGCAGTGCCACAAGCTTCCAAAGGAGGGCTGCAAGCTGAGCAGAGGGCGGCCAACACAAGCGAGAGAGGAGCACTATTAATTGGACGACCAGTTGGACATGCTATGTCAGTGTCAACAAGGAGCAGATCGAGCAATATAACTTATGAGTCGGGAAGGCACGAAGGGTAGAAACTTCATCGAGACTAAAAGCATCAAAGGAAGAAATTAAAGGAAGAAGATCGTTAGTGTTCTGAATAAAGCAAGGAGGAGAAGTTGAAGTTCACAAAGAGTTATGTGGATGGAGAAGCAGACCTTTAGCAGTTTTCAGAGGTTTGTTTAAGTTAAAAGAAGACTGAAGCTAGTGACGGCAAGTTGGTACTCGTGAAGGTGGTTGAGAAGAGCAAGGGAAGGGAACTGAAGCAAGTAAGGCTTTGGTGTTTGTGCTTCCGCTCAAGATCTCGACAACTTTCAGAGCACAGTGGGCCTATTGCGATGGTCAAGTCTTTTGTATTCAGCTTTTGAGTTCATTCAATATTTCAATTTAAGGTTTCCATAAGCATCTTTTGCACCATATTTTTTTTATGTTGTGCATCTCTCTCTAATTGTTTCCCACAAAGAGAAGCCTGGTGTTGACCCGGTTCAACTTGCGAACATAAAATTACCCGACATCGGTTTGCAAAGATGGAGTCAGATCCACGTCATTCGTCTACAAATCAACCCACTTGAGCAGTGTCCACTTGGGCAAATGTATCCGTAACTTCCATCATATTGACTTCCAATGCCTTGCCCCCCATGGGTCTTTCAATTCTGCCAGAGTGGCGTTGCTAATTAGGCAGAATGGCCGTAACCGGCGTTGTTGATGTGGTGGTGAAAGAAGAATGGGAGAAGGCAGACCGTGAGACGTTGTCCACCGACACATGAAATTTTCTTGCCTCAATGGTTAGCACTGACGCCGCAACTACCATCGATTTGAAGTCGACCGTGGACGCCAATGTTATCCGTGTATAAAGACGATTGTAGACAAAATTCAAGACTACGGGATTACACATAGGTAAGGTACAAGAGATTGAACAGAATGCACCATACTAGTATCACCATTGTCATTAACATCAAAAAACAACATCATCTTGATACAATTACAACCCGTAGAGAGCGCCTAGCTATATAACTCTGCATGAACTTAACGGTACAAATGGTCACACCGTTTCCAATCAACACTCTTTTCAATTCATACATACATTAAGGTTTTCGGTGACCTAACAGGGTGGATGTCATGTCGCTCCTCTTCCACAATGGGAAACAAGTTTAAAGAAGCAAATTATGCATGTTTGAGGTGCACATGTTACTAGTGCAGTGATGGGGTATGATGGTAGGTTAATGTAAATTAAATGTATGCCATATATTGTTTTTGGGAGCCACTAATTGCACTGCACATGTTACTAGTGCAGTGATGGGGTATGATGGTAGGTTAATGTAAATTAAATGTATGTACCCCATCACTGCACATGTTACTAGTGCAGTGATGGGGTATGATGGTAGGTTAATGTAAATTAAATGTATGCCATATATTGTTTTTGGGAGCCACTAATTGTGTTTTTATGTTGTAAGTGGATATGCTTGAAAGATGACAAAGTGCAAGTTTATGAGTTGATAATCTAGTACTCAAAATGCTCTCCATGCTTGTCTTTATGGCTCGTTGATTGAGGTCCGGATGGAGAAGCCATGGGCATTTTGATATTTTTTGAGGGTTGATTCTTTTTTTTTTTTGGGACTGGACACAAGATGCATGCCCAGGTGATCAGCAACAGGTTTACAATGTTTCGAATGATATTGTTTGGAATGGGCTAGAGCATGTGCTTTACAATGATCAAATTCGGTATTATTGCTAAAGTTATGGCCGATACAGCTCTCTCTCCAGTTTCGAGCTTCCATGATAAGGAGAAATGGATTGAAAAGGAGATAAAGTTTGAAGAATTTTCGAGAATAATTTTGTGCTTGGCAAAGCTTTGGTTTATATTTATGCCAAATGCGATGCAATCGTCAAGTATGACAAATATTGTGATCAACAACGCTTTGAGCAATATTTATGCCAAATGTTGTGCTTGGCACTACCTTGATGTCAAATGTTATGTACTTTCGAAACCACAAAAAGTTCTTCAGGAGCTTCATATATAGAATGTTGTCTCTCAGAGACCATTGACTGCGAGATATGTGGAATATGGTAGTGGCAAGGAAGTTTTGGGTTGTTTTCTGAGAAACAAGGGAAGATTTTTAGTTTATTGACGTCAGGTATGCTAGCACCTAATGCTAAGAACTTTGAGGCAAAAAAGATCCTTCACTAGAACTATTTCCAAGGATCAAGAAGCCCTTTAAATGTTCCAAAAGAGCCCTAATATTTAATCAATTACGCAACAAGAACCTGTTGGCCGAGATCGACAATCTTTGCACCACCAAAATTCTCATAGGCTTTTGAAAACTTGAAAAGCTCTTCACAACCCGTGTATGGGGGCGTGCCGAGGGTGGGCACCCTATGCACCGTGTTTAAAGTTAATAGTGGGCATTAATCTCAAGTTGGCCACCTGCGTGTGAAGTAAAACTCCTAGGAAACGAGCTACGGCGTCGTATGTTGTCCCCGCCGAGCGTAGAGAGAGAGAGAGAGAGAGAGAGAGAGAGAGAGAGAGAGAGAGAGAGAGAGAGAGAGAGAGAGAGAGAGAGAGAGAGAGAGAGAGAGAGAGAGAATAATACTAATGCAGATGAGAACCACTAACTCATTGATCATAAAAGGATAAACAAGGGCTTATATAGCCAAGTTGAGAGTGCAAAAGACCCTAGAGATCAAGAAATAGTAGTGTAGGATGGCCTCATAGATACAGTGCTCACAAACAGGAAAGTCAACATAAGACAAGACAGGTAAGTAGCCAAAACGAGTCAGAGTTCTCATTCCTTTTTGGCTAATATGACCTAGCCGGCAATTCCACAACTCAGTAGACGGCAGCTTGGCTATAGATATGTAATCATGACCAACATCTGACACATGCATGGAATACAAGGTACCATGATTCTGACCTCTGAGTACAACAAGATTACCTTTGCGTACTATCCACGAACCATTGCCAAATGTGGTTTTGTAGCCCAAATCATCAAGCTGACCAACAGAAATCAAGCTTTTAGTCAACTTGGGCACATGTCTGACATTACATAAAGTAAAGTGTGCGCCATTCCTTAGATGCAATTTGACGTTTCCGACACCCTCAATGTCTAGTTCATAAGCATCACCTAGTCTCACTTTGTCACAAGAGTGAGAATAAGTAGAGAACCACTCTCTATGTGGTGTCACATGGAAAATCGAACGAGAATCTACTATCCAATTCTGTGCATACTGCGCGTCTTCTGTAACAAGAGCTCGACAGGTAGATATGCTATGAAGACCCATACGTCAGAGGTAAGTGGCATAACAACCACTGGAAGAGTCTCTACAATAGGAGCATTTGAAGACTCTAGCACATTGATCTCATCTAACTATTCTTTGCCCTTGTTTGAATCATCAGACTTAGAAGTTTCACCGGATTGTTTATCCTTCTTGCTTTGCTGCCATTTCCTGCAAAACTTCTTCACATGCCCTTTTTTAGGGCAGTGATAGCACTCGACATTATGCATAGAACCCCGAGACTTACTGCATGAGCCCCCACGTTCCTTGCTTTTGGCACAACTTTGAGTGTGACCCCTCTGTCTATCACTAGCAATATACGCATCACCATCCTTCTTGCCTTCGAGAGATTTCCTACAGATCTCCTCGGTAAACAGACTCCCAAGGACGTCATTGTACACTAGGCCGGTACCAGGTGCTGAGTTGCTAATCGCAATATAGAACGTATCCCAAGACGAGGGTAAATTGAATAGCAAGAAGATACATTTGATTTCCTCATCGAAGACCAAACCCTGAGTGGTCAACTAAGTGAAAATGATATTGAAGGCATTAATGTGAGTAGAAATAGTGCCCTCTTCCTTCATACAAGGTCAAACAGCTTCTTCATCAAAAAACCTTATTAGTGGCACTTTTGTTCTCATAACTGGAACACAACTTGTCCCATACATCTCTAGCAGTCCTTTCTCCAGCTATAGTAAAGTACATAGATTCGGCCAAATGCAAACGAAGGGTAGATTTGGCCTTAGCATCAAGTTTCTCCCACTCAACATCTATATACTCGCCCTCTGGGCGCTCCATGATAGGATCTAGCTGGTCTTTTTATATAAGAACATCTTGAATCTGCTCTTCCAAATAGAAGAATTTGTCCCATCAAATTTTTGGATATTGTAAATATCCTTTTCACCACTAGATGACATGGCTGTAAACTAAAGATAATATGGCGATAAACACTGGTAATTTTGGGAAAAATTCGGCAAAGTTTTCCTAGAACTGGCAGAATCTCAAGCCAAAACTGTCACAAGAGATCAGTAACGCATCAAAAGTAATACTCTCAAAGCATAAGACAGCCACTAACTATGCATAAAAAGTCAAAAGATGACCCAAGGCTTCCAACACGGCATCAAATGCACCTAGCCCTCTTTATACATGTCCTATGGCGAGGCCACGAAAAAGGGGTACTCCAGCAACCTATATCACCGAAAGGATCTCAACATTCGAGAATCCCCCACCTCAAGAAAACCTCACCCTATCAACCCTCACAAAAGGTTATGCAGACAAGAAACCAACCCAGTCTCAGAAAGGGCCTCCGAACCGAGTCTTAGAAACAGTCGAGACTGCCATAAACAAGCCAAATCGGCTCTACAAAAGGTACATATGGCAGTTTTCGCAACTCAACGTACATCCACTGTCAACAATACTGCAAGGTGCAGTATACGCGCTCAAACAGGCACCGAACAAAATGTGCAAGCAGTAAACAAATCCCTGCAGGGCGTCAAACCGCTCTCAAAAGAGCTCGAGCACTATCAAAAGTGCCAAAACAATGCATATGCGCATCAAATACTCCCACTGAAATCTATTTTGATGCAAAACACTGCAACCTGTAAGAAACCTAGATGTTCTGTATGTATGCAAGAACCTGTGAGGAGATGGATGCTTGAAAAACCCGAGGCAATGTCGGTCCCGAAAAGTGCTCCTAATCAGCTCATCAACACCGTCTCAATAGCACATAGCCATAAAACGGCTATATACAATCCCAAAATAGTCTCTGAACAACTTGCACATGTGTCCTGTACCTGTATTTGTGTCTGTAGCAAAAGTGGAGTTGAAAAATACAACTCCTGAAGCGTAGCCCGGATGAAGCTTTTGACTACACGAACAGCTTCAAAAGGGGGGTAAAAGCGCAGGCCGCCTGTTGGAAACGCTCTCGGAACGCTGAATTTGCCGATGTTGAAATCGGAAACCTGTTTGCACTTTTCAAAGTACGCACACACGGATGCAAAAACGGCAAGCACAAACCCTGCTCTGATATCATTTGAAGGTGTCGCGAGAAGCGTGTGCAAGTACAAGTGCAAGAGCAGAGAGAGAGAGACCTGCTTTGGGTGGAGCGCACAACAACGTGATCCTGTTTTTGCAGCTCCTTATTCTATTGTGTCATAAAATCTAATATCTAACCCATCCAAATGATTTTCTCATATTAAACTGATCATTTAATGTGGAATAATAAATGGGAACAAGGGTTAGAATATAGACATGTGCTTACGGATCTATCTCAACATGGGGCCAATGGTAAAGGGGTCCAAATGAGAGATGGTATGTCAAAGAGCAATGCAACCTAATGGAGCCTAAAAGACCTTAGGGTTAGCTTCATTAAAGACCTCCAAAAGTTAGTGTTGAAAGGTCCTTTGACCTTATGCAAGCTAGGGCTAGCCTCGAGGTGGGAATCGTACCCAAGCATGAGTTGCTAAGACGCTTAAAGTGAATGTGGGAACCTTGCCCAAAGCTTGAGGTGATTTTTATGCTTAAATGATTAAGGTTTTTGAAATGTTAAATTCAAAGATAAGTGAACGTCCATGCTTGATTGAATAAGTCCTTGAAGTATCCCATTCAACCAAATGACTTAATAAGCATAAAAGACACATGCTTTCTCGATTGAATAAGTCCTTGAAGTATTCCATTCAACCAAATGACTTAATAAACTTAAAAGACACATGTTCAAATGATCCTCCACATGTGGCCCTCATGATGTGCTTGAATGCTATTGGTTAGGTCTCAAAGGGGTCCAATGAGAATTTAGATACATAAAAATAAATAATTAAGTTCTTTCTCTCAAAAGAGGACACATGTCCAAAGGAAATAATAAAATAATACAAGAGAGGGAGAGAGGGAGAGACAGAGAGAGAGGTGGGCCAAGCATGAGAGGGGGGGGTATACACTCCCACACACACACACACACACATTCTCTCATTGTGTGGATTGCAAAATGCAAGAGCTCCATCTCCTTCTCCAAGTTTGTTGAGAAGTGGAGAGCCTACACCAACACTCTTGGCTATGGAATGCAAATCCAACCAAGAGCCATGCTTCAATGCTTAAGCTTGCCATCTTCTTCATCTTCATTACTATGCTATTATGCTATGCTAAGCAAGAAGAGTGATGATAAGTGATGAACTATTTCTTTCTCATATGGAATGTTTCTTCTTCCTCTTCCCTACCCTCATTCCCCGCTAGCTCTCTCCACCTTTGAAGGTGTTTGAGGCCTTGGGACTAAGGCCTTGGGACTGAGGCTTGGGATAGTTAAAGCTTTTTGCAAAGTTTATGTTAAGCTCGTGATGCATGAAGCTTTTCATCTTCATAGCATCACCAAGGTCACAAAGAACACAATTCGCCAGACTATTCATTTTCGCCGGAATATTATGGCCGGACAGCGGTCGAAAAGTGGTCGGAAAACGACCGGTCGGTTGGCTGGTTGGCCGGTGGCTAGTAGTCAATGGTTGGTGGCCGGTGGTCGGAAGTCAATGGCCGGTGGTGATCGGTGGCCAAATTCAAAAGCAGATTTGTCTTCTCAAGGGCGGGCACACATGGGCGGATTGGAGGGTCCGATTTGGATTTATCTACACAAGAGTGGCTACACATGGCTGCCTCTCATGAGAGAGGGCAGCCCTTTTGGCCTATAAAAGGAGGCCATTTCTACACACATTTCATAGTGTGAAGTTGATGCAACAAGGTGGGGTGTGAAGTGGTGAGAGTGAAGCAAGGTGGGAGCTCTATTAAGGATATAATCCCTTTGTAAACTACTCCTTGTTTTGAAGTACTAAAGCCATTAAGTGGCTGTTTTCTCGTGGACGTAGTCCACAGTGGGTGAACCACGTATATCGTGTGTACTCTCTCTCTTTCTCTCTCTACTCTATAATCTCTTGTGTGTGAAATCTATCTCTCTCCATTAAGTAATCTACTCAAATATCTATTTAGCTACGTCATATTTCCTAACAAAGATTGTATTGTAACAAAGTCTCTCTTGATGGGAGAATCTATAATACAAACGCCTTTTGGAGGGGAGACCGGCTCCAAGTAAATCCGGTCCTCATCTATTGTCATGTTCTCTAATATTCTCTCTCTTGCAAAAGTATTGTTCATGCCAAGTTAATTAAGTACTATGTTTACATTGCTACCATCAATTAAGTTCACCCTCCAAGTTCTCAAAGTAATCTCACAAAAATGCTCACTCTAATTCTCTTAATTCCTCTATTCTCAAAGTTCATAGGCCATTTGCATTACATTGGTATGAAAGCATTTGGTTTCTCTTTTCTTGCTTAAGAAGAGAGGTCCTTAAGTAGCTTATTAATGGTTGATTTTGTTAATTATATTGGGGTAAGTGGGACTGGGATCTATTATCGGTTTTGTTGAGCCCACTATGTAGGATATGGTGCACACCTCAGGAGATTTGGTCTTAATAATGGAGTCTTCTTAAACTTACCTACGGCTTTAGCATTATTGAGCCATAAGAAGTCCGAAAGGAGCTATCCCTCGGCAACTTTGCTATGTTAGACCCACTCCAATTTGAGCCGTGGGTGTAGATACTCAAGTGCCTATTTTCAAAGGCTAAGAGGAGTAGCATCTAAGGTTTTGAATTGCCAAAGCATACACTAAGTAAACACATAAGTTTAATTAACATGGCTGACAATAACCAAGAGAGTAGAATGAACATTGACAACTTTGTTTTTGCACATGAAGGTGCTACTGATGATGCCCACATGTTTGTTAATTATCTTGTTACTAGGTTGCAACAAGCTATGGGCACCCCCGCTTTGCAAGCCGAAGTTACTCAACAACTTCGTGCTTATGGGATTTCCTTTCCTCTCCAAGAGGAGAGAAAGAGCTTAGGAGGCCTCTTGATGAGACCCCCAAAAGAAGACTCTCTCCCATACGAGAGGAGGAATCCAAAGATCAAGAAAGTAATGAATCTCTAAGTTCCTCCGAAGATGTGGCTCCACAAAGAAGGCGGACTAAACAATCCCCAACTCCTCCCAAGAGGAAACGGTTAACCCATAGTCCTTCACCTCGTCACTCCAAAAGGGAAGAGAGGAAACAAAGGAAGAAAAGGGCAAGAAAGAGGTCACCCTCTTCTTCTTCAACTCCTCTACCGATGAAAGCTATGGCTATTCTCCTAGAGAATACAAGAGGGGAGGACATCGCAAATCTTACCCTGCATGGCGAAGGTCACAAAAGCTAAAGAAGTTCAAAGAGGGAGGAAAGAGTATCTCTTTTCTCACCTATGATGACACCTTTGGTGCTACCGACAAAGTATTGGCCTTCATCCAACAATTTGATGCGGACTTTGGAGACAAGGGCTTCACAGAGTCCTCCAAGCTACGCCATGTAGCTATGAACTTCCAAAAATCGGATTGTCAATGGTGGGCTAGCCTTCGTGGCAACGGCGAAGCCCCAAAGACATGGAAAACTCTACGAGTTTCCATCATGAAGCAATTCCTTGCAAGCGATGCAAAGGACAAAGTGCTCACCGAATGGTGGATTTTGAGGCTGCTCTCTCATGAGTCTATGCACATATATGTGGACAAGTTTTGGGATTTACGTCTCAAGGCTACTATCTTTCAAAAGATAGACTTTGCCAAGAAAAAGCAACAATTCTGTGCGGGAATACCTGAAGAGATGGCCGAGTATGTCAACTCTCAACGGCCTAGTTCTATTAGCAAAGTAATCCACCATACCATGGTTGCTTCACGCATAAATTTCCAACAAGGGGCTAGACGGAATGTCAAGCCCATGTAAAATAAAGACAAAAGTGATGCAAAGGAAAAAATTAATGCCCAAAATTCTTCCCAAGGCCATCCAACAACAACAACAACAACAATCGGTCCAAGGAGAAAGGAGTTTACAAAGGTAAAAATAAACTCTCTTCTGAAGAGCTTGAAACTTTTCGCAAGGATCACAAATGTTTTAAGTGTGGGGAGCAAGGACATGGTTATTGTTCTTGCCCCAAAAGAAATGCTCGCAATGAGTCTCCTAGAACTTCCGCTATTGAAGCTCCAAAAGAGGATGCTCATTGCAAAGGATCACCTCTTTCCTATGGTTGGGGAAAGTAAGGGAGCATGATGCCTTCATCTTGTTTGACCCTGGCTCTACTCACAACTTCATATCAACGGAGTTGGCCACCAAGTTGGGCATTCAAGCTTTTGAGATGGGAGATATTGTAACGGCTGACACAGCTTTCAAGGGACAGTGAGCCTCCGTTACTCCCTTGATTGGGAAGTTGAGACTTCATATCCAAAGCTATGTCGACAAAGAAGAATTTTTCATCTCTCCTCTCCAACATGAGGATGCTATCCTAGGGGCGCCATGGTTTGATCTTATGGCTGCCAGCATGAAGTTCCCTGAAAGGAGAATCTACTTCACCTACTACAGGGGAAAGAACATGTATATAGATACTAATGAATCTGGTCGTACTATACCACTTGCAAATCCACCAGCTTTTGATAAGTCAATGAAAAGCTCGATTTCTGCATACATGATTTTTGTCAAAGAATCCACTAATGACGCTAATGGTTTATCAAGTGAAAATGGTAGGAATCAAGAAGAGTTAGACTTGTCTAACTTTATAAAAGGATTCCAAGATGTGTTCATCGATGATATCCCTATGGACTTGCCTCCAAAACGAGGGGATGATGACCATCTAATTGAGCTCCTATCAGGAAGCTCACCGCCTAACAAGCCTCCTTATCGAGTTTCCCAAGCTCAACAAGAGGAGATTATGAGGCAAGTACAAGAATTGGTAGACAAAGGGATGGTGAGGCCTAGCTCCTCTCCCTTTTGTTCTCCAGTCCTTTTAGTGCAAAAGAAAGATGGTACATACTGCATGTGTGTGGACTATCTCGTACTAAACCATATCACTATCAAAAACAGATTTTCCGTACCTCGGGTAGAAGATCTGTTTGATAAGCTACAAGACTCTTTCTACTTCAGTAGGATTGACCTTAAAAGTGGCTATCATCAAATAAGGATAGTGGAGGAAGATATCATAAAGACCGCGTTTCGTACCATGTTTGGTCTTTATGAATATCTAGTCATGCCTTTTGGCTTGACCAATGCACCTGCCACATTCAATTGTTTGATGGAGAAAATACTTAGACCCTACCGCAAGTTCACTGGAGTGTTCTTTGATGATATCATCATCTACTCCAAGTCCTTGGAGGAACACAAGCAACATCTCCATGTGATTTTTCAAGCATTGAGGGAGAACAAGCTTTTTCTCAACCAAAAGAAAAACGATTTTTTCCTTCAAGAGATTCAATACTTAGGTCATATTATCTCTCAAGATGGTGTCCATATGGATCCATCGAAGTTAGAGGTAATAAAAGCATGGCCTAATCCAAGGAATCTATATGAGCTAAGAAGCTTTATTGGTATGTGTGCATACTATAGACGCTTCATAGCAAAATTTTCTCAAATAGAAGGACCATTACATGACTTAACAAAGAAGAACGTTAAGTATCATGGACTGCTAAAGAGAAAAAATCTTTTGACAAGCTCAAAGAGAAGCTTACCTCTCAACCAGTCCTCATGCGTTCGGATCTCTCAAAGCTATTTGAGGTCCAATGTGATGCTTGTGGTGATTGCCTTGGAGCAATCTTGCTTCAAGAAGGGCATGCCATAGCATATGAGAGCCGAAGGCTCAATACAGATGAACAGGTCTTGGGCATTTATGAGAAAGAGCTTTTAGCTGTTCTACATGCCCTAGACACATGGAAGCACTATTTATTGGGGACTCCATTCATTTTACGAACAGACCATCAAAGTCTCAATTACTTCATGACGCAAACAAAGCATTCCCACAAACAAATGAGGTGGGCAAATTTTCTTTCACAATTTAATTTCCACACTGCTCACATTGCTGGTAAGCATAATCAAGTGGCTGATGCACTTTCACGACGACCAAAAGTTAATGTTGTGTCTATAGCAACTCACAATGATCTATCTTCTATGATAGCTGAGTATGCTACTGACCCTGACTTTAAAGACATAATGTCCACCCTTGCTTTGGGGAAGAAAGAGGAACCATTCACCTTGCAGGATGGTTATCTTCTCCATGGCAATAGGCTATGTGTTACCCACTCTCTTCGTGAGAAAGTCATGTATGAATCCCATGCTCCTCCCTATGCGGGGCATAGAGGCATTCAACCTACTCTTCGAGGAGTAGAGACGTACTTTTATTGGCCTACCATGAAAGTGGACATACAAGAGTATGTTTCAAAATGTGTGGTATGCCAAAAGACCAAGTATGACAGAGGAAAGCAACCTGGATTACTCCAGCCATTGCCAATCACTAATTCACCATGGGAGAGCATAACCATGGATTTTATCTTTAGATTACCTAAGTCTATCCATGGGAATACGGGAATATGGACAATAGTCGACAGGTTTAGCAAGCAAGCACACTTTATCCATATCAAGAAGACTATTAAGGCACACCAAATGGAAACTCTCTTTATATCCCAGATTTTCAAACACCATGGATTGCCAACATCCATCGTATCAGATAGAGATCCTAGAATGACCAGTAATTTCTAGAAAGGTCTCTTCGAAAATCTAGGAACAAGATTGAATTTCTCTTCGGCCTATCACCCACAAATAGATGGCCAAAGTGAGATAGCCAATCTTACGATTCTTGATCTACTAAAGACCTATGTTACAGAAGTAGATCAACGCTCACAATGGGAAAAGTACTTACCTCTTGTAGAGTATGCGTATAATAATACTATACATACTTCTACGGGAAAAGCACCTTTTGAAATCATAGAGGGAAGACCTAAAAGTCCCTTACTACTTAAAGTACATGGGAAGATCTTCGTTGCCGATGAGTATAGCCGTGACCTGCAAGCATCTTTTCAAAAGATTAAGGAGGCTATATCCATCTCTCAACTAAAACAAAAAGCTGCTGTTGAGAAGCACAGAAGGGCCTTAACGTTCAAAGAAAATGATTGGGTCTTACTTAAGTTTCCTAAGGCTCGATTGAGGCAAACGACGGGCAAAAATCCAACAGCCCATCAAAAGTATTATGTTAAACTAGCAAAAAGATACTATTGTCCTTTTCAAATTTTGAAGCCAATCAATGAGGTGGCTTATCAACTCAAGTTGCCTAACCATTGGTTCATACACAATGCTTTTAATGTGAGCTTACTTAAGCCCTACAAAGGAGAGCCTCCAAATGAACCAATTATTGAAGACCCTCCCGAAATCGAAGACCAAGAAGAGGTGCTACAATCCGAAGCTATCCTTCGGCATGAAGACAAGGTACTACGACATGGTAAGATTATCCGACGGTATATTATTAAGTCCAAAAATTATCCTTTTGAAGATGCTAGATGGATGCAAGGAATCCACTGCACAAATTTAAGTAGTATGCATACTAAGAATCATGTTTGTGATGACTACGTCTCTCAAACACCATGTAGAATTTGTCACTCTACTTGGGAGGTTGAAATGGACTAAAGAGCAGACATGCTTGCGGCAGCTATGTCACCCAAGCACCAAATGGATTAGTCATCCATCTTGGAATGATGTCGTAGGGTAAAAAGGGATCCTCTACCCGCTAAGACAAATTGACTAATGACTATGGCTTTATTTCCTTTACCTCATAGTCGAGGACGACTATGATTTCAAGAGAGAGGTGATGTCATAAAATATAATATCTAACCAATCCAAATGATTTTCTCATATTAAACTGATCATTTAATATGGGATAATAAACGGGAACAAGGGTTAGAATATAGACATGTGCTTACGGATCTATCTCAACATGGGGCCAATGATAAAGGGGTCCAAATGAGAGATGGTCTGTCAAAGAGCAATGCAACCTAATGGAGCTTAAAAGAACTTAGGGTTAGCTTCATTAAAGACCTCCAAAAGTTAGTGTTAAAAAGTCATTTGACCTTACGCAAGCTAAGGCTAACCTCGAGGTGGGAATTGTACCCAAGGATGAGGTGCTAAGACGCTTAAAGTGAATGTGGAAACTTTGCCCGAAGCTTGAGGTGATTTTTATGCTTAAATGATTAAGGCTTTTGAAATGTTAAATTCAAAGATAAGTGAACGTCCATGCTTGATTGAATAAGTCCTTGAAGTATCCCATTCAACCAAATGACTTAATAAGCATAAAAGACACATGCTTGCTTGATTGAATAAGTCCTTGAAATATTCCATTCAACCAAATGACTTAATAAACATAAAAGACACATGTTCAAATGATCCTCCACTTGTGGCCCTCGTGATGTGCTTGAATTCTATTGATTAGGTCTCAAAGGGGTCCAATGAGAATTTAGATACATAAAAATAAATAATTAAGTTCTTTTTTTCAAAAGAGGAAAAAGAGGACACATGTCCAAAGGAAATAATAAAATAATACGAGAGAGAGAGAGAGAGAGGTGGACCAAGCATGAGAGAGGGGGGGGGTATACTCTCCCACATACACACACACATTCTCTCATTGTATGGATTGCAAAATGTAAGAGCTCCATCTCCTTCTCCAAGTTTGTTGAGAAGTGGAGAGCCTACACCAACACTCTTGGCTATGGAATGCAAATCCAACCAAGAGCCATGCTTCAATGCTTAAGCTTCCCATCTTCTTCATCTTCATTACTATGCTATTATGATATGCTAAGCAAGAAGAGTGATGATAAGTGATGAACTATTTCTTTCTCATATAGAATGTTTCTTCTTCCTCTTCCCTACCCTCATTCCCCGCTAGCTCTCTCCACCTTCGAAGGTGTTTGAGGCCTTGGGACTGAGGCTTGGGATAGTTAATGATTTTGCAAAGTTTATGTTAAGCTCTTGATGCATGAAGCTTTTCATCTTCATAGCATCACCAAGGTCACAAAGAACACAAAGATTGTATTGTAACAAAGTCTCTCTTGATGGGAGAATCTATAATACAAACGCCTTTTGGAGGGGGGACCGACTCCAAGTAAATCCGGTCCTCATCTATTGTCATGCTCTCTAATATTCTCTTTCTTGCAAAAGTATTGTTCATGCCAAGTTAATTAAGTACTATGTATATGTTGCTACCATCAATTAAGTTCACCCTCCAAGTTCTCAAAGTAATCTCACAAAAATGCTCACTCTAATTCTCTTAATTCCGCTATTCTCAAAGTTCATAGGCCATTTGCATTACATATTGTATTAAAGAATAAGTGTATAATGGTTAAGTTAGTAGATGGGTTAGTAGTAAGTGGGATGTCCAGCCAGTTGGCTTGAATCCCAACATCTCTCTCTCTCTCTCTCTCTCTCTCTCTCTCTCTCTCTCTCTCTCTCTCGGGAGAAATCCAGAGGTTCTTGCTTCAGCCATTACACCACACACATTGCCCCAAACTACAAATCTCTCTTCTTCTCCGAATGAGGTAACCGAACCCATCTCTACATCCTTGAGCCCATCCTGGTGCACCATTGCCTTCATTCATCTTAGCTCTCATTCTCTAAACTGCGAGAAAGGACATTGGGGCACTAGAGAGGAGTCTCATCGACTTTGCACTTTATGCCATCGTCAAGTGCGAGAGAGTGAGTACCACACACTACTTGAGTGCTCAAATTTTGACCACATTAGGTCCTCTTTTCCCCATATATTCATCCACGAGCTCTCCCTACATACCTTCCTCTCCAACCACGATGTGGACTCTCTATTGCGACGTTCATTTTAGCCATTTTTGAGCATCGAGAATCACTTATGACTTCCACTCACACCACGTTATATGTTCATTTGGTCCCATAGGTCATATTTGACCTCCGAGGAAGATAATAGAACTCTCTCTCTCTCTCTCTCTCTCTCTCTCCATAATTTCGAGAATGTGAGCAGCTTTGTGGATGATTTGCAACATGCTTGTGGTGGGAGATGGGGCACACAAGAGTGCAAGTTGAGGTTCAAGGGGTTAGCCCAATTTGCTTTAAGTCGTGTCACCAAACTGGTCCGCTAGTCAGTAAGGTTGTGAATCCAAATTAATTAACAAAAATCCAATCAGCGATCAATAACTTATTCTTGTCGATTGATGATACATGGGCGATTGTCTTGAGTTGGTGCGAGTCGCGACTCCTTGTGGTTGGCCTGAAAGCGCACCGGGTTGCCTCCGTCTAGACTCTAGCCCTAGTTAGGGGCACACCTAGTGCCGTCCTTTCCCCAACCGACTATTATGTAAACCGATTCAGCGAGGTAGCGTTGCATTTTAAGGGCATCACTTCCATTAAACGATCCTGCGTTCTAGGGTAAGCTCCAGCACCGCTTCTTCATAGCCAATAAGCCTGCGAGCGAGCCATGCCGAAGAACAAGGGAAAGGGAGGAAAGAACCGCAAGAGAGGAAAGAACGAAGCAGACGATGAGAAGCGAGAGTTGGTCTTCAAAGAAGATGGGCAAGAATACGCACAAGTGCTCAGAATGCTTGGCAATGGTCGCTGCGAAGCTCTGTGTATAGATGGTAACAAGAGGCTCTGTCACATTCGGGGTAAGATGCATAAGAAGGTATGGATCGCTTCTGGAGACATTATTCTCGTTGGGCTGCGTGACTATCAGGATGACAAGGCTGATGTGATCCTCAAGTATCAGCCTGATGAAGCTCGTCTTCTTAAGGCATACGGAGAGCTTCCTGACAATGTCCGCCTCAATGAAGGTATTGCAGGTGGCATGGATGAAGAAGATGATGGTGCTGGTGATGACTACCTGGAATTCGAAGATGAGGACATTGATAAGATCTGATCTGTGAGAACAGCATACTTTTTTGAGTATTTAAAGCCTGTGCCTGTTAACCTGGGAGCCATATCTAGGATTTTCTGTCAAGGCCTTGCATGCTATGGTTTTTTGCATGTTGGGGCTTTTATTGGAATTCTTGATGCGGTTGGAATACTTTTTTCCCACACACAGGGCTTTTTATGTGATTTCTTGTCACAAGAACTCTGTATGTATGGTCTTCAATATATCGCCATGAAAGTATTTGTAATTTTTTATCCAGACAATTAAGTAGCTCAAACTGTCTGTATGGATATCAAATATGAAATTGTGACTGGATGTATTCTCTCTTTTCTATTTTGCCATGCCAAAGCTCTAGGAATATCTGTTTTACGTTTTTTTGGATGGGTCCGGAATGACATTACATAGAATGGTGTTCGTTCGATTGATAAATTTCTGGATTGGTCCTGATCTATCCTGAGTAACTTATCTGGGTGAATGCAAGTTTAGATCCGATTTTGTCGATCTTCCTGTAACGTGGAGTCGTGGAGGGTCTTGTATTTTGAGAATTGGAACACCCTGTTTAGTGTCTGGTTGTTCTGCTGGTTCACACATGTGCAGATTTTTTCTCTAATATTCTACCTCTTTTGTCAAGGAGCCTGTTTCCAAATTGTGGGTCTTTCTTGTGGCCATTATGAATGCGGGAAATGTTAAACAGCAGTGATGGAAATTTCTAGAAATGTAACAGGGAATCTCTTCTTGTCTATGGATGGTGGTACACTTATTTTCTTGAAAGGTGCTTTTTTGCATTTGTTCTTGTGTATAGTAGGCTGTGGAATAGAACAAATGTGGACTTTGTCAGCAGACTTGGTGTGCGTGACGCTTTTGTTCTTGGTGAGTAGTTGTAGAACGTTGAAGATTTTTTTGGCCTTTCTGATTGGAATGGTTTTGTTTATCTCAGCCTGAGATTTCATTTGGTAAGTGTTTGTTAAATACATTTTCTTTTTTGTGTTATGGCACGGGTGTATTGAGGCTGGGTAGTGATTACTTGGGTGGGTGCCTTGTAGGATTGTATGGCCTACCTGGTTGCAGTGGGTGGGCGGTCTGGTGCCTTGTAGGATTGTATGGCCTACCTGGTTGCAGTGGGTGGGCGGTCTTGCTCAAGATTTTAAAGTAATTTGAAACTGATTATTGTGGCAGTGTCGACAAGTCAGATGTTCGAAGGCACAGAGGAAGGGGTGGCCTAGTTTGAGGGCTCTGCTGGTCATGAGATGGCAGCCACGCTGGAGTGGAAGGGTAACTGCCATTGTGTGTGACAGGGAGAGGGCATAGGCTCAGGCTCGCTTGTCTGGGACGTAGAGCTGAGGGGGGGGGGGGACGATAAAAATGCACTTTTCTTGTTGGCAGATAAGTTTGTCCAGACTGTTGAAAGGTTGGACAGATGCTCAGCACGATGTTTGCAGAAGTGGCAATGAGTTATGTATGTGCATATGAACTGCAAACGCAATTATTGTCATGTCTAGGAGGATGAGGAACATGTTTCAGAGAGAGAGAGAGAGAGACGGAGAGGATCTCCTTGGATTCTGCTACCCATACTATTTTCAAAAATTGTGGGCACATGCTTCTTTCATCTTTTTTCTTTTTTTACTTCTTATGACACCGCTCTTCTATAGAACAGTTTTTTATATGTGAAACTCTCTTCCATCATGTAGTGATGGGTATGAGAATAAAGATGAAAAGACAATGAAGTTTATGGTTAATTGTGCATGCAAGGGTAGAGATGTAAACAAAAACTTGGAGGTGTGTTGTCTTTCTTCACCACAACCGTAAATTCAAACTCAAGCAATATGATGAACTATCAAACAATCCTCTTTGTATTGCAAGGTTTCTTTACCATATACAAGAGAGCTTGGTGATCTGTGAAGAACAACGATTTGTTATTCTTAAATTTTTTTACGGCATATATCATACTTAACGCTTCTCGTTTCGTGGTCTGTTCAACCTTTGGCTAGCATAGGAGAGTGGAATATCCACTGTTCCTTTTCTTATTTGGGCAAAGATACAACTAATTGCAAATGTTGAAACATCGATGTGAACATGGAATACTCTACTCCAATCCGGTGCTTTGAGTATTGGTGTTGATATAGGTGCATCTTTAAGTTTTGTGAATAACTCCCGACTCTCTTTTGTCGAATCAAAGACAACTTTCAATCTATACAGGGGTTGTGCAATGATTGTATACACGTATATGAACCGTTCGATAGTATTCACAGTGTCTCATGAAGGATTGCACCTGTTTGGTAGTAGTTGGTCTTGGCATTACACAATTATCTTGATCTTGTTAAGAATTGTAGATATACCATTCTCAAAGACAATATGTTCCAAGATTCTGTTTTGCCTTACTATGAAGATATATTTTTCAGGATTTAGGCAAACTATATAAGTCGTGCACTTCTCGAATATCTTTCTCAGATGCTCAATGTGTTTTGCTCTAAGGATAGAGTGAACACAAAGGTCGTCCATGTAAATTTCCAAGAATACCCGCAAGGATTCTTTAAAGGTGTGCGTCATTAGCTTTTGGAATGTGACTGATACGTGGTTAAGCCGATAGGCATTTCTCTATAAGCATAGATTTCCCATTCCGTGGTGAATGCCATTTTTTATTGGTCTTCTATTGCGATAGTCAATTGGTTGGATCCAGAGAATCCGTCTAAGAATGATTAGGCTTGTTTGCGAGCCACTCGCTCGAGCACATGTTCCGTGATTGGTAAGGGATAGTTGTCTTTTATTGTTGTGGCATTCAATTTTTTGAGATTTACACATACGCGTAATTTTTCATTTTTCTTGGGGACAACCACGATTGGTGACACCTAATCAGTGTATTCAATAATTTCGTTTCCTTAAGCTTGTCAATTTTCTCTTTAGTCCGTTTGGCAAATGTGTCACTATACGTATAGGGACGTTGTCTGCAAGGTTTGACATCAAGCTTCAACGAAATCGTGTGTCGACATATCAATGGATCCACTCCCTCGAGGTCTTTGTATGACCATACAAAAACATCTCTACACTCCTTGAGGAGTTGGATGAGCAGCTCTTCTTTTGTACTCAAATCCATTGCTATGTAGACCAGTCTTGCATCCTCTCCAGGTTTTGCTAGGTCTATTTGTTTTGCGTTTTCTAAGCCATCATAAGATCCATTTTCGTTTTCTCCCTATCGATTAAGTTATTACTATTTTTCTATAATGGATAGTAAATTTTCGATAGTGGGAAGGGACATTCATATTTTCTTTTTTGGTGCTCTCTCCTTCACTTTCTATCTCCCTTGTCCATACTTCCTTTAATGTTCTCTTGAATTCTTGGTATTTCTTTTTACGCTCGACCTTGGTCCATTTTGGTTCCCCGAACTCATCCATCCCTACTTCTTTTGGTTTCTTTTGTTTTGTTTCTTTTTTAGTCTTTTGAGCTTCCTTTCTTAAGCTCCTAATACCCTCTTTTGTTTTTGTGTCTTGAGTTTTTGTGAAGTGTCTTGAGCTTTTGTCTTTTACACAATCTTTTGCCTTTACAAGCATTAAGAATTGTGTTTTACTTTTTTACTCTTGGCATCGGATTTTCTCTAGCCATGTGTAGAGCTCTTTTCTTTGTATAATGTTGTTGTCGCCTAGGTTTTTGATTTGATAGTCATAAAATTTGACATCCGTTATGGACTCTTCTTGATTGCTAGGGTTGTTAGAGCATTCGTCATCAGCATCATAAGCATACTTGAAATGCTCCGGAGAGTCGTAAAACAACTCTTCCTCTCCTTCTTCGTCTTGTTTTCTCATTTCGGGTTCATTCGAGGCTTGATTCTAACCCTCTTCCTCAACTACATTGACCATGTGATATGGTATCACGTTATAGCCATCCTTGTCATAAAACTTTGTTGTGGGACCGTCAACCACAACACATACATCCAAAGTTGCCAAAATATGTTCCCATCCTAAAGGCTCTAATTCTTCCTGTGGGAAGGGTTCTAGGATATAGCCTTTGTCTTCTAAATCCCTTTCTAAGATACACTCTTCATGCTTTAAGCTTCCACAATCTGAAGCTCCACACATCCATAGCTGTTTGTACTGTCCCAACCATGCTGGAAGTTCAAATGTGGCTAATGTAGTTGAATCAAACTCCTCAACACGTGTTCTTGTTACATCCTTGTAACTATGGTTTTTTAGGTTTATCATGGTTGTTGTTTCCATGTTTCTCAGGTATATATGGTCATACCCCCAATCCTGGACCATTCAACTGTTTCATGAATGGTCTCCCAAGTATGATGTCATAGTTTTTCTTCTTACCAAAATCGACAATGACAAATGTATGCTCATATTCAATTCCGCAAGAGGTGACAATTACTTTCTCTAGAAGCCCTAGGGGTTTCTCCATATATCTATTTGCCAGTTGAGGTTTCATTCGTGTTGCTCTTAGAGTAGGCTTTTTCCATTTTTTCCAAGTTTCTTTTGTAGCTATGGCTACTCCAGCTCCACTGTCAAGAGTTGCCATGGTGGTGATACCTTGAAATTCTACATAAAGAATTGTGTTGCCATCTTCTCCGTCAAAGTATTCTCCAACGTTGTTTAACGATACCGGCCTGGTGTTAAGGTGCGGCTGTTCGAGTTCCCCAGATTCTCTCTTGAATTCGTGTCAATGGGTCCTTCACTCCAAACTTTTTCAGACAGCTTCCTACCATCATCCACATATTCGGTCGTATTCGTAATAGCTCAACTAACATTATTGTGTATGTCACAGGTGTTCTTTAGAGTTGATGACTTTCTTGGAAGAGAGTCTCTATGATGGGACTACAAAAACATCTGATTTGGCCTCGTGCTCTCCTATATAGAACGGTAGTGTTCTTATCAAATGGGGTTGGCTGTCTATGGATAGACCATATCTTTGATCTCCTCAATACGATTGCATCTCTAGATTCATTTGAGATCCTCCTTCAAATTCCTCTATCTATGGAAAAAACACTCTTCTTCCCATACTGGTCTGGTTTACGCGTTTGCTTAGCTTACTAGCTTCGTTGGCCTCTCTGACCTGTTTCCATAGTTCATCAAGACCATCTATTTCTCTACACCCCGCTGGTATACCTAAATGGAATCCCTCGGAAGAGTTATTCGTGGTATTCAACACTATCATTGGTTCTGATGCTGGGTCTTCGAGTTCTAGTCGATGCTTCTGATTAGACTCCTGCTTTATTCGCTCCTAGTTTGGTGGGATCATTGGTGCTGATGGGACAAGGATCGCATCTTCAGGTTTCCCAAATGGAGGTTTTAGTAAATCTTGGGCTGTTTGAATCATTTTCTGACACATTTCAAGCCTTTGGTTCTCTAATTTCACATATGGATATGTCATCCACCTTTGTTCTTGAGTTTGATTGTTTTTTAGCCGTGCATCATAGGCTTTAAGGAGGGCGTCTAATGGTTCGTTGACCTTTTCTACCAATACACATCCTCTTGAACTAACGCTCTTGGGTTTTTCAATGAAGCCTGGCTCTGGTGCTTCCTCAGGGTCCCCTTTTCTTTGTTTGTTTTTCCTTCCAATCTCCTCAATTTTTCTCTTGTTTGTTTCAGTTCCTCGGCTAAGGAAGCCTGTTCACGTTCCTTCCTACCTTTCCTAGCTTTCCACGAGTTTCGCTCAATTTTTCATTCAATGCTAAGTGAATCGGTCTTTGGTTCTTCTTTGATAGATTTGTTTGCCATTTTTTTGAGCTAGGGCTCTTGTGATCACTTGGATTGGTATCACATTTTTGTTTTTTGACCCGCTACTAGATGGTAATGCCTCAAGTATATCTAACGTTACTTTTGCTCATTTGTTGGGGTTCTTTGGGCAATCAGGAATCAGATGAGTGATCCCACACTCATGGCAATATGCATTCATTCTAATGATTTCATCGTGAGGATAGTCTCTCATCACGTGGTCACTGCCACATTTATAACAAGGTCCTTTGGTTTGTTGAGGTGCTAATCGAGAAGCCCTTGATAAGCAGGTCTTGATCTTGCTAATTCTCCATTAGCTATGAATAGAAATCTGCATTCGTCCAAGTTGCATCTACCTTCTCCTCTAGCATGTGCAGCAGTTGGTGGTCCAATGGACCAAATCATGCTCCATAATTTTTGTGCTTTGGGTTCTTTAGGTGGATAGTATCCCGTTTTGGTCACATATTCACTAGGTTCCTCGTAATATGCTGGGATTGGTACTAGTGCTTGCTCCTCAGGCTCTTCTACAGTTGGTGCGTATCTAAGTCCTACAGGTCTCGTTCCTGGTAGTGAGGGTTGTTATCCTAAAAGTGGTTGTGGTCTTTCAACTCCTAATGGTCCCGAAAGAATTCCTGTTATGTACTAAGTATTGGTGGGGCTTTTGCTTGTGCTACTTGGGCTTGTGAGGCATACTTGCATTCCTTTACATACCCCATTGTTGTAATAGCACTCCTCAGTCGCATGATTTGTCCATTTTTGCTCTATTGTACATCATTTAGGTTGCTTAACCGACAGCTTAGCAAATGGATTAATCCTCTTGAGCACCTCTTCAATGAGTTGTTCTTGATTTAGCGTATATTCAGATTTTTGTACTGACTTGGCAGATTTGGATCCACTATGTTGTGACAAGGAATCATCGAATCAAGTGAAGCCTTCATGTTGTGCCCCTCTGGAGATTTGGTGCAGTGTCTCCCCAGATTTCATAAGAAATGAAAGCTATATTGTTGTGTGCAGTTTTAATGCAAGCAAAACTATTCAATTGCAATGGTTTATGTACATACTAATACAAGTAACTACTCAAGTGCAATGGCCTACACACACACACACACACACACACACACACACACACACACACACACACACACACACACACACACACACACACACACACACACACACACACACACACACTTGGTCACTACACTTAGCTAGGATTGCTTCATCCCTGACCCACAAACACACTATTTTGATTCACCCCTGTTAAACTAGGACTCACTTGAGGCCTAATGCCTAAATATGTACCTAGCTTGATCTAAGGCCTGCCTGGCCATGGTTGATAATTATTTTGTCTTGTGTGTGATTACCTTGCATGGTTACCTCAGGTTGAAGGAGACTTTTAATGATGTTGATCATTTTTTGACCTGTGGTTCCCTTAATTTTAAAACATTGAGATTTTTGGACCTCCTTACTGAGTCACTTGGTCACTTTACTATGCTTGAATTGCTACATTACAATCTGCTAGGTTATCTTAGCCCAATAATCATTTTTTAAGAAGCTACTTCAGAGCTAATGGTTTTACTATCTTGTGGGTATTTACTAGGAGTCTTTACCATGCTATTGCTTCAAGTGAAGAAACTGGCTCTATGTAGGATGGAGCCGATGGGTATATTGTTGTATATGATTAACATAACTAGTGTGCAGGTTTGACTTGCATTTGTTACTGCACTTGCTTGTGCCATCCTTATTGGACCTGATGGTTTTATTTTCTTAAGGATGATTACCATAAGTCTTTACTTGCTTATGCTAGACATAATGTTGCTAATGGTTATATGGTCGTGCGGGGGATTACTTTGATTCTTTACCTAATACCCCCGTCATGAATCTTATGATTGGTAGCATAGGGTTTGATGTAGAGATATTTTGCTGAACAATTATGGTATTGATGGTAACATTGTCATATTGGTGTTTACCCTGATTCCTTACCTGGCATCTTGGTGGGATACTTCCCTTATGGTTTTATAGTTGAAGGATATATCAACTATTTGCTGGCCATGGAACCTCTAAATATTGATTGCCTTGGTAGGTAGATAATTGTTGGCAGGTATATCAACTATTTGCTGGCCATGGAACCTCTGTGGGACTAAACCCCTACAGTGCACCTACCATATTAACTAACCTTGGGTTTCTCTCTCTCTCTCTCTCTCTCTCTCTCTCTCTCTCTCTCTCTCTCTCTCTCTCTCTCTCTCTCTCTCTCTCTCTCTCTCTCTCTCTCTCTCCTTGTTCCTCCTTCCCCTCTTGCACAGATCGGACATATGCTCTCAATATATCTTAGGGGGATAATAGCATGTGAGTTCAACAGAAGGGGTTAATTTCTCTTATGAACTTACAAGAAATATACATACATAAGGGTGTTTTAAATTGAAAAATTGAAAATTTTGGTACATAAGAATCTTTTTAATGGAGAAAAGTGGTACATAAGGGTCTCTAGATACATCAAAAAATGTAGAATAGAGAGATCTATAAATACATCTTGAACGCATGTGTTATACAAGATCTCTATATAGTGAGCTCCCTGAGGAATATGTTGCCCTGCATTGCAAATATTATGCTATGATGTGCATCAACTTCATTTTTCCCCTCACACTTGTCGAAGAGCTCCTCCTTTCAATGTAAATGCCACCTCTGGGTGCTACAATCCAAAGATGCTTGGAATTTGGCCTCCACTTGTTGTCCTTTCACAAAGCACTGCAGGCTTCTATATATAAAAGGTGAGGGTTTTTCTGTTGCCCTCACTTAGCCTTGAATTTTTGGTTGTTTTTTCAAAAAAGATTATGTGAATGAGGGATTCTTTTCTCCCTCACTTAGCTTTGCAGTACTGGTGTATCTTTTCCAGAGAAAAAGAGTGTCAGTGAGGGTGTGGGTGCTGAATCTGCTGATAACTCTTTTTCAACATGGATATTATCAGTACCTGCTTTGTCTCGCCGCTATGGAACTTGAAGAAATGATTGCACAGGTTTTCTCTCACTAGTTTTGGTCTTTTACATTATTAATAGCTTGAAATTTGATTTTGACCTAGTTCATAAGCCTAGCTTTGTTGCCTTATTAACTAAGGTTCAAAGATCCTACTAAAAAAAAGTGGGTTAAGAAAGTGACTAGTTTCTCTAATTTTATATGGACATTCATTTGGATTACTCTGGTAATGCTCTAGGTTTGAGCTTGGCTTGGATGTTTGTTATTATACCTTCTAACATGGATCATCCTCTCAAGTAGCTACTAATTTTTCTCTTGAATATAACATCAGGGTTTTTTGACTGTTGAAATTTGCTATTCCAACTTTGCACCATAGATGCTTGAAGGTTTAATCTGCATTATATTTTATTTGAAGGTGATCTACTTTTGTGGAAGTGGTGACTGCTAACTGACCTCCTGAGCACTATTGTTTGATTGGACAGATGATCTACTATTGTCCTAAGTTTGGATAGCTATAGGTTTTGCTTGGCTTCTCTGTATATTGATGTTGCTTCTTCTCTTACATTTGGAAGCACTTGAGTCTATTCTAGCTAATTGGTTCATTTTGGTAGCTAGTTTAGCTGGTTCTTCTCTCAATGATTGTGTTTCTTTCCCTTACAATTGGGTAAAAATGTTTTTAGAAAAGGTTGCACGGATAATATTTATCACTTGTTTAGTATGTATAAATGAATAAGCATCATACCATTCTTATAGAAGTGACCGGACTCTGTAGTTATTGCCCAGTTTGGAAATGATCAAATCTTAACTAAGGTAAACCATGATATTGAGCTAGCTTGGTTCTCTTTGAATTTGGTTCGCTCCTTCTAGAAACAATAAGTTGTGATGATTTGACATAAAAACTATATGTATGCTTAAGAATACTCATTTATGATATTTTTTGGGTTTTTTTAAATAAAAATATTCTTGGCTGCTAGTACTATGGTTGAGACACTGATGTTATTTGTCTTGGTGATTTGGGTCGTGATTCTTAATACTGAATTTTCTTTCATAAATCTTGTTGAGTGCTCTTGATGGTGTGATAATTGTTTTAAACATTGTCTTCACCAAGGGGACTCCAAAAATAATTTCATAAGGAAGCCGGCCTTTTCAACTTTTAATAATCTTCCAAAAAAAAAGGGAATATGGCAGGCTATTGTACCTATAATGTTGTTAGTGATGAGGCATTGATGATATTTCTTCAAGGCATATAAATACCTTTGAGCCATTGGAAAACATCTTATAAAAAATTGTCGATGCTTTGCTTTGAAAAAACAAAAATTTGGATGACTATTATAAAACTTCTTTTGGAGCATGGTTTTTTCTCATGACAAAGTAATATATTGCTTTAAGAGGATGTTGTAAATAACTTATATGGATTTCTAAGACCATAATGAAAGATTATACAATAAAACTTTAATAGGTAACCCAACTTGATTAAATTTGAAAGAAAAAAATTTGATAACTTTGGTTATGGCATTTGAATCAAAAGGGGGTGATGGCCTTTGATCCACATAACAATAGAAATTTATTTTCATGCTTTAAGACAAGTCCATAACTTATTTGGATATTCCAAGACCATAATGAAAGATTATTCAAAAAAAATTTAACATGTAACCCAACTTGAAAGAAAAACTATTGACAACTTTGGTTATGCCACTTGAATCAGAAGGGGGTGATGGCTTTTTGATCCACATAATAGTAAAAATATATATTTTTTAGATAGTAGTTTAAGTTAAATTATTTTTAACTAGGACAAGGATAACAATTAATAGGTTCATTGACACCTGTAATATGTATTCAAGGTAACGAATCTGTTGTCTTATTTATATGGATGCAGGTGAGAATGCTATCTTTACTTAAAAGTATTTCGGCTTAGCTGTATCCAATTTTGAAGATCCCTACGGATTTCAACTTGGATGACCTCCTCTGCTCCATTTCTTTTGGTTAGGATCATTAGGATGATGCCTTATTCTTATTATATTGTACAAAAATGAATATAAGACTAAATCATTTTTGTACAAATCTTTGTACAATTATCTAAAGCCAATTGTCTTTTGAATGTTATATTCTTTTGTGTATATGTATTAAGTTTAATACAACACACACACACACACACACACACACACACACACACACACACACACACACACACACAGGGGCTACTGATAGTGCATGTAGCTCAAGACTATCATTTTTTATGCCTTTGGCTTGGGTTTCCCTGAAGTTTTTACACACACGCACACACATGCCACTTTCATATGTGGCTTACTATTTTGAAATTGGATACTTGCTGATATTTTATACTACATGGATGGTAGGTATGTTAAAAAGGTTTTAAATACGACATGGATAACAATACGTATTCAAGGCTAACGAATCTATTGTCTTTTTTTATATGGATAAAGGTGAGGACTCTATCTTTACTTAGGATCATTTTGTCTAAGTTGCTATCCATCACTATCAAACTTGGCCTCTTTCACTTCAGAATAGTTGTTCTTGACTATCTTATGTACAAAAAACTAGAATGATACCTCATTCTCACTATGGTGTACAAGAATGAATAAAAGACTAAGTTGTTTTTGTACTAATCATTATCCTTTGTCTAAGACCAATTGTCTTTTGAACTATTATGTTATTTTGTGTATAAGTATAATTCTAAAAATAGCAACACACACACACACACACTTGGGTAACTTGATGTACTCTTTTCTTAGGCTTCCTCTACGTCTAATCTAGCTACAAAGGTATTTCATGGATACCCCCATGCCTAATAGGCTATTGATGCCCACTTTTAATAGATTTGATTTTCTTTTATTTTTTTTTCAAAGGGTGATGTCTCTAAGCTTGATGATGTGCATCTCTTTGATGGTTTGTTCCATAACTATAATAAGAGATCCTATGGGGTATTTTTGCTTTTTGTTACTTGTTTTGGATTGGGTGGATGTGCCCCTAATATGTTGAAGGTTGATTTCTTGGGGATTTGGTCTCATTCGACTCTCTCCTACCTCCCGATTTCCATTTGGGATTTAGTGTTGATAATTTTATCATTTCTAGTCGTGTGGGTTGACTTTGGTTGTCTTACCTCTGGCTCACTTTTCCTGGAGGCCTGCACTACGATGTGCCCTTGGTATCTCCTCCTCTTGCCGCCAATAACTGATGCCTCCTCCTCTGATCTACTGATCGGCCCTTCCTCCTAGAGCAGGTACTCTTCATGTGTTGCTTTGGGTTCTTTGCCCTACCTTTATTAGGTTGCATACGTCCTACAAAACTTGGTTGTTTTCAAAGCTACACACACACACACACACACACACACACACACACACACACTTGGTCATGACATCTGACCATGATAGCTACTTCTAGCTACACTCACAACTATACTTAACCTACTAGTGTTGCTATTATTGATGCAGCTAATGCTTCACCCAACTTAACACACACATACTCATACACTTCTGACAGTTGACTATGGCTTTGAGACTATTGCAGCATGATTACTTCAGATTATGAGTGGCCTTTTTTTAGCATGAGGGTGTCCACCTTGAGATTAAACCTTGTAATTACCTCATAGGGTAATTGTGATTGGATCCTTGATACTTGCTTACACCGCTATCTTGGTAAGCATGGTTTAGTGTCAACCACTAAAAATCTAGGCTCAGTGGGAGCAATCCCTTAAGGACTTAACCTATAAAGAATAAATGAAAGGTCTCATTCCCATTATGTTTCCTCCTGGCATAAATCGGCTGCACTCTCCAATACGGGGTTAATGCACTCAACATCTATCACGATAGGTCCCTTCCCCCTTTCACTCAAGGTGATTCACAATGGACACTTCTCTTTTTTATGACTTGGATTGATGGTGGGCGACTTGGCGGGGCATTTGCCCATCCATTTCTTGACATGATTCTACATAGTAACTCCTCCTCTTACTCTCTTGTAGAGGGCCTGTGCTAGGCGGTTGTTGCACCTCCATAAGTGATGACTTCTGGTTTCCCTTGCCTCTTCCTCTTCCACTATATAAGGTGAGGGATTTTACTCCTCCCTCACTTAGACTTGGTGTAGGGGCTTCTGTGTTATTTTCAAAAGAATGAGTGAGAAAGGACAAAAAGATGCTTGGCTGTGCAATGGTCTACCTCCCCTGCTACTTTGAAAAATCATTGGGACTGCTTTTGCTTCAAAGGTTTTACTTATTTACCATCAACTGTGTGTACTATGCAATCTACCACATTGACATTTACCTGTTGACTTCTGTTCTAACTGGTTTTTACTGATATTAACTATCGGTAACTTAAAATACTTGTTAAAACCCATTGTTTCAGGGTTACTTTGAAACTTTGAAAAAACTTGCATTCTTGCCCTTACTAACACTTTGAATCTGTTACATGATTATAATGTGAAGACTTGGGCACAGAATATGGTAAGGATGTTTTTCAAAAGCTGGTCTTTTGTCTAACAAAGCTAAACTATTGGCCTGTTCTCTTTACTGAGCTGGAGATTTTTTGAGAGATATTGACTGTTGATATACCTTGTGCTTATGTTATATGGAATAGAAGAAGGGGGACTCTGGCACTAGCTTCTGGCTGGCATCTGGTTACTGATTTGGTTTTGATGTTGACTAATTTAGATTTGGCATAAACTAAGATTCTGGCTGTCTATGTTTATCGGTCTGGTTTTTGGATGCTTTACTACCTGAGTAGGTTATGGTTTGTAACATGGGGGAGCGTGGTTGAATTGACTTGCAAAAAATCTGACATACAACCTGTTGTTGAATAATGGATTAATGTTTGGCTTTTGGTCCTTGGATGAGCCTTTAATCTGGTCCTTTTAACCTATAGGTAACCATATTCACACACACACATTAGTCATTGACTGATTATTGTAGTAGCTCCTACTACTACGTTTAGCTATGCATTTTTAGCTAAAAATACAAACACACACACACACACACACCCCCACACACACACAAACTTCCTGCTGAGTTAAAATCTTATCCTCCCCTCACTAAATTATACCTCCCACTACCTTACATTGTTGAAAGCATTGAGCCAGATTGGTGTTAAAAGAAAAACAAGATGGGTTAATTAAAACTTGCGATGCCCTTGCATACACACAAACACACACTCACGCATAGACACACACATATAAACACACACACAAACACACTCTCTACCCCTATGGAAACTTACCCCATTGTGAGGTTTTTAATAAAAGTACCTTTTATTTTATTTTCTTTGTAAAAATCCCTATTATAGGGCCGTCAGGCCGCTCTGCAAACATTGCAATAGAAGCAAAACAAAATTTCATTATTTTTGTTCGAAAAAAACTTTGTCGTCTCCTATTGCCATACCGTTTCGACTATACTATAACTTGCACAATGCATACAACTTTTGAAACAGCTTTATGTCACCTCTTGCTTTACACACACACACACACACACACACACACACTACTTGGTCATGGTGCATCTGCCTTCTGACAAAATGATTGCAAGGAGATATGGCATGTTCTCAATACTCTCTCTCTCTCTCTCTCTCTCTCTCTCAAATGCACACACACACACACACACACACACACACACACACACACACACATAAAGGTAGCGGGTTGCATTAATTTGTTTAGCTATTTAAGACTGAATAGTCTTCCTCTCATCCTCCCTCACACTTTCTAAATACTATTTTGTACAAGCAGTTGCCAACCAATCTTGCTTAAACTACCCCCTAGTGACACTGCATAAGATGGGATTAACCATATGGTGCACAACAGGGAAGGTATACAAGCTTAGCATCTCTTCATAAACTAGAAGGTTAATTTTTGCCCCAAGCCACAGCTTGCCTCTACAATTTCCTTCTTGCAACATATCTCTAGCAATAGGGGAAAAAACTCTAAACTATTTGGAGCAAGTATTGTCAAGACCAACCACTGTCATGGAGGAGAACCCACTCTCTCTTGATGCTAACTCATTTGCTTCTGCTTCCCAGGTGGTTTTGAACTTCAATCTTCTATTTTAAAACCCTGCTTTTTGGTTTTTATAGATTGGGATCTTAGCATGTATTGTTAATTCTTAAGCAAATGTATTTAAAGTGCCAAGTGCTTAAGGTAAAAACCATTTCTAGATATACAAGCTTTATTCATGAAGTTTTAAAGGCCTTTTTAAGCTCTACCCTATTCTTACACCATAAAAATATTGATATTTTTAAATCCTACTTTGGTTAATATGTACGTTGTTAATCATAGTAGCAAAAGTGAACTATGACTTCTGCTCATAGATACATGTTTACAATAGCTTTAAAATACTTTGCACTAACAACATAATGGTTTAATTAAAGATAGTTTTGTATGCACTAAATCCCTTTTAACATTGCCTTTTCCATATTAGAAAGCTAGTTTCATAGCCATGAATGATAAAATATTCTCATACATTGCTATGAACTATAGCATGATAAAGTTTTACTTTTGCATCACAATATAGAGTATCTACTCTTGCCGACATACTTGGCTCTAGATGCATATTTTGCCTTAGAACAGTTTTGGAATGCTTGGATAAGAGGGACATGGATGGCAACTGTCGAATCCATCCTATAAATGCATTCCATACCTAAACAAAATTGCTAATGTTTGTTTTTTGCATGATGGTTGCAGGTAAGGATTTTGACTTCTTTTATGAATAAATTCAAATATTGTTTACCAATTTTCGGCAGGGATACTTTTACTACAGCTATTTCATTTCTACTGTAACTAAAACATCAAAAGTCCATTCAAATGTACATATACTTTTTTTTTAAAAATGTATGTAGTCACTTATATTCATCTTTGTCTATTCTCTTTTTGAATACATGGTTCAAATTGTGAATAAGGTATATAGATTAATACTCCAACACACATAAATAAGCACAAGGGTGTAAATTGATCTGTCAATTTATGACTAGGAGAATGAAAAAGATACATAAAAAATTAGATTATTAGGTTTCGACCTAGCTGTTTAATTGGGATACATACACATAGTCATTATATCCTTGAATTGACTGGTTTAAAGATTGCATGATTTACCTTCTTTAATTCATTTTTGTTCATTTTTTGCCAGATATCTCAACACTACAAATACAATGCCCGAATACAGATCCTTAATTCTCCAAAAAACATAGAAGCTATCAACGAAAATTTGAGAATGCCTTGTCCCAGATTGTACAAACATATCCTTAGGCGTCCTTTGATGTACCCTGCAAATAGATACATGTCTTCCTTGCTAGAGATACCAAAAAAATTAAAATTTAGTTGTATTTCTTTCCTTTTCTCTAATTTCAGTTTGACTCCTTTGCCCTCGAGACGGAATCCCCTATCTCACTTCTTCTAAAGCTAGCATCTATGTTTTACGATGTATTGAGGATGTATGTTGATCTCTCCAATTTCAGTCTGACTCATTTGCCCTCGAGACAGAATTCCCTGTCAAGCTCAGTTCTTCTAAAGCTAGCATCTATGTTTTACGATGTATTGAGGATGCAACTGCGACTAAACTTATTATTGTGTCAACAAATTTAGAGAAATATCCTCATGGTTCTTTACTGCAACTTCTTTCTTTTAACGATTGGATCAAGCTCTTGGCAGATTTGATAAAAAACAAGAAAGAAGGATTTAAATTCTTAAAAGAGGAATTAAAACAACTTTCTCTGTTTCAGACAATCCACACACAGTCACTAGCTACCTTTTCCTCCTCCTCTGGTGCAGAGTTAACTAGTTTTCTTAAAAAGTTATGTGGACTTAACCCGGTCTTCATTACTACACCGGATGCTCCTTCTATCAATGTGACAAGCAATATATTCAGTCGCAATCCAATACTTGAAGCAGTTAAGAATTTTCAACATGACTTATGCTCGCCTAGTGAGTCCATTCTTTTGGAAATGGTTCCTAAAGTGTCAAAATGTATCCCATTTCTTAACACATGGAGGTTGAAGGAGCAAGTGTGGACAATCAACTTTGGACCCTTCTCAACAAAGGTTTTTTGGCACCTATCTCACTTGAATCTTGGATTTTCTTAGCCAACTTGCCTTTTGCATGCATGGATAAATGTAGGGTTCATATTCTTAAAGGTACCCAATTCTTGGATAAAGGAGAGTTAATCAATGCTCCCTTTACCATGAAGTTTTTGAATCTTTCCAAATGCTCTACTAATACTGGGATTTATGGACGCACAAAGGGTATTATGGACTTCTCTTAGTCAAATGCAGAATACTATTCCGATTCTATTTGGAATATTTATAGGCCTTATATCAAATGTGTCTACAAGTTCCTTGACAACAAAGCAGCATGAGAATCAAGCATCATAGGGTTTGATCATGTAGCTTGTACATTCTTAATCACATGGAATTATTATTCCCAGAAAAAGCTGTGGAGTTTCACTTATCTTTAGTAGGTTCATGGATGGGTAGACAAGCTTGTAACTTGGTTTTAGCTCATATTGCGTTCATTCACTTCTGCAACATGATGCTTGAAGTTCTCAAAGAGCTTAAAGAAGATGAACCTGGAACTTTTCTGACATCCTATGACAATTACAAAGGAGTGAAGACTCTTCTTAGTCTACTTAAACTTAATACACAGAAATAATCTACACCATCCCTAAAAAGGCCTTTTTCTTTGACTAACACTCATAATTCACTTACTTCTTTTTTGACTCCCTCTATTACTTCTAGTTCTAACTTTGGTAGAGGTAAAACTAAAAGCTATACTAGTAGAGGGAGAGCCAAAAATCTATCTATAAAACATAGTCTCAATATGTGATTGTAATATTTTCAGGTTATTACCAATATGGCGGGCAAGAAGATCTTGAATAAAAGGAAGGAGGCTCATAACCAGATTTTGGTACATTGTTTTGTTAACAAAGTTTTAGAATTATACCCACCTAATTCTATCTTTATGGAAATACTTTGGTAATACTTCACTACTTACTTTTGTTTTGTTTGGATGGAAATACACATATCCGCTAAAAAATTGGTTCTACAATACTGACTTTTTAAGATTACACATCACTCCTACCTGTAATTGCATTGATTATACAGAGTTTACATTATGTTTTGATAAATTTGGCTCACACATTTTCACTTTAAACGTATACATTTTCCAGGATCATGAGATTCATGCTTTACTGATGAATAAAGGATTAAATCATATTCCCCTCTCACCACTCAACCCTCACTTATCTTTTGTTGCCCTTCTTAAGTGCTTAACCGACTTGGTTACTGGAGTCTGAGGTGATCCACACCCTTTCTCAATTACTTATTCATAACTTTTCAAATAAAGTAGTAAACTTGAACCCAAAATGGCTTAGTATGGACACTACTTGGTTTAATCTTGATCTAATCACAAAAATCAGAGATCTAGCATCTAAATTCTTTACGGACTAGACAAGGCTGGTAATACAACTTCAATTATTTGTAGACAATTGGTGCAGTCAGCTGCACTTGATAGATTGAATGGTGATGAATTCTCCATTTCTACCTTTAACCTAATTGATACCAAAAATCTACTTACATTTCAACTTTAAGAAATGGGTTACAATTCTGAGAACAAAAAATTACCTGCACTTTTTCCCACTTACAAAGCACATAAACATACATTTAGATGGATCTCAAAGCCTCCAATGGAATCTATACATAAATTACAGACTGCCTAACCAAATGTCTTAATTTAATCCTAATTGAACTAGAACTCCATTGTGCAACTAAACAAAAAACCACTCGTGAATTTCTAGGGATCAATTACAGTCCATTCTGGATTATTAAGAATAATACCAAACTATTTTTAAACTTTCCAAAACATATTACACATGTCTATACGGCAGACATTACACAATGCTACGAAAACATCCCCATTTTTGGACCGTTTGGTTTACTCTCTGTGTTAGAAGAACTGATTGATCTTGACTTTAAAAATAGAAAAAAAAGCCATTACTTTGCAATCTCCCTCATCAAAGAATCAACATGGGTTAAAAAATATACACACACTGCCCCTCTTCCCTTTAACCAAATGGGTTTGATAATTCACCTCCATTGGATACTTAACAATAGCTTTATCCAACTTGGAACAAACTACTTGAAACAACAAAAAGGGATTCCTATGGGATTCTCATGTTCACCAGTACTTTGTAATCTTTACTTGGTTTACTTTGAATACAAATGGTATATCAAACAATTACAAAATTCTGAGACACAAAAAAAACTAACACAATTTAAATATACTGCAAGATATATGGATGATATTCTCAGTATAAACAATATTTATTTTTTAAAATAACAACTTATTAACATTTATCCCTTAGATATGCTTAAAATAGAAGATACTTATGACACCAATATTTCATTAGATGGAGAACCCTTTACGACTAGTACAACTTATCTTACATTAAAAATCATGTTACTTGAACCATATACATGGGACTTTACAATGAGATATAGTTGCAAAAGAGATAAACTTCAGTTTACTACTATTGAATTTATTAAAAAAAAAGTAATTGTCCGCCGTATACAAATGCCATTAATACTTGCTTAGGAATTCTATATCTTATTATGTACTCTTCCAGTGATTCCTTCGTAACATTTGAATAAATCTCTAAACTGGTAAACAAATTTATGCACAATGGGTTTCTGAAACCTAAAATATTGAATACCATTATTCAATCTCTTAATAAAGAGGAATGGCCTAAAACTAAATCCAGCACAAATAATATCATCAGTCTGATGAGGTAGTAGGTCCCACTCTATGGGCTACTACCTCATAGAGTGAATGTGCCTGGGATTGGGCGGGAACACACACACACACACACACACACACACACACACATTAGTCATTGACTAATTATTGTAGTAGCTCCTACTACTACGTTTAGCTATGAGCTTTTAGCTAAAAATACGAACACTAACACGTACACACACACACATTAGTCATTGACTAATTATTGTATTAGCTCCTACTACTACGTATAGCTATGAACTTTTAGCTAAAAATACGAACACTAACACGTACACACACACACAGACACACTTCAAACTCAGTAAACGACTCCCTGGCGAACGGGAATTACACACACACACACACACACACACACACACACACACACACACACACACACACACACACACACACACACACACACATACACACACACACACACAAACACTCATGTCCATACCATGAATCAATGCTCAAGAGTGGTGAAGATCTCTCAATCCAACAATTTCTTCGGATTTGATAACTACATACACATACCAAGAGACCTCAGTGCTACCACAATTGAAACGCTATGTCTACCAATGCTTAAACCATGAAGGTTCCCTCGACCATTCAATAGGTAACATGTTCCTTCCTTGGAAATGAAAATCAGCAAAAATTTGTGTTCTTTTTTACTTTCTTTACGACATAATTACTCTCATTGCAAGCACCATTAGCTAGTGCAACTTGTGTGTATATGTAGCCCCAATTCGAGAGCTTCCCGTCAATCCTACCCATGCTAAAATCACACTTCATTTGCCTATTCTAGAGCTTGATTAATTTTTCTCTCTCTTGCACACCCTCACTCTCTCGAATTGTTGCTGCAACAGAAGCCCACTTTGTTTGTGTGTGTGTGTGTGTGTGTGTGTGTGTGTGTGTGTGTGTGTGTGTGTGTGTGTGTGCCTAAAGTAAGCATTCAATGCTCACCATCCCCTGTGGAAAATAAGTCTTAAAATAAATCACCAAAAGGTTGGCCCCCACTTTGGTGAGAACTTGCAGAAAGGATTAAGACATGACATAAAGTTATGGAATCAAGAAGTAAAAGTCATGTATACACTTTCACCGAGGGAGCCTGTTTAACATGGACAAAAATTATATACTTATTATATGGGTTTGTAGAGCTCTTTTATTAAGTATATGATGTCTTATTTGCTTTATTATTATTTTTTGAAATATGAACATTTATCTAAGTAAATGATGTGTTAGATCAATTGTATAGTTCCCTTGAGATGGGTAAAAACACACAGACAAACACACTCTCTACCCCTATGGAAATTACTTACCCCGTTGTGAGGGGTTCTTTTTTAATAAAAGTACTTTTTTTTAAAATCCCTATTATAGCGCTGCCAGCCCGCTCTGCAAACATCGCAATAAAAGCAAAACTGAATTTCATTATTTATGTTTGAAACAAACTTTGTCGCCTCCTACTACCAGGCCATTTTGACTATACTGTAAATTGCGCAAGGCGTACAAGTTTTGAAACAACTTTATGTTGCACACACACGCACATTACTTGGTCATGGCGCATCTGCCTTCTAACAAAATGGTTACAAGGAGATATGGCAAACGAACAAAAGTTGGTGCAAACGGTGGCAAGTACACTTGTGGAAATCAAATCACGTGCCTCATTTTATGAGAGCAACCCAGAAAGTGCTTTCCATCCACACAAACCACTGAACACTATGGGTGGAGATGATCGCTCTAGAATCGATCTTACAAAGAAAAATCTTGAAGAGATGGATGAAGAAACTGAGGTAAACATTTTTTAACCTGGTCGATTGTCTATTGTTCCTTACAACAAGTGTTAAAGTCGTTTAAAATGCTTTGCAAACGGCATACCATGTTGATAAGTTCGCAATGCATTCTGGAGGTTCACTCAACGTGCCCATGGGTAGGGATAGCTCGCTTTGGCACTACCTGAGCCACCTGGGGCCATTGATTCTTTGAGTTGCTCACACAGAACTCTCCAAGAATTGTTCTATGGAGTTGCTCAAGTGCAAAGCATTAAGTGCCATACTCGTTGAAGATTGCCTCATCCTAAATGCTCACAAATGTATATTAGTGGACCGAGAGGCGGCATTGTATGCCTTTACAGGCAATCACTCTCGATCAATCCTCTCCCATGTGCCTTACACCTAGGTCAAGGGGTGACAAACCCACAAGAAATTGTAAAATCCCTTGGCGTCAACTCAATCATCCGCCCCGTACCTACAGATGTAATTTGTAGAAAAACTAATCGACCATGATGTAATATCCAAATCAATACAAAATAATTATTCTTTTTTATCGATTTTTGTTAACATTCTGTACTTGTTTTTTGTTAATTCATATTGTCCAATACATTTTATTTTTTGCAATACGTGCACAAAACCTCAACCATGTAAGCACTCGTCAGTCGGGGGGTACCTCTCGATGATTTTTTTGCAAAACTAGGCAACAGGGGGGGGGGGGGGGGGGGTGTAGGGAAGCAACGGGACAACCACGGCACACAGTGACGCTTGGCGGGGTTGGATGGTGCAAAAAAAGACCCTATCAAAATTGCATCCTGCACACCGTGGCGCACAGGGCCTTTTTTGCATCGTTCGACCCCGTCGAGCACCACCGATGTGCGTCGTAGTTGTCCCGTTGCCTCCGTACATCCCCCTTATCATCCAGTTTTGTAAAAAAACCACCAAGAGGTGTCCCTTGGCCGACGGGTGCTTGCATGGTTGAGGTGAGTTTAAATTTAACAACCTGAAAATTCAAATACTTAAAAAACACAATGTACAAAATCAAGTATTACAATTGCACGGAATGGTAGAAATTTGACTCTTTGATATTATATGAAAGATTACAAATCTCATCAAGAGAGAGTACATGGGATAAACTAATTCTTATAAAGGAACCCTTCATTTTGCAAATTGATTGCTTTCAAGGTTACGTGCTTAGCATGCACCATACAAGAAATGCCATCCTGAAACAATTGCACCAAAATGTCTTTGGTGGCATCTTGTAGGGCCAGTAAAGCTATGCATTGTATACATGTAACGGGTTCACTCTATTCATCCATTATCTCTCTCACCACCCGAGAGAAGGCCACTTTGGGTATGACTGGCTCGGTGCTCTTCTGATACTTTCGGATCTCTCACAAAGAAAATGTGCATGGCTTCCATCTCCATTTTTTATGTGCTATTTGCGGTGGTGGAGGAGCCGTCTGCTTGGCCCATTGAGGAGGATCATTTTTGTACTTTTTCCTCCTGTCATGTTGTTCTTCGGGTGTCACCTTGTCCTTCTTCCTCTTTGCACATTGCTTGGCTCTTTGAGGAATTTTTGAAGGCCTTGAGCTCCCAGCCTTTGCTTGTTGGGCAGCCTGAGCTCTATCCTCTGTCCCCTTCCTCTTTGCCTCTGCTCGTGCTCATAAGTTTTCCAAGTAAGCTCTCTCGGCCTCAGCTCTTTGTCATTCCTCTTGCTCCCTCTATCTTCTCTATTCTTCTTGCATTCTTTGTGCTTCCTTCTCAACTGCCTGTTTCTTTTCCATCTCTTTCATTTTCTTCCTTCTCTTGGCTTCTCGTGCTTTAGAAACTGGGTCGGTATTACTTTGATTACCCTTTGTTTGTATTACGGTCCAAATCTTTGAGGCATGGTTTTTGTCGTTGCCTGAGCATCAGGTGCTGTGACAGTGGGCTAGGGCTCCAAATTTTGTAGCAGACCCCAATATTCCTCTTTGATTGCTCTTGTTTCTTGTGTGGTTCTGCTTAGAGATGAAATTGGTGGGGGATCTGGTAGACGTGTACGGGTGGCATGATTTAGTGGTGCCGCGATCACCAAAATTCTATCGTATAGTGGTTTGATCATTTGATTCGATGGTTGGGGAGGCTGTTGGGCATCTGGAGCGGGCTGTGGTGTTGGGTTATCCACTTGTGGTTGAGGATGTGAATTTGAAGCCGTAGATTCTGCATGGGGTACTGGCCGTGGAATTTCAGTGGTGTGAGTGGTTGTGGTGGTATTGATATGCGTAGTGGTCTACTCGTGTGAATTTGAAGCTGAGGAGTGGATGAGGATGTGGATTTGAAGGTGTAGATTCTGTATGGGGTGCTTGCTGTGGATTTTCAGTGGTGTGAGTGGTTGTGGTGGTATCGATGTGCGTAGTGGTCTACTCATGTGAACCGTGTGGTGCAAGATATGAGTGCGTGCTCGTTTATGCTCAAGAGGATATTTAGAATGTGCAAACAGGAAATGAATTTCAAGTTGTGAGTTTTGACTTATATAGTACATAATTTTATTTTTAAACTTAAAAGCTCAATAATACAAATAAAAAGTTTAAAAAACTACAAAGTAGACGAAACTTGACCCACGGGACCACTGATTGGGGTGTCAACAAATCACTTGGCATTACAATGCATGTTTACAATAGAAGTGGTTAGTGTCAAAAATTTATTAGTTTTCCACCCAACGCCTGCCATTTCTTTGGCTTATCTCCAACCATCGTCCAAATCGATCTTTTGCACTCGAAGCATGATATGATTGTGATCGCCTCACGCTAACCACTTTCTCTATTATGTGTTTGAAACTTCTTTACACTCTAGTATTCTTCCTCTCTCTCCCCGCTAAAACTCTGTAGAACCAATTAAACATCTCGCGTAGGGCATTGTTGCTTTTCCTTCCACCTCCATGCTGTGTATTTTTAAAATACACTGCTTTTGCTTGATAGTTTGAATGCTCCATTCCTTGGCTACTCCAGATGCCCAATGAACCGTATGTTCAAGAAAAAATGAACTGTGTGCAAAAAGAGTGTGTTGAAAAAACAATTAAACTTTAGTTCAAACACTGATTTTTTTAACTTCAAAGACAAAGCGTTCAACCCACCATGTAATGTGTTATATGTGTCTCTCTCCAAGCATCCACCATTTGTGTTGTGAAACTATTGATTACAAATATTAAGATGGATATCTCAGCGCAGGTTAGATTTGCCATTTCAAGAAAAAAAAAATATAATCTACAGACTACCACATATGAGCATACTTAATTCTAGGTTTTCTTTGTTACCTTTGTAGGTGGTGATATCACACACCTTTTTTCACAATTGAAACTCATAGTCAGAATAGTCTAAAAGAAAATACCTAGCTTTACTACCACCCATACATATTTTATTAGGAGGATCATGTGTATTTCTAGATGCCTTCTTGTCCTTTGATTACTCAACTGCACCCCCATGTAGACCAACACTTGATAGAATACATTCAAGTTCTCTTATACACTCTTCTCTTCTTTCTTCAAGGTTCATATTCTAAGAATAATTAATATGGATATTAGAAGTTGGACACACCCTACGAAAACTGAATACTCGGCAGATTATCATTTTTTTGTAATTATTCATTTATTGAGAAGACTCGACATTTCACCTTGTAAATATTGGGGCTTACAGAAGTTTCCAAATTGTATCCCAGTTTTGATAGTTAGATTGAGTAGATGGTTGATTTGGAACTTTAGGGTTTGAGAATTATAAGGTTTTATACCACTTTTTGACCTTAATGAAAAACCCTTTGTCATTTTTTGAAATTTTTTTGAAGTCTGTGAGTGAGCGTACTGTGTACGAAAGAGAGTGTGAGCTTCATCTTGACGATACGTGTGCATCGGTGGTTGGAATCGAGTGCGGAGAAGTGCAGCGTGTTGCCCCCGACGAGAGCTACGCGCCAATACCTACATTGTGCGCGTACGGTCCGGTTTTGCGAGCTCCATCTATGAGCTTCATCTGGTGATTCGGTGAGCATACGTTGTTCGATTTTTCATTGCAGCATATCCACACGTTCACATTGAGTAGAGCTACACATTAGGCACTTTAGATTTCGGAAATGAAGACCTGCAAATTTCGGCCAGACATCCTACGTGATTTTGCACCGGATGTTTTGGGTTGGGTTTTGGTTCATAGACCTTAGGAAGAGCGACCTATTGGTGTTAGTAGGGTCTCCTTCAAGTTCTGTGGTGTTTCGAGATTTTTTGATGGGTGTTCGGCTCTAGAAAGCATTGTAGGAAGTTTCCTCTTATGCACTCTTGAAGGCTGTGACTTAGACATTGGTTAGAGACCTCTGTAGGAATTAGTTAGGAGTCGGTCGAGTGTAGGTTGACACCTTATGCTTGCTTCCACGCTCCTGCGGGTCGATCTTCGTCCTTAGCTGACAAATCTTGTTAGGTGAGTTCTCGCTGTGCTGACGTCCGTCGCAACGTATCCGTCCAACATTGGCGCCGCTGCCAAGGACGAAAACCTTAGGTAGGTGACCGAGACTAGTCCTTGAGGATAGGGATTTTTGGCTTGCCAAGAGTCTCGTTTTTCATTTAGATAGGATCAGAGTGTGGAGGACTCTCTAAGTCTTAGAGGAAGTCTAGGAAGCGTGTGTGTGGTCTAGATCCTTCGACTTAGGTAGATTTAGGTAGACTGAGATAGTTTTGGGTATTAGTTGAGTTCTTGACAAAGATTTGGAGTGGTAGAAGCGGTGAGAGGAGAGCTTGAGAGTTCGGAGAGGCCAGAAAGCAACCAAAACACCATTATCACCATTTCACATGATGAGTAGGAGTAGAGTAAGTAGGACATCATGATTCAGGATCTAGAGCACTTCATGCATGTATACTTGCTTGGTAAATTCATCACAAGTTTGTAAAAGATGCAAAAAAGACGTAAAAGTGTGTTTGAAAGCTGAAGTGAAGTCCAAAAGTTACTGTGAGTGTTTCTGATAGAGCTGTAGAGTATCAAGAGCATTTTTGTCAGGAAAAAATTTAATTTCAAGCAAGGAGACATCCTACGCGTAGGATGTCTACAGGCTAATCTGGTGGGAATTTTGGGATTTTGAGTTGACAGTGTGTTCAGAAGGTGGGGTTTACCCTATTTTCAACTGGAAAGTGAAAATTTAACCATATTTGACGGGATAAGGCCAGATAGACTGAAATTGCCAGACATCCTACCCAAATTGTGACAAAGCATTATTTTAAGACCAAAACCATATGATGGCTACATGAGCATGATCTGCATGATATATTGAGTGACTGAGAGGGGTTTCATCTCATTTGGGTGAGAAAATTGGGTTCAAAGCAGACTTTAGCACTTTTGACTGAAAAAAGCAAGAACATCTAAAATTGGGGACTTTTGAAATCCAAACCAAAATCTAAGCATACCACTGGGTTTCTGACATCAAGGGGAAGCTATGGGTCAAGTCTGGGGTCAAACAGGCCAAAAAGACATCCTACACGTAGGATGTAATCTGTGTGATTTTGGACTCCAAACCTAATTTTGAGCATACCAAAGTGATCAACAACTCAAAGAGAGCTTGTTCTTTGAAATTGAAGCCATTTTGATGAAAAAGACATCCTACGCGTAGGATGTCTAAAGCAAGAAATTGAAGCCAGATACTTACAGTGGGCATAGCAAGGTGTTGTATAGCCTGAGGGAAGCCTCCTAGTCAATTTTGGTCCAAATTGGAGTTGATTAGACTGATCAAGATCAGCAACAGGTTGTCGGAACAGATTTCTAATCCATTGACCAGCTTATAGGTGTCCAAATCAAAAAGTAAAAACAGCTGTGGACTCAGCACATCAAGGGAAATCCATAGTGCAAAAATCCAAGCAAAACAGAGCAGGAGACATCCTACACGTAGGATGTCTACTGGGGCCTACTGAAGAGAAAATTTGACTGGGCTTAGACAGTGAGATTCCATTTGGCTTAAGGGTTCCAGAACTTCTTTCAGAAGTGAATTTGGACCTTGTTTGTCCATTTGATGGAGAAAAGACTGAATTCGGACTTTTTCACGTAAATTGACCAACATCCGAGGGAAGTACAGTTCTAGATTAGCAGACCTAATCCAGAACATCAGCAGTGTATAAAATACAGTAGTGGTTGAGATTAACTCTCCAGTTATACCAATCATTACTAAGATAACCTCTAGCGGTTAAATGCTTTGATTCGATTGCCGAAATCAAACGCTTGTGTACAGGTATATTCAACAGCAAAGCAAGAAGTTGTGCGGAGATTGATCCTTTGCCAGGTGAGTGGTTGGATTTGTGATAAATTGCATTGATAAGTTTGATGAATTTAAGATCAGGAAGATACATTTTTAGAGACCAGAAGGTGGAAGGTGACCAAGGTATCTTAGTGTCCACTGAGGAGAGTGTAACTCAGGCAAGGCTAGATCCACTAGCACCGATTATTGAGGAAGGTAGTGATACTGACACTTCGTCAAACAAATCTTTCTTCATGATAGGTAGTCAACATCCAGGAGGTTTTACCTATGACGGACCAATGCCAGGAGGAAGCACCTCCCTAAATCCTTTGAATGATTCCAAGCTCACTGTGATCTTCTTAGAGGGAACAAACTCGAGGGGAGCCCTAGTCTATTCTGAATATCGAGGACGCAATTGCATTTCTATTGAAGAAAGGTCGGCTCAGAGATTGGAGATAATTCGAGTCTATGATGATGGAGATAGATTCCGAGACGAAAAGGGGAACCACTATTTGATAGTTAGTAACCCTGAAGATTACAACAGATATGGAGATAACGTGGCGAAAGAGAAAATGGTTTCAAAAGCTCAAGAACCGCCACCAAACATTGATCGGCTTGGAGCAATTTTTATGTATGATAAGAAAACAACCAGGGTTTCAACTTATAATGAGAACGTGGGAATCTACAAGCATGAGAGTGAGGGAGTAGTCACTTACTTTCTCTGCAAAGAACCATACTTAAACGAATTGAGCAAAGACAAGGTTCTTTACTTATTCTCTTATAAAACTGCTATGGGGAAGGACATAGTTAGGTACGGGCGAGAATACCAACGTATTCTCCCAGAGGAGGTAGAAAAGGCAACAGTTCCAAGAGCATCAACATATGCCCCAGACGAAGTGCCAAGAGCCACCTACACCCCTAGCAAGTCGACGAATCCCTTTTCAGAAGAGTATGACGCTACCTCACATTCTACCCGACCGCAGACATTCAACAATCAAAACCAACCAGCAACTCAGCCATCATTGCAGGCATGGCTTCAACAGAGTGCAACATTGGAGCAAGACCGAAACCGAGATGGTTATCAAGCCGCACGGGGGCTAAGGGATTTGCAAGAACCTCCACTCTATTCAAGGTATCAAGGAGAGAATAATACAAAGACTCAAGGGTCAACAGAGCCTGGAAGACCACCCATAGAACGAGTTCGAAGAGATGAACCATCTCTGGCAAGAACTGTTAGAAATTATGGCTTAGGAGCACCACTGGGAGAGGAACCAGCCTACTACAGAAGACCAGAGGAGCCATATCGATTAGGACATGGAGATCCAATGATGAGGTTTGTAGACCATCGTAGAATTAGACCTTCTCAAGTGCAAAAATGGGTAAACAAGAAATACACAGGAAACAGAGATCCAAGAGATCATGTAGTAGCCTTTGTGTGCGTAATTAGAGTTGAAGAGGTGCTAGACTTCCCTACCCAATTTGCAGGGTTTGGACTAACCCTAGAGGATGATGTTGCTACTTGGTTTGACTCTGTAGAGCATAGAGACTTTGAGTCTATGGAGGAAGTGTTTGACGAATTTATCAAGGAATTCTCACAAAGGGGGATAGCTCATAATACCGTCTCACAAATCCATAAATTCAAACAGAAAGATAGGGAATTTGTACGAAAGGCAGTCCTAAGGCTAAAAAGATATGTTAAGTTCTGTCCTGTGGAAGAACTACCAACTCATCTCCAGAAAGACTTACACATGAAGAGAAGCACGACGTTGAATGAGTTGACCGAGGAGGCTCTTTACCTTGTGGACAATTGTGCGGTCTACAAAGAGGGGGAGTTCAAGGACCTTGACGACGATTCATCTTCACAACAAAGTGGAAGCAAGTCTTCTAAGACAGCACCGAAAGGAGAAGTAGCTGTAAACCAAGAGCTGCTTGTAGATGAAGTGCTAAAAAAGATTAACTTGTACGCCAAACCCCAGGCTAAACAGCCCAAGTGGTGTGCTATTGAACAAAAATGGACAAACCATGGGACAGAGGAATGTTATTATAACAAGGGATATGTGAGAGAGAGACCTTACCCTCCCCAAGCTCAGGTAGCTTCTCCTCAAGTTCCACCGATGCCTAGGTATCAAGCAGGCAACCTACCAGCACCTGTAGGTGTAGAAAGACCACAACCAGTGTTGGGGCAACAACCACCCCTTCCAGGATTACGACCAGTCGGTATAAGATACACACCAACCGTAACTGAATCAGAGGAGAAGGCTTTTGTGCCTATGCATGCATATTATGAAGATCCCAATGGATATGCGACAAACTCTGTCTATTATCCACTGAAAGAACCCTCGACACCAAAACCATGGGGCATGATAGGAAGTACAAGACCACCAACAGCTGCATAGGCAGCAGGAGAAGGAAGATATAGCTTAGATGAACAAACATTGTTGTTCATAGCCAATGGAGGCATGGGCGGACAGAGACATGCATACCAACAAAGAGGAGCTCAAGGAGCACCTCAACAACCCAAGGGACCCTGCTACAAGTGTAGTGGAGACCATTGGCTAAGAGACTCTTCTCATGATGAAATCATTAGAGTCAACGCATATTGCACCAAGTGTGGAGTTACTCATTTGATTCCCGATTGCCCTAAAAATTCTGAGCAAAGGAGCAAAAACCACCTTGAACATGCTAGAAACAGTACCTTCCAGTGGAGGGTCAGAAAATGAAACAATCATACCTATTCAAGCGGTGACACGAGCCCAAGCTCAAAGAATGACGAACGAACCCATAATTGAAGAGCCAAAAATCTATGCCCCAAGTTCAGAAACAAAAAATCACAGAAGCACTTGGAAAGCTAGAAAAGAGTGTATGAAAGCTAGGAAAGAACGAGAGCAAACAGCTCTATCCGAGGAGTTAAAACATACAAAGGATAGATTAGAGCGGTTAGAGGATCTAGCTAGCTTAAGCTCACACACCACGGCAACCATAGCACCCAAGGAAATAGCAGAGCCCAAAAGTGCAGGATCAGGAGGATCAGTACTGGCAAACAAGGTAAATGAGCAGTTGGATGCACTTCTAAAAGCTTATGAAGCAAGACTCAAAAAGAACCAAACCCAGGAGCAAAGATGGTTGACTTATCCATATGCTGAAATAGAAAAACAAAGGTTGAAAATGTGTAGAAAGATGATTGAAACAACTCAATCATTGATGGAAGACCCGCTTGGTAAACCTGCAAATTGGTATGAAGTATCAGCTCCAACCCCTATCCAACCAACTTTAGAGGAACAAGTAGATACGAAGGAAAGACTCACGAATGCATATGAGTCCAGAGGAGAGCCTATCATAGTGCCAAATACAACAAATGAGGCAAGTGACGGGTTCCAACCTAAAACATTGACAGAAATGGGTAAGGATTGTAACGATCTAGATGATTTGTGGAAGCAAATCCGTGAGGCCAACGAGGCTAACAGGCTGAGTAACCACATGAATAGCACGAGAAAAGAGAAGAATGAGATCTTACCTCCTATTCAAGAATTTGAGGCAAGGTCGCAAATGAACTTTGATATACATTCACAAGGGGGAGACCAAGGATTAATTAGTTCGAGGCACAGCCAACCAGACTCGCTGAAAACTGTTGGAATTAGAGTTGCAAAGAAACACACACAGCTTGGATAAGACAAAGGAAGCTCAAGGCACACAATAGAGAGTGTGTTACTTAGTGTGCAATGGAAAGATAGATAGCCCTAGAGTGATGGACGTATATACAATGCACGGGGGGAAAAACCTCCTAAAGAGGGAAAAAATGCCCCAGCGGTCCTAGTGTGTTCACACACATCCCTACCACATGTATATGGTAACAAATCCCCCCTGGAGTGATGCGGTGAACAAGAGCTGGCACATGAGTAAAGGAAAGTGCCATGCCTTGAGGAAAGGATCAGTCCACAAAGGGGAGTAAGCCCAAAGCTTTGCGGAAAGCTTCAAGCTTCTCACGAGACAGTGCCTTTGTGAAAAGATCTGCAAGGTTGTCCTGTGTTGGCACATAAGCCAAGTTGATCTCTCCTACTGAGAGCCTCTCCCTGACATAGTGGTAATGCACCTCAATATGCTTTGTGCGAGCATGAAAAACTGGGTTTCTCGCAACTGTCAATGCGCTCTGACTGTCAGTGTAGATAGTGTTGGCAGTGTCCTGTCCAACACCCAAATCAACCATAAGGCGTCTGAGCCATACACACTCAACCGTAGCTGTCATTAGAAAATTTCGAAGGTCATTTGGAGGGCCTTGTAAGAAATTGTATTTATCTCTCTAGAAACTTTTTTTAAAATGCACTTGCACCTTGTGAGTACGTCCAAAAGGACAACCAGACACTCTAAAAAGTAGATTTATATTCCCAATCGTCCTTGAAAACGGTCACTTTTTTATTTAATGCGAGCGTCTTTTTCAGGAGGCAGATGCGGCGCATTCAATGCAGCTTTACTCATCACTGGAACTTGAAAAGTCACAAACTGTCAAATAGTGATAGATTTTGAGGCTTTTGACACCACCAATGCGTCCGGAACGCCAAAATACCCTAAAAACGAATGTCTACTTGTCTCATTCCGACATCCGGAGAGGCAAAAAATGTCAAAAAAACCCAAAAAATAGGCTTTTTACTTAAGGCGCGCGAGGAGGCATTCTAAAATTTTAGAATGCCCCCCTGCGCGCCGTTAGTACAAAGCTTTTTTTAGTGGTTTTTGGACACTTATCTTTCAAGAAAGTCCCTTTTTAAAGATTTTTTGACATTTTCCTCTCAAAAAGCTCCCTAAAAAGAGGAAAAAAGGGGCTTTTTACTAATGGCGCGCAAGGAGGCATTCCAAAATTTTGGAAAGCCCCCTCGCGCGCCGTTAGTAAAATGTTCTTTTAGGGGTTTTTGACATTTTTTGCCTCTTTGGATGTCGGAGCGAGGCAATTGGACATTCAATTTTAGGATATTTGGGCGTTCCGGATGCATTGACAATATCAAAAGTTTCAAAATCTTCCACCACTTCATAGTTTTGAGTTGTAGTGATGACGTAAGCCATATTAAATGCACTGCATCTACCTTCTGAAAAAGGTGCTCGCATTAAATGAAAGAGAGTGATCGTTTTCAAGGACCACTAGATTATTAAATGAGGAGAGTGACACCTTTTATATTTTTGTTAATATCAATCTATTTTTCTACGTAACGTAGGCTCTTCTCTCATTGGAGGAGCTTATTTTCCTCTCTCTTCCAAAAGGCCCTCCAAAAGACCTCCGAAATCTCCTAATGGAAGATTGCCCTGTACTCAGCCTCACAACTCGAAGTGGCCACAATAGGTTGCTTCTTCCTCAACCATGATATACATGAATTGCCAAGCATGAAACAAAAACCACTTGTGGACACTCGTGTGTCAAAACAACCAGCCCAATTTGAGTCCAAAAAAGCATGTAAGTCTGGCGGCAATGATCCCCCCTTGGGATAAAACAAGCCAAGATGTAAAGTGTCAGTAAGGTAGCGGAAAATCCTTTTGACAGCCTGCCAATGCTTAGACCCTGGGCTATGCATAAATCTGTTGATCTATGAGACTGCAAACTGAATATCCGGCCTCGTGTTGCATACATAAATGAGGCAGCCAACAACAGTTTGGTAAAGAGTGACATCAGCAGGATCGCCGGCATCATGTAGACTTAACTTCAAACCTGTTTCCATGGCAGTGGCAATAGGTTTGCAATCCTCAAGTCCAAACTTACATAGCAATGTCTCTATGTAAATTTTCTGACACAAGGCAATACCACCAACGCACTGCTTAAACTGTATACCCAAGTAATGATGCAACAGCCCCAAATCTTTTATCTTGAAAGTAGCATTCAAATCAGCCTTAAATTCAGCAATATGTTTCTCATTTGGTCCTGTGATCAGCAAATCATCAACATAAAAAACCACAATGAGAAGTACATCACCCTCACGCTTTACATACAATGTGCTTTCTGTTGGACTGTTACGAAAGCCTCGTTTAACCAAATGAGTGTCAACTTTCTCATACCAAGCACAAGGAGATTGCTTCAACCCATACAAAGCCTTTTTACATCTCCACACTTTGTCCTCTTGTCCTTTTATGACAAAACCGCGAGGCTACGTTACATAAACTTCCTCAAATATGTCACCATTCAAGAAAGCAGTAACAATGTCCGATTGATGTACATTCCAACCAAAATGAGCTGCCAATGCACATAGAAAACGCACAGTAGTCATACGACAAGTGGGAGCAAAAGTCTCTTCATAGTCTATGCCTTTTTACTGTGCATAACCTTTTGCAACAAGTCAAACCTTATGGAGATCGATCTCACCATCCGGCTTGCGTTTCAACTTGTAAACGCACTTCGTACCAATGGCCTTTTTTCCACGTGGCAAATCACATAAATTCCATGTGTCATTTTCTATAAGTGCATCATATTTTGATTGCATGGCAGCCATCCAATTTTCTGAATTTTGTGCTTCATCAAAATTCAGAGGCTCCTCAACATCATGTAAGCTAGACACAGCCAAAGCATAACAATCTGATGCATAAGATGCATGGCGAGAGCCTGAACGAGTACGACTAGACAAAGGTGCATCCAATTTACTGTCATGCAAAGTGTGCACCATCCATTTTGGCATACCTCTAGCCTGCTCATTTTCAGCCCTTTCCTCATCAAGTACATCATGTACATCTGCATCAGTAATAGGCTGATCTGAAACATTTTCAGAAACCCCCATAGGCTGTACATTTGCCTCATTGGAACTTACATTCGTATTTCCACCACTGAAAAGAGGCAACAAAGTGTCATAAATGTCCTGTGAGCTTACATTACTGTCTCTAGTACATGACAATAAGGGCTGAACAGAATCTTCCACAAACACTACATCCCGAGAAACCAGAATACGTTTTATTTGCGGATGATACAACCTGTAACCTTTGCTTTCAGCACTATAACCAACAAAAATACATTTGACAGCCTTATCATCCAATTTTATGCGCTGCACTTGTGGCACCAAAGCATATGCCAAACAGCCAAAAACACGCATGTGCTCAATAGAAAGCTTTCTATCATGCCATGTTTCATATGGAGTAATAGACTGCAAAGCTTTCGTAGGACACCTGTTAAGTACATAAGTGGCACACATGATGGCCTCAAGCCAAAAAGAATGCGGTAAAGCTTGACTTTTGACCATACATCGTGCCTTTTCCGTCAGTGACCTGTTTTTCCTCTCAGCAACACCATTTTGCTGAGGTGTATAAGGCACTGTACATTGGTGTTTTATCCCACGACTAGCCAGAAATGCATTAAATTCATGAGACATATACTCCCCCCCTCGATCGGAATGGAGGGTGCCCATAGTACATTTCGAGACATTTTCAGCCATAGCCAGAAATTGTTTGAAGCACATAAAAACTTTGGACTTCGCTTTAAGCGGAAATACCCTTGCATGCCTGGAGTAATCATCAATGAAAGTCACGAAGTACAGGTAATTGCCCAAGGACGGAGTTTGCATGGGCCCACAAACATCACTATGCACAAGCTGCAACCTGCATGTGGCTCGAACTGAACCATCCTTTGGAAATTTAGAACGCTGCATCTTACCCAAAATACAGCCTTCACAAACATGTTTGACAGGTGCTTCAAGAGGTGGCAAAGAAGCAACCATATCAAATTTCTGCAAACGCAGCAAACTGGCAAAATTCAGATGACCAAAACGTGCATGCCAAAGTTTTGCATCTGAAATAGCCCTTGAATCTGCAACAGCATTTGCAAAATTTTGTCCACACTTGTCATACAAAGTGAGCTTATACAACCCACGGCACAAAATCCCAGATGCAACAATTTCATCACCAAAACTGAGATCATGAACTGTACATCTGTCATCCACAAATTTGACTACAAGTCCAAGTCTAGCAAGTGCGGATACAGACAAGAGATTCTTCTTGATCCCAGGTACATAAAGTGCATCAACAAGTGTGAAGGAACTACCATTAGCAGCAGTGAGCACAATCTTTCCAACTCCCTTAACTGGATAAGAGGCGTTGTTGGCACAAGTGACTGAATTCCCATGAGGGACAGACTCGAGAGAGGTAAACAATTCACGATGTGAGGTAATGTGCTTTGTAGCACCACTGTCGAAATACCACACATGTGAATTTGCAGCAACTGACAAGCATGCATCGTGGACAGCAGGATTGTAAGTGCACTTTGCGCTAAAAGCCCATTCTGCATCAACATCAGCAACACAGTCTCCTTTCACAGAAGACTCAACAATGGCTGCATTTGTAGTGGAACCACCCTCTTTCTTCTTAGCCTCTTTGGTGTTCAACTTAGGACACGACTTGATCAAGTGATCATTGGCTTTACAATAATGGCAACGCATCTTCTTTTTGCCCTTATCACCAGAATTTCCAAACGAATTGCTGCCAGCAGAAGCATTAGGAACAGGATTTTTGCCACTCGCAGCAGAACCATAAGAAGTGGCCGCATTTTTGTTACCACCCTTTCTTTGAGAAGCAATAAAAGCCTGTTCAACTGCACGCTATCTAGTCCTGTTTTTTCTGGAAAGTGACTCTTGCAACAGCAATGTGCATAATGCATCAAAATTGACAACTTCTGGATTTCCTTGGGTCATAAGTCTCCAAGTACTAGCAAAAGTCTGGTAAGAATCTGGTAAGGCATCAAGAACAGTCTGCACAAGGGAACTTTCTGAAATAACTTCACCTGCAGAAATAAGTTGCTCATTGATATCCTTGACACTAGCAAGGAAAGTGTCCATATCATCTTCCTCATGCATAATCTACGACTCCAGCTCTTTACGCAGCAAAGCAATTTTAGCCTCATTGCGGCTTGCATAAAGACCTGCTAGAATATCCCAAGCCTGTTTTGCAGATTTTGTTGAACGGATGTGAGGAACAATGGTGCGCTTCACAGACAACGCAATCAATGCATGAGCCTGCGCATCCTTAACATCCCAACGAGCTTGTTCTGTCGTAGGCAAAACAACTCTAACAGCTGCAATCCTTGCAGCAAGACCTGCAACATCCTCAACATCGCCTACATCCTCAGAACCAGGACGTACATCAATGCCCTGCACAATGTTCCAGACACCCTTTGACACAAGAACATGCTGCATCATATAAGCCCACATAGGGTAGTTGTCCCCATCCAACCTGTCCTGAGCAACAAACATCTTGAACACATCTGTGTTGTTGTTGTTAGCCATGGTAAATGCTGCACCTGATGTGAAAATTGCCCAAAAATAGGAGAAACGGAGCGGAAACAACCTGTGCTATATAGCACAAACCGTAGAAGACTATAAGGCACTTGTTATGAAAAAAACGGCACTGACAGAAATTTTGTACAAAATGACGAAATAGCTTGTGCAGTACTAGTAGCCTGTAGTGGAAACGGAGGCCGAAATGAGCCCAAATCAAAAATCTGAGCAGACCAAGCTCTTTGAGCTATCCCAAAATTTTTGTCGACCTGCGAACGCTCGCCAAATCTCACTGAAATCGGAGAAAGTGAGCAGGCGTGTGCTGGAGTAGCTGGCGACTAAGCCCGGGAGGACGTGACCTGCTCTGATACCAATTGTTGGAATTAGGGTTGCAGAGAAACACGCACAGCTTGGAGAAGACAAAGGAAGCTCAAGGCACACAATAGAGAGTGTGTTACTTAGTGTGCAATGGAAAGATAGATAGCCCTAGAGTGATGGGCGTATATACAATGCACGGGGGAAAAAACCTCCTAAAGAGGGAAAAAATGCCCCGGCGGTCCTAGTGTATATGGTAACAAGTATGAAGCCAAGTCTGAAGTGAGAGCAATCCCATCTCAAAGACTTTCTTCTAACAAAGTGATGGATTCACAAGGATTGATTGAGTTATTGTCCACCCCGGTGGCATGCACAATCACATTAGCCGAACTCCTAAGGTTACGACCAAACATGTGGACCACAATAGGTAAATGCCTAGAAAATTTTGGAGTGAAAGACCCCACCTCGAAGCTTTAGGAAGGGATCAGAGAATTGGATAGACCTCAACTAAACACTAGGCCAGTACCATTAAACAAGGTTGGAGAGTATTGCGAGGGAGAGGATGGAAACACCACGCTACCAGTAGAATTTCAAGGAGTAGTTTTCAAAGCTATTCTTGACAGTGGAGCGGGAGTTGCTATCTCCACAAAGGAAATCTGGAAAAAATGGGGAAAACCAGCTTTAAGAGCTACCATAATGAAATTTCAATTGGCAGATGGGTTCATGGAGAAGCCTCTAGGACTCTTAGAAAAAGTGATTGTCACTTCGTGCGGAATCGAGTATGAGCATACATTTGCAATAGTCGATTTCGACAAAAAGAACAATTATGAGATCATCTTGGGAAGACCATTCATGCGACAATTGAAGATGGTCCAAGATTGGAGTTACGACCACATATACCTCAGACATGGCGAGACAACAACTAAAATATACCTGAAAGACCATAGTTACAAGGATGTGAACCAAACACCTGTGGAAGAGTTTGATTCAGCTACAGCAGCAGGATCGAAACTCCCAGCATGGTTAGGGCAACAAAAAGAGCTATGGATGTGCGGAGCTTCACATTGTGGAAGCTTAAGAAGAGAGGAATGCGTCTTAGAAAGAGCGATTGAGGACAAGGAGTATGTTCCGGAACCTTTCCCTGAAGATGCTTGGAACCTCTAGAATGGGAACACATACTAGCAACATTGGATGTCTGTATCATTACATATAGTCCAACAACAAAATTTTGCGATAAGGATGGCTATGATGTGCTACCCTACTACATGGTAAGCATTATCCCAAGAGAAGATGAGACGATAGAACCACCAGAAAGAGAAGAGTTTTATAACTGCTCTGAACATCTGGAAGTAAATAATGATGCAGATAATGAGTGTTCAGACAACTCAAGTGAGCGTGGGGGGAAAACAGAGAATATCAAGTTTTATGATTTTGCTAATCAGCACCCTAGACGCCAGGAACGCTATAGGAGGAAACGAGCAGGAAACAAAGCGAGAGAGAACCCGATGCCTAGGATAAAAGGTAAAACTCACTATTTGATGCTTGTAAAAGCAGAGGATTGTGTAAAAGATCAAATATCATGAAGATTCTCAAAAGAAAAGAGGGAAAGAACGAGGAAGAAAATAAAACAAGTACGAAAAGCTAAAACAGAAACAAAATCACAAAAATCTCAAAAATCAAAAAAAGAAACAACAAAAGACCAAGAGTGGACCAAACTGGAGCGTAAACAGAAATACCAAGAACTGAAACGGTCTTTACGTGAGACATGGACTACTGAAGAAGATAGTGATGGTAAAGGGGAGTCAGAGAAGGGAAACATGAATGTACCATCACACTATCGGAAATTTACTATCCAGGACAGACAGATAAGGTATTAACAAGCCCATACGGTCCATCTAACGGGATATTTTCATAACATTGAGTTATGTATGTCGTGAAGATAGATAAAATGTTATCTGGGAGGTTGATAGACACCTCGGTTGCGTTTTTAATGACCCAAAAAGGACAATAATTTATATTTCTGAATCTTTTTATATCTCTATGTTTGATGGCACAGATATCTTCAATTTCTAGTAGAACAAAATTTAAGCAGTGGGTGATATCATTCGTAACACAAGAGAACAGGCTTTTGGAAGCGTCAGAAATCCATCTAAATTTATGCTTATGATTCTTATATGTTGGGAAGAGTACAAGAATTTTCAGAGAATCAGGACAATAACCAAGTCTTGATAATTCATTATTTAATGTTGTAGCTACACAAAGCGGAGAGTTTTCAAGTTTAAGAAAGTCCTTACTATTAAGTCTTGAATTGGCAGCCTCGAATGCTAATCTTTTACATATAAAGGAAGCCGTATTTGAGGCTTTATCTAAGCCAATAATGAGCCATTTCTTTTTTGAGTCAGAAATAGAGGTCTTAATTTTAGGCGCAAGCCAGATAGTATCAGTGCTTAGCCATACTTGTGGCATAAGACTGATCTTTTTCCAAAAAATCCCTTTGAGTGTTGAGGTAAGTTGGAAGTGAACTTCCTCCTCCACTTGGAGTTTTAAGGCCAAGTCGGCCAGGCATTCAAGTAGCACCAATAAGGCACTTTGAGGATTTAGTGGAAAAGGAGGAATATGATTCAAGCCTTTACTCAAGAGGCTCCTTACTTGTGGATCTGGAATGATTTCTAAGTTAGACGTACACACATGTAATCCAAAGTCAGTGAAGCTTTTACAGAGTTTCTGAAATAGATGACAAGAGAAAATAGGAATCTCATTGTTATGGAGAAATTCATTTGAATAAAGAAGATTCTTAATAGGCGACGAGTATTTCTATCCAATCATCACATCTTTTAGTAATAAATTCGATCCAAAAATATGTCCAAAACCTTATGAGAAAATATCTTGGGGAGTAAAGAAATCCAAAATCTTGCTAGTAAACAAGCAATGTGAGAAAATCTTATTACAAGCTTCTTCCTTTGGAGGTAGGTAAAGTCTTCCACACGCATTCCTTCGTACCTGCATATTACATATCCAAAAGGTTTCTGATTGGTAGGTTTCTTCCCCGTCCTCTCACAAAACTTCTACCTCTCCCTCTTCCAAACACAGATTCACTCGAGGAGGGAGTTAAGAAAGAGGTGTAAGACGCCACCGGAGAGATAAGAGTATTAGGTCGTTTGGAAACTTGAGATTCATCATCTTCAATATTTGGTTTGATTTTCCCAACCATACTTTTGATACCTTTAAAGCCACCATAAGTGGTTAGCAGAGTACCACACCCATCCGATCCAAGCTCTTCAAGTGTGTCACACATAATTGATCTGTACTGAATAAAGGCAATTTGCACTAAGACTAGATCCTTAGCTTGTCCACCAAGCCATGAGCAAAAGAGGGAAAGGTGAAATTCTTCTGCTTTGTCAGGAAAGATACTAGGCAGATTGTTGTGCGTACCAAATAGCATGGTCAAACCAAATTATGATTGACTCACAAGCAGCTTTGGGGTCTAAGAATATGCACGCACACTTAAGGTAAGGCCTGAACACATTCCACACTGTCTCAGTGTAGTAATCAGCATTACTTTACTAAAGGTCATCACTCCTTTAGTTCTTGCGTATAAACCTGTATTCGAAGTACATTTTTTATCATCAAGGAAACTCATATTGAATGGAGCTTTAATCAGATCCCCTTTGTCCAAGAGCTGGATCCCTTTAAGAACTTTAAGTTTGCATTCCTCAATAGTAGCAGGGGCCAGGTTGGCAAGGAAGACCCAGGTTTCCATAGAAATAGGTGCAAGAAATCCTTTATTCGGGAACATCCACATGCCTGTGCTCTACCCCCAAGGATTCTACCTCAATTTGTCGTGAAGGTAAAAAAGGAAAGGCCCTAGAGACTTTCGGTACCATGTCCAAAAGCGAAGCTTCACTGAGTGAACAAAGGTCCTTCTGAAATTCTTTTACCGCTTCTAATGCAGCTGCATCTCTACAAAAGAGGCTATTCGATGGAGGGACTATAGGCGTAGAGGGAGCCGTAACAAAGATGGGACTAAGCCCGCAGAATTTTCTAAGAAGATTGGAAAGTTCAGAGCCTTTGGAAGAGAAAGATGCTAAGTCCTGAATATGGGCTTTGGAAAGACCAGCCAAATTAGAAGTAAACTCCATCAAAAGGTTGATACCATCAGATTTATTCTTAACAAGGAGAGCTAGTACTTTTACCCATTGGTCAAATGAAATAAGCTGGACAAGAGACAGACTAGACTCCTTCGAAGCATCGTAAATTAAGGCAGAGGCTTCTCTATCTTGTATACATTTTAGTACAAGAAGAGAAGCAAGGGAAAGGGGTTCCACAAGAAGAGCGAGCCCTTGGGAAAGGGAAACAATCTGCAAAATTTTTAGTCGTTAGAATTCCATAGAATTGTCAGAGAAGTGTAGACTTGAAGATCTAACACATAGAGTTACATCTTTTTGAATTTTACAACCCTATGTAGATAAGGCCCAATCCTACGTGAGATATTAGGGAAGGTCTTTTCTATTTCTTTAGCGAGTCGTAACTTCTCCGAAATCAGAGCTCTTTTTTCTGGGTCAGAGCAGACTTTAATTCTTGCAGAGAGCTTTCCCAAAACCTGGTAAACAGAAGTAATAGCTTGTGAAATGATATTATTTAAAGTAAAGTGAGAACGAGAATCATGAATATAGAGTGGAGTGGTAGTGCTAGCAACCTTTCCACAGTCAGGTTAAAAAGAACCACTGAGACTGTGTGATAGCACCCCAACCTACTAGAGTATAATAAATTATACTATAATAGGGGATTATTTCTAGAGTCATAGTCTGAGAGAGATCAACAACCAAGTCAATCTCTCTTTTGCATTTATTGTGTGTGAAGCAATTCTAAATCTATATATATATATATATATATATATATGCAAACGAACACTAACTATTCACAGACCAACAATTCTAGAAAAGAACAATGGATTTGTACAATAATTTATTTGCAGTTGAAAATAAATTTTGTACAAGGTAATGAAGAAAACAAAATATAGCTCGGGAAACCGCCAGCCCAAAGTCTGGGATTTTTTGCTTCACATTTAGAGATCCTCTGTATGTTAAGAACAGAATGTTTTAATCAAGGAAGGTAGCCCTCACCTGCACCCATAGCCACAAGAAAACAATTCGTTAGCACGTGATTGTACGCAGGTGATGTTGGGCCTCCCAGTTGTTATCCATGTCACCATTAAAAAAACACAGTTCTTAACTTGTATTTTGTTGTTTTTTTAGAAAAAAAGTTCCTTGGCTTTTTTGCCAAACTGAAAAAGGAGAGTGAAAACCCCATAGAGCAGCTATATATCAGGTTATTTCTTGAATATATTTTTTTTTAAATATAAAACTTTCTTTGTCAAACCTAAGATTATAGGAGATTTTTTAGGTAGATTAATGAAAGAAACTTCTTCTTTAATCAGACTGGAGAGAATTTTCCTCTATAGAGGTAGGCGCAAGTAATCTCGAGCCAGATCTTAGTTAATTAAGGACCACCTCTGCCTTATAGTTTGAAGTATAGAAAAAACAATCTTTTGGAACAGATCTTACTTTAAGAACCCTTTTATAAACAAGCTCAGATATTCCAAAAAACTAAGAATTTACCAATTTACAAACCAGAGCTCCCCTATTTTTAAAAAAAAATTATATTCACTTCCTTTTATAAAGAAATATCTATGTTATTATGTCATGTCTGACATACTGTAGCCCAAGCCAGCTATACATTGTCATTCATACCATAATCACCATAGACGACTCAGTACCTAGAGCCAGCTCAACCCTCGTCCGAGAAAGAAAAGACATAAGAGTAACAGCCCGGACCAACTAAAGGGAAAACAAAATTGACTTTCCTCATAGTATCGAGAACATTTTAAACCAACTAATTAGAAGCTTTTAGTTGTATATACTGCCAGATGGTAGGTAAAGACCAGATCTTATATACTTGAATGATACTAAGAAGCGAGCAGATGATGGCAAGCATATTTCATTGAATATCCGAGGTTCAAACCAACCATGGCCAGCAAAAATTTGTCACATGCTGAATCAGTGACCATCTACCCGAATCTTTCACTAAACATCCTAGTATGTGATGTAACAAAAATCAAGTAAATTTGATACCAGCATTTTATTACCACAATCCGGTATGTGATGCAACTCACTTTCTACAGAATATCAAAAGGCAGGGTAACATATCTGAAGCCAGTATTTGGTGACTTCAATATAACTATTAGCCAATTCAGTAAGATAGGTATCTGCACTAAAAAAACCAATCTTACTAGTAGGTGATGCAATACGGTAAAAAAAGTCGAGTCAATTTGCAAAAACCAATATTTACTCCCACACTAGGTTATGTGATGCCACACACTACCTACAGAATATTAGAAGACAGGGCACCAATTTCCGAAATCAGTGCATAGTGACCTCTTTAGCCGATTCAAAAATATGCACCTTAGCTAGAACCCAAAACAGTCTGGGGTCTGTCCACTTACCCAAGGTACCATAGACCTGTAGTATTACAACTGCCCAAAAAAAAATTATATCAATTTTATAAGACCAATACAGCTCGCTTTTTTGTGAATTTCTGATTTTTTTAAAAAACCTACAGTATCCTTTTCATTACACCTATTGAGTAGCTATTCTACAAAAAATAGCATCATCAACTATATACAAACCCTTTCCCTTTAAATTCCACACCATCCTATACTCAATGCAGCCAATTGTTACGATAAAAAACAATTGTTTCTACCTCCTCATAAGATTTTCTTGTACCGTAGTTATGGTCATCAACTAAGAAGATATTTTAACAGTACTCCCCGCACTCGGGAGTATGGGGTAGCCTTGGCGACTCATGTCCTACCTTTAGGTGAGCATCCAAACACCTTCTTTTACTGTGACACCTGTTTGTGTGATCATGTAATGGGTGGTTTAATAGAGATGTAGATGAAGGGCTCCTGAAATAATTATCAGCTAAGCTTTTTTGTCCAGTGAAGGATTGTGTGTGCGCGCGCGTGCGCGCGCTCTCTCATGCCCCTTGCTTGTAGGCTCTCCCCCCTCTTTGTAGGACCTTGTTGACTTCAAACTCCTCAAGCCCCTAGTCCCATAAGCATGGCAAGTACCTCAAGCACTTTAGTCAGCAAGCACGACAAGCACCTCAAGCACCTTAGTTAGCAAGCACAACAAGCACCTTAGTCAGCAAACACGACAAGCACCTCAAGCTTGGGTTGGGTTCCCACCTCAAGCTCAACTCTAGCTTGCCTAAGGTCCTAGGTCTAAGGACTTTTAACATTAACCTTTGGAGGTCTTTAATGAAGCTAACCCTAAGGTCTTTTAAGCTCCATTAGCTGGCATTGCTCTTTGCTAGACCAGCTCCCATTTGGACCCATTACCTTTGGTCCCGTGCTGAGATAAATCTAAAAGCACATGTCTATATTCTAACTCTGGGTTTCTAATCACCGAGCGAAAACAAATTTCGAGCAAATTTGGGGACAACTTGATGCAAGAACAACAATGGTGAAAGAAAATAATTATGGCATGCATGTTATTTCACGACCACAAATATGAGAATTGATGGACGAAAAGCTAGATTTTTGAACCATTATGAAAATTGAATACTTTGGCTACATGCAATCTCTTTATACTAGAGACGTAATGCAATTCTAGGTGACGTATCTTCTCTCAAAAAAGTCCACCAAAAATTTGGCACTTGGATTTTGTTAAAAAGTCAACACAACCTCGTAAGCCTACGAACCTCCTAAGGCTTTTTAAGTGCTTCTTGATGCAGTTGTGCTTGCAAGACATGTATGTAACACGTTTGCTATTGCGTCGCTAGAAATCCACGCATAAGTACCATAAGAAGTCTGCAAGCGTGTTAATACTAAACCCCTTTCTCTATTGAACAAATTGTACTAATATGAAACACATGTGATGCATTGGGAACCACAATTACCTCCCTTACCAATTTGGTTGTGGCATAGTTCTTTTCTTTGCCATAGTTGTACTAACAGTGGGAGGTTTTTAATGAGGTCAATGACACTTGTCCATGAACGTGTGTAGTCGTTAGTCTCCTCTTTAATCACTATTTGAGCCAATCGCATCCGACAACAACTTAGAGATGACACCTATCTTGTAGAACTCTGAGACTTCTTTGTCAAGGGCAAAAATATGATCACCAATATTGTTTTCTCATGTTCCAGCTTGACTTTTTCTCCAGACAATGTCAAAGGACATAGAAAAAATATCCATCTTGAATATCAAAATGATGTTTAAGTGTGCCATGAGGTGCCACTTCGATGTTACTCGTCAACGCTCGTCGTCGGCCCCATTGCTTGTTGTCTACTCCGTCGGATTGTCGTCGATTGTCCAAGATCTGTTATGCCATCGTCTATCGTCGAGCACGACCATAGTATGGTGCCTTGTCATCGTTTGAGTCACAGGACCAATATGTCTACCTAAGTTTTAGTCCTTGCCGGTGCTCACTACCGTCAGGTGCCGCTTCGAATTTACTCGCCGGCGCTTGTCGTCCGCTGTTGTTTGTCATCTACTCCGTCGGATCGTCGTCGGTTGTCCAAGCTGTGTTGTGCAGTCAAACACAACTAAAGCATGGCACCTCGTCATTGTTTGCAAGGTATGGAATGAAATGTTGCTCACAATAGCCAGCACTGGGTTCGACTCCCTTCACTCATTAGCGTCGTCGTGTATAGCATGGGACTGGTCATTGTTTGACAACGAGGTATGCAATGAAATGCTGCTCAATAGCCAGCACTGGCTCCGGCTCCCTTCACTCAGTAACGCCGCCGTGTATAGCATGGGACGTGTTTGTTGCTACAACCAGTCCACGTCGGCGCAGACTAGTTGCAGCAACAAACCAGTCCCATGCTATATACGGCGGCACGGACTGAGTGAAGGAGCACTGACTGTTTGGTGTTTCCTTTTTTTTTACATTGCCATTCTATTTTAAAGTTTCCGATCGAAATAATGCTCAAGTAATTGAATTTTGTGTGTGTTCGAACTTTGTGTGTGTGTGTGTCTCTCTCTCTCTCTCTGTCTCTGTGTGAGAGAGAGAGAGAGAGAGAGAGAGAGAGAGAGAGACTCGGGAATATTTGAGTGAGAGAAAGCCATGTCGAATGTGATCCTTATTGTGCATAAGTAAGCAAATTTGTGTGTTTTTCTTTTGATTCTTTGTGCTCAGCTGAGAGGACGTGAGAGGGTGAGAGCTCCATGGATTTATGCTTTCGTTAAGTTGCATCACATAGTTCTTTTATTAAAAAGTTTCAATTAACACAATACTAACACATTAGTCGTTCTTCAGTCAGATAACAAGAATTTGAAGGTCACTAAGGAGCCTTTAGTTTCCTAGTACAATAGTTTACTTTTTCTTGATTTTCAACAAAACTACTTTATCTTATTATTCATGTGCTCCATGACAAAAATGCCCCCGCTTGCAGTCGATGCCAGATAGGTGCCAAAACTGTCCCGCGGTCCGACACCGATGGCAAGGGGGGGAAGGGAAGGGGAGGGGGGGGGCGGGGGCGGGGGTTCTCAATCATTGAAACAAAGGAGCTAGGGCATTTTTCATGTAAAATTAATGAAGGGATTGGAGCATTTTTTGTCATGGAAATAAAGGGGTTGCAATATTTCGTGTTTTTGAAATGATTGCTACTATTTTATCTGCTATTTTTTATGAAATTGAGTAGTGAAAATGTGTAGAATACAAATTTCATAAGTAATAGTGCAATGGTTGAAGGGGTTGTTTATTTTTTATTTTTTATAACTCTGATGTAGTCCTACAATTGGGAGAGCCTTTCATAGAGAAGTGAAGGCTATGTGGCTCATGATATTCTTTGTAGTGATCAAGTGAGCTTTGTGCCAATCACAGAGGATCTTGATGACGATGATCTTCACGGTGATGAGAGCAAGAGAACAGATATTGGCTTGGGATCAATGAATGAAGTGGATGCTCACACAGCTAGGCAAGAGGCAGCCCGGCAATATAATTGGTTTCATTTCATGTTACCCGTGAGGTTGGGGCATATTTGCTTTCTAGAAAGAGGAAGAGTATAAAATTATGAATGATCTTTACTATAAGTATTCATGCCGTGTAGAGAAGGTATTTAACTGCCTTTCTGGTGTTTTTTAAATAAATTGTAAGCAGGAATTGACTGACGTTGTGCTTTGGTAGATTCTCAACATTGTTGACCCAAGGATTTGCTCAATTATTTTGTTGCTCGATAATACTCGCTCGCCAATTTGTATAACTCTTCCAACTCTTGTTCCCGTTTATTCTCCCACATTAAATGATCAGTTCAATATGAGAAAATCATTTGGGTTAGTTAGATATTAGTTTTTATGACAACCGCAATCCTTCTTCAATTGTCGTGACTAGCAATCTCATTATAAATTCTCACCCCCATGTGAGCTTGATCAAAGCACCACCAAGCGCGCGCGCGCGTGTGTGTGTGCGCGCGTGCGCGTGTGTGCATGTGAGAGAGAGAGAGAGAGAGAGAGAGATTCACTGACCTGCAAAGAAATTTTTGATGAGTGGAGGGTTGAGAGATAAAAAGTTGTTCGAAGACGCTCAAGATGCTTGGATAAGCTATGCGCGAGACGAGCGATAAATAAAGCTACGTGATATTGCCGTTTGAAAAGTTGTGTTATGTGGAGTATGGAGGAGGAGGAGCCACATTTTTGAACAGAGATGTTATGCTAACAAAGTAAAAAAAGGTTTTCCAATATTATGTAGATAGGTAGCATAAATTGATAAGATTTCTCTATCTGTCCACAACTGGCCTCAAAAGTTCAATGCTTTACTAAAGTCTTCTATAGGCAAATTAGAAAGTAAACAATGTTGCCATCATTATTTTACCACCACGTGGCACTAATCGGTAAGATTTATCCAATGGTTAAGGCCATATGTAGGCCAAGAACAAGACTTTGAAAGTAAGCACTAAACTTGAGCCTTCAAACATGCATTTTAAAACGCTATCCAATAGAGGTTGGTGAGGATAATGAATCTCTCTAGATATATGTTAGTTAACATTATGACGATGGCTATCTACCTTGAACATGATAATCATGCATAACTTTAGCAGTTCGGGAAATCCTTGATCTCCCAGACATTCTCCCTCCTCCTACCCTCAAAATGTCTTCCCCAACGCTGGATGAACTTTGTATATTTGTATCTACGATCATTAGCCAGGGATGTTTTTTGTGTAGTACGACAGTAACAGTACATTTCTCCTTTGATGTAATTATCCTTGTAGGCCTCCTTAATTACCTCGCTTGTAATATCTTATTTTCTCTCTAATATAATTCACTGTGCCTTATTGTTTATAAAATTTTAAAAATTTTAAAAAAAAATCATGTATAACTCTATCAGTTATGGTCAAGTCAAATTGCACATCATGCGTGAAAAGGGAAAAATCCATTTTAGGACTTCGAGATAGTAGCACAACAAATCCTAAATTTTAGGATCTATACTATTTTTATGAATAGGAATTAAGTTGACAAGGAATTTGATAGTGGCTCTACTAGTACAAACGATGCATTAAAATTTTTTTAAGAGGGCATTGTAGGCACAATGATGGTTAGCGAATACGTAATCACCTCCTTTATCCCTATTACTTTGACAAATGTCTTATGCATAGTATATCTTCTTTGAATTTGATTTTATGTAGAGAGCATTCCAAGACTTCTCAAAAGTACTCTCTCTCTCTCTCTCTCTCTCTCTCTCTCTCTCTCATACACACACACACACACACACACAAAATATAACAAACCCATAGGATGTCAATGTTGGTGTTGGTACAAAACAAAGCTCCGTGTATACTATGTCATTGCATTGGAAATAAGTGGTTCTCTTTATACTATGCTTGCAAAAAAATAATAAGCTGGTAATTGTGAAGAGTCATGGGTATGATATGATATTGCTCATATAAATAGATCTAAAAGGTGCGATACAATGTTATTTAAATTTTACAAACACCAAGAATTCATACAAGCATTGGAATAGTGGCTAAGTTTTTAAGACGACAATAGTGATGCTATGACCTTGTTATGACCATGGATTGGCTTTATCACATGCAACAAAGTACATAAGGAAACAAAATGTTCAACCTATTTCATGCATACAAATATAGCATAGAAGAAAGGTAGTCTTTGCTATGCTAGCCATGAATAAGAAACAAATTTCACAAACTTTCCCCGCTTGTTAAATGATATTGCCCTGCTCTATCATGTTAAATGGAGCTGTAGTTCTTGCAAGGAACAAACAAAATAGAAGATATTTGTTTGTGTTATAGCTGGATAAGCTTTGTTTGTTGAAATTAATTTTGATTTGATTTTGTTTCTCAAAGTGATGAACTAAATCAAGCTTTTTATGATTACTAAGACGTTATCCCAATTGATTTCTCTTGGGTTGCCTCTTGAATGGTCACAGTAATATAGAATTGATGATCTTAAGGATAGATTGAAGCCATTGAGGGGAACGCAACTTACTATCCTAGTAGAGGTTCCATTCAAACCAATTTGTTCTCCATGGGCATCTGGAATCCCCTTGGTGTGAAGAAGAATGTTGGTTTGAATAGGATTACTGTTAAAAATAAGTACTCAGCCTAAATTTGAAAAGTTTCTCAATCAACTCCAAGGGGAATGGTACTCTGCTAACATTGATTTGTGGTCTAGATACAATTAGGTACAAAGTAAAAGGATGGATATTCCTAAGTAGCTTTTAGAACTAGGTTTGGGCATTATAAGTTTTTTGTCATGCCTTTTTGTTTAACTAATGCACAAGACACATTCCTAACACTTAGGGAAAGTATCTTATTGCCTTATTTAGGCAAGATTATCATTTTTTTTCTAGGTGAAATTCTTGCTCATAGTGGTTCCAAGAAGGAACATTTAAAACATCTCCAAAAAAATAATTGAGGTGTTACGTCAATATGCACTCTATGTGGAGAAGAGCAAGTCTAAGTTCACTCAACCAAAGGTTCAATGTCTTTGAGATACTATTCTAGTGAAGGGTCTTGAGATGGGTTCCAAAAAGTAAAGATTATGTTGAAATGAGAGTTTTCAAAAAAAAATAGTATGATAGGCTATTCCTGCAAATTCATTAGGGTGCCAAGATAGTTGTGTCTATGATAGACCAATTGAATCTCAGTTGAATAGTCAGCTATGGCAAGTAGAGCAATAGAGTAGCTTTGAAAATCTTATGAGAGCTTTAGCTACCACCCATATTCTAGTTATCATGGATCCGAGAAAGCCTTGATCGATGCTAGTAACAAGGTTGTATGAGCAATTCTACTTCAAGATGGTAGATCTATAATTTTTGAGAGTAGGAAGGTGGCTGCTGGAGATAGCCCAACAACATTACATGTTAACAAAAATTATATGCCACCATAGGCATGAGTTACGGCATTATGTGTATGGTGCAAGGTTAGAGATTGTGTGGAGATGACAACATCAATGTGTGGTTTACTAGTAAAGACTAGATGGGAATAGAATATGACTAGAGACTATAGTATCATAAGTGAGGGTACAATTTTAGTTGAATGCTCTCTCTCACAAAAATTGAGAGAGTTTTCGGAATCTGTTTGTGGTACACACAAGCGTTATCAACCATAAGGTAAGGTGTGGAGTCATGTAAGAATTAGGGATCCTTCTCACCGCAAAGCAACTGCACTAGAGGGAGCACTCTACACACTGTTCCACTTTAGCTTGTGATGAGCTGAAGTGATTGAAACATTCTTTACCAAATACACATGACATTTATGAAAAACATTGAATTTCCTTTGCAGAAGGTAAACAAGAAAGGGAAAAGAGTCTGTTTGGAGGTGCCATAACATTAGAAAAGTTGAAATTTTTCCTAAGCTCTCACCAAAAGTATTATCCTTTTGAGGAAGCAGCTACGTATGGAAGTTAATGTGGTTGATATGCATACGTTGGTAGGATTTACGGAGCCTCTAGCTCATGTGAGGATTTTGGATTATTGTGACATACAAATAGAACAATGTTTGTTATCAAGCTTTGGTCAAAGCTTTAGTTAGTGGGAGGATAGACCTAATAAAGGTTCCACTTGGAAAAACATTAGTGCTCTTAGGAAGTGATTTCTCATTTTGTTTCTCGAGGACAAAAAACTCTTTTTCAAGGGGGATGACAAGACATAGGTCCTAGGGTTATACAGCTATAAAGCCTAGGGGCTATGAGCCTATGGAAATAGGGGCTAAAAAAGAGATTTTCATTAATCAAGGACTTAATGTCACATGCCTTCAAGCTACAAGAAGGGGGGATTCCAGAGGATCGATCCCTCCTATATATAAGGAGCAAGAATAGCCTATAAGTATTTGATTGGGCAAAGCTTCAATGCTTGCCCTTCATTGTTGACAAGGATGTTGTTTTGGATAGGCATATTGTTGTTGTTCGTTGGTCCATGCATCTCCTAGCCTTTTGTTCTAGGTGAGGCATGTTGTAGTCTCTATGAGAGGCATGTTGTCACATGGACCGTTCCATATTCTCATCTTTTTGTTTTTGTCACATGGACCATTCTATTAGACATGTTGTCACAAAGAGGTCTAGAAAGGGGTTTTTTGAGGGGATCAATCTTTGTTCCAGACATGTGTATCCACACTTGCTAGGATTGCTCCTTGCAGCTCTCACATTGAGTTCATCTTGTAAACCTTGCACCATGAGATGCCGACAAAATTGGTCAAAGATCGCATGTGTCCATATTTGCTATGCTATCGTAGAAAGCCTTCACAATAACAAAACATGAATATTTACTTTCTATTTTCACAAAGCTTCTCAACATCGCGCTCGCCTATACTTGTTTTGTTCCTGGTGTTGCCTCTCTTTTGTAGCCTCATATGACATAGTGTTTATGATTATTCTTTTTTTGTTACCTTTCACTTGCTTCCACCTTTTATTGCATGAAAGAAATTTTATATGATACTTGAAATACATGCTCTAATTAAGCAAGATCTCGATTTGGGTAGGGTCCTCCCAAGATTGACATCCTTGACATCAATCAGTCGGCCTACATACCTTATCTGAGGCATGCTAAACCTTGTGACATGCTACACAAGGAATTACATCTTATTTACAGCCTAAGGACCTAGATGTGCAAAGAATGTCAGTAATCAATACCCTTTCCACACTAACAACGAGGCAACTTAAGCTATCATCACAACAATTAGTGAATTCACTCAATCTCGCCAGAATTTCACAAGTTCCTTTCTTATATGAACTAGCACTTTGGATGACTTCTTATTCTTCATAATAGCCTCAACAGAGGTCCCTTGTTATCCTGAAAGGTTTCAAACAAGTCATACCACAATCGACATTGGCGTTCTTATTGACAATAGACACGTAGACTTTTATCATATTTTGCTAGGTGACCTTGTGCCCATGTGTCAGGCTGCCTTAATGTCCAGTATGCCAAAACAATGATGATGATAATGATAATGACCATGAATTTGAAATGTTAATTATTTTTTAGTTGGTTGAACTCAAAGGATACACAATCTTGATTGATTGAACAGCCAAGATTTCAATCACCGTGAAGTTGAAATGTTAATTATTTTTTTGGTTGATTGAGCTCGGAGGATATTAACAGATTTCTTATAATCCACCTTAAAAAAAGGAAGGAAACAAGAAGGGACCAGCTATCTTGAAGGGTACATTGAATGTTCAGCATCTAAATCCTCATAACGTTGGAATGCCTGGAAGCTTGGTTCGATTCGACTATGATTTTGTGGGGCAGGTGCCCTGTATTGAACTTGGGTTGGTAACTCTGAACCAAGGATCCCATGCGAACCGTACAGGCCAGAGAGTGGTGGTGGTGCCCACCGTTGCCCTTCTCTTTCTGTTGGGTACTGCTGAAATGGGGGGGGACCTTCTTGTCTCCGTTGAGGAAAGGCTGCATTGTTTCTTGGCTCTGGTTCCCTATTTGGGCTTCGCAAAACAGATTGGCCTGCGTAATCCCAAAACTGGCTTCCTGGTTGATTATCCACGGACTGAGCTGCATTCATTGGCCGCCGCCGCCGCCTGATTTCAAAAAAACCAAAAGATACACCTCTGTCAGAACTGACAAAAAACCCTTCCATTCCTTTACAAACTGGAACCAAAATCATAGTCGAATCGAGACTAGAAAAAGATAAGCCCGCTTATTTTCTTCCACATTGGACTAATCTGTTTTAGGAACTAGACAAGGCTCTGACAAAGGATGGATTCCAAACAGAGAAAGCTCACTAGACGCATGTAATTGAGCGACAAAGAACAACTCTAAACACAGCCTCTCTCCCTCCAAGTTTAGTTGTTCTGTTCGTGTGTTGCTATTGATTTCTCGCTTGGGTGTCCAAGCCTGTTATACTGGTATCACAGCTCAAAAGATTCTTCTCCTACGAAGGATCCGATCCTCTCAATGAAACAGACAGAGAGAGCTCACTAAATGCATGTAATTGAGCGACAAAGAACAACTCTAAACACAGCCTCTCTCCCTCCAAGTTAGTTGTTCTGTTCGTGTGTTGCTATTGATTTCTCGCTTGGGTGTCCAAGCCTGTTATAGTGGTACCAGAGCTCAAAAGATTCTTCTCCTACGAAGGATCCGATTCTCTCAATGAAACAGACAGAGAGGACAATATCCCACTAGTTACACGTTTGCAGGAGGATGAAGAGCACTCACACTCCCTGTAGTCAAACGGAAAGAACCAACGAAGATTCAAACAGAAGTAGACCTCCTTCAGAGGAATTGGGAGAAGACAACGATAAGTTTCCGAGTGGAGTACAAGCGCCGACTTCAAGTTGATACCTGTGCATAGCAAATGATCAAGTACTCCAAGGACTCAAACTATGTGAAGTATCTGAAGAATCTCCTGCTTGATGAGGTTGTTTTACTGCCATGACAGCATAATCAATCACGGGGGTAGGGGAGAGCCATAAAATAGAGATTTGTGACGTTGAAAGAGTGGGCTACAACAGAAGCAAATGACAGGAAAACATAAATTGACTACGTGATGACGTGATCCAGGCAAAAAAAACCAAAAAAAGATAACAGCAAATCGATCAGGCAAAAGGTGAAACTAAGGATACTGGAGGCATGCCAAATCATGGTATTGAACTAGAGAAATTACTCTTACTATAACAAAGGCATAGGCTGCCTAAACGAAATACCAATCTGCTTGGTCCAAAACCTAAGGCCTTAGTTACGTAGAGGCCTGCTTGAGTACGTACTTCCCCAAGAAGCTTCTACAAGCTGCATGCACAATCATCTGGAAGGTGAACATAAAGCTCTAACAAGATCTGGTTGCAGAGAAGATCGAAGCCCGGACGCTCGGATTATAGTTGTGTAGCAGGAGATACTTAGAGAGCTTTGTAGAGAGCTCGAGAGAGTAGATCGACATGTCATGAGTTCATGAGCACAAGCTTACAACATCCGTCTGTCAGCAGGTTGTAGACCTGGAGAGAGCACAACAGGAGAACATTCGCTGTTGCTGCTTGGGGACATGAGAATGATAGTTCAAATTTCAGAGCAGGATGACCACATGAGGATGATTGAAACAAACAACACGGAAGGATCTCCCGGCTACACGGACTCCCTATGGATACGCGTCGAACGAACCACCCGACCATAGCCTCCATCCTGCAGCACCGCCTAGCCGGGGCCCGCATCCGAGGACGTAGGTGTGCACCTATAAGACCGAGCATCCCATACCACCTGGCCTTACCTCCTCGAAGTGACCCCACACAATCCTAGCCTCACACGCTAACCACTAGCACTCTGCCAGCGGGCGTCGATGACTACAAATATTGCCTTGGCTTCCTTTTATGAAAAAAGGACCAGCCACACTGGCTGGGTTCACTCTACATCCACCTAGACACTCGACACCCATCCCAACGGTGTCATAGACTAGATCCCCTCTCTTGTAAGCGGGGCATAACATACTCCCCCCCTTAAGAACCATTGATGTTTTCATCAATGAAGTGGGGATAATGAGCTTTCAAAGCTCTAAATGACCCTTCCATTTAACTAAGTACTCATCATAAGCACATCGACGTGAATGATGGGTAAGGTAATCTAAAACGGCCTCTCGTTCTCGGTGTCTAGGGCCTTTGCCCCTCTGGCTCATGTAATCTGAAACAAGCTGCCTCGAGGTCAAGAGAGGAGTCGCCAAGAAAACATGTGAAGTCGTAGTCGAAAAAGTCTCAACGGCAACGGATGTCAAAACTGGTCAGCCGGCAAGGGACCGCCGCAAAGGGTGACACCAACACTAGGAGGGGTGTCCATAGGTATGGCTGCTCCTCTCATGCCAGGCGGCTCTTGACAAATGCACTACCAAGAGACCTTTGAGCTAATGCACTGCCAACAGACCTTTGAGCTACCGAAGAATGTCATGTCCCCTGGGCGAGCGGCCAGGCATGGGAGGGGTCAAGAGACGGGGCGGAAGGACTAGTGGAAGGATGGGAGAGGCGGAGCGGGCAGGTGGAGGAGGTGAAGGTGGAGGCGGAGAAGAGGGGGCGGTGCAGGGGCGCGGTCGATGGCAAAGCTGAGGTGGAGGTGGCATCCGCCAACTCATCCTACTATAGAGGGTCATCTGGTCCCAAAAGCTCAGCGCAAATCAGCCAACATAAAAGCACGACATCCATACAGCTGCCACGTCATCAATAATTTACGCAAGAAAATTTGTGTACGAAGTTCCTGCTTTATTTTTATGTCTTTAGGTCACTTGGGCCCCATTGAACGACACGGTCCCATAGGTTGGTAGGAACTCCTCTTTAAAAATAGGCCACTCGGCAAGAGTTTGCAAGTTGGTGAAACTTCTTCTGCTACTTCTAGGGTTTAGACCCCTCAACCGGGATCTACAGGTTGGCTCCGTTCTTCAATGTCAGCAGTTTGTGACACAAAAAATTCTCCCAGTGAGTCTTTTGATCAAAGATGTATGACTTTAACAAGTCTTAGACCACTAAATTGGCTACCTCTAACTGCACAATCTGTCCAAGGATGAAACGAGGACAAGCATTTTAGTTGGGCGCCGATATTCTCTCAGATCGCTCTCCAAAACAAACTCGTGAAGCAGGGATCTCTATCTGTTACTAAAGATTAGGCATACCATGTAATCTCAAATTTGCAAGACAAACACTCGATGACTGTCCAAATGCCATCATGCCCATTCTCAGTCTTTGGAAGATCAAAAATGAAGTCCATTGTTGTGACCGGTTTCGGGGTTAGGGTTTCTGCATCGAGGTCATAGACACATCTGATCCATGTGTTCGTGTGGCCAGTCACAAACTCACTTGCCCTAGAAAGGTTGTCCATGCCAATTTTTTTATCAAAGCCAAAATCCTCTATGTCGTGAACAGTTTTCTCTATGTGGTATTTGCATCCATGATCATCTGCATGGTACTAAGACATCTGAGTGACCTTCAGGTCTTGGGCTAGCTTGACTGAGTCTTGCAGGAACCGGCCGAAAGGCCTAAAACCTAGAAGAAGAAGAAGAAGCAAAGAAATACCAACTTACAAAGTCTTGCCGGAGGGTCCTAAATCATAAAAAGAACACACAAACACACACACATAAAGGACCAATTGCGCGGAGTGATGACACGTGTCAGCTGTACAGAAATTCCGCAAATTGCACTCATAGATGATGTGACACTATTGTACGGATTTCCACTTTTTTAGCTGGCTGATTTGGATGGTTTTTAGCACTAGCATTTTAGAGCAGTTGCATTTAAGTTAAGTGCTTTTAGAACTTTAGTTTTTGGGGCTCTGTTTTTGGGCATCCCTTGTAAGTTTAGAAGTGCCCATTGGGCCACTTCTCGAGAGCATATGGACGCAAAGTCTCGAAGAGAGTCAAACCCTCGGGAGTTGTGCCTTGTCGAATCAATAATAAAGAAATATCAAAAGGGGCACCGATCTTTGGGGCCCCGTAATTTTTTGAAACAAAATCAAATCATGCCATTCAGGGGTGGAACTTCGCCACTCCATGTCTCGCGCGAATTCTCTCTCTTTCTCTTTAAGTTATTTTGAAGTACTAAAAGTGTTGTCAAGTGCGTAGATTGCGGTTATCTCTGTTTTCTCGTCCGATCACTCGTCAAAGGTGATTACAGTGGTATCAGAGCTCAGCTTACTTCCTTGCCCCCTGCAAATCGAAGCACAAACCTAACAACATGGATGGAGAACAAGGAAATTCTATAGAATTTTATAATTTTTCCTTTTTCGCCAAGAGAACCCGGTCTTGCACCAACTTAGAGATAGAAGCTATGGAGTGGATGAAGAAATGACAAGAGAAGGAGGAGTTCCGTTTTGCCCTAGAAAGCACAAAAGGCAAAGTTGATCCTCTCGATTAGCCCTACACATTGACGCAAACGGATTTTAATTCCGACACTTTTGTAAAAATTGGGTTTTCAGCAAAAAAAAATAAGGGTTTCTGCAAAAAAAAAAATCAGCATGTGTAAAATTAATGTTTTTGGAGGCTCTTGCTATTGAAGTGGCGGACTCTCCATTCATCCATTCCTTGAACTCATCGGAGACCATGATCTTTTGTATTTTGTTTTGCACATCATATAGCTGCTCAAGAAGTAGCCACATAGTGGCAAAGCGAGTGGCCGATGGCTTCTTCAACTCGGGCTCAGAGTAAGTGCGATAAATTGCGAGCACCCTAACTTGAAATTGATGATGGAGAGTGCTTGGTTGAGGATATTTTTCACCCAACCTAGCTTCCCTATGTCCTCAAAGCATAGTTACCAGGAACGGGAAACTGGAACGGGAACGCGGAACAAAATGCCATTCCCTATTACGGGTACTCACGTTTGAAACACGGAACGGGGATTCGGAACGGGAACTTGGAATGGGAACGGGGAACGGAGACCTGAAAACGGCCATTCCCTGTTACTATGCCTCAAAGAGCAGGTCAAGGCAATGAGAGGCACATGGATTCCATACTATGGATGGAAATTCCTTCTCTAACCACTTACTCATTGCCTTGCAATTTCACTTGTACGACATCCTCCGCACCAACCTACACAAAAAGCATTTGTAACAAAGAGAGTTAAAACTTAAAACATAGGACTCATTGGCGATTGCTCAAGACATAAAGGCTCGGTTTACGGTTTTACCGTAAGAATGGCTTTACGGATGTGCTTCCAAATGAATGCCCCGGTCATTTTCTTCCCTCTCGAACCCGCATCCATCGCCCGCAAGAAGTACGTGCCATGACACAAGAATGTTGGTGATGCCCCTCTTCTTGCGGTCACTCCATCCATTGGAGAGAATAGAGAATCCATACTTTGCCCTACCGGCACGTACGGGCTCAAGCGACTTGTCAATCCTTGCCCTCTCTTCATCTAGCTTCTTTGTTCTCATGTCTTGGTATGACACACTGGTCCACCCCTCGCATGGACCAACCGCGGCAATCGCTATGATCATTCTCTTCCATCGCTCCAACCGAAGAATGTTGAAGGAGAGATTGCATTCAATCACCGTGCGGGTAATCTCTATTTCTGCGATTCTTTGTCTCTCCTTGAGGAAAGACAAGCCACCCACCAATTTATCTAAAGAAGCTTGCTTTGCCACCTTCGGAGGCCAAGAACCATCACTTGACGACGCCTCGGACTTCTTGGAGATGGCACCACCATCACATGAGGCTGTGGTGGCACCAATAGCCATGGACATAGTTGGAGAGGCCTCTTCCTCAGAATCGGAGCTATCTCATCCGAGGTGACACTACCCTAGTGTGTCTTCAATGGAAGGTACTTTTTCTTGCATTCCGCAAGGATATCTTCGGGAGTATTAGGACATGGGCCCGCTTGTCCTCCCATCTTTATCAGTGGATGATGAGACGGGTGACGGAAGAGGTCATACCTTTTGGGCAATATTTGCACCACCACTTGCAAGCATTTTGCTTGCCCTCCACACACTCAAAATAGCGGCAATGCTTCTCAAAGGCTTCATGAAGAGGAGGAGGCATTATGTAGTATGTACTCTGTAGCTACTAGTATCAATAGATTATAGAGAGAGAGAGAGAGAGAGAGAGAGAGAGAGAGAGAGAGAGAAAGAGAGGGAACTTGGAAGGGTGGGGTGGGGGTGGGAGAGAGAGATGGAGACGTGAATTATGAGAGCTTCAATGGGAGCTTGAGAGGGAGTGACCCAAGGAGAGAAGATGGAGAGGCAAGACTCTAGTCTCTAGAGCTTGTCACTTGAGAGCTAGAACATGGGAGCATTGAGAGCTTGTAGTTGTAAGTGTTGGAGAAAAAGATGGAGAGGCATTGCCTAAATAGGAAGAGGCTAGAGCATGGGAGAGGGAGAGCATGGATGATGACTCTTGATGAGTGAGGGAGAGCATGCAAGAGAGAAGTGTCATTAGAATTTAGGTCACATCATCTCACATGGATGATGGGCTTCAAGCCTTCATGTCCATTGTAATTTGTCACATGTGGAAGGGCTAGGCTCTAGCACATGGCATATGATCCAATGTGGTGAAAATGCGCTCCAAAACAGCTGCCTACAACGTTCACTAGTCAACAGTCAAAATACCGCCAACGGTCATAAACGGTTGGGAATTTTTGAACATACGAAACACGATAGACAAACGGACAAGACGTGACAGGCCGTACGGAACGAGACGTTCCGTACGTCGAACGAGAACTACCTTGGCGCTGACATGCTGACATGGTAGATTATATGGATGCTGACGTGGCAGGCTGTACGGATTTCCACAGATTGCACTGGTTGCTTTTGAGAGTCTCCAACGCTAGCTTTTGGGAGCAGATGCTTTTGGGGTTTAGTGCTTTTGAGCTTATTGCTTTTGGGGCTCTGTTTTTGGGAATGCCTTGCAAGTTTATAAGAGCCCCTGAGGCCTCACTCTACAGAGCATCTGGACGCAGAGTCTGAGAGCAGAGGTCCCTCGAGAGTTTACTATGCAATGATCAATGATAAAGAAATATAGAAAGGGACGCCAGTCTTTGGACTTTGGGCGCGGAACTTCACCTTGCCGTCTCTCCCTCTCTCTCTCTCTCTCTCTCTCTCTCTCTCTCTCTCTCTCTCTCTCTCTCTTTTTTGGAAAAAGTCAGGGCTGTATATTACTGAGTACAAAATAATCCCAACGGATGCCAAAGTAGCCTATCACGTGGGGTGTACAAGCTGAATGAAAGGAGGAGAGCCACTATAGAGACTACTCGATTAGAACAATCTCATGGTGGTCGGTGTGAGGAGTGGAGGAGAAACCACTGAGGAGGGACATAATGCCAAGTAATCTAACCACCTGTCAGTGTGAAGAAAAGTGGGGATCGTGCCCAACGCCGAAGGAAGGCAAATCGACGAGCCTCGGCTGCTCTAGATGTACCGGAGGACGAATCCCACTGCCAAATCAGGGTGTGAATGGTGTCTAGCCAAATGGCAGTGAGGATATCCTGAAGGAGCTATGGAGCCGCACTGAGAATGTGAAGACAACGAGCTCTCCAAATATTCCATAGTGTAATACTAGTGATGACTGAGAAAACTGCATCACGTGTCTGCAAATCTCCCTGCCAAGCAATCTGTGGTAGCATAGCCAAAGTCCCTCGTCGATAACCAGTGGAGGTAAGCATGAAGGCTGGATCTGTGGCTGAGCCCTCGTAGAAAAGATGCGGGCCGAGCATCGACATCAACCATGAGACGGATCCCCAAGTAAGAAATCCATGCTGAACACCTGATCTGCTGAGTAGAGAGCAAACTGCAAGCCACACTACATGGGAAGCTGAGCATGACCAAAGACAGTGAGCAGGTGACTCAAGTTGGCACAAAGGGCAGCCAGTACATAACGGATCATGACCCATAGAAGCTAGCCAAGTCCCAACTGGTAGTCCCGCATGAGCAATCATCCACATGAAAAAGGAAATACGACGAGCATCATGTAAATCCCAGATCGCGAACCAAAACTGCTGCAGATAGGCATGAGAGAGGCCTGAATGTAACCAGAAACGCATATGAGTGGGCTGCTGTGGTTGCTCTCTCATCAATGCTAATCTTCCAATCCGGACAGTGTACTCAAAGAAGGATACAGGTGCACCTGTGGGATCTGAGTGAGGCCAATGCCACTCTCCTGGGTCCCAGTAAAGCTGTGATAGGGCACGGCCCTCCCACACCCAAAGCCTCCAAAGAGCAACGTCAACGGAAGCAAAACGGGGGTCAACACAACGACGCTTCCCGCGTGAGCCAACTACTCGTATGGCCTCCCATCGAGCGCCGGAGGAGATAAGTAGCGGAGAAGTGGCAGCGTATGTCAATCGAGCATGACTCCCCTGAGAGTTGTCAGTATCAACTGTGAATAGCATGGTGTCCAAACGAACTAATAAGAGAGTGCTCTGGTCAAAGAGGCCTTCCCAGCCACAATGAGGGGGCATCTGAATCGTGCCGCGCATGACTGCATCCCACTGTGAAGGAACGGCAGAATCGATCTCAAGCAGTCTGTCTGGCACCCCGCGACCAATGTCATAATGTTCTGCCACAAAATCTGCATCCAGCATACGTGTCTCATAAAACAACCGCATAGAGGTAGCAGGGCCAGAGTCCCAAGCAGCCCAATCAATGTGAGTCCTCTCTCCAAGCTGACAAGGTGGATTAACCGAAGAATCAAGAACTGTAGCATTCCAAATGAGAGGCTTGCGCTCAATCTCCTCACGACACGAGGGAGGTGAGCGAACGAGAGTCCGTCTCATGGAAACCCAAATCTGAAGGAGCGATCGGAGAAAGGGTGGAAGTGGACAAGGGAGCATCCGTAAAGAGAAAACGATACCTTGAATGCCAAGTATGACCGTCTCTAGTGCCGAGTCGTGGAGTCACTGTGCAAAGAGCAGCCTGAAGAAGCATCTTCCAAGGTTCTTGGCCAGGAAAAAGACCCCGAACAATAAGCTTGGTAAGAAGTGCGCGGCTCTGTAACTCTGGATCAATGATGCCAAGGCCTCCCTCTGACCTAGGACGAATGATCGTGGACCGGCGAACTCTAGCACGAGTATCAATAGTCCCATCTGTGCCACTCCATAAAAAGTTCCTTACTAGTCGGCGGAGCTGAGCTATCACACCAGAATGTAACATCCAACAAGAAGCCGTATACCATACTGTAGCCAGAATGACTTGGTTGGCGACCAATGCACGGCCAGCCAACGACAGATGACGTGAAGACCAATGGCATAGCTTCCTGCGAATAGACTGTAGTACGGGTGCAAACTGCTGTTGTGTGGAAACATCAAATCTAACCTGAAAGACCAGGTATCTGCATGTCTGACCCGGCCGTAGCCATGTGAAACCATTATCTACCCCCCAAGTAGGTATGTCATCACTGCCAACCAATAACCCAAAGGATTTATGCCAGTTAATGCGTGCACCACTGGCAATGCAAAAAACCTGTAGGGCCTCCCGCATTGCATCAAGAGCGGGTAGCAAATAGCACAACATGAGCATAGTGTCATCAGCAAACTCTTGATCGATAAGGTCTGGAGCTGTAGGTACTGGCATGGTCAATCCCCGAAATGCATGACTCTGAGCACGAAGAAAGTCAGACATAGTCTCTCCCACAAACAGATACAGATATGCTGCTAAAGGACATCCCTGACGGACAGATCGAGAAAGCTCAAAACTGCGACTGACACGGTCACCAATAGTAATAGCGCTGCTGGCAGTTCTGACGAGAGCGGAAATACCTGAAATCCATCTCAAAGGGAAACCCATCCTAGCTAAAGATCCTTCGAGAGAAAGTCCCAGTCAACACGATCGTATGCTTTCTCGAAGTCTAGGATGAAAAAAGCGAGAGGTTCAGAAGATGATCTTGCCCACTCTACTGCCTCATAAAAGGTGAAGATATTATCCAGAATGCATCAATCCATAACGAAGCCTGTCTGAGAAGTATGAATAATATCTGGTAAGAACTGCCGCAAGCATGGCTGATCAGTAACGCTAATATCTTATAGACCGAAGGGAGTAGGGTAATAGGTCTCCACTGTCGGAGCTGAGTGGTGTCACCCCCCTTCGGAATAAGAGATATGAGACCTGAACAAAGAGCCGGATGCATATATCCTGATGCAAAGATGTCCTGACAACCAGCAGTGGTATATGCAATACATCCCAATATGTCAAAAAGAAGGCTCTAGTGAGACCATCCTCTCTCTCTCTCTCTCTCTCTCTCTCTCTCTCTCTCTCTCTCTCTCTCTCTCTCTCTCTCTCTCTCTCTCTCTCTCTCTCTCTCTCTCTCTCTCTCTCTAAGTTCAATGGTTTTAAAGTTTTTGTTTGTGTGTTTGCTATTGATTTCTCGCTTGGCGTATCCAAGCCTGTTAACAGAATCCCCTCTTGCATAAATGGTTTGTACAAGCGTTTTGACAGATGTTATTACACTGCGGTGGGCATCTGGCGTGACGTGCATGTAGTTCTAGGTTAGAGGAATCCAATGAGCTAATCCCCGTGTCGATCGGATTTCCGGGGGGGCAAATGTGCGACAATTTCACTCAAACTGGAACCCCTTGACCTAACTTATTGATAAATCAATTTATTGATTTATCTGTTGGATGTGGTGGATGGATTGGCCTACCTAAGCCTAAATAAATTCATAAGTCAAATTCCTCACCTATATAGGGAGTAGGTGTGCTAGCGTTTTGGCATCAGTTCACTCTAGCGCCAGTGATTGGAGAGCAGAGCCTAGCGTTCTGCCTCATCGATCCCTAGCATTTTCAGTTTGCGGCAGAAGTGGTACCGTTTTGCTCCAAGTGTCAGATCAACCAACGATCTCACTTCTTCGCCCTAGCGCCTACAAATCTGCAGCAGATCAGCCAGCGTTTTCATTTTCCAGCCTGTTCCGTCGCCAAACACAGCTCGAAAATTGTCCTGGCGTGGTTCCCGTTGTGGTCCGGTACTTCGGCGGCATGGAGTGCTCCATTGCTGCCCATCATCGCCTTCATCGAGATCTGCGCTTTCAGCCCTGCTTTATGCGCGAGATCTGCTGCGTTTTTGCAGCCAGCTTTCAGCCCTTCACTCCTCTCACATCGGGAGCGCAATTCAGCCCCAAATCAGTTCCTTGGTGGCCATCCACAATCCCACATCAAGAAGGATCCAAAGGTGCATCAAATCAGCCCCGGAGGTGTCACAAAGTGATGACGTGGCATGACCAACAGGAAGAGCAATGGCTGAGTGGACAAGAGAAACTGAACAGACTAACTTGAAGAACTTATGAAACACCGGCCATGGGGCACGAAACCCTAAAAGACAGAAGTTTGATCTCCAACAGACACACCCGTAAAGCGCGCTGATTGCTGACATGGCAGGGCTGTACGGACAGCTAATGTGGCAAACTGTATAGAATTCTGAAAATCGTGCTACTGTGCTACAGTGGCAGGCTGTACAGATTTCTGTAAATTACACTGGCAGCTTTTGCAGATTCCAGCGCTAGCTTTTGGGGACCAGATCTTTTGGGGTTTAGTGCTTTTGAACTCATTCCTTTCGGGCATCCCTTGTAAGTTTAAAAGAGTCCTTGGGCCTCTTACTCTGCAGAGGATCTGGACAGAGTCTGAGAGCAAAGGACCCTCGGAAGTTGTACTTTGCATTGATCAATAATAAAGAAATACCGAAAGGGGCGCCAGTCTTTGGGGCCAGTGCTTCTAGACACGGAACTCCGTCGTGCCGTGTCAACTCACTCTCTCTCTCTCTCTCTCTCTCTCTCTCTCTCTCTCTCTCTCTCTCTCTCTCTCTCTCTCTCTCTCTCTCTCTCTCTCTCTCTAGTAAAGTACGGTGATTTTTAAGTTTCTATTTGTGTGTTGCTATTGATTTCTCGCTTGGAGTGTCCAAGCCTGTAACAGTGGTATCAGAGCTTCAAGTATGCGTTTTTCTAAAAGCATACCGGTCCTACCAAAGAGGAGACGGAGAAAGACGGCGCTTCCAAGCTTTACCAAAAAATTTATGAAAGAATGTGCGTGCCCCGAACTCGGACTTATTAGGCACTCCCACCCTTACTCCATCGCGCATCGGGCGCACTCCCGTCTTCATCGCTCTGTCTTACGGGGCATAAGCCATTGTTTTTCTTAGAAGCAGTGCCATGCAATGGTGGAAGTCTATAGCTACCAAGCCGCACACTCGAAGGACTTGGCAAGCTTTCAAATTTTCTCAAGTTACATGCCTTCTGACATCTTCCTTCGGAGTACAACTTCTGGTAGTGGGGTATGTTGAAACCTTGCCATGGAAACCCTAGCAAATTACTAACTTGAAATTTTTTGACATCTCTCAACATGGGGGTCTTCTCGGACCGATAACCTTGGAAGTCCAATGTGATTGCTATGTCTTGGGAGGACCATCACCGCTACAAGAACATTGCCAGTCCAAAAGCTTATGGACCATGCTGCGGTCGGTTACAACCTTATGGAAGAAATCTAACCCCTAATTTTGGTGTAGATTTCAAGATGGAAAGCCAGTTGTCTTTTCGAGCTCGATTGATGTCGAGAATGCTTTTTTAGTTTAGAGTTCTGTTTGAGAACTTGTTTGATAATCCTATTTGGAATTCGTTTGAAATGGATGGTATATGTTTTAAATCTGTCTTGGTGCCGATTTGAATTTTTTGACTCTGGTTTTAATACTGGTTTCAATGATTGGTGATTTAAAGCAAATACCACATCGGCAACGGTGTGGGGGGCCCTTGAGAGGGTTGGTTGGAACCCGATTGGGTGTCATTCTCCTCTTCTCTCTCCCCCTTTCTTCAAGAAAAAGTAAAAGAAACCATCATTCAAGCTAAAAGGAATCAGTAACACAAGGAAAGAAAGGAAAGGATTTGTGGAAGTGTAAAAACTAGATCTTCACCATTTCAATTCCGCTGCACCTGACAGGCCTCCCATGGCCCCAAATGTCCTTAAGCCACTCTCTGGCAAAGCACCTGGACGCAGAGTCACAGAGAGTTAACCCTCGGGAGTTATACCTTTGTGATTGGCAATCAAGAAAGAAATCCCGAAATGGGCGCCAGTCTTTGGGGCCAATACATCTGCAAGCGAAATCCCGTTGCTTCATGTCGACTCTCCGCTTGTGTCTCTCTCTCTCTCTTTTCAAGTTTAGTTATTTGTAGTTTCTGTTCGTGTGTTGCTATTGATTTGGAGTGTCCAAGCCTGTTACATGTCATCACTCCGTACGGTTCTGCTTTCCTATTTCTTTTGCCACGTCACCATTTTGTGACTCTAGCTTTTTTGGCCAACCACAACAATATTGCACCATCTGTTCTTTGGTGAGATCTTCCTGAAAGAAACTACAGGTAGAAAGGTATTCCAAAATCTTTGACTTAAGTATAAAGTGTGTCTTCTTTTGTCATCCGAAGATAATTCCATGCGATCAAAATCTCTGATTCACACTATGGTGTCCACCAAAGAGATGAGAACAATCTCTTAAATGAGAGCCAATGCGAGGTGCTTAGCCATGTAGTAAAAGAGTTGACCACCAAGTCTGTGCATTCCCCTTAAAGGTGAGATGTTGCTTTCCAAACTTTCAAAGCTTCTCTAAAGTTTCATCCTGAGAAAGCGGATGTCAGACTGTTGGATGAAAGATAGTGCTTTGTTTGTAACTTTGTATCTTTAAACCAAGACAAGGTGAAGACCTCTCAAAAAGTGTCTGTTAACTTACAATTCTACCGTTTAGAATTTTGAAAACTCTACATCTAATAGCTACATTTCGCCAAACATTTGGAAAGGCTACAGCGCTTAAGCTACACATGCACTGGAAGTGCCAAGGGCAAGGCAATGAATCAACAATAAAGACACTTCGGAACTTGAAATTGTTAACACTTGAAGTTTAAAACAACTGTAGTTGAGGTACGGCAGAGCATAGTTCTCTACCCAAACACACTCGCCCCTAAGTTAGGCACCCCTTTCATTACTTTTTTATATTAATAAGTCATAGAGTACAATTGTTGGGCCGGGTCTACTCCGCAATTGTGCAACCATGCACTGATTTGCCAGAGTGGGCTTCCAAGCCTCAAGGTTCGTTTATAAAGGCACTTGGGTCCAAAAGCAACTGTTACAAAAGCCACCCACCTAAAATCAAAGTTGCTAACAACTAGCACCCCCATAAAGCTCTGGCGACTAAAAAGTCAACTGCTTTCAAACTTTTGCCAAAAGTAGCTACCACGTGAGCACGCCCATCTACGAAATCCATCGGCCCATCTGGACAGCCCCCCCTTCCCGATCCCCCCGATCCATGCCCACACACGTGCTTTTTTCACCGCTGAGATGGTGAAGAAGGCCATTGAGAGGATGAGGACTGGGAGAGCATATGATCGTGATGCCTAGTGGCTGAACATTTCATACATGCCAAAGATCTACTAGCAGAGCTTCTAGCAATCATGTTTAACCGTGCCATGTGTGAGGGCTTGCCTGATACTTGGAGCCTATCTACGATTGTACCTATCTTCAAATCAGGAGACCCTATGGAGCCTGGGAATTATCGCACTATCATGATTGGACACACATTGGCACGGTTCTACGCATCCATTCTTGAGCAGCAACTGAGTAGATGGACAGAGAGAGAGGGAGTACGTGCAGCTGGGCAGGCAGGGTTTAGGAGAGGTTTTTCCACTCTTGACCATATCTTGACACTCACGGCCATCATCGAGGAGGGCAGATCCCATGGAGACGGATCTATTGTAGCTTTGTGGACTTCCACAAAGCATTTGACACAGTACCCACAGCTAGATTGATGCACAGATTACAAGGAGATGGGAGTACCCACAGAGCTCATTTGGAGGATCATGGCATTGTACAGATCAGTAGTAGAGCATGTACGCACCTCAGAGGGTCTATCTACACCAGTTCACTCCACTATTGGGTTGAAGCAAGGTTGCCTGCTCTCTCCTACTCTATTTGGTATGTATGTATGAGGTTTCTGACTACATTGAGAGAGATGGGGATAGAGGTGCACCGCTGGCAAGGACATGGATTCCGCTATTGTTATATGCTGATGATAATGTGTTGATCTCCGACTCTCCGGAGGGGATGCAACGTCACTTGGATGCTTTGCATAGTTTTGCCCATGAAAGTGGTTTGTCTGTCAACCTTGGTAAAACCAAGGTCATGGTATTTAATACCACATCACAGTGGATCAGGAGGTCAGCATCCGCATTCACATACGGCCAGGAGACCGTGGAGTATACAGATGCTTACACTTACCTTGGAGTGGTTTTTAGTGGACCAGCATTTTCATTGAGGAGAGCAGTAGAGACTAGATTGACCAGAGCCCATTCGGCATTGGGTAGATTGGAGAGGATGTGTTCACAGGTTCAATTTCAGGAACCTCGGACGAAGCTCTGGCTCTTTGACACTTTGGTGGCTTCTGCATTGCTCTATGGAGCTGAGATCTAGGGGCCTTCGTTGGATCATCACGGGAGGACAGGTCACACTGATGGATGGAGGGACATGGAGAAGACCCTGGTCTCCATGATCTCGCGGCTCATTAGAGCCAAAGCTTCAGTACCACGTGCCATTATCCGAGCAGGGCTAGCTGCCCCCCATTAGTGGTTGAGGCGCTTACCAGATCTGTCTCATTCATACACCGCATGTGGGAACTTCCCAGAGACAGATACGCCCGCCTTGCACTGGAGTCCTCTCGACAATTAGTCATGCAGGGAGATACAGCATGCTGGTATGGGGAGATGACATCATGGTTCTAGGCGCATGGGTTCAGTATAGACAGATTGCCACCCTTCCAGTACTCACTGGATGCACCCTCCCTAACTCTTACAAAGTCCGAGATCACGAGGCTCATCCGCCAAGACCCGACTCAGCTAGACACCAGGAGGACATGGATACAGCCAGCACAGGCGTTGGGCACGAAGATGGATTTCTACAGAGAGCATCTTCTCCAGCTTACGAGAGACGGTTTTGTGACGAGGCCCAGATACATGGACACCCACTTGTCTCATGGGATACGGTGTGCAATTGGCTAGATACGCACATCTTCACACCAGCTGTAGATCGAGACTGGGAGATACAATAGAGTACCAACAGAGACCAAGACATGCCCCCTGTGTGACATGGAGCCTGAGACAAAGTTACACTACACATGTCACTGCCCCGTCTACTACGAGATATGAGGCCGCTTCCACTGTTTGTTCAGAGAGGGCTTTGGACCACTCTCCAAGGTCATGAGGTACGAGGATCAAAGATGCCTAGGTTTGTTTCTGCTCAAGCTGCGTAGACACTGAGAGAGCTTGATGGGAGGAGAGGCCAGCCAGTCTCAGAGACACATCACAGACTTCTTTAGAGCAGACACTGGACACACACAGGAGCTACTACCACAACAGATCTTGTCGGCTCACACCAAAGACACACTGATCGACCGAGCGACTGGATCTCCCACGATTGCAGAGGACTACACAGCATCGACGGAGGCTGCATCAGAGGATTCGAATCACTTTGGCCAAACATGCACGAAGCCCAATCAGACAATTAACCATGGAGGAGATTGATGAGATCCGCCAACGACCAATGCTCGATCTCTTGTGACGTGATTTAGCTATCCCGGCTAGCTGCTTAGTTCACATTACCAGCTTAGGATTTCATAGTATTTCATTTTGTCATTTCATTTTGTTACTCTGACTTTGTATCAGATCCACCACATTGTAACACTTTGGTCTCATAGGTCATTTTGGCCTTTTGAAGACGTTAATATAACATCTCTCTCTCTCTCTCTCTCTCTCTCTCTCTCTCTCTCTCTCTCTCTCTCTCTCTCAACCTGCTGCCACCCACCTCGCGTAGCCTGCACTCCACTCACGCAAACTGCACCCTACCTCGCGCTGCGCATCCTCCCCCCCCCCCGCCTGCTGCTGTGACAGCGCACCCGCAAGGACATACATCAAAACCAACCCCCCCCCCCCCCCCCCCCTCCTTAGCCCGCAGGTACATACACCCGGCAAAATTCAAATTGCAGGAGGAATTTCCACAAGAATTTCCACAGTCTCGGCTTTTCCAGATTTTCCGAACCTTCAAAATTTCAAAATCCTGCATTTTTCACACCTGCAAGGATTTTTACAAGGAATTTGGAAACAGCAGAACTCGCAGAAATTGCACATTGACACATACAGAAAGCAAATATATGCCATGTAGGCTGAATGTGGAAACACATGTATGCATAATGCGGTGCGTATAGGTCGTTCTCTCCTCTCTATTGGAAAGTGAATCAGATAAGTGAAACAAATAAGGCAAGAAGGATGGCGGCGCACTACATGGTCACAAGCAAGAGGATGACAACCATTGAAAAGGAGTTGAAAGAATGCAAAGCCCACATGGATGAGTGGAAGAAAGAGAAGAATTTAATTCTTGAATGGAAAAAGAGGAAGGAACAGGCGAGGGAACTAGAACACAAGGAGTTCCGGGATGAAATTCAAGCTTTAAAAGGTAGCATCTCAGCCATTAGGAAGGAGCTCGACGAAACCAAAGAGGGAGGATGCCTTGAAGATGGAGAAATTCAGCCATCAATGATCAATGAACTGAATAGTATTCGAGCACAAGTCAAAGAAATAAAGGAGGAAGGAGAAAAGAAGACCTCATGGGTGGAGGTTCTCTCCAAAACGCAAAAGAACATGGATGAGGCTGAAAAATGGATTGAAGTTGTCAAGAAGGGAAAGGGCAAGGAAATCCCGACTACACCCGACATCATCAACAAGACACTTGAAGAGGAACAACGAAGAAGGGTACACGCTCTACACGTGAGAGTGACCGGCCTGAAAGATTCAGATAAGGTGGACCAAGAGGTGAAGAGCCTCATGTCCATGATGGGGGTGGAGAAGCACTTGCACACACAAGCTTGGAGAGTGGGCAAGAAGAGTGAAGGTAATGGGGAGAGTTCAAAAGAACGGGCTCTCATTTTGCGCTTTCCCTCCATGGAAGAAAAGAAAGACTTTTTAAAGAAGAGGCCAACCCTCAAGAAAACAAGTATCTTTTTAGGAGATGATCTTACACTCTCACAGCTTGCACATATGAGAGAGGTCATGCCAGAGATTATAGCAGCAAGGGAGAAGGGAAAGTTAGCTTTCTACAGAAATGTAGTAGTAGTGATTACAGAACACCGCTCTACATGACGGTGCGAGACCTATGGGACCACTCTCAGGATGGCCGTTTGGAATTGTAATGGTTCGTATAGACTTGATGTGGGGGCCTTTGAGGACAGCTTCAGAGACAGAGACATTGTTTTCTACTCAGAGACTCATCAGTCTCCAGGACAGTTGATGCCGCACATATCAGGATACAGATGGGAGACAGCTTGCCGGACATGCACCAGATCTGCGCATGGGACTAGAGGATCAGGAGGTGTAGCAGTTCTTTTCAGAGAGGAGCTCCAACCACTACTGCACATAGTTCGGAGAGATGATCAGGCCAGATACTTGCGGGTGAGGCTAAGGGCAGAGACTGGACGATTCTTGTACATCGCCATATGCTATTTTCCTCCCAGCACTTCAGTATATGCTTCACCCAGAGGACAGTCTCCTTACTCTGTACTTGATGATGATATCTGGGAGTTCTCCAGAGATGGAGACATCATACTCCTGGGGGATTTCAATGCCCGTACAGGCAACTCACAGACGGTCTTCTATGACACCTCAGAGGAGATGCTTAGAGAGTTAGAGCCAGAGGAGATGCGACTTGAGAGATGCTCACACGATAGAGAACATACAGAGTATGGGAGATACCTGAGGGAGATGACGACTACTCACAGTTTAGCCATACTGAATGGCTTATCGACCTTCCCATTGTCTACAAGTTTTACTTGTTTTCCACATAGACATGGGTCCAGCACTGTAGACTATGTTCTGACACATCCGAGCTTTATCTCTCACATTCAAGATTTCATAGTGGGGCCCAGGCATGTAGGATAGCAATAGATCATGCACTTTTGACATTATCAGTCTCCTTTGAGTACAGTACATCTCAGGCCTCACGGGGTGGTAGACATCCACGCTATACTTTACACCAGAGACTGACTCAGTCTATGCATAGGAGATATGTAGGCTTTTATGCACATCAGAGCCAATATACACAGTGGAGGAGATCACATCTATGCTGACAGTGACATTACATGGGGCAGCGACAGAGGCATACCCACACACTCAGCCTGGTCAGAGACGTCGTTCTGGGCACATACCTCAGAACAGCTGGTATGATGAGGAGTGTCGACAGAGTAGAGCTCAGATACAACGGGAGCTTACATTGGGAGTGATCACCTATAGACAGTCTCGTATTGCTACACGACGACTAGTGCGACGGAAGAAGCGAGCTTTCTTGGTCCAGATGGAGCAAGATTTATATCAGCTCTTCCTTGGTAGAGATTCAGGAGAGGCTTGGCGTCTATTCCATGAGCAGTCTACCCCACCAGTGATTACTTCTACAGAGATATGGGGGCAATATGCAACATCTTTATACACTGTACCTTGACAACCACCACTACCAGATCCACCACAGCCATGTCCGGCTGCGAGCACCTTCTTTACCACTGAGATGGTAAAGGAGGCCATTGACAGGATGAAGACCAGACGGGCACAAGATCATGAGGGTTTGGTAGCAGAGCACATTATACATGCTGGGGATTTGTTGGCAGAGATGCTTGCACGGTTATTCAACCGTGTCATGTGTGAGGGCTTCCCTGAGTCTTGGAGATTATCTACTATTGTACCTATCTTCAAGACAGGAGACCCCACAGTACCGGGGAACTACCGTACTATCATGGTAGGACACACATTGGCACGGTTATATGCATCCATCCTTGAGCATAGGCTGAGCAGTTGGGCAGAGATTATGGGCATACGGGCACCTGGGCAGGCTGGTTTCAGGAGGGGTTTCTCCACACTAGATCATGTCTTTAGACTTAGAGCTATCATTGAGGAGGGTCGAGCACATGGTAGACGGATATATTGTAGCTTTGTGGATTTCCGCAAAGCTTTTGACACAGTACCGAGGGCCAGATTGATGCGCCGGCTTATAGAATTGGGGGTACCCACAGAGCTGATATGGGGGATTATGGCATTGTACAGTTCAGTGATGGGTCATGTACGCACGTCAGAGGGGATATCTGACATAGTTCACTCCACTATCGGAGTGAAACAGGGATGCCCACTATCCTCTACTTTATTTGGTATGTATGTTGATGAGGTCTCTGATTATATTGATAGAGGTGGAGATAGAGGTGCTCAGCTTGCGGGGACATGGATCCCTCTTTTATTATATGCGGACGATATTGTGTTGATATCAAACTCACCAGATGGTATGCAGAGACATTTGGACGCATTGCATAGTTTTGCAGAGGATAGTGGATTGTCTGTCAACCTTGGTAAAACCAAGGACATGGTATTTAATACCACGCCACAGTGGGTTAGGAGATCAGCACCTACTTTCACATATGAGCAGGACAATATGGAGTATACTGATGCATACACATATCTTGGGGTGGTCTTTAGTGGACCGAGGTTCACACTGAAAGTGGCAGCAGACACTAGATTGACTTGTGCCTATGCAGCCCTAGGCGGTTTAGAGAGGATTTGTTCGCAGGTTCAGTTCCAGGAACCTCGAACAAAGCTCTGGCTTTTCGACACTTTCGCCGCTTCAGTTATGCACCACGGGGTTCAGGTTTGGGGACCGTCTGTTGACAGTGCTGGATGGAGTAATATGGAGAGACCCTTGATATCTATGATTTCTAGGCTGATTAGAGCCAAGGCCTCAGTCCCACATGACATCATACGAGCGGAGCTGGCTGCCCCACCTATGGAGGTTGAGGCTCTCACCAGATCAGTATCATTTGTACACAGCTTATGGGACACCACCAGGGACAGGTATGCCAGGCTTGCTCTTGAGTCATCTAGACAGCTGGCATTATAGGGAGATACATCATGTTGGTATGCACGGATGAGCTCATGGTTTCAGAGGCATGGTTTCAGCATGGACAGGCTGCCCCCTTTCCAGTATTCTCTTGATGCACCATCTTTGGCTCTTACACGGATGGAGACTACTAGACTCATTCGGTAGGATCTTATCCAGCTTGATAGCAAGAGGACATGGATAGAGCCATCACGGGAGTTGGGTACGAAGAGGGTTTTCTATAGAGAGCATCTTCTCCAACTCACGACAGACGGATTTGTCACACGTCCCAGTTACATGGACACACATCTATCTCATGGGTTACGATGTGCTATAGGCCAGATTCGCACATCTTCACACCAGCTTGGGATTGAGACAGGTAGATTCAGAGGCAGACCAGCAGACAGTAGGATATGTCAGTTATGCCATGCAGAGCCAGAGACAGAGTTTCACTACATATGTCGCTGCACAGTCTACTATGAGATACGGGGACGCTTTCATTGTTTATTCAGAGATGGTTTTGACTCGTTAGATAGAGTCATGAGATATCAGGATCAAAGATGTCTCGGATTATTCCTACTTGAGATACAGAGACATAGAGACGCTCTATTGAGTGGGCAAAGACAGAGACAGTCTCAGAGACGCATCTCAGATTTCTTCAACCTGAGTACCACAGAGGCAGAGGGGACACCACCATTACAGAGCTCGGTTCCCACCCATACACACACCAGCGGTACTCTCATTGATCGAGCTATAGAGTTAGGGAGATCGAGACGACCGCGACTGAGGAGGGGAGCCACGCAGCATTGGCGGAGATTGCGGCAAAGGATCCACAGGATTCTAGCACAACAACCAGAGTGTCGATCAGGATAGGCTTCATGCTACTGCTATATTGTATCATGGTGACACTTATCCCCACTTTGTACCTTTATGGCATGATACCATTGATCAGCCTACCAGCCACCCATAGGAGTCGGTAGCACTCCTATCAGTTTCTTTGTTTGTACCCAAACTTGGTACTAGACTCATCATTGTAATCAGTTGGTCTCATAGGTCATTTTGGCCTTTTGTAGACGTTAATATATCATTTCATTTCATTTCATTTCTCTCTCTCTCTCTCTCTCTCTCTCTCTCTCTCTCTCTCTCTCTCTCTCTCTCTCTCTCTCTCTCTCTCTCTCTCTCTCTCTCTCTCTCTCTCTCTCTCTCTCTCTCTCTCTCTCTCTCTCTCTCTCTCTCTCTCTCTCTCAAATCGGTAAGGTATTGGTATTGCCACATCATCGCATTGTGACATCAGCCTCCAATATCTACGATAAATCTAAAAGACACAACAATGAACTTCCCTTTCCAATCCGTGTCAATTTGTTATGGCGAGTGGAGTGTCTCCCCTCATGGATCATGCATTGCATCAGACTCGACTACTGAATACCAAGGAGCTCTGTAGATTCCAGGGCAAGATCTTTCTCTAACTGAGGACTATCTGCCAAGTCACCCTCCTCCAGCCCAAACTTCCAAAAACTCCATAGCTCCTATCAGTAGAAGTCTAGAAGATCCCTCTGAATCCTTTCAAAAAAATCTTGCAGCACTCGAACTTTTCAGAGATTCTAACAATCCCTTCTACCACATCTTCAAAACACCAAATTTGCTTGTGCCTTGGCTTTCTTTGATTTTTTGTCTTCTGCTTCTTGTCTTCCCCCTTGGTCAGATCGTCTACAGACTTTCAAAAGCATATCAATCACTTCTTTTCTGCCTTCCCTTGACTCTGGAAGTAGACCTTGTTGAGTCTGGAACTACTTTCCCCTCAGCATCCTCTTCCACTTCTTCAATTTTTGAGACTATCAAAAAGCTTCTGTTGCCATATTCTCTCTGTCCTTGTACACCTTCTCCTCTTCTTCCTCTCCTTCCCAAAGATGAAAAGACGCTGCTTCCACAGTCTATTGTTGCGCTCTGAGAAGAACACTTGTCTGAACTCTGATATCACTGAAACCAGAAAGCCACTAGCGAGGCGGTGAATCTCCTCAACAATATTGAACTGAACCAAAACTGCACTCTCTCGAACTTGAAAGACACAAAACATCACACAATAGACAAAAGACACAGAGAAGGTAAAGTTCCACTCCCAAACGCATTGGCCCCTCAACTAGGCGCCCCACACAGTATTCTTTATGCCATTGATCCAAAATCAAAGTTTACAAACTCGAAGAGCCACGCTCTCCCTCTGAGTCATCATAAAGTCACAGCCCACTGGACGATCTCCTCCCAGTTATGTTTTACAATTGCCAAAAAGCACGGACATCAAAAACTAGCGCCCAGAAAGCTCGGACAATCGACGCTTCAAGTAACTCGCGCCAAACAGTAGTCGCATGCCATACGGCCTGCCACGTCAACGCACCCACCCAAAAACCGCACCCGGATTCCCACCACGGTTCCTGCGTGTTCGGGTCCTGCTTCAGGTCCTTTGAATCTGGCTTCACATCAGTTCAGCTCAAGCTTTCCTCTACCGGTCCAGACTCCAGTAATGCCACAGCGTCACTTTATCACAATCACTGACCTAACCTGAGAGACTTATGCTTTACCTTGTTTGCCCGCTAGCAACGGATGGTCTCTTTAACAACTACTAAGCCTTTTACAAATTGATAATTCTTTTCTGGAAATGTACTAGCTCAACGTTCTTGCAGCCAAAAATTGTGATAATCTATATGACGAGAAGACAGTTCCAGATACATACCCGCGGTACCTTGCCTGTGGAGAAGACACGTGCCCTATTGAATGACTTTGTATATGGGGCCACCTTGATCCCTCTGTGGGCCCAACACCTCCAGCTACTCCGACTGCTGCTGGGGGCTGAAAGCCCCACTGCTCTCTTGAAGGAGGATATTGCCTTTGATGACGAGCTCCTTGTTGTGAACGAACTCCACTCTCATGAACTCGCACATTTTCTTCAGGTCCCGCTACATGGGCCACCAAAGCTGGACCCTGAGGAGGAAGAGACGGGCACGGGTGGAAAAGTTCACTGCTTTCAAAGTTCTCACCAACCAAAACATTAACAACCAACTCCGGATCTGCAACATCATAACCATACCATTTCCTATTACGGATTGAAAAGCTTTACTGCACAAGAGAACAACAGTCCCTTTGTTGCGTGAGGAATTACCACATATTACATAGACTTACAAGCAGGACGATGGTTGTCTGCATCCCTGCCCAGAAAAGCGCTTTTAGACATGAGAAATTAAGCACATGGCAGCAGCAAAAAATGGTGGCTACAAAACTTACCCGACTGATACAGAGAGCTGTGCATATGCTCCCAGATATGATGGCCACTGAATATGACCAACCTGGTACCGAGAGAAAAAGAAACGACTAACATCACACGCAGTAGAGACATTATACACTCGTAGATACACAAGGAGCTTCAAAACTTGTTTAGGCACAAAAATTAAGGACAGCTAAAACTTGCCAAATATTCATGTGGAAAAAGGAACTCTGGAACTCCAGGAAACAAATCTTGCTCCTCTTCAAAGAGCATATCCTCGATAGTTGAGTTCTCACGTTGGTGGCTACCATTTGCATACAGCCACTGACCGTGCTCAGTACGTCTGCAATTTGGACATTCCATAGAACCCTTTGCATTGAAAGCCGAGCCTATGCAATCTGCAAAAGCCCATGTAAAATCTAAAATTGACCATTCTGCATGAAGAATAACCATTACTGAGCGAATATATGGACAGAAAAACCAAAACAAACAATTACAGGTTTCCTAGAAAAAGTAAAAACCATCTTTTTTCACACCTTTTGAAGCTCAAACAATGTAGCACAACTGGGATCTAACACCATAGAAAAGCAAAGAAAAAACCTTAAGCTGACAGCAACTACCTTCCTTGAGTTAATGGCCAATAAAAAAACATAGTCAGCTGCCATTATATGTTTAAGTGTTCTCACCATTAATGCTAACGCCCTTATGTACAATTTTTCTCCAAGAAATTACTACAGAACTTACAAAACAACCCCACACTATACACTATGCAGTAAGATGCAACTTCATCAATACAGAGAATCTGATCAGATTGGGAACGATTCCATGGTTGATCACCTCTTCAGCAGCCACTCTCTGCTGAAAGTGTTGGAACATCACAGCAAATCCTAAATCACAACGTCAAAGACCCTATTTAATTTCAACAACCAAAACGGGCCCTCTAACGTAAAGCCAAATTTTCATGAGGACAGTACCACCTAGTCTTGGCCACAAAAGTTTTTTTTTCTGGGCAAGAAAAAGATCCTTCCATTAGTTAAAAAAACCTGCCCAATGTGCTACAAACTGCCCCTACTAGAGACGGCTACATTAAAAACTCTCCATGGAAAAACAAGCTATGTACAATGATGGCTAAATCAAGAGGAAACCATCACTCTGATGGGCAATAGTGCCATCTAGATGTCCCATGAGCTATGGTGAAGAAAGGCCCTGGTCGCCAAAGTCGTCAGAAGGCCTCGAGGCGCTCACGCATGCGTCTTAAACTATCCCCTGAGTGTATGAATAAGCTCCAACCAGATGTCTCTTACAATCTCTACGGTGGGACGGGTCAAGCCTCGAAGACGCGGAAGCATCGGGCTCTCCAGATAAAACCAAAGTGAGGCTGCAGATGAGCTCAAACCACCAACAGTGGAGAAAGGCCCTGGTCACCAAAGTCGCAAGAAGGCTCGTGGCGCTCCTGCATACAGTCGGAGCTGCCTTGAAAGTTTGAAACCTCTCAAACTGTCCTCTGAGTGTGTGAATCAGCTCCAGCCAGATGTCTCTTACAGTCTCCTTCGGTGGGACGGATCGAGCCTTGAAGATGCAGACGCATCAAGCTCTCAAGATGAACCAAAGTGTCAGGCTGCAGATGAGCTCCCAACAACTCTCTCTATCTTTGCTCCACTCCTGAGATACAAGCTCTGTGCCAAGCTAGAGTCTAGGTCGGCCCACCTGAATCACAATCATCCTGCTGACTAAGGCCATCTCGAAACGAAGTGCTGAGACTGAGGGTGGACCAAGCTAGGTGTACTGGCTAGCTGCCGAAAGTGCAAGCATCAGCCAAAGCCAAACCTGTTGTGCCATGGGGCAGTTCCGCAGACAATGGTGTTGTGTCTCAAGTGTATGGTCATAGGCAGTACATGCAGCAGAGTGACCGTTGTGCACCAACCAACTCCCAACTGCAATAACCTGATGGGCAACAACTAGTCACTGGAACATAGTGACTCCTCGACTATCTCCCAAAAATCTGCCAAGAACTCAATCGTGAGACCTTCCTCCTGCCAATGGTCCCCTGCAGCAGGACAAATGTCTTTCCACTTCCACCTGTCAACATCTGACGTCCCAACCGTGCCATGTACTAAAAAGGAGTCTCTGGGTGATTGGGCTGGAGTAAAAGGATCCCGCCAAAAACACTCCCCTGGGTCCCACTGCACTCGCACCAGGGGCGGCTCTCCCACGTCCATAATCGCCAGTGTCCTAACTCGAGCTGATGGGTGTGGGTCTATCACACAAGTCCTCCCACTGAGGCCCACGACTCGGATCCGCTGAAAGCAGCACTCGACCACCTCTAATGCCTCAATAGTGACTATGGAGAAAGTTGAGACTATTCGTGATTGGCTTGATTTGAAGAATGTTCATGAAGTTCGAAGCTTTCTAGGCTTGTGCCCATATTATCGGCGATTCACTCGGGAATTTGCAGAGATAGCTTCTCCTTTGCATGTATTGATTCAGAAAGGGGTTCCTTCTACTTGGGGACAGTCAGAGATTGCAACCTTTCAAACTCTCAAGTTTGGGAGCAGTCTTGATGCAAGAAGGCCATGTCATGACTTAAGAGAGCAGGATGTTTTTACGTCCTGAGTTGGTTGCACAGATTTATGAAAAAAAGATTTTGGCAGTTATCCATGCTCTTACGCAATGGCGACACTATCTACTCAGAGCCGACTTTACAGACTTTACACATCATCAGAGTTTACGTTACTTCTTGTCGCAGAAGCAGCTTTCGGGAAAGCAGATGAGGTGGGCTAACATCTTGTCACAGTTCCACTTCTAGATAGTCCATGATCAAGGATAGAAGAATTTAGTGGCAGATGCATTGTCTAGGAAGCCCTTGGTTTTGGCTATTTCCGCGATACATCATTGAAGCTTCGAGGATATGGTAGATCAATACACCGCAGATCCTGATTTTGCAGATATCTTTCATCGGATTCAGAGTGGAGAGACAGTTCCAGGCTATTCCATTCAGGACGGCTACAGCCTTTGAGGGAAAAGGTTTTGACAGTGCCATTGTCCACCTTTTTCCGGCCACCGCGGCATAGATACCACCTTGAAGGCTGTTGACTATTACTTTTAGCGGAGCTCAAAAAGGATGTGGATGAGTTTGTGTAGTTGCTTAATATGCCAAAAGGTCAAGTTTACAGGCATAGGCACCAAGATTTCTATAGCCTTATACCCCTACCCTCCCGACCCTCAAAAAGCATTGCCATGGATTTTATTTTTTATCTTCCCAAAACTGGGCATGACGGCATTTGGACAGTCATCGACAGATTCAGTAAACACGCCCACTTCATTCCGGTAAAGAAGACAGTTAAGCCCGATCATTTGGCGAAACTATTTCTCTCACAAATTTTCCCAATATATGGCATGTCTGAGTCCATCACGCTGTAACACAGATGCTTTACATGTGTGTGTTGAAAGACAAAAAAACAAAGAGCATCGATGAGCACTCCTCCCATACAAACGGTCTTAGGCATGAAGGTACTCAACGACCACCTCATCACTCCCCCCGCAAATAACATTAAAACGAAACGCAGCCTATGTGGCTTAGAGGTTTCAAATACAACTCAACGTTCCCCAAACCGCTGACCTGCATCATTTAGAGGTTTTCGAGCTTACAACTAAACGCTCCCTAGACCGCCGGCTTGCGTCATTTAGAGATTCCACATCAAACATGAACACTCCTCTCAGAAAAGCCTGAGCCAAAAATATTCAGAAGACTGCATCAAAAACCAAGCATTCTCAAATCGGCACCAAAACAAGTTCAAAAAAAATCATTTCTGTTTCAAACAATTTTTAAAACAGATCATTTCTATTTCAAACATATCATTTCTATTTCAAACCATTTTTCAAACAGTATTGTCAAACAAAGTTTAAAGAGCTTTCTGTCAGTCAAACTTTAAGGACGACGAGCTTGTCGTTCTACTGTGAAGTGATGGTGCGGTGCCGAATCTAGATGGTCACATCATTCTTGTCGTGCCAAGGAAATACCCAAAAGAGTATCACAATTGATCAACTTCATGATGTGACAATCTGCTTTGCCATGGTACCCTTGGCTGGTGACCAAAAGAGCACCAATCGGAGGTACGACTGTTTGTGTTTGCCCAGTGGCTAGCTAGGCTTCAAGTTCTCCAACAAGTTGATCATATTCAAAATCTATCTGTTTCATGAATTCGGGATGGATAAACTTTTCGGGGGCTCCTGGGTCGAAGAAGATAAGTGCATTGAAGCCATTTAGCTTTCCATAGGCTTTGCATAGTTCGTTGGAACCTTCCAGGGTGATGCCGTATATGTCACGGACAAGTCCCATCGCAATTTTGGCTCTCTTTGCAACTCGTTGTACTGAAGGCATATCCCCTCAGTAGGACAATAATTGTGTCCCATTTGGAAGCATACAAAGCATCTGCCTTCTTGTAGTAGGACATCTCGTTGGCATTGAGGACGAGGTCTGGCCACTTGAATCAAGTTGTCACAAGAATCCCGAGAACCTTGTTCTTGTTTGTTGTGGTCGACCCGTGTTCTCTCTCTCTCTCTCTCTCTCTCTCTCTCTCTCTCTCTCTCTCTCTCTCTCTCTCTCTCTCTCTCTCTCTCTCTCTCTCTCTCAGTGGTTCGTTGGGGTCGAGGATTCTAAGTGTTGGTCGGTTGCGGTTCAAAATTCCAATTTTCCTTTCATAAGTTTGTAACCAACCGAGGTGTGGTCCATGAGTTATTGCATAGTAGATACTACTTCAGAAAGAAAATATGCATTGGTCCTCCGAGGTAATCAACTTGAAGAAAGACACCAGAAGGTAAACAACAAGGAACCTTTGGTTGTAGTCTTCCATGGTTTCTGTGGCAAGCATTTTCAAGTTATCCCATTCTGTCAGACGCTGTACTTTGAACAGGGAGGTCATGTAGCTTTGGGCAAAATATTCTTGAAAGCCTACCAAGTCCTTGGAGCATGCAGCTGCGTAGCTATTGAACTACACCACTGCATTATCTTTGAGAAATCCAAAAGCTCAAGAGATCTTTGATTCTTCTGTGTACTTCCCCAAGGAATAGATGTTGTCAAACTCTTGCAGTACCTGCAAGGCTTTCTTTCTATCTTTCACTCCAAAAAAAGTGAAATTTTATTGTAATTCCCCATCCTTGAAATCCTTGGGTTAATTTGGTGCAACTCGAGGATGAGGATAAAAACACACACACTCTAACCATTGTATCCGGGTGGGGGTAGGGGAGGTGGTGGCAACGGCAGTAAAGGAGGCGGTTGCACTGGGTACATGTTACGAGATTGAACCATATTCCTGAAACTCCCCCGATCGGAATCGAAGACTAGGTAGCTTGTCGATTTGAAGCCCTTGTGCTTTCTATTGCCAGAGGAGGAACAACTTGAGGCATTAGAGGAGGCAAAATGTAATTCAAGTACTTTTAGAAGCTCAGCAAAATTGGAAGATTTTGTTGGGGATGCTTTGAAAGAATGTTGCAAAGCTCATCGAGGAGAAATTGCAAATACTCCATGGAATCCAAAAACGCCATCTTGCTCTGTCTATTCTTCAGAGGATCGTTATGCTTTAAGAAAAGCACACAACTGAAGCTTTGATACCACTAAAACGGGACACGCATCACATGCCAACTGAAGGAACATACTGCAGATGTTTAGCACTTCAAACAACTAAACAGAAAGAAAGAGAGAATCCACACGAGACACAGAGTAGCGGAGTTCCATTCCCATACTGCAATGGCCCCAAACAATGGCGCCCCTCTCGATATTTCTTTATATTGCTTCAACAAGTTACAACTATGTGGCTCTGCTCTGCATCTCCCACAAGGTAGAATGCCAAAGAGAGAGCCCACCCACATATGTAAAGGCCCTAGACGCATCCAAAAGCAGTTACATGAAAAGTAGCATGTTCAAAAAACTCTGGGTCCAAAAGCATGCGCCCTATGGGTTGGACCGTACAGCGCTACCACGTGGCTGCAGTTCCACAAAACGCGGGTTGTCCGTACAACTACTACGTCATCATCTGGCTCTACGCAATTTGAAAATATGTGTGCTTTATTTTTAGGGTTAGGCTCCATCAAACGGGGTATTGTAAGTTGGGTTGGGTTAAAATTTAGAGTACTTTCAGGCCACTCGGCAAGAACTTGTAAGTTGGTCAGTCCTTCTTCTGCTGCTACTAGGGTTTAGGTCCCTCAACCAGAATTTGCAAGTTGGCTAGGGTTAGTCTCTGAGAGTCCTAACCCTTTAGACTTCAATGGCTTGACACGTCAACAATTTGTGACATCATTACCAGCACCATGGCCTTGTTCCATCATCAAATCCTAGCGTTTTAGCCTAGCATCAGTCCCTCAACCTAATCAGTACCATATCAGCACCTCAGAGATGAATCAGCCCTAACATTTTTGCATTCCTCAGCATCCCGTCAAAAGGTTGCAGATTTCAGCCTCTTGACAACAGCATTTTCAGCCAAGCTGAGGCCAGCAGATCCTCATCATCATCATCGCCATCAGTTTGCGATCTCAACTCTAGAGCACTAGCATTCCCAGATTCAGCCCAAGCACAGCAAATCAGCCAGCGTTTTCAGTTTTCAGCGCTTAGCCTCGCAGATCCAAGCATCCATAGCCAACTCCCACAAATACCTCTCTAGCAATAGAGAGGGGAGGGCCCTTGGAGGGGGGTTTGAGACCCCATCCGGTGTTGGTATTCTTTCATTCACAGAACCTTCACTCACAATATCATTCTCTCTTCTCTCTCGTCTTTTGCACCTCTCTCTCATGAAGTAAAAGGAACCTTGAGTACGCAATGAGCACTCATCCTAAGTTATCACCATAAACCACTTCCGATGTACATTATAGGAGTTCCCCTGTTAGGTGCAGCGGAATGAATGTTGTATTTTCTCAAGATTAGTGATCTTTATTGCTCAAGGTTCCTTTTAGTTCTTTGGGGAAAGAGAGAGCTTTCCGTCTTGTAGAGTGTTGTGGTCACGAACAAAGTGAGTCGATATTGTGCGTGCAAATGAATGAGACTGAGAGAAGGAGAGAGAAGAGATACGACACCGAGAGGTTTGTAAAACCCTCCTCCGAAGGCCCCACTCTCGTCGGCGAGAGTGGTCTACTTTGATTGCACAAAGGTGTACAATGCGAATGCAATGGACTGATGCAACTTGGACTATGCCGATGACGACGACGGTGGTGACGACGACGACTTGATAGTTGAAATCTGTGGTCTTCGATCTGCTGTTTTTCGGGACTGTTTCGGTGGCTGAAAATGACTGTTTTGGCTGCGTTTTGATGGCTGAAAATGGGGGAGCATCTGCAACCAATCTGGGGCTGATCTGCTACGAAGTCATAGGCTGAAAACGCTGTGTATATGCTGCAGATTAGGGCTGAAAGTCAAAAACGCTGATGCATGGCTGATGCTAGCAAAAACGCTAATGCTGATCTGGGCCGGAAATCCAAAAACGCCAATGGGCTGATTTGGGGAAAACGCTAGCAAAGCTGATGAGTCTGCCGGCGATGGCAGTAATCTGCTAACGCTAGGGTGCTCGTGGTGTTGACGATCCAGGCAAGGCTGAAAACGCCAGATCTTGGAGGTAGGCGAGGATGGGATCTCCAAAAACACCAAGGTGCTTGAGGGGGTACTGCTAAGAAGTTGCCTGTTGAGCGGGAAGCTCCTGCTACCTCTTCTGCTGTGGAGTGCTAGCTTTGGGTTGCTTATATGTTAACTTAGCAAAATTGCCCTACCTACTTTTGTAGGAAAGTCACTTAAAAATAATAAGTGAAAATCCCAATAAATAGGAAAATAGGCTAAATGCATTGGAAAATTCCCTTAACTGATGCTAATGGATTCTGATGGGAATTCCGATGATCATGTTGTGTGCAACCGGAGGATATGCATCTATGCTAAGTGACTGGGCATGCACGGTCTACTAATAGACTCACAAAAGTGCCAAATCACTGCTAATCTAACTTGATCAGACTGACTGAACCCTGCTGTGGTGTAGCTTGTCCACGGACACATAGGGTTGGGATGTGTCACGTGACATCCCCTCCTTTTCAAAGTGAGGTACTGGTACCGAACTGTATGGCGTCGAGGGAGATCGCCAACAGCATCCGGAATCCTGGAAAGGACTCTTCGCCGGCCCACTCTAATGTGTGGGTCGTGCGGTACTTGAACTTCATAAAGGTCTGCAATGCTTGCTTCCTTGGGCCGCGCCGAAAGCGACACAAAGTCTTTTGTGGCTCCTTCAATGCTTCAACTTCGTCGAGTATCCTGCTTCTTTTGTCTTCAAGAATCTCCATGGCTGAAAATTCCTAAAACAATCTCCAACACAAAACCATGAACATACCCATTCCATGTAAAGTGAAGGAGAAAAATGATAAATCTTGTCTTTTCTGAAGACTGTGTATGCAATGTAGATGAACATAGAGACGGAGTGACAACCCGTTCACCAAACACATGCAAACAATGAGGTCGAATCTTTTCTGTTTGATCGAAATCAATCAACTGTGGCAAATCTCCTTACATACAAATTTTTCAGCTTTTTATGAACAATTCGCATACATTCGTGCTCATCCATGATAGAAACGTGCCCAACATACAATATGTCATGCCTAGGAAAAGGGATCACATAACGATGCTGACTAAAATACAGGAAACCTTCACGAATGAAACACTCGAACAATGCGTGCGTATCAATCATGCGAACACATAATACTTCCTGTGATGGTTCCTTGGACCAAGGCTTGAGAGCCAAGATCGCTTCTTCGGGATCTATCGAATCTTCTTGTGGGGGATCTGTGGACCTCGACTCGAAAGCCAAGATCGATTCTTAGTGATTGATCGAATCTGCAACGAGGTTAGCTTCGCTAGAAAAAGCATCCACTAACACATCATCCTGGTGAACAATCACATCTTCTTCATGCAAATCATCATGCTCGTGAGAAATCACATCTCGATCATGCAAATCATCATGCTTGTGAGAAATCACATCTTGATCATGCAAATCATCATGCTTGTCATTGTCATCCAAATCATCATGCTTATCATTGGCATCCAATTCATCATGCTTCTCATTATGCAAATCATTGTGCTTATCATTGTCAATCAAAACATCATGCAAGTCATTGTCAATCAAATCATCATCATGCTTCACACAATCATGCAAATCCTGTGTCATGCTTGGGAGAAGAAGAGACTGAGAGAGTCTCCTTTTCCCGATCTTGTTGTATCTGAGCCTGCATTCGACAAAAGAGTCGCAACATCTCTTGCCTTATTGCTTTGTTCTCGCTATCAAACTTGGCTTGCATTTCTTTGTTCTCTCGATCAAATTCTGCTTCTCTTGCTTTGGCTTCCAAGTGTGCTTGCTTGCTCTCACGCGCTATGGCTGCCATTCCTTCTTTGTATTTACGATCTATGGCTGCCCTTCGTTCTTCGTAAGCCTTTCTTTCTGCTTCTCTTTCTTGGTCTAACTCCTCCATAGGAGTTCGTGCAATCTTTGTCGTAGATGGGGAAGGGTCGGAAAAACCTCCTGGTGGGGAAAATTCTTCTTCGCCTCTCTCATGCTCATCACCTCCAAGCGAAGTATCCATTCCGCTTCGAGTGATGACCATTCTGCAATCATGGGTTCTTGTGGGTTCTTAAGTTCACGAGGAACTTGGGTTCTTGAGGGTCTTGGTTCTTGAGGTCCTTGATTCGTGAGAATCTAGGGTTCTTGAGGTCCTTGATTTGTGAGAATCTTGGGTTCTTGAGGTTCTTGAGGTGTTCTTTCACTTGCAAATCGCGTTGGAGAAGGATCTTCTCTTCACCCGAGTTCTACTCCTTTCTGCGGGCGCACCCCTTGGCGGCCTTGCGCTCACACCAAGGTTGCTTTTTCCCACCTCACGTCGATTGGCCGGCCGCTAAGTGCACAGTCCGCTCTCAATGAGTGAAAAGAGACACAAGGGGAGGCTGGACAAGCCCTTCTTTCTTGGGATTCCTGTCTCTCTTCAACAAAACACGATTAGGAATCGCCACGCCCAAGTAAACTTGGGTTCGTGCGATCACAACAAGCAAAAAAAAAAAAATATTGTGGTTCTTGTCGTTCTTGTGGTTCTTCCCTTGAGTAATGCAGAACACTTCCAAAGCTCTGATACCAATGTTAGGTGCTGCGGAATGAATGTTGTATTTTCTCAAGATTAGTGATCTTTATTGCTCAAGGTTCCTTTTAGTTCTTTGGGGAAAGAGAGAGCTTTCCGTATTGTAGAGTGTTGTGGTCACGAACAAAGTGAGTGGATATTGTGCGTGCAAATGAATGAGGCTGAGAGAAGGAGAGAGAAGAGATATGACACCGAGAGGTTTGTAAAACCCTCCTCCGAAGGCCCCACTCTCGTCGGCGAGAGTGGTCTACTTTGATTGCACAAAGGTGTACAATGCGAATGCAATGGACTGATGCAACTTGGACTATGCCGATGACGACGACGGTGGTGACGACGACGACTTGATAGTTGAAATCTGTGGTCTTCGATCTGCTGTTTTTCGGGACTGTTTCGGTGGCTGAAAATGACTGTTTTGGCTGCGTTTTGATGGCTGAAAATGGGGGAGCATCTGCAACCAATCTGGGGCTGATCTGCTACGAAGTCATAGGCTGAAAACGCTGTGTATATGCTGCAGATTAGGGCTGAAAGTCAAAAACGCTGATGCATGGCTGATGCTAGCAAAAACGCTAATGCTGATCTGGGCCGGAAATCCAAAAACGCCAATGGGCTGATTTGGGGAAAACGCTAGCAAAGCTGATGAGTCTGCAGGCGATGGCCGTAATCTGCTAACGCTAGGGTGCTCGTGGTGTTGACCATCCAGGCAAGGCTGCAAACGCCAAATCTTGGAGGTAGGCGAGGATGGGATCTCCAAAAACGCCAAGGTGCTTGAGGGGGTACTGCTGAGAAGTTGCCTGTTGAGCGGGAAGCTCCTGCTGCCTCTTCCGCTGTGGAGTGCTAGCTTTGGGTTGCTTATATATTAACTTAGCAAAATTGCCCTACCTACTTTTGTAGGAAAGTCACTTAAAAATAATAAGTGAAAATCCCAATAAATAGGAAAATAGGCTAAATGCATTGGAAAATTCCCTTAACTGATGCTAATGGATTCTGATGGGAATTCCGATGATTATGTTGTGTGCAACCGGAGGATATGCATCTATGCTAAGTGACTGGGCATGCACGGTCTACCAATAGACTCACAAAAGTGCCAGATCACTACTAATCTAACTTGATCGGACTGACTGAACCCTGCTGTGGTGTAGCTTGTCCACGGACACATAGGGTTGGGATGTGTCACGTGACATCCCCACTCAAATGAGGTGGCCCCTAATGTAGGCACCCCTTGTGGTACTTTATTGATTCATCTTCACAGATACACTAGCCGGGGAGAGCCAACTATGCAACTTATGTGTGTGCCTCTCCCGAGGATAATATTTAAAGGCACATGGCCTAAAAGCAACTACTATCAAAAGTTGTCACAAACTGGTGACGTGGCTGCCCAGTGTGCACACAGACCCACCCCCGGCTGGCATACCCGCGAGGAGCACGGCTGAAATGCTGACGTGGCATGGCTGTACGGCAGTCCCCCGGAAAAGGCGGAAATGAAGCCACGTGGCACGCTATACGGACGCCCGTGTTTTGCAGCGGATTTTGCGGCAGCAGAAAAAAAGCACGGCCAGCTTTTGCTTTATTCTACGCAAGAGAAATTAGAGAGAGAGAGAGAGAGAGAGAGAGAGAGAGAGAGAGAGAGAGAGAGAGAAGCTCTTTTGCTTTATTTTTAAAAGCTTTTAAGTTTGAAGCTTTTGGGCTCTGATTTTGGCATCCCTTGTAAACTCTTTAAATACGTGGGCAGGCTTCCCACTTCTCAGAGCATCTGGACGCACAGTCTGAGAGTGAGAGCCTCCCACTCGCTTGTACTTTTGAGTTGCAGATTAATACAAAAAGAAATACCAAAAGGAGCGCCAGTCTTTGGGGCTAATATCTCTAGGCACGGAACTTCTCTATTTTCAGCCCCGAAAATGCGCCAGCTCACCTGTACAACGGTCCCCTCGCGTCCCCGAATCTCCTGGGGGTATTAGGGATCGTTTAGGGCCAAAACCCTAAACCTGCAAAAATACACAGCAGGCTGTAATTTACTGTTTCGGGCTCCGTTTCGCGTGCCGGTCGCATCCCTAGCAAGTCCTCGAGCTCCCGCACCTGTAGGGCTACTTGCCCTTTGAATGGGACGAGATTTCTGGCGTGAAACCTCTCCGAATTCACCTGTACCTGCGGGGGATTAGCCGCTAGCTAATCCAATACCTGTGCAAGAGGCTCTTGCCTCGGCAATCGCGCATGAACCCACACAACTGTACATTGGTCAATTGAAAAGCCCACTAGAGGGGCATAACATACTGCCATAGAGGAGAGAGAGGGCAGTCGTAGCGTGCAGGGCATCACTCCTGGCACCGCACTGTACATAGGAGGGAAAGCAAGCACTCCATAGCTCTTAACCCGTGACAAAAGCTGAAAATGAGCCTCTCCCAGCTTAAAATTCAGCGCCACTTCTTGTTGCATGAGGAAAGTGCACCAGAAGGTGCCACTTGGCACATTTACAAGCATTTTCCCATTTTGGGGTTGCCGCCTAAAAATCTCCCAACCGGTTGCCCAGTTGACTTCACGGCAGAGTAAGAAAATGTTCCCCTAGTCATACCGGAGGTAATGACGCAAACACATTTTCAGGTCCCAAAATAGCAGTTCCCTAAATTTTAGGAGATGCTGCCATTGTATTTTTCTAGGTCATCCGACCCTCTTTGTACACTGCAGCCACACCCAGAACTCAAATGTAGTCTCTGTAGCAAAAGATTCCACTTTGGCTAGTCAATGACCCCACTTTGGCTAACCATAGTCCTTGTCCAACCTTAGTGCTCTCTTGCCCTCAGGCCTGGACTCCCTCTGGACAATTCCACACTAGCTATGCAATGCAGGGCAGTTAGATTTCCCGAGGGGTGTTTCCAAAAAGTGAAAGTAAATAGATAATAAGAAAGAAATCAACAAAAAGGATAGATAGTAGTCACACGCTAGTGACAGCCAGTGTCGAATCAATTGTCAACTGTGAACTGTTTTGAAGTGATTTATTGTGGTGTCGCGGTAGATTCTCGACTTGGAGTGTCCAAGTCTGTTACAAGTTGGCACCCAAAAGCTTTGCAAAAAATTAATGCTTTCAAATATGCATTGAAAAGCAGCCCCGCAAAGCCACGTCAACATGCAGTACAAACTGCCCATGATTCTTGTTCAGAATCAAGTCGAAATTCCCGCTACGTTTCACGCATGCATCAACTCAGATTTGGGTCCGCTCTTCAAGTCGGGTCCAACTCGGCCTTTCTCTCTTTTTCCAATCCATTGATCATGCCACAGACCATACCGTACACATCTTGATGTCGTACGTTAGGGCTCGTTCGTACTTCAACAAGATGACGAGAGGAGGATAGAGAGGCGCATCTGCCTAGCACTTTCACTTTCTCAAAGATTCCCCTATCCACATGGTTGCCTCCTCACTTCTTTGCTGAAGACTCTTGGAAACATCCTGAGATGGAGCCTCGAGGAGACCTCCTGTAGATAGATATCTTCTTCATAAAATTCTCTCAGTCATGGTCCGACTTTCCATGATGTTAGTGCAAATCCAACGTATCACTTCATATTTGAGATAGCACACGACCATCCATGTAAGTCTCCTTTGTTGAGGAGGCCTTGTGGCACCGTCTTTTTTAGGATAAGTGATCTCATTCTTCCCATATTTTTTGAGGCTTGGAGAACGATGAGATATGCATCCTTGTTTGATATAGAGTAGAGAGTACAGAGTTCTTGTATAGTAGGTGCAACACATGATTGTGAAATTATAATGTTTCAGTGTTCCTTGGAGAATGTGAGTTCCTAGTACAAATCTACATGAGCAAGAAGATAGATTCCACGCTAGCTTTGGAGAGAAGTGCCTCCGGTCTCAAATCTTACTCCAAGCTTTGCATGGTTCACTCAATCAATCATAGATAGAAGTTCCTATCAAGCCAGCAATCAGTCCAGCTATCGGACACGGTTTCTTAGGTTTGGGATTGTCGATCAAACAAGTTCACGTTCTTTGGGTAAGACAAATCTCATAATATACGATTTTTCAGCAACAATTATAGCACTTTCCGTCATGACAATATGGGGCCATTTCTTCATGCGTCGACGCTTGTTAATAATATATATGAAGATCTGTTAGCTTGATGTCTTCAATAAATAACCATACATTCTCTTTCGGCAAATCCTGGCAATTTATTCAAAGACCGAGTCACGGGGACGTGGCAACGGTTAACTGTCACGAGGACGTGGCAACTGCTAACTTTAGTTGTTGGTTTCTTTCCAAGGGATTTTGTTTTATTTTTGAGACCCTCTTCTTGAAGTAGCAAATGGTCGGACATTGCATGGCCAATGTGAACGGTAGTTTCACCCGCAGATGGGTAGTGGTCGGCACTGGAATTCGTATGGTAAGAGGATGTCTAGGCTCAGAGCAAGATCATATAGGTCCCCCCGTCGCACTTAGTAAGTTGGTGGATACTAGGAAGTGAACTCAATAAAGGCCTAGAGTCAAGGTGTGACTACCAACAAAAAAGTATCCGACAGTTGGGCCACATTGCATTTTTGGATGCGGTCCCAATGAGGATAGATGGTTAGAAGACCACTGGGAGCCCAACAGAAGCATCTCCTAAAATTTAGGGAACTGCTATTTTGGGCCGAGAAATGTGTTCGCGTCATTACCTCCGGTATGACTAGGAGAACATTTTACAACTCTGCCGCGAAGTCAACTGGGCGATCAATTGGGATATTGTTAAGCGGCGAACCCAAAACGGGAAAATGCTTGTAAATGCGCAAGTGTCACATTTTTGTGCACTTTCCAATGCAAGGAAGAGTTGGCGCTGATTTTATAGCTGGGAGGCTCATTTGCAACTCTCTGTCACAGGTTAAGAGCTATGGAGTGCCTCCTTTCCCTCTTATGTACAATGCGGTGCCAGGAGTGATGCCCTGCACGCTACGCACTGCTCTCTCTCTCCCCTACGAGCAGTATGTTATGCCCCACTAGTGGGCTTTTCATTTGACCAATGTACAGTTATGTGGGTTCATGCGCAATTGCTGAGGCAAGAACCTCTTGCACAAGTACTGGACTAGTTAGCGGCTAATCCCCCGCAGGTACAGGTGAATCCGGAGAGGTTTCACACCAGAAATCTTGTCTGATTCAAAGGGCAAGTAGCCCTACAAGTGCGGGAGCTTGAGGTCTTGCTACAGATGCGACCGGCACGCGAAACGGAGCCCAAAACAGGGAATTACAGCCTGCTGTGTATTTTTGCAGGTTTAGGGTTTCGGCCCTAAATACCCCCAGGAGGTTCGGGGACGCGAGGGGACCGTTGTACAGGTGAACGGGCACATTTTCGGGGCAGAAAACAGAGAATTCAGCATGCTGCAGATTCTCACCAGGTTTTGCAAAGTGTCCGTATGCGTCGGGAAAGTCACCTATTGCGTGCGGATACTGACTGTGAAGCGTCCTAGTACAGTTATGCTGCCGAAATCGGGCCAGAACAGGTGTTTCTTAGCCTAGATTGTGCGGGGTAGCTTGTAGGAGATCACAGGTTTTATTCCCTCTGTTAAAGAATAAAGAAATACCGAAAGGGGCGCCAATTTTGGGGCCTACAGGTTGTCGGCGTTTGCTCGGAGCATTCTAGCTTCCGAGCCGTGTGTGTACTTAGGTGTTAATCCCCATTACAGGTTACCTTTGCAAAGTGCTCTGTGTGTGTGTCTAAAGTAAAGAATTTCGGGTGAAAGCCAACGCCTACCGCCCTACAGGCCGGTTTCATGGTTCCATTGCCGGGATATCAATCACTTTTTCCTTAAAGAGTGAGCATAGATTGTTTTGGGTAAAGACAGAGTGCAAGAACGCCGGATTACACTATGACTGACAAGGGGAAGGGCATTATGGAAGAGGGTTCCTCTTCAAAGGACAGGCAGGAGATCCCTATGGTTTTCGAGATTGGCCAGAGCTCACGGCCACGTCAGTCTGTACCTCCTGTCAACCTGAATGTCCCTCCAGTAGTAGAGGGCTTTATGACTGGGCAACTTGAGGATGATGCGTTCAAGACTCAATTAGTTGCCGTGGTGAATGTCTTTTCGCAACTGGTGCAGAATCCAAGGTTTATGGAGTTTTTGCAAGCGCCACCAGTGCAACAGCAAAATAGGCAACCTACGCCTCGTACGAAGCTTGTTGATGCTCAAGCCCAGGTACTTCATGCGGCTCAGGAGGAAAGGGAACACTTGCATGTTGCGGAGTCGGGGGCTCCAAAACAGGTTCCTCCCGTGCTTGAACAAGTGGCTAGAGCGCCTATTCCACAGGTTATGCCAGTTCAGCCCACCACCTTTCAGAGCCAGCATGCTGTCTTGAATGGACAGGGAACTGGATACCAGGCTATGCACTCAGTTTTTCCACCACCCACGGTACATCCTGGGTATTTCGAGGGTGGATCAGTGTTCCAAAGTATGGCTGGTTATGCGCCTGGAAGTCAGTCGTACATGCCAGGAACAATGTTCGGGGGTATGCAAGGCATCATGCCAAACCCCATGTATGGTAGTATCGGCATGCAGCAGGGTTTTCAGAGCAACCACGACCAGTTTGGGGTGCCACAGGGTCATTTTGGCATGGCTGGTTTTTTTGGACAGCAACCAGATATTGCACCTCTGACGCAAAATGTGAATGGCCAAGATGTGCCGATCATGCCTACTACAGTGCCCATGTTGCAGACCATCCCTTATGACAAACTTGGGGACACTGGAGAAGCCGAAAGCTTACAAAGAGGATGGTGCAGCTGTAAAGTTCAGTACTTTCAATGGCTTTGAAGATAAAGCAAAGGCTCTTACCTTCCTCCAGCAGTTTGATACAGCTTATGCGGGAGGGAATTTTACAGAGGCCTCGAAGGTCAGGAAAGCTGCCACTTTCTTAAAGGACAATGCACTTACATGGTGGACGACATTGTTAATGCAAGGACAGGCACCCGCCACTTGGGTTTACTTCAAGCAAATGTTTGCATCTGCTTGGCTGTCAAATGAATTTGAAGCCAACGTCATGACACATTGGCACCAGCTTACTTCAACTTCGTGCAAGAGCTTGCTGGAGTACAATAGGAGGTTTTGTAAAGCGTTACTCTCAGTGACCTCCTACAGATTTGTGCCATTGACAGAGCAGATAGAGAAGTACTGTTGTGGGTTGCCTAAAGGGCTTCGCGATTACTGTACAAAGAACAAAGTGGCTACCCTCACTCAGCTTATGGAAGTTGCGAACACTGGTCTTGCCTTGTTGAAAGGAGAGGACAGTGGATTTCCAAGCAACGACAAAGGAGGGCAGCAAAAGAAAAATTCAGCGAAGAAGCCCTTTGTGAAAACGGCTCCGGATGCGTCACAGGGGTCAGAAAAGGCCAACCAAAGACAAGGATTCAGCCGGGACTTCTGGAGCGCAGGCAAAGAAACAGAAAAGGAAGCCTTTTGTGCGCAAGTCGCTCGAGGAAAAGAAGGTCCTAATGGCTGAGAACAAATGCTTTATATGCGAGCAGCCTGGTCACTTTTCTATCAATTGTCCACAAAGGAAAAGACCAGCTGACTCAAAGGATAAAGAAGACCAGAAAGGCAAGAAGCCTAAACCCACGGCAGGTTTAGTGCCAGACATGGTGGGTGACAGGCCCAACACAGATGCAAGTGAGTTATGCAAGGCATGGGGTAAAGTCAGGGATCAGACGGCACTCATCTTCTTTGATCCAGGTGCCAATGTAAGGATTCTAGATGCTAATCCTTAATTAAGTACTTAAACTCATGATTAAGACTTAAGAAACTGAACTGTACTCGAGACAAAACTTAGTAGACTCTGCGTTTTATTGATTGAATGTGTGATACAAGGGCTCCTTATATAGGAGACGAAGAGACATAAATGAAAAGACACGTCTCTTGGTGAAGAGACACGACTTTAGACGTAAAGACACATCCTTTCGGCGAAGAGCTGCAACCATTGGGCGAAGAGTCGCACCCGTAGAGCAAAGGGGTGTGACCAGTCGTCGAAGGAGTGTGGCTTTTGGCGAAGAGACACGTCCTTTGGGTGAAGGGGTGTGACCATCCAAGCGCAGGGGTCCTCCTTGGCATGGCACTTCGCATATCTGCAACTAGGAGTAGATGTAATGCTGTTAACATAGTCACAATCGTGACATTCCCTCCCATTGAAAATGAGAGCCCGTGTCAAAGAAATGACTTCTGATGTTGATAGAACTCTGGAAAAGCATTGAATCTTCGAAAATCTTCAATCTTTGAGTTATCGGAAACCTTTGTCTTGAACCTTTGCTTCTTGCGAAACCTTTTTGCTTTGACTGCTAAGTCCCATATCATTGCAATGTTCAAAGACTTTTTAGAGGAATCTTGCTTAATCAGGTTGACTGCAACAAGAGATTGATCTTCAAAATTCTTCATGTGACGTAAGATTTCTGGTTCAAAATCTTCGAGTAACTGCGAAATACTTGGGGAAGAGGAAATCTTCTCAAGATACTCTTCAGATGGGGTAACTTCAACTTTAGTAATCACTGGAGAGGATTTTGGCTTGAGACTGTAATCATCTTCCAATAATGAATCCCAAAATTCTTCAGAATCATCTTCTGAAACTGTAACTTCATGACTTGTAATTGGCATATCATCATCCAGTAAAGAATCAAAGAAAGCATAGTTCTCTTCAGACTCGGAATCTGCAACTATATCTTTATCTTTGTCTTCATCAATTGATTCGGGAGAAGTTAATGAATTCAAAAATTCATCAATAATAATATCTGCATCTGCATCGGAAATCATATTCTCTTCATAATCCACTGTATCATGTCGCTTGACTAGTACACGTGAGGCTTGAATCACTCTTCTGCATGAGAAAGCCCGTGTAAAGTCAATTCACGTCCATCTTTGCACAAATTGATAGTATGTCCTCGAAAGCTAATTGCTGGATCATATTGGAATAATTAATGCTGACCAAGAATCATGTCGTAATAAGATAAAGGCATGACTTCAAAATCCAGTTGATCTGCATAAGTTTGAATCTCGAACTGCAACTATCGAACTGTCTGATCACAAGTCAAAATTGATCCATCTGCTAATTCCACATCATATAAGTGAGATGTCTTCTGAGTTCGTAAGCCAAGCTGTTGAACTATCTCAGTGCTGACGAAATTATTCGAGCATCGTTGTCCACCAAAATATTGATGGAGCGACCATTGATAGTTCCAAGAAGGCTCAAAACTTGCTTTGAGAGAGGCTCCAAAACTGAAGAATTGCACTGAGTATGCTTCATAAGAATAGTCGTATCCTTTGAGACACGAATCGTATTAACCACAAATTTTCCTTTATCCTTAGCAAAGTCTGGTTGTTCAAAATTCGATGATGTTTCCGCGTTGGAATTTCTTTTCGAATTAGACGGATTTGGTCTCTTTGGACATTGATACCATCTATGGTCACCAGTACATAATCCTTCCTTCTTTGAAGTCGAAGATCCATTTGACGAAGAGCCTTGCTGAGTATTGGAATGCCGATCTTGAGAAAAATCACGTTCTTTACCACGATCAAGTGGAGGAACATGTATAGAAGATCTGCTTTCAGACTGTCGATCTTGAGAATAGAACCTTGAAGTTTAATAAGGTTGCGTTGCTTGCTGTCTGAACTGAGTCTGATGTTGCTGATTTTGGTTATAGTTGTCTCTGCGATCACACTGTGAAAAGCGAGCGCTATTTGAAGATCTGTTACCAGGGAGAAAATTCCGTGTAGGGCGCCGATTATCGCCAAGACGCTCCACATAGGCAATTACAGCATCCAAGGTGGTAGGGTTGTATTTGTGCACATCGTCCTTCAAGTTGGGTTTGAGTCCGTCGATAAAGCTGTGAAGTTTATCAGAGGGACTAAGGGTCTCTATCTCAAGAGTTAGCCTTTGGAACTCTGTGATGTACGTGGCCAAGGAACCTGTTTGGCTCAGGCAGCGAAGAGAGGATCGGGCATGAAAATCCGCATTAGCAGGTTCGAACGCCTTGCGAATAGCACGCCGGAATTTATCCCAAGAAGGTGTGTTTACCATCAGCAACCCGTCATTGCCACCAAAGAAATGCTGTGTCTTTGAGCAGAGAACTAGCAAGTGCAACTTTTTTACTCTCGACCAAGTCCGTGTTCGATAAGTAAATCTCCATTTTGAACAGCCATTGGTCCAGCACGCGCTTGTCGCGGCCACCAGTGTATGGTTCCGGCAGTTTAATATCAAGCTTCTTCTTCTGTGCAGCATTAAAAATTTTGTAAAGTAATTGAAGTTCGCAATTGTCTACCTCTTCAGTTGGATCTGGTTCGTTTGGTTCGTCCATTGAAGCTTCGAAAGAAGGTGTTGAAGATGCTGCATTTGTAGTTCGAGAAACAACAGGTCGACTTCGAGAAGTGCGTATCTCATCCAAGCGAGTGTGAAGTGATGCGAGGCTTGCGGAAAGTGTTGCAATCTGCTCCTTAATAAGAGTAAGGGCATCGTCAGATTGACCACCTCCATCCTGAGAATTCGGCATGATTATGCCTCAAAGAGAACTCGAACAAGTGCAAGTTCTGGGTTGGGAACCGGTTCTGGGACAGGTGCTCCGTGAGCGGAAAATCTCTCTGAAATAAGTTCGCGCTCGAGAGTCGGGGAATCGGGAATTTATCACTTCCGGTTCTAAGTAGGGAAATTCACCCGCAAAATTTCATCGGGGAAAATTTGCAAACTGGTTCGCATCGGCCATGTGTGCGAAATGTCTTGCGCAGAGTAGGTGAACACAGAGCAGAGCAAGGGAGAGGCAGCGTAATTTTTTTTATTTTATTTTTTTGCATAAGCTGAATGTGATCAAAAGTCACATAAAAGCTGTTTTCACATGTGTTTAAAAAACTGGGGCGGGTCAGTGAATGTTGGCCGGCCACTTTGGGGCTGAAATTTTGGAGTATTTTAATAAGTTAAGTTCTCAATCTTATAAGGGTGTTGCCAGCGTAAAATAAAGACTCAGCGTAGAATATTGGCCAGCGTAAAAGATTTCAGCAGGAAGCTTGCAAATTAGAAGGCAGCGTTTCAGCCAGCGTTTGCAAAATTCAGCCCATCGGTGACATTTTCAGCAGCCAGCAATTCAGCCCTTCATTCAGCCAGCATTCAGCCAGCACAGGAGCACATAATTTGGGGAAAGGGTGCACAAACTTCAAAGGGGCACAACCTTTGGAAAAGGTGCGAGCACGGAGAAGAAGGGGCATGTTGTTTGTCGTGTGCCCGTTCGTGGGAAGGGGTGCGAGGGCGGGTTAGAAGGAGCACAACCCGAGCAAAGGTACACAAGGCTCTCCGGGTACACTACGCACACACATCTGTGTTCTGTCTTTATTTATAGAATTGGAACATAAAAATTCATGTTACCTCATGCTTGTATGCACATGCATACCATCTTTCTTCTGCTTCCATGCAACTCCGGGAAGGGGGGGGGGGGGGAGAGGGTAGCGGTGAGGGTGAGAGGCTCACAACCTTCAGGTCTCGGAAAAAATTTGCTCTGATACCACTGTAAGGATTCTAGATGCTAATCCTTAATTAAGTACTTAAACTCATGATTAAGACTTAAGAAACTGAACTGCACTCGAGACAAGACTTAGTAGACTCTGCGTTTTATTGATTGAATGTGTGATACAAGGGCTCCTTATATAGGAGACGAAGAGACATAAATGAAAAGACACGTCTCTTGGTGAAGAGACACGACTTTAGACGTAAAGACACATCCTTTCGGCGAAGAGCTGCAACCATTGGGCAAAGAGTCGCACCCGTAGAGCAAAGGGGTGTGACCAGTCGTCGTCGAAGGAGTGTGGCTTTTGGCGAAGAGACACGTCCTTTGGGTGAAGGGGTGTGATGTTGCTAAATTGGCTTTATCTTACAGAAAAATAATTCTAAATGAATATTGGATTTATAAGTGAGAGGGTTTTCTCGCTTGGAACACCAAGGAAAAATAATTCTAAATGAATTATTGGAATTTTAAGTGAGAGGGCTTTTCTCACTGGAGACATCCGAGTACAGAGTATTCCTAGTGCATCATTCAAAGTAATGACGGGAGCACTGAGAGCAGGAATATCTGTAAGGCCACCAAGAACGGGTACTTCTAATGCGTCACATCGGATGGGTGACAGGGAGCATCGGAAAGAAGTATCCGACCATCTGGGAACGGACATCTCTGATGCATCATAGGATGGGTGACATAGAGCATCGTGAAGGAGATTGTACCGTAAGTTCGGTAGGAAAGGACTAGGTGATGGGTATTCCTGATGCGTCACAAGGTGGGTGACGGGTGCATCGAAAAGGGAATATCCATAGTCGGGAGGAAATTCCGAACTGTGTTAGAATTGTGCACAAGGAAAAAGCAAGCACTTGAATGAAGATGGGTTCAGAGGAAACTTTGAGGAAAAACAGATGCTTTTTGAGAAAGCGGGATTGCCCTTCGGGAAAGCAGATGCTTTCTCGCGAGGAAGTCTATGTCTGCATTGCAACTGTGCATGTGATTGCATCCAGGGACGCCTGGGAAGTGCTGTGAAAGCATTGTTTTTAACTTATAAGGTTTTATTGAGTTTTTGGGCAAGTTCAGATTATATTTAAAATACGCCGACCGCCCACTTATTATTGTTTTTAACTTATAAGGTTTTATTGAGTTTTTGGGCAGGTTCAGATTATTTTTAAAATACGCCGGCCGCCCACTTTATAAGTGGGCACCATCTGATAAATAAGGCAACAGATCAGCCAGCGTTTTCTCTCTCTTTTTCTGGCAGAACAGAAAAAAAAAAAAAAAAACCGGCGATCTCTACACGAGCAGCTATTCATGCCCGTGGCTAGGAGCTATAAAAGCATCACATGCCCTCACTCAGAGGGGAGGACCAATCTTTGCAAGGAGGAGATGCTGCTGCAAATTTCAGCCGTAAAGAAGACGTTGCCGGTGATGCCCATGGCTGCCCCAAGTGTACCAGATGTCGCCAAGACCCAGTGCGCGAGTTCCCTCGCGAAGAAGTGCCTACAAAGCGTGTTTCCATCGCGACAAGTTGCTGTTTTTCTCTGTTTTCAGCCCATAAATGTCGTAGACGGGGCTGATTTACGAGAAGGAACCCGAGAACACACCTCTTTTGTGTGTAGGATTGGAAGAGAGGATTTTCTATGGAGAGATCTCTTCCGGGGAATTGCTTTTCGAGAACGGAGTTGCGTTTTGAGCGTCGAGACTTTGAAGGTAACGATTTTCATGTTATGAACTCTGAGTATTTGTTTGCACGTGTACTTCCTCTTAGTGAGGGAGTAGGAGCAGAGGAAGGTATGAACCTCTGCAGGAGAAAAGCGCTCTGAGGAACTAGAGCCAGATCAGCCCAAGGGTTTCGTACCCGAGTTTGGGAAGTAGATCCACGGATCGGAGAGAGGTAGTCTCTCAAGTTGTGATCCGGAAGTTGGGATTCCCAAGTAAGGACTTCGTGTCCGGGAAAGCAGAGTTGTTCTGCGGGAAGAGGACTCTGGAAAGAGAGTTGGAAAAGAGTTGCAGGGATGCCATGCCCTGAGTCTGGAAGGTGAGATCGAGAGGCGAGAACCTTGATTCTCGAGGAATTGGAATAAGGAACGGAAGTTCCTTGGAATAGGGTTTTGCCCGAGGAATCGGAAGCTGAGGCTTCCGGGAACCATCAAGTCTTATTCTAGAACGAACGTGGTAATACGTTCGGTTCAAGTGCTTGTATAGATTTCTCCTCAGTAATAAAGATACTGTTACGGGGGGGGGCCAGCCCATCTTCTCGTCCCCAATACTGTGTCGACCTTCTCACTCTCTATCTCTCTCTCTATTTATTTCTCTCTATATCCTCTGGCTTCAGTAATAAGTGATAAATCCTATTTATCCGAATGTATTTTATATTGTTATGCGCTCCCGTTTGTGACAGTGTGACCATCCAAGCGCAGGGGTCCTCCTTGGCATGGCACTTCGCGTATCTGCAACTAGGAGTAGATGTAATGTTGTTAACATAGTCACAATCGTGACAGCCAAAGCCAACTTCGTCTCACCAGAGTTAGCTATGAAACTGGGCATCAGAGCTGAAGAGATGTGGTACACAGCAGAGGCAGGGTTGGCATGTCCTGGCGACTCAGAGTGTGTTACTCCCATCATTGGAAAGCTGCGTCTGCATATTCAGTCGTATGTGGACACAGAAGAGTTCTATATCATGCCGCTGGAAGGTTGTGACGCCTTGTTAGGGACATAGTTACCCGGAACGCGGAACGGGAACGGCGACGGGATCCCCGCGGAACGGGGGAATGGCTAGGGGTCCGGAACGGGAACGGCGCGGAACGGGAGGTTAAAAAACACCCAAATAGTGCATTTTTTAGCTCCTTGTGTTTAAATACAAGGAGTATTAGAGTGCTTTGACTCTAATACTCACAAAAAACTCGTTTTGAAGACCATTCAACCTTGCTATGACTAGATGAAGATGAGAGAGAGAGAGAGCTTGAGAGAGTGAGAGGGAGAGACTCGAGAGAGGGAGAGGGAGAGGGAGAGATTTGAGAGAGTGGGAGGGAGAGGAAGAGAGCTTGAAGGCTTGAAGCCTTGAGCCTTGAGAGAGTGAGTCTTGAGAGGGAGAGATCTTGAGAGTGTGAGAGGGAGAGAGCTTGACCCTTGAGGATTAGCTTGTGGAGAGAAAGGGGGAGGGGGGTGCATTTAATGAGTCCTTGAGGCCTTGCACACTTCAAAAAGAAGCCCAAACATTTACTTCAATTTTTCCAATTTTTGCCAAATTTGTTTGTAGCCGTTGGCCGTTCCAGGGGCATTCCGGAACATTCCGGGGGCGTTCCGGAACGGCCATTCCGGTTTGCACTGGCCACCTGGAACGTCAGACGTTCCGGGACGTTTCGGAACGTTCGGGAAGGGAACTGCCCCCCAGAACGCCGGAACGGGGGCTAAGGGGCGTTCCCCGGTAACTCTGGTTGGGGATCCCATGGGTGTTCGGAGTGCATGGAGTCTTGGATGCCTACAACAAAAAGATCACCGTACAACATAGGGGCAAAACTCACATCTTGGATGTAAAGCTTAAAGGAGAGTCAGTCCCTATTGTATCTACTTCTGCTATCACTTCTGTAATAAAGAATCATCTTTCTGTGTACTTGATTTTTGCACGTGATGTCTCAGATAGTGATCAGTCAAATTTATCTGTGTTAGATAAAGAAAGGTCAGCATTTTCGCAAAAGTTTAGTGACTGTTTTTCTGATTCATTACCGTCGCAATTGCCGCCAGAGAGACCTAAGGCTCACATCAACAGTTTGTTGGGACATTCTTCGATGACATGATAGTGTATTCGAAGAATGAAGAGGAGCATATGCGTCACTTGACCATTGTGTTGGAAGAGCTGCGCACTCACAGGTTACTTGTCAATCCTAAGAAAAGTGAATTCTTCCTGGGCAAACATTTTTTCCATGTTCCACTTCCAGATTATGCATGTGGAAGGCAAGAAGAATGTTGTGGCTGATGCGTTATCAAGAAAGCCACAAATTTCAGCTGTGTCAATTCCTTATCATCATGAGTTAGATGACATGAAGGAACAGTATACTGCTGATGAAGATTTTGCAAGGATCTTTGAACAGTTACAAGAGGGGCAACATCACGAGCACTACCTCCTCAGAGACGGTTTTATGATGATGCATGGCAGACTTTGTCACTAGGCCACTGCGACATAAGGTCATGGAAGAGAGTCATGTCCCACCATATGCAGGGCATCGTGGCATTGATGCAACAGTTAAAGTGGTAGAGACATTCTTCTATTGGCCTACCTTGAGGAGAGATGTGGATGCCTTTGTGCGAGCATGCATAGTGTGCCAAAAGGTCAAGTTTGACAGGCAAAAGGCACCAGGGTTGTTACAACCACTGCTGATTCCGGATAAGCCATGGCAAAGCATTGCTATGGACTTTATCTTTGATCTTCCAAGAACGCCAACAGGGAATGATGGTATATGGACCATTATTTGCACGTTCAACAAGCAGGCTCATTTTATCCCTGTCAGGAAGAAGATAAAATCTGATCAGATGGCACGCTTGTTCATGTACAATGTGTTTAAGTACCATGGTATGCCACAATCGATTATCAGTGATCGTGATCCTCGCATGACCAGTTTGTTCTGGAGAGGATTGTTTGAGAACATGGGCACTACGCTCAAGTTCTCGTCTTCGTTTCATCCACAAACTGATGGACAGTCAGAAGAGGCTAATTCTACTGTCTTAGATCTGCTTAAATGCTATGTGTCAAATAATAAGGGCAAGTGGGAACAGTATTTGCTTATGCTTGAGTATGCGTACAATAATACAGTGCATTCGTCTACTGGCAAAGCACCTTTTGAGATTGTTGAAGGCGGCAAAAAGGTTCCTCCCATTTTGCATACAAAGGACAAAATCTTTGAGGAAGATCAATATGTTGAGAACATGGATGAGATGTATAAGAAAATTAAAGTTGCCTTGGAGAAGACTCAGGCAAAGCAGAAAAAGGCTATTGATTGTCACCGTCGTGAATTGTTGTTATCACCTGGTGATTGGGTTCTGTTAAAGTTCGAAAAGGCAAGATTAAAGAAGATAAAGGGCAAGGAACGGCTGTTTCCCAAGCTCAGCATGCGTTACTATGGGCCTTTTCAAGTGCTTGACAAGATCAGCGATGTGGCTTACAGGCTGAAATTGCCTGATAATGCGTTTCACGTGAGTCTTCTAAGACCCTTCGTGGGTGATGTACCAGAAGATATGCCAGATGAGGATCAGCCAAAAGTTAAGGAACTTGATGAGATCCTGGTACCTGAGCAAGTTTTGGCACAAAAGGACAGAAAAGTTAAAGGACAAGTTGCAAGACATATTTGGTGAAGTTCAAGAACTATCCACCTATGGATGCAAAGTGGATGGAAGAGCATGAACTGTCAGTCACCAAATGTACTGCAGCTTTACCTTGAAGCCTTTGGGTTCCAGCCTACTTATGCCCCAACCCAACGTGTGAAAAGGAGGGGTAATGATAGAGCTAGCACATCAAATGTACATATGAATTCACTGTAATAGATGGAAATGACAAAAGTATGAAGGCCTCATTAATTCATTTGTGTCTACGTGTTATGACCTTTCTTGCGGATACATGCGATGATAAAAGAGTGTTAATAGCACAAGATCATCAGTGGCGTGTATTTATGGTACGCAATCGAGGACGTTTGCGATTTCAAGAGGGGGGTATGTCACGGGGACGTGGCAACTGTTAACTATGTCACGAGGACGTGGCAACTGCTAACTTTAGTTGTTGGTTTCTTTCCAAGGGATTTTGTTTTATTTTTGAGACCCTCTTCTTGAAGTAGCAAACGGTCGGACATTGCATGGCCAATGTGAACGGTAGTTTCACCCGCAGATGGGTAGTGGTCTGCATTGGAATTCATATGGTAAGAAGATGTCTAGGCTCAGAGCAAGATCATATAGGTCACTCCGTCGCATTTAGTAAGTTGGTGGATACTAGGAAGTGAACTCAATAAAGGCCTAGAGTCAAGGTGTGACTACCAACAAAAAAGTAACCGACAATTGGGCCACATTGCATTTTTGGATGCAGTCCCAATGAGGATAGATGGTCAGAAGACCACTGGGAGCCCAACAGAAGCATCTCCTAAAATTTAGGGAACTGCTATTTTGGGCCGAGAAATGTGTTCGCATCATTACCTCCGGTATGACTAGGAGAACATTTTACAACTCTGCCGCGAAGTCAACTGGGCGATCAGTTGGGGTATTTTTAAGCGGCGAACCTGAAACGTGAAAATGCTTGTAAATGCGCCAAGTGTCACATTTTTGTGCACTTTCCAATGCAAGGAAGAGTTGGCGCTGATTTTATAGCTGGGAGGCTCATTTGCAACTCTCTGTCCACAGGTTAAGAGCTATGGAGTGCCTCCTTTCCCTCTTATGTACAGTGCAGTGCCAGGAGTAATGCCCTGTACGCTACGCACTGCTCTCTCTCTCTCCCTTACGAGCAGTATGTTACGCCCCACTAGTGGGCTTTTCATTTGACCAATGTGCAGCTATGTGGGTTCATGCGCGATTGCACAGGTACTGGATTAGCTAGCGGCTAATCCCCCGCAGGTACACGTGAATTCGGAGAGGTTTCACGCCAGACATCTCGTCCGATTCAAAGGGCAAGTAGCCCTACAGGTGCAGGAGCTCGAGGTCTTGCTACAGATGCGACCGGCCACGAAACGGAGCCGAACACAGGGATTTACAGCCTGCTGTGTATTTTTGCAGGTTTAGGGTTTCGGCCCTAAACGGACCCTAATACCCCCAGGAGGTTCGGAACGCGAGGGGACCGCTGTACAGGTGAACGAGCGCATTTTCGGGGCAGAAAACAGAGAATTCAGCGTGCTACAGATTCTCGCCAGGTTTTGCAAAGTGTCCGTATGCGTCGCGCACAATCTAGGCTAAGAAACACCTGTTCTGGCCCGATTTCAGCAACATAACTGCACTAGGACGCTTCACAGTCAGTATCCCCACGCAATAGGTGACTTTCCGGGCAGCTTGTAGGAGATCACAGGTTTTATTCCCTCTGTTAAAGAATAAAGAAATACCGAAAGGGGCGCCAATTTTGGGGCCTACAGGTTGTCAGCGTCTGCTCGGAGCATTCTAGCTTCCGAGCCGTGTGTGTACTTAGGTGTTAATCCCCATTATAGGTTACCTTTGCAAAGTGCTGTGTGTGTGTGTCTAAAGTAAAGAATTTTGGGTGAAAGCCAACGCCTACCACCCTACGGGCCAGTTCAAACCGAATCCTTCTTGATCATATGGTAGCCAACCTGGACACGTGCCATGAGTTGCCTCATGTTGGCAATACCTTTGCCAACATGAGTAATCTCAGAGTGTAAAAGGTAGTTTCACTGTGTACTTGTCAGTCTGACCTGGCAGTGTATAATCTCTGAAAATAGATTTTGCCAAAATGGTATCCCAAAACCGCTAAGTATAAGTCTCCAAAGTGTCAATGGGGTAAATCCAAAAGTTAGACCATGCTGGGAAAAAGTAAATACTGTAATAAAAGGCAGTCTTAAAATCCTGCCAAGCTTTGGTCCAGACTCCGTACAGCTTCGAGGATAATGCACCCTACCACTGCATTGCACTGATCTTAAAGATAAGAGGTGCCTCTAATCAATTTAATTGTTCAGAATAGGCTGATGTAATCATAAAGCATCTAAACATAAAAATTTGCATTAAAAGCAACTCCACGTAAGGTAGTTCCTGCTTTCCCATATGCTTACAAAAAAAAGAAGGTATGCACACAAGAGAGCATAGAATAGCTTCGGTCTTGTTACCAAAAAAAAAAAAAAAATCTTTCATCCTGATGATTTCGTTTACTTTTTGTGGATATCTTAATCCAATACTTCAAAAGCCTTGCGACATATTGCAATTAAGGTCCAAAGGGGCCACCAAGAAATTCAGTTACTCTCCCATACGTCTGATCTTTTCTTAGAATCAATCAGTAAATTTGTCTTCCAGAAAAACTAAAAGCAGACAAAATCAAGGAATGTACTTACCCAAGTGGAACTGATGCCCACAAATTAACTTAGCGATGGAGCGCTCGTTCGCATCATTCACAGCTTCAAAGCACACTGAGCAGGAAGGTGGCCCTTGCAAAATCTGCTCTTTAGAAGGGCACTCCATGACTCTAGCGCGTAACGCGTTAGCACCTCTTCCCACTCCCAACTAGATAAATCCAGACTTTAGAAATCCAAAGTACTAGAGAAATCCACGCACTGCAAATATATCAATCGTCAAGCGCTTTTCGCTCTTTTGTAAGCTATTCGTTTTAACAAAGCCTTTTGCCCAGTAAAGCCGCAATTAAAAAATGATAATAACTGAACCTTAAGACTGCACAAGGGCACAGATCGCGGAGCGTGAAACTGCCCAAATGCACAAGAAAGCGGAAAAGACAAAATTACTAGGAGCAGCACATAGACACGCAACAACACAAAGTAAGAAATGGAGAATGCAAAAATGGCTACCTGCAGGATTGGGCGAGGTGGGCGGTGTCGAGAGCCACCGTAGCCCATGGCAGCTGTTATATATGACCACCCATATGCATGGAAATGGTGGACTTGCCGACCCTCGTTAAACACGGGACGTATAGGAGCATGTGCTCATCCTAATCAGCACCGGCATGACCTAATTACCCCGACGATCCCAAAATAATGTAAAAGTCAGCCCACGTGGCACACCGCCCAGCAGTGTTAGAAAAAAGGGAAAATTACCAAAATACCCCTCAAATTTGTGGAAATTCCCAAATTACCCTTCAAATTTCCAAAATTCCCAGAATATTTTGCCATAAATTCCCCAAATGCCCTTCGAATTTTCCAAAATTCCAATAATACCCCTAGTTGTGAGAGTAAAGTTCTCCAAAAATAAAAAAGTTTGTAGCTTTTCATAAGAAGGCTGATTGTCTATCATACAAGATGTTAAAACTAGAATTTGAGATGGTTATGTAGGCTTTGGAGATGAATTGCTTCATTATTTTTAGACATAATTGCTTTTTTTTGCAAGGTCATTTTGTAACAAATTATATTCAAATATGCGTGCAGGCTCGTCTACGTAAACCAGTTCTCTGACGTTAGTTGACTGCCATCATCGTATGGCCAATCCTCAACCTCATCTGCTTTGTTTTTCGAATCCTTTCATAGCTAATCGCCTTTTATCGCTGGCGTTTTTCATCACTTGCGTTTTTCAACTCTACGCTACTGTGTTCGCTTATCATTGTTGGTGTTTTTCAAAGCCTATAAAATTCACTTAGAGCTTATCATTGCCAATACAGACCTATAGACCTACAAGTCACGAACCTGCTATGTTGTCCCCTACCTACAAGTTGAAGCTTTCCGCTTTAGAGTCGCTCTACTACAATGAACTCTGCATTTCAGTACCATTGTTAAAGAACTCTACAAGTCACGAACCTGCCATATTGTCCCCTACCTACAAGTGGAAGCTTTCCGCTTCAGAGTCGCTCTGCTATACAACGAACTCTGCTTTTCAGTACCATTGTTAAAGAACTCTACAAGTCACGAACCTGCCCTATTGTCCCCTACCTACAAGTGGAAGCTTTCTGGTTCACAGTCGCTATGCTACAACGAACTCTGCTTTTTAGTACCATTGTTAAAAACTCTATGTTGACGTGTAGCAAAAAAGCTCCCTGTTGACGTGGATGGTAGAACAACAACAAACGTGCAGCACCGATCAACACAACAACGGGGGTATAACCTTACTTTCACACGGCGTTAAAATTTTGTTATCCTTGTTCTTTCTCTCTCTCTCTCTCTCTCTCTCTCTCTCTCTCTCTCTCTCTCTCTCTCTCTCTCTCTCTCTCTCTGACTACCTTAGTGTATGCAACATTGATTAGCAACTATGATACGATAGCAAGATATGGCAATGATGAGATGTTTAATTGGTTAAGATTAATGATATTTATCACCTTTCAGCTTCAGCAAGCAATACAAACTGTGTATATCTAGAGCCATCGATAAGGTTATCAGCAACAAGATAGTGCCAAAGAGTACCGAACGACGCTTTCAGAAAGGTTTGTCATCCAATTCCCAATCTCCATGTCTATGTGTCTGCTTGGACGGCACATACAATCTACAGGCAGGGCAAGGCTTCCATTTCTCATTATTTATGGGGAGACAGGGTGCCCACTGTTGTATAGCATGTTTGCATGACGCGCACTTTTTGCTCTTGCTTTCCCTTGTTTGCTAAAAACATGATGAGAATTCTAACTTGTCAAATGATTTTTTGATGCTTTGCGGAGCAGGTCTGCCTTTCGTTGCATGCTTTGAAGAAACTATACCGAAAAAGCAGGTTGGTATTTAATTGATCGTTGTGAATATTGCATTTTTGAAGTCTCTTCTGGTAGTTTCCTTTAGCCACTGCACAATCTTGTACAAATTTGATATTAGCCATTAAATTTTTCCAGCGTTTGACAATGCATGCTCTGTCGACTGCACAGCACGTATCTGTAGTGACCAATACTTTATCTTCTGTTAGTGTGAAAATGAGGAGCGCTCAAAATGTAGTACTTCATAACAACCGTTAGAGGACTAGACAACAAGTTGCAACCAGCATGAAGCTAGCCTTACGTCCGTACGCTAGATCATGGTTTGAAGTAGCTGCATTACATAGAGATTGGACAACACAGTGCGACGTTGTTGCCCATAATCTAGAAATATGTCAATATTGCGGACTAACAAATTTTACATATCATGATCGACGACATTACCCAACATCTGAACCAGATACTTCCACCGCCTTGGCTTATGTGTTATGGCATAATGCCTTGGACCATGCAAAAGTGAAATGTACATGGACATCTTATAGTGCTTACAGAAAAGATAGCTCCCATCTACACCCCTAATTGTATACAACGACTTCTATCTGCAAAACAGATGCATGTGCAACTCCTCAGTGTAGTCGACATCTCCATCAATGCGATGAAAACTACTCATGCTATAGCACGCAGATTACTGGAGAAGGGGTTGCTACTCGATAATCCGTTGTTGTGTTGGACAAGTAATCACACTCTACACTCAACGACCCAGGAACTTTCTACTTCAGACATCTCATATGTGCTTGCTTTCAATATACTACACAATCTCCCACTACAAAGATACAAGAGCATGGCCGAGAAAAGGCACAAGAGACTAGGGCTATGCATATTGTCTAAAGATGTTTTGTGCGATACGATCCGACGCCATGCTGAACTGCAGCCCTTTGATCTCATTACTCAGGTGGAGAATGATAACAGCTTCTCGATTCTGCAGACAATGGTTGAACCATCGCAACGGCGCGCATATAGCACATCTGATACACACAAGTTTAGCTCCATCCAACTTTGCAATGATAACTTTCTTGTCAATCGTGTAGCTTCATTCATGTACAACGGCTTGCCCGCACGCGACTCGGTCTACAAAGAGCACAATAGAATCGGTAGTTTTTCCCTTCTTATTTCCATTTGGCTGTGGCCACTACAATGGTCATATTCGGTTCAATGAGTATATCAGGATGCGAATTCATGCATTATTCTCATTGTTTACATTGCACAAGCCATACCTCCTCCTGATGTTTCAGTTGAAGCAGGCAATATTGATTGCAAATAGTACAACAACATCTGTTTTACATCGAGATATCGACAAATATATAGGGCACACAACAATGCGAATGACGAGGAGGCTATTCAAAACATACTTCACTTCAACCTTCCTGCAACAATTGCTGGCACTCCATCATGGCATAAACGATGTCTGAAGGATTTGATCAGTATGGTAGATGCATGGGGTTTGCCAAACATTTTCATGACATTCACGACAAATGAAGTGACATGCACCAAGTGGACGGAGATACACACACTCGAAGATATAGCCCGAACTATGAACCCTCAATTAGCTTGGAAGGATTGCCCAATTGAACGTGTGCTACTCTTCCACAAATCGATTGAAAAAATTCATGCAACAATATGTATTTCATGGCCAACAAATTCTAGGGCGTGTTCACCACCATCTTATACGATATGAGATTCAAAACAGGGGATCTATCCATGCCCATGTTATCTTATGGATTGACCAAACTGCATCAGAGATTATTGCTCATATCTCGATAGCAACTGCCATTGATATACATGTAGGGACACCACACGAACTTGTCCTCCATTAAAAAATTCATGTCTATCGTGATGCATGTCACATTTAAGTGCAAGTATGGGTTTGCATATGATATCCAACAAAACCCTCTCCCAGTCTTGGACCCTCATTGCTTGAAGTGGATGTTTCATCGACCAAGTTTCGAGCATCGAAATGTTGTGCCATACCACCCAATCATACTTCTTCTTTTGGGAGCTCATATGAATATCCAACATGTCACAAACTCGTCGATATCATATTATTTGCTTAAATACACAACGAAGGATGAGACAATTGGTACACTTCACATATCTGCAGAATCGACCATCAAATTGGCCTTAGAGGGATTGGATAAGATTAAACTGCAGCTAATAGTTTCCTGGCTACTAACCAAACCAATTTCAGTGACAAAGGCTGCATTGAATTGCTTGGAGATTCCCATTTTATAAAAAAGTGAGGTTGTTCACTACATAGACTCCTCCCCTCCCGATCATAGGCATCATATTCTATCTAGATCACAGAATGTTGTCATGCACCCCGTTGACTGCCAGGCCAACCACGCTAGAACATTTGACATTCTTTGAATACCACAAGAATCATGTTATTCAAAAGCCCTCTACATTGCAAAGAAAAATGTTGAGCTCAATAGACAGCTATTGGAACACCATCACACATCAAAATAGGCTCACCAGATTTACAGAATACCACCCAGGACACCACACAAAGGCTTTCTTTTATAATGTACTGCTTTGTTGTACATCCTTTCATGCAGAGGCTGAACTAATATCACCTGAAAATACATTGTCATCCTACTTCATGGAGTGCCAAATAAGGAATCTAATTCAGAGCAACGAAGACTTCGAGATGTACCTTATAGAGTACACGCAGGAGAACATGCTAATCTCTGATCCCATAGACCAGCTTGTCCAAATGATCATCCAAAAGACTGCATTGTGCAAAGCAAATGAAACAACGACAACTTCATTAGACAATGTCCCAGATACAGAACACCATCGCCTGAAGTCATTGGTTGTACTAAGAGAATTTGCTAGTGTTGCCGATTTGACACTCATAAACGAACAACAAAATATATACGACCGCTTGGTGACTACCACAAAAGGTTTGCGCATTGTCACAGGAACCCCATGCAGTGGGAAAACCCATTTGATTGGATGTTTGACGTATGACTATGTTAAGCAAGATAAGTGTGTGGAGTGGAAACAACTAGGCTCAATAGCATGGCATCCACAGTTCATTACCATATCAAAATACCAGCTAGAAATGAACTCTACCCACTATGCATTCATGAAATTGATGATCGATATATCGATATAAAGGAGGCGGGCATGATAATCATCGATGAATTATCCATGCTCACAAAAACAACTTTTGATCTTGTTGTCAGGCAAATTGTCAATGTCACAGGCGAGATGTTGGATGATCCTTTTAGTGAAAAGTGTGTTATTTTGCTTGGATACCTCACCCAACTACCCCCCGTGTGTAGCCATGCAACGGAACTATGTTACGTGTGTCACATCACAAGCTCTATACACTAGTTGCATGCCACTTTTTACAATATGTCATGCCCTGTCAGGCATGCCACCAATCCAGAGTTGCTTAACTTCCTGACCATTATTCACAAAATGAAACCCACAGTTCAAGAGATTGAGACCACTCTGAGTGCATGCATACTACATGAGAAGGATGTTCATGACTACATAAACAGTTCCACTACAGTGATTTGCACTCATAGGGCATATATCCAAATTGCAACAACATCGCCTTAAACATGAGCAACAACAAGGTATAATAGTATATGTCAAGCACTACTACTTAGTTTTCATTCGATGTATGCCAGCACATATAATGCTGGTTTTCCATTTTTTATGCAGAGACTTTTTGACCTTTTCAAACAGAACATTGCAGTACACAAAATTACGTGCATTCATGGACAGGTATGCGAACAAATCCGCGGAGGATAAGTCTATGGGAATCAAACAAGCAACATGTCAATTTTATTAACACACAAAAACTCCTTTCCTCATATAAGTACATAGCAATGGACTAACACAATTAACTTACACAGGCCTTACCAAAGAGATCATCGTAAAGCTAGGCACAGATATTGACGTCTCCGAGGACCACATGACTATAGAGGATGCAAATCGCCTTCTGTAGACAAAGACAAGCATCAAACCGTACATTTTAGTAATGTTGTTGTACGCCAGCCCGTAGAACTAATGGACATGTCAAACAACGATGCAAGCGAGATTTTGGCCAACTTCAAGAAAGAGTGCAAAGGATACACGCCATCTATCACAACACAAAAAGTCCCATGGCAGCACGACAAATAATTTTACGCATTGTGATTCAAACAGTTTGACCCATATGCTTACAATAGTAACCAGGCCCAGCCTATAGTTGAGCTTCTATTGAGTTAATCAAATTTACTTGCATATACTCTTTCATGTAATGTCCTTTGCTTTTATTTTCTCTTTTTTGTCTCAAACCGCCATGACTCTTACCATTCAACACAGGACAACAAGAACCATGTAATGCTGCTCGAACAGGACAACGTAGGCATCAAGAGGCAGCGAACATCAGATACACATTATATTCCATCACATGCAGCATGAATGGACGCATGTATATAGGCATCACTAACAACTATGATAGAAGAAAGAGGGAGCACACTCAAAACCCTCCTTCCAAGATGCATAATGATGTGCTCTGCTTCAAATCTTTTGCTAAAAACTTCATTTTTGCACCACTCGTCACTTGTATAACATAACATGTAGCAAGAATAATAGAAAAATCATGATTTGTAAGTATAATACCACAAGCTCCATAGGATACAACATCTTGCAAGCTCACCCGCCGCATTGCACGGAATATACATACCTACAGGAAAAATCTGAAATTTTCAAAATTCTTGTGTTGGTGGATACTGCGCGAGCGGATGCTAGCATAGCGAGAACAAAACCAAGAACTCTATGTTAGCCAAGGATGAAGCTTAACCCACAGGCGCATCGAAACAAGGAGATGAGTATCAATCACCTTCTCGACCTTTTAAGACAATCTCTACTCAAAGAAATCAAATCTAATGTTCTATGCGCTAGTGAAAGCATCTCTACCTACGATGCCCATGCTATCCAAAACTAGACCAAACACATTTGAAAAGTCACAAAACTTATAGGAAACACTCTCCTCATCAAGAGATCATTACCTTATGGACTCTAACTATATCCTACCTCAAATCGCCTCGTGCGACAATCGCGTATAAAGACAGGCACCAAATGTTGTGTATGGTCCTAATCCGTAGATCTACTCATTGTGAACCCATAGGTATAAAGAAATCACCAAACGGACACACGGTTTGCAAGAAAACTCACCCACAATCTTGGAGGAGCTTGCTTCGCAACGACACCGGAATCGTGCAAGCTTGGCGTTGGATTGAAGCCCTAGTTGTTGCTAACGCATTGGCGGTGTCGCTTTCGCAATGGAGGTTCTGTGGAGCGCGTAGGGAAGAGAAGAAATCTCTCTCTCTCTCTCTCTCTCTCTCTCTCTCTCTCTCTCTCTCTCTCTCTCTCTCTCTCTCTCTCTCTCTCTCAGACACAACGCATAGTAAACTTGGGATTTGATTAATTCGAAAGTTGGCTTAGGGTTACAATAAGTGGCTTATATACATTTCCTCCTTAGAGGCCCATTCCCACAAGGAATTTTCGCCACTTAAATATTACAAAAAATGTCATTCCGCTTCAAAAATCATGATACAAAAAGTTGGGAAAAACTCCTTCAGTGTTTGGCCATCAACACTCCCCCCTTTCGCGTTCAAGTCATCTCTGACATGATGGGTCTTGATCTCCTGCTTCTGGTAAAAGCTGTCTTTGTGTCAATGGAACCCTTGGGGATTTGGCATCTTCAAGCATGACTGGTACCTTATATTGCCAAAGGTGACTGTGGGGCCGAATATTTTGCTATCATAAGTAAAGAAGCCGGTGTAAAAGGCTTCCTCAAAAGCTTGCATATGGTAGCTTGGTAAGAACATTACCCTTTGATATAATAGATGTAACACCTCCGGGGATGGTTGCTTTGACAAATCAAATGTCATTGTGGTGAGAGTGTCGCCCGTTGATAGGAGGGTTGAGTCCGTGGCTTTGGACGGTGCGAACACTTCAATGCAAGCCGGTAGGGTTTTGCATATTTTCCTGATCATCACACACGTCAAGTCAGGGGAGCGAGTGAAAATCTTAATGGTGCCCTCTAGGGTTTTCACCATATAAGAGACGCTTATTCTCTCTCCTTCCTTGGGTGGTGGCATAGATGGGTAATTGAGCTAGTTGGGATGTCTCTTCAAGATTCTGAAGTGGTTTGCCCATGTGCGTACACGAGGGATTGGGAAAAATAGAATGTCATCCCTGACAATTTTTGGGGCTTCCAGCAAGTAGTTTAGAAATTTGGGGTACTTGAAAAGCCAAGCTTTTTTCCATTTGGGTTGGGAGTCCACTATCTTCTTTGCAGTCTCTGCATTTTTTACGTCTCCCTTATATACTGGCTCTGTGGCTTCCTCTTGGACTCTCTTCTTTATCACCAGCACTTCATACTTTAGGAGAGGATATGGGAGTGAAGGTTGCATCCATTCCTCCCTAAGCACATTTGTGGCAAGCCCTTGGATTCCTACTGAGTGTAACATTCTTCCCTCCCATTCTAAGGCTGCCCTGTGGTCTTCCGCTGTGGACTTTTCTATCATAATCTAGAGGCGTGTCTCCTCCTCTGCAGTCAATGATCGCTCTGCTTCTTCCTATGTCTCTATCTGTTCTTCTTGGTGTTGCAGATCTTTTGCATCTTCAGGAACTTCCAAGAGCTCGTCTTTGGCGTTAGTCCCTAGATCACTGGGCCCCGATTCAGTCTCCTGTGTCCTTGCTTCGGCTATTTCTTTTTGTAATTTTGTTATCTGTTGTTGACCAAGCATGTCCTTTTTAGTAGCTTCTTTTGCTTGGTCCACCAAAATTTCTTGCAATGTAGCCAATTGTCATTGGAGCTCTTCATGTTCTTTTTGAAGCTTTTGGTGTTCAGCCTTCATTCTCTCCTACGCAGTTAGAGATCTTTCTACCATATGCGTTCTTTGTCTTTGTTTTAGCCGTAATTCCTTTTGGAGGGCAGTGATTTGTGCTTCCAAGGCTTGATTAACTTGACTATCTCCCCTTGCACTTGCCTAAGCAGCCCTCTGGGTTGCCCTTAGTCTCTTGATTGTCAAGTCTTGGAGCTCTAATTTTGCTTTCAGCTCCAACACTTCATCTTTCGTTGCCTCCAGCTCATCTTCTACTCTTTCTTTTCTTCTTGGAGAGTCTTGAGTTCTCTCAAAACCTCTGCCATTTCCAGTGTTAGACTGTCTTGTTCACTCTCATCCTCTCTTAGAGTTGCATTGAGAGTGTCAAGTTCTTTTTTGGCTTCCTCAGCTTTCAGGTGGGTAATTTGGATCATGCTTGAAGGGTTGTCATTTTTCAATTGCATATTTTTTTCTCTGGCACGCAACATACTATTTTCTTCAGCAATTGTTAGAGATCGCATTCTGATTTTGTCAAGTATCTGATATGCGGCTCTTACATCATCTTCATTTGTTGCAACCAAGTTTCTAGTTGATGGCCTATTGATCGGGCCAGAAAAGGGAACCTGATGCCCCATAACATGACCTTTGCTGGAGGTACTCTCCACAGGCTGGCCAATGGTCTCCATTGTGGCGCTTGCGGGATGTGGACCAACCGTGGCACTCCAGGCTATGGGGAATGCCTTTCTTGATCTCTTCTCTGCATTTCTTGGTCTAGTTGTGGTCCTTGAGATCTATCAGCTCTCATATGTTTAGTAGGGATCTCCTGTCTCTCCAGTTCCTGTCTGGTAGCCCATGGTGGAATTGGAGTGCCATAAACTGATGGGGTATAAAGCCCAATGTGGTCGCCTAGGTAAGTGGGCGGGCCGCCAGGTATGTACACATATTCTTTTGTTAAAACCTAATAAGAACTCACTATGCTCTACACATTACAGTAGAGCGAGTTCACCATATCGTCGTGCTCTTCTTCTCGCACTCTCTCTCGCGTCGCACTTCCGCTCGTACTCCTTCAACTGGTATCAGAGCTCAGATCGAGGCTCGGGGCAGCACTGCAGGAGGCTAGAGTCACCAGCTCAGATTGGAGTGAAATTCGACAGGCGAAGACACGGCCCCAAATCCTGTGGGCCAGCCCGAAGGGCTAGGTGCTCTCAGAATTTCATTCTGAGGTCATCTCGGTCACCGTTCGGCTTCGACAAAGGTCTGCGCAGGCCATTTTCGACTACGTGGTCTCGGCGGGTGCAGATCCGACTCAGCAAATTTGGGGTTTTTGGCCTACGACTGCAGGTGCTAAGGATATCGACACTCCCAGAGTGTTGATTTGTGGCTGTCTACACATCGAAGGACGGCTCACAGTTCTTGGAGGCGTGTCACATACGACACGGGAGCATCTACACACAGACTGTAGGCGACATCCACTAGTTCATCAGGTAGCTTGTGTTTGCTGCTTGATATTCCAGATTTCATCCTGACATTGCAGGTACTTCCACATGGGATGTATTGTCAGAGATGATGTATGATTGTTGAGGGTTTGCTGGCTGTGAGTCACGCAACAAACAACCGCCGCAACGGTTACAACATATAGTGGGAAATTTGTGGATGTATGACTTTGTGGGAAGTCTATGTACTGTCAGATTTACTGCAGCCTTTGTTGAGGGTCGAGTGAGGTTTTATTGAGCTGGGGGACTCTCGAATGTTGAGATCCTTTCATGATACAGGTCTTGGAGCGATCCCTCGAGCACCCTTAGATAGGCAGCTAGGATGTATTGACTGTAAGTTAGACAGTTGGGATTGCATCTTTGCTTTACTGCCGTTGAGGCATTGTCACGGTCTATGCTTATAGGACAGTGACAGGACAGTGAGAGACAGTACAGGTGCAGGACAGGTTTACCCGCAGCTTACAGTGTCAGAGAGACAGTGTTTTTTGAGCTATTTTTTGGTATGTTTTTAGTACACCAGAGCCATTTTACAAAGGAGACTGCCGAAATTTATGCAGAATCTGAAGCTTTCTTGGTTCATTTGACAGGTTGATATTGGTTCAGAGGTCAGTTTACAGGGGAAACTCTGCAGAATTTTTCCCAGGAAAGTAAACTACTGTGAAGCGTAGCTATCGCTGGATCACAGGACACTGCTCTTTACAATATCAAGAAGCTGGATGGAACCAATTTCCCATTGTGGAAGAAGCAGATTTGGCACGTGTTGGTACAAAAGACGCAGATAAAACCTATAAAGCTCAAGGGGATAAAACCAGAAGATATGGACGAAGATGAATGGAGCGAAATGGATGAATTGGCACTTTCTACCATTATGCTGACTTTGGCAGAAAGCGTTTACTTCAATGTAGCAGACGAGATGTCGGCTTATCAAGCATGGTTAAAGCTGAGTTATCTTTATGAGAAGCAGAGTGTAGCTTCACAGGTATACTGGCTTAAGAAGCTTGTTGACTTGAAGATGAAAGAAGGGACACCTATATCCAATCATCTGAATGAATTCAACACAATCTATAGTCAGTTGTCAGCTCAAGGTGTCAAGTTTGATGAACCTGTTAGAGCTATGTTCCTGTTGATCACATTGCCAGAAAGTTGGGACACTTTTCGCACAGCTTTGAGTAATTCTGCACCTCCAGATGGTTTGAACATAGCAGGTGTAGAAGGAAGTCTGCTTACTGAAGAAACCAATAGAAAGACAATGGAAAAAGGCAAAGGAACAGCCTTAGTTGTCAGGGGAAGGACCAAAGAAAAGTACAAAGGTGGAAAGAGGAATCAGTCTCGTAGCAAGTTCCGTAGTGCTAAAGGCAAGAGTGACATAGAATGCTACCATTGTGGCAAGAAGGGTCACATGAAAAGAGGCTGCAGAGAATGGAAAGCAGAAAAAGGCAAAGAGAAAGCTAAAGACCATGGTGAGAAGAACAAGTCCTCAGTGAAGATTCAAGAAATAAATGTGACAAACACTATTGCAGAGGATGACAGTCTAGTGTCAGGAGACATCTACTTCTTGAAGAATACAATGGACTCAGCTCTTCTTACAGCATCTGATGGAAATGCACTGAGTGACTGGATTATAGACTCAGGGGCATCACTTTATGTGTCTCCAAACAAGGAGTGGTTTACCTCTTCTGTGACCACTAAAGATCATGTTCGGCTAGGCAATGGGCAGACATGTGAGATCTTAGGTGTTGGAGATGTTCAATTGAAGTTTCAGAATGGCTCTTCTTTCACGCTGAAGAATGTGAGACATGTTCCCGCAATTACAAAGAGCTTGATCAGCACAGGTTTACTTGATGATGCTCGCTACGTCACCACTTTTGGACAGAACATGTGGAAGATATCCAAGGGTTCTATGACAGTAGCACATGGAGTAAATTCTGGAGGACTTTACATGATTTATGTATCAAATGTCTCTAAAAATGTAATCAATGTAACCGAGCAGCCGAACGTTTCTTTGTGGCATAGCCGGTTAGGACATATGTCCAAGAAGGGAATGGAAATCTTGTCTCGTTCTGGTTATTTGCCTGGCTTTTCATTTAATGATTTTGAATTTTGTGAACATTGTCTGTATGGTAAACAAACACAGCAGCCACATAAGCATAGAAGCAGTAGAAGAGATACACAGTTGGCACTTGTTCATAGTGATTTGTGTGGACCTATGCCTAACCTATCTCTAGGGGGAGCTTCTTACTTTATGACATTTATAGATGATTACTCGAGGAAAGTATGGGTTTACTTTCTCAAGCACAAGGATGAAGCGTTTAGTGTTTTCAAAACGTTTGTGACACTTGTGGAGAATCAGAGTGGCAAGAAGCTTAAATGCTTACGCACTGACAATGGTGGAGAGTATGTTTCAAAGGCCTTTCAGGACTTTTGTGAGTCAAAAGGTATAAAACGTGAACTTACTGCTCCTTACAATCCTCCTCAAAATGGTGTTGCTGAGAGGATGAATAGGACCATAAAAGAGAAGGTCAGAAGTATGTTGTCTAATGCACAGCTGCCAAATGGGTTTTGGGCTGAAGCTGTATCAACAACTGTTCATCTTGTAAATAGATCTCCTAGCAAGGTTTTGTAGAAGGATTCAGTGCCAGAGATGGTATGGTCAGGCAAAATGCCCTCATACAAGCATCTCAGAGTCTTTGGCTGTGAGGCATATACTCACGTTCCAAAGGAATTTAGGAACAAACTTGAGCCAAAGAGTAGAAAGTGCATCTTTCTAGGCTATGGTAATTCTGGTGAGATGGGGTACAGACTTTGGGATCCCGAATCCAGAAAGGTTGTCCGCAACAATGATGTTCACTTTAATGAATCCAAATATCATTCTAAACCAGAGAGGGTTGAGGAGATTAGAAGAGTTGTCTTCCAAGAAGATGGACCTGCACGTGCAAGACATAATGTCAGGGCTCAAGAGGAGCAAGGACAAGACATAGTGGAACCACAGGTTATGGCTGAGCCTGAGCCACCTATTGTGCGTAGATCTGGACGTGTCACACGACCTCCTGATAGGTTTGTTCCATCTATGAACTATGTCATGTTGACTGATTGCAATGAGCCTTCATGTTACAAGGAAGCAATGCAAATGAAGGACTCCGGGAATTGGCAATTGGCCATGCAGTCAGAGATGACAGCTCTGCATAAAAACCAGACATGGAAGCTAGTTAAATTACCACGGGGCAAAAAGGCTCTACCCTGTAAATGGGTTTACAGGTATAAGATCACCGCTCATGATAGTCAGCCAAAGTACAAATCAAGGCTTGTTGCCAAGGGCTTTAAGCAAGAACAAGGCATTGACTTTGATGAAGTCTTCTCTCCGGTGGTCAAGATGACTACATTGAGATGCTTTCTTGCATTGGTTGCCATATTAGATTTGGTGTTGCACCAAATGGATGTCAGGACAGCGTTCTTGCATGGTGATTTAGATGTGGAAATTTACATGCAGCAGCCAGAAGGGTTTCTTGAGAAAGGCAAGGAAGATTGGGTATGCCAGTTGTTAAAGAGTCTTTATGGCTTAAAACAATCACCGAGGGCATGGTACCATAAATTCCTCAAGTTTATGCTTTCTCAAGGCTACAAACGTAGTGAGTTTGATCATTGTCTATATACAAAGAAGGCTAAGGATGGCAGTTGGCTGATCCTTATTTTGTATGTGGATGACATGTTGATTGTTGGCAAGCACTTGGAAGAAATTTCAGCTTTGAAGTCAAAGATGGCAAAATCGTTTGACATGAAAGACATGGGCGAGGCAAGTCATATACTTGGTATGCGCATTGAGAGAGACAGATCAAAGAAGTTGATTTGGTTATCTCAAACAGAGTATATTGACAAGGTTTTGCAACGTTTCAATATGGAGAAGGGAAAGGCATTGAGTGTTCCATTGCCACCATATGTGAAACTTAGCAAACAAGATTGTCCTGTGTCTGAGGAAGAACGGGCTGAAATGGATAAGATTCCATATGTGTCTGCAGTGGGTAGTTTGATGTATGCAATGATTGCTACTCACCCAGACATTGCATTTGCAGTGGGAGTAGTAAGTCGATACATGTCAAACCCAGGCAAGAAACATTGGGAGGCAGTGAAAGGAATATTGAGATAAGATTCCATATGCGTCTGCAGTGGGTAGTTTGATGTATGCAATGATTGCTACTCGCTCAGACATTGCATTTGCAGTGGGAGTAGTAAGTCGATACATGTCAAACCTAGGCAAGAAACATTGGGAGGCAGTGAAAGGAATATTGAGATACCTGAAAGCTACAAAGAGTATGTGTATATGCTATGGGAGTCAGGAGCTAAGTGTAAAGGGTTTTACAGACTCAGATTATGCAGGTGACTTAGACAACCGAAGGTCTACGTCAGGGTATGTCTTTACATTGGCTGGTGGAGCAGTATCATGGCGTTCTAGATTACAAGATTGTGTTACTCAGTCTACTACAGAGGCTGAATATGTTGCAGCATCAGAGGCATGCAAAGAATCAATTTGACTTAATCGACTAGTAACAGATTTGGGAATCAAAGAAGAGATGCCTGTGTTATATTGTGATAGTCAAAGTGCTATACAATTGGCTCGCAATCCAGTTTATCACTCAAAGACAAAGCATGTGGATGTGAAGTATCATTTCATCAGGGAAATGCTCGAGGATAAGCAACTTCAGCTTGTCAAAGTTCACACCACAGAAAATCCTGCTGATCTACTTACAAAAGGACTTCCCTCAGAGAGCTTTGCGCATTTTCGCAAGCAGTTAGGTGTAGGGTAGTACATCACTTCTCTACATCTCTTGTATATTAGCTTGTATAGTAGCTTCTCTCACACTTAAAGTACCACATTGGACTTTAAGTGGGAGGTTGTTGGGGTATAAATCCCAATGTGGTCGCCTAGGTAAGTGGGCGGGCCGCCAGGTATGTACACATATTCTTTTGTTAAAACCTAATAAGAACTCACTATGCTCTACACATTACAGTAGAGCGAGTTCACCATATCGTCGTGCTCTTCTTCTCGCACTCTCTCTCGCGTCGCACTTCCGCTCATACTCCTTCATAAACTACAGTAGAAGCCTCTGCCATTATGTATCCGGCTTGAAATAGGTCTTCATAGGTGTCTCTTTCTTCTTTTTCCTTGTCTCTTGGTGGAGGTGTTGCCTCTTCTGTCCTTTCTGGTGCGGGTTGTGGTTGGGATGTAGAGGGTTTTGGACTTGGAGGAGGAGTAGAGGAGCCTGGTGATGAAGGTGGTGGGGTTTCGTTTTTCACTTGGTCACCTTCTTGACCCTTCTTAGCTGGAGGTTCCGGTGTTTGCTTCAGCTTTTTCTTAATGTCTTGTACCTCCTCCCTTGTGAAGAAATCTAAATTCTGCTATTCGAGCATATTTTCTGTTTCTTCATATGCTCGGATGTAGTGATTGAATTGATCCTCAAGAGGTCTCGAGGAGCTTCCGCCAACTTTTGTGGGGTCGGGTACCCAGTACTCCTCAAAGTCTCCCTTGAGTGCGCGTTCTACCCTAAATTGCTCAATGAACCTCTCAATCTAAGTGGATTTTTGGCTGTGTGTTTCTTTGGGCCTTGCTCGGGCCTTGTTTCTTTGGTCTCACTGCCATTTTACCCTTCTTCTTTGGAGGTTCCTCAGACTCTTCCTCTGGTACTGTCTCTAGCCTTCTCCAAAGTTGTGTGTTGACTGGTAGAGCCACTACAATCACTGGTTCATCTTCTGTATTTGGCTTCAACTTGAACCACTCATTTTGTGTTGATGGATTTGGCCACTGTCCTCTAGCACTGATAGCTTCATATGCAATCTTCGTCAGTGTTTCTCCCCCTCCAATGTACTTTGGATGTCCATGCCCAAGCTCCCCAGTTGCTCATGCAAATATTGGGCGTAATTCACTTCCTTGGGCATAATGCTTTTCAATGCCCAAGTTATGGTAGTAGCCACTGCATGGGGAGGAGTTGTGTTTTTGGGGCCGCTTGCTGCAAACATGGAAGTATTGGTTGTAGAACTTGCAGACCTTTGCAGCTCTTGGGTCCACCAGGTCTTCAAACGTCTGAGTGGGCTTCTTTTGAGAGTAGACCTTTACTTCGTCTCTTCTTTGTCTAACAGAGCTTCCCTTGTTGTGGAGCCCCAATGCACCTTCTATGGTTTGAGGGGTAATCATAGTCTTTGTCTTCTATCTGTCCAAAATAGTAATCACTGCCTTGTCGTCTTTTTGGATTGAGCTGACTAGCTCATAGACTCTCTGCATATCCACACCTGCTGGTGGTGCTGTGAAGAAGTTGTATAAATCTGCTCTTTTCAATTGGGTGAGAGTTTCTTCTTTGTTTGCATATTCTAACATTTCTCGTGGATTCATGGGGATATACACTGTGTTTTCGTGCGGGTCTTTGAAGATACCTTGGTACACTGCCAATCCTTCCCTTTCTAGTGTGTCCTCATCTACCCAAGCCTTGGCTGGCTTTAATGTCTCTTCTAGCAGTATGTAAGGCTCACTGGCTGCAATAATGTAAGGCTCATTGGCTTTAATGTCTCTTCTAGCAGTATGTAAGGCTCACTGGCTGCAATAATGTCCTTCAAAGAGATCCTCTTCTTCTTTGCTGGTGATTTAGTGGCTTCCATTAATCCTGCGGGCACTCCAAGTGCAAAAGTTAGTGTTATCTTACAAAATCTTGCATTTTCTCAGTTTCTAGATATCCAAATGACCTCAAAATTGAAACACGAGTTAACAAGGCCCTAAGGGTGCAATGCATGTGGTCACAATTGCATTTTGGGTGTAGATTTATGATGTGAGACATCATACGCATATAATGTCTAGGTGCTCAGAACTGAGTGATATTTCATATGTGCATAGATCTTATCATGTACATCATGGGTATATGCCTGAATTTCAATTTGGATGTCATTTGGACAAGTTGTGACCATTAGAACTCCCTACATGCTGTGAAGTTCTTAGCTTTGAGCAAATGAGGCTCAAATTGGGTGAAACTAGGTAAATGCTCTCATAATCATGTGGTTAAGGCTTAGGAGGGGTCAAGTTAGTCTCTAGGTTCATTTTTAGGCTAGTGAGACATCATACGTGTATGATGTCTACTTTGTCCAAAATGACTCAAACCTGTAGTGTAGTTGGGCCTTAGCATGGTATAGCCTCCTGTGATGTTAGAATTTGATTTGGGTTTCTCCTCATGTGCTTGGAACCAATAATTAATTATAGAGCTTTGGATTCCAAAATGTGGGTTTAGATGGATATACAGATACAAAACTTGATGAAACTTGGGTTTTGGGCTAAGATTAATGGGGTAAAGGTATTGGAAGTGAGAAATTTCTCCAAAAAGACATTATACGCGTATAATGTCTCTTTTTAGATTTTTGGCCCATAATTCATCTGTAGTCCCCAAGTGATTGGAAATCCTTTGATCATCTCAGATTTTGATTTGGAGATGAGCCATCTGTTTGGGGGCATAAAATGTTTCTTTTACCGGGATTTTTTGATTTTCGGTTCCCAGTGGTTAGTACCTTGCTCAAAATTGTCCAAACTGAATGCATGGCTTTCATATAATATGGTGAACATGCTTCTGATGAAAAATGTGGAGTTTGGCATCTGTATAAGAGATGAGACATTATATGCATATAATGTCTACTGATGCCAAACAGCTTGAGATTTTATAGGCAGGTTGTGCATGGCTTGTGCAAGATGTCCATGATCTCTGATTTAAGTCTGAGCTTGTGAATTGGTGTCAAAGAGCTTGAATATGTTTTTGCATACAGAATTTGTTACCATATACATGTGGTAGTGATGTGTGTGAACACACTAGGACCGCCGGGGCATTTTTTCCCTCTTTAGGAGGTTTTTCCCCCTGAGCATTGTATATACGCCCATCACTCTAGGGCTATCTATCTTTCCATTGCATACTAAGAAACACACTCTCTATTGTGTGCCTTGAGCTTCCTTTGTCTTCTCCAAGTTGTGTGCGTTTCTTTGCAACCCTAATTCCAACAATTGGTATCAGAGCAGGTTGCGTCCTCCCGAGCTTAGTCGCCAGCTACTCTAACACACGCCTGCTCACTTTCTCCACTTTTCAGTGAGCTTTTGGCAAGCATTCGCGCAGGTCGATAAAAATTTCGGGGGAGAAGCTCGTAGAGCTCAATCTGCTCAGATTTTTGATTCGGGCTCATTTCGGCCTCCGTTTCCACTACAGGCAGTACTGCACATGCTATTTCGTCATTTTGTGCAGAATTTATGTCAGTGCCGTTTTCTGCATAACAGGTGCCTCATAGTCTTCTACGGTTTGTGCTATATAGCACATGTTGTCCCGCTCCGTTTCTCCAATTTTCGGGCTGTTTTCACATCAGGTGCAACATTTACCATGGCTGACAACAACACAGATGTGTTCAAGATGTTTACCGATGAGGACAGGTTGGATGGGGACAACTACCCTATGTGGGCTTATATGATGCAACATGTTCTTGTGTCAAAGGGCGTCTGGAACATTGTGCAGGGCATTGATGTACGTCCTGGTTCTGAGGATGTTGCAGGTCTTGCTGCAAGGATTGCTACTATTAGAGTTGTTTTGCCTACGGCAGAACAAGCCCGTTGGGATTAAAGGATGCGCAGGATCATGCATTGATTGCGTTGTCTGTGAAGCGCACCATTGTTCCTCACATTCGTTCATCAAAATGTGCAAAACAGGCTTGGGATATTCTAGCAGGTCTTTATGCAAGCCGCAATGAGGCTAAAATTGCTTTGTTGCGTAAAGAGCTAGAGTCGAAGATTATGCATGAGGAAGATGATATGGACACTATCCTTGCTGGTGTCAAGGATATCAATGAGAAACTTATTTCTGCAAGTGAAGTCATTTCAGACAGTTCCCTTGTGCAGACTGTTCTTGATGCCTTACCAGATTCCTACCAGACTTTTGCTAGTACTTGGAGACTGATGACCCAAGGAAATCCTGAAGCTGTCAAGTTTGATGCATTATGCACATTGCTATTGCAAAAGTCACTTTCCAGAAAAAACAAAACTAGGCAGCGTGCAGTTGAACAGGCTTTTATTGCTTCTCAAAGAAAGGTGGTAACAACAATGCGGCCACTTCTTATGGTTCTACTGCGAGTGGCAAAACTTTTGTTCCTAATGCTTCTGCTGGCAGCAATTTGTCTGGAAATTCTGGTGATAAGGGCAAAAAGAAGATGTGTTGCCATTATTGTAAAGCTAATGATCACTTGATCAAGTCGTGTCCTAAGTTGAAGGCCAAAGAGGCTAAGAAGAAAGAGGGTGGTTCCACTGCAAATGCTGGTTCCACTACAAATGCAGCCATTGTTGAGTCTTCTGTGGAGACTGTGTTGCTGATGTTGTTGCAGAATGGGCTTTTAGCGCAGAGTGCACTTACAATCTTGCTGTCCATGATGCATGCTTGTCAGTTGCTGCAGATTCACATGTGTGGTATTTCGACAGTGGTGCTACAAAGCACATTACCTCACATCGTGAATTGTTTACCTCTCTCAAGTCCGTCCCTCATGGGAATTCAGTCACTTGTGCCAACAATGCCTCTTATCCGGTTCAGGGAGTTGGAAAGATTCTGCTTACTGCTGCAAATGGCAGTTCCTTCACACTTGTTGATGCACTTTATGTACCTGGGATCAAGAAGAATCTCTTGTCTGTATCCGCACTTGCTAGACTTGGACTTGTAGTCAAATTTGTGGATGACAGATGTACAGTTCATGATCTCAGTTTTGGTGATGAAATTGTTGCATCTGGCCTTTTGTGCCATGGGCTGTATAAGCTCACTTTGTATGACAAGTGTGGACAAAATTTTGCAAATGCTGTTGCAGATTCAAGGGCTATTTCAGATGCAAAACTTTGGCCTGCACGTTTTGGTCATCTAAATTTTGCCAGTTTGCTGAGTTTGCAAAAATCTGATATGGTTGCTTCTTTGCCACCTCTTGAAGCACCTGTCAAACATGTTTGTGAAGGCTGTATTTTGGGTAAGATGCAGCGTTCTAAGTTTCCAAAGGATCATTCAGTTCGGGCCACATACAAGTTGCAGCTTGTGCATAGTGATGTTTGTGGGCCCATGCAAACTCCGTCCTTGGGCAATTACCTTTACTTCGCAACTTTCATTGATGATTACTCCAGGCATGCATGGGTATTTCCGCTTAAAGCGAAGTCCGAAGTTTTTATGTGCTTCAAACAATTTCTAGCTATGGCTGAAAATGTCTTGAAATGTACTATGGGCACCCTCCGTTCCGATCGAGGGGGGGGGGGGTATATGTCTCATGAATTTAATGCATTTCTGGCTAGTCGTGGGGTAAAACACCAATGTACATTGCCTTATACACCTCAGCAAAATGGTGTTGCTGAGAGGAAAAACAGGTCACTAACGAAAATGGCACGATGTATGGTCAAAAGTCAAGCCTTGCCGCATTCTTTTTGGCTTGAGGCCATCATGTGTGCCACTTATGTACTTAACAGGTGTCCTATGAAAGCTTTGCAGTCTATTACTCCATATGAAGCATGGCATGATAGAAAGCCTTCTATTGAGCACATGCGTGTTTTTGGCTGTTTGGCATATGCGTTGGTGCCACAAACACAGCGTAGAAAATTGGATGATAAGGCTGCCAAATGTATTTTTGTTGGTTATACTGCTGAAAGCAAAGGTTACAGGTTATATCATTCGGAAACAAAGCGTATTCTGGTTTCACGGGATGTAGTGTTTGTGGAAGATGCTGTTTAGCCCTTGCTGTCATGTACTAGAGACAGTAATGTAAGCTCACATGACATTTATGACACTTTGTTGCCTCTTTTTAGTGGTGAAAATATGAATGTAATTTCCAATGAGGCAAATGTACAGCCTATGGGGGTTCTGAAAATGTTACAGATCAGCCTATTACTGATGCAAATGTACATGATGTACTTGATGAGGAAAGGGCTGAAAATGAGCAGGCTAGAGGTATGCCAAAATGGCTGGTGCACACTTTGCGTGACAGTAAATTGGATGCACCTTTGTCTAATCGTACTCGTTCAGGCTCTCGCCATGCATCTTATGAATAAAATTGTTATGCTTTGGCTGTCTCTAGCTTACATGATGTTGAGGAGCCTCTGTCTTTTGATGAAGCACAAAATTCAAAAAATTGGATAGCTGCAATGCAATCAGAATATGATGCACTTATGGAAAATGACAAATGGACTTTATGTGATTTGCCTCCTGGAAAAAATGCCATTAGTACGAAGTGGGTTTACAAGTTGAAACACAAGCTGGATGGTGAGATCGATCGCCATAAGGCTCGACTTGTTGCAAAGGGTTATGTACATCAAAAAGGCATAGATTATGAAGAGACTTTTGCTCCCACTTGTCGTATGACTACTATGCGTTTTCTATGTGCATTGGCAGCTCATTTTGGTTGGGATGTACATCAATCAGACATTGTTACTGCTTTCTTGAATGGTGACATATTTGAGGAAGTTTATGTAACGCAGCCTCGCGGTTTTTTCATAAAAGGACAAGAGGACAAAGTGTGCAGATGTAAGAAGGCTTTGTATGGATTGAAGCAATCTCCTCGTGCTTGGCATGAGAAAGCTGACACTCATTTGGTTAAACGAGGCTTTCGTAACAGTCCAACAGAAAGCACATTATATGTAAAGCGTGAGGGTGATGTACTTCTCATTGTGGTTCTTTATGTCGATGATTTGTTGATCACTGGACCAAATGAGAGACATATTGCTGAATTTAAGGATGATTTGAATGCCACTTTCAAGAGGAAATATTTGGGGCTGTTGCATCATTACTTGGGTATACAGTTTAAGCAGTGTGATGGTGGTAGTGCCTTGTGTCAGAAAAGTTACATAGAGACATTGATATGTAAGTTTGGACTTGAGGATTGCAAACCTATTGCCACTCCCATGGAAACAGGTTTGAAGTTGAGTCTACATGATGCTGGCGATCCTGCTGATGTCACTCTTTACCAAAAGTTGTTGGCTGCCTCATTTATGTATGCAACACGAGGCCAGATATTCAGTTTGCAGTCTCACAGGTCAGCAGATTTATGCATAGCCCAGAGTCTAAGCATTGGCAGGCTGAGGATTTTCCGCTACCTTAGTGGCACTTTACATCTTGGCTTGTTTTATCCCAAAAGTGGATCATTGTCGCCGAACTTACATGCTTTTTCGGACTCAGATTGGGTTGGTTGTTTTGACACACGAGTGTCCACAAGTGGTTTTTGTTTCATGCTTGGCAGTTCATGTATATCATGGGTGAGCAAGAAGCAACCTACTGTGGCCACTTCGAGTTGTGAGACTGAGTACAGGGCATTCTTCACAGTTACGGTTGAGTGTGTATGGCTCAGACGCCTTATGGCTGATTTGGGTGTCAGGACACTGCCAACACTATCTACACTGACAGTCAGAGCGCATTGGCAGTTGCGAGGAACCCAGTTTTTCATGCTAGCACAAAGCACATTGAGGTGCATTACCACTATGTCAGGGAGAGGCTCTCAGCAGGAGAGATCAGCTTGGCTTATGTGCCAACACAGGACAACCTTGCAGATCTTTTCACAAAGGCATTGTCTCGTGAGAAGCTTGAAGCTTTCCGCAAAGCTTTGGGCTTACTCCCCTTTGTGGACTGATCATGTGCTCAGGGCATGGCACTTCCCTTTACTCATGTGCCAGCTCTCGTTCACCGCATCACTCCAAGGGGGATTTGTTACCATATACATGTGGTAGTGATGTGTGTGAACACACTAGGACCGCCGGGGCATTTTTTCCCTCTTTAGGAGGTTTTTTCCCCCGAGCATTGTATATACGCCCATCACTCTAGGTCTATCTATCTTTCCATTGCATACTAAGAAACACACACTCTATTGTGTACCTTGAGCTTCCTTCGTCTTCTCCAAGCTGTGTACGTTTGTCTGCAATCCTAATTCCAACAGAATTCCGCTTTTTTAAGCGATTGAAGGTCAAGGGACAACCAAATGTGATGGAAATGTGTTGGGGGACTCATAATGTTAGAGTTTCCAAAATCACAACACCCTATCAAATCAAGACTTTTAGACATTGTACGTGTATAATTTCTACTTTGGCATTTTTGGCTTGAACTTGTGGTTGAGGTAGCTCATGATGTGTGTATGCCTCTGATATGTGCAAATATGAAATTGGACTAGTGCCCATGAGCTCAAGGTCATAGAAATAGTTTATGCCACTTTGATTTGGAAATTGATGTGAGTGGTGATCAAAACATGCCCAAAATTGCCCAAACTTGGTGTGGAGACTATACGTGATATGCTTTACAATTTTGGATGTTCAAAGTGTTGACAAAATTCCCGTATGACAGGTATAGACATTATACTCATATAATGTCTGTTTTTGCAAAATGGATTTAAAGCCAAATTATAGGATTAGGCTGAGACTTTGTGTTTTTTGGGTCGTGAGTACCCTAATTGGCTCCAAATCTTATGAAATCTCATGTGCTCCATGTTTAAGGTATGCATAATGGGTTGGTGAAGTCAAGTGAGTTATTTCTGTGCAAAGTATGACTGTCAAACATTATACACATATAATGTCTTCCTTGATAAAAAGCGAGTTTGATGCCTTGGGATGTTTTGTGCTTGTGCCCTAGGCCCCACTAGCTAGTTTTCAACTTAAAAAGTCAGATGTTCAGCTTAAAAACTCGCTGTTTGGAATTTCAGTCTCCGAAAGAGATTTCTTCATTTCAGGACGTCTTCCTGCAAAGATTCTTCTTGAGCTCCATCTCCCATGCAGGTGGATGCAGAAGGGCACCTTTCCATGGCTTTGATGTATCGTTTGAACTCACGGATATCCTTTTTGGTGATTTGTTGCTCAAATAGCGTCTTTTGATGAGGAGATGGTTGGTGACTATTTTTCTTGATGTTTGACCTTACATGTTGGTTGTCAATGATATGTCGACAATGCCTATGAAGTTTGGTGGCAACCGGACACCTTGCTTGGCCGTGAGGACCAAATAACGCTTTGCGTGTCCGAATCCTAACTCGATCTTTGGGTCCATTTTTTGATGATAGATTCGGGAGGAGGTTACCTTGGCTTATAGACATGCTTGAGACATAACTTCTCATGAAGTTTTGCGTCATTTCAACGATCCCTTCCCGATCAGCTTCTGTTGTGCCCAAAGAGGTTAGGGTTTTTTTGGTCGATCTAAACCCGCATTGGAGGTCATAGAGGTGTTCTCTTAGGTTAGGGTTAACTTCCTATCAATTTTTGTAGCTACGGGTCAATGGTTGAAGCATTACGGCCCCGTTTTGGTTTCTTTCCTACGATGCCACATTGCCTTTTTTGGACCTTTTCGCGACAAAGAGAGTATAGAACAAGAAGAGCACATAGTAATGAGTCTACCTCTCATATCTAATGCCGGTCGGTGTGTCATGTGAGTTGTACAGAGTCGTAGAAGGTCTGCACACTATAGGTCTCTCAAGCTCTCTCTCACTTGTGAATAGTGAAAATGAGCTAATAAGTGGCCCAAAGAAACTTATATCGGAGTTCCCCGGACCACTTGTTACCAAATTTGACATGTGATTTTATCTTGTTGGAAAATTTACTTTAGGCTCAAAAATTTCTTCATTTGGACTCCGTTTGATCTGTTTTTGGAAAATTTGTCATTTCGTTCCAAAACTAGCCAAATCGGCTTTCTGCAACTTTTCTCATACTTGCACCCCGTCTTCACCATAATCTGTCGTTCACTTACTGATCACTCCCATATTTTTCGTTTGTCACCATGTCGCTATTTCATCTGCTTTTTTTTCAAATTTGGGGTACGGGTGCAGTTTTTCGAGACGGTTAAAACTAAACAGGTCGGGTGACCAAAAACTTATTATTTTTGGAAGATTTTCACAAAAAATATTTTAATTCACATTTTTAAGCTTTATAACATTCTAAACATCATGGCACGATAGAATTTGGAAAACTGCTAAAAATAGTAACTTTTTCCATTATGTTTATTTCATGGTACAAGGGTGCTCTTTTTGGTAGGGGTCAGCTGACTCTACCAAATAAATAATACGACGTCCGTTGTAGGTGAGAGGAATGTGCGTGAGGGTTAACAGCTGTGCATAATGGAGAGCATGTACATTCCAATCCTAGAACAAGCACATGAAGAAATAAGTGGAGGCCATTTCTAAGGGGAAAAGACAAAAAAAATTGGCAGGTACTTGGACCAGTATGCCTTAGTTAGAGCTTAGTATAACAATTTACGGCATTAAATTTCGACTCGTATGGGCCGTTTTAGCCTAAAACCAATTTCTTCTAAAGTTGTGCGGGGAGGCACCGGGGCTCGAGGCTGTGTGGGAGCAGGTTCCAGGCCACTCTGAGCCAGCTTTAGTAGCTAGGGGGCGCCCTCTTGCCTTGTGGGAGTTGTAGGAGAGTTTCCATGCTAGAGAGTGGGTGTGAGAGCCAGTTAGACTAGCTAACTGGACACTTGGTGGGAAGGCAACTAGACTTGCCAATGCATTAACTGAGTGCTCACTCAGATGCTTATAGCAACCCAGGTCGATTTTCAGCCGTGACGAGCCTATTTAAAGGTGTGCTCTCTCTCTCACACACACACACACATGCTCACACACACACCTTGGGGAGGTGCTGCCGGCACACACAGTTTTTTGAAGGAGAAGCAAAGGAGGGAAGTGCTGCCGAATTCTTGTCTTGAGAACTCATTTGGATCAGAAAATCGAGAGGATTTTCAGCCCCTAATCACGGTAATCATGGTTTAATTTATGCTCTTCTGTAATTCTTTTCATTATTCTCTTAATTCCTCGCCTACTATGCTTAATCCCAGCTATAATTCCCAATAGTTGCTCTCTAATTTTACATAGCTATACTCCATTACATAATCATCATCCAATTAGCTAATTTATGCAGCCATTCATCACTCTTAATCAATGATTAATACATGATTAGGAGAAATTTCTCTCTCTAGACAGCATAGTAATTAATTGTGAGTCGATAATAATGTAGATTTGATGAAATTCATCCTTTTACCACTCAATAGTGTTGTAATTAAGTTAGATTCAAATTTTCTCACACATTAAGATGTGATTAAGGCAAAATTAATCCATCATTAGGCCACTAAGTAGAGAATTTCCTATCACGTATGCATGCGGTAACTCGGCATCTTTCTAATTGCACTAGGAAGTGATTGAGCTTGCTTAATTCATCTCTCTTGTAGATTAATTAGTAAAATTCTGAAATTCTTAATCATCTAAGCCAAATGATTAACTTTAGAGCCGGTTCCCATAGGACAAGTAAAGTATTACCCATAAAATTACTAGGTCTCGAAGGAAAAATCTAACCCTCTTGCATAAGGAGGATTGTTCAACGATTCTAATCTGCCATTTGGATTGTTATGATGCTCTCGGACCTTAGATCTTTTCTTCAAGTTTATCATTTAAAGTAGTGAGTATAAAATGGCCCCGATTAAGAGAACTCGCTTCGGTGGTGCTCACGACCGCGAGGCGGGAACGAGCAACGTGAATGGGAAAGGAAAAGCTCCCATGGACGAACAAACACCGGCCATCTCACGAGCCATTGACGAAGAAATGGAAGAGGTAGGTCACAATTTTATTCAGTTGTTTAATCTAACATTGCACACGTTTAGTTAGGAAAGAACATATCCCCAAACATGTTGGAGAAATCCGACGAAAACCTCGGTATTTGAATTCATTTGTACATTAAAGTCTAAAGTAGGAAAGAAATGATTGATGGATATACTGTTTGCAATAGGAAAGAATGTCTGCTAGGGAAAATTTAGCTCGACATGTTCATTCTATTTCCAATGTTGAATTAGTCTTGAACCCCCTCCTGATCACAGGGGGCAGAGTTCCTGGTTAAGGGCTCTTGAATCCACGACTTGCTTTCTATGCGGTGGATACCCACGACTTGCTTTCTATGTGGTGGGAACCCACGTCTTGCTTTTTATGCGGTGGGAATGTCCATGTCGTGCTTTCTATGCGGTGGACATACCTAGTTGTATGGGTAGCTAGGCGACAACAGGAGGAGTAAACTCTCGCTGGAGAGGGGATGTTGTACCTCCAGAACATTGGAATTTTAATGAATAAGTTTGAGTAGAATTTTTACTAGAGTTTGTGTCTTGGTGCCGCTTTGCAATACTGGTCGAAGGGTTGTTTTAACGAACATTGTGATTCGGGATCTAATCAAGCAATGTTTATGTTGAACAATCATTGTGGTAGTAATTAGGACACACAAGGAAGTGTGAGTGTGGGGGTAGAAAGTGGGGGCTTGGATGAGGTTGCCAATGCCTATGAGAAGGGTGGTCCCGATTGGTCGGGAACTCTCTGTCCCCATAGTGTTTAAATCAATACTAGTAATACTCATTGCCCCTAGAGCGGCGAAGTCTCAAGAGTACGTGCCTCTGAAACATGGGGAAAAAGGCACTCGGGATTTTTCTCCTTTTGGAAGGTGGGTATTAGGATTGCTAGATAGGTTAAGTACGCTTCGCCTGTGAGGTGGAGCTAGATCTCATTGCTAGTAGGCTCGAACTCGACTCACGTTGTGATGAGAGATCGTTGGCTAGTTGAACCCTGAACCACTTTGTTTGCTTCAGCTATAGATCTAGTGGCCACCAGGTTCACCATCAGATCCGTCGTTTGATACGGTGGGGTGGGGACCTCACAGTCAGGTACTGGGCTTGTGAGTCCAATAGGAAAAGCATAAGAGTGACCGCCGATGAGAGGCGCACTCTAAGTGGAACATTCAAAGGATTAGTTGGCTAAGCATGGGCGTTCAAGTGTGAATGGGGCGACCTCACATAAAAGTCAACTAAACCTAAAATTCACTCATTCTCTCATTTGTGCAATTGAAGAGTGCGCTTGCTCCATCTCCATCTTCTTCTTCATCTCCTTGTGTGTGTGTGTATGTGTGTGTGTGTGTGTGTGTGTGTGTGTGTGTGTGTGTGTGAGAGAGAGAGAGAGAGAGAGAGAGAGAGAGAGAGTGCGATTGAGCATTGCGGTGACACGACGGCGGCGAGGCGGTTGAGCGCGGCGTGGCGGTGTCTCCCTCTTCTTCGCGGCGAGGAATCCTCCACGACAACAAGCGTAGAGCGGTGAGTGACACACCATCGCCATCTTTGAGCTTACTAGTTTAGGCTTGTTGTGTGCTTGGAGCCATTTGTGGCTCGCACACAGTGTATCGGCAAGTTCCTTGCATTGACACGTGCGACAGACGCGCACATTTTTGGCGTCGTTGCCGGGGAATGCCATACACTAAGCTTGAATGGCACTTTGTGCTTCTTTTGTGGTTCAATTTCAATTGTAGGAAGGGTAGGGAAGGAAGGTGCGTGTGTTGAGAAGAAGGATTTTGTGTTGCTACTGTGTATTTCTTTGTTAATGAAACTTTGAATGGTTACTGTGTTTTCTCTGTGATAAGGTCTTAGTATTAAGGTTGTTAGTTCTGTGTAATGCAAAGTACAGTAAGTAGGAAGTAGATCTATGAGAGCTAATGAAGTGTGTTAGTGTGTAACAATAGGTGTATTAGTTGTAAGTAGGTAGGTAGAGTGTGTGTGTGCTCGGGCGCAAGCCGCGGCGACCTTATCCCAAAAATAAAAAATTAAAAAAATTTAAAGGTAGGACCGGGATCGGGAATATCTCCCAGACCCAAGCCTAGACCCAAGCCCAAGCTCATGCTCAAGCTCACAGGCCTCAGTCGCCCTTTAAAATTACGTATTTTAGCTTCACACGTAGCTAAAAATCGACTTTTTTGAGGACCAACGGAGCTTCAAGTCATAGAACGTTGTGCTATAAAGCACACTACGACCCTCTGAGTGATACGCTTGTGTTGAGCTATCACACACTTTAATCAAAAAATTGATCATTAAAAAAAAGAAAAAGAGAGTGAAAACGGACGCCTAAAAAGTAAGTGGTTAACCTTCGAGGTTATTCGTCGATGCTTGTAGGGTGCCAAAGGCACATGCATCTGCACTTTGATCATGTGCTAGAGACGGAGCAACTAGAGAGAATTTCGACTTACGCGAGTTCTCAATATTCACCTACCTTAGGTTCCGGGCCCTCGGCGGGGACCCAAGGTAGTACAAACCAAGACCCGAACATATCAGCTAGTGACTCTTCCTCTGACTACGACGTCATGGAGGGTTTCCCAATGCCTAATCCCGATAGCTCAAGCCAAGACATGCATGCCATGGGCCCACGGTCCGGGCCGACCATGCTTAGCCGCTTGAAGGAAACCTTTAGTAGAGCCACTCGCTCCGAGCATGGAGCTAATGATGTAAATGAGGGGGTGGGGAAGTAAATTCTCCATTAATGACCAATGTAGACCCTATGCCCTTAGAGAATGTGCACGTGAATACTCCATTTACTGCACCTCCTGACTCTTCAGAGCTATTCCCTTCCGAGGTCGTATTACCCGATGGTAGAAGCCTTGCCGAAGTGCAAGAGGTTGAGCGATATATCATTGCGGCTAGGGAAAAGGAAGTCGAGAGCTTACGTAAGGCGGAGCAACGAAGAGAGTTGAAAGGGAAAGCCCCTATCAATATCCTTGCTAAGAGAGCAATCGAGTGCTCCTGACTTAGCAAAGGGCAACCCCTAGAAAGAAACCTTGTATCTAGCTCAAAGGACACCCCTAGCACCTCAATTCTAGATGGAGCGTTCTTAAATGAGAACCGGGAGTACGAACTACAAACGGAAACTCTGACTGACCTATACACAAGTCACACTTATCACGTGGGTTGGTTAGATGTCCTACAATCCACAATGGGTGCTACTAGTATGGAGGATCAACAACAAAGAGTTTGTGAGGTCATCCATAGGGTCATTGAGTTAGAGAGACAGAACAAGGGGATCAACATGCCTTCAACGGGTCTCATGAGATTCTTGGATACAGGAAAGGCTAAACAACCGACTTATCGCAAATGGAGACTCCCTCGGTAAGTCCGATGGATCCCCCATATGTTGTTTTGCCAGAGGTCTCAGTGCAATCTGAGCCCACAAGTAATAGCTTTACCTTTCCAACTTTAGCTCATCTTTTCCTTGATGACACCACGGCTACCATGCCTACCCCAATGATGGGCATGCCGAGAAACACGCCATGGACCTCATTTGTTAGTAAAGCACCACTACATGGTAGCTCAATGCCTGCAACAGTAACTACAAGTGTGTACCAATCGTATGCACCTATGGGTCATCACACTCATATAGTCCCTACCCCTCCCATTGTTTCAACAACCTATGCTCCACAACCACAACACCCAAGTTCTTATTTCCATGGGACTATACCGGCTAGCATTAGCATGTCACATCTGATGTATGCTATGCCTAGGGCCACACATATAAACTTTAGGCCACCACATGGCACAACACCGTACCAAACGTGGAACCCAAGGGCTTCCTATGCGCCAATCCCAATGCAATACCTACTCCACATGTAGTCTCTAGAGCGCCTTCACCCACGGTGCTTGCGTACTTAGGTGACTTGGCAACATTTGCTCAAGCTATTAGTCGATCTATTGCTGAGAATATGCGTAACACGCCTGATAGAGAGCCTAGAAGTAAGGTAGTACAAATAGCCGAGCTCACACGAAAATTTAGTGGAGACGGGGATGTGAGAAAGCATATCGAAGTGTTTGAACAAATATGCGATTCTCTAGGAGAACACAATGACCTGCATAAGAGTAATGCTTTAAGCCTAACTTTAAGTGGGAAGGCTGGGGATTGGTATAGAACCCTAAGGACGGAAGAAAAAACGATTTATCCTACTCTTAGGAGACTGTTCTTAAAAGAATACATACGAGAGGGAGTGCTTTGGGGTGTAGCCTCTCAGCTCCAGAAAGCCCAACGAGAGGAAGGAGAGTCAGTGAGAGACTTTATTAGTCACTTGAAGCATTTGAATTCTCGTTGTAATCCAAATGAGCGCTTCAACAATAACCAATTGCTTGATAGATTCATTAGGGGATTACGACATGAGGATATCTACAATGGCTTAGTCATTAGAGGTATCACCACTTGGGAAGCAGTCACCACCAATGCGATCCAATTTGAGGATAATTTAATGATTCAAGGAGAAAGAGTGTATGTTGAGCCTAAATCTATTAGCTCACAAGCATCGGGGCATCAACCAATGACCCTAAAGCCTATTGCTAAGGAGCCAAAGATATCTGAGGTGACTTTAGAAGATCTCACCAAGGCTATTCAAGAGAGTCTTAGAGACAATCATGTTCTGCAAAACAATCATATGTATCCAAGAAGGGAGCAACAATGGTGCTCAATATGCTATGGACCGCATAGTACCAGTGAATGCCTACTTTTAGAGTAAAATTCAATGGGAATTGTAATGCCTGTGGAAGGTATGGTCATCAAGCTAAGGATTGCATAGTATTTAAGCGCACGATGGCCAATAGACCAACCTTAACATGGATAGACACACCTCAAGTGCCTGCATTGATGCCGGCCCCAACTCTTGAACAAACAACACAACACATGGTCCCTAGGGCCCAAAATGTTGTTCAAACAACACTCTTACCACCTCTAGTGCTAGGATCGCAACCACCACATCTGAGAATCACTTTTGTGAATCAAGTGGGTTGTGAGTCATCTATTGCTTGTTTGGAAGGCCGTGAGGAAGATATAGATCCTAATATTGCCTATGGGATGGATGTGCTTGAAGAAAGCCCACAATAATACATGGAGGACTATTGGGGACAAGTCAAACCTGTATATCAAGTAGCTGCTCTTGCGGCAAGAGGCCAAAATATCAATTACAGTGCTAAGAGACCACCTCTTCAATGCTATGAGTGTGGAGGTCCATATCGTGTAGCTGAGTGTCCTATTAGGCTACAAAAGAACGCCACACTAATGCAAACCAATCAAGCGAGCACGTCTACAATGCTGATACTCATGTGTAATCAATGTGGCATAGATCATTTGATTGCCCAATGTCCAAATAATCCAAATGCACCGAAGATCACGCCATTAAACTTGATTGAAGTTACCGAGGAGCCATCACAAACTACACCTGTGCTACCAATAAATGTACTCACACGATCTATGCTCCAAAAACAAAATTATATTCTCGAGGAAAGAAACACGGCATCAATTGCCCAATCTTAAAAAAAGAAGAAAACACGAAGGAAGAGATCGCAAAAAGCAGCGAAGTCAGACCCCAGTTCAAAGACCAACATAGCGACTGGTGATGACCCCGTATATATGAATGACGCTGAAGAGGATTCTGATTCAGGTGAAACCATGGAGACCAAAATGACCACTAAGATAGAAACCAACAAGGAAGATCTTCATGAACCACAATGGCCAAGATCCAAAAAGAAGATAGAAACTTACCCAAGCCCTACAGAGGAGATTGAGCGAGTCAAGAAATTAAGGAGTTTGGTAGAAGATACCCAAAGGGATCTAGAACCAGCACCTAGGCAGATCCAGATTACAGACACCGTGTTCCCTACGCAACAACAACCTCACCAAGTCCATAAAACCTTAGACATACCTAGTGTCATCCAAGAAGAAAGTGACTTAAAGTCATGGAAAAGTGGGCGTACTCACTTTTTGATGGAAAGAATGTTTATAGAGGGACTACCTGATTCTATCGAAGAAATGGAGATCCCATCTTCCCCACGTTAAGGGACTGAAGTCCAAAAGGTTCCGTTAAACATTGCCAAATTGATGGATTTCATGTCTTCAGAAGTTAGAACCACCATCATGTCCAAACTATATAAAGACCCTGAGCTAGTCTCAACTCTTCAAGCCTTCCTTAATGGAGAACTAAAGTTTGGTCTACCACAATTTGCACAGATGGATGGAGCTGGGGAGATGCCAATAGAGGAGGAACACTTAGATCCACAACCCAACCTAGATGAGAACCTTGTTATAGAAATACATGTTAACAAGTTGGGACAATACTTTGAGTGTGATGAGTCCAATGCAACCATACCAATCACTACTAAGGGATTAACTGCGAAGGGAATCCTTGATGGTGGCGCTGGGGTTAGCATTGTGACTAAAAAATGCTCGAAAACTATGGGCAGACCTCACCTTGCGACCACAACCATAGTAGTGAAGATGGCCAATGGGTCTATTGTTAAACCTATTGGGATGCTAGAAGATCTCAAGATCAAGGTATTTAGACATAAAATAAGAGTTACCTTCATTGTTATGGATTTCTCCAAGCACACTGTGGCATCTGAGATGATCTTAGGACGTCCTTTCATGAGGGAAGCAAAAATGGTGCAGACTAGTCCAAAAACCATGTCTACTTGTAGTTCCAAGATTCTGTCATTCGAGTGGATCTTGTGACTGGTCGAGCAGATCCTCTAGGAAACAGGTTTATTATTAATCATAGATCTGACACAATAGTTCACTCGGCCCCATTGCAGTATTGTTACACGTGTAAAGCGGACACTGATGTTGGGGAAGATTCTCCTTATATGGATGTACTACCTGGGATGACTGAGTCAGACAATGTGGATTGGGTCTACCTAGCAGTAACCATAGATACTTGGGGAAATAGGGGGACGACCTGGGTAACACATGAGGGGGATGAAATGCCCGTACCCTTAAATATGCTACAAGCAATGCATATAGCTTCTGACAAGACTCATCCTAATATGAGAATGAACATACAAGTGGGTCCCTAAAGCTTCTTTAACAACCATAGACAATGCTAAAAGACAGGAGCCTGGTAAGAGACGTCCCATTCGCCGCAAGAAATGTAGAGAAATGTTGCACTGGATTCCTAAAAAACTATTGGAAGCCCAAGGCTACTATGAAGGAAATGATCAAATCTGGGTGCCAAAACGTAAATTGTGCTCTTACTTGTCACCGGGCCCATGTGAGCTCAATCCTGTGGCTCCAAAACAAATTGAAGATCGTGGAAAGGAAAAAATCACGGAATGCTACACACCCACTCCAGAGCTAGTTTGGGTACAGAAGAAAGAACAATTTGTTCCACCTAGCTCAGGAAGGGGGGAGTCCCATGAAGCTTCTAGCTCCTCATGTAATGTATCCATAGATGTAACAGCTTCTCCACAGCTTCCACCTACAATAGTGGACCTCCATGAAGCTAAAAAGGAATCCACACCTCCCAGTGTTCAAGAATCACCTGATGAACCACTTCAAGTTCGATCCTGGGAGAGTACCTTACCACCCTTGCAACTCGACGAGGCACCAGAGGTAATAGAAAACTAATGGCAAAAATCCTCACCTAGTACCAACTGGAACAATTGGTTTCAAAGGGTGACAAGCACATTTCAAATGGTATGATCTACCCAAGGAAGGGGGGAGTGTTTGCTGACAGTCATCATTCACTCACTCCCCTCTCAACCTTCCTCCCTGGCCTCTCAATCTTCCAATCTTAGGGAATGTATATATAAAGCTTTATACTCACAAAAAACAAAAATAATAAAGAGCAAGAACAATTAGCAAACGAGTATGCACAATAAAAGTCAAAACATTGACCCAGACCTACACATTCACATCCGGTACACTGAAACAGAAACGTATGTCATAAAACACCTTTGATCCTCATCACTCAAGTGATGGAGGGTAGGTAGGATTAGTACGATAGGAGTGTTTCTGTTTTAGAGTTTAGTGATTAGCAAAGTTATTTCTTCCCACTGATGTGTCTCCTAGAGGTTTCCTCGTGTATACATGAACGTGTTGTTGTGGTTAGGATTTGGACCTTCATGGAATCCTTCTCTCATCCACTTTTCAAATCAAGTGCAATCATCAACACAAACAGGTGTTTCTTGTCCATTAACATTGCCCCTTATCTTTTTGCATCCATGTTTGTCTGCTTTAATTGTGATTGGTAGCATATTATCCAGCACATTTGCTTAGTATCAAACATTAAATTCAATGTAGTTTTTTGTCATAATCACTTGTCTAGGTTTAAAAATCAAGCAGTTCGACTAAGCTAGTTTGACCAAGTCAGGAGTTAGAGATCTTCTCTTAATACCATGGGGAATGCCTTCCTAATAATCAATGGTTACTTAGGTTCTTAATCCGATTTAGGCAGCATTGTGTGAAATGTACTAGGGCTTTCTAGTGGGCTTAGTCCCTATTGACCTTTAGCTTAAGTATTATAAATGGAGTTTACTAGTGCGATGAGCCTAGGGAGGGTAACAACGTTATATGACCCCCCAAAGTTACAAAATTAAAATGCTGAAAACGAACAAACAAAAAATCAAAGTGCCACAATGTAAAATCTTAAGCTGGAAGAGAAACCTCAGCTTGATTTGGTACTCCACTCACATGTATCACCTATGGTACTAGAGCCTTAGAGGTTCCCAGTGTGGGCGCTTTTCCTTGAAAATCAAAAAACCCAAGGCATACAAAATAAGCACACAGATCAAAATTGAATCATTGTGAAAAGACTTTGGGGGGTCAAAGAAAAGGTAATCAGTCAAGCGATGATTTCGCGAACATGAAATACTTGGCTCTCGCGTGCCTTACGACTGTTGAATTAGCGATCCCGAACTTGTTTAGTTTTTTACCTTCCCAACTGTTTATGCATTTGATTATAATGCTATTTATTGTTTATTGCTGACAAATGGTTTAGAATTATGCTACCAATCAAGTTGTCTGCCTAAAACTGCATATGCTTTCTAATTGTATACGAGAATGCAATTACTGTGCCAATGTTGTTTGATTTTGCAATGACTGAAGAAGGCTAAGGACATTCATCTCAAATGCTCTTCCACCTCAACGAACGAGCTTCAATTCAACAGCATCCGAGGACGGAATCTACATCAGGAAGGGGGCATGTTAACCCTCACGCACATTCCTATCACCTACAATGGACGTCGTATTATTTATTTGGTAGAGTCAGGTACCGACTTTGTCGGTCCAATAGGAAAAGGGTAAGAGCGATCACCGATGAGAGGTCCACTCTAACTGGAACATTCAAGGGATTAGTTGGCTAAGCATGGACGCCCAAGTGTGAATGGGGCGAGCTCATATAAAAGTCAACTAAACCTAAAATTCACTCATTCTCTCATTTGTGCAATTGAAGAGTTCTCTTGCTCCATCTCCATCTTCTTCTTCATCTCCTTGTGTGTGTGTGTGTGTGTATGCATGAGAGAGAGAGAGAGAGAGAGAGAGAGAGAGAGAGAGAGAGAGAGAGAGAGAGAGAGAGAGAGAGAGAGAGAGAGTGATCAAGCATCGCGGTGGCACGACGGCGGCGAGGCGGTTGAGCGCGGCGTAGTGGCGTCTCCCTCTTCTTCACGGGGAGGAATCCTCCACGACAGCAAGCGTAGAGTGGTGAGTGACACACCATCGCCATCTTTGAGATTACTAGTTTAGGCTTGTTGTGTGCTTGGAGCCATTTGTGGCTCGCACACAGTGTATCGGCAAGTTCCTTGCATTGACACATGCGATAGACGGGCACAATAGCCTAAGCTGGTTATCCTTTCCTCTTTTATAAAGCTGATTTTCAATCAAAGTGAAATCATGAGCTTCTATTTCTATCACTCTTTGCCGTGCTTTGGTCGTATTTTCAAAAAATGTTTGCTTCTCCAAGAAGTCAACAATGTATTGACTCCATTCTGGCATAATTGTTATTTGAAACAGTGTTGCATGTTCTATTGGTGGGCTTGATCTACATTTGGCACATTTAGTTACATAATCATGAACATCAACACGCATAGTTGGCCAATACACTCCCAATTGTCGCAAGCGTTGGAAAGTTTTTGTGAATTAAAAATGAAATATCAAATCCTGATTATGCGCTTCTAGCAAATAGACTTCGTATTCCTCTAGGTTTATGCACACTCTTAGGATATCGTCGGAGCCTAGATCATATAAAAATTTGCCAATCAACTGAAAGTTCTTAGCTTGCTAAATCATTCTTCGTTTATGGTCTTGGTCAGTTTTGTCAAATTATCCGTCGTGTGATAGTAGGCTTACGATCTCTTGGGACCTCTTAGGTACCATTTTTGTATTGGAGAAATATGCATATGGGAGATCATCATCCACTCCCCTTGGAGCTTCTCCATTTGGCAATTGAGAAAGGTGATCTGCTCTGAGATGTGTCTTCCCCTTTTTAACCACTACATAAAGTCAATATGACGAACCATCTTACGATTTTCCCTATATTGCATGGTTTGTTGACAAGATATAAGAGGGCTTCATGGTCCATGAAAAACACAAACTTATTGCAGCGAGGAGATAATGTCGAAATTTCTTAACAACATAAATCATTCCAAGCCCCTCTCTTTCGGTGGTGGTGTAGTTCTTTTCAGCACTGTTGAGTTGTCGGCTGGAATAGCAGACTGGGAAGTCCATAGTTCCGTCTCCTGGTTGAGCCAAAATACATCCTATAGCAAATGCAGACGCATCAATATGAACGTGAAAGATTTTTTTCCAATTAGATGCCTTTAGCACCGGAGCGGATACGAGGGCATCTTTTAATTTCTTAAATGATCCCTCACACTGAGGACCACACCTGCAAATCAAGTGATGCTAGGGATGTTTTACCTCTCAGAGGAAGCAAAATTATGGTGGACACAACATTGCCGTGACATGGGAGTATCGGAGAACTTTTAGAGTTGGAGGGAAATTAAACAAGCAGTAAAGGAAAGATACTTACCTTCTGCCAATGAAGCGATAAAGATGAATGAGTTCTTTAGCTTGAAACAATACACTGTATCCCTGGAAGAGTACAACTCAAAGTTTGTCAGGCTTAAATGTTACACACCAGCGATGACCATAGAGCATTAGGTAGCCCATTTTTGCCAAGGTTTAAGAGAACTTATTAGCTCGCAATTAGAAGCCCGAAAACCAGCCACTGTACAAAATGCTTTACTATTAAACCTTTAATGAAGGAGCAAGGGATAAGAAGAAGAGTTGAAGAGAATCAAAGTCATGTCTGGTTATGTCATGTGATTGAAATAAGTGATGACTAGTTAAGTCATGTGATTAAGTTTAATGGGCTAGATAAGCCATGATTGGTTAGATCATGCGATTGAGTTTAATGGATTGGATAAGCCATGATTGGTTAGGTCATGTAATTGGCTTTTAATGGATTGGTTAAGTCATGACTGGTAAAGTCATGTAATTGAATGTTTGGTGGACTAGACAAGTCTAATATCTTAGTGTTTAAAAGTTATTATAAACATTGATGTTAATATATGGGTACATTCAAGGGAACTCTCAAATCTCACCTATGTTGGTTAGGTCATGTAATTGGCTTTTAATGGATTGGTTAAGTCATGACTGGTAAAGTCATGTAATTGAATGTTTAGTGGACTAGACAAGTCTAATATCTTAGTGTTTAAAAGTTATTATAAAGATTGATGTTAATATATGGGTACATTCAAGGGAACTCTCAAATCTCACCTATGTTGGAAAACCCTCATTCATGATAAGAAAATGTTGCTCAAAACAAATGCAACCACCTTCTTTTAAAGGAGAAGGTGATGATATTGAGAAGGATCCGAAAGTATGGATTGAAGCTATGGATGATTATTTATCTGTTGCAAGGACCACACCTGCAAATCAAGCGATGCTAGGCATGTTTTTCCTCTCATAGGAAGCAAAATTATGGTGGAAAGAACATTGCCGTGACATGGGAGTATTGGAGAACTTTTAGAGTTGGAGGAAAATTAACAAGCAGTAAAGGAAAGATACTTACCTCCTGCCCATGAAGCGATAAAGATGAATGACTTCTTTAGCTTGAAACAATACAGTGTATCCCTGGAAGAGTACTACGCAAAGTTTGCAAGGCTTAGATGTTACACACTACCGATGACCATAGAGCAGCAGGTAGCATATGGACACCCACACTCGGCTCGTCAAAGGACAAAATCCTTATCTGCTAAAGTTTGTGGTGTGTCTCTCCTCAGAAATTACCCAATCAATGATCATACACATATGAGACTAACAAGCCCAACCCATGACTAAAAATACTAAAAATAATAAGAATGACATCATGGGTTAACATGCCCCCCTTCTTGATGTAGATTTTTCCCTTGGAATCTATGAGTGTGCAAACTGGAGCACATACTGAGGATGGTAAGCAATAGTAAACATCTTGATGAAAGTAGCCCGGGGGATTCACTCTATATAGAAAATGAGACACCATCTATGAGCAAAAAACTTTGATAAAACCGTTATATACGACTCATATTAGGGAACATGACCCCCCCTTTCTACGCTTATATGATAATCAATGAAGAAAACCATCATACCCCTATCTTACATATAAAATTTAGGTCTCACATGATGTAATCGAGTAAAACTAGTCAAAGAGTGTGTAGCATAGTAGCTGGAAACATACTAAGGAACCATTTCTATTGATAACTAGATGTACCCTCAACGTATCTTAGTTTGACTTTCAAACTATGTGCCCAATCAACCTCCACTCTGGCTACTCCTCCAATTTTGACCCATCTAAATTACTAAGAAAACATGGTTATAATTTGCATCTATACAAACTCTTTATATCTTACATCCCTCAACAAATAAATTATAATCACAAAACAAGTAATTGATACAAAGCAGTGTTAGTTCTTGCATGTATCTTTATAGCTATTGACTCACAAGTTTTAGGGTAAAATCTTTTGGGAAGCCATGATTTTGAAACACAAAAACTTCCTCTCATCTTCCCCTTTTCTCACTCCCCCCCCCCCCCCCAAAATATGATATCCCCCTCCCTTATTTTTAAGCTTGGGAGATAAATTGTTGGAGACCTGCCCCTAGCTTATACGCTTATGTAACTGTTAATAAAAACCCCTCCCCTGCTCTTACGTGTGCGAAAAGTTTTCCATGGTGAATCCCTTGGCGAAATTAGTGGCCCTTAGACGTGCTCATAGTCAAGATGTTTAGTTTGAACAACAATGCACACATCCTATGTAATATCACAACTCCTCAACTTTACTTGAATAGTAACTACATTCACATAGGAACATGGCTAATGAAAAATTATTTTCAATGAGTAGACATACATAGTAATTGGTGGAAAAATATCAAAAACATATTTTTGAGTGGTATACATTAAAACACAATATAATGAAACTCATTGGTGCTTGTAGAGGTCAACAAATCAAGGACTTTAGCCTCACACATTCTATTGTCAGTAGTAGGGCAATAAAGGTCAATTGTTAATCCCATGGTCAATCTCCTAATTCTTTGTAGTCAATTCAGAGTCGTTTAATCATGAGAGTAGATTGTTTCATGTCCTAGTACTAACTAGAGGCTATACCTAGAAGACCCTCAAGTTGAGACACAACAAAGTACATCACACATGAATTCATCGCCTGAATAGATTCCCTTTGGATGACCCCCCAAAGTGTCTTAACCTTAATTCACTTTTGGACTCTTTTTTGTTCTTTTTCTATTTTTTTCAATTTTTGAGTGGTCTTCTTACTTGTTGATTTGTAGGTGTGTATCTTTGGGGGATCATCTTGACAGTATTACCCTCCCCAGGCTCATCACAATAGCAAAAATTTATATACAATACTTAAGCTAAAGAGAAATAGGGATTAAGCCCACTAGAATGCATTGAAACACTGCATGCAATGCTTCATAATTAACTACTAAGGATTAGAAAACATTTTCCTACAGTATTAAAAGAAGATCTCTAATGTGCTACCTTGGTAAAACTAGCTCAACCAGGATCCTTGATCAATAAACCTAAACAAGGGATACGAGGTAAAACTATATTGAATCTAAAGCAAAATACTAGCAAGTGTGTTAGATACTTTGTTACCAATTACTCTTGAAACAAGCAAGCAGGAATGCTAGAAAAACAACAAGGCAACAAGAATGGACAAGAAACACATGTTTTGTGTTGGCAACAATTCCTTGATGCATTTAGTTGTGGACATGACAAGGACCTCCTGATGCTAAAGAGTCAAGCTACTGCAACATCTTCCTATACACATTAGCAAACAATATAATATATTTCCAAGAAGCACATCAATGGGAGAAGGCAACAACCATTTATTGAATAAAATTAAAACAAAATGTAGAACCCTAGCCTATCTACCTACACTACAAGATTAAGGTAAGAGGATATCATTTAAATTGGCTGGAAGTTTTAAGGCTAAGCCCCTATCCTCCTCATCTAGGTAAACAAAATCATCCTCATTGAGGCGATAGGCTTCCTCAGTGTCATTTATTGATTCTTCTTATCTTCTTGTGCGTATATGTTAATCAAGAATGTTACCATGCACGTCTAGTCATTTTATTCCAAGGGGTAAGCCTATGCAGGTTTCATGTAAGATGTAAATTTCTTGATTGTTATGGGAGAAATTAGGTAACCATGTTTGTATTCTTAAATAGAGTCAACATTATTAGATTCATTTCTAGGTAGAGAGACCTAGGAAATATTTTGATGCCTTTTTGGTGTTTGATCCTAACATAAGGATCATCACACACGTAAACTCAGGGGAGCTAGTGAAAGTCTTAATGGTGCCCTTCAGGGTTTTCACCATATAAGAGACACTTATTCTCTCTCCTTTCTTGGGTGGTTGTAGACATGGATAATTGAGCCAGTTGGGACGCCTCCTCAAGATTTTGAAGTGGTTTACCCATGTGCGTACACGAGGGATTTAGCAAAATAGAATGTCATCCCTGACCATTTTTGAGGCTTCCACCAAGTAATTTAGAAACCTAGGGTACTTGAGGAGCCACGAATTTCTCCACCTTGGTTGGGAGTCCACTATTTTCTTCGCAGTCTCTATATTTTTGACATCTCCATCATGTAATGGCTCCGTTGCTTCTGCTTCAACTCTCTTCTTGATCACTATCACTTCATACTTAGGAGCATAAGCTTGGGCATCTATCATACCACTCTTTCTTACACACAAAACCCAATATGCTTGGGGGGTATACTCCCTCTCAAACACACTCACTTTCTCTCATTCTCACTTTGTGAAAGTGCAAGAGTTCATCTCCTTCTCCAAGCTTGAGAAGTTGAGAGCCTATACCAACACTCTTAGCTATGGAATGCAATCGAACCAAGAGCCATGATTCAATGCTATGCTAGCCATCTTCTTCATCTCTGTTACTATGCTACTATGCTATGCTAAGCTCTATAAGTAATGGTATGAGAGGACACTACTTCTTTCTTGTATGCTACTTATTCTTCCTTTTCCCTTCCCTCACTCCCTGCTAGCTCTCTCCACCTTTGAAGGTGTTTGAGGTCTTGGGATTGAGGCCGGGGACAAGTTAATGCTTTGATAAGATAGTTAAGGGCATAATCTTGGTGCATGAATCTTTCCATATTCATTGCACCAATGAGGTCTCATGGAACACAAATCTTGTATTGTATCAAGTCTCTCTACATGGGAGAATGTATAATACAAAAGAATTTTGGAGGGGGGACCGGCTCCAAGTAAATCCAGTCCTCAACTGTTGTCAAATTTCTCTATCTCTCTCTTTTACAAGTATTATTCATGCCAAGCTAATTAGGTGTAATGTTCATTTTGCTACTTTCAATCAAGTACTCTTCTTATGCTCCTTAAAGAAAGCTCGTAAAGGAAATGTTCATCATGGTTATTTAAATTCCGCTACTATCCATGTCATAGTCATATTCCATTACATTGGTATCAGAGCTATTGGTTTCTCTTTCCTTGTTTAAGAAGACAGGTCCTTAAGTTGTCCATGAAAGGTTGGACATGTTCATTGAAAGAGGGTAAGTGGGATATGGATCCATTAACTTGGTTGAAAAGGACTTAGTTTGAGGTACACCATTGGGAACTATAGACTTAATAATGGAGTTTCTCGGGGCTTGCCTTTGGTTAACCAATGTTGAGCTACTAGCAAACTCAAGAGGAACCATAATCAACCAAGCAATGTTAGACCCTCTCCACTACTCTTTGCAATCAACAGTCTCTAAACCACGGGTGTGGCTGCTTGAGAGCTAATTTTCAAAGGTAAAGAAGAGTAGCAACTAAGGTTTTTGAGGGTACCAAAGCACAAAGTAGCATATACATAAGTTTAGTTAGCATGATGGACAACAATAAAGAGAGTATAATGAATATTGACAACTTTGATTTTGCACATGAAGGTGCTACTGATGATGCCCCAATGTTTGTGAACTATCTTGTTACTAGGTTGCAAGAAGCTATGGGCAACCCTGCCTTGCAAGCCGAAGTTACTCAACAACTTCACGCTTATGGGATTTCCCTACCTCTCCAAGAAGAAAGAGAGCTTAGGAAGCCTCTTGTAAGACTTCCAAAAGAAGACTCTGTGATAAGAGAAGAGGAGGAATCCAATGAATGATAAAGAAGTAAACCTCCGAATTTCTCTGAAGATGTGGCTCCATGAAGACGACGGTCTCGACGATTGCCAACACTTGCCAAGAGGAAAAGTTAATCCTATAGTCCTTCTACTTGTCACTCTGAAAGGGAAGAGAGGAAACACAGAAAGAAAAAGGCGAGAAAGAGGTCACTCTCTTCTCCTTCTTCATCACCTTCCTCCTCTTTCGATGAAAGTAGCGGCTATTTTCCTAGAGAATACAAGAGGAGAGGACATCGCAAATCCTATCCTACTTGGAAAAGGTCCCACAAACTTAAGAAGTTCAAAGAGGGAGGAAAGAGTGTAACGGAAATGACCTATGAACATTGAGAATAGTGGAATTAAGAAAAGTGTGTGAGTATTTTTATGGGACTACTTTGAGAAATAGAGGGTGAACTTGATTAGAGGTAGCAACATAACCATTATAATTAATTAAATTGGCATAAACAATACTATGTAAGAGAGAGAGAGTTAGAGAACTTGACAACAGTTGAGGACCAAATTGATGTGGAGCTGGTCCCCCATCCAAAAGGGTTTTGTATTATAATTTCTCCAATAAAGAGAGACTTGGTACAATACAAGATTTGTGCTTGTTGAAACCTTGATGGTGCAATGAAGATAGGGAACTTCATGCACCACAGTTATGCTTGTAACTTAGCTAAATGAAAGCATTAACTTCTCCCTGGTCCGAGTCCCAAGACCTCAAACACCTTTGAAGGTGGAGAGAGCTAGCAGGGAATGAGGATAGGTAAGAAGAAGAAGCATTCTTACGAGAAAGAAATAGTTCCTCACTTATCATCGCTCTTGTTAGAGAGCTAGCAGGGAATGAGGATAGGGAAGAGAAAGAAGAAGCATTCTTACGAGAAAGAAATAGTTCCTCACTTATCATCGCTCTTGTTACTTAGCATTGCATAATTAGCATAGTAATGAATGATGAAGAAGATGGAAAGCTTAAACATTGAAGCATGGCTCTTGGTTGGATTTGCATTCCATAGCCAAGAGTGTTGGGATGTAGGCTCTCAACTTCTCAAAAAGCTTGGACAAGGAGATGAAGCTCTTGCACTTAGCACTTCACACAATGAGTGTGTGTGTGTGTGAGAGAGAGATAGAGTATATGTTGCAAGCTAACCCTCTCCTTGTTTGGGTCGACCCCTCTTCTAGCTCATCCGTCAAGCTATCAATCAGACATTGTTACTGCTTTCTTGAATGGTGACATATTTGAGGAAGTTTCTGTAACGCACCCTCGCGGTTTGTCATAAAAGGACAAGAGCACAAAGTGTGCAGATGTAAGAAAGCTTTGTATGGGTTGAAGCAATCTCCTCATGCTTGGTATGAGAAAGCTGACACTCATTTGGTTAAACGAGGCTTTCGTAACAGTCCAACAGAAAGCACATTGTATGTAAAGCGTGAGGGTGATGTACTTCTCATTGCGGTTCTTTATGTCCATGATTTGTTGATCACTGGATCAAATGAGAGACATATTGCTAAATTTAAGGCTGATTTGAATGCTACTTTCAAGATGAAAGATTTGGGGCTACTGCATCATTACATGGGTATACAGTTTAAGCAATGTGATGGTGGTATTGCCTTGTGTCAAAAAGTTACATAGAGACATTGCTATGTAATTTTGGACTTGAGGATTGCAAACCTTTTGCCACTCCCATGGAAACAGATTTGAAGTTGAGTCTACATGATGCTGGCGATCCTGCTGATGTCACTCTTTACCAAACTGTTGTTGGCTGCCTCATTTATGTATGCAACACGAGGCCGGATATTCAGTTTGGAGTCTCATAGGTCTGTAGATTTATGCATATCCCAAGGTCTAAGCATTGGCAGGCTGTCAAGAGGATTTTCCGCTACCTTAGTGGCACTTTACATCTTGGCTTGTTTTATCCCAAGGGGGGATCATTGCCGCCAGACTTACATGCTTTTTCGGACTCAGATTGGAGTGGTTGTTTTGACATGCGAGTGTCCACAAGTAGTTTTTGTTTCATGCTTGGCATTTCATGTATATCATGGTTGAGAAAGAAGCAACCTACTGTGGCCACTTCGAGTTGTGAGGCTGAGTACAGGGCAGGGCAGTCTTCACAACTACGGTTGAGTGTGTATGGCTCAGACGCCTTATGGCTGATTTGGGTGTTGGACAGGACACTGCCAACACTATCTACACTGATAGTCAGAGCGCATTGGCAGTTGCGAGGAACCCAGCTTTTGATGCTCGCACAAAGCACATTGAGGTGCATTACCACTATGTCAGGGAGAGGCTCTCAGCAGGAGAGATCAGCTTGGCTTATGTGCTAACACAGGAAAACCTTGCAGATCTTTTCACAAAGGCATTGTCTCGTGAGAAGCTTGAATCTTTCCACAAAGCTTTGGGCTTACTCCCCTTTGTGGATTGATCATGTCCTCAGGGCATGTCACTTCTCTTTACTCATGTGCCAGCTCTCGTTCACCGCATCACTCCAGGGGGGATTTGTTATCATATACGTGTGGTAGTGATGTGTGTGAACACACTAGGACCGTCGGGACATTTTTTCCTTCTTTAGGAGGTTTTTTCCCCCGTGCATTGTATATACGCCCATCACTCTAGGGCTATCTATTTTTCCATTGCACACTAAGTAATACACTCTCTATCATGTGCCTTGAGCTTCCTTCATCTTCTCCAAGCTGTGTGTGTTTCTCTGCAACCCTAATTCCAACACCAGTCTAGTAACTATGACATTCAAATTTTCTACAGTTCGCTAGTGTCCCCCACCTCCAAACCTCTCTCTCTCTCTCTCTCTCTCTCTCTCTCTCTCTGACACACACACACACACACACATGCGCACACACACACACACGCACGCACACACACACACACACACACACACACACACACACACACACACACACACACACACACACACACACACACACACACACACACACACACACACACACACACACACACACACACACACACACACACACACACACACACACACACACCCCCCCCCCCCCCCCCCCCCCCCCCCCCCCCCCCCCCCCCCCCCCCCCCCCCCCCACGCAACCCCCACATGTTGGGATGGATAGCAATCTTATGTGTGTATACACACATGAGTTGCCATTGTTACATAGTAGTTGACAAATTGGCATTGTAGCTAGAGACGGCCCTAGGTCGACACGTGGACAGGGGAGAAATCTCCTTTTTCTCAACCTCTTTAAAAAGAGGCATAGATGGCTATGATTTATTCTCTCTCTCTCTCTCTCTCTCTCTCTCTCTCTTTGATTTTTTATAAGCACCCTTGTCTGTTAAAATTCGTAGAATTTATAGACATTTAAACGTGGCCCATAGTTTCACTCTTAAAAATTAAAAGAATAAAATACCCCACAATTAGTAAAAGGCCCATTAGTCTTCAACCAAGGAGTGGTTTACCTCTTATGTGACCACTAAAGATCATGTTCGGCTAGGCAATGGGCAGACATGTGAGATCTTAGGTGTTGGAGATGTTCAATTGAAGTTTCAGAATGGCTCTTCTTTCACGCTGAAAAATGTGAGACATGTTCAGCATAGGTTTACTTGATGATGCGAGCTACGTCACCACTTTTGGACTGAACATGTGGAAGATATCCAAGGGTTCTATGACAGTAGCACATGGAGTAAAGTCTGGAGGACTTTACATGATTTATGTATCAAATGTCTCTAAAAATGTAATCAATGTAACTGAGCAGTCGAACGTTTCTTTGTGGCATAGCCGGTTCGGACATATGTCTAGGAAATCTTGTCTCGTTCTGGTTATTTGCCTGGCTTTTCATTTAATGATTTTGAATTCTGTGAACATTGTCTGTATAGTAGGCAAACACAACAGCCACATAAGCATAGAAGCAGTAAAAGAGATACACAATTGGCACTTGTTCATAGTGATTTGTGTGTACCTATGCCTAACCTATCTCTAGGGGGAGCTTTTTACTTTATGACATTTATAGATGATTACTCGAGGAAAGTATGGGTTTACTTTCTCAAGCACAAGGATGAAGCGTTTACTGTTTTCAAAACGTTTGTGACACTTGTGGAGAATCAGAGGGGCAAGAAGCTTAAATGCTTACGCATTGACAATGGTGGAGAGTATGTTTCAAAGGCCTTTCAGGACTTTTGTGAGTCAAAACGTATAAAACATGAACTTACTGCTCCTTACAATCCTCCTCAAAATGGTGTTGCTGAGAGGATGAATAGGACCATACAAGAGAAGGTCAGAAGTATGTTGTCTAATGCAAAGCTGCCAAATGGGTTTTGGGCCGAAGCTGTATCAACAGTTTTTCATATTATAACTAGATCTCCTCGCAAGGTTTTACAGAAGGATTCAATGCTAGAGATGGTATGGTCAGGAAAAATACCCTCATACAAGCATCTCAGAGTCTTTGGCTGTGAGGCATATACTCACGTTCCAAAGGAATTTAGGAACAAACTTGAGCCAAAGAGTAGAAAGTGCATCTTTCTAGGCTATGGTAATTCTGGTGAGATGGGGTACAGACTTTGGGATCCCGAATCCAGAAAGGTTATCCGCAGCAATGATGTTCACTTTAATGAATCCAAATATCATTCTAAACCAGAGAGGTTTGAGGAGATTAGAAGAGTTGTCTTCCAAGAAGATGGACCTGCACGTGCAAGACAAAATGTCAGGGCTCAAGAGGAGCAAGGACAGGATAGATTGGAACCACAGGTTGTGGCTGAGCCTGAGCCACCTATTTTGCGTAGATCTGGACGTATCACGCGACCTCCTGATCGGTTTTTTCCATCTATGAACTATGTCATGCTGACTGATTGCAATGAGACTTCATGTTACAAGGAAGCAGTGCAAATGAAGGACTCCGGGAATTGGCAATTGGCCATGCAATCAGAGATGATAGCTCTGCATAAAAACTAGACATGGAAGCTAGTTAAATTACCAATGGGCAAAAAGGCTCTACCTTGTAAATGGGTTTACAGGTATAAGATCACCGCTCATGATAGTCAACCAAAGTACAAAGCAAGGCTTGTTTCCAAGGGCTTTAAGCAAGAACAAGGCATTGACTTTGATGAAGTCTTCTCTCCGATGGTCAAGATGACTACATTGAGATTCTTTCTTGCATTGGTTGTCATATAAGATTTGGTGTTGCACCAAATGGATGTCAAGACAACGTTCTTGCATGGTGATTTAGATGTGGAAATTTACATGTAGCAGCCAGAAGGGTTTGTTGAGAAAGGCAAGGAAGATTTGGTATGCCAGTTGTTAAAGAGTCTTTATGGCTTAAAACAATCACCGAGGGCATGGTACCATAACTTCCACAAGTTTATGCTTTCTCAAGGCTACAAACGTAGTGAGTTCGATCACTGTCTATATACAAAGAAGGCTAAGGATGGCAGTTGGCTGATCCTTACTTTGTATGTGGATGACATGTTAATTGCTGGCAAGCACTTGGAAGAAATTTCAGCTTTGAAGTCAAAGATGGCAAAATCGTTTGACATGAAAGACATGGGTGAGGCAAGTCATATACTTGGTATGCGCATTGAGAGAGACAGATCAAAGAAGTTGATTTGGTTATCTCAAACAGAGTATATTGACAAGGTTTTGCAACGTTTCAATATGGAGAAGGGAAAGGCATTGAGTGTTCCATTACCACCATATGTGAAACTTAGCAAACAAGATTGTCCTGTGTCTGAGGAAGAACGGGCTGAAATGGATAAGATTACATATGCGTCTGCAATGGGTAGTTTGATGTATGCAATGATTGCTACTCGCCCAGACATTGCATTTGCAGTGGGAGTAGTAAGTCGATACATGTCAAACCCAGGCAAGAAACATTGGGAGGCAGTGAAAGGAATATTGAGATACCTAAAAGCTACAAAGAGTATGCGTATATGCTATGGGAGTCAGGAGCTAAATGTAAATGGTTTTACAGACTCAGATTATGCAGGTGACTTAGACAACCGAAGGTCTACGTCAGGTTATGTCTTTACATTGGCTGGTGGAGCAGTATCATGGCGTTCTAGATTACAAGATTGTGTTACTCAGTCTACTACAGAGGCTGAATATGTTGCAGCATTAGAGGCATGCAAAGAATCAATTTGGCTTAATCGACTAGTAACAGATTTGGGAATCAAAGAAGAGATGCCCGTGTTATATTGTGATAGTCAAAGTGCTATACAATTGGCTCGTAATCCAGTTTATCACTCAAAGACAAAGCATGTGGATGTGAAGTATCATTTCATCAGGGAAATGCTCGAGGATAAGCAACTTCAGCTTGTCAAAGTTCACACCACAGAAAATCCTGCTGATCTACTTACAAAAGGACTTCCCTCAGAGAGCTTTGCACATTTTCGCAAGCAGTTAGGTGTAGGGTAGTACATCACTTCTCTACATCTCTTGTATATTAGCTTGTATAGTAGCTTCTCTCACACTTAAAGTACCACATTGGACTTTAAGTGGGAGGTTGTTGGGGTATAAATCCCAATGTGGTCGCCTAGGTAAGTGGGCGGGCCGCCAGGTATGTACACATATTCTTTTGTTAAAACCTAATAAGAACTCACTATGCTCTACACATTACAGTAGAGCGAGTTCACCATATCATCGTGCTCTTCTTCTCGCACTCTCTCTTGTGTCGCACTTCCGCTCGTACTCCTTCATAGACGTGGCACTATGGCATGCTTTTTTACACAAATATATGCCTACTTTGCTTTAGAAATGTACAAATTTCAAGTGTATCAAAATGGCACGCTCATTTTGCCTAGAAAGTTCAATGCGGGCAATGTCGACTAAAAATAGTAGGTTTCGTGCGCTGGTGTAAAAGACGTATCCAAAGTGCTTACCAAGTGGGAAAATGAGGTTCAACATGAAATTTGAGTCCAATGGGATTTCTCCACAATTTTAGGGATTTTTCTCAGCTCGTTTGGGCTTTTTATGGACAAAAAGTGGCGGGCTAAAAATAGCCTAAATATAGCTCAAAATTCCACATCAATGATGGTGGCATCATTGCTCAAGTTGTGTGGGACGTTTTAGAGCCAAGAATGAGCTCATTTGGGCATAGGAGCAAGGAGATACATCCATTCCTTTACAAGGTGCTAGTGCAGTCCCGTGCTGCTTCCACTGCATGGTTAAGGCTTTGAGGCCTCCAATTAGGGTTTCCCCTTCTCAAATAACCACTTGGGCTTCTTTAATGAAGTACTGAAGCTTCCATGAAATGGTCACAACGAGGAATCAAGCGTCACTTTAGGGTTTTTAACAGGTTGAATGAGCACTGCATTTGTGCAATTGGGAGTGAGGCTACACCTAATCTTCACACACACAAGAGTTTTGAGTTAATATTGGTTCTTTTTCAAAGTGGAGCTTTCATGGCTGGAGTTTTTTTCTTTTTTAGTGTGTTTTTGGCTTCAAATCGTCTACGCCTTGCTTAATTTTGCTACGAATCCTCACAGCCAGGGGCCCGACGCTTTCCTAGTCACACTACGCACTCTTGACACATTTTTGGTGAACCCGACAGCTAGGGTGAGGGTTCAAAAATTTTTATTGAAGGTTTCAAATTAAATATTTCAAGCTATGGAGCAACAAGAGCAACAGGGGGTTTGGTTTGATCCAGTCACAATGCAAATGTTTCAAGCTTTTGCAGTATTTATGCAGTCGCAGCAAGCTGCAGAAAGGAGGGAGCTTTTCTCAACCAAAGCGCTTCAATCTTTGGTGTGGGACGCATGTCTAACCTCACCATCCTATCTTATTGCAGTATTAGCGAGAAGCACGATTAATTTTTCAAACCATGGGACGAAGCTGACTCGACTAGTGCATAGAGGCTACAAGAGGTTGTCAATCTCTTGGAAAACAACTAATAACTCGCATCTAACTCAGGCTACACTCAAGTGACTAAAATCACCAAAAGCCAATCGCTCATCGGCAAGCAAATCACATCCGTTACAGCATCAAATGACATCCAAACGTAACGAAACTTCTAAGACAAGTTTACAAGACCTAAGCACACATGTCTATGGTCTCAAATGCCACTTTAGGTCAAGTTCCAAAATCGTGATTATTAACAGCAGTGGATTTTTGACCTAGTCGTTTTTGATTCAGAATGTATCTAAATGCTTAGCAATGATGCCCCAATATCCCGCCTATGCTTAGTTTGAATTTAAAAGTGTAAATTCCTAATTATGATGAAATTAGGCAGCGGGTCGACGATGCCAGAAGCTACGAAATACTGTGAATGGCTTATGTCAATGCATAGAGCTCTTACCTGCGGTTGCAATGCAAAAACACATTCGCAATGTGACAACCGGAGAGGGAGTAGGAAGCGCGAGAAGGAGAGAAGTGAGCATCGTTAGCTCATGCTGTGTATTTCTTATCCAAAAACTTAATAAAATCTTTACAAAGTTGGCTTTTATACCTTAGCCAAGGTCTAAAATCTGTAATGTCCGGTGCCCAAGACCTTTGAGACTCCACATTTATTGTATCTGCAACCTAGGTACAGTGACTGACCTGTTTTTTACAACTTGGAACTCCCATTGAGCCCGTAACACATTAAAATATTACAATGGCTTGAAATAAATTGGGAATTTACAATAAGTGACCATTTTGGGAAAATGTGGAAAATGTGTAACTCCAATATTTACTGCTTCTTCACTTTGATCTTCGATGTGCATCCGTACGTCTTCAGTCTTTAGCAGCTTCTGTTAACTGACGTTGACTCAGTTAACATTCCCCCCTTCCTATTTTAGTGCCCGTCCCCGGGCATTGTTGAAAAAGTGTCCTTGGAGGTTGTGGAAGGTTTTGATTGGTTGTTGATGGACTGATCTTCATTTTGTCGTTGGATTTGTTGATGAGGTTCAGTTTGCTGCAGCATCTTCATTGGTTTGAATAGTCGATTTTGAGAGGTAATGTTGCATTTGTCCGTTGTAGTAGCATCATGATGAGGTTGCTGTTTATTTATGAAAAGTATGTACAAGGGAAGTAGAATGAGGAGGTTCTAAATTGGGGTCTAATACCTGGATGACCAAAGGGAAAAAACCTAGTGGGAAAAAAATGCCTTTGGGATATGCGCATTATAGGATTACTTTTTAGCTTGGGAAATATTAATAAAGTACTGAAGGGAGTATTTGCTGATAGATATGGAATTAGAAAGGCAACAAATATGAGAGGGTAGCATGATGGAACATTGGTTTTCCTGCTGTAGTCCACTCAAGGTGCATAGGTGGAAGCAAAAAAGAGTGTCTAATGCATATGTCCAATGATGGGACATCCTATTTATGCATACACAGAAATGCATGCAAAATAATATGCTGTGCAAGAAAGATTTTGAGGGGTTCTTCAGAAAGATGGTGTAGCTATAAAAGCATATGACATGGCTTTGCAAGCTGGCACCCCTTTAAGAATGGTTTTCGTAGACGAGGATATGTGCTCTCATCTTACTGTGCATTGTGCATGAGTGTTGGACTCTACAACACTCCACCACTTGTAAGTTAATAGACTTCGACTCTTATGCTCATCTCATCCAGCATGAGCGACACAATTTTAGATATGCTCCACTCTTCCAGCTTGAGCGTAAGCCTAATAGCTACGACCTTAGCACAGAGTTTAATATGACTTGAAGCTTTGGGTCTAATGATTTGCTCATTTTATGGCTCAGCAACCCAACTCTGACTATGCCAAAGAGTGTTTTTTGCACCCTGGCGACTTGACTGTTTACATTCTTGTGCTTACTACAAACATTTCTTTAGGTAAAAGTAAGCTTGAATCTTCAAAAATAGGATTAGTGAAGGACCAAGTTGGCATTGAAGGTTTCTTTTGCCATACCTGTTTTATCATCTTAGAATCTGCATTCACGTTGGCTGGGTTGTCCTTCTTTGACTATGAAGACTCCATTAGTTGTTTGATTCTCCAATTAGGCGTGTTGATAGAAGTCTTTGATGTTGTTGGAGCCCTTTGTTCACTTTTGGCATCTGGCTTTTGACTAGGAGCATTGGAAGACTTAGGAATCCAAACCTCTTGATGACCTTTGTCACTCCTTTGTTGACTTTATTGAGCTTTAAGTCTTGCTGAGATGTTGAGATCTTCATGTAATTCTGGTGTAGTTGCAGTTGGCTTGTGGTTGACTGGTAGCCAAATCTTTGCATACCCTGTGTAGAATCCTTGTCCAAGAAGAACATTTTTTGAGATCTATCTTTGTTTTGTATCCTTTTGTGAGCTGTGGTAGACTTCAGCATCATTAAATGTTGTTCTATTGTATACCTGCTTCTTAGGTATCCTAGGATATTGTCGAGGTTGATACCTTGTGGGCCTTCTTTCTTGGGAGAGACTTGAAGTTACTTCATATGCTCTAACCTGTGGTTTTGGAACCCATATCTGTCTGTTACCTCCATAGTATTTCTTGTTCTTTTAAGCTCCATTGTGATGCTATCCATCCCATGTGTTTGTCTTCATGTGTGATTTCCTGTCCTTAATCCAAACTGGATCATTGACTTTAACTAAACTGCTCGGAACAAACACTTGCTTGACTTTCCTTTGCTTTCTTGAGTACTTTGGCTGATATACCTTTGCTTTTCTGGGTGTCTCCTTAGAGGTTTTAGTTGGGTCAGCAATTGACTTGAAGTTTTGAAAGCCTGACTTGCTTGAAGAAGTTGATCCATGAGGGTTCTCTAATGTAGAGACATATGCTATCACATCTTCTTTGCTAATCGGTGGAAGTTCCACTTTAGCTTTACCTTTGTCTGCAATTTTGATCTTCGTTCCTTCTAGCTTTGGTGGCATTTTTTGCTCCATAGCTATCATAGTTGCTATTGCCTGATTTTCTTTAAGCTCTTCTAAAGTTCTGCTCGATGGAGATGAATCATCTTCAATATGCTTTGCTTTGGCATCAGTCTCCATTTTAACTGTGCTTGAGGACTTTGTACTGTCGTCCATGGGTGACCAATCTTGGTCTTCATTCTTTGTTGCCTTTGAAGTCTGCATCTTCATTGAATTCTGTATCTCTAATATCTTATGGGCCATTGGCATTCCCATTATGATGTCTTCTGGCATATCCTTTGATGTGATCACATGGAATTGATCTTTGATGATCTGTGAACTTACTTCAATGGTGGTGGAGATGATTCCCCAGCATTCTGCTTGTTTGTTTCTTGATATGCTCACAAATTCAGGAGCGTCTTCCAGCTGTGGTTGGTCACATCGTTTCCAAGTGCAAAAAGACACGAGGTTCTTATCTAGCTGTAAATCTAGCTTTACTTCTTTTGACATCTTTTCTTCATTCTCACCAACAATGTTGCACTTGATCTTCTCAAAATTTCTTTTTGTATTGAGTGATTTTGTGGTGGCAGTGTCAATGGGTTGAACTTTTTCTACATTGGCTTTGCTTTGATCACCTGCTTCTGTTGATGTCGACTCGTATGACTGTGATACTACACTTTTTTGCAATTGTTGAGCATTGTCCTCCTGCCTTTGAGTAACCTTTGACCTTAATAGGTCCATTGTACTTTTTGGCAGAATCTGTTTCTTCAGAGGAGATTTTAGTGGTGACCTTTGTGTAGCATTTTGGACTTTAGCTTTCATTGATTTTGACTTTTTTGTCACCTATTCTGGCAGCTTGAGGGTTTGCATCATCTTCAGATAGTCTTTGACTTCAGTCGTACCATCCATATGAGTTTCTACAATGTCTTGAACCTGCTGAGAATCATTGCCATTTGCATCTCGATATGCATATGCGAGCTTGGTCTCATCCAATTGCTTGAGCACGATGGAATTTGTCGGTTTTTGACCCCGACTTGTGGAGATCAACTGAAACTTTTGTCCCCGATGATCTTCATAGAAGAATTTTTCTGCATATTTTGATGGCTTTTGGGTCAATGCAAAACTTCCAACAACCATATGATCTTTCAATGGTTTCTGCTTTGAAGAGGTCAGTTGGCTAGAAGTTCTTGGGCTTCTAACTGGTGTAACATTTTCTTGTACTAGAGTTGAGCTTGATGAATTTGCAGCTCCCCGCTTCCTAAGGTGATCACTATAGACTGCTTCATTGTGAGAGCTCAAAACTGTTTGGCTCTGGTTGAGCCTCACCTTTTGGAACTGTGAAGGTACACTTTGTGTAGCACTATTGATGTTTGGCATCTGTAAACCCTCTGCATAGTTCCCTATGTATCTCCGTGAAACATGACAAATTATTCCCCAAGTCAAGCTGTAGATAACATTATCTTTGCCCTGATATTGTCTATCCCATGGGTCTCCTATGATATGAGTTCCTGTGGTTTCATGACCCAAGGCATCATAGATGCTAGAATCTCATCTATATCTACGACTGTTTTGGTCGAAGTATATGCTTGTTGGTCACAACATCGAAGCTTTATTTCCAATGGAGGAGAGTTTGGCTCTGAACAAATCTCTGGGTTCACTTGAGTAATATCCTTCAGCTCTAGAGAGGATGGGCTATAGTAGATTCTTTCCTCTGAAATGAACCATCCTTTTTAATCTATCACTAGACGCACTTCTATAAGCTCGTATGTGGGCCGTTCAAACACAGGTTGATCCTTTTTGTACAGTTTCCCTTCTTGGTCTACATAGTGTGCATATGAATTATGTGTGCCATGCAATGCTAACATCATTATGTTTGATGTGTCCCTTAGACTCGTGAATGATTGCACACTTGTGGCAGTGGATGCAAAATCACTAGCAAACCTAACAGTCTTTTCAACCTTTGGTGATATCTCGACACCTTGACTAAATTCATGCAAGAATTTATTGTTTAAAGAATCAATTTTAAGCTTTTCATGTGCATGTGCATCTTTATGCTGATTTTGTACTTGCAGTGTTTTTATCGATGCTTCTAATGGTAATGCACAATCATCCGATTGCATTAAAAGTGACGAGTTAAATGCACTTACATCGAGATTCACATTTTTAAACTTCTATGTACCTTGCTTGTCAGTTGATATGTCCCTGTTGTCTGGATTTCTTGGACAATCTTCAGCAAAATGTCCACCTTTTCGTCCACAATCTGAGCAATATGCCATGACTGGTGGTATTTCAACTGGCTCTATCATGTCAAGCTCTTGAAGAGGAGCTTTTGTTTCTGTGCTTGCCAAATTGTTGGCATCTTCTTTTAGAACACTGAGCATCAAGCTGTAGACTGCTCTATCTTGACCTTTGTACCGTCTTTGGCTTGGTTCTCCAATTAGATTGGCTTCTATTGGTTGATCTGTTGGATCTTGCATTTCTGGTTCTCGATTGTAGATCTGACCACTGTAATCCATGTAGAATGAGCCTGATTGCATATGCACCAAATGTATGCTTTACTGGCTCGTGCATATTTCTAGATAACCACTTGGGTTGATTTTTTGCACCTCTATCTGCAATTCGTTTTTAAGCTTGCAATACCCGGCTCCATTGAAGTCTGTGAACATCTGGGAGTTCTCTGAATCTGGTTTTACTCTGATCAATGGGATCTTGGCTCTCCTGTGCTGCTTTTGTTGTTCATCAAGTATCTATGGACTTTTGAATCTGTATACAAGACTTTATCTCCATTGTAGAAGCTGTAAAATTTGCTATGTTGCACTTATACCTGTGTTACCACTGCTACTGGCTTGCTCTGTTGTACTTGAACTCTCAGCTCGGGATTGTCAACTATCTCCTAGCAGACTTTGGTATTGATTAGCAAAAAAAATTCTACTCAAGTTTGATAAGATTGCTTTTGCCAAAGTACTTCTGGCAATTGATTTCTCTTAGACTCACAAGAGTTGATTAACTCTAGCGCAAAAGTGTCAGAATTGATTGCAACCTTTGAAATGATGAAAATCTAGGCCTTGAATAACCTAACCTGCAGATTAGATTGTTATCCATTTTTTCCCACTTGACTTGAATTCAGCTCTTGTCAAGCTCCCAATTCTTTGTCTGCAACCTGGTTCTTCAATCTGAGCTAAGTGAGTCAGCAATTGAGATTTTCAAATTCTACCCTTGCAAGGAGCTAAAGGACTAATCTGCAACTTGAAACCAAGTTAAGAGGTACCAATTTGGATCCGATGGAACCCAAAATTGACCAGTGGCCTTGTATTATGTTGTTCTAACATTGTACAAGCTCAAAAGCCCAAAATCTTGTTTCTGGGGCTCAAAAGTAAATAATCCCGATTATTTACTTTCCTCAGTTTCTACACTTTTTAGGCTTGTTTTGCCAAGTAATTACCTTGTTGCGGTCTCTGGACAAGTTTGGTTGAGTCTGATCAAGATTTGTCCAAGTTATGATCTGTTTAGTGTCCGCAGACTCTGATTCCAAGAATCTGGCTTAAGTTTCAATTTTGTGATCCAAATTTCACCAAATTTGATTTGTGGAGTACACTTGATGTGCTTGACCCTGTGGTATACTCAATTGTGTAAAATTTTTCAATTCTGGAGCAAAAATAAAAAATCATAATTATTTACTTTTTTTGAGAAATTTTTTTCCAAAACTAAATAATCGAGATTATTTACTTTTGGTAATTTTTTATCAACTGAGCATGTGCACTTGTTTAACACATCAATATAAGCCTATGAGTCAAGTTTCACTGAATTTGAACAAGATTTACCAAGTCACACTCAAGTTCTCGACAACCAGTACAGATTTCAGTTTTTATCAAGGTTTTTGGTATGTTTTGTGATTCAAATTTCATGAGCCTTCACAAAAGATGTTTGCAATCATGATTAGAGTGTATAGTATCAACCTTGGTCAGTTTTGAGCCAAAAGTTAATAATCGCGATTATTAACTTTTGACCTAAAATGACAACTTTTTCAACTTTTTCATAGGAGAGTCTTTTTATGATCTATTTTGAGCCTATGAATCAAGTTAAAACTTAATTTGAACAAGATTCACCAAGTCAGACTCAAGTTCTCGACAATCAGTACAGATTTCAGTTTTTAGCATATTTTGTGATCCAAATCTTTTGTGCCTTTACAAAAGTTGTTTGTACACATGTAATGAATCACTGGTATCAACCTTGTTCAATTTTGAGCCAAAAGTCATAATCGTGATTATTAATTTTTGACCTAAAATGATAACTTTTTTTAACTTTTTCAGAGGAGAGTCATTTTATGATCTATTTTGAGCCTATGAATCAAGTTAAAACTTAATTTGAACAAGATTCACCAAGTTTATCAACTGTTTTGTGTCTGCAGACTCTGATTTCAAGAATCTGGCTTAAGTCTCACTTTTGTGATCCAAATTTCACCAAAATTGATTTGTGGGCTCTACTTGCTATGCTTGATCTTGTGGTATGCTCAAATATGCAAGATTGTCAATTTTTGGAGCAGATGTAAATAATCGCGATTATTTACTCTGGCAAATTTTTTGCAAGTTTTTGTCTCAATCTTGATACAGATATGTTAAGCACCTCAAGTTAAGGTCTCTAGTCAAGTTTCATCAAGTTTGGACTATTTTTTGTCAAATGGTCATCAGTTTTCTGTCCGCGGACACAATTTTCAATCCAATGATCCAAATCTTACCAAATTTGGTTTGTGGGCTTATTACAACATGGTAAAACTAGTGGTATGTTGACTTGGTCAAAAAAGTTGAAAAATGGGGCAGCTGTAAATATCGTGATTATTTACAACTGGTAACTTTTTTCATCTTTTTGATCAACTCAGCATGTACACACATGTTTATCACATCAATATAAGCCTATGAATCAAGTTTCATCAAGTTTGGACAAATTTCTCTCCAATTTACACTCAAGACTCAAAAAGTCAGTACAAACTTTAGTTTTTACCCAATTTTTTAACAGTTTGGTGATCCAAATCTTTTGGGCCTTTACAAAAGTTGGTTGTATACATGCAAGGAGTCAATGGTATGAACCTTGGTCAAATCTGAGCTGAAAGTTCATAATCGCGATTATTAACTTTAGGCCCAAAACTGACACTTTTTTGAACTTTTTCACTGGACAGTCTTTTCATGATCTATTTTGAGCCTATGAATCAAGTCAAAACTTTATTTGGCCTAAAATGTCAAGAAAAAGTAAATAATCTGAGTTTTGGCCAACTCTTGAAAATTTTACCTCAAAGTGTCCTTGAGCTTACCCACTGGTTCATACAACTTTTAGGCTTACTGTCCAGTTGGATTGACTAGTTTGGAGTCTTTTCATGCTATTTATAGCCGTAGATTTGAAACTCTGCAACTTCACATAAACAACTCACAAATGATTCGTTTGGAGTTAGCAATGATTTGAGATCTCACCCTGGATTCTACTTACCCTACTCCTAGATTCTCATGCAATGGGGTTGTGGAAAGTGTCCACAAACACTTGTTTTCTTGTTTTTTATGGTTTCTTGAGCATTGATCTTAAGACTTGCCTCACCTTTCAATCATTCTCCAAATCCTAATCTAAATCTACAATCCTACCATCCTAAAGGCACTCAGCAAGTACGATTACTTCCAAATCTACCTCTACACAGCAAAAGACGGCAATCTTAAGCTATGCGATTTCTAAAAAGAAAGTTTTACTCTAGGTGAACCTAGAGGAAGTTAATGGACAATTACACAAGACGCTCGTGTTTTCCATAGTTTAGGTCCATTCGTCCCCGGCAACGGCGCCAAATGTGGGACGCATGTCTAACCTCACCATCCTATCTTATTGCAGCATTAGCGAGAACCACGATTAATTTGTCAAACCATGGGACGAAGCTGACTCGACTAGTGCATAGAGGCTACAAGAGGTTGTCAATCTCTTGGAAAACAACTAACAACTCGCATCTAACTCAAGCTACACTCAAGTGACTGAAATCACCAAAAGCCAATCGCTCATCGGCAAGCAAATCACATCCGTTACAGCATCAAATGACATCCAAATGTAACGAAACTTCTAGGACAAGTTTACAAGACTTAAGCACACATGTCTATGGTCTCAAATCCCACTTTAGGTCAAGTTCCAAAATCGCAATTATTAACAGCAGTGGATTTTTGACCTAGTCGTTTTTAATCCAGAATGCATCTAAATGCTTAGCAATGATGCCCCAATACCCCGCCTATGCTTAGTTTTTGATTAAAAAGTGTAAATTCCTAATTATAATGAAATTAGGCCGCGGGTCGCGGCGACGCCAAAATCTACAAAATACTGTGAATGGCTTACGTCAATGCGTAGAGCTCTTACATGCGGTTGCAATGCAACAAATGCATTCACAATGTGACAACCGGAGAGGGAGTAGGAAGTGCGAGAAGGAGAGAAGTGGGCGCCGTTAGCTCACGCTGTGTATTTCTTATCCAAAAACTTAATAAAATCTTCACAAAGTTGGCTTTTATACCTTAGCCAAGGTCTAAAATGTGTAATGTCCGGCGCCCAAGACCTTTGAGACTCCACACTTATTGTATCTGCAACCTAGGTACAGTGATTGACCTGCTCTTTACAACTTGGAACTCCCATTGAGCCCGTAATACATTAAAATATTACAATGGCTTGAAATAAATCGGGAATTTATATACGTGATCATTTTGGGAAAATGTGGAAAATGTGTAACTCCAATCTTTACTGCTTCTTCACTTTGATCTTCGATGTGCATCCATACGTCTTCAGTCTTTAGCAGCTTCTGTTAACTGACATTGACTCAGTTAACATGTGGTGAAGAAAATGGACCAATTTAAAGGTAAAGATGTAACAAAGTATCTTTGCGGATATGTAAAGGAGATGGAGCTTTATCGAGTGCCTGAACCAGAGACGGTGCAAAGTTTTGAACTTGTTGTGGTTCTCAAGATCAGAGAGCATGTAAGGGGAATTAGACATGAGCATGGGGCAACTTGGGAAGCATTCAAATTAGCCTTGAAGGAAGAGTATTTCATGGAGGACTCCGAAAGGGTAACAAAGAGGAATTTTTTAGAGTGGGTAGTTCGGCCAAAAGAGGGGCTCTCGCATACTGAACTGCTGAGGGAATTTGAACGCCGTTATGATCAACTCTCAAGGATTGAAAAGGCTACCCTAAACTTGGAGAAGACAGAGCTCTTTTTGCAAGTTGCAGGTAAAGAGATTCAAGAGAATTTAGAGCTATTACTTGAGGATAAGGATGCGGAACAAGGCTTGAAGACCAATTGGAATGAGGTCGATGCCATTTCACTGCTAGCTAAGTGACAATGACAAAGAGACAAGATGATAGTCAACCCTACTCAAGTTCCAAGTGTTCCCAAGATTCCTATAAAGCCTGTTATTGTGGTTCCAAAGAGTGACAAGTCCATTCTAGATGATATTATCAAGGGATGCAAGAGCTCAAGTTAAAGCTTACAAGGCTAGAAGAAAAGGGGCAACCATCAAGACAATCTACAGGGCAAAGACCTCAAAACAGAGAAGCCTTTGTAAATAGATGCATATGGTGTGATAGTACTGACCATGGAAGGAGGGATTGTGAAAGTTTTAAAGACGCTTTGACAAAGGAGCTTCTTTTCTTTAAAGATGGAAAAATTCACTTAAGTGAAACAGGTAAGCTCTTGGGGACAAACTTTAGAAAGGGCGGGATGAAGAAGCTAGTTGAGGACATGGCTACTAGCCATGCCATCTCAATGGTAGAGGCACTTGCCTATGGGTTGAAGGTGGATCCTATTAGGAAAAAAGGATTAGTCAAAGTTGGCGAAGAAGAATCTAATGGTATTGGATAGCTATGGCTATGCGCTATAGAGTCTGCTATGAAGGGTAAAATAACTGCAGAGGTTTTACATGAAGCTGGAGATTGTATTCGTCTTGAAACAGGTTGGAATGACCCTATGGACTCTTTGTCAGTGCATGCATACATTGCCAAATGTCAAGCCAATGAGGCCATTATTGAAGAGAAATGTAGGCGTGAGAATGGGGATGAAGGCCTTCAAAGCGGGCTACGACGAGTGGAGGTAGAAATGACACATTGCCTCCTAGATCACGTTTCCCGCAACAGATGCCTGTCCCCGAAGTGGCTATGCAAGAAGCCTCTAAAGAAAAGAAGAAGGATGCAGCAAAATCCAAAGCAAAGGGTCCGGCCTACAAAATCCAATCCTATATAGAGGCAGCAACGGATCTCAAAAAGGATTTGGAAGAGAGGATTCTAAACAGAAATGTGGAATTTACCTAAGGTGAGGTCCTTCGTATAGCAAAGCGAGAATTCCATGAAGAAATAATTGATATCATAAAGAGAAAGCGTCAGTCTTTTATTGAATCTATCCATGTACAGGGTGAAGAAGAGACTTTGAATGCACAGGGTGTATAGGTCTATGGCAAGCAAGGTGAAGAAACTGTTGTTGGATGCTACAAGTCTAGGGAAAGAGCAAAACACGTTCGTTTCTTAGATGATGAAGATGAAGTTGAGACCACTCACAAGAGTTACTACTTGAAGAGTCACGGGGAAAGAGCAACTACTGAGACCTTGATAAAAGTGGGGGACTTAGAAGAGCCAGACATTGCGCTGATAGATCATGGGTCAGAAATTAACCTCATGTCTAAGAGTCTTTACCAAAAAGGAAAATGGCCAATTGATATAAATCATGGATGGATGATTCGTGCAGCAAAAAACTCATTTGGGGAGCTGTACGGAGCTTGTCCAAATGTTAAGGTGACTATAGGGGATTGTTGGAATTAGGGTTGTAGAGAAACGCACACAGCTTGGAGAAGACGAAGGAAGCTCAAGGCACACAATAGAGAGTGTGTTACTTAGTGTGCAATGGAAAGATAGATAGCCCTAGAGTGATGGGCGTATATACAATGCTCGGGGGAAAAACCTCCTAAAGAGGGAAAAAATGCCCCGGTGGTCCTAGTGTGTTCACACACATCACTACCACATGTATATGGTAAGAAATCTCCCCTGGAGTGATGCGGTGAACAAGAGCTAGCACATGAGTAAAGGGAAGTGCCATGCCTTGAGGACATGATCAGTCCACAGAGGGGAGTAAGACCAAAGCTTTGCGGAAAGCTTCAAGCTTCTCACACGACAATGCCTTTGTGAAAAGATCTGCAAGGTTGTCCTGTGTTGGCACATAAGCCAAGCTGATCTCTCTTACTGAGAGCCTCTCCCTGACATAGTGGTAATGCACCTCAATGTGCTTTGTGCGAGGATGAAAAATTGGGTTCCTCACAACTACCAATGCACTCTGACCATCAGCATAAATAGTGTTGACAGTGTCCTGTCCAACACCCAAATTAGCCATAAGGCGTCTAAGCCATACACACTCAACCGTAGCTGTGAATACTGTCCTGTACTCAGCCTCACAACTCGGAGTGGCCACAGTAGTTTGCTTGTTGCTCAACCATGATATACATGAACTACCAAGCATGAAACAAAAACCACTTGTGGACACTCGCGTGTCAAAACAACCAGCCCAATCTGAGTCCAAAAAAGCATGTAAGGGCGGCAATGATCCCTCCTTGGGATAAAACAAGCCAAGATGTAAAGTGCCACTAAGGTAGCGAAAAATCCTCTTGACAGCCTGCGAATGCTTAGACCCTGGGCTATGCATAAATTTGCTGACCTATGAGACTGCAAACTGAATATCCGGCCTTGTGTTGCATGCATAAATGAGGTAGCCAACAACAATTTGATAAAGAGTGACATCAGTAGGATCGCCAGCATCATGTAGACTCAACTTCAAACCTTTTGATAAAGAGTGACATCAGCAGGATTGCCAGCATCATGTAGACTCAACTCCAAACTTGTTTCCATGGGAGTGGCAATAGGTTTGCAATCCTCAAGTCCAAACTTACATAGCAATGTCTCTATGTAACTTTTCTGACACAAGGCAATACCACCATCACATTGCTTAAACTGTATACCCAAGTAATGATGCAATAGCCCCAAATCTTTCATCTTGAAAGTAGCATTCAAATCAACCTTAAATTCAGCAAATGTCTCTCATTTGGTCCAGTGATCAGCAAATCATTGACATAAAGAACCACAATGAGAAGTAGATCACCCTCACATTTACATACAATGTGCTTTCTATTGGACTATTACAAAAGCCTCGTTTGACCAAATGAGTGTCAGCTTTCTCATACCAAGCACGAGGAGATTGCTTCAACCCATACAAAGCCTTCTTACATCTACACACTTTGTCTTCTTGTCCTTTTATGACAAAACCGCGAGGCTGCATTACCTAAACTTCCTCAAATATGTCTCCATTCAAGAAAGCAGTAACAATGTCTGATTGATGTACATCCCAACCAAAATGAGCTGCCAATGCACATAGAAAATGCACAGTAGTCATACGACAAGTGGGAGCAAAAGTCTCTTCATAATCTATGCCTTTTTTTTGTGCATAACCTTTTGCAACAAGTCGAGCCTTATGGCAATCGATCTCACCATCCGACTTTCTTTTCAACTTGTAAACCCACTTTGTACCAATGGCCTTTTTTCCAGGAGGCAAATCACATAAAGTCCATGTGTCATTTTCTATAAGTGTATCATATTCTGATTGCGCATTGTGACTAAGTCCACAACCCATTTGTAATGCATGGCCAATGGATAAGTAAGATGTAGTCCATCACAATGCCGTACATCCAAATACATTTGGCATGTCACAGAAGACTCCACAAACTCATCCACATCCCTTTCCATTGATACCTTTCTTTTACCTTGGAAAATGTTGCACATACACCTCAATGTCTAGCCCATAAACTTTCATGGATATTCTCAATGATTTGTTGCTGAATAAACTTATCGCATATATACTACCCGCAATGGTGCTCCATCTCTTTGTTAAGGATGCTTCCATAAGTAGCCATCCCTCAAGAAGTATCCATATGCTTTTCTTATTATCCTCTTGAATTCTTGCTCAGTCCAATCATTTTGCTTTTGTAAAGTACTTAAGTAGTGACCTATTAAGAGCCATTCACCCTCATATAGCTCCTCTGAAAAGGACTCAAGTGAAGACACAAAACATGCATGCTTATTGTTTGCATGAGCTATTAATAGTGTAAAACTTTATGCCTACATTATCTCCCTCAACAATCATGCCATATTCATCCTCATACCTTGCCCTAGATAGCATATCTGCCATTGGGTTGTCCTTCATTGCCATATGCTTGAACTCAGGATTCAAGGACTTTGTGTAGGTTATCCACCGCATCATAGCAATGTCAAGGGTTGAACAATTTGTAATCATTCCAAGAAGAGGCAAACAATTAGTTTCCACAACCATTGATGCCCCTATCCAAGTACTCCTTGTCACACCTCAATGTTGTAACCACCCCCCCATAGTTACCTTTTTACGTGTGCATAATCTTGTTGGCGAGAACTCAAAACCTTAGCTTCAAACCTCACCACATACCTTTTTCCTTGGTCATCATCTTCCCTACTGCCCATCCTATCCTTGTAGGACTCATGTCCATTGTCTCGCAATGACAGGTCTCTCACATGCATAGTCTACCTTTCTCAAGCTTGGTGATGAAAGAAGTAGCTTCTTTAGCTTCCTCATGGTTTTTGTGTTCTCTTCTTCCCATTGAAACTTTTGATTCTTTCTCAACAACCTATAAAGGGGATTTGCTACATGTGCATAATGTGGTATCCAAATAAGACACAAGTCCATATTTTTTGGACAAGGCCTTCCACCATAAGGACCACACATATGCCCCACAATCAACACTTTATTAACTCCAAATATAGATTTTTGTCCTAACAGGGTAAGATTAACTTCTTCCAACCTTGACAAAATCCTCTCACGGCATTTGATATGATTTGCAACAAACTTATGGCACCTCCTTGAATCTATAACTTCATCTTTATCTTTGTCTTCACATCCTTTGATAGGCACATCATGAAGAAATGGTATTGTGCTTTGAGGTATGAAGTCATGTAGAACCTTGTTCATCCCATTCATCATATGTGCAACTAAATTTTTTGCTCCTTGAGGTAAGGTACACATCCTTATGAGCCCCAGAGGTGTTTTCATAGTTGTCATATCTCTACTCTCAACATCTAGCTGAAATTAATGGTACCGTGAATAGAGATACCCCATTGAGTATATTGACCTTCCTGCAAACGTCTCTATAAATGCATCCACTATTTGTCATGTACCCACATTCCCGATGGTAACCTTGTTTGCAGGTTGCATATCTTGTATGAACCGCAAAGCTCTATTATTTTTAGGCACAATGAACCATATTTAAATATGGCGCACAAGAAGGCTCCAAAATACCCATGCTAATCTTTTCATTGATTAGTTCTATTATCTTTGGCAAATGTGCTTTTGGAATTGGGGTTGGACATAGATTCCAAGGTACATGAGGGAATAGTGAAGATCACCATAGGTGCAACAACAATAGCATCAACACACCCTATCTCATGTGGCTAGAAAGCAAAACACTTACCATGTCTTGAAAGCACTCCTTTAAAACTCTTCTTGAACTGTTAAAAACCTACCAGTACATTGCAAACAAAGCACTCAACTTTGTCACCAGTACAAGTAGATCCTCTAGAAGGTGATCTACTTGTTGATACATTTCTAGAACAAGTCAACAACAGGAGGACAACGGAGCACCAAAAGCATAGAGTCCAAGGGAAGTGATTTAAGACAAAGATGAGGAGAAAGTGGAAAGTAAAACTGAGCATGTAGAAGTTGAGGGAGGCCAATACATCCATTACCAACGTAGATGACCCTCTAGAAGAGATAGAAGATTATAAAAACAACATCCATTCCATGTTGGATTTGCTAAAAATAGAAGCAAGCACTTGCCAACAAAGCATTCAAACTTTAAAGAATAGAGAGCATTATTGGGCCACAAGAGTTGAGATAATCGATGCATTGCTTGACAAGTTCATCAATTTACACGATCAATCACAAGCATTGATCAAGGACCTACAAGCTAAAGATAAAAACACACATAAGAAATGGAGACACTGGCCACCATCATGAAACAATTATTTTCTACTACAAAGGAGCAAGAACAAAAGTTACAAGAGGCAAAGAAAGCTCTTTTGGATACAAACACACATGCACAATGGCTGCAGACACAAGTGATTTGTAGGTAGCTCAAGCACAATCCAAAGTAAAAGGCCAAAATGAGCTTCTTGTAAAATTAAAAGCAAATCCCTCTGCTCTGACACTACAAGTCTCAAACCTGGCCTACCAGGCACTAGAAAAGAGGAATTAGGACTTGGAGAAAGAGTTAAAGATTACATAGATGCAGCAAAGGGAGCTAGGAATCAATTTTATGTAGAAAGAGCAGCCTATCAAGGAGAGATAGAAAGCTTAAATAATTCTCTTAAAGCTACATTGACGGACAAAGAAAACTAGATTGATAAGGATGAAGTTGCACTAGAGAAACCCCTAGGGGATTCAAAAGCACTACAATTTTTGTATTGCTTAACAGATCCAAGCGCTGAGTCTACACAATTGCCTAAAATCATGCCTACAGAAGTTAAAGTGGGGACCTCATTAGTGCCCAACTTAGTAGTCTAGCAAAATTAGAGCTCAAACTTATGGTGCTTGAAGTGACTGAGAAAATTTGGAAGGAATCCATGCAATGGGAAGAGAGGGTTTTGCACTCTCTTAATGTCACCATGATCATCCCCAAGATTGAGTGGCACTAGTAGTCTCTCTCGTACACAATGATTAAGTTCGAGCTACTCCTTGACTAGTAAAGGAGTAGAAAGTCAATCCAACACCAACACATCTTAGATGGTAGAGAATCTTGTTGTCAAAGTATTCGAGATACCTCATACTTCATATGAATGATCCAAATGATATCAGGATAGATCCTACATAGTTCCTAGTACTATGCATGTGCAGTTGGGAAAACCATAAGGTCGTCAAGAAAAAGCATTTGACATGGCTAAATTACCCAAGGTTGGCACCACCAGAAGATGGAAAATCAAATGAAGCATGTATGGTTTAGACTCTCACAAAGGCAATGTAGATGCTCAAGAGGATTTCAGATTTGGTCCACATCATGGTCATCCAAGAAGCAGAGCAGAGTGACACAGCCTACATGTCCTTCCTTGAGGGTAATAAGGGCTTGTGATATGACTTATCTAGCAAGCCCTTAGATGAAGTTCTTTATGGATTCTATGCTAGAACCATGATTTTGTCGTCATACTACAAGCAAACATTTGAACAGGGATTCTACATGAGATTCTTCACCTTCCGATCCCAAATTTTTGGCCCATTTGAACAAAACCTCTGTGCATTTTTTGTGGCTTACTCAGCTATCAAAGAAAAGAACAAAATCACCATGCAATTCATGTAAGGCCAAGGGCAACCTAGGGGGGTCATGGACCCAAGCCAAGGGTTGATTGCGTAGATGTGGACAGGGAATCCTAAAACAGAAGGCCAAGGGCCTATAAATAGGGCAATAGGGTAAAAGATTCTCATGGAAATTCCCTAGGTTCTCACATTGGTATCATAGCACTTAGTTTTTTGGGGAAAGGGGGTGTGGACTCTCTACTTTTTTGCATGATTTGCATGCATGCAAGCCATGAGAAGACAACCCATAGGGAGAAATTCGTGTGCATAGCTGCTGAGGCAGGGAAGGAGCCAGCGATTGACCACGTTGAAATGTTGAGAGCTTGGGCTTGTTGGGTTTGCGACAACAAGGGGAGCCTTTCACAACCCTCCGGCATGGCCAAAGGAGCAACAGACAACAGGAAATCTCTCTCTCTCTCTCTCTCTCTCTCTCTCTCTCTCTCTCTCTCTCTCTCCCCCCCCCCCTCCTCCTCGCTCATCATATTTAGAGCTTCCATGGCTTCATTTTAAAGGTATCTTCATAACTTAGGGAGCCCAAGGCCATACAACTTGGCCAAATAAATTGCTAAGAGTGTGCTCCATGGGCACACTCTCCTTGAGCAAGCATACCCTCTCTACGGCTTGATAAAGCTCATCAAACGTGAGGGTGTAAAAGACCTCTGTACCATGAAGATTCGATTCTTGATATATTTTTGCAAAAAAATTCCAGCAAAGTACCCAAATTTTTTGGGGCTTATAAGACTCCAATTGAACAAGAAGCAAGACAAATGAAGGGGTGGAATTTGAGTGTTTAGATCGCAGATTCAAAGCACGGCTTTGTCTTCAATCTCGACCGCTTACCATGTTCTTTGCGAGATGTTTTCCAAATCTTTCACAGCAATTTGGCAAAGTAACAAAGTAATCTTTTGAAGGTTGCAACTTTGCAACATCGACATCAAGTTTTAGCGGTTTCTACTTGGCATGGCCAAGTATGATAGCTACAAATTGTTCTCATTTGATCACTTTGGAGATAACCACAAAAGTTTGATGATTTCTACTTGGCACAGCCAAGTATGATAGCTTCAAATTGTTATCATCCGACCACTTTGGAGATAATGTATCTTCTATTCTCTTGCTATCACAACAAATACCGCCATGGATTCAGACATTAATACATTTGATTTTGAGCATTCTTCACAAAATCCAACTGATATTGTCCTGCGATCGAATACTCTCATGGAGGGTGCCCACGTGAAACCAGTGCCAAGTGATGGCTATGAGCTGCTTGATATAAAAGAATTTCATGCACTGCAAACACACGTTTGTATTAGAGAATGATTTTTCACAATTGAACGAAAATATCACTAAATTGTCAGATTTAGTGGTGCAATATATGCAACAGCAAACCAAGGGCTCTACTAGCATGCAGTTGCAAGAGCAAGGATCCAATAAGGGACAAGGTCCCCTTTTATCTGGATTCTCTACACTCTCTCACCCAAAAAGAGGTGGACAATTTGTTGAAAAATACAAAACAAACAATTTTTAGGGGAGAGGAAATAGAATGAAATGAAGATACGGTGAATATATTCCTTAGTAAATGGCATGGGATTCACGATCTGAAATGCAATATGGATGCAATCAAGGCACTGCGAACAAGTCTAACGTTAGAAGAGGCAAGCATAGAAATGATGGATGCCTCTCAAGGAGACCGACATCATACCACAGACTTGGGCAGCCTTTTACTTTGAGACTAGATTTAGAAAGGAATTTCTACCCACAAATGAAGCGGACAAAATAAGGTCTGCTTAGGATAATTGTTTTATGCATCAGCATAAAACACTAATATATCTTGCACTATTTTGATGTCATTCTCAACCTAGAGGGATTAGCTACCTTTCAACAGGTGCATGGGTTTATTTTTAGCCTGACACAAAAGCTTAAGAATCATGTCAAGACTCAAGATCTCAAGATGCTTGAGGAGGCTATAGTGCAAGCTCATATTCACGACGATCCTAGTGAGACACCACTCCATATGCCTACCACTACATATGCAAATGCATGCACATAGCATGGACACACTAAAAGAAATTTTATAATAGTTGTATTAGAGGCCTCCAAGAAACCCAAGGGGTCTAGGGGGTCCTCTATCCATTGAAGAGTTTGAGAAGGCTTAAAAAGAAAAATTATGTTTCACATGTTTAAGGAGTGGGCACGGAAAAAATGATTGTCCCAAGGGAAAATCTGTTGTCCACAGAAAAGAGAGAGCAGTGCAAATGGTGCATCTATTGCCTCTTGAGTCCTCCTGTCATTTCTCCAATGTGGAGGTAACACACACCGAGTTGGTGCATGAATGTTGTATCAAAGCCTTCATGCAGAAGCCGACCTTCAATCCACATGAGCTGGTGTGTATGCATGGGTCCATCTAAGGGCACAAGGTGTGGATCTTGGTGGAAGATGGTGCTTTGCATAATTTTATTACTATAAGTTAGTGAAATAGCTCAAGTTGCCCCAGACTTCGAGTGCCCACCGTTACAAGGTAGCGATGATGAGTGGCCATGACACCGAGGTGTGAGAGTAAGTGCAAGATGTACCACTGGAAATTCAAAGGTACCACACATTCTTGAATTTCCAAGTTATGAATATGGAGCGGTCAGATGTGACTGGGTTGAGAGTGGTTACATAGTCTAGGATTATCACTCAAGCATAGCTATGTGCACAACAGTTTGATATTCGAATCCAATGGAGTGCATGTGTTGCTATTTGGAGAGAAGGATGTGCCTTACTCACCACTCATTTGTATAGTAAAGCTTATAAATCTCACTTCTCATAATGAAATAGAAGAAAGTTTTTTGTGTTACTCCATGTGTCTTTTTTTTTTTAATGTTGATAATGTTTTACTTTCCTCATCACCGCATGCATAAATCAAGGTGTCTCATCATCGAAGACGTTTGTGCATCCTGCGGCTTGAGATTTCTTGACGATGAGGTAGTGGGTGTTTGTATGCTCCAATTCAAATACCCCTACCATCTCTTATGCTTTTCACCTCTATGTGAAAGTTGCAATACGTGCATGTACAGTGGCTGCAATCAAGTAATTGTGGATCCTGCACGACAAATGTGCCCACCCTTAGTTTCCAAGAAGTCTCTATTAGCTGGTATGCTCATTTGAAAACCTGAATCACTTTAATACATAGTAGATTTCACCTGGGCATTGGTGGGGGGAGCACCTAGTGGCATAGAAATGATCTTATAATTGGTAGAAACCTCCCATAGAGTGGTAGAAACAATTTTGGTACTGGTGGAATCCACATTGGACCTGATAGGAATTATCCTTGGAATGATAAACCATAAGCTTGGGATAAGTAAAAAGCACCAATAGGCCTACTCTAGAAACCTTAATTTCTTACACTATAAAGCAATGAAGGCCTAGGTAAAAACCAAGAACCTGGTAGAAACTAGTCTAGGAACCACACGAGGAAATTATTTCTACCACTATGATGGTAGTAACCAGTAGATTGCACTTAAACATTGGTGGGAGGAGCACCTAGTAGAAATCACCCATGGAGTGGTAGAAACCATTCTGGCATTGGTGGAATCCAAACCCTTGGAATGATAAACCTTAAACTTAGGATAAGTAGAAAGCACCAGTGGACCTGCTAGCAACCACAATTGTCTGCATTAAAAAGAAGTGACGTGGTAAAAACTAGTTTAGAAACCACACCATGACATTGTTTCTACCAATTTCCTGGTAGAAACCAATAGATTGCAACTAGACATTGGTAGGGGGAGCACCTAGTGCCATAGAAATGATCTTATAATTGGCAGAAACCACCCATGGAGTGGTAGAAACCATTCTAGTATTGGTGGAATCCACATTGGACTTGCTAGAAATTATCCTTGGAATGACAAATTTTTTCGGGGAACCCATCCGTTTCGACGTGGTCTACAACTTTGCAGAAGAAATTTTTTGCAAATTTCTCACCGTTTTGCTGATATTCAGCCTAGACTGACTGTATACAAAAATTGCAAGTTTTCTATTTTCGCATAGTGTGCGAGTTTGATGCACTTTTGGAAGCAAGGCAGGTGCTCAAATTTTGGTGCATAAATTCTAAGCTGAAGATGCAGTTTTAGTTTGTGCAGAGCTTGTGGTTTGAGAGTTTTTTGGTAGATTTGGGCAAAGAGTCACGGCGGTGTTTACACAACATCGAAGCAGTTTCTTGAGAGACACGGTTTTTGGAGCACACAGGTGGAGCTTCTTTCATAGGTTTTCACAGGAGACTTTGGCAGTGATTTTGTGCTTGGATTCATGGTCTTTGTGGATGATTTGCATATGGTGACAGCACATGGTTGATGCCCATTGTACATGCATTTTGGCAAGCACTTTAAGTGCCGGTGTGCTCTCTTGAGAGCATTGTAATCGCATTGATCAAGTTTTCGGATTGCAACTCTTTTGGCACTTGCTTATGCGCGGTCACTCTATTGATGTACGTTGAGTACGGATTACCATTTTATGTGAAAATATGGAGTCATTTTGGCATTTCTACTCATTGGCATTGAGTAGTGTTATGGTTTATGGTAGAGATTGTACTTGAGTTTTTTGCTCAGTTTTCAAGGGAAACTCTGCCAGATTTTTCCCAGATTCTTGCCATGGTTTATGTGTATTCACAGGTTGCTCATTGATGATATAGTGGTCCATATATTCCCACTTTGACAGTGATTGAGTGTTTACTCTCAGTTTGACAGGTTTTGTCAGTTTGGACACAGTTTGGTGTTCTTGTACCCACTCTCGCAGGAGTGAGAAGTTGTGTATGCTATGGTTTTCTGGCACATTGTTCATTCATTGACACATTTTGGAAGCACTTTTTCACTCACATATGTATGTCATTTGTGGCGCCGTTGAGTGATACTTCGGCTAGAGCAGTTTGGCTTTGTGTATGACTTTGTGAGGTGATTCTGGACGAGTACATTCCCAGATTGTACATTTGGACATTTGTTATTGTCTCCATTGCAATTTACTGCTGAGTTTTTTGCTCCAGTTACAGAGGAGACTGCCAAAATTTTGCCAAATATGTATGCCTATTGCAGAGGCTAGGGAGCTTGATTCTTTGTTCACCTTCTTTGCTTGAGACAATGGTTTGCTCTTGGGTGGGAGATTCTTGTGATCTCGTGCATTGTTTGCCATAGTTTTGGCATGGATATGGAGACGAGGCAGCAAAAGAGGCAGATGCATGGTGCTACTATGAGGACAGATGCTAGAGAGTATGCATGATGGGCATGTCACTTTTGTGTCTAGCTTGCCTTCAGACTGCTTTGTGTCTTGGGATAGCACATTTTCTATGCGTTTTCTACTAGATGAGCATGTAGTTTTTCACATGACGCCACGTCGTGATTTGTTTTGCTCTTTCTCTAGTGGGATACTTGGTTGTGTGCAGTTTGTTGATGGTTTAGCATATGGCAAAAAGGGTGTTGGAGATGTATGCATGTCTTTACCTAGCGATGCATTACTTACGCTACGAGATGTACGTTATGTACCAGGACTCAGTCAGAGTCTTGTTTCAGTGTGTCAGTTGCACAGTAGTGGACATTGTGTACTGCTTTGAGAGCGCTCATAAAGATGCATTGGGGATCACTGGTGAAGCCAAAAGTACTAGGAGTGGCCTGGTATACCCTTTGCATATTTTTGACACACGAGATGGTGTAGTCTCTATGTATTTTTCAGCCATGTTTGGAGCGACAGACAAGGCGTGTCTCTTTTGCGGATGTGTTGCATGGAGACCAAGTTGTGCAATTATCTTGTGGTAATGTTCACGCAGACAGTGGTATCTTTGGGGATGCACAACTTGGTCAGTCATCAATTGAGGTGACATCAGTTTGGCCAGAGATCGATGCATTGTTCTATGATGCGTCTGATACATTTGAGGGAGACAGTGTCCTTCAGACAACTATGTGTGATTGTAGTGGTGCTGATTTTTTGGTTTTGCAGTCATTCTCGGCAGATATGCCTTTGCCAGACAATGCTGACATGGTGATGCATAGTCAGGTGGTTCCTAACGAGGAGAAATGCATATGACACTAAGGTTGCTAACAAGGATAGGTTGGCACACATAGTGCATGTTTTGTTGGCTTTCGGGTCTCTCATGTCTGACCTTTTAGTCTTGAGACCTGATCTTTCTTATGCGGTTGGTGCATTTGTAGTGGGAGTTGTCAGTTGTGCGATGACTGACACTGACATTGTGCATTATGGAGCCATGCAGGTCATCACTCGATACGTGCATCAGGACTGTCATCATGGATCTATCCCTAGTGGTATGCATGTTGTATCTACACTAGAGTGATTACAGATGCACTCATGGGTTTGGAGTGAGCCAGTGGGCATAGGTTGAGAGTCGTCTTCTCTTACCTTTTGTATATACTAGTTATAGGCTAGTCTTCTCGCCACTTATCATCACACAGCCTTTAGTGGGATATTGTTAGGTAAAGGTGGTGTGCCTCACCGTGCTTTGCCCATGACCGCCGGCTAGTGTCCAACCACCCACATTTATCTCCTTTTTCATTATACATACAAAGAATAAGGAGCTCTCACTCATTCTCACATTGTGCTCATGCAGTGAGATTTGGGAGCTCCACCCCACATCCTTGTGTTGTGCTCTGTGTGTGTGTGTGTGTGTGTGTGTGTGTGTCTGCACACACGCACGCTTTTGATCCATTCCTTCACATGTGACCCTGTAGAGCTTTGTGTCTTCCAAGAAGAAATGCACTACTCGAGTGCAGCATAGTGGTACTACTAGAACTCCATCCTTCCTTAACCCTACAACTTTACAAATTACATTATGTACTTACTGCTCTCTTTTCTTCCATGCAGAACCAGAAAATAAGAGACGGTGCTTGGAAATGGAACACTCAAAAATAGTAATGGAAGGAGATCTCAAAGAAAGGGAGGGGCCAGATGTGGAGATGGCTGAGAAGTCGTCACCGGACCACAAAAAAGGAAAATCCAAATCACACGAGACCCGTGCCTGCAAAAAGATTTCCTCATGAGCATAAAATTCTTGTTGAATTCTTTGTACACAGAGATGTGTGTACATGTGCAAGGCAAAGGCCCTGACAGCATAGTGTGCATTAGCATGCAAGCATGAACTATGTGTTGTAATATCAGTGCATAGTTTTATATGCCATTGTGCAACTGAAATCCTTGTACTTCCAATGTGCATTAGCCTTGTAATTCCTTTTTTGGAACTAAATAGAACAACTACTTTTTGTCTATTTGACTCAAGTGTTGTTAAACTGGTTTGAAAAATTAATTTTGAACAGATGGGAATTTTGGTTGTTCATAACAGGTACATCTTGTGCTTATTCAAGTTTTCACAATCCTGCTCAAGGCGTAAACTCCAATGCAAGAAATGATGCCATTGCAAAGGAGGAAAAACTTGCATTGTTTCCCTTGCATGATGTGAACTATGTCATTGCATGGGAAATGACCTGGACGTGGGAAATAAGAAAGGTCAAGCAGCTCAAAAGAGAGAGAACTGAGTCCAAGAAGTTCTTGAAGTGCAACATTATGCGCAGGAAGAACATTCAAGAGTACTCCAATTACGTACATCCCTCTGGGGATGTCATTTTTACTTAGTGGTATCCTTTGTTGGACCCAATATGGGTTCCAAAGCTGAAAGAATACGACAAGAGGTCCCCCATACTTCATTTGAATGGCCTTTTAGTTACCATTGTAGAGACCCGCTTTGGTGAAACGCCTCCTACATACGCATAAGAAATGATAAAGCACACATGTAGTCTGCACTCCCAAGAAGTGTATTGTCGCAGAGATAGCCACAAGTTCTTGGATTGGTGCATCAAATTTTTCAATGTGTTTATATGGAGCAGTTGCATGATGCATAAAGTGGAAGGAATTCTAGACAGTTTCTTCAAATTGCAACGACCTTTGCTATTAGGTGTTATGTCACAGCAAGATTGCATAAGGGCATCTTGGTTGATGCACAATAAGCCTGTATTCTTCAAAGAATTGAAGTTATTTTGAAGAAAAAACCCGTAGTATAGGCCCGAAAACACTCTTATCATTCATGATATTAGATACAAAGTGTGCTAGAAGGATGAAGGAACTTGGCTTCTTGCTTCCAAGTTGGAGCACTAGACTGAAAAGCAGTGACAAGACTGCTTGGCAGACACTTTAAAAGGTTGACTATTTCTGTGGTTACAATCGCAGGACCATAATGCTTATACAATTGACTACATGTTTGATATTGGTAAGGATGCATTTTTTGATGCAGTCATAAGCCAACTAGCATATGATCAAAGAGCTTGCAACAAAGCCCAATGGAGGGAAGTGATCTAGTAGTGACAAATGGAGGCCAACCTAGAATCTCAGAGGCATGAGAAGGCTCGACTAGAGAGGGAAAGAGGTGGAGAGAGAAATATTAGAGCGTCTCAGGTGGGAGGAGGAAGCAAAGAAACCAAAGGTCAATTACAAAATGCCCGCGGCAAAGTAAACAATCACAACCCGAGCAAAAATAACAAACCTTTTGTAAACTCTCTTAATAGCCCCAAAAAAAAACCTATTGTAAACTCAACTGATTAATTAATGTAATAATGGGAATCATCCTTTTAATATACAAAAGGTTTCATCAGTTTGTGAAATTTTTGAAGGAAAACCTGTGTGTAGATACTAGTAGGTTTATTGCTTTGTTCCTTTTGTAGAATATAAATCACCATTTTAATGGTAGAAACCACTTATGGAGTGGTAGAAAGAAATTTGACATTGGTTCAAGCCTGGTAGAAACTAGTCTAGCAACCATACCAAGTTGTGGTAGAAACCATGTCCTAGTAGAAACCAATAAAAACCATTTTGGATATGGTAGAAACCTAATTGCTAGAAGACCTTGCACTCGACTGCTTGAAAGCAAATGGACAAGAAACATCGTACATTTTTTAGAAACAGTGAGATGGTTTGAGAGGAGAAGAGGCAATAGCCAAATGTAGTACATCCTTATGAATGGATTTGAAAAGAGAAGAGGCGACATCCAAATGTAGTATATTCTATGAACGGATTTGAATACATCATCCATATTTTTCAACACTCAACCTCCTCAACAGCTACTCTATTGTCTAGCTCAAGATCTATCGGCATGCTATTATATACCGCCTCGTAAACTTCTAATGACATTCTATGTAGACTATTGTAACTGTCCACTTCTTGCTCTTACAAGGTGTAAGTACAAAAGAGTAGGTGGCTTTTGCTTGAGGATGGTGTACGTTCTTCCATCAACTACTCCATAAAACATCCATGTTACAAAGTAGGACCCCCTATCAATAGTATTTCTCCATCCATCTTACATGTGCCTTTTGGCCCTCTGCTTTGATTCAATGCACTTGAGAACGTAAAACTCTGTATCTTCATCATTGGATGGTTCTAGATTGACTGCAAAGTTGTCTCCAAATGTGAGAGCATTACTCAAAGCATCATGATGGCCAGTGTACAGGCTCATCAGCATCCTCTTCATCATCACTACCTAATGCATCAATGGGGACAATCCAACTTCCAACGTAGGCCTTGTTTGTGCATCTTCTTCGATCCCCCTACGAGCACCAAATGTAGAAGCATGCTAGCCACCTAAACCTAAGAGCTCGGGCATTGCGAGAATCGCATCCGTTAACACTATGAATGGAGTGAGATTGAGGAATAGCTTTTCAATCCCACCTCATGTTGCAATCGACATCCCCATCTTTGATCTCCCTGAAAACCTTGCCTTTTCCATTTGAACCTGAGTATTTGAGTCATAGAAAGGCCACGACATCTCTTGCACATTTCATAGGTACACCAAATACCCTGAGTTGCTCTTGGTGTCAACGCTCTCTTAATAATTGCACCTGCTCCATCATGTTCACCCTTGCCATGACCTAAGCAAAATAAGTTCCATAGCATTTCAGTACCTATGAGCTTTTTGTATCGTGCAATAAAGTAAAACGGTCGCTTTGCCTTGAATAGGGATGTTGCTCCATCTGACCACACCCAATGATACTTTGGTGCCAGCCCTTGTTCTTTCAACCATTTGTGATGCAATAGTAAGCAATGTTGAACAAATAGTGTATCATGCTTTTTTTCATTACATATATAGAAATGAACAACCTTTTCTATCGCATTGTTCACCTGGAAGTGGTTTATATGCACCAGAATTGTGACATGGAAGGAGTGCCAATGCATGGATTGGATTTCATTAAATTGCTCTTTAAAAGTGTAATTGTCGGCAAAGTCAATGATGTAAACAATTTTATCGATTGAAAATTGTTGAAGAGACTCCTTAAATAGTTCAGCTTGCCACCTACAAATCAAATTGTGTTTAATGAACTTCTAAAGGTGCGTATGAAACATATGAAGAATCTCACTGCAGGGTAGTTTCTTGTGCAATAGATCTTTTCTTTTCTTTTTTTCTCCCTTTTTGATTGCTACCAGTAACACTATTAACACTGACTACTATTTTGACATCCTCAAAAACTTTGATGAAAACCTGCAAATCCTTCTCGGAAAGCTCTGTTGAACACAAGGCCATCTTTTTGGTGCCGCAATCAACATAGTTGCCCAATAAACAATTGTACTTGTGAAAAGCTACAGCTGTGGACTTGGAGCACAAAACAAACTCAAATAAATTTGTAGTACTCTTGTATGCATGGTAAGAAGCATTGCAAGAAGTAGTGTGTAAGTCATAGGTAGACATTGAGCATGTGGAATCACATGCAACTCCATGTAGGCCAAAAAACTTCTCTCGCATGTGATTTAATGCTTCCCTTAAATAGGTCATTTGCACATGCACAATGCAGAAACATGTAATTCTTTCCTTGAACTTGCACACAAAATATGGCTTCAGATACTCAAAACATCGTTCTTGAATTTGAACGTCACCTTTTAAATAGCTCCACCTAAACAACAACACAATGATTAAATGCCCATGAAGTGCTACAAACCTACAAGGATTACAAAAAACCCTAACTCAAAGCTAGAAATGAGGTAGTCCAATCACCAAAGCACAGCAGTGCTACAAATGGTTTGTCAACAAAGTGATTAATGCAATGCGTTCATTCTCCAAATAAGCTCACTATGCTTTGAAGAAGCTCATCTATTGAGCCTCATTTATTTCTTTCATCTTATCATTAGTGTGCATAGTTTATAATGCATTTCTATCTTTAGAGACTATGTATGTGAGTTAAGTAGAAGATTTGAAGATTGTAGACAGAGGAGATAGAAAGATGGTCTATAAAGAGACGAAGAAAGGATGGCTATTTTCATTTTTCTATTATTGCTACGCAATGAAGCCAACTCCATGTTCCTGCCTATTTGATGGCATTCACCAAATCTTACAGAGAGAGTAGATACACCACAAAAGTGTCAAATCTTTCCGACCTTCTTCAACAAGCATGCCCTTACATCTCCCTTTTCCATCAGCAACGTGAGCAACATTGAAGCACCACCTTGTGTCCTTGTGTCTCCATAGTAGTAGCTGCCAGTTCTCACTACCATTAGATCCAACAAGAGAGTGGCAAAGTGCTCAGCAAGTTTTGCGACATCCTCACATCTTTGCAGCAAACAAAATCACCAAAAGCATCCATATAGAGTCAGTGCATTCACCATTGGGCATGCCTAGATGCACCGAACGCTTGCATCTCACCCACTAACGGCACCGGTTTGACTGTGGCAAGTGGCCATCATGTAGAGTTTGGGCTCTCAATCTACAACATAATATTCAAATCAAGCATTCAATACAACGGATCTCACCTAAATACCGATGTCAAATTACTAACGTCAATGGCAGACGTCAATAGAAGTGTAGCTAATTTTGGAGCAAGAACCAATTTTTTTTAAAGTCTAATTTTAAACTTTTGGTGCCTATTTCAGTGCGTATATCGACGCTTATTTAGATGCATATTCCGACGCCGATTTAGACGTGCATTTTGATGCAAAAACAAAAGCCACGGGTTTTTCCTGTGCATTTTTGCTCATTCCTTCTTCTCCTCCCTTGCTCTTCTCCTCCTCACTTGCTACAGATCTCCTGCCGTAGGACTTGTCGAACGTGAGATCTCCACTCACACACTCCCCTCATCCCAAGGTAAGGTTCTTTTCAAGTTTCGTAGTAGGTTTCTTCACTTTTGTGTGTGTGTGTGAGTAACATAGTGTGTGTGTGTGTGTGTGTGTGTGTGTGTGTGTATGTGTGTGTGTGTGTGTGTGTGTAGGTTTGGCGATATTTCTTCAAGTGCTTCTTGCTCAAGTAGGATGCATGTGAATGCTCTATCATTCTCTTCTCTTGCAATATACACAAACACACACACACATTCACATAAACATACATGTGTGTGTGTGTGTGTGTGTGTGTGTGTGTGTGTGTGTTTGTAGGTTTGGCGATATTTCTTCAAGTGCTTCTTGCTCAAGTAGGATGCATGTGAATGCTCTATCATTCTCTTCTCTTGCAATATACACAAACACGCACACACACATTCACATAAACATACATGCAATTTTTAAAAATGCACATTAGTTTGTCAATGATCTAACCAAACTATGTACGACGCACACACACATTTTTCAAACAAAGAAAAAATTGAAAAAAAATTATAACTTTTGTTCTTTTATAAAATTTATTAATTAAAAATCATCATTCACAAAGAAAGATAATGGTATTTTATCATTTAAAAAAGTTATTTTGATTTATATCATTTTATAATTAGTTTTGTTATTTTTATATAAATTAATTTAAAATTTCATAAATTATGTTGTTTTTTTTAATTGTGACTTGTCATAGGTGTTGTAAATATAAATTAGAATGTTTATAGTGTTAGGTTCTAATTACGTTTGATTAACTTCATGCATTTTGCAAATCGTCGATTGGTGTTGTGTTGTCGACCGCTTATGACAAATTGACGTTTTGTCACAATTAGACGTAGTTTCCCGCTTTGGGTTATTCACTTAATTAGATATATCCCCTTAAGGCTAGCTGATTAGGTAATCAGTCGCTTAATCGCTTAGGATTAGTCTATATCTAGGCCGTTGTAGGCTAGTTACTTAGGGCTAGCCGCTTAGGTATTCAATTGCTTGGCCGAGCCACTTAGTCCTACCTGCTTTTGTTATTTAGGCACTTAGCCGCTTAGGGCTAATCGCTTAGGTTTAATCGATATTCAGAGGGCTTAGGGCTTGTCGCTTAATGCTAGCCGCTTAGGACTAGTCCGTATTTAAACCATTGAAGGCTAGACGCTTAGGGCTAGCCGCTTAGTATTAGCCGCCTCCGACTAGCCACTTAGGTACTCAGTCGCTTAGCCGTATTTCTTAGTCCTACCCCCTTCTTTATTTAGTCACTTAGCCACTTAAGACTAATCGCCTAGGGGTAACAAGTATTCACATCGCTTAATTAGGATTGGTCGCTTAGCCGTATTGCTTAGTCCTACCCCCTTCTTTATTTAGTCACTTAGCCACTTAGGACTAATCGCATAGGGCTAATAAGTATTCACATCGCTTAATTGCGATTGGTTGCTTAGGGCAAGCCGCCTAGGTATTCAGTCACTTAGCCGTGCCTCTTAGGCCTACTCGCTTCATTATTTAGCCGCTTAGCTGCTTAATTAGAGCTAGTTACTTAGGGCAAATCGGTATTCAGACTGCTCGAGACTTATTGCTTAGGGCTAGCCGCTTAGGTAATCAACCTCTTTGTCGAAATGTTTAGGCCTACCCGCTTTGTTATTTTAGTCACTTAGACGCTTAGGGATAGCTTCTTAGGATTGTTCGCTTAGGGCTAGCCAATTAAGTATATTTTTTACGCTTAGCCACTTAGGACTAGCCACTAAGGGCTAGTCGATATGCAGGCCATTGAGGGCTAGCCGCTTATGGTATCTTACTTAGGGTAAACGGTTTGGCTATTTTAGTCCGCTTAGAGTTTAGGTCTTAGGTAGGACGGGTCGCTTCTGTGTTTGGTCATACGAAGACGTTCAAGGTTTATTTGCTAGGATATGGCTGTGTTTCAATGGTTAAAGTAGAAAAAACAAAAACGAACTTCAGAAGTGGATTGTGCACTTCAAAAATGTAAATGGACTTGGGCAAACAAAGTAAAATAATGCAAATGGACTTCAATAACGCAAATAGACTTCAGAAACGCAAACGGATTCTAAAAACACAAATGATCTTTAGAAATGGAAGTCTATATTAGATCGGTCCATTTAAGTAATCTGCATATGTACTAGATTAGGGTTTGTATTGGATTCACGTACATGCATTGTCATGTAGACATGGGTGTGTACTTATGTCAAACCCTCGAATATAGGCATTGACCAATAAAGACAAGATTATTACTCAATGATCCCGATCTTCGAGAGGTGTGGTCCCGATCTTCGAGCACCTCTAGACCGACGTGTGCGGGGACTGGGCATGGCTAAAGAATGTGAGGTAGTTAGAGCTAGCGACAAATGGTAGAAAAAGAACAAACAGACATCAAAAATGGCTTGTATACATCAAAAACGCAAACAGACTTTGATAAACGAAGTAAAATAATACAAACGGACTTCAATAATGCAAATAGACTTCAAAAATGCAAACGGATTCCAAAAACACAAATGATCTTCATAAATGGCAGTGTGTAGAGGATCGGTCCATTTAAGTAATCTGGATGTACTAGAGTAGGATTTGTATTGGATCTATGTACATGCATTGTCATATAGACATGGGTGTGTATTTATGTTGAACCCTCAAATATACGCATGGACCAATAAAGATGAGATTATTACTTGGTGGTCCTGATCTCCGTGCACCTCAAGACCGAGGTGCGTAGGGATCGAGCATGGCTAGAGAATGTGAGGTAGTTAGCGGCTGGTGGCAAATGGTAGAAAACATACAAACGGACTTCAACAACCGCTTGTGTACTTCAAAAACGCAAACAGACTTCGACAAACGAAGTAAAATAACGGTCTGGAAGTTGTTCATAAAGCATCTCAACTTTGCTTTTTAGCTCTAAGAACTCAATATGTATGTTGCAAAACCAGGCTGGATCAACGATAAGCAAAAGATCATTTTGTATGTTGCAGAACAAGGCCCTACTTTAAGTTTGTTGTAACTATGCCAAAATCATCATCTCCAAAGTCATGAAAACTTAGTTTTGTTACTCAATTGTGAGCAGGTCAGAGTGATTACCTTCTTTACCTTTCCTTGTTTATACCACACTTCCAATGTCACTCACTTTGAACTTCTATTCTACAGATCATCTATATTCCGTCAATCCACCAATCAAAACTTTGGTGCGTAGTTCTAATTACACCTCAAGGAAGAATCATTTTTGCCTCCAATGTAGTGAAGACCATCTTTGACCCTCTCCCCTACTACTTTGGATGAGAAGGAGACCAAGGAGAGAGAGATTCATAAATCAAATCCCACTACTGCCAATCTTAGTGAGGAGGATGATTGTCATGATGATGATGATTATGAGATGGAAGATTGACGAGTTCAAGGATGATGAAGCCAACACATCTACGAATGATGATTCACTTTCTCTCTTTGTTGATTTAGGAGCCATGGGTTCAAATCTAGATATTGCTACTTCTAGAGATTTTTTTGAAGATGATTCATAAATACTTTTTATATTTTATTCTATAAAAATCTTTTTCCATGTTGCCCATTCATCACTCTCTCTCTCTCTCTCTCTCTCTCTCTCTCTCTCTCTCTCATTTTACCAATTTGGCTAATTTATGTTAATCAAGTGGGTGTGATTAAATTAATGATCAGATAACTATCATTTTTTTGTATGATTTTTTATGAAAAATATCATATGCTTTATGATCTCTTTTTAGAAGATACAAAGAAGTACTCAAATTTGAATATATTAGCATTAAAGCATTGTGCCATAATGCTAGAGATAATAATAGCAATTATAATCTCTCTCTCCTCTAACACACACATACACATCCACCTTCACATATTTTCTTTTGTTGTTGTTCTGAAGAGTTATGGCTGTAAAGTGGAACCAACATTTTGTGTTGTGCCTGGTGCGAGAATGCTCTCGCTACTGAAGACTTCTTTGAAGAAGAACTCCTTTATTGTGCTCCTTGCTTAGCATCTCTTCACAGCAAGGGAGCTTTCCATCACCATTGTGTAAAGCCTTTCAAACTATGCAATGAATGCAAGGATGCAGTTAGTCGGGTTAAATGCCTGCGATGCTCAAGAAAAGAGTGTGAGCTAGCCTCTTCCATTTCGTACATGGTTGTTCACATCGGGATAACAATGTGTGTCCTACTTGCATGCCATCATTTATGATAGAGCAATCAGATGTCTTGCCTAAGCTAATCTATCCAAATTTGGGTTGTATTTATACTACCGCCGTTTACTTTACCTTTCTCGTTTTTTTCCTGGTGAGTCAGTATCTGTTCCAAAACAAGAATCTCCTTACTCTCTTTCACTTCAGGTTGCTCCTGAGGCTCCTTGTCGATTGGCATCTCACCATCGTTTATCTTCTCTTGAATCTCGAAAGGGCCTTAATATCGCATATTTAACTTTGGAAAAAGTTGCTCCTTTCCCTTTCATTTCATTAGGCATGTCGTTTGAAATCGTAAGAGCACCCAATCATCTTCTTCAATTGCAAGTCGTGTCGATTCTTGTCGACTGCCTTCTTATGTCGTGCTTGAGACTTCTCATGTCGCAAACGGGAGTGCATAACAATATAAAATATCCCTCAATCTTGTTGGAAAAAAAACCCTTGGGTCTCCCACAAAATGTCTTCTCGTGGTGCTACTAACAAAGTTCCATAGCTTTTGGTTCCACTATCAGATAAGCATCTTGTAAAATCATAGGAAGACCCCATGTTGCTGACTTCAAACCCCAATTTTACCTTCTCATTTTGATGCTTCCGAGGCAGTAGACCGTCGCTCCAAAAAACAACAAACAACATCTCATCACTAGTTACCACTGCAACTTGCCGACTTTGACTAGACATATCTCATTACTTAGAACTCTGTTAACCCTCACGCACAATCCTAGCACCTAAGACGGACATCGTATTATTTATTTGGTAGAGTTAGGTACCGGGCTTGTCGGTCCAATAGGATTTACTGAACAGGAGCAATACAAGCAGCGGAGAAGACCAAGAAGAATCTAAACCAAAAAGAGAAACTACAAGAACTGCCTGCGTATCAACTGGACCCCGAGTCAGTCAAAGCGGCAAAAGCATCCTATCTTTCTAAAGAACATATGGAAGAACACCACACCACGGTCTTCACTGGCAAATTCAAGAGTGAAGAAGGGCATCAGGTGGAGTTGCAGCTCCTGCCAAAGAAGTCTATGATGTAGCTGCCAAGCCAGAAACCAAAGAGGCTAACCGCAGGTTGGGGCTCAGGCATTTCTACGTAAAGTCTAAATTTGGGTGAATAAAAACCATAACCATTAATTTATATCTCGTGCAGGTCCATACTCGAGTAAAGTTTTTAGTCTCTCAACCAAAAACTCTAAGCTTATAATTTTTACATCAAAAGTATTAGCTTTGCCTTTTGCAATAACATTCGAAATAAATGTAAAACAAATGATTACCGCCAGTGTGAGTAAACGCGTTTACTCTAGCACAAAGGCAAATAATGTATATTTATGATACGTATCCATCTTCAAGTGTAAGTATATAGTCCAACACATTGAAAGACGACTTAAAATCTTAATCTTCACCTCTTTAAGTATGAGAAAACTAGAACACAAAAGGAACAAAGTTCTAATTTTCAAAATTATTAGAAAAGTATTTAATTTAAGATTATAAAAAAAATCTACTACAAATTATAATAAATAAATTTTGAATATAAAATTTATAATTAAATTTATAATTGACCTAAATCTTCATTTTTTAATTGTTTCATTCTTTTCAAATTTCTAATGAAAAGAGAGAGAGAGAGAGAGAGAGAGAGAGAGAGAGAGAGAGAGAGAGAGAGAGAGAGAGAGAGAGAGAGAGAGAGAGGATCACTCTTTCAAAATAGAATAATATTTGTTTGTGTCAAATGGTGCTGGGAGAGCATACGATGGCGCTTTATATACTAGGAATCCTTTGATCAAAGTATTCTTCGATCGAAGTAAACTTAGATCGAAGAAAAGTTTGATCGAAGTGCCAGAAACAATACAGGAGGCCAACTTTAGTGACATGTCACCGTATTATACAGTCGTTTTTTTGGGCCAAACATATTATACGACCATTAAACGCATATAATACTTTAACCGTTTTTGTATAATGAAACTTAGATCCAACTAACCATTGTTTCATGTCTCAATATCATTATTTTGTCCATTTGTTTAAAACATATCATGTTCTCTAAACTTTTTTTTAAAGTAAAATAGAAAGAAATAACCACATTTAAATATTTTAGTGCCAAAGTGAGTCCAATAATATTGACGTTCATGCAACTGATAATACACATGGTAATAGTAGCAGTAAAAAGAGCGGCAATAAACATCTTGAAAGTTTTATGGTGCTAAGGTTGAATTCTAGAGAATTTTAATGTCTTGTCCCTATTCACATTGATTATTTGTAATTATTGTGTTTTCAGAGCCAAAAAGATGTACAATGATGGCCAGCACACTATATTCCAAAAGGTCTTAATGGCCCCAAGACGGTGGGATCAACGGGGCTGACTGTTTTATGCGAATCTCGAGGAGGCCGAGCGGCTGAAAAAAGTTAGCATGTTGACCCATCTTGCCTACATCGGAGAATCAAACATGAGACCTCATGCTTGGCAATCCAACAGTCTAACCATGTGCCTATGTGGGGTTGCTTGTCTCCCAAACCACTTCATTTTCTCATAAAGTAAACTCAGCAAGGAGAAAATAAAACACGGAGAAAAAAAAAGTAAACGCAAACACAAAAAAAATTAAACACGGATAAATTGAATTGTGTCCAAGTTTTTGAAAAATAAGCCCCACTTTATCGTTTCATCGATCCCACCACTTGCACTTTATGTACTATCCCATGTCGTATAGTCCTGAGGGTGGAATGGATTTTAGGAGGCAACATGAATAGGGTATCTGGACCTTTAAAGAAAATACATAAATTTTGGCTGAGAGGACCGTGCGAATGCTTGGCTCAATATAACTACAGCCTATCACACAGGGTTAATTGAGCCTACGTCAGTTAACAAAATTTGTTAAAGGCCTAGGCCTTACGAATGCACATCAAGGATAAATACAAAGAATCGGTAAATATTGGAGTTACACATTTTTTACCAAAATGACCATGTTTTGTAATTTCCCAATTTATATCAAGCCATTTTATTATTGTAATAGGTTACGGGGTCAATGCGAGTTCCAAGCTGTAAAGAATAGGTCAGTTTGTGTGCCTTGGTTGCAGATTCAGTAAGATGTGGATCCCTTAAGGCCTTCAACACACGAACAATGCATATTTTTACCCTAGGTATATAAGGTAGTGTGTAAATGGAATTAGGGTTCTCAGCCTCATTTGTTGAGACCGCTCTTTGGTGAGAGCTCATGAGTTGTGTGGCTATGGAGTCCTTGAGCTTCTCCTTGCTCGTGTAACTTTATTTACACTAATCAATGCTTAATTCTCTTTCACTATACTTCTCTCATACTCTCTTGTGATTGTTAATGATTCTTGATTAGCTAGATTGTGACTAATTAGTGGTTAATCCCACTTTAATCTTTTGTTATTTTCCTCTATTCTTTGTGTGTGCATGTAGGTATGATTCTAGTGTGCATGCTCAATAGATCTATGTGTATGCGCTTGTGATTAGTGTGTCGCATGATGGAATTAGTGATGTGTGTGTTGTTACAATTGTTAGTGTGTGTATGTGAGGTAATGTGTTCAATTCCCCCTAATTTGTTACCAAACCTCGCTAATTGTGTGCCTACACACTCTAATTTCACAGTAACCCCTTGCTAATTTCACTAATTTTTGCTAACTTGCACACTGATTTTCTACTAATTGGACTAAATTTTTGTGCTTATGCTTTGATTTTTGCCTAATTAGGATTGCTATGTTGAGATAGATTGCCTACATAAAGTCCTTGAATCCTGAATTTAAACATATCACGGGGAAATATAATCCAATTGCGGATATGCTTTCTAGAGCAAGGTATGAAAATGAAGAAGAAATGATTGACGAGGGTGATGATGTAGGCACAATGTTTTATCGTAGCTCTCATGCCAAGGGTGAAAATATTTGCCTGTCAAATGAAGTTGATTCATTTATAGAGGACATGTATCAAGGAGACTGGTTGCTCATTGGTGGATGCTATTTGAGCACTTTGACAAGGCAAGAAGGGTGGACTGATCAAGAGTTCAAAAGAATACGCAGAAAAGCCTATGGAGACTTTTTACAATATGGGTACTTGTGGAAGCATCCAAAAGAAAAGAAATGGGATTCCATTGAGGGTTGTGAATGATGACGACACTAAAAAGAACCTTATTAAAAAGTTTCATGAGAGTCTTTATGCTTGGCGCAGAGGTGTATGGGCTACCTTTACTAAATCAAAGAGAGATATTGGGGAAAGGTATGAAGTCTCTCAAATGTATTCAAATATACGTCATCGTGATGGGTTGCACCCTACATACCCACTCGCTATGCACTATAAGTGGGTACTAGGTATGGTTACAATGCCATTGGGCTTATAGAAAATGAGATACATAATGCCTGCATGAGAAGATTTAACTAACCAAATTGAAGATTGTGCTTTAAGAACAAAAAGCACATAAGGGATTTGTAAATTCCTGTGAGACGATGTGATTAGCCATTATGGTTGCGTTGGGAAAGTGATAGTTGACAAGGATGAGTTGGATGCCGACAAAGCTAGGGAGTTTTTCTCTAGGTTGGCCATTAAACTCGCTCTCACTATACAATCCTGAAGGGAATGGTAAATCAGAACATGGGCATCCTCCTATCATTAAATCTTTGGCTAAGGCTTGCAAAGGAAAACTGAAAGAGTGGCCTAGGCTATTGCTTATTCTTTATGGACTGATCGTACGACTCATAGCTCAGTTACTAGTTATATGCCTTTTGAGTTGATGTATGGTCAAAAACCTATAATGCCAATTGAGAATGTGATTCCCACATGGAATGTATTGCCTTGGGAAGATAGAATGAGTAGGAAAGACCTTCTTTCTTCGCGTATACAGCAATTGGAAAGAAGGCCTCAAGATATTGAGATTGCAGTAGCACAATTTAAAGATGCAAGGTTGAAGAATAAGGACAAATTTGATAGAAGGCACAGGCTTAGACCTAGAGCTATTGAGGAAGGTGATTGGGTGTTGGTGTATGAAAGTAGTCTTGATAACCAACATTCAATGATAAGAAAGCTTCCAAAGAGATGCTTTGGTCCTTATGCGGTTAAGCATGTACATGGTAATGCAACTTACACCTTGCATGAGCTAGATGGCAGAAATGAAGATTCCCACTGCACGGAAGATAATCAAGTTGTTCAAAAGAAGAGGTGATACAGATCCCTTTGTTTCATAATAAAGTCAAAATGAAGGTCTAATGGATATGTTATGGATGATGATGAATACAGAGATGATGATGCACTGGAATTCGTTGGAAGTGATGAAAAAATTGATCAATGTATGTTGACTTAAATGAAGATTGAACCTGCAAAAGATTTGTGTGGCACATGCCGGAGGATGTGCAATTTTAGAGGGGTAGATGTCATGCCGCGGCACGTACATAATGTGAAACTAAAAATCTACCTCACTATCAATGATTTTGTTATGGGGGACCAAATGCTATGATGTAACTGGTGTGATATATGTGAAAATAGATGCCACAGTTGCAGTTCCGTATATGCCTTGTCGAAAAAGCGAGGCCCTAGGCGTGGCACTATGGCAACATAAACATATGCCTAGTTTGGTTTAGAAATGTACAAATGTCAAGAGTTTCAAAGTGGCACACTCGTTTTGCCTACAAAGTTCAATGTGGGAGATCTCGGCCAAAAATAGCAGGTTTCATGCACGGCGAGAGATGCATCCAAAGTGATTTCCAAGTAGTAAAATGATTTTCAAGATGAAATATATGCCCAATGGGATTTTTCCATAATTTTAAGGAATTTGTCCAGCTCATTTGGGCATTTTACGAGCAAAAAATGGCCAAAAAAGGTTATAAAATGGTTAAAAATGGCTCAAAATACCACGTCACTCATGGTGCCGTCACTATGAGGGCTGAAGGATCATTTTAGAAGTAAAATATCAGAACTTTAAGCTCTTCTATGAAGGGATAGAAAGCCTACACGTATGATCTTCTAGTGCAATCCTGTGCTATTCCAACATTGTATTCGAGGCTGTGAGGCCACCAATTAGGTTTTCCCCTCTTCAAATACTTACTTGGGATTGTGTCATGAAGTTATGAAGCTTCCATGAAATTTCTACGACGAAGAATTGAAGAGTTTGTTTAGGATTTTTATCATGGCAAAAAAGCATTTCAATCATGCAATTGGCAATGAGGCTAAACCAAATCATCACACACAAGAGTTTTTAGTTGATCTTGGCCCTTTTTGAAAGTAAATCTTTCATGGCTGGAGTTTTGTTCTTTTTTAGCTTCAAATCTTTTATGGATTGCTTGATTTTGCTGCGGACTCTCAAAGTCAGAGGCCTAGCGCTTTCCTAACCGCACTGTGCACTTCTTGACACAAGTTTGGTGAACCCAACGCGAAGGAGCCTAGGGTGAGGGTTCAAAAGCTTCATTGAAGGTCTCAAATCAAAGCTTTAAAGCTATGGAGCAACAAGAGCCACAGAGGGTTTGATCCTACCACAATGCAAATGTTTCAAGCCTTTGCAATGGGTATGTAAAGGGGATGGAGCTACATCGAGTTCCCGAAGCAGAGATGGTATAGAGATCAGAGAGCATGTAAGGGGAATTAAAAATGAGCGTGGGGCAACATGGGAAGCATTCAAGTTAGCCTTAAAAGAAGAGTATATCATGGAGGACTCCAAAAGGGTGACAAAGAGGACTTTTTTAGAGTGGATAGTTTGGCCAAAAGAGACACTTTTGCCTACCAAAGTGCTAAGGGAATTTGAACACCAGTTTGGATCAACTTTCAAGGATTGAAAAAGCTACCCTAAACTCAGAGAAGTCAAAGCTATTTTTCCAAGTAGCAGGCAAAGAGATTCAAGAGAAGTTAGAGTTACTACTTGAGGATAAGAATGTACAATAGAGCTTAAAGACTGATTGGAATGAGGTCGAAGATGCATTTCACTGCTAGCTAAGAGACAACGACGAAGAGACAAAATGATAGTCAACCCTACTCAAGCCCCAAGTGTTGTTGAGAGTCCTATACAACCTGTTATTGTGGTTCCAAAGAGTGACAAGTCTATCTTAGATGACATTGTCAAGCGAATGCAAGAATTGAAGTTAAAGCTTACAAGGCTAGAAGAAAAGGGGCACCATCAGGTCAATCTACAGGGCAACAACCTCAAAACACAGAAGGCTTTGTAAATAGATGCATATGGTGTGATATTGCTGGCCATGGAAGGGGGGATTGTGAAAGTTTCATGGATTCTTTGATGAAGGAGCTTGTTTTCTTTTAAGATGGCAGAATTCACTTAAGTGAAACAGGTACGCTCTTAGGGACAAACTTTGGCAAACATGCAGAAGCTAGTTGAGGACATGGCTACTAGCCATGCCATCTCAATGGTTGAGGCAGCCGCCTATGGGTGCAAGGTAGAACCTATTAATAAAAAAGGAGTCAAGGAAAATTAAGAGGAAAAAAAACTCAAAAACTCACACAAAAACCCCCAAAAAAATTTATTAGATAAAGGAAAAAAGCACACAAAGAAGGAGAAAAAAAATCACAAAACCTTTTTAAAAACACAAAAAACAATAAAAAGCTATTAAAAAATCAAAAAAATGTTTTTAAAATTCACAAAAAGAATCAAGAAAGTCCCATTAAAAAAAACCAAAAATTAATTAAAAATCCATTTAAAAAACTTTTAAAAATCAAAAATTTCTCAAAAAATCACAAAATATCATAAAATTTTAAAAAAATCCACAAAAATATTAAAATTCAAAATAAAAAAGAGGGAAGGTTCCAAAAAAGCACAAATCCACAAAGGAGCTCACATCAAAACCAGCAATAAAAGAGTTGAGCAAAAAAAGGCAGAAAGGAAAGATAATGCGAGAAAAAGAATCCGAGACGAAGTGGCTCGTGAGCGATAGGAAAATTCAAAACTTGACGAGAAAAAAGGGAGAAAGCGAAATCGCTTGGAATAGAGAATCCAAAAACCGTCAAACCCAACCGACCAAGCCAAATTTGTGAATCAGACCTGAGATTAGCAAGTTTTGGTGGAAATTGGTAAAATTTTGCGTCGTAAATCTTGCCAAAGCTTAGAATTTGACCCATAACATTATTGTTCTAGCCCAATTTGGGAAAGCAGTACTGCAACTCAGTTGAAGAGCGCCATAAGCTAGAAGTCATTGTGCAAGCCATAAATTGGCCAATGCAAGAAATTCCATTGCAAATTGGGTTTAAGATCGAACGAAAGGCACAACTCACATTGGATTGCAGTTTAGGCTATTACGAGCAGATATTTTCATCGTTTCAAAGATTGCAGTCAATTTTGACACTTTTGAGCTAGAGTTTACCCAACTCTTGTGAGATTGAAGAGCATTCAATTGCCAAAATTGCCTTGGCATAGGCAGTCACATCAACCGGAGCAAGAGAAATTCTATTGAGCGAGATCAGAATTTGATAGGAGACAGTGTCAGAGATCAACCAAAACATGGACACGAGTCAAGCAAAAATTTCAAGTACACCGGGGCTAGCGAGTAGCAGTGGGTGGCAGCACATGAACAAATGCAATAGAGCAAATTTTATAGCTCTATGACTACAGTGGAGATTTTTATATGTAAATTTAGAAGGCCATAAATACCTTATGAGCAGTAAAAGTTGCACACGAGCCAAGATCCTATTGATCACAGTGAAGCAAGATCCAAATAACTTTTAGAAGTTTATAGACTAGTGATAGATCATGCATGACGGTTCATTTTAGAGAAAAGAATCTATTATAGCCCTCTCTAGAGCTGAATGACATTACCCGAGTGAACCCAAAAATATGTCCAGAGCCAAACTCTCACCCATCAAAAATCAAGCTTCGAATTTGTGACCAAATGAGCATATACTTTGATCAAAATTGATGTAGATATAGACGAGAGTCTATAATCTATGATGCCTTGGAACCTGAATTCACAGAAGCTCATGTCATAGAAGACCCACACGATAGACAATATTAAGGCAAAGAAAATTTATATTTATAGTTTGACTTGGGAAATTATTTGCCATGTTTCATGGAGGTACATAGGCAACTATGCAGGAGGTTTACAAATGCCAAACATCGATAGTGCTACACAGAATATACCCTTACAGTCCCAAAAAGTGAGATCAAACCACAGCCAAATAGTTTTTAGTTCTCATCATAGAGAAATCTTTATTGATCACTCTAAAAATGGGGGAACTGCAAATCCAACAAGCCACTTTTTAACTTTTTCCTCAAATTGGCCATGTATAGTAATTTCCTTATTATTTTCAAGCCATTGTAATATTTGTAATGGGTTACGGGCTCAATGATAGTTCAAGCTATAAAGGATAGGTCGGTTAGTGTGCCTAGGTTACAGAGTCAGAAAGATGTGGAGGCCTAAAGGCCTTGGGCGCTTAGACAATGCATATTCTTACCCTAGGTAAATGCGGCAGTGTGTAAATGTAATCAGGATTCTCAACCTCATTTGTTGAGACCAATCTTTAGTGAGAGCTTATCCAGTGTGTGTCTATGGAGTCCTTGAGCTTCTCCTTGCTCATGTGACTTGATTTACACTAATCAATGTTTAATACTCCTGCACTCTGCCTCTCTCATACTCTCTTATCATTGTTAACAATGCTTGATTAGCTAGATCGTAACTAATTAGTGGTTCATCTCACTCTATTCGCTCTATTCTTTGTGTCTGCATGTAGGTTTGATTGGAGTGTGATTCTCAATAGATCTATGTATGCGTACTTATGATTAGTGTGTTGCATGATGAGATTAGCGATGTGTGCGTTGTTGTAATTGTTAGTGTGTGTGATTGGGTTGATTTGAGGTAAAGGAAAGTGGATGTGGAGATTGCCAATCATTGTGCCTTAGCTCCACCATATGCCGAGAAGCTCACCTTATAGACTCGCCACTCGTTTTCCATTATTAGCTCACTAATCGGCGAGTATTTCCATGCCCTAGCCGAGTAGCTCATCTCTCGTATTGACAATTATTATTGTCATTGAAGCTATGCTATGATGGTACCCCAACACACACATTTGAGCCACAAAGTTGAAATGTCTCTAGACCATCCTTATGATGTGGTCTTTAGAGATGGTTCCCAATACCAGCAGATGCCATAGTGACGTACAAGAAGATACATGAGGAGAATAGCATTGACATTCCATGGAAGCAGGGGGACTCAATGATTGTCGATAACTTGTATGTGATGCATGGTAAGTGAGCTTACAAGCTGTTAACCCTCACGGCTCACAGACACCATATCACCTACGATGGACGCGTATTATGTATTTGGTAGAGTCAGGTACCGGGCTTGTCGGTCCAATAGGGAAAGGTAGAGTGATCGTCAATGAGAGGCGCACTTTAACTTGGACATTCAAGGGATTAGTTGGTTAAGCATGGGCGCCCAAGTGTGAATGGGGTGAGCTCCTATAAAAGCCAACTAAACCTAACTTTTACTCATTCTCTCATTTGTGCAATTGAAGAGTGCTCTTGCTCCATCTCCATCTTCTTCTTCTTCACGTCCTTGTGTGTGTGTGTGTGTGTGTGAGAGAGAGAGAGGGAGAGTGTGTGTGCGATCGAGCATTACGAAGGCACGACGGCGGCGAAGCGCGGCACGACTGCAGCTTCTTCTTCATCGCGGCGAGGAATCCACCACGAAGGCGAGCGTAGAGCGGTGAGTGACACACCCTTTGTTTTCTTAAGCTTGCTAGTTTAGGCTTGTTGTGTGCTTGGAGCCGTTTGTGGCTCGCATACGGTGTATTGGCAAGTCCCTTGCTTCGACAGTGCGGCAAGGAGCGCACATTTTTGGCGCCGTTGCCGGGGATATGTCCTACACTAAGCTCGGTTAGCACTTTACGCTTCCTTGTGGTGCAATTTCTATCATAGGAAAGGCACGGAAGGAGTGTGTGGAGATTTCTGTTTTTTGCGTTTTCTGCATTTGCTGTCAAGTTTCAATTTCTGTTATTGTTTGCGTTTTTTCAATTTCGGCAATTTTTTGCATTTTCAAGTTCGGCGTTTTCAATTTCTGCAGTTTTCTGCATTTCTGCGTTTTTTTATTTTCTGCAATTTCTGCATTTTCTGCAATTTCTGCAATTTCTGCATTTCTGCGTTTTTCAATTTTCTGCATATCTGCGTTTTTTCAATCTCTGTATTTTCTGCACCCCAAAAAAAAAAAAAAAAAAAAACTCTGGAAAAAAAATATTTTTTTGAAAAAAATCGAAAATTAAAAACGCAAGCGATCGGGCGGCTAAATTTTTCGAAAATAAAAACCGTGACTCTTAAAACGGACGGGTTGGTTTGTATAAAAGATAGATCGGGATCGGGATCATTTTCCCAAGCCCAAGCCCAAGCCCAGGCCTCTGTCCTCAGTCTTATGATATATACTAGACTCACTCTTATATATATACCCTACTCCCTCAAGAGAGAATGAGAGCATGTGGGACAAGTCCTCCACTCTCCTCCTTTCTCTTCCCACTTGCACCCTTAGACTTTCTAGTTTGGGCCTAGTTCCCTACTGGAAATTGACAGTTTTAGGGATTCCGAGGACATAGAGTGACCAAACGGAGGGCTGTAAAGCACGGCACGACCCTCTGACCGATACGCTCGTTTCGAGCTATCACACGGCCCATTCCACGACACGCTCTAAAAAATCTAGCAAAAAAACAAACAAAAAACACGCTAAAAACTAGTCACAAGGCCTCCTAGAGCAGCTTTTTGACACCTTAGGGTATCAAAAGCACATGCACTTACGCTCTGGGCGGGTGCTAGAACACGAGCATATTGAGAGTGCCTCTGTTCATACGGACACCCATTACCCATCCACGATAAGCTCTAGACCCTCAGCGGGGACACAAGGTAGCACCACCCAAGACCCTAAAATAGCCGCTAGTGATTCCTCCTCCGACTCAGAAATCATGGAAGCATACCCTACCCAAAACACTGAGAGAGAAGGCCATGCACCTCCCGAAGCTCCACAGCCTAGTACTAGTATGTTTAGCCGTTTCATGGAAACATTAGGTAGAGCTACTCGCTCGGAACCTGATGCAAATGAAGCACACGAAGGGGGTGGGGAAGTGGACTCTTCTTTCACATCGCACGTGGACCCCACACCCCCAAAGAGTGTCCATGTGGATATCCTGCCAACTTCTTACAAAGAAGGCCCTGTTGAGCTGCCTCCTTCAGAAGTTCCCTCTAGAGTACCGTTGGTGGCAAGTAAAACCACGGGGAGCCACATTGCTTCTACCTCACAAGAAACCGTTAACACGTCGACTCTAGAAGGATTGTTCATTAATGATCATTGGACATACGACCTCCACACTGAGGTGTTGACGGATCTACACTCTGGCCACGCCTACCATGTAGGATGGATAGACATTGTACAATCCACCTCTAGTGCCACGAGTATCGAAGATCAACAGAAAATTATCTGTAATGTTATCCATGGCATTATTCAATCAGAAAGGCAAAACCGAGGGGTAAATATACTCTCAACTGGCCCCATGAGATTTCTGGATACGAGCAAGGCTCAACAGCCTACTCTATCACAAATGGAGACTCCTCTAATGAGCCCCATGGACCCATCTTACATCATTTCACCTGGGGTCTCTATGCAATCTGAGCCTCCGAGCGAAAACTTTAGCTTCCCTAACTTGGCTCAACCCTCTATCAAGGAAAACACAGTGCTCAGGGATAAGCCTGACAGAGAATGTACCGATGACATCTACGGTTAGCGCAGTGCCACTACCTAGTGTCGTAGTACCTAAAATGGGGCCTCGACCGTATGTGCCTCTAGCCCCTTATGCACACATGGCCCCCACACCTCCAATTGTACCACTTGCTTATGCTCCTCGAGTGCCGCTCCCTAGCTCTTATCCGAGTGGACCTATGCCCGGTTATGTTCCATATCCTGCATCATCCACACATATACCAAGACCGGCACCCGTCCCTCTCCCACATATGATTCCAAGAGTACCTCCACCGGCCCTGCCTCCTCACATAGGTGACTTGGCAGCGTTTGCTCAAACCATAGGTCGATCTATCGCGGAAAATATGCGTCATGCATCTGATAGAGAGCCTAGAAGTAAGGCAGTACAAATTGCCAAACTCACGCAAAAATTCAATGGGGACGAAGATGCTAGGAAACACATTGAACTGTTTGAACAAGTATGTGATTCCTTAGGGGAACGCAACGAACTACATAAGTGCAATGCCTTAAGCTTGACATTAAGTGGGAAGGCTGGAGATTGGTATAGGACCCTAAGGGTGGACGAGAAAACAATCTACCCTACCCTTCGAAGGTTGTTTCTAAAGGAGTACATACGAGAAGGTGTGCTTTGGGGTGTAGCATCTCAGCTACAGAAGGCCGAACGTAAGGAAGGAGAGTCAGTAAGGGACTTCATTAGTCGTCTAAAGCACTTAAACTCTCGCTGCCCTGTAAATGAGCGCTTCAACAATAACCAACTGCTTGATCGATTCATTCGAGGGTTGAGGAATGAAGGAATCTATAATGGACTAGTGATTAGACATATCACAACCTGGGAAGATGTCACTGCCAATGCAATCCAATTAGAGGACAACTTGATGATAGCAGGCATGAGGGTGTCTACTGACACGAGATCCACTAGCTCACAAGCCATTGAGTATGAACCCATGACTGCAAAGCCCATTGCCAATGAGCCAAAGGTATTTGAGACATTCTTGACAGACCTCACCAAGGCAATCCAAGAGTCTCTTAAGGATAATCGACCCCCTCAAAATAGTCACATGTATCCAAGAAGGGAGCAACAATGGTGTTCCATTTGCTTAGGTCCACATAGCACTAGTGAGTGCCCTACGTTTAGAGTAAAATTTAATGGAACTTGCAACGCATGTGATAGGTATGGTCACCAAGCTAAGGATTGTTTAATGATCAAACGTATGATGGCAAATAGACCACCTGTAGCCTGGACGGATGCACCTCGAGCTCCTGTATTGATGCCTACTCCACCTGTTGAGCAACTACCGCAACACATGGTCCCTAGATCTCAAAATTTTGTACAAGCTACACCGCTACCACCTCCTGTGCTAGGACCGCAGCCCCCGCATCCAAGAGTCGCCCCTATGAACCAAGTGGGTTGCGAGCCATCAAATGCTTATGCAGATGGCTGTGAGGAGGAAATAGACACTAGTATTGCCTACGGACTTGATACATTGGAAGAGTGTCCTATATACTACATGGAAGATTGTTGGGGACAAGTCAAGCCGGTTTATCAAGCTGCTGCTCTCGCATCCAGAGGTCAAAATATCAACACCCAGGCTAGGAGGCCACCTCTTCAATGCTACGAGTGTGGTGGACCACATCGAGTAGCGGAGTGCCCTATTAGGCTGCAAAAGAATGCTGCACATATGCAAATGAATCAAGGGAGCACGTCTGCAATGCCAATACTCACATGTAATCGTTGTGGCATAGATCACTTGATTGCCCAATGCCCCTATAACCCAAATGCGCCTAAAATCACACCCCTAAATTTGGTCGTTATTGCTAGTGTGACATCACCAATACCACCCGTCGCACCCGCTTATGCGATTACACGGTCCATGCTTCAAGGGCCAGGACATATCCTCGAAGAGAGAGATACCGCGTCAGTTATCCAAGCAAAGAAAAAGAAGACACGAAGGAAGAAGTCGCAGAATACGGAAAATTCAAAGCCAAGTTCCAAAACAAACATAGGAACAGGAGATGACCCCGTGTATATGAATGACCTCGAGGATGATTCAGATTCAGTCGAGACAATGGAGACTAGAACCAATACCACAAAGGGAAAGACCGACAAAGAAAACCGTAACATGGAACCAAATGAAAACCGAATAAGAGAAAATCATAAAGAGTCTCTGAAAACACCACAAGTGTTTCCAAATCCAATCCAAGACCCCCAAGATAAACCACAGGGGCAAAAAGGGAAGAATCGTAAAAAGAAGATTGGGACGTACCCAAACCCAGTAGACGAGATTGAGCAGGTGAAACATCTAAGAGGTTTAGTGGAGGAGACTCAAAGGAAACTAGAACCAGAACCCATGCAGGTCAAAATTCATGACACAGTGTTTCCCACGCAAGTTCATCCACCCCACATGAACCATAGACCGTTAGCCATATCTAGTATCATCCAAGAAGGGAGTGAGGACAGGACATCAGAAAGTGAGCATACACCCTTCTTGTTGGAAAGGATGTTTAACGAAGGAATACCTGATCCCATTGAGGAATATGAGATTCCATCCTCACCAGTTCCTAGTCAAGGACCTACACCCTGCAAAACGCCAATGAATGTTGCCAAACTAGTGGACTTCATGTCTTCTGAGGTCCGAACCACGATCATAGCAAAGCTGTATGGAGATCCTGAGTTATTCCTTGCACTTCGAGCATTCCTTAACGGAGAGCTACGAACGGGATTACCGCAGTTTGCGCAACCAAATAGGCCTGACTCGATTATGATTGATGAGGAAAATCATGTGCAATCACTTGACTTAGATGGACACGAGTCTGTGATCGAGGTACCCATTAACGAATTAGGACAGTATTTTGAAGGCGACGAGTCTAATGCGACCCTACCCATCACTACCAAGGGATTAACTATAAAGGGAATTCTTGATGGTGGTGCGGGAGTTAGCATCGTTACAAAAGATTGTTGGGAATCCATGGGAAAACCCCGCCTCAGTGTTACTAACATTGTGGTAAAGATGGCAAATGGTACCATAGCCAAACCTATGGGGATGCTCCAGGATCTTAAGATCAAAGTTCTAGGACACAAGGTACGACATACGTTCATTGTAATGGATTTCTCAGCTTGAATTGGTACTTCACTCACATGTATCGCCTATGGTACTAGAGCCCTAGAGGTTCCCAGTGTGGGCGCTTTTCCTTGAAAAGCAAAAAACCCAAGGCATACAAAATAAGCACACACATCATAATTCAATCAATGTGAAAAGACCTTGGGGGGTCAAAGAAAAAGTAATCAGTCAGGCGATGATTTCATGAGAAATTCCTTTTATGGTAGCTTAACTACAAAGTTTTCTAGATATAGCCCCTAGTCAGCCCTCGAACATGAATACTTGGCTCTCGCGATTAAACAACTTAATTGACCACAGAAAATTAAGAAGCTTATCCATGGTATTAATATTCGATCTCTAGTGCCTTTCGACCATCAAATTAGACACCCCAGACTTGTTTAATTTTCTACCTGTACATCTGTTTATGCATTTGATTACATTGCAATTTAATGTTCATTGCTAACAAATTCTTTGAAATTCTTTTACCAATCAATTTGTCTACCTAAAACTGCATATGCTTTTTAAGAGAATGCAATTACTGTGCCAATGTTGTTTGATTTTGCAGTGACTGAAGAAGGCTAAGGACATTCATCTCAAATGGTCTTCCACCTCGACGAACTTGCTTCAACTCAATAGCTTCCGAGGACGGAATCTACATCAGGAAGGGGGGCATGTTAACCCTCACGGCTCACAGACACCCCCATCACCTACGATGGACGCGTATTATGTATTTGGTAGAGTCAGGTACCGGGCTTGTCGGTCCAATAGGGAAAGGTAGAGTAATCGTCAATGAGAGGCGCACTTTAACTTGGCATTCAAGGGATTAGTTGGTTAAGCATGGGCGCCCAAGTGTGAATGGGGTGAGCTCTTATAAAAGCCAACTAAACCTAATTTTTACTCATTCTCTCATTTGTGCAATTGAAGAGTGCTCTTGCTCCATCTCCATCTTCTTCTTCTTCACCTCCTTGTGTGTGTGTGTGTGTGTGTGAGAGAGAGAGAGAGAGGGAGAGTGTGTGTGTGATCGAGCATTACGAAGGCACGACGGCGGCGAAGCGGTTGAGCGCGGCACGACTGTGCTTCTTCTTCATCGCGGCGAGGAATCCACCACGAAGGCGAGCGTTGAGCGGTGAGTGACACACCCTTTGTTTTCTTGAGCTTGCTAGTTTAAGCTTGTTGTGTGCTTGGAGCCGTTTGTGGCTCACATACGGTGTATTGGCAAGTCCCTTGCTTCGACAGTGCGGCAAGGAGCGCACACAAGCCTCCTCCTATAATCTTGCGTACTTTGTGCAACTGAAAGGTTGAGTGAGGGTGTTTTCATATAATGTAAGAACGCCCATATCATATAAATAAGCCGTACTCTATGTCTATACTTATGGCTATACAATACAACACATCGTACGATATTAAATAATCCTTAATGTTGTTTTTTATTAAAAGCGCTTTCTAATCTAAGCATACAACACAAATACCCTATATTTTCCCCAAAATAATTGGATTGTACGATGACAACCTTGCTTGTATTATAATTACAATAGTTTCTAATTGATATGTATGCATAGCTACATTCAACTACATACACACTCTGCATTTACCTACCCCAGAGAAGTTGGGATGTGCTTTTCTCGCAAATATGTCATGAATCACATATGTTCCATTACCTCACTTATTTAGTTTCTTAGAGTGTTGTTTCAAGATCTAGACTAACACATAGTCTCCCCTTCTTCTGAACTCTTTATTAATCACATGTTGACCATGAAATTCTTTCATGCATTTTTTTTGTGCATAAATGCCCATGAAAGTTCGTAAGGGTATCTCATCTAACTTCTCAAGAATATCTAGCCTTTTACATCACTCATGAGCTATCCACTCTAGATCTTTGGCTACTCTAAGCATGGGAATCAAGAAATATATGGGCAATATGGCAAAAAGACCAAACACCATGTTAACAAGGTGTCGTTCCAATTGATGTTTTGTAAGCTACTCTATATGCCCATAAAAATGAATGTAGTTTTTCGTCCCAATCCTCTCTTGATTCACTTACTATCTTCATGAGTACTGTGCATAAGATTTTGTTTATGCTCTCAACTTGCCCATTAGCTAGAGGATGATAGACAAGGATTTATTGACGTGATCTCACGAACACGTGAACATGTTAGTAACGTTGAGTGATCACTGTTTAAAATCTGTAATCATGTTAAAGGTTCACCTAACCTTCCTATTAACCCGTAAAAACCACCCAAACCAATAGTCTTGTTGGGCTTTTCCATTTCTTAGTAGGCTCGCTAGTGGATTTTTGTCATATTCAAGTGGATCTGCCACAAAAACATAATAGCCCGATGGGCTTTTGGTGGGTTATCAAGTCACCATTCACTGATTTAAATGTGATCACGTAAAGTGTAATTATATGAATATGATAATAACACATGGTAATCACAAAAAAATTCACGTGCTCATGTGATTATTAAATCCCTGTTGCTAGGGTCCTGATTTGCGATGAATTACCATGATTTCATCTAGCAAAAATTGCATCACTTCATTTATGAAATCAGTCCCTCTGTTTGTAACTATTTCAATTGGTAACCCATATGTTGTAAAGATATTCTCATAAAATAACTAAGCTATCATTCTTTTGTGTTGTCTTTGCTTCAACCCATTTCGTCAAATAGTGAGTGGCCACTATGATGTACTGAGCACGCGTATGATATGCTCGAGGTGCTATAGGTCTTACAAAATCTATGTCCCATATGGAAAATTCTCTTGCCCCCATCATTGGTTGTAGAGGCATCTCATCTCTATGAATACGTACTTCTGTTTGTTGGGATTATCACATCATTTCACGTAAGCTTCAATATCCATGAACAAGGTAGGCCACAAGATTCCTACTACAAGAATCACTCTTACAATTTTGTTGGTAGAAAAATTTCCATTTGCTTGTCCAGCATGAGCAGAAGAGGAATACATTCACTTTGTGTAGCACACATCCATAATTGATCATCCTTTCTTCTCCTATTGAGATACTCTCCAATCAACACATTGTGAAGGATTGGGGGGCATGCCTGTACAATGCCTCAAGTTAGCACAAAGACAAGAGGATAAGGAGAATAGATCTCTCAAGATAATATGGGTTGATCCTTGCTCACAAATTTCAACATTCTCACTCCCACTCAACCTCGACTAGCCCCAACTAGCTTCCCGCTACACTTCCCTAGCCCCAACTATGACAAATTGCACTCAAGGAGACAAAAACACCACTAAATGTTTTGAAAAGAAACCAAGAAAAATCTCTACACTTTCGATCATAAAATCCATAGCCTCACACCATCTCAACAACCCTTGCATATGGGGGATGGGGCTCCACAGTCGCTTCCAACCATGCACACAAACCCATCAAAAACCATGCAAATCATGAGTTATACAAAAACCCGTGATGTTCAACTGAAAAAATCTTAGAAAACCATGGAAAACATGGGGAAACAATCTTTCATACACAACAATAACAAAGGGCTTTCACTGCGAAATGTGAGTAGCATGCACAACGCGTACAAGAGAGCTCCGTTTCACATAGCTTTTATCACCAAAAAGCAAGAAGAGGGGTGAAATTGTAGAGGTCAACACCCATGTTCATGGCCCTCTTGATAAAAGAAAAAATCTCCAACATACACATACAAGCACCTCCACTACACAACCCCCACGCACCACCACATACTGCAAGTAGCAGAGGCTTTCTTCTTCACAACTGAAAACCCCAAGTCGCTCTAGACCCCAAGCTGATAAAAGTTCAGTTTTTATTCATATTTTCAAAGCACTTACTCACTCTTTGAAGTCTCGACACTTCTATGTACAAAAATAGCAAAAATGCGCACCCCGCACAATTGGCCCGTATACGTAGAGAAAATTGGCACACATCACCTTTCTAAACTTTGTACAAGCATGGTTTATTTACATCTAAGTGGTCCAAGTGCACTAGAAAACACTTATTGAAGTCTTTGGGATGGCCCACACCATTTCTCAAAAACACGTTACAACGTAATTCTCTTTATCGGTCTGAATGGATTAATCGTTGCTTTGCTCAACCCTTTTGACAAGGTTTCCCTTGTTAGGTAATCTATAATGTATGAGCTGTATTTAGGTGCTACAATAATGCTAGACCATGTGACATGTTCTATAGGTGCTTTGGTTGCACAAACGGTACATGAAATAATCATGAACACTTTTTTGCATTTTATGCCAATATACACCTAGACTTCTCACTCTCTAATATGTCTATGATTTCCCATTGTGAATCCCCGTGTTTTGTACACGATCCTGGATCAAATAAACGTCTTTTGTCTGGCTCTATACATAGCCTTAGTATTCTTTCACTTCCTTGCTGGTATAGCCTTCTAGCTATTAGCACACGTGTTTTGGTTACCTTTTAATTGTATTGATCCAATGGTAAGCGAAGCTATAACATGCTCACTCCACCTCGGTACCATCTCAATGTTAAAAAGATATGAATCATGCAAGTTATCTTCAATCCCAATGGGTACTTCGCCATGAGTCAATCTCAAAAAATGCCGAGTCCTCTGATGTGTAGTTCTTTTTTCACCATAATTGTGAAATCAAACTCAAGCAATATAATGAATTATCTAATAATATGTTCTATATTGCAATTTTTATTCACCTAAAACAATAGTGTCTAATGCTCCACAAAAAATACAAATATGGTTTGCGAGAACATAGTGTCTTAACTTATTCACAATACCTATCTTTCTTAACCCTTCTCTTTTTGTAGTCGTGTAATTCTTCTTCGCACTTTTCAACAACCCATTGGAGTAACATATAAGAAAATCCATGTTTTTCTCTCCAAGTTGTGCTAGAATACATGCTATAGCATAAGCTGATGCATTATGTGGACATAAAAAGTCAATCTATTTCGGAGCTTCCAGAATTGAAGCAAAAATCAATCTCTTCTTGGATGTTTACAATTCTTCAATACATTTGTTATGATAAGAGAGTAGAGCTGTTTGGAAATGATTGCATACATATAGTTGAATTGTCTATAATATCCACAATGGCCCATAAAGACTTGTATCTCCCTAACTTTTGTAGGTCTTGGTAGAACAATAATCACATTAATATCAATCTCTTCTTGAATGTTTACAACTCCTCATTACATTTTTCATGATAAGAGAGTAGAGAGGTTTGGAAATGATTGCATACATATAGTTGAATTGTCTATAATATCCGCAATAACCCATAAAGGTTTATATCTCCCTAACTTTTGTAGGTCTTGGTAGACTAATAATCACTGAATCTTCTCAAGGTCCATAGAAATGTCTTTCTTGGATACAATGAGCCCTATAACTTTTCCCTGTCTAACCATGAGAGCACATTTATTTGAATTTTAAGCAAATACAATATGTTCTACACTTTTCAAAGATCTTCAAGTATTTTATATGCTCATTCCTCAATAGAGAATGCGTACATAAGTCATGCATGTAAATCTCTAAGAATAGACTTAGATACTCTTTAAAAGAATGGCTCATCATCGTTTGCAATATGACAAGTGCATTTGTAAAGCCAAATCGAACTATTTTTAAAGGATATATACCCCCTTCTGAATCTGTCTTGTAATGATCCTCTGGCATTATGGCAAGCAAGTTATAGCCTGAAAAGCCATTAAGCTAGAAATCTATATGATTTCTTTTCTACAACTCAATCTAACCTATGATCTGTAATAGACAAGATATAGTTATCTTTTATAGTAGTTGTGTTTACCTACTTGGGATTCACACATACTCGTGACTTTCCATTTCTCTTGGGTATTACCACAATTGGTGACAACCAATCTGTGTGCTCAAACTCATAGATAAATTCTGCATTTTGAAGCTTGTATATCTCCTCCTTGATCTTCTTCGCAAAGGTTTCAATATAAATATAGAAACGTTGCCTATGAGTTTTTGCATCACTCATATGGGGTACTATATGTTGATAGATGTCTAGATCTACACCCTTAAGGTCTCTGCATGACCATACAAACACATCTCTATACCCTTTAAGCGTGGCTATCAAGAGATGCTCTTTCTCCTTTGTGAGGTTAGTGGCAATGTATGTGGGTTTTTGTTCCTCTTGGTTCAACTAATTCTATGCGCGTAGCTTTCTTAGGATCATTGTAAGATGTCCTTAGTTCTTCAAGTTCCCACAACATTTCATAAGATATCCATGGTTTTTTAAGTTTCCGCATTGCTTGTTGAACTACTATCTTCCGATCTTGTATTATGTATCTTTTGTAGTGCAAGGTATGTCAAATTGATCACTTCCTAAGCCCTCTTCACTATCCATCTCGGTTTTCCAAACCTCTTTCTAGGTTTCTTTCACTTTTTGATATTATCACCTACACTCGGTCTTTGTCATTCTACATGACGTCTCTATTGTGCCTTTGGTTTTTTATTTATTCCGTTCCTTAGGATTTGTCACCTTTATTGAGGCACTCTCGTAAATCTTTCTATAATCTCGTCCTTGACACAATTTGTTGCTCATATGAGCATCAAATACAACATTTCGTTCCACATAAGGGAGATAGGTCTTCCTCTCTTTCACTTTTGTTTCCTCACTCATTTTGCACGATATCTTTCTTGTCTTCCTTATTTTTGGTTAGTGAAGTCATAGAAAATAGCATCTTTTTCTTTTGTTCTTGTTTTGTTTTTATACTAGAAAACCAAAACTAAAGGATACCTAATGCATAAACAACTATGGTAAGTTGTAAAGCCTCTAGGAAGATCCAGATTAGATAAAACCTTGTACAATTTGTAGCCAAAGATGAGCAAGCCCTATGTATTTTACTCACCTCTCCAGATATGAATGCTACCTCTATCATTTAAGAGTTCAAAACTTCCATGGCTAAGTTCAATCCACGGTTGCTCATACCATGACTATAACTCTCTCTATTGCCAATCACATGTATTCGCAATAAAAGCTACATTCATTGCGAATACATGTGAATCAAAATTCAAAATAGAGAGCTATAGACATGGTGTGAGTAATCCTCGATTGAACGTAGCCATGGAAGTTTTGAACTCGGAGAGAGAGAGAGAGAGAGAGAGAGAGAGAGAGAGAGCAAGTGTATACTCAATTATTGTCCATGAAGTTCAAACATGACCTATAGGACCAACAAAAGAACAATACAATAGTGCCTTGTGAGTGAAGGCAAGGGATACATATCAATAACGTCTAAGGGACCATCAAAACCTAGGGCGGTTCAGGTGACGAGGGATCCAATTTCAGGGTTTAAAAATGTTGACTTAATCACACGGGTAGATTGCCATTTGCCTTCTTTGTGGGATTTGTGCATATTCTTGAGCTCGTTTGCTTTGAGTTTAAGTTGTTTGGTGGTCAATTACTTGCCAATCCAAAATATTGTTCCCTTAAGAAGATGGGATTGGTACAATATCTGCATAAACTTCTTTCTCCTTGAAGGCGAGATTCGAGAGGAATGCACCTATTTGTGTCATTGATCCAAAAGATTATGTTGGGTTTGATGGTGATCGGTTGGAAGATATCATTGAGCATGGAGATCAACTCTTCTAGTATCTCCTCGTTGGTAAAACATGGTGATCAAACCCCTAATTTTTACTTTGAGATTGTAGATTCTCAAAGTTGGCATTCTTGAAGGGTGACCTGTATTTTCATGTCAATCTTCTACGTGATGTGTCAACTTGTGGAATTTTTTTTGAACTATGATAGACTCGATGAGGGAGGCTTCAAACTCTACTACTTTTGCAAGTAGGGTTTGACTCACTGCTTCCTTAGTGATCTTTTGCTTGTGTATCCAATACTTAAAGATTGTGTTTCTCCATGTGACCTCCTGAATCAAGGCCTCAAGAGCAAAGATTCTTGCTTCTCTGTGAGTAGAGTCGGCCTTTTGGGGGGGGGGGGGGGGGGGGGGGGGGGAAGGAGGGCTACCACATCAAGGAAGCTCTAGAGGTGAGATGTCATTGTGCCAAAGGTAGACATGTTGCCCATGAGCTGTATGGTTGAGACTTGTCGACAGCTATATTGAGACCTTAAGAACTCAAATGATGAGAAGGTAGTGCATTGAGTTGAAGAGATGATGCCAAGATAGGTGTGGTGGGCTTGTTGTGCTAGTTTGGGAAGGACATGCAATAATTGCCCTGGCTAAGCAATGCAACGTAGTGGAGAGTGTACAAAAGCTTGGGTTGAGAGAGAGAGAGAGAGAGAGAGAGAGAGAGCGAGAGAGAGAGATTTATTTTAGTAACGTCCTTGGAGGATAAATAAGACCTATGGGACCAAAGATACATGTGACGTACTGCGTATAAGGCTAATAAGTGATTCTTGATGCTCAAGGATTGTGTGATGTGAATTTCAATCGAGAGAGCACACTGTGGGTGGGAGAGAAAAGTGTATAGAATCCAAGTCTAAGCTAAAAATATGATGAGAGGTAACTTGAACACAAGCAAAAATTGAGTACTCTAGTAGTATGTAATACTCGACTCTCAAACTTTTAGTAAGCATAATGTTCAAAGTCAATTAGACTCTTCTCCAGTGCTACACCTCCTTCTCTCGAACCCAAGGGATGGGGAGCTAAACCAAATGGCTAAATTAGTGATTAACATTGACAAGGGATAGGCTCAAGCATATAAGGGTGAGTGCGGTTTCCTCTTTCGGTAAAGAACATTTATTTATAGTTGGGAGCAATAGAGGTTGTGTAATGTATAAGGCATGACCCATCAAATTCTTCCCATGTTGTAATACATTGGTCTTGTAAAAGCTTTATTCACTTGGGAGTCCATTGAGGCATCATGTGTAATGTATCCCATCTCGCAAACCATTCCTTAAAGTCTTCCATCCATCTTGTGCTCAAGGTCTTGTTTCTACGTGTCTTAATTTTTTTTTTCTTAGCTTCCCATTAAAATTTTAAAAAAGTTGATGCAAGAGGTATTGATGCATCTTTATGATGTACTCCACAACCCTTTGCCCATAACCTCAATTGGAAGAGATTTCGCTACAAAAGTGAGTGTATATAGTGTTTGTCTTAATTTGGAGACAGTTTGTAAAAAAACGCTTTTGAACATTCTCAAACTCTTTGCAAGTATACTTTGAAATGCTCTTACCCCACACCATAACTGACACACATGAAGGCCTTGAGCCAAAACGAATGCGGCAAAGCTTGACTTTTGACGATACAAGTGGAGCATCCAAACCGAATAAAGTTGACCAATCCAATATATGTACTAGGGGAATAATCTCTAAGGGCTACATAAACAAGAGCTATCAAAGGGTTTGAACTCCAAGACCTTTGACACAAGAGGCTCTTGCTCTACCACCTACCCTAGCGCTCGGTTGACGTATAGGGATTGATTATTGAGTTGAGCAATCTTTAATGAGGCAACATGACTTACAATAAAAAGGCTAATATGTCAATTAAAACAAGTTATCTACTCACTATGAGAGCTGCTTCATATGAATTTCATTTGTTGCGCTTGGTTTCGGTGATAGACGATGGGGACACTCCCCGATGCCTGCACCTAGCAGACATTGGTTGAGATCATGTGCAATTAGAGAGTATGCAACTACGCTAGATTGCCAACGTACAAGTCACAAAGGTGCTAGAACACTTTCAAGGTTGTCCTAAACCCTAGAAGTAGGAATTAGCTTTCCCACATGCACATAGGATTAGATGGGCATGTGACTTCACTAGGATCGCCTTGCACCTACCACAAGCTTAAAGTGTAACCTCCCGTTTGCATGAATTGCTACCCGCCAGTTGATTAGATTTAGCATGTTTATCTTACACGCATCTTAGCAAGACTTTAAATTGCTCACTTAAAAAAATATCATACAAAAATATACGTTAAATGAAGTAAAAGCATGTTCCCACATATATTAAAAAAGTCTCGAACATCAAACACATCCAACATTGGCGCCTACCCTACTGTCTTTCCAGCATATATTAAAAAAGTTTTGATAGGCTCACATTGGCGCCTACCCTACTGTCTTTCCAACATATATTAAAAAAGTCAAGCATATTGAAAACATACAAAGTCTCAATAACAACAAGGTTAAAGGCTCATACTGACATTCTAAAACAATAAATTAAAAAAACAGGAAGTAAAGTCATATGTAAGGCTCTTGGCGAAAAATACCCATTGCCAAACTAAGATATTAAAGCTTACATATGAAAACGTAAATAAAACTAGCATAGAAAATAATTTAACTAAATGGGGGAATCTTTTACAAAATAAAATATCAAAGACAAAACTGAATTCATCAATTATTCGCATCGGCTACGCCTATCGCATTTCTTCACTAAAGCTTATTTTAGGCAGCCAAAAATGGATTGGAAAAGAGTTAGCTACGACAGTAAAGATGAATTGGGAACGAGAAAGGAGACGCGAGCTAATCGACTCCCATCACTCACATGTTCATCACTCCAATACTAAGTTCTTTGATCAGTCCAATAGTTCCTTCAAAATTGTAGCAGCAAAAGTCAACCAAGAAAAGGCCAAGAAAGCTTGGACACACAACTCATAGGATAATTAAACTTTAAATATGGGGTCATAAATCAACTCGCAAGATATATACAACACCATGAGCTCCATCTGGAGAATTCTGATTGAAGCAATGTAATAGAGATATCAAATGTATGCCTTTGTATAACAGCCTCACGCATGCTCGACGAAGCTTCAGCTGTAAGAGACTTCTCTCAAAGTCTTCTCAGTCTATAGTGACGGGCATATTTCAATAGGGGTGCAATCTCTTCCTCCCCACACATAAAGAATTCAGATAAGAGATTTTTTTGAAGTGATTACATAAGCTGGATAGTTTGCAAAAAGGTGAGATCGTAACTCCCTTCAAACTAAAATTTTGCATCACAAAAGATAAGCGCATCCCATCAATAGACTCCTTACGAGCGTTACCCCTTTTTGACACTTTTGCCAGCTTCACAACTTCATCCAAGACATTGAGATCACTATGTTTACTACACACAAAAGAATTCAAGAGAGCTCTATATGTGGATCACGGACTTAAGAAAAGCGGCAGAGACTTGAGAGACTTTTCATGAATTACTAATAGAAGCACTGCAGAGACAAAATTTTCAATAGATTTGGATAATTAAAAGCCCACGACCCCATAATAAAATAATTGGCACCTAAAATAAATAGGCCCAGATGTGGACGGCCAGCAGACGCGGCCAGTCTGTTCAGGCTGCCCTGTTCTAATGCAGTGCTGTTAACCCGTGTGTGCAACATATAAGAATTTGAAATTGACGCAGGTGCGTACAACGAATCGATGACGGCTTCTTGGATAGATCGCATGGCTACTGCAGGCATGGTCACGGAATCAAGGATGCATGCTGCAAAGGTGCACGGACATGGTATGTTCCCGAGTGCCTTTTTTGCACCAATCCTCAGTCCACGATGGATGCAGGGTCCATCCGTGAGCGTTTTGCCTTGCAGTCTGAACTACCCCTAAATGCAAATGCATCAGCCCAAGAGACACACTTGCCATACAAAGCATGCTGTGAACCATAGTGAAACAGCAGAATGGTGTCCTCTCAGCACCTGATGCTGAACAAACCACCAGAAGCTGAAGTTGTGAGACAATGTTTGCTGCAATGTCAACTGAAGGACAATATGAGTGTAGCAGCAATCCCGGGAATGACAACTGCCAAGATATCTCTGAAAGAAGATGCCGTCACACGCAAGTAGAGAACTATTGTACTCCAGCTCTACAAGCGAAAGATACTCTCTTAGAGATAGGACCCATACTTAGCATGGCAACTACTCCTTAAGACTCACTAGTCATAACAGAGTGCCAATAGGCCTGCAAATGTCCAATCTTGCTGATGGAGATCTATGGTCACTCACCCGAAGCAAAGAGCAAGAAACCGCAACCCCAAGCGGCGAGGCGCCTCTGGAAAGGTTCAATCAAGAAGAATGCACCACAAAAGTCCTCCATAACAAGAAAAGCCAAACTCGGCAGTTGTATTGTGGTAGCTACTATACACTGCAGCAGTCGCCGATAGACGGCACGCAACCGGGGAATGGTATCCTATCAGTGAGTAGAGCCCCCCAAGATGAGGGAGAGCCATACGAAACAGTTAGCTCGTAATCATCCTCCATTACAAAGCTAGATGTACGGGTCTGCAGGGTTTCCAGCTGCAGGGAGTTGTCAGAGGAGTTGCAGGGTTTCCAGCTACAGGGCATGAGAGGGGTGCAGAGCATGTGCCAGGACATCTCAGAGGCAATTCCAGCTGAGTAGCACACGCCTCTCGATCCAGTAGCACCCAGGTGGATGGGAGCCTTCACACGACTGGAGGTTCTCATCTCAGTCCGGGCCTGCTCAAAGACTGTTCCCTCCCTTTTTTTCGAGTTACAAGGTGAGGGACGCGTATAGCGAGTTGCAGTAGAGGCCCCGCAGGTGGCAGAGTGCTATTTTCAAAGGATCCGACTGGTGGGCATATGTGGGAGGACTTGTGTCATCGATCCTGACCCAGCAACTCTTGAGACTGGACACTGAAGACTGTGGGCTTAGGAGTACTGTCCACTGGCACGAGTACAACGGGATCCTGGAGAGTGGCTTTGGAGGGACCCTTTCTCTTCTGCAGACCACCCAGGTGTCCCTTTCTTTCAGTACACTGTTCGACTGGGACGTCACATACTGGCAGCACAGAGAGAGGCTCGTCCCGCTGCATCACCTCATTGGCAGGAGGAGCTGAGTTCTTGGCAGCCTTTTGGGAGAGGTTGTGGGACTCCAGACAGCCGAAGCGAGTCACCTTGTTTCAGTGGCTGGTCGCACACAGAGCTACAGCAGTTGGGAGCTGGCTAGTGCATAGTGGTCTCTCGGGCGCATGTGCAGCTTGTGAACATCTTGTGGAGAGTCAACGTCACTGTCTTTGGGACTGTCCTTTGGCACAGCAGGTGTGGCTTCGTGTTCTTCGGCTGATGCCTGCTCTTTCCACGGCTCGACAGTACACTTGGGGAGCAGCTGCTTGGTCCACCCTCACAGGCCCGGCACTTCAGTTTGAGCTATCTTCCACCAACAGGATGATAGTGATGCAAGGGGGGCAACCTACACTCCAGCCTGCCACAGAGCTTACTCCACAGGAGTGGTGCAGTGAGAGAGAGGAGCGTTGGGAGCTCATCAGTGGCCTGACACTCTAGTTCATCTGGCGGGCCCGTTGCTTCCGCATCTTTCAGGCTCGCCCTGTGCCACCAACAGAGACTGTTCGCGATCTTTGGCTAGAGCTGATCCACACTCTCAAAGGACAGCTCGAGAGACTACAGGGCAGCTCCGACCGCATGCGGGAGCACAGAGAGGCTTTCCTTTGACTTTTGCGGCCTGGGCCTTTTTACACCATGGTCCAGGGTGTACTCAGATGGCACTACCGACCACTGTGTGGCTTTTCCCTCCTCCCATCTCTTGATTTAGTCTCTTTGTACACTCGATGTTTTTTCATTGGGAGAGTCTCCCCATCATGCTTGTTTTAGCCCTCTCTCGCAGAGGTGGTTGTAGCCCTATGGGCAGTTTCATTAACTAATAGAAGGATCTTTTTCTCAGAAAAAAATTTATATATGTCTGCTCTTTTGTAGGACCGGTATGCTTTCAAAAAAGCACACGCATGATGCTCTGATACCACTATCACAAGATGGGCACCACGTGCCAATAGAAAAGAGCAGACTAAACAGACTTTTAACACTTCAATAACAACTGAACTGAAAGCGAGAGACGACACGCGACACAGTGGCGGAAATCCACCCCAGAGAGTATTGGCCCCAAACCTTGGCGCCCCTTTCGGTATTTCTTTATATTGCATCAACACAGTACAAGCCGGTACTCCAGACTCTGCACCTTCTCTAGGAAGCATGCCAGAGAATAAGCCCTAACCTCATATTTAAAGGCCCTTGGCCTAAAAAGCAGTTACAATAAAGAGCCTTTAAAACTCAAAAGCTTCTAGTCCAAAAGCAAAGCCAAAAAGCTGTAAGCGCAATTTACGAAAATCCGTACAGCCTGCCACATCATCAACCAACGCAAAACGTGGAAATTCGTACAACCTGCCACATCATCATGTCAGCGCAATTTTCGAAAATCTTCCACGTCATCAGTTTTTGCGTGTGTCCGGGTCCTGCTTTATTTTAATCCCTTTATGTCACTGGGGCCCCATCGGACGAGGTCCCCATAAGTTGGTAGGACTTCTTCTGTTACTTGTTCTTCTTAGGGTTTAGGCCCCTCGGCCCATATCTGTAAGTTGGCTCCATTCTTTAGGCCTTGACACGTCAACACTTTGTTACAGATGCACCCTCCCTTTCTCTCACACGGACACACATCGCTAGACTCATAGATCAGGATTCGATTCAACTAGATACCAGAAGAACATGGATACAGCTGGTAGAAGAGTTGGGCACGAGGATGGCTTTCTATAGAGAGCATCTGGTCCAACTAGCAGAGGATGGATATGTGATCAGGCCGGCCTATATGGACACTCATTTATCCTATGGGATAC